>NC_135378.1:65290606-66546440 GCF_049243985.1 Paroedura picta
AAAAAACTCTCAGGATTATTAGATTTTTGCTTAATACTGCACATTAGTGAGCAAAAGGCTGGAATTGCCCTCAAAAGTATCTGCCTATGGACCAGCAGAATGGGCTCAGAATCTGAGACAGCAGGCAGTCCCCTGAACTTGGTTTAACAGTGAAGCTCCATCCTGGAATATACGAGATGTATAGAAACAGAGACATATTCTGCTAGGAAATGTTAATTTCTAGCATCTTTTCCAGCCATTGTTCTCTGGGATATATAGATGTCAATAGGTCATTCTGACCAGGAGGAATATATCCTTTTTCTTAGACATTTTCCACACCTGGAAAAAACAGTGTAATTGTATTAATCCTCCAGAGAATTACAAGCATTCCACACAAAAATCTTGCAATTCAGCTGTAGTGGTGAATGCGGTCCCTCGATTGCTATGAATGCTTCTAAACTGGTGTGTCTCCCCCCATCCCATGGGAGGGAATTCACAGTAGCCTAAAGTGGAAGCTCAAAAGAGTTGCACTGGCTTTCTCCACTGTTCCCTGCCTCAAATGATGACATTTTATATCTGACCAATGCTCTTGTCACTGCTCACCCTCCTCCCCTCCACACTGCATTATTTTTATTTTGATCATGCCTGCATTACAATGCGGTTCCCCTTAGCACAAGCACCCCACACACCACCTCCCCCTCCAGCATGATTCAGTGGGGCACTTTGGAGGGAGGACGGTGAGCTTTCCTGTGCTTCTGCGCTACAGGCTGCTGCCGAGGGTCTCCAGGGGCAGCCTCCCGCTGCTGTTTACACATCTTGAAATCCAGCCTTTCATGTTACAATGTGGGAGTGATGTAATGTGATTTTTTTTTAATACCAGTATATTGGGGAAAAGGAGGGAGGCAATTGAGGGCACATAATGCTTGAATGAAGCTGCACACTTGGAAGAAAGGTGCAAGCAGATGTTATATTTTTCAAACCGCATGTGAATTGGCATTGCTCCCAATAGTTTTTTGGGGGTAGGGATAAGTGAGACGCACAGCAGATGAGAGTGCTTGGGCACATTTCCCATGGGATGGTGATGAGAACAAGTGGGGGGTGAAAGAAGGGGTATTTCTCAGTTTTGACTGTGTTAGGTCTCAGTTGTGTTCTTGCACATGCTCAGATTTTTGTAAAAGGGAAGGGATGCAAGGTGGGACGCAGGATCACTCTGAGGGAAGTGCAGAATGCAAGCTGCAAATGGACTCCTGGTTGGTGCCTGAGAAAAACACAAATGTAGAATGCCAGGTGCAAATTCAGGGTTTGTATCCAGAATTCTATGCAGTGAGAATGCACTGGCAAATAACAACTGCAGAAATGGTCCTAGGCAACTAAAGAAGCTTAAGGCAAAATTCCTTTCCTTCAAGGTACTGCAAGGACCTAACTTGAATGAGGAGTCAAAGAATATGGCTCCCACTGGAAGAAGGAGAAGGAGAAGAAGAAGAGTTGGTTCTTATATGCTGCTTTTCTCTACCCGAAGGAGGCTTAAAGCGGCTTACAGTCGCCTTCCCTTTCCTCTCCCCACAACAGACACCCTGTGGGGTGGGTGAGGCTGAGAGAGCCCTGATATCACTGCTTGGTCAGAACAGTTTTATCAGTGCCATGGCAAGCCCAAGGTCACCCAGCTGGTTGCATGTGGGGCAGCACAGAATTGAACCCGGCATGCCAGATTAGAAGTCCGCACTCCTAACCACTATACCAAACTGGCTCTCTCTAGTAATAACACTCTTACGCACACACAATTAGCTGTGCTTAAGTTATATTCTAAAATACATATTTCTTTTATACCACAATCTGGAATATTTTAGAATCTGCCTCAAGTGTATGCATGTTTGTCCATACAAATTTGCATTTGATGTGGACATACAAAAACAAAAGGATTAAATTTATTTGCACTGAGCTGTATTGTATATAAACCAATGCCCCAGATGAATCTGGACTTGATTAAGAAACCAAACTCATGAAACAAGTCTGAGAAATGGCATATGGCTTTGATAGTGTCAGACACTTTTCTTAACACTGTAAATCACTCTTACCGTTTAATGTACATTAGGCCTTTGGCATTGTCTTGAAGCCCATGTTGGGCGACAAGGAGATAGTACTGATTTCAACCTAGCCCCAACAGAAAGTACTATATAGAAAAAGAAGAAGAAGAAGAAGAAGAAGAAGAAGAAGAAGAAGAAGAAGAAGAAGAAGAAGAAGAAGAGTTGGTTCTTATATGCCACTTTTCTCTACCCGAAGGAGGCTCAAAGCAGCTTACAGTCGACTTCCCTTTCCTTCCTCCACAACAGACACCCTGTGAGGTGGGTGAGGCTGAGAGGGCCCTGATATCGCTGCTCGGTCAGAACAATTTTATCAGTGTCATGGTGAGCCCAAGGACACCCAGCTGGCTGTTTGTGGGGGAGTGCAGAATCGAACCTGGCATGTCAGATTAGAAGTCTGTACTCCTAACAACTACACCAAGCTGGCACTGGAGAGAAAAATGTGGTGCTAGCTGACTGAGGCCCACAGAATTGCTGAGCCTATGTGTTTTGAGATAAGATAGTGGATACTGGCATAAAATGGCTGTCATGGGGACCCTAGCACATGTGAAAGTGTGTTATGTGCCATCACATCGCTACTGGCTAAGGCAGGGGTAGTCAAACTCCAGATATCCATGGACTACAATTCCCATGAGCTCTGCCAGCAATGCTGCCGCCCTCCAGATGTCCATGGACTACAATTCCCATGAGCCCCTGCCAGCAATTCTAGCAGGGGCTCATGGAAATTGTAGTCCATGGACATCTGGAGGGCCACGGTTTGACTACTCCTGGGCAAAAGCAACCCTATGAATTAATGCCCCTCAGAATGTCCTGCTATTTGACAGCCTTTCTGAGGTCTTTAAAACTGAAGTCCATGTCTGCCTTGGGTCTTCTTTTCCTACTGCCTTCATCTTTTCCTAGCACTATTGTCATTTCTAATGTGTCTTGTCTTCTCATGATGCAATCAAAATATGATATCCTCAGTAATTTTAGCTTCTAGGAAAAACTGAGGCTTGATTTGCTCTACACTCCAGCATTGTGTAATACTTAAGAGCAGTTGACTCTAATCTGGGAAACCAGGTTTGATTCCCTACTTCTCCACATGAAGCCTGCTGGACAGCCCTGGGCCAGTGACCATTCTCCCGGAACTCTCTCAGCCACACCCACTTCACAAGGTGCCTGTTGTGGAAAGAAGAAGGGAAGAAATTGGAGTTAAGCTGCAAGGTCAGGTGACTATTATCTTCAAACTACCTATTGCTCAAACTTTCTAGAAAGTGCCTAGTTTCCCTCTCCAGCCTGTTCTAGTGCTACTCCTGCAACCCCTCTATCCATCATCTTCAGCACACCTCAAAGCCAGCTGGAATGGAAGGGAGTGACAGCCATGCAAGGAAGGCAAAGAAAAGAAGGAAAGTGTGTGAAAGTTGATGGAGGGAATATGAACAGGGTGAAGAGGAACAAAGAAGAGAAAAGACCTTGATAGAGATAAAGAAGGCAAATGAAAGAGAATATAAAGAAACACATGGGCAGGTGCCACAGCATGCATAGGTTATCAGAGCACTGGCCTAACTCTTGTATTACTTGTACAGCATTTGTGCTGCCTTCCGGTAGGTACCAAAGACAGTTTTCCTGTCCAGCAGCAAGTAATGGAAGCTTGGTGGTTGAGTTTCATTTGTGGGAGCCTTCTATACCTCAGGAAAAATATGCTTTTGATGGTTCCTGTGCTAAATTGAAAGTACAGGAAGCATTTTTTTTCCATAAAGCACAGACACTGAAAATCCTGCCATGCAGCTTGCCCAACAGCTCCAATGGCTAGTCTTGCATTTGCCCTGTTCAAGGACTTCATCCTTACAGAATTTGCTGGATAATCTTCTCCCCACCCCCAAATATTGTTTCTTTTTGTGGTTCTTACAAATGGGTGAATTCCAAAAGGTTAACCCAAAAGTCACAACACAGCAGATGCAAGCTTTTGAGGTTTCCAGCTCTCTGTATTAGGCTAGATGTTCAATTAAAGAGAAAGAACCAGGCATGGTGGAATTGCCCATGTCTCTGCAGTTCCCAGAGACTTAAAATGGAATACAGACTGTTACAGGCTTGATTGGATTACTTAAGAGTTGTTGTGCAAACAGTTTTTAGACAGCATCAGCTGGAACGCAGAAGCATACACAACCCCCCCCACCAACTACACTCCTTTTTGAAAAAATAAAATCCAGAAGTTAACCAGATGTTTTTCCAGCACTAAGACTACACAGATCTGTACACCGCCCGTGGCGCCACGGGCGCCACGGACTAAATAAAACAGTAAGCCCTCCTGAGGCGGGCTGTGTCCGGGATGAGGAAGGGTCCGGATTGGACCCTTCCTCATGACAGACAATCGGAGGGACCAATTGGCAGGCGCGAAGCGCCTGCCGATTGTTCCCTCCGATTCCCAGGCGCAGCAACTGCGAGCCGCGCGCAGCGCGGCTCGAAGTTGCTCCCGGCCTGACGCGGCGAGAGGCGCTTCGCGCCTCTCGCCGCGTCAGGCCGCCACCCGAGGGAGCCCCCGGCAGTCGCGCGAAGCGCGGCTGCCGGGGGCTCCCTGCCCGGCGGCCTGACGCGGTGAGAGGCGCGAAGCGCCTCTCGCCGCGTCAGGCCGCCCTACGAGGGAGCTCCCGGCAGTCGCGCGGAGCGCGCCTGCCGGGGGCTCCCTGCCCGTCAACCCGCACGTCAAGATGCCGCCCGTCAAGCCGCCGCCCGTCAAGCCGCCGCCCGTCAAGCCGCCCTGCCCGTGAAGCCACGGCCCGAGGGAGTCCCTGCCTGCGCGCCGCTGGCAGGGACTCCCTCGGGCCGCGGCTTCACGGGCAGAGCGGCTTCACGGGCGCTCCAAAAAAGAAGCGTCAGCGGCACCGCTTGCCAGCCCTCCGACCAGCCTCTTGCCTTCGCCGCCGATGGACGCCCCGACCTTTGCCACCTTCAGAACACCCCGACGGATTCAAAGATGGCCGCCAACGGCCCGCAGAGCGCCCGAGGATGCCCCGCCGCCACCGCCCGCCCTCTCGAAGGTGAGCTTCCTTGCCCCGCGCTGCCCTATCCCTCCCTATCCCCCAGATTCTAGCGCCCATTGTATTTTCGTTACAATGGGCTCTTTTACTAGTCCCTTATAAAGCAGTGGTACAACTTAAAGAAATAGGTGAAAACACGTAAATGCAAAGACTGGTATGAAGTTCTGTTACAATCTGGTATCTATGCATTCCATTTTACTTCTCCTTTCAGGGGACCATAGATCATTCTTTTCTAAATTTCATAATCACAATAACCCTGTGAAGCAGATTAGCCTGAGAGTGAACATTCGGCCCAAGGCTACCCAGTAAACTTCATGGTTAACTGGTGCGATTACAATTGTAATCTGATAAGCATTATACCACACTGACTCTTCCAGCCCATAGAGAATAAAGGGTGGTATCAACAGTGTGGAATAGTGCTTAGGAAGAAAGGAGAATGATGTAAGTCCCCAATGGGGAGACGGAGGAAGGAAAATGCCATCTGGGAAAGGCAGGGTATAAATGAAGTAAATAGAAAGGTTAATATTTAAAGTCAACATGAAATGAATTGTTGCTGTTGTCGGCCATTTAGTTGTGTCTGACTCTTGACGATCCCATGGCACAGCCACCGCTATGATCTTCAGTCCCACACCGCCTCCCTCAGCCATGTGGTTTTCTGGCCATCGTCCATCCCAATCACATCTTACCATCGCTCCCTGTCGGCCTGGTTTCCTTTTTCCACTGACCAATCCTAGCATAATCGCTTTCTCCATTGAGTTGTACCACGTGATATGGTCAAAGTAAGTGAGCTGGAGTTTTGTGATTATGCCTACCTGTGATATATCAGACTTTATGCATTGTACTATTTCCTTGTTTGTGACTTTTGCTGCCCATGGAACCTGCAGAAGCCTTCTCCAACACCAGAGTTCAAATGCATCGATCCTTCTCTTGTCTGATTTTTTTATTGTCCAGCTTTCACAGTCCTAAGCAGCTATTAGAAATATGATAGATCTAACTAATCTACATTTGGTAGTCAGGCTTATGTCCTTGCTTCTCCATGTTCGGTTCAAGCTCATTATTGCTGAGCGACCCAGAACAATTTGACATTTTATGAATAGCATGGCCTAAAATAAATGAAGAGGCATGAATAATACAGTTATATGCTCGCCACTTCTCTGAGTAGAAAAATGTTCTGGGGGCAGTGATTTTCCAGGTTGGTTCCCTTTAGAAGACACCCACTTCATTCACTCTTTTTCCATAAGCCGGCTTTTTGTTCACACACAGGCATGTACTTGCCTCTGCTGAAAGCTTGGAGCAGGTAATCTGTGAGGTGCTCCAAAAGACCCATCAGAGAACCTTTTCCTTCCTCTTCATTCTTATGGAAACATCCACATCTCGTAAGAAACATTCTTCCTTTTGCTGTAGCCTCCGCCCCTCTCCCATTGGTCTCAACCATAAGGCTATAGACTGTTCAGAGTAATAAGAGTGCAAACTCACAAGATCATTGTTGCGATGACTGTGAGGCTCCAACCCAGAGGTTTGCTCTTTCCCTTACAAACTACCAAACAAGAGGAAGACTCAACAGCAATGGCTTCTTCCACATACTGTTGGCTGCCCCTCACCTCTCCTTTGCTTGTTGTGTGACCCATCTAGAGGCCCATTTATTTATTTTATTGATCTATTATTCAACGTCTAGACTGCACCCTCTCCACTAGTGGGCTTGGGACAGTTTACGACAGTGATGAAAAACATTTAAAACCATAACACAGTCAAATAGTAAAATGCAGTGAAGATTCATAGAATGTATCATTTATAAAGTGCTTCACCGTGTTGCTGTTTCCTCAAACTGTCACCAACGTAGGAGAGGGAAGGCGCGGGGACACAAAATGTTTCTGGGCTGCCCTGTAGTCTTGGTGGAGGAGTGCCATTGTACAGGCCCTGTGGACCCTTGACAGCATGTAGACGAGGGACACAGGGAAAGGAAGGAAGTGACAGGCAAGAGACCCTTACGCTGCTGTGCCTCCTGTATGACTGAGAGTTTTCAACGGGCAGAACAGATGCCTACATTTCAGCCTGGCAAGTGGCAACATTATGATCTGCTGGTCTGCAAAAGCATGGAAGAAGCAGACATGCAAATGTATGTCATCATGGTTCCTCTTTCCCCCCCAATGAAATGCTGCCATTTTGAGCAGGGCATGGCAAAAGATGAAGGATTGCTCTGTTCTTTCTCCTCTCCACTCTGAATCATTCCCTCGGGTTCCTTCCTCCCTGCAAAGTTCCAGATCTGCAATTACTGTTGTAAACATTTGTGCAGAAAAAAACAGCTAACAGGGAGGACACCCGCCCTTTCGCTGCAAATCACAGCTACCTAAGGCTGTTTTTCATTTTTTTAAAAACCTGTCAGAGCTTTGTTACATTTTTGTCTAATGTGTACTTTTTGCTCCTTAATACAGGGGTAGTCAAACTGCGGCCCTCCAGATGTCCATGGACTACAGTTCTCAGGACTACAATCCCCAGCTGGCAGGGGCTCATGGGAATTGTAGTCCATGGACATCTGGAGGGCCGCAGTTTGACTACCCCTGCCTTAATAGGTAGGAAAAGGGATGGCAGGAGAAAGCACCATTAGGAAAACAATTCCACGCTTGGTATCATTGTGCAGGGAAATGTTTGTGGCTAAAGACATGAAAAGAGCCTAAAATGCTTAATAGGAACCCTTTCAAGTTAATACCATGACGTTTGCAACCACTATAATCGCAGCTGCCTGGGATATTCTGTCAAGGGGCCCATTTCACAAGTATTGTGCGGCAAGGAGACATAGCAACCAGCTTGGGCTCTCAGCTGCCGTAATTATATCTAATGCACCTGAAATGTCACACTAACATAATTTGCAAGACCATCTTTAAACTACAACTCAGAATTATGGCCAACAGAAAGCATGTGTCAAATGCATAGTCTTTTTTGCATTCTTTGCTGCAAGAGTTATTTGCATTAATTACAGACATAGGTTTTGTTTCTTAAAAGATATTTTTCCTCACTTCCTTTAATGCTTCGCTGACTTCATGTATTCTGTGCAACTCCCCAGTAGGATGACTCAAAGGATCATTCTCTTTTCCTCTGTTTGGGAGGTATGTTAGGCTGAGATAGTGACTGACCCGAGGTGACCAAGCAAGATTCCACAGAAGATTTGGGATTCTGACCTGGGTCTCCCAGATCCAAGTACGATACTCTAACTACTGCACCGCAATGGCTTTTGGAGTTTTTAAGTATTTCAAAGATGACAGAACAATACCAGAACTGTGATTTAAAAAGCCACAAAGAGGGAGAAGCTGCGTCCAACGGACAGTCTGGACCTGGCAGCTTGAGATAAATCACTTTATGTAATCCTATTACAAATTCATGTCGAGTAGACATAAATAAATCATGGTTTCCTGGCTGTGTTCATGTTTACAACATTTTCATTCCCACAAAAGACCAGAAGGAAGCTTTTCAAGCTGGAATATCTTGTCTCCTCCTTTGATTCTTTTTGATGATATAGATATTCAGTGACCTGCTGCATACACACCTACATTCTTCCTGGCTCCAGAATGTAAAATATATAGAGTAGAATTACTGGGAAATGATTTCTGGTTTAAAAAAATATATACAATTAATCATTTGTGCCAGAAAACAGAAAAATAGAAAGTGTTTACCAACATACCATCTAGCCAGGGGCAGCAGCCCCACAACAGGGCCCAGCCTAGCACTGCCAGCTACTGTACAACTGAGCCAGACTTTTCCCAGGGAGATGCGGCCAGGGAAAAAGAAGGAGGGAGAAAAACAGATGAAGGTAGGTAGGTGGGCTGGTGGGTAGGTAGAAGGACAAGAGGAGAGCCCTTGGGGATAATATGAGAGAGATAACAGAAGCAAATGAGATGCGCCTGCTTGTCCTTACAGATCCTCTGCCTGCCACTGCCTGTGTGCGTTTGTGTGCATCAGCTTTTTTCAACCTTTTGACCATGGAGGCGCCCCTGAAATAATTTTTCAGACTTTGAGGAGCCCTGGAAGTGATGTCAGTCCCCCCAATTGTGTCCTGTTATGTATATTCTTGAAACACAACCTTCAATAAACACAAGGAATCAAAATGCAGTGAGCTGCTTCATGCATATATGCAGATCTCACTTCTGTAAAGAAAGAATATGTGCAACAGCTGTACACCAGTAAGCATGGACAATAGGCACACGCAGGGTGTAGACACAGCTGGTTTCAACTCCTGAATGCATGTACACATGGCAAGAGATACAGCATTCTTTATGCATGTTGGTGTACACACTTTGTAGACCCACTGACCTGCAATGTGGAACTTCTTCCCATGCATACGTGTGATGCCACACCCACACCTTCCCTTTTCCCTAAATTTACCCTTAACTCTCCTCCCCCCCCTTTTTTCCCCCAGGAGGACTTAAAATTAACCTCTTAGTCCCCATTCCAAATGCGTAACCACGTTCAACAGTACCATCCTAAGGAGAGCTATGTTCTTCTAAAGCCATTAAAGTCCACGGGCATAGAAAAATAGCTCACTTCCTAAGGGTTTCACTGTAAACTCAAGTAACTGTATTTGTTCTCATTCGTCTATTCCTAATCCTTCTCCCTGCTTTGTTCTTTTCTTTTTTGAGATGGTAAACTTCTTGGCTGCAGAATTGTTGCTTGGATGATTCTCTGTACATAAAGAGCACTATATAAATACTAACAAAGGAGATATTTGTGTAAGAAAATGCCGTACTCTCTTGTAATCTCTTAAAGAAGACCACTTGGCCACTGTTGCCCTTGAAACAAGGGAATTAATCTCCAGACTGCTTTAAGAACAGTTGCATCCCTTTGACTCGAGGCCCCAAGTCAGGACGCTTGTTTGGCTGTACTTCTCTGGGATTAATATTAAAAGGCAAGGAAGTCGCTAGGCTTTAGAGAAATAACACCATTGAACCTGGAGCACCCCCTACTGTCTGAGTATAGAAATTTCAAGGGAGACCTTTTTTTAAAGACAACCCACCCAAAGGTATGAATGCGTTGATTTGTTACTTTGTGAGCTGGACAAGTTTACATTTTACAAAACAAAGCATCTGAGTTTGCTCAGGTTTTATTAAGGGGATAGGAGATGGAAATTCCTGTGCAGAAGGAATACAACAGAAGTTGTGACTTACAATTGCGTACAAGTTAAGCTTCATTTGAACCTCACTCAGTAAAGGCAAGTAACCCAGAACTTTCATGTGCTGTATCTCAGCATAGCTTTGAACACACAAAATGGCCTATCAACATTTATTTCTATTCATTTATTTGATTTATATTTTGCCCTCCTTGACCATCTCAGGGTGGAGTACAACAGGAAGGACAATAATGTAAGTTAAAGTTTAATAAATGTTAAAACCTTTCAAACACATCTCAGTGCAAAACATTAAAGCCTGTAAGCACATCACAGTGCGGTCTCTTTCTGGTATAGTCTATAGGTAATCTTCTCCATGGGTGGTTTTCCCTGGGTGGGGGGTGGGGGAATGATGCTGATAGATCACTGGCCCAACCAAAGGCTTGGCAGAAGAGCTCCATCTTGCAGTATTGTCTACCCAGACAGGCAGTAGTTCTCCAGGTTTTCAGACAGAGGTCTTTTGTGTCACTTACTACTTCTCTCCTTATAACTGGAGATGACACGGATTGATTCTTGGATCTTCTGCTCTAACACTAAGCCACAGCCCCCACCCACCCCATTTCCTTAGAACAGTGTGAGAAATAGTACATATTTCTGCAGAAATGCTTTGGTCAGCTGAGTAAAATCCACAGGACTTACATTGACAGCCATTCTGATTTGTGTGTTCAGTCTGAATCCCAAAATCATTGGGGGCAAGGAAGTATACCAAACGAGAGCCTGGGTCCAGTGATGCGCAAGCAGGCACAAAAATGGACTTTGTGCAGTTCCGCTTGTGTTAGAGCTTATGCAGCACCTGACGCATTTATCCCTTTCTATTATAGTGCCCAGAAATTGGTTGCACATTAAAGACAAAAATAAGTCTGACTTTGTACAAGCGGCTACTGCAGCAATATTCTTGCGTTTCCACTTGTTCAAAAGCAAGCAGAAATTTTGCGCTGGACCCAGTCCCAGGTTTCCTAAGATGACGTCTGATGCTAGGCCTTCATACATTTCTTGGCACTTTTGTGTGGTGGAGAAACTATGAGCTCCTCCACTATAACATTTATGATATAAGCTGTACTTCTGCATTAGCACCTGAACATGCAGAGAGCCTGTTTACTTGATTTCTTCCCTTCCTTCAACACAACCATGTATTTGCATAAAGTTCCCATTCAAACTATGTTGCCTACTCAGTGGAGACAAAGGGGTTTGTATCGCTTCTCCACAATGCAAAGATTCCCGGCTCTAAATTGGAGCCTAAATTCGTTCGGCTCCAGTGACTCCAGAAAGTACTCTTTCACCAAGTTCCGCCAGGATTCTCCTTCCAAAGATCAGCTGCAGTTTGAATTGTCAATGTTCCACTGTAGATTTAGGAATGATTAATCAAGTTCCAAGTAATTTACCCTCCAAAAAAGTTCGTTATTCAAGAGGATTATGTCAAACCTTAGTGATGGCAACAATCACTAATCAAATGCTGTGCCTTTCAGTCTGCTCAGCCTCTCCAATTTCTTTGGCAGCTTAAAACTTCTGTGCAGCAGGGCACCCATTTTGTCAGTCACATCAGCTTATTAGTCATGCAGCCAACCTCAGGGAAAATGAGTCGAGAAATCTCAGCCGCATCACTCTATATTCCCCCTCATCAAATACACCCACAGCTCGTTGGGCCTCCACATTTCCCAGTTGTTTTTCTGACTCTCACACAAGTACCTACTGGCTATTATCTTTGGTATTGGTGTGTGACATATCTCCCCCTCTGTCAACATTCATGCCTGTCTCACTTTATGACTTGTTGTTTATCTTCAAATGCTCTCTCTTGCTGTCTCTCTTCTTTTCTGTGAAAAGCTGCCAGTGGGACACTCGATTAGTTGCAATCCAAAAAATACTTTCTTGGGAATAAGCCCCATTGCGGGGGTGGGGGGTGGGGGATGAGATTTAGTGGACTTGGTTTATACAGCTCCTTGCCTTACATTTGTTAGATATATTTATGAACCTAGCATAATATTGGTCTGCAAAAGAAACTTAAAATTATTAGGAAAAATGCAGTACATGTTATTGGCATATTATGTGGGCTGTAACTATCTGTACTATAAATGAAGCCTGACTGTGTGGTGGGAGGAGTTGGGATGCATTGCTTACCTGATTGGCTGTCCATCCAACCAATATCCAATCAGGTAGGCTGTCCCACCCCTGGCAGCATCCCCCCCCCCCTCCAACTTCTTCCACGTGGAAGAAGTGCCAGCCCGCTCTACTGGGCTGACTATGTAAGGTAAGCCAGGCAGCGAGCAGGAGCTGGGAGGAAGGGGGGAGGGCCTGGGACTGTGGGATGGGGGGAAGGGAGGGAGCCCCAACCAGCACACACCCCACCCCATGCTGCCCCACCATGGCATTGCCAGGTCTCAACAGGGCTGCCTGGGTGGGAGGGAGCAAACCCCTGGTGACTGGAATAGCTTTGAGTTTGTGCACACCATCAGTGAATGTTAAGACTGTTGCTTCTGGCAGTTTAGGGAAATGAAATAGGTTTTCCATTAAGTATAGCATCTAGGGTTCAACTATATTATATGCTTGACATGTGCTGGGTCCAGACTTACAGGCAGATATGCATGGGGGTAATCAATGTTCATTTGCTCAGCACTCAAGGGGAAGCACTGACGATTTTCTCCCCACCTTCATTTATGCCAGTGGAAAAACAAGTTGGGGGCTTTTTCCAGCTTTTTCACTGGCTCCAAATGCCAGTGGACTTCCACCTCCCCGCCATTCTGTTTCCCTTTCCATTGGCTAAAGTTGGGTAGAAAGGAAACTGGAAGCTTTTTCTCTCCCTTCACAGCAAGTTCTGAAGCTGTCGAAAGGAACATACCATAATACATATACAGAAATAAAGCTAAAGGTCTTAGATTGATACATCTCTACCTTGTAGACATCCTACAAGGAAATACAAGGAAATGGAGATGATGCTTTGTGCAATGTTAAAGCAATTTTTCAGCATGGTGAAAACCAAAGTTGAGTATGAAGCGTTTTAAGAGGATTTCTACAGATCATGGGGCTGCAGTCGATAGCTCAATGAAAGTTTCCACCCAGAGTGCTACAGCAGTGAAAAAGGCAAATTCTGTGTTCGGGCTTATTAAGAATGGTATTGAACATAAAATGGCCAACATTGCAGTGCCCCTGTGCAGATCTATGGTGCAGCCTCATTGGGAATACTGTGTACAGTTCTGGTCACTGTATCTCAGAAAGGACATTGCAGAGCTGGAAAAAGTTCAGAAGAAGGCAGTCAAGATGATTTGGGGGAATTAGAGAAGCTTCCTATGAGGAAAGACTGAAGAGTCTGCAACTTTTCAGTTTAGATATTTATAACATTATGCACGGGGTGAAGAGAGCTGATAAGGAGAACATTTTCTCCCTGTCCCAAAATACTAGAACTCTAATGAAGCTGATGGGCAGTAGATTCAGGAGGGACAAAAGGAAAGACTTCTTTACACAGAGAGTGATTAAAATGTGGCATTTGCTGTCAAAGGGTGTAGAAACAGGCATTTTTCAAAGGGAATTAAAATAATAGGGTAGCAGCTGCTGCTAACTATGCTGACTGAGTATTTATGCCAGGAAGCAACATCAGGGAAGGTTTTGGCCTCTCTGCCCTGTTGTTGGTCCTCCAGAGGAACAGGTTGGCAACTGTGAGACAGGATGCTGGACTAGATGGACCATCAGTCTGATCCAGCAGGGCTCTTATATTCTTGATTACTTCAAGCTTATTGCCAGCTAGCAAACTAGGAAAAATGATGGTTCCAGAAGATGTTTCATTAGTTCAGCGTTCATTTGTGGCTCAGTCTTTTCACACGCTTTCTTTAAAAAGATTTTTAAAGCTTTTAAAGACAAGATTTTAAAAGAACATAACAATTAATATTGCAACAAAGGAATCGCTCTAAAGAAGGGCCCATCATCATATTCATGCATAGGATTTTACCCCCCTGGCTGATTAAAATGTAAATGCTTTGGATTCAGATTTCCTCCAACTTTCTGCCCCTGCCCTACTTTCTAACATTGTGATTCTTTAATGATACTCACTGAATTCGGATATTATGCATGTGCATAAGAAAGATATGTACGCTTACTAATGGGAAGGGGGGGCTGATGTATGAGTTAAGCCAAGGACTGTCAATGGCTTGGGGGAAATTCCTTGTCCTCTTAATGAAAAGCTTCATCTGTGCTCAACTGCACATTTTAATAATCTCTTAAAGCAGGGGTAGTCAAACTGCGGCCCTCCAGACGTCCATGGACTACAATTCCCAGGAGCCCCCTGCCAGGATTCGCTGGCAGGGGGCTCCTGGGAATTGTAGTCCATGGACATCTGGAGGGCCGCAGTTTGACTACCCC
The DNA here is from genome assembly GCF_049243985.1 of Paroedura picta. Classification (NCBI taxonomy): domain Eukaryota; kingdom Metazoa; phylum Chordata; class Lepidosauria; order Squamata; family Gekkonidae; genus Paroedura; species Paroedura picta. Next base: position 65,305,186 of record NC_135378.1, read on the forward strand.
TGTCTTAAAGGGATAGCACCCCCCCCCCCAAAGGAGTTGGCAGCCCTACCTGTGAGGTAGGTTGGGCTGAGATTCTGCTAGCAGCTCAAAACAAGCTTCCATGGCAGCAATGGAAACTTTAAACAAAACTTTCCTGGGAGTACGCCCCACTGAATAGACCTACATAGGATTTGGAGTACACTTGTTTGAGACTACACCCTAAGTATGCTCCAGCCCATGTGAGTGATTCTGGCAATCCAGCCTTAATGTAATATCCCATCACAGCAAAATAGGGCAGGTGGGAAGAGAAACAATATCTGAAGAACAGCCAGGCTGCCCTTCACCAGCACTCTGGCTACCCTCCAAGGGTGTTTCTTTTTTGTTCACAAAACAGGGGGAAGAGGTTTGTGTGGCTACTCCGTGTCACTTGAAAAGTTAAGGATCACTATGCTACTGTTTTTAGAGCCTCTTGTGGCGCAGAGTGGTAAGGCAGCCGTCTGAAAGCTTTGCTCATGAGGCTGGGAGTTCAATCCCAGCAGCCGGCTCAAGGTTGACTCAGCCTTCCATCCTTCCGAGGTCGGTAAAATGAGTACCCAGCTTGCTGGGGGGTAAACGGTCATGACTGGGGAAGGCACTGGCAAACCACCCCGTATTGAGTCTGCCAAGAAAACGCTGGAGGGCGTCACCCCAAGGGTCAGACATGACTCGGTGCTTGCACAGGGGATACCTTTACCTTTACCTTTACGCTACTGTTTACACAGCAAGAGATTTTCAACCATGGCTCTGTGAAAGTTCCCCATCATTCCCCAGCCTTTCCCCTGTATCCTGTCTTATCGTATTTGACCACAAGCTATTCCGGAGCCTGGACCTCTATTCCTGCCTCAAACTGCCTCCTTTCTCCCTTCCCCCCAGATATAGCAGGGAGGTCACATCACGTCTGGCCTGGTTCTGGGGCTCCTTGAAGACTGAAAAATATTTCAGGGGCTTTCTTCCCAGGTTGGAGTTCTGGTTACAAGCACAAGAGCACAGCATAGTTTGCCAAAACTGGCAAGTTGGCAGCACCATTATTAATATTTGGTTTTTAACTTACACATTCAATGTGGAAACATTCTGTGTGAATAATAAAATCCAGGGCCAGGCCCAGGGCCACTTACCACGTTGGGCTCAGCAACTTCAGGGGATGTTCTAGGCTTGCAGAAAAATCTAAAATTAAAAACAAAAAGGATAAACAGCTCTCCTAAATATGCACAGATACTCTGGCCAGAGTTCAGCTAACATCTGTGGTTTCTGCAATGACCCTAATGCATGTCAATGTACCGGTCTGCAACTTTATTGTGGTTGTTGATTATTTTTCTTACTATTGTTGTTGTCAGTCTTATTGCCTGCTGCTATCAGCAAAGCTGTCTCGTGGCAGATTGCATTAGATAACTTATGTAACTTTAATACAGGCCCTTGGAGGTCTTAGAAGAAGAGGAAGACACAGCAGTGGTAGGTGATAGCATCTGAGAAAGAAAGAAGCTATGAAATGGGACAGGAGGGCAACCACAAGAACAGAATATAATAATTAAAGGTACCCAACGGGAAAGTCATAATTCTTCTCTGTAAATCTTTGCTGGTCCTCTTCTTGTCATTTCTGGCATCACAGGACTGACTGCATCAGAATTTGGCAAATGCCAACACACTGAAAAAATTTTAAAATATGGATGAACACCGCTAGTACTGAGTGATTGAGTGCTATGTAAGAGTCCTCAGCTCCTCTCTTGATTCTTCACCAGACATACTTCTTTTCTCCATCGGCTCGTAATGGTGCACTGTATAGCCTCACATATTTTGTCTCTTCATCGCCCTTCCTTGTATAGGGTGATAACTGATGGTAGGTAAACAGCTTTTATTCTCGCCCTGAACAATGAACTGTGATGCACAGAGAAACAGTGATGTTAGGCGTGAGGGTGACTTATGGTTGGCCAAAGTGCTATGTAACCCAAACCTAATATTAGCTGTACATCTTTGGTAATTAATGAGCCTATTTCTCTCTCCAGAATGACTGTCTCTTGCGTACTTTATAAGCCTCTTGGCTTATTTTTACACACCTCCTGGGACAACTTGAACCCAGTGCTGTTTTGTCTGTAATTGAGCAGAAAGAGGTTCATCCGATGGAAAATGCTGTGTGTGTTTGGTTGATCTGAAGGGAAAAAAAATAATCACTCTTAAGAAAAGTGCAGGCATGGAAGCCTTAGAGCTGGCAAGAGATGCAGGCGTTTGATGAGCAAGATCCAACAGAGTTGCAGAAATGAAATACTAAGTTCAAGGGATAAAAACCCCTCACTGCCTATAACTCCGCAAACAGCTTTAAGAGGGAGAAGACTGCCTGAGGTAAAATGAACACCTGCCACACAAACAATGCAGAATGAGGAAATATGCAGAAAGGAAGGAAGCCAAACATACTACAGTTCTTCCCAGGGAAAAAAAAGGGGGGGGGTGAGAAAAGGAAAGAAAAATATTAAAGGAAATATTTTAAAATGTATTATGTTAAAATCCCCCCTGCATAATCTCCACTGACAGGGATTTCTTCAAGGGTCCACTCATATACATTCCATCAGCTGCTTCCCCCCCCACCTAGGATGAAGCAGCCAGCCTTAACCATCCCTCTGCATTGAAGTAGCCTACAAAATAGCCCCAAGCACTATACTATATTCCTTTTTCAAAGTGTGAATGGATTTTGTTAAGATTGTTTTCTGTAAAGACTAACAGGGTCACACTTGAACTGTTATTTTCAAGATGGGGAAATGGAACCGACTGGTGAAATGTCTCACAGCCATTTCAGCCCAACAGCAGGACAGGCACACCCGTCTGCTGTGAGGCTGAAATGGATTGCAGCCACTTAAACCTAACGGGTTAGCTGTGGACTTGCTCTGCTCAGCTGTTAGGTTCAAATGGCCCAAAAAGTCTGGTAAATGTCTGTGGAGGAGTGCATTCCTCAAACATCCGTTCAGGAGCTCTAAGCTGGGCCAAGTTTGTGCTGAATTTTGGCTCATGAATGAGTTCATACCCATCCCTAGTCAACAGGTTTATACTTTATCTTTCACGTTAGTAAATATATAGCATCTGTATTCCACAACAGTTGCAAATGTTATGTAGCAGCAAAGCCAGATTAGTCACCCAGACTCCTCTCAGCACATACTTTGCTTCCTCCTGCCACTCACCTGTGAGAGAATCACAACTTATGTTGGGGTCCTGAACCACAGTTTGAGAACCACTTTTTTAAAGCCTATGTTAAAAACTTTTAATTTGCATCCTTGCCACTCCTACAGACCACAGACAAAAATGACAGATTCTGCTGATCAGTTTTCTCTCTCTCTCCACCTGATAAATTCCATACTTTTGTGATTAATAGAGAGGTTTCCAGGTAGAAGAAAGAGAAAGGCACAGACCTCATCATCAGTCTTACAAAAGAAGTGATGTTATCACACTAGTGAGTTCCAGGCGACAATCTATTATTTGGGCAAAAACTCAACAGCAAACCCAGCTTCTACCATAGAGTTTTTGCCTAGATGATGATGATGATGATGATTTCGATTTATTTCCCACCACTCCCAAATGGCTTGTGGTGGGTTACAGTGTCTTAAAACCCCATTTAAAACCAGAAAGTTGCCTGTCGTTAGTGTGATGATGCCACTTCCTTTGTGATACCAGCCTTTCTCTTGATAACTTCATCACCAGCCAGCTGATCAACAGCTCAAGGTAAGGCCTATTCTCTACTAGGGAGTCTGGCACCCCTAATTAGAACTAGCCTTATATGTTAGGACTAGCCTAACTATGTTAAGGATGGGGACACAGGTTGCAGACCATGTTAACAGAGCTCAGTAATGTGCAGTTTTCTTAAACTGGACTGCAGGGCTGGGTGCAGAAGAAGGCAACAGAATAAAAAGGGAGTAACATTGGAGCAGATCTGCTTAGGATTCCTCCCTTATATGTATGCCAGAGTTCAAGAGAAACAGAGAAGCAAAAATGGATTTCCCCCTTGAAAATATACAAATTGCAGTATATGAGTCCATTTACTCTTATTTATTTGCCGCTTGTGGTGGTGGTGGTGGTGACTGTTGTTTTTTCCAATGGTTTATTTAAAAAGTGTTCCTTTCAACTCTCCTCTCTCTCTGTAATTCCTTTTTATACCTACGTTTAGTTTTTAAGCCTTTCTGCGTAACCTTGTGCTTTAATTTATTGTTTAATTCCTATCTGTTAACCCCCATCCCCTGAGTCTGCCTTCCTGCTGGGGGAGATTAAGAAAACCAGCATAACCCAGCACTAGTCCCCACCCCACAGGCGATTTGAAATATACAGGTCCTTGTGAGCAGCAGAAAAATGTGCTAGTCCTTATAACAACACCCCTGGTGAGGCATTAGGTCTAGGAATAAAATTAGCAAAAGCCAGTTGGGATGCATTCAAAGATATGTGAGTAGTGGGTGCACAAGTGTTTTTATGCTCACACTAAATGAGCATAATGTTGGGGAATGGCACAGGGTGGTAGGGAAATTCTGCTTTACCGGCTTTGTTTCACTGGTTATGCTTGGGATTCAATCTACCATTTTGCATTTCAGTGTTAGGGAAATGTTCATGACAATCAGGAACAGTGTGGTTTTGTTACATTTAAAAAAAAGTTGTTTGGGGGGGGGGCAGACTATCCAATCAATGCAATAAAGGTTGAACTTGTCTGTCATTCCAACACATAGAAATGGCACAAGAATGCAGGGATTCTCTCTACTGTGTGATAAATTTCATCCCATTAGTCAATCATCATTTCGGGAAGAAATTCAACATCTGTTGTGTAAGAAAATAAACTGCATATTCTCAGTGGTTGCATCTGACATTTAAAACCTTTGAATGCCTGCTGTGACAACATTAATTGAATGAAGTTACACCCTAGGGAGAATTTCAATTTATGGAATGAAGTCAGAAGCTTGCAAATATCACACTAACTAATGTGTTAGCTTGAAAGTACTTCCCCAAGCATTTCTGCATCTTTATCCACCCAGGCAGCCTTAATAAAACTGGCCATTCCATTCCCTCCAGTTTGAGTTTACTATCCTGATATGATGTGATCACGTTAATGTATCTTTAAAGACCAGATACGATATTACTGAGAATCATTGTTTTACTTAGGAAAACTGAATAGCTTACTGTGTGGTTATGCACTATCTATAGAAGGTTATTTTGCTCCCACTTTGAGATTTGCCCCTGATACATACAGAAAATTAAACCCCACGGAGAAGAAAAAGGAGTGAGATCTCTCCTCTGTTGTTCCATATTTTATGCTGTGATGTTCAACAAGCAGAATTCATTTGGAGATGGAATATCTGTGATCCATATTTTCAGATGTGACCTTTAAAAGCTTTAAGCTGGGATTTAGTTATGTGTACTGATGACTACTTGTATTGTATTTTAACAGACTATTAATTGTATAGTCTGTTAAACATTGTACTGTTTTAGTGACTTTTATTATGTTGTCAACCAACCTGTGGGCTTTTTTTTAGCTGAAAGGCATTCAGCAAATTAAATTAAACAGTATATAGACTAGGGGATCCACACCACCAGGCCCTGCCCCTGCCAAACTGTCAATCATCTGGCTGGCAGGGAGACTTACCAATAGAATGAAGGCGTAGGCTACATTGCTGGTATTGCCCAATCGCTTTTGGTTGACACATGGACACACGAAGTGAACAGAGCAACAGCTAAGGGCAGAATGGTTGTATAAAGCTGTCATCTTTGAGAGATGTGGGCTCCTCAGCACACACAGGCCTGATTGATGTTTATACTTAATAACAATACAGTGATAACAAATAGAACAATGTGATAGAACAGTTGAACAATCTTTAATCTGGACTTACTGTGCACTTTCTAATAAACAGATTTATTTTGTTCTGTGTTTTAGCTTTTCAACTTTCTACGTTCCTGAGTCACACAGGAAGTGACATGATCATTAAAGTGGTTTCCAGGTTAATATGTGGAGAGTTTTCTCCAGTTTTACCATAGAGTGTTGCCTGGAAGTTACTGACTTGATGATGTCACTTCCTGTGTGATGCCAGCCACGTGGTCTAGGCCTTCTTCTTTCTACTGGTAAATCCACGTAATCTCCTGCTGGTTGGCAAGAGGAAGTTGGCAACCTTAATTTAGACTCATTTCAATCCACTTCCAGCCCTGGTTCTGGAACAGAAACTGCCTTGTTTTCCTTGACTGATGTTGATCAGTAGGGGAGAAATGCACTGACTGTGGAAACTTTCAAGTCTGACAAGCTAGGGATTTCAGTTTTATCTGCCAGATTGATATCAGAAGATGATGAAGAAGAGCTGGTTTTTATTCCCTGCATTTCACTACCCAAAGGAGTCTCAAATCGGCTTACAATCACCTTTCTTTCTTCTCCCCGGCCCCATGAGCTAGGTGAGGCTGAGAGAGCTCTGACAGAACTGTTATGTGAGAGCAGCTTAAACAGGACTCTGACTAGCCCAAGGTCATCCAGCAGGCAGCATGTGGAGAAAGAGTAGGGAATTAAAACTCAGCTCGCCAGATCAGAAGCCACCATGCTTAATCACTATACCAACTTTTGTTAAGAGAATTAACAAATTGGCTAAGAGATCATTGCTTCAGTAGCTAACACAGGGTTCTAGACAGTACTGGGGGAAAAGGCCTAAGAATAGTACTCTGCAGTCAGACAAAGAGAGCCCCATTTTAGGAGGAAGGTACTCCCTCTACTGTCCTATCTAGTTACAGCTCGCTGCCCCCTTTCTTTTTCTTTGTATAGATAGCTGTATTCCAGCACCCCGTGGTCAGCTGTGCTATGGGGTTTGATCTTGCTGTTTAACATCTACGCATAACTGGCGACCATGGGCTATCATTTGCCAGCGGCAGGGGCTTATGGGAATTGTAGTCCATGGACATCTGGAGGGCTGCAGTTTGACTACCCCTGGTATAGTATTTGGTTTTATAGCATGAAGCACAATTCTCCTCTGCGATTTGTAATGTCTCTGCCCTGGTTATTCTGAGAAATACAGTACAAAACACAGCAGCAAGGTTACTGTTTGGCTTTAGATTCTGCCAGTACTAAAAGAGCTTTATTCACAGTTGGGGAGGTGTGCTTCCCCACGTGCTTCCATCCCAAGGAACGAGGCTGGTGACCCCTCAAGGCTTCCTCTGTGATGGTGGCTGAGCTCTGGAACAAAATGATTAATATTAGCACTCTCAGCTTAACCTACTGCACAGGGTTGTTGTGAGAAAGAAACGGAGGAGAGGAGAACAATGGAGTATAAATGAAGTAAATAAAATATCAGGCAGCAGTCAATTATTTGTTTGTTTGTTTATTTGATTTCTATACCGCCCTTCCATATGACTCAGGGCGGTTTACATATAACATCACAGGGGGATATATGGAATGAATCAACATACAACATAGTAAAACACAACAATAACAATCCAACAGTGGTTCTAAACAACACAACTTCAGTGATCCCAACAACAACAATATTACAAGTCTGACGAATCTCCTTTTCCTCACCTAGCGCAACATGATTGTAGGTGTACAGCCCTTCCTTCTTCTGCCTTCTATCTTTATCACATAAACCAATCTCCCCATTCCCCTCTTTACGGAATTACTATTCGTGCTACAAGCATTTGTTTTTGTTAACGATTCTATTAAGAATACTCAGAATACAGGCGGCGGCATAGTCATGAAAACACGATTTTAGCGCAGGATATGACTCACGCTTGATCTGCTGATGGGATAATTGTATAGCAGAAATGATTTTAAAATGTTGTTCAAGTTTTAAATTGCATTTTATTACTTTATCACTAAACTTTGGAGAAATGTGTTTGTTATTTTATGGTGTTTTGCCTTTGGCTTTGCCCTGCCTGCCTTCCTAAAGAACACTTAAAAATTGGTCGCTCCTGAATTGGTGTTTTTTTCTGCCTGACTAATGACACTCCTCCATGCCGGCAGAATAGGCTTGAACACATCCATGCTTCACAGGCTGCATCTACAAGGATTCAGACATTTATTCCAATTCCTTCCTGGATCCTGAGCTGATTATCTCAGTATTTCACTGGCAAATGTCCTAACTACCTTGTCATGATATCAATACTGAAATGAGCTGCCACAAACAAATCTATATATTGTTTAATCCTCCTCACAATACAGGAAGTAAAAGAAAAAGAGAGAAAGAAGGAGAGGTGTTTTAGCACGAAGCCTCCTGGCCCACAGCCAGCAAAATAATGACATTGCTTGAAGGCTCATAAATCTTCATGAAGTTTCTGAATTCCCCCTTAGAGGCTGAGTAACCAATCTGATGTTCTTTACTGCCAGGATTGTTTGCCATCTACACAGTAAAGGTAATTTAGGTGAGGAAGTTGCACGCCACAAGCTGCTAATACTGGCACTGAATGAGGGCAGTTTTCAGGTAGTTGTGCAGATAGGTGAACTACCTGCCTCCAACATATATATAATGTAGGATTTGTGCTCTGTGTTCATATTATATAGTAATGAAACTACAGTAGGATCTCCTTAGACTTCCACAATAGGATCTTCTTATTCTGGACACTGTTGGCCATCTCCAGAAGTGGGTTTTATAAATAACTAGCAAGAAAGCCCATTGCAACCAGGAATGCAATGGGTGCTAGGACCCAGGGGACACTGGCATGCACAGATCTCTCTCTCTCTCTCTCTCTCTCTCTCTCTCTGTGTGTGTGTGTCCTCACAGCAGGAGCCATAGCAGGTAATGAGGCTTCATTGGCAGTTTGAGGCAGCTGTCTCTGTGTCTATTTCTCTCTCAGTCACAGCAGGAGCCATAGAGATAATCAGGGGTTGTTTTTAGCAGGCAAGCAGGGCCCATTAGCGGTTTGGTAGGGTTCTCTGTCTCTCTGTCTCTCTCTCTCTCACTCATACTGGCTCTTGCTGGAGGGAGGGTGGAAGCTGTAGGGGCAGGGCCAATCAGGGTGCAGGCAGCTTTGCTCGCTACACCCTGATTGGTCCTATTCCAACTCGGACAGCCGGACATGTTCCACCCCCCAGGCTGTTTCACAAATATTTAGAGGAACCATGGATAAGGATAACTTCAGGTTAACCAGAGGGACAGAACAGAACCAATGGGATGAAATTAATTCAAAAGAAATTCCATCTAAACATCCAGAAGAAGTTCCTGACAGTTAGAGCAGTTTCTCAGTGGAACAGGCTTCCTCAGGAGGTGGTAAGTTCTCCATCTTTGGAAATTTTTAAACAGAGGCTGCATAGCCATCTGATGGAGAAGCTGATTCTGTGAAGGCTCTAGGGGATGGCAGGTTACAGTGGATGAGCGATAGGATTGTGAGTGTCCTGCATAGTCAGCCCAGTAGAGCGGGCTGGACTAGATGACCCATGAGGTCCCTTCCAACTCTATGATTCTATGAGTCTATTATTCGAGTTTGAAGCCTGGAGTGCAATGGCAAGGGCAAACCACTTCTTCTCACTTGCCTTGAAAGAAACCCTTGCTGGGTTGCTAGAAGTTTGCTGTGATTTGACAGCACAGACATACATACAAACATGTACTGCCTTGGGTGTTATTCAGAAATGAAAGGCATGGACTAAACACAAATAGAAGGCAGGGGGGGGGGGGAGTCAGTGTGATGCTTGAGGAAAAAAAGATTGTATTCCATGAATGAACTGGGCAGTTTTTAGAGCAGACAACACAAAACCAAACCAAAATTATACCTGCTAATATAGAAATATATCCACCCATTCAGACTGCATGTTAAGATATTCCACATTTGCTTCTTGAGTTTCAAATCTATTATTTCTTTCGCCAGAAGGTCCAATACTGCGGTAATCCATATTTCAGTGTGCAGCATAGCTTCTGCTTCCTCCTTTAGAAGAGTTATTGGTTTAGCTACTGCCAGTTTGTAAGATCCAGAATCTTTCAAGAGGTTTCAGGAAGAAGGCATCTACTTCAGTATTCGGTAAGCGTGTTAAATTCCAGTGAACATTCCAGTGGAAAATTAATATGTCTATTAATTTATATCCAAATTATGTCTATTAATTTATACCCAAATGACATCTTAATTGGACATTCCCATAATATATGAGTGAAATTTGGGTATAGCTACTTATATTTCCAACGCCTGCTTTAAGTCTCGGGACCCCAGTTTGTAGAATCTACCTTGCCTTGCCGTTCATGTCAATTATGATAAAAACAGTGTAAAAACCCATGCTTAAAAAAAAAAGGAATTGTATGAATCACCAGCAACTTAATCTATGGTTTCGTAAAAGACACAGCAGATTAAGTGGTTTAAAATCAAAGTCTAAACTGCAGTATGCAACAAACCATCACATCTTATTTATTTCCAAAGTGACTGAACCATGTCTAGTACATTCAAACCATGCTGCAGGACCAAAGGACTCCAGCAAACCAGGCTGTCATAACACTAGGCATTAAGTTACAAGCATTTTTACTAATCATATGCTGTTTCTTGTAACTGACATGTTCCATTTAAGAGATTACAGGGTAAAGAAGGATAAGTGCAGAGATGTGTGTCATGTCTAAACAGAATGACAGTGCCAGTGAGGGTATGTGATATGACAGATCGTATAAACTCTGCTATCCCATATATTCATAAAATTCCCCTTAGCTACACATCAAAATCACACAGAACAGGAAAAGACCACAAAGGGTCATCCAGTCCAGGCCCCTAATTGCTCAGGGACTTAAAAATCACACACTCCTGATCCAATCTCCTAAAAACTTCCAACGAAGGAGACCACCCTCCACCACCCTCCAAGGCAACATATTCCATCTATGAATAGCCCTCACTGTCAGAAAATGCTTTCTAAAATTTAAATGTAACCTCCTTTCCCATAATTTGAATCCATTGCTCTTAGACCTTGTCTCTAAAGCCCCCTCTTCAATATATCTAGTTTTTTTGTATTTCAACACAGCTATCACCCCTAAGCTCTGTCAACCTTTCCTCATAAGACATGAAGTCCAACCCCTCAACTGTCCTAATTACCCTTCTCTGAACACAGTCCAATTGGTCAATAACCTTCTTGAACTGTGACAGCCAGAACTGGACACAATATTCCAAATGAGATCTAACCATATATTTGCTCCACCTTTTGAAACAAGTCTTTCCAAGGAATCTAACAACCATCTCAACAAGTTGCATGGCCAGCTGTTAACCACCTGTAGCCTTTCTCAATCTGTGTACAATCCAAGGACAAGAACATGGTGTCATATTGCCAAGAGGTATTCCAGATAAGAGAGCTCTTGGGCTTACAGAAGTGCTGTCACTGTATATGAACTTGCTCTACATTGGCCTACCACTGTGCTTGACCCGGAAACTCCAGCTGGTGCAGAATGCAGCTTATAGGGTCCTCACTGGTACACCTTGGAGGGCCCATATCCAGGCTGTGCTGAGGCAGCTGTATTGGTTGCCGGTTGTGGCCAGATCAGGTTCAAGGTCTTGATTTTGACCATTAAGGCCATTTGTGGCTTTGGTCCTGCCTACCCGAGGAACCGTTTATCTGCTTATGCCCTTCACAGGGCACTTTGCTCTGCGGGAGCTAAACTGTTAGAGGTCCCTGGTCCTGGAAAAATATGCCTGGCCTTGACCTCGGTCAGGGCCTTTTCAGTCTGGACCACAGTCTGGTGGAATGAGCTCCTGGGAGATCTGAGGGCCCTGATGGAGTTATCAAAGTTCTGCAGGGCTTGTAAAACAGAGCTCTTCCATCAGGTCTTTGGTTGAGGTCAGGACTAAGACCCCCTCCCCCCTCAGGCTACACTGTGCCATCTTGCAACCTCCCTCAAGGATTGGCTGTGGGTAGAGGGACAGTTTTTAGCCATCTTATAGCTGGACTGTTGTGTTCCAGGGGGTATGGTTTTTCACTGAGTTTTAAGTGTGTTGTAACCCACCTAGAGTTGTTTGAAAGAAGAGGGCTAAAAATCAAGTAAATAATCTTTAACCGCTCTGCGGGAGCGGTATACATAAAAGAGCAAGGGCCCAGTCCGGTATTGGGAAGGGTGCCGATTGGCCCCTTGTCCCCGGCCTGACAAGCCTGCCAATTGGACCCTCCTCTTGTCAGGCCGGGGCCAAAGGGCTAATCGGCAGCCACGCCCAGCGGCTCCCGGCCTGACGAATCAGGAGGCGCAAGCGCCTGCCTTCACCCACCCCCACAATGCCCGTTGTCTTTCTCCCACTGCTGCCATTTCCAGGCTGCCCAGCGCGTTGACAGGTGGGCACCCAGCTGCGCCAGCCTGGTGGAGCCAGCGGGAGAATGGGGGTAGGCTTCGCCCACGGCAAGGGGACAGCGACGCGGTGGGTCTGACCCTTTGCCAGCCCTGAAGCCCCACAGCCACCCAGGAGCTGCACAGGGCCTTTGGAGTGGGCAAGGAGACAGCCCCGCCATTTCATTGATGCGGCAGGACTGTCCCTTTGCCATCCAGGAAGCCCCACACTGCCCAGAAGCCGCCCGGGGCTGGGAGGTTATTGGCCAGCAAAGACCCAGCACCACCGCGTCGCCGTCCCTTTTCTGCCTGGCCCTTTGCTGGCCCAGAAGCCCTTTGCTGGCCTGGAGCCTTCAGAGACGGCAAAGTGACTGTCCCTTTGCCGGCTAGCAGGCCGGGCGGTCCCGGGAGGCTTCGGGCCCAGCAAAGCGACTGTCCCTTTGCAGGAGGCCTCCAGGGGCCACCTCACCTAGCACCCGCTGTATTAATCATACAGTGGGCTTAGTTTCTAGTTAAATAAATAAACAAACAAACTGAGGCTGTGATTGTAGCTACTGAGGAAAAGGTAGTAGAAAACACATTATATCTGGAAAACCATTCTGGCTAACGTCCTTGTTATGAAATAAACTAAAAGAAAACTCAGGAAAGGGCATTGTTTGAAAGCATTCTTTATTATTAATGCCCCAGGGATAGTTTTTTTTTCTTGCTCTGAGCTATCCGAGACCATCCTGTGTTTATCCTATGGTCCCTTTTCTATACTGGCTCCAAAACTGTGAAACTTCCTCACCAGGGAAATCTGCTTTGTTACTTTCCTGTTAGTGGTTATCTTGAGACATTCAGATTGTTTTAATATGTTCTTGCTGCTGCTATTGGCTTTCCACTTTGACCAGTGCTGCAAATTTCGTATTTTCATTTCTTACATGTCATGTTTTTGTTAGCCTCCTTGGAAAGTCTAGTTTCAAAGGGTGGGGCAGAAATATAAAAAAAAACAACCAAAAATGTGGGGGGACTGAGTAAATCCCTCACACGGGGAGCAATGAATGGTGGCCAGGGGGAAGTTGGGGAGGGGGTTGGGGCTGGAGGCAGGAGATCAGTAATGTGAGAATAGTTCCAAACTCAAAGGCCGTGAAACCAGGCTGAGAAACAGAAACCGGAGGAAACAGTGACAATCTATGGAAATAAGCCAAGTTGAATTGGGACTGTACAGATAAGAGGTGGGCAGGCAAAGAGGAAAATAAGGTCTCAAAGGACTGCTAAGCCTGGAGTTGATTCCCTTACAAGAAATTGAGCCAGCTGTGGTATAATTGGAGCATTGTGATCTAGCAATCATAAGAGAGAAACAGTGGCTGAGAAAAAACCATGCAAAGAGGAGATGGCCAGGGTTCCAATCAATCAATCAATCAATCAATCAATCAATCAATCAATCAACCAGTCCTTATTTTATAGTTGTTTAGAACTATACAGATACAGTAAATGGTGGCAGCTTATAATAAGGAAACAAGTAATACAGAACAGGAGGTAAGAAATCTATTAGAAGAAGAGGGGGTTTTGTACCCTGCTTTTTATTGCTTGAAGGTAATAAAAGCAGCTTATAATTGCCTGCCCTTCCTCTCCCAACTACTTTGAAGTAGGTAAGAGAGCTCTGAGGACTGGCCCAAAGTTACCCAGCTGGCTGCAGGTGGAGGAATGGGAAATCAAACTCAGTTCTTCAGATTAGAGGCCACAGCTCTTAACCACTATACCAAGCTGGATCCCCCAGATATTTTGCCTGGACAGGATTTCTACCTGCTGAGAACACCTTTCTCATCTTGCTTCTTCTGCCAAAGTGTGAGCATGGCATTTGGGGCTACAGCTCTTCATCTGTTCATCAGTTGTGCATCCAAGCCTCTTTATTTCACTTGAGGCATTTGTTTGATACCTGTTTCATCACAAGGATGGACTCATCAAAATGGATCTTGACTTAACCTGACATAGATTCCTGAAAAATATTCTGGACAATGTCATCTTGTTGTAACCCATAATTATGTAAAGGGTAACCAATGGCAGCTAGATGGAAATTTACAAACAACCACAAATGTATGCCTTTTAATTTTAATTGTCTTCACCATTAACCTACATTTATAGAAAGATCTGGGCACTTACTCCTGCACAAATAATAGCTATCAACCTAATTGTATTTCATATACCAACTCCTGCTTTGGATATAAATCATTTTATATAGACTTTTATTAGAATATGAGGAAATATTTCATTTGAGCCCAAAAGTATTGTTAAGAAGCCAAGGATGACTAAACTCATAACCTGATAATTGCATTCATTTATCGTTTTTCGGTTATCATTATGGAAAGTGTTTTAAACGATTTTAAATCAAAAGAATAAGTCCAGTTTTTCTGTTTGCCAGCTAGACAAATGCCTACCATTCAAAAGGTTCACATAATAGTCACTTTCAAGGGGATGGTTGTGTTGGTCTGAAGTAGCACAACAAAATTTGAGTCCAATGGCACCTTTAAGAACAATAAAGATTTATTCATGGTGTGAGCTTTCTTGTGCATGCACACTTCCTCAGATAATGGAACAGGGTTCATAAGAGTACAGATATAAGGAGAAAGTAAATTAGTAGCAAATTAGTAAAAAGCATCAAAAGTGCAAATATGTAGTATGATAATTCTTTGCTTGAAAAGCAAATCAGTCCTTTGGGTTCAATTGTCATTCACAAAAAGAATGAGGCAATAAAAATGAAAGGTTAGTGATTAATGGCAGGCACTTTCCAAACTGTGTAAAGAAGTAATTAAAAGCAACTTGTTGTTAGTCCCATCCATCTCCGCCCAAGCATGGAGCCACCTTTAATGGACATAGACTGTGAGCAACAGAGTTGAGGTTTTGTGGGAAAGAATAGGTTTTTTTGTTGCCGCCATTGATCATTTGTATTTGTATTAGGGTTTTAATGGTTTTATATTTTTATTGTAAACTGCCATGGGCCAGCCTGGCCAGGAGTGTTTTGAGAGTTGTAATAATGATAGTCAACTGTGTGTTTGCAAGTGAAACAGCTTCTGAAAGTTTTTGCAAAAAAATTCTGGATGCAGCTGTCCTTCATATCGGAAAGTTGTAAGGGACACTAAAATAAGTGGTCCCTCTTATTGTAATGAATTAGACAAATTCATGGAGGATAGGTCCATTGATAGTTACTAGCCATGGTAACTAAAGGGAACTTCTGCATGCAGAATCATCTGAACAGCAATCATCTGAACAGCGCAAGGAGGCAATACCAGGTAAAGACTTTGGCCTCTATTCCATTAGCCTCTGTGCTTTCCAGAACAATTGTTCTGATTTAGAAGAGCTCTTCTCACCATCCATTTTCAGACATTCATACTAAGGCAATATTGAAAAATACCTGTCCTAAAAGCGCTGAAAATCACCAGAGCATGGAAAGTGCTGTAGTGCTTCCTCTGAATAGAAATCCAGAAAATGATGAGATCAGTTGTACCCTTTGCTACCTACTTATCCCACCCACTTCTCTTTTCATCAGCCTTCCACGTCTCCCCAGGACCTATCTCCACTGAAACTTTTTCCGTAGCCCCCCCCCCATTGCTGCTGCAAAGAGACATAGCCCCCACTTTGTGCAAGGCAAACTTGCATTATTGTCAATTTCCTTCTACCTTTGTCCTCAATCTCTTGATGTAAGCAATTGTCTCCCTCCTAGTCTTTGTGGCTAGTCAAATATTTGATGATGCTTTTGCATGCACACATCATTCATAGCAGGTGGCAACTTCTTTTTTGTGCATCTATGAATTCTGCAAATACAGTCTCCAAAGGGGGGTTGAATGCGTATGCTACAACTCAAACTCCATTGGCAGCAAAGAATATTTTTTCTTCTGTTTTATATTATCTAGTCTCCCCTCTGCTTACCAAGCCTTCCTTTTCCTGTTGTGCCTGAATGTACTGTACTATCTGGCTTACATACAATTTGGGTATAGCATCCCGGGCAGATCTACATGCTGTGAATAATTCTTGAGGTTTTGTTACAGTGGCAGGGTAAAGATTTTAAAAGGCAGACCAGCAGGACAGAGGAGGGGCTATTTAACCCCTGTCCTGTTTTCCAGCCGAAAATCACATTCCCCAGGCTGTTCTACCTGCAATGAGGAAAAAAATGTTTTCTCCATTGGGTGGGACTGATGGTGGCAACTTTTCTGTGAAAATGACAAAAGCTGGCTCCTCTCCGCCCATGCCCATAGTTTTAAATACGCTCAGGGAAAATGATTATGGAAGAGGCAATTCTGCCTTCAGCACTATGGCTGACGTGTGCCTTGGCTGCAGCGTGTCAGGTTATGGGTGGAGGCTCAGCCGTTTTCAGGCATTGAATTTCAGCCACCCATTTCTCCCATACTGCAAGGGCTTGGTGTGCATCTCCCTCTCAGCATGTACAACCCCCATTTTGTCCGAAAAGGAAAATTTTCCAGACATGGTGAGTGTACCTGGACCTGGATTTTTGAGGGGACATACATGGTTGTGTGTCTGTGTAAAGTACCACAAAGCCACAGTTGATTTATGACAACTCTATGGGGTTTTCCAAGGCAAGAGACATTCACATATGGATTGTCATTGCCTGAATCTGCTCAGCGTCCCTGGACTTTGTTGAACTTCTCCCATTAAAGTACTAATCAGGACCAATCCTACTTAGCTTCCAGGATTTTATGAGACTAGGCTAATCTGAGCCATCCAAGTCAGATTGCCTGTTCTGACGGCAAAACAACCCTTTCAGACATCTTGGTGACCATATGTACTGAGATGACTGCATGTATCAAACTCTCCTGGTATGCAAGACAGGAGTGCCAGAAATATAATAGGCCTGCATTGGCTTATGATCAACCGTTCTTCCACACAAAACACTTCCCTGTACAAAGCATCATGCAGAGATAGATTCAAGCAGGTAGCTGTGTTGGTCTCATATGGCATAATATGGTTACTGTGTTTAACCTTTTTGTCTGAGGAAGTGTACCTGCACACAAAAGCTCACGCCTTGAATAAATCTTTGTTGGTCTTAAAGGTGCTATTGGGCTCAATTTCCATCATGCAGAGAGTATCTCTGTATAGAGTGGGATGTGCATATTTTTAAAAAACGTAGCAATTTACTGGGCTCAGTGTTGCCACGAACGCATTCCCAGTTCCCACAGGAGAAGCATCACCCCACTCTCCCCTTCATATAAAGGTCCAGCGGTCTCGCGAGATTCTGGAAGCCCCGTCGCCCGCCCCCCTCCCCGTTCCAGCCGTGTGGAGCGCACGAGGGAGCGTGTCAGCTCTGACGCCACTGAATGGAACGCAGCTGGGGGGGGGGATCGCCCAGGGGGCGGGGCGTCTTCCTTCCCAGCGAAGGGGCGGGAGAGCGCTTTCATAAACCTTCGCTTTGGGTCGCGGCGCCTGGGAAGCGTTGCTTGAGCAGCCCGAGCCGGGCGCTCCGTTGGGCACGATGCCCATGTGTGTGTGAGCGCGCGCGCAAGGTCGTTGCAACGTGCCTTCTTTAGCACCCGTGCAGAAGGGAGAGTCCGAGGCCGCCTCAGGGCTTAAGAGGGCGATGCCCCCGGAATGATCCTCTCCCCCGTGGAAGCCCAGAGGCTGGCCTGGGGGGAGCCTTAGCACCAACCCCCCCCCCTTTTCCCTTCTGGGCGCTCGCGGGCAGCGCGGCTTCTCCAGTGCCCCCCGCCTGGCCAAGGGGCCCGCCCGGCTGTCGCTAGAGGGAGGTGTGGGACAGAGAGACAGCCGCCGCGGCTGCCGGGGAAAGAGAGGGCAGGAAGGAGAAGCGCCGAGCGGCTGCGACTCGGCTCGTCTGAGCGGCTGGCCGGCTGCGGCGCCTCCCTCGAAGCTCCGCGTGCCCTGCGAGGCGGGGAAGCCGTCGGGGAAGGACGGCCGGCGAGGGGGCCTGGGCAGGGCCGTCCGGCTGCCTCCTCTTCGCCCGTCCCCCGCGCCCCTCTCTCGCCTGGCCGGCCTCGGACGCCTCCTGCGCGGCAGCCCGCCCGGTGGGAAGGCGCAGCCGAAGGAGGGGGCGCTCCGCCGAGACGCCCGCCCCTCCCTCCCCGCCCCGAGCCCGCCGGAGAAGAGCGAGGCAGGCTGGCGGGAGCGCGAGCGGGGCGCGCCCGGAGCAGCAGCAGCAGCAGCAGGAGGAGGCGGAGGAGGAGAAGCAGCAGCCGCGCCTTCGCCCTCCCCTCTCGCATCCTTCCCGCCGCCGCCCGCCCGCCCGGCCCTTCCCTGCCCCGCTTTTCCTCCTGCCCTTCCTGCGAGGCGCCAGCAGCACCGCGCCGCGCTCAGCCATGGCTTCCACCACCACCTGCACCCGCTTCACCGACGAGTACCAGCTCTTCGAGGAGCTGGGCAAGTAAGTGCCCCCGGGGGGGAGGCAGGCAGCGGGCAGCGGGCGACAGAGGGAGGGAGGGAGCTCGGAGCGGAGCTCTGCCCGAGGCGAGACCTTGGCGACGGGGCAGCGCTAAGCAGCTTGCCGCTGAAGCTTATGGGGCGGGAGGGGGGGGGGTTGGGACTAGGGAAAGGGTCAGCTGTCAGCACCCATCCTGGGGGGGGGAGGGGAGTCATTGGGGACACGGGGGGGGCAAAGCATTCCCCCCTCCCACACACACCCACCCCGGAGTGAAGCCTTCGTTGTAGTTCGGTGCCACGTTTCCTGGGGCAGGACCTTCATCGGCGGCGTCTCTTATAGATGCCTCGCGAACCTCTCGCACTTTTTCCCGGGGAGGAAAGGCGACCTGGAGCCCCGTCCCCCCGCCCCTCCTTCCCGTCCCCCGTCCCCCCCCTCCCCGCCCTGCGAGGTTGTTTACGACGTGCTGCCCCGATCTTGCCCGGCCCGTGCTTCTCGTCAGTCTCCCCAGCATATGGGCCAGGGTCTCCTCCGGCACTCTGGCCTCCGGGGGGGGGGGCGCGGGAGGGCGAGGAGAGAAGCGACCATGGCGACATGTGCCCCCGGGCAGCGTGGGTGGCTTGCCTTTTCGCCATGCCCAGTCAATCAGCAGCCCAAAATCTGACAGTGGTGAACCGGGCAACTGTAACCCAGGTCTGCACAAATAGAATATGTGGATTGTTATGCGCCTGGAGTTCATTGCATTGACTGGCTTGGCTCATGATATCCCTTTTATTTGCATCTCCTCCTCCCTCTCCCGGCCCCAGTGGGGGTGGGGGGGGGATGCCGTGAATTCAGTACTGTGTAATTTTGTTATATAAATGATGATTCGAAAACGCTTGACCGGATGGCAAGAGTAGTATTAACATGGGGAACATGTTGCAAAGAGCAGTCTAAATCTAGTGCTCTTTTCCCCAGGGGAATTGCAAACGAATGCTCTGGCTCAGAACTGTGTCTATTAAGATTTATTGCATCCTTGGCTCTCCAGTGAGATGCAAGTGTTTATGCTTAAATAAACACCAAGTGGCATGTTTACCGGGCAAAGCAGGGGGCTTCCCTCCAGAATCTCTCTCTCTCTCTCTCTCTTTTGAACATTCCATCACATCACAAAATAATACATATGCCCATAGCATCCTTCCTCTGTGAGTCAGAGAGCCGTGTGCATGTAGGAGGAAATGGACACAATTTCTGCACATTAGAGCTGTCGCTTATAATTAGATGTACATTTCTGTAGCCTATTTAATAATGTGGCTTGTGCTCACATTTTTAAAGACCGTTTACTGTTGCAGTCCATCACATTAAGGCTGATCGCCGTGTAGTACTCATTCTCCTGCTTCCTGAATTGATCCTCCTCAGATTGGGTAGTACATGCAAAATTAGGAGACCATTTTCTTAGGAGCATAGCTCACTAGATACTGATGTGTCTCTGTTTATTGGCTTACAGGGGGGCGTTTTCAGTGGTGAGAAGATGTATGAAAATCACTACGGGACAAGAATACGCTGCCAAAATTATCAACACTAAAAAGCTGTCAGCAAGGGGTGGGTATTCTTCAACTAATCTGGAATACATTTTTCGCGGCTTTTAGTGAATTCTCACATACACGCATATTGACTGGATTGATGCAAAACAGAACCCTGCCTTTTTGAAAAGTCTCTGGGTTGGCAGGCCCTATTTCTTGTCATCTTTTCACATGAAAGTGGTTACTTGCTTGTAATACTAGTTAGATGTTCCGTGTATTGCATTATTATTTGGGCTTCACTTCCCGTGGTGCTTAGTTAATAACTTGCTGTACTGTTTTGTAAAAAAAAAAATACAAATATTTGAGAACTTAAAACAAATGCCAGATGGTTATGTGTGTGTGTGCCTGTTAGCAAACAGCATTTTTTCACATAGTCTTTTGATACTGACTAGATTGCCTGCAGTGTTAGTTCAATATACTGTTTTGACTTGTAGTGTAGGCTTGAAATGAACCCTGTTATTTTGAGGAAATAAATTGGGGTTTGTGTGTTTGCTGTAGCTCTTCCGGGAGAAAAGTAGGTCAAATCTTAATTGCATCACTCTTTTCTATTGTATTTACACATGAATTTAATTCATTGTGGCATATTTGACAAGAAAAAAACCCTTGAGAGAGAGATGACCTGCTTCCCTGACTCTTAACATTTTGTTTGGAAAAAAAAGTCAGCTGATCATATTTTATGAGCCAAGTGCCCATGTTTAAAGCAAGTATTTTCACCTTTCTTATTATGTGGAACTATTTATTTCATTGTGATTGCATATGCTAAGTTGTTTTATGTTAAGTGGGTTGTGAAGGGCTCAGTTTGTTTCTCCCGAGAGAGAGAGCCTCCTAAGAATGAGTAGGATTTGCGCAAGAGTAGGCGTTCATCTCATTTCAGTGTTGCGTGTGCTAGAGAAATTCCCAGTGGATTATACCCTATATATGTATGTATACGTTTTGTCTGCTTGGAGTAATGAAAGTAGGTCTCATGGTGATATATTCTTGGTAAATCCACACTGAAGTGCTCGTATGAGGATGCTGAGGATTTAGGGATTATTCTCTGTTAACATCTGTACTTTCATGTTAATTTCTGGCCTTTTCATGAGCACGGGAATGAACAAAACTGTTAGATCACCCAAAAACCTTTTATTTATGTTCTGGTTTTGCTTTTAAAATAGCACTGGCAACTGGGAAGGAGCATTTGCTATTTTATGGGCTAGCTTTATGACGATGTTATCTCAGGACGTTTAACCAGTCAACCAGCTGTGTGTGGAGAGAAGGCTTCTCATGATCCTTAACATGCATCATCTTGTACTTATACTGCACATTAATTCCTGACGTCCCACGTATTTTAACTGAGCCAACTACTGTATGGCACTTGGCTAAAGAGTTTGATTGTGAAGACAAAACAACCACAACGTTGTTAACCTCTAGGAATGTGCGTTTTCTGGCCTGCGCCAGAAGGATAGAAGTGGAATAGGGAAGGTCTGTGGATTTGGGGGGGGGGGGCGGGAAGGAGAGGCAATACAATTTAATGCAGCTGATGTGACCAGTGAAAGGGGAAATGTACATTTCAGGGTGTTGCCAGTGGGAGAGAAAGAAATAAGGCAGATTATGATAATGCCTGTTCAGTTCAGATGTTTGTCCTTTAGTAACACGAGAGGTGCTTATTATAATCTCTTGTATGGCCCCTCTAAAAGAGGCAGGACACTGAATTTTAAATAATGCAATTTTTTGTGCAGAAAACACTCAGTGCTGTCTTTTGACAATAAGCTCATCTGATTCCATCAGGATGTGGGTGGGAGTGCGGTGTCTGATGCCCTGAACTCCGTGCATGAAGGCTGAGATAACACACATGAAATAACAAAACTACCCTGCCAGGCATGAACGTGCTCCCCAATGTCCTTTGTGGTTATGATCTCCTGAAATGGAAGGGACAGCTCCACGCACCGAAGCAAGGAGGCCAGAACGTTCCGTTTGCATTGCTTGATCAGTGATGGCTCATTCATACGGAGAAGTTATTGCTGGATCTTGAAGTCATAAAGTGATAAATATGCACGGGTGAACTGGTCTTGAAACACCTGAACGTTAGCTGTTTCAAGCGTGTGTGTGTGCTTGCATTATTCTTTATTTTAAAAAAGAGTGCAGCTTCTATCTGGAAAACAATCTGTTTCAGCCTCGTTTAAAAAGTGATTCTTCAACTTACATGCTGTCCCTTTTTTTTGGAGTGCTGTGTATATCAGTAAAACCTTCATGGTCTTAGAGCATTTTCAATGCTTCCAAAACGGTGGGCTTGGTTGTTTCTTTTCCAGTAGCGAAGGAACAGAATTCATAACTTGTTTCTTGGCATCCTGAGGGCATGCTTTTCTGTGCTTCCAAATGGCTAGAGGCTACTGTTGGAAGCACAAGGGCAAATCACGGCACTCTTCTCTGTTCTTGTAGATTTCAGATGTTGTTTTTTGATCTCAGTCACACCTAGACGTTTACAGGTTTGTCCACTTGCTCAAGGACTTGCGTGTACAATCCTCACAGTGTACAACACTGCTGAGCATACGCGCTGTCTCTCTACATCTTTACATGTCCTTTGAAGATTTATTTTCAGTTGTTGCTAAACAATAAAATATCACGTTCCCAAAAGATTCCTAGTGCTGCTTAATTCCTAACATGAGAATACTCTGCCAGGGACAGTAGCTGGATGGCCCGGCTCCAGTTACTCCTTCTTGGACTTACCCACTTCCCAGTGTTGTGAGGACTGGCAGGATAAAAATGTGCTAAGTAAATAAATGAGAGCGAGCTTTGTAAAAAGTTGTGACTCACAAAAGCTCATGCTAGAATAAATGTTAGTCTTTAAGGTGCCGCTGGACTTTTTATTTGATTTGTGCAAAAACAGCCTCTTGAATAATAACAGGGAAGCATATAGATCAGATAACAGCTCATGGCAGATTTTTTTCTGTGGCCCTCATTGATTCCTTGATTGAATTTTATTTTTTCCCACCTGTCCTCCAAAGAACTGAGCAGCATACATGGTACTCCTACCATTTTCTCACATCAGTTCTGTGATGGTAGGTTAAGCTAAAGGTGAGTAACTGGCCCAAGGTCACCCAGCAGATTTCATGGGAAAGCGCAGATTTGAATGTGGGCTTCCATAGTTATATGTTGCAGACACTACAGCATACTGGCTTCCATATTAATTACCTTCAAGGGGAGCAAGAGTCTCTTGACATTTCCATTTCTCATCCCCCCCCCCATCCTAATTTTCCTATCCTCCTCTGCTGCCTGTGTTTTTTGCCTCCTCTGTTGTCATACAGCCTTGGGAAAATTCACTTTTGAAGGAAACCAGCTGCAAACAATTCCAACAGAACTGATAAAAAGGGGAGGTGGGCAGGAGAGACACATATCTTGCTTGGTTCTAGAGTGTGGGTGGGACATGAGGTAGGCACATGAACCCTCCCAAAGGACAGCTTGTTGTAGAACGTATTATTCAACTGACCCCCAAGTGATTCCTTTCCCCACTGTTTTTAGAGTAAAAGGGGTGTCTGCTGTGAAACTACCACTTTGCATTTTCTCAGGCCGATCCCATCAGATCTTGGAAGGTAAGCAGGGTTGACCCTGGCTAGACTTTGGATGGAAGACCTCCGTGTTTGGGTAGAAATTCCTCCAAGTAACATTAGGGGTCATGACATGGAGGCAGGGAATGGCAAACCATCTCCAGACGTCCCTTGCCTGGCTGCCAGATAATCCTCAGATTTCCTGGCCATAGGACACATGTGCCATACCATAAATAAATAATGTGCTTCCTGAGAGACCAAACTGAACACCTTCTGACAGTGCTCAGTCAGCACTGGCCTTTGCCCCAATTCTTGGGGAGAGAGGGAACTTGGATTTTTTGCTGGAGGAAAGCAAATAGCTTCTTCTGAGCCATAGCAACTCCCTGCCCAGCCAATGAAGGGTTAATAATGCCATGCTGACCTCTAAAGCATAAAATAGTCCATCTGGAATTTTCTGGGAGTTTATGCGATTTATTTTGTACCATTTTCCCTTTTTTCAAGGAGGTGAAGGTAGTCCACATGGGTCTTCCCTCCATTCTGTCATCACGCCCTTGAGGCTGAGAACAAATAATTGGCCCAAGATCACCCAGTAAGTGTAATGGGAAATGGGGATCTGAAATCATCATCAACATCATTTAATTTATAGCCTGCCACTCCCAGATTAGCTGGCTCATGGCAGGTTACATAGTAAAATATTCCACAATAAAATCACAAATAATACAATATAAACGTTATCCCTCCCTGGCGGCCAAAAACTAACCTCCCCGCTCAACAGACTTCCATCATCATGTGCCTTGGGGGAATAGATGATAACAGAGTAGCCTGCTGTTCTTGTCTCCAGGAGGGTCCATAGATCTTAACTGCCCTGGCCTTAACCAAGGACCTAGTGGAAGAGGTCCATCTTGCAGGCCCTGTGAAACTAAGAAAGTTCCAACAGGACTCTCCGCTCTCCCGGGAGCTCATTCCACCAGGCTGTGTCTCCTTGGTCCTAGTACAACACTATAACCATTAGACCATATACTTGCTCAGGTTGGTGACCTCAAAACCAAACACCTCCAGTATTGAGAACATTTTTTGGCCTTCTAAAAACTGTTAAAGCAAAGAAGCTTCCATCTGTGCAGGCAGATGGTACAGGGCAGGGATAGGTTTCTGTTCCAAAGATCCTACAGTTTAGATGTCAACAAGGAAAGAAGACGAGGGACAACAAATGCTGTTTTACACATGGGCATCACTTTATTATGGAACAGAACTCTCCCTCCAAAGCAGATGAATCTTGTTCCCTCAAGATACCCTGGAATTAAGCAAGAATGATGCAGAGAAAATATCCTGGGGTTGCCGACTGATAAGTATCTTCCTAATGGGGTTGTGAGAGAACAGAGTGCTCTCTTTATAGCCTCCAATTTAGAAATAAGGGAGAGAGAGCAGAGGGAAAGGTCGGGGCAGGGGTAAATGGGGGAGGAACTTTTATTCTTTCTAGACCAGGGGCTCATGGGAATCGTAGTCCACGGACATCTGTAGGGCCGCAGTTTGACTACCCCTGTTCTCGACACACATTTCACATTCATGTTACAAAAAATGGCATGGAATTTCCTTGAAGCTAATCCCACGTCCTCTTCCATTATTCAGTCGTGCGTCTGAAGGGCGATTAAAGACCGAAGTGGAGGAGGGAGCCCCTCCAAATAAAATGCCTTCCTTTCACTTGCCAGAGCCCAGAGTGTGGTATTTTTCCTCAGAGGCCTCTTCGAGTGCAGCGGTTTCACATTTTCTCTGCTGCTTTTACTTAGTGCATATTCTCTCGCCTGTCAGAGCTCAGAGCTTCTCATTAGTTTTCAATTAAAGCAAAGCGACATCTTTATTAGGCTTCCTGTGAGGGAGATCTGTGGAGTACAACCTTCTCCTGTCCCTGATGCCAGGGTTGAGCTTATTCTGTGGGTCCTGGTTTCCTAAAAACAGCAATGTGCATTTTGGGAAAATTTTTAATTACTTG
This sequence comes from Paroedura picta, assembly GCF_049243985.1. NCBI lineage: Eukaryota > Metazoa > Chordata > Lepidosauria > Squamata > Gekkonidae > Paroedura > Paroedura picta. The sequence goes on from NC_135378.1 coordinate 65,330,832, forward strand.
CTGGTAGGCCCGGGCTAGCCTGAGCTTGTCAGATTTTGGGAGTTAGGCATGGTTGTTCCTGATTAGTACTCATATGGAAGACCACCAAGGAAGTCCAAGGCAGGCAATGGCAAACCACCTCTGAACGTATCTTGCCTTAAAACCCAACAGGGTCACTTTCTTACCATGATGGTTGGCTACTTCAGCCTCAGCAATTCTGGATGGTTTTGGGGTGATGCCTGTGGAGGAGAGAATCTGGGGAGGCATTTTGCCTGGATTCTGTGGAGTTTGTCCCCTGATTTTGCCATATTGTCCATATTGTCTATGTAGTCTGATGATCAGTTATATTCTAGGACGACACCAGGCCACACCTGGGGGCTAGCCAGCTTACTTTCTGCTAATCCTGAATTGATTTTTTCTTAGATGGGCAGCTCTCGGGAATGAAGAAGACCTGTTTTTTTATACCCCTCTTTTAACTCCCCAAAGGAGCCCCAAAGCGGCTTACCCTTCCTCTCCCCACAACAGACACCTTGTGAAGTAGGTAGGGCTGTGAGAGCTCTAAGAAAATTGCTCTGCGAGAACAGTGCTGAGAGAACTGTGACACAAGGTCACCCAGCTGGCTGAGTAGGGACTCAAACCCGATTCTCCAGATTCGAGTCCGCTGCTCTTAACCACTCCACCACGCTGACACAATAATGTTATTGATCATAGTAATATTGACCTGTGATAGAATGTCTCCAAAACCTTGGGAAGGAGTTTGGGTTAAACATTTCAGTACTGAGGACCCAAACCAGGCATCTTTGGGAATACATTAGGTTGCATCAATATTGGCATCCTTACAGCAGACTTTGGGTTGGATCCTATGGCTTTCCTGTGCACAAGGATTGTTCTGCCAGTGGATGAGATTCTTGTGTTAGCAGAAGGCTCCTTCGGGTGGAGGGAAACACTACCATTAATGGAACAGAGATGGAATGATTTATAAAATATAAATTATCCATACTGTTAGTTAAACATTCCGGAGCATATGTGCAACCTTTAAAACCGTATAGCAATAAGAATTAAAAATAGCATGAAACAGCATCAGGTGGTAGATTCCTATGGAACGGCATCTTGCAGTATAAAAACCGAGCAGAGAATTAAATGATAGTAAAACAAAAGGCCAAGGAAATAATACTGGAATACCAAGAAAATAGAGATTAATAGAACATTTGGGGATTTTTAAAAAGCTTTCCTCTTGAGTCTAAACTTTAATTAATTTGGTGCTGTACCAACTAATGAAAGGAATTTCAAGGTGCCTCAATAGGGGGGCCTCAGCATGAAACCATTGCCTAATCTCTGAAGGTTGGGAAATGGAAAACGGAGCTTCTAGTAGGTTTTTACTTTTGGACAGATTAATAAATGGTCCTTCAAACAACAGGCTGTTGCTATCGTGTTCTTTTCCTTATCAGTTTTCTTCTCTCTAGTTTTTATCTCATCTCACCCTTAAATAATTAAGGAAATTCTTACTTGTAACACAAATCAGCTTTATTTATTCAAGTTGTAGCTCAGGAGAGACTCACACATTAATCAGGCATGTGTGTATTTACACATATATATTCATAAGTCCAGTATATTGCAACTGGGCTGTGTTGGGATGTATGTATAAGAAGAGCCACTATGTCTGTTCCCGATGCAGAAATCATTGCAGGATGCTGGAAAGGGCTATTAGCATAGGAGCCCAGTTATATCCCTCCATGTGCTTAAAGCCTAAATGCATAGTCCATTCGATGTCTCCTGGGTTTTGTAATGAGGACCAGAAATGCTCTCAAAGGCTAGTCCATGAATTAATATTCCACCCGTGTAGATTTCATTACTTGGCAATCTACATACTAGTTGTGTTCTGTTTTCTGTTTTACACATGGAAATAACTTATCAAGCTAAAAGAAATTCATAGGCTATGTAAATATTTCATGTGAAGTTTAATATTTTTGAAGCTACTTATTGCAGACAAGAGTGTGTTAATAATGGTCCAAGACAGGAGGGAGAAAGCCCTAAATGAGAGACATTTAAGAAAAGAAGGGCTGAGGAGAGGGAGAGGGAGAGAGAGAGAGAGAGAGAGAGAGAGAGAGAGAGAGAACAGTGCAGTGTTTGTGCATTTGAAGAGCTTTGAGTCTTGGGAGATAAAGATCTTTTGAAGAGCTGAGGGTTTTCTGGCTTTCATGGAGCCAACAACACTTCAAAAGTTAGAAATGTTTAGAAAGGGGGTCAATTTTTGTAACAGTTGTGTTCCCAGAAAAAGGTGACACAGCTTGAAAAACCTGAAGGTGTCTGAAACGTGGCTGGGGTTGTCGGAAGGACTTTGTGATGCTTAGAAGCTGCGCTAGAGGAGGTGACTTAGGGGTAATGAAGACTGATTGCTGAGACTTTGGTAATATTTACAAGTGGTCTGGAGCAGCCTTTGTTTTCAGTTTGTTGCTGGTGTTCTTTGTCCCTCCTCAAATGGCTCCCTTAGTTGCATCTTTCATGTGGAAACACGCAAAGTCTTTTCTGTTGGTCAGAAAAGCACGGAAACAGTTTCCCAAGAACTGTCAGAGATGATTATATGCAAATCTAGAGGAATGCATGTACTGGAGGAATGAAATAAAGCTTTGGTTCAAAGTTTCCCACACTAAATACTTAGGGTGTACGACTGCTGTAGCTTAGCCCTAAAACTTAGCTTGAGAAGCAAGCCTGAAGAGTGACCAGACTTCCTTTGTGGTTGTAGTATCTGCAGAATTGCTGAAGATTCTTCCTCTACAGAGGCATCCCAAACCAGATTTTTCTCCACCCCACCCCCTAAGCAAGGGACTTTCTACCACCAAGATAGTGATGTTGTGAAAGTGCAGCAAGATAATACTAGTCTTGATAGTCTCCTGTCTGCTTTTAAAAAACAACATCTTGTGTTCTGCTCAATTTTTTTTTTGATGGGTTAAACAATCGGAGGGGAGGCGAACCAAGCCGGACTTAACAGTTCCCCAGAGGCCTGGTTGGAAACCCTACCTGCTGTGATCTTCTCTGATATTATTGCTGCTATAAATGTTGGCTGTAGTAGACAGTTTACTTTTATGAACATTTACTCACTCTGCATATATACTTTATTGTAGGCTGAACCATCCAAGTGCAGGACTTAATTGCATGGACCCAACCATTAGACTTTTTTTAAAGCCCTTCAGAATCTCTGGCAGCATCTAGATGCTGCCATTTTGCATGAAGGTCCTGAGACTCCTTGGCTACTGTTAGATGGGTTGGCAAGGAAGAGCAAAAATTAGTTTGTTGTTATTCCTGAGGCCTACTTACACAGAAAGAGATTAAAAATTAAAATGAAGGGGCAGTCAAATGAGAATCTAATCTCATGTGCTGTGTTTATTTCAAGATGTATCGTTAGCTAAGCTTTAGCCAACCAGCTTCCAAGTTCCGTCTGTTGTTTTTGTGGTAGGCTAAAGCATGTGAGGAAAATGAAACCCACAGTCTCTTCCTGTAACCTAAGAGCACCTGCTTTATTCACAGGCTGCTGATCTTGACAGATGGCCAAAACACACACACACACAAACACACACACAGTTTTCATATTTGCATGTGCAAATTTAGTCTTTGGCCTGTTTCTTCATTTGAACATTCCCAATGATTTAGGCAAGAGACGGCTCCCTTCTGTACTGTTTCTGCACCATTACCTGCCACGTGTGGTATGTGTTGCGTAGGTAATTTGACTTGGCTGGATTACACAGAAGTGCTGCCACACCCTTCCCCTCTTTTTCAGACACTTGTATGCTGCAGAAATCAAACAGTAAGAGCAAGAAGTAACCTCTTCTTTAACTGTTTGTTTTAAGTTCATCATGCCTTGGAGTTAAATGAAACTTCTGCTTTTGTCAGACTCATGAATCTAGCCTGTCAGTTTATCCTTAGATGTGCATTGCAGAAGTATCTCTGGACTGATATATAGGAGTGTTTCGACCTCTCTTCCTTTTTGTGTAATCCCAGTAGTAATGAAGATCTTTTGTACGTCAGAATATTTATATAATAAATATTGTCCTATTGTCCTCTATGGATAGAGCCTCTTGTGGCGCAGAGTGGTAAGGCAGCCGTCTGAAAGCTTTGCCCATGAGGCTAGGAGTTCAATCCCAGCAGCCGGCTCAAGGTTGACTCAGCCTTCCATCCTTCCGAGGTCGGTAAAATGAGTACCCAGCTTGCTGGGGGGTAAACGGTAATGACTGGGGAAGGCACTGGCAAACTACCCCGTATTGAGTCTGCCAAGAAAACGCTAGAGGGCGTCACCCCAAGGGTCAGACATGACCCGGTGCTTGCACAGGGGATACCTTTACCTTTACTTATGGATAGAATAATTCTTATGGATGGATTTCCCCCACACCTTCCACCATTACTGGTTTTTGTGCCTGAGGCCAGTCCGGTCTTAAAAAAAATGTTTGGCAGTTCAGATTTTTCTTCACAAATGTTTTTCAGATGCAAAGCAGCATTCCACCCATTCTTTGACTGAATGTTGTGTTTGTAAGGGTTATACTAACTCACTGCTTACCTTTGCCAAATAGATCATAGCCAGGAAGTGAGTGCTTCTCCTTGGAAGTGGCATTTCTGGTCTTTCTTGCATCAGAGCTATGCATCTGTTTTGCTACCCTGAGCTAGTCCCACCCTGGGCAGTTAACCATGGAAAATGGGTACTGTGTGGCTATTCTTTGCTTTGAATGAGGCTCTCCGTCCATCCTGTTTGATGCATGGGTTAAGGCAAAACAAGGAAATGGACAACAAAGCAAATTTGCATATTCAAATGTTGTAAGATTTCCACTGATGTATGCCTTGCTTTAATGCCATCTGTATGCATTCCAGCGACTTGTGTGAAAATGCTCAGCACTCTAGAGATCTGCCAAAAACATATTTGCATGAGCTGCATGAGTAGAAAATAGCAGCTTTCCGACAGAGATGAAGGATTTGCTTTCTAGTTTACACCAACTTATTTCTTTGGGGTTGCTTTGATTAATGAGACCAGAAAAGTGCTCTGAATGATTATTATTTATACTTGAAGCTCCTAAAAATCTGCTCATTCTATGGACTTAGCAAAAAAAAAATAGCTAACATGGGCTGGAATCTAAAGTGACTGTGCTGCTAGTTACAAATATTATTTATTTATTCATTTATTCCCTGCCTTTCTTCCCAGGGGAAACCAAAGAGGCTTACATCATTCTGCTCTTTTCGATTTCATCCTCACAACAACCCTGTGAGGTAGGTTAGGATAAGAGCATGTGCTTGGCTCAAGGTCACCCAGCAAGCTTCCATGACAGAATGGGAATTTAAACCAGGATCTTCCAGATCCTAGTCTGACATTCAACACCACATTGGCTCAGATAGTGTGACATATTTAGTGTGGAGCTGTTTGAAGGAGAGGACTAGTGTGTGTATCCAGCCCTGCTAAATGGAAATCTACATCATAAAGCATGCCTAACTTTCCCCCTTCCTGCCAAACTTTAAAAGGCTGTGGAATATGAACATCCGCTCATGTCATTCATAAGCTTGTATAATGTGGTGAGCATGCTAATTTCTTTAAAAAAACATTTTGATATTTTTTCCTAAATTTAATCACAGATTGTAGCCACTAATTTGGGGAGGGTAGGTCATAGTCTATGTTGTGATTGCAGGTGTTGCTGTGTTGATCACATTGCATATTCATATAGCTGAAGGAGCAGATAGGGCTCCTACATAATATCCATATTTAATGAGCTGGTGGTGGGATTTGTGGTACCTAAGCTTTCATCTACATTTTAAACTCCTAAGAGATGGGTTGCCGGTTTAATCAAAGCAAGGAAAGCCTTGGAGGAGAGTTTGCTTTATATATCAATCTGGAATCGTGGTAAGACTTTTTCTGGGCTTGGCCTAGTTCTCAGGCTTTATTGTTTGTATTTGATTGTTTGATGGGATATGAGCGCTGGATTGGATCCTGCTTAGGGTTGCCAACTCTGGGTTGGGAAATACTGGAGATTTGGGGAGGGGGGGTGAGAAGATGGAAAGGTGAAGAATGGGGAAGAGAGACACTCTGCTCTGGTTCGGCCTCACTTGGAGTATTTTGTTCAGTTTGGGCACCCCAGTTGAAGAGGGATGTAGACAAACTGGAGCCTTTTCAGAGGAGGGCAACAAAGATGGTGAGGGGTTTGGAGACCAAGACATATGAAGAAAGGTTTGGGGGAGCTTGGTCTGTTTAGCCTGGAGAGGAGACGACTGAGAGGGGATCTGATGACCATCTTTAAGTATTTAAAAGGCTGTCATATAGAGCAGGGGTAGTCAACCTGTGGTCCTCCAGATGTTCATGGACTACAATTCCCATGAGCCCCTGCCATCAATTGTAGTCCATGAACATCTGGAATTGTAGTCCATGAACATCTGGAGGACCACAGGTTGACTACCCGTGATATAGAGGATGGAGCTGAGTTGTTTTCTCTTGCCCTGGAGGGACGGACCAGAACCAATGGGATGAAATTAATTCAAAAGAAATTCTGTCTCAACATCCAGAAGAACTTCCTGTCAGTTAGAGCAGTTTCTCAGTGGAACATGCTTCCTTAGGAGGTGGTGGGTTCTCCAACTTTGGAAATTTTTAAACAGAGGCTGGATAGCCATCTGACGGAGAGGCTGATTCTGTGAAGGCTCAAGGTGGTGGCAGGTTATAGTGGATGAGCGATGGGGTTCTGAGTGTCCTACATAGTGCAGGGGGTTGGACTAGATGACCCATGAGGTCCCTTCCAACTCTGTTATTCTTTGATTCTATGATTCTCAGCATGGTATAATTTGAAACTCCATATTCTCACCCCCCTCAATAATGCCACAGTACTTTCTAAGCAGTTATATTGTCTGTGTCAGTGGAGAGCAATGGGCTTGATAGGGTTAACTCTGTTTAGGATGACAAAGACAACTAGCCCCTCAAGGAGAAAGCTGTATTAAAATGTGCTTGTTATCTCTCTGTAGGAATCTGTTATTGTCATGGAGGCTTTTTAGTGTGGGAACCTGTTGTCTGAAATGAATCTGCTAAGACATAGATTTACCACTGCATTTGTGACTTGAGGGAGGCAGGCCTTGACCAGAAGCATTTCTTATATTGTCTTGAAAGAACAAAGAGTTTGTTATTTGTCTGTCTCCTGAAATTTGGTTTGATTCTAATGGGAAAGAGAAAAACGTTATTGTCAACCAAAGCATTGTATATAGTTGAAAAGCTCTTTATTATTGAACTTTTGTGTTGCTTGGCAGACATTTTATCGATTACCTTGACTTGCTTTTCTGGCCCCCTCCTTGTCTTTAAACTTTAACGAGTTTTATATCTACCTTCATGAGTGTAATACTTCTTTTCCATTCTTTTTAGAGAGGCTTTTCAAGATATTAAATGTGTGGAAGGCTTGAATAAATGTATTGCCTTTCAGGGAGATATTGACTGCCTAATGAGGACACTGACAACCATAATTTGGCATAAAATATTTGGCGACTGCCTTTATTCAACATTGAGCGTTGCAATCATGGGAAAAGGATATTTCCCTCTTGTCAGCTGACCACAAGGCAGCCCAAAGGAGCCTGCCCCTCAGCTAGTTGCATTGGCTATCCAAAATCGCAGACATGATGGCAGGCTGAAAAGGGGGGGTGGCAACATGGAGTGACCCCTCTGAGTGTCAGCCTCTGTTGGGTTCTCCTCCCCCCAGAAATGCTAGCCTTCAATCAGTCTCTGCATCTGCACAGCCCCTTAAGCCCCCCCCCCCAAACCTAGGGGAGGCCAGCGCATAAGTTTGGCCACCCCAAAATAGATCCTTCTCATGCTCCGCTTCCACCACTGAGCCCGAATATGGATATACCTCTTCAGGTTCCCACCATTGCTCATTTTTGCAGCCAGTTCACAATAGCATAGTGGATCCCATGGAGCCAGATGTCCATGCCCCAGTCTGACAAGTGCACCCCATCGCTCTTATAGAGGGCCCATTGCCTACATGATATTTCTGGATGTTGGATTAAAATCCCTTCATTCTTTGGATTAAAATCCCTTCAAACTTGATTCTACTCATCAAGTTTGCAGATGACACCAAATTGGGAGGAAGATAGAGACAGAGTTCAACGAAATCTGAACACAATGGAAAAATGGGCAAATGAGAACAAGATGCAATTTAATAAAGTGTAAAGTGTAAAGTTCTGCATCTGGGTCAGAAAAAATGAAAAGCATGCCTACTGGATGGGGGATATGCTTCCAGGTAACACTGTGTGTGAACGAGACCTTGGGGTACTTGTGGATTGTAAACTAAACATGAGCAGGCAGTGTGATGCAGCGGTAAAAAAGGCAAATGCCATTTTGGGCTGTATCAACAGGGGCATCACATCAAAATCACAAGATGTCATAGTCCCATTGTATACGGCACTGGTCAGACCACACCTGGAGTACTGTGTGCAGTTCTGGAGGCCTCACTTCAAGAAGGACGTAGATAAAATTGAAAGGGTACAGAGGAGAGCGACGAGGATGACTTGGGGCCAAGGGACCAAGCCCTATGAAGATAGGTTGAGGGACTTGGGAATGTTCAGCCTGGAGAAATGGAGGTTGAGAGGGGACATGATAGCCCTCTTTAAGTATTTGAAAGGTTGTCACTTGGAGGAGGGCAGGATGCTGTTTCTGTTGGCTGCAGAGGAGAGGACATGCAGTAATGGGTTTAATCTTCAAGTACAACGATATAGGCTAGATATCAGGAAAAAAATTTCACAGTCAGAGTAGTTCAGCAGTGGAATAGGCTGCCTAAGGAGGTGGTGAACTCCCCCTCACTGGCAGTCTTCAAGCAAAGGTTGGATACACATTTTTCTTGGATGCTTTAGTATGCTTAGGGCTGATCCTGCATTGAGCAGGGGGTTGGACTAGATGGCCTGTATGGCCCCTTCCAACTCTATGATTCTATGATTTTCCACAAACTGAATCACTGATTTATCCACACACCATCTCACGAGGGCAATCTGCTCTGGGTGAACTGTCTCACACCAAGTACGATGCTCCAAATGCGCAGACCAGGATATTGTCACCTGTGGAAATCTTGTCTGGACAACAGCCAAATCTCTCAGGATTGCTTGTTCCTGGATATGGCTTGGAGTCTCTGGTATCTTGTTCTCAATATACAACGAACTGGACAGGGATCCTTACCAGAGGTTACTTGTAATATCACTGCTGCCCCCCTCCCCATTTGGTCAGCTTTTGTCACAATGAAATGTACAGCTCCTGGTCGCTGACTCGTATATGCCATAGGGCCAACGCCCAATCTCCAGGAGTTGTTCTGGAAGATGAAAGCACCTCACTGGACCTAAATGCCTCCCCCCAAATGTGATGGTAAAATTGCTGAAAGAGTGTGGTTTCAAATTCAGAATCACAAATCCCTGGTAGTTAAACCTATACAGGTTTTACAAATGTCATGTAAAACCTGTATAGAAACTGATCTCCTGCAATCTATTCTGGGAGGGACCGACCATTTTCATCCAGCTATAGTCCTCCAAGAAGGAGGTAGCAGGGTCCCACCAAGTCTGTACCTTACAAAAACAAAGATGACAACGCCACCAGTTGTACCCCTAAAGTATGGTGCTGTTCCCAGGGAATGCATGGAATAACGTAAAACAAAATTCTCCACTGGTGGTAGGGGGTGGGGACAACCCCTTGCCATTGATAACTTGATGTATCCCTTGACTGCCTTCAGATACGCCTGTTATGTAGCTCGGAGTAAGTCACTGGCCGCTGGAGGGTATGTTGCCAGGTTTTCACAGTTCCTCTGGGAACTGGTCTGGCAGTTTCGCTGTGAGAGTTAGAGCCCAAAACCAATGTTTGTGGAATGGAGACAAGGCATCCTCTACTTCATTACACACCCCAGGCAGGTGTCTAGCAGCCAAAGAAAAGTTGTTCTCCAGGCAGGTGCTCACCAGGAAGCGCACAAGGCACATAACACTATCTGAATGGCTAAACAGCCTGTTTATGATGTAAACAACAGCCTGGTTGTTGCACAAAAATAATACCCTGTGGTTCTGAAAGAGCTCATGCCATAGAACCACTGCTACTAACACTGGGGACATTTCTAAAAATGTAAGATCCCTCATAATATTGGTGTCTGCCCATGTTGCTGGCCAGTGCCTGGCACACCATCTATTCTGATAGTAAACAATGAAGCCCAGGCTGCCCTGGGTGTCAGAATGCACCTGGAGAGATTTCTCAGGCAAAATGGCCAGCTTATCTGCGGGAAGTTGAGATAAACCCGCCTGCACATCCAACAGGATTCCCAAGTAAGTCAAACGGACCACAAGTCCTTCAGGCTTCTTGTCTACCAAAGGAACTCCCAATTCAGCCACCAGTAAAGGCAAGCAACCTCTCAGTGCATGCCGAGGAGGCCAGAGGCCCCACAATCAAAAAATAATCTAGATAGTGAGTGATGTGAAGACACCCTGTACGGTCCTTGACCATCCATTCCAGGAAGATACTGAATGTTTCAAAGGCAGTGCACGATATGGAACAACCTATATCAACGTACTAATAGCACCCAAACTAACAATCCCAAGACAGAAATCCTCTGGGTGGACTGGCAGCAAGCAGAAGGCAGATTTTTTTTTTTTTGAAGGGACGAACGTTCCTGCCAAAATGGCCTGTGAGAAGCTTTGTTTTTGTTCTTTTTTTTTTTTTTTAAAGGGCAGTTGGGCCAGAAAACGCACTTCTCACACAATCTTCGGGTGACCTGAGGGGGAAAAGAGGCCGAGCAACATCAGGCCACCCTTTTAAGATATGCCTGGCTCGGCCATGCCCCCCGTTGCCATGCCAATGCACGTGCTGCCCAGAAGATGCCAGGGTGGGACTTCTCTCCCACCAGCCAGGTCCCTGTCAGTGTTCCCTCGCAGCACCAATGGCCCCTTTAGATATGTCTCGGGGGCTTCTTAGTGACATAATCTTTCTTGGGGCATATTTGTGTTTGCTGTATTATATCCAAGCAATGACAACAGCTTATATGGCCACAGAAAGTCCAAACGTTAATCTGCAGTTGAGCGCTGTAAAATGGTATATTGCAGTTAACTATTTCTTACCTCTTTCTTATTGCCTGTTTTACTTTTTAGCATGTAAGTGGGATGAGGAGAATTTTAGTGAGGCATGACAAGGTTTCCATCCTTGTCAACTTTTAAAGCCAGTATGGTTTCCTTACTGCAGGTGCAGCTGCAGATAAAACACAGTGGCAGTGAGATGTCCACATGGCAGGTTCCGCTGCTATTTCCCTGCCCCATTTCCACAGTAGTGCCCCCCCTCTTCCCTGGGCTAGTGGGGCTTTTGCAAGTTTAAAAAAAATATACACGAGAATATTGTTATATCTGTATATCATTTTATGTATGTGGAACTGCTTCTCAGATGACCTACCTTAAAAAAAAAAGCTTTCTAGAATGTTCCAGTGCAGAGACATGCCTTTTTCCTTATATCTCCATAGGGAGGGGGCTAGACTTACTCTTTTTTTAAAATGAAACCTGGGGGTTTACACAAACTGTTACACATTTTAATTAAAAAGTATATTGGTATAATGATATTCTACTGCTATTTTAAATAAATACATGAAAAGATCCCCTGTGGCTGATGAAGGAAAGCAGACGCCACAGGGAGAGTAGCGGTCATGTAGGTAAGAAATTCCAAACAGCAGCCTGTCAGCCAAAATTTAGTGTTATTTTCCCCAAAACTTGAAAACAGAGGTGGAAGAAAAACTTGGAAAACCAAGGGAGGAACATTGAGATGGCCTTGGAAGAGCGGTTTAGAAACTGAATAAATAGTAATAACTGTAAAAGAAGGGTGATTTAGAAATCGAATAAATACTAACATACCAGTTCATCATTTATTAAGACATGGGTGGGTGTTTGGCTTGGTGGTTAATAACTTGGCCTATAATGTGACTATATTATTTATTTATTTGATTTCTATACCACCCTTCCATATGGTTCAGGAAGGTTTACATACAACATCACAAGAGGGATACATGGAACTGTATTGTGCTGCAGAGTTGTATTATAGAAAGGTAATAAGTATGATAGCTTTTTAGATAGCTATAGCCTCTCATTCAAGTATTACCTAAACACAATGTGTCCTTTTTGTTGGTTTGCGCATTTTAAAAAAGAGGCGTCAGTCCTTTTAGTTGCACCAATTTCTAACAGTCCCCCCTTTCAGAGCTTGAGTGCTGGTATTCAGTGATTATCATCATCACAAAAACGAAAATGGTTTAACTGGCAGGTGAAAGTGAAGCAGTATTTTTCTTCACTGTCTCACATGCTTGGGAGGAGGTGTTTGAGGGAAGTGAGACAAAAGCAGTTGTTCCCACCACAGTGCTGTAATTTGAGATGTGACAAGATAGCTTTCAACAGCCTGATGCCCGCTGTCACCTCTGCACAAGGTCAAGAGGAACCTGCCGCTAAAACAACCTCATGAACTATAGCTAAATGAGAAGTGCTTCTCTTGAACTTTGGCCCTCAGTTTTGCTGTTTTGGCATTTCAGATAATTTCTGAGGTAAACTCCTTCTCAGATTTTATATTCAAGTGCATAAACTTTAATAAAATCAGAAGAAAAAACATGTCTCTGTTTGGGATTGTAATGGTTTGGAATAGTAAGAGAGTAATTCTTAGGCTCATTCTTAACTTTTGGTTCTGTTGTCAGCCTTTTATATATGAACTAGTAACCAAGCCCGCTGCAGGAAAATGCAGCGGGCGCTAGGCACTCACTGTTGTCGGCGGCGGTCTGTTCGGCGGCTTGGTCGTCGTCGGTGGCGGCGGTGGCGGCGGCAGGCTTCTTTCGGCGGCGGCGGCCTGACGCGGCGAGAGGCGCTTCGCGCCTCTCGCCGCATCATGCCAGGAGCAACTGCGAGCCACGCTGCGCGCGGCTCACAGTTGCTGGGGCTGGGAATCGGAGGGACCAATCGATTGGTCCCTCCGATTGTCTGTCGTGAGGAAGGGTCCAATCCGGACCCTTCCTCATCACGGACAAAGCCCACCTCAAGGCCCCTTAACGAATTATTTAGTCCGTTGCGCCCGCGGCGCCACGGGCGGTTTAAAGATGGATACCTGTTGGCTTGCAACAGCAGGTCGAAGAAGCAGAAGGATGGGCCTTTCTGTGAAATTCGGAAAATATTTTTACATAAGCGAAGACTTCAACTGTACAAAGAATAAAGAGTGACATAAGTTATTTGCAGAGTAATCTAGGGGAAAAATGTACAATTTGTGTGATTTTTAATACGGCCTTTAGGGAACTGTTGAGTATGCCAGTCAGGGCAAACATAATGTACTGAGCAGCATCAATGTGACAAAAGCATTTGGCTTGGATTACTAGATGGATTCAAGCCAACAGGAGGAAAATTTATGCCTCAGTTGATCTAAAATAGATAGCAATATGGGTTAAATACCTTGTGGCAACTTTTCTTCCAAATTAAGCACATCTTAATCCACGAATCTCATCATGTTCTAAGAAACACTAAGAACATTTGCCCAGCACTTCTCACTTTCTTATCAAACTTCCACAGAGATTATAGAAAATGTGTCCCAAATTTCTTTGGCATGGAGAATGACTACACTTCAGAAAAATATAAGTGGACTCCATCTTTGGCTCTATGAACAGTTAAACACACTAAGATTTGGTCACCCCAATTGAAGAGGGATGTTGACAAACTAGAACGTGTCCAGAGGAGGGCAACAAAGATGGTGAGGGGTTTGGAGACGAAGACGTATGAAGAAAGGTTGGGGGAGCTTGGTCTGTTTAGCCTAGAGAGGAGACGACTAAGAGGGGATCTGATAACCATCTTCAAGTATTTAAAAGGGTGCCATATAGAGGATGGAGCAGAATTGTTCTCTCTTGCCCCAGAGGGACAGACCAGAACGAATGGGATGAAATTAATTCAAAAGAAATTCCATCTAAACATCAGGAAGAATTTCCTGTCAGAACGGCTTCTCAGTGGGACAGGCTTCCTAGGGAGGTGGTGAGTTCTCCATCTTTGGAAATTTATGAACAGAAGCTAGATAGCCATCTGACGGAGCGGCTGATTCTGTGAAGGCAAAGGGGTGGCAGGTTATAGTAGATGAGCGATTGGGATGTGAGTGACCTGCATAGTGCAGGGGGTTGGACTAGATGACCCATGAGGTCCCTTCCAACTCTATTATTCTATGACAAGAAAGAAATCCCATTTTATAGTGAAAGAAAATGGGCGTTAGGCCCCCATTCCTGGGGAAGCCTTCGCAGGGCCGGGAGAAGCAGGAGGAGAAGGACCCCGGTCGGAGGACTCACTGCGCGGGCTGCCAGTCTAGTCTGTGCGGTGAGTCCCCGGCCGGGCTAAGCAGCCAATGGGGAGCCGCGCTTCGAGGCTCCTGATTGGCCCCTCTGAGTATTTATCCCGGTCAGGGCCCGCCCTCACCAACAGCCCTTACCCTTTTATTTAATCCGCTCCGCAAGAGCGGTTTAAAGATTCTATGAAGATGCCTTATACTGAATCGAACCTTTGTTCCATTAAGACCTATTCACTCTGACTGCTGTCTCCAGCAGGGCCTTTTTGCATCATCTGCTACCTAATCCTTTTAACTGAAGATTGCCGCGATTGAACCTCAGGTATTTAGTATTCAAATAGGATGCTCAAGCACTGAGCCTCATCTCCTCCGTGCTTTTCAGGTTGTCACCCATCCTGTTTTGTTTTCCCTACCTGAAGCAAACCTGAACATTTAATGACAGGAGATGAGACGTGAAATGTATTTAAATGTATTTATTTACTAGCTGCATTCCAAAAATTCAAAAGTGTGACGCAGCCAATAGAAATGCATAATTTCAGTGTTTGGTTGTGATAAAACCTTTAAAACATCATTAAAACATGACAATTAAACAGGCAAAAGACCAGTTTGAATCATTGGTGGTGTTGGTGGAAAGTGCTATAATTTTTTCTGTGCCCCTTCCCCCAAGTCTAATGAGAACAGGATGTCTAAAGAGAATTTGAAAGAATTCTCAGGATCCTTGCCAAACTACAATTCCCAAGATTCTTTGGAGAAAGCCACTCCCGCCATACTGGTATTAAATCAGTATAAGTTTTACTGCAGATATGCCTTTGGTTTAATTTTTACTATTTCTCTTTTAAAATCATTATTTGTGTGTAATTTTCAAAGCATCACTGGTGTCCATATTACATACAATTGATTGGTGTGGAAAAATGTTTGGCTATTTTATCAAAGACTGCAGATGTTTGAAATAAGCATGGCATGTGTTCTCTTCAAAAGCAGATGGCCCTTCCCCAGACTAGTGAATAGGTCTCCTGAGGTAAAAATCAATGCTCTTTGTTGTATTGTCATTAGGAGCCACATGAGTTCTCTTGACACTTTCACATTGACTGACTTCCTAATTTGAAAGCGAAAGGCCACTTAGAAAAGGAGGATGTGACAAAGCAGTCATCAAATACTGAAACTTTCAGAGACTGTGATGCTCTTTCTGTGGCTTCATTCTTTCCCCTCCCCAGAGGCGTAGTCTTAATGAATCACATTATTCTTCCAGTGCACAAAAAGATGATAAACTGTCAGTTCTTCATGACTGTTTAAAATTCAGAAATTTTAGTATTATGCATTTAAATTGTTATTACTGTTGTAAGTTTTATAGGAAAGATATTTCTTCTATCGGAAATCTGAGAGATGGCCTTTCTATCTATACCTCCCCAAGGAGTACTCTGCTCTGCAAGTACCAACCAGTTTGTGGTCACTGGTCCCGAGGAAACAGATCTGGCCTCACCAGGGCCAGGACGTTTTCTGTCCCACCTAGTGGAATGAGCTCCCAGAGCCCTGACAGAACTAGCACAGTTCCTGTAAGACAGAGCTCTTCTGTCAGGCTTCTGGTTGGGGCCAGTGAAATGCTTAACATCTACTGGGCCACCCCTATTAGAAAGATGCCTCATGACCATAGTCTAGCTCCAGGAGATCTGAAGACATCCCAGTCCAGGACTGTTGATGCTGATATTAAGCTGAATTGTTGTTTTAATCTCTTTTTAGAATTTTAACTCTTTTAATTATATTTTTATGACGTTTCTAATATAACGTATACCTCCCTGAGCCGGCTCACTGGGAAGACTGCAGAGAAAAGAAATTGTATGGCCTTCCCTTCCAACATTATGATTCTTTGATCATATTTTGTGCTTTTTCTGAGCTTTCCTCAGTGGCATTCCATTCTTGTAGATGCACGCCAATATGGTGCAGCATGCCAGTCGCAAGCTCTTAGCCTAACATTCCTCACAAGGTTGTTATGAGGATAAAGTAGAGGAGAGAAGACTTTGGACCCCTCTGGCAGAGAAAGGCCAAACACAAGTGAAATAAATATATCAGTTGTTGGTTCCAGGCTTGCGACAGTGAAAGGGCTTTCCTCACAGATAACGCTACCTCTCATTTTTCCTTCTTGAGAGTTTATAGCAAGCTTTGTGAAGAATGTTGCTGTTCCAAGGATAGATAGGAAAATATTGTATGCTGCAGGGGGCAGATGTCTGTCACACACCTTCTGACAAGGAAACAATAATGGATGGTGTTTCTATTCCAATTTGTTGAAAATGGACATTGCTTATGCCCCTAAGATAGTTCTCCTTTGCCCCTCTGAATATGTAGCTAGAATGATAAGAGGACAATACTCACTGCGTTGAAGACCAGTGCCCACTGTAGATTGCATGCTTTGCTGGCATAATATTCTCTGTTCAGTCACAAGCATCATCATCATCATCATCATCATCAGTCTATATATAATTCGGTTAGATGGTGTGAATACATAAAGAAAATGATCATCACCAGCTTCATCTGATAACAAAAACACACTGCGGACTAAATCATTGACAGCTCGGTCGTAAACTCTCTGCCACCGATGCTAGCATGATAACTGTGTAGCTAGTCAGTATCTTATTCTTTCTCACCATAGAGAAAAGGCCGCAAGGACCAAAGCCCTAGTTGAGAAAATAATACCTGCAGTGGAGCCCATAGTGATGTTGCCGACACCTACAAATAATGGAGCAGTATGCAGATGATCCTTTCTCCCTGGTTACTGAAGCAGGTTGATATCACCCAAAATGAACCCGGTGCCCAACTCAGTGCTGCAACCTGCAGGTGGAATTTAGAATCCCCTCTCGCAAACATGCACACCTTTAACAGGTTTGCATGGCCACTCCAGGCATGTCATCCAGGCATCTCCACAGGTCACTTGGCAGAAAACAAACAAAATGGGTATTCCGCAAATTCTTCTGCAAGGGTTTGGATCCGGGTTTGGGGAAGAAAGATGTTCTGAGGAGCAATTGTCATTAGTAACAGGACCAAGAAGAAAGCACACTACTGTAACATTCACAGAAGGCATTTTTGCTATCTTCCCAACTGCTTACTGGGAAAAAAGCACTGAAGTCGGAAATGGAGTGAGGGGGTTTGTATCCCACGAAGGAAGAAGCTGGGAACAAGTCAAAAAATTAGAACTCACACCTCCATGCAGCTGAATATTCCACTAGCCACAGAGGCTACTCAGCACAATTATGGAGCATTTGGAATCGCCATTGAAAGATTCTACCTGGTGGCAGTCCACATTGATGTGTGTCGTGCCATTATGCTTAATTTTGCAAGGTGAACTAGAGTTGTTTACTTTGTCTACTGCAAAATTTCACAAAAATACATTGGACATGCAGTCTAAGTTGCAGTTTCACACGGAAGACTGATTACTGCTATAAAGAAGAAAATAACCTATTATATGTAAGAGGACAGAAACATTAAAGATTTAGGAGATTATATCTCATTAGCAACTTGATTTTGATTCTCTCCTCTCAGTGTTGTGTGTTGATGTTTAAATTAAAATAATCCAAATGATTCTCTCTTTATTCACTTGGGAGATTTTGTTTAGAGATGATTACAGATTTCATACTGGATTTGGGACCCCTCCACAATGGATCACTGCTTGAAGCTTAACCCATTTTTTTAGAATTCTATACAACATCAGTTGGGAGTTTTCCCCCTCTGCTCCAATGCTGGTGTCAGCAAAGTATAGTATAGTATAGATGGCTGGGGGAAAAAACCAAAGCTATGTCTATGGGTGTAGAAAACCATCATTCTGCAGTTGTGCGACCATTCAAGAATTGCCCAAGGCCTTTTGTTTCCCAGTCTTTCAAATCCCATACAACAGTGGTCCCCAACCCCCGGTCCGGGGACCGGTACCGGTTCGTGGATCTGTTGGTACCGGGCCATGGCTCCTCCTCGTCCTCCTCCCCAGCTGCTGCCTTGGGGGCTGTCCTGCCACTCTGCTGCCGGCTCACCTTTGGTGCTCTCTGGCGGCGGCCATGGCTGGGGCTCCCCCTTGGCATGGCACTGCACAGCTACTGCTGGCAGTGCCCCCCAGTGGGTGGCGGGAAGTCAGGGGCGCTGGTGGGAAAGGAAGTGGAGCAAGGACTCAGGCAGCGGCGATGTCCCTCGACAAAAGACTACCCCCTCCCCCCGGGCCACAGTAAAATGGTCAAGTGTTGACCGGTCCCCGGTGATAAAAAGGTTGGGGACCACTGCCATACAACATGAACTCTTTGTTTTTTATGTCTATGGATTTATTACTTTAATGCAAGAACCATGATGGTGTAGATTGGGATGGTCTCAGGAGCTAAGCAGGATTGGTGCAGTTTAGTATTTGGATGGGAGACCACCAAGGAATTCCAAGGTCACTGTGCAGAGGAAGCCACTGGCAAAGCACCTGTCTTAGCCTCTTGCCTTGAAAATCATATGAGATCACCATAAATGAGCTGTGATTTGATGGCACGTTACAGGCACAGTGTAATATGTGTGAATTTATTCTAGAGCAGAGCAGAAATTCATGTACTTTTAACGTTGTATTCCATCATTTCTCATTAGGAGAGCTGCTATTTACATAGGGAAATCGCTGTAATTAGAGAATCCAGGCATCAATTACATTTCAGGTAAAAAAAAAAAAACTTGGTGGGGACTGTCTACTCAGATCTTCCAGATCACCTCCTACCTGATCCTTAAAACAACAACACCCCTCCCCCAGAAGAAAAGGCGATCCAGGGATTGAACCTGGGACCTTCTGCATACCAAGCAGATGCTCTGCCACTCATCCACAGCCCCTCCCCTAATTAATTGTTCTGTTAGCCTTCATTCACACATCATTGGACTGTTCATTATCATTGCACAGTAGCAATCATTTGGAATTGGATTCTCTTGTATGGGCAAGCCAATCCAGATGCACATGATTGCTACAGTTCAGTACAAAAGCAGTATCCAGTGATGCGAATTCAGTCTTAGTGTGCTTTTCTCTTAATCCTGCAGGGTAGGTATGGTGCAGCCAAGGCCTCTTTGCCTGGGTTTGGTTCCCCCCCCCCTCTCCCCAGGTTCTGTCCTTGGCGGATGTTTGGGAACGTTTGTAAAGACTTGTGTGTGCTTGTGGACTCTAAAACAGGGCTGTCTTTCTGCAGACAAAGACTGCTCAGGGAGTGCTCAGTCAAAGGTATTAGTACTGAATGAAAGGACTCCATTTAGTGGAAGCGGAAGCCTAGGAGTAACTAGAGAATGGAACAAACATTGGAGGGAACTGGGGAATCTGTTCATCCCCAGTCGAGACAACAGAAAACTAACTGGACTTCTACAGAAGAACTAGAGGGGTCATTGCTTCAAGTCCTGCATTCCTAGTGAGCTTTCATGGGATTCACACTCAAATGTTTGAGCTGTTTTAAAAAGGGGAAACGAGCTTGCAGAAAGGGTCACAATAAGCTGTTTGTTCTGGCCTCCTTAATCTTGTGAAGGATCGTCAAGTGAAATTAATATTTTATTTACTCATTTACCCTAACCTAATTTATAGGGGTGGCATGAGGACAAATGATGGAGAAGGATTAAGAGTTAAAGACAGATTTTGCTTATGTCTGATTAACTTCCAGAGCAGCTCTAAATAGAATATGAACACGTGAAATTGTCTTTTGCCAATTTAGACTGCTGGCCCAGGTAGCTCAGTATTGTGAGAGTGAGAATAAGTCTGCCAAATTTCAAACTGAGATTGGTACCTGAGGTTGTGAGTGCTCTGCCACTAAGCCACTTCCAAAAAACACCCAGATCCATTTACAAAATAGCATAACAAGAATGTTAAATGTAATTAAATAATCTGGAAACCATGACACACTAATAAGCCGTAGCAATATACAAATTATCCATATTTTAAAGTGGATTAGAAGCTGGCTATAGCAATCAAATTATTGAGCACAGACTGAAGTCATTAAACAGAAGTCAAAACAATTTAGAGCAATTAAAAGCTTGTCTCATAAGCTTTGTGCTCAAATCTGGCAGTTTGGTTCTCTGCTGTTTATGAACTTGTAGGTTCTGTCATCAGATTTGTGCCTCTGTTATCTACTCATGAACCCAGGTAATCTTGTGAACTGTTCTTGTGATCAGTCCTTGAATAGATACCACTGACTGGGCAGGCCCCCAAAAGCGGCCACTTGCCAGTGTTGCTCATGTGTCAATGCAAGTGTCAGGCTTAGGGGTCCCCAAAGTGGGCAGTATGCTCCCCCTGGGGTGGGTGGAAGGATCCAGGGGGGCAGTGAGGATGCAGTAGGGGGTAGTAGAGGGGCAGCAATCGGAATCCTCTTGCTGCAACTGCATTTTCCTAGTGAGAGATGTTCAAGGTGGCTTGCCATTGCCTGCCTCTGGGTACTAGTGACCCTGGACTTCTTTAGTAGTCTCCCATCCCAGTGTCTGTTAGGGCCAGCCCTCCTTAGTTTCCTAAAGAAACAACAGCTTCAGAAGGTGAGTTCGATGAGATCGTATTCCTGCTGAGCTCCTTCTCTTCCTCAGAGTCTGGCCGTAGAATTTTCCACTCCTCTCTCTCTCCCCCCCCCCCGTCCCCAACTTTCTCCCCAGTGAAGACCCGAAATGGCTTTTACAAATGACTTTTACGAAGAACTTATATATTTTTTCAGACTAAAATATGGCTGCTGCACATTCTCCCCCCACCCCATTTTAATTAATATTTTCCAGTTCTTAGAGTTGCTGTGGTCCCTTTTTAAAATTAAGAGTGCATTCAACCTAGTATTGACAGAAAGTAATAGTGTCCACACAGGTAATACTAGATATGCTTGTACTAAGTGAAAGGCTTTCCTGCTTCTTGGTATGCCTGGCATTTCTTATAACTATGATTTTTTAATCTTTAAAGATTTACTGGATGGTAGAAAAATGTATGCATCGGTTTCTTAAGAGGAATGGACAGAGGGACCAACAATGGGGGAAATGATTTTCTGCCTCTTTTCCCCAGTTAATCTGAATATTGGTTAATTAATGCACTTGGCCAACTGCAGTAGTCACAAATACATTAAAAGGAATGATGAATATGGAACCCATGTCTTACTTCATTGATTAAACCATCACCTCTCCAACCTCTGCCCTCGTGTTAAAGGAACAATAAGTATCTTTGTAATTTGTCCATTTCATGTCAGGATGAATGATTATCTTTTGAGATTGCCATGCATGAGATTTCATCGTGTTTATATGGAAGGCATGGGATTCCATAACCGCTAGAAATCTCGCTCTGTGAAAGAGGGGATGGTTCCTGCATTCTTTACTAAACATTTACGCCAGTACAATTTACAAAAAGTGCACAACATTTCTCTCTCTCTCTGTGAGTGTGTATTATCTTAAGAAACAAATAGTGCTGTATTCCAGTAGGGAAAGGTAAAGGTAACGGTATCCCCTGTGCAAGCACTGAGTCATGTCTGACCCTTGGGGTGATGCCCTCCAGCATTTTCATGGCAGAATACGGGGTGGTTTGCCAGTGCCTTCCCCAGTCATTACTGTTTACCCCCCAGCAAGCTGGGTACTCATTTTACCTACCTTGGAAGAGGCTGAGTTGACCTTGAGCCGGCTGCTGGGATTGAACTCCCAACCTCATGGGCAGAGCTTTCAGACAACATTTCTGCTGCCTTACCACTCTGCGCCACAAGAGGCTCATTTCAGTAGGTATATACATGCAAATAATGGCCATTGGATTTCAACCAGGCCCTGGATCAAAAGTTTGGGGATGACTGTAACAAGCAAAGGTCGTAGATGGCAGGGTTCTTTTTGGGAGAGAGCAGGTAGTGACTTCCTATCCTTTTTTGCCACCAGCTCTGTCTCTTGCTGGTCAGGCCTGACCTGTTCTCCCCTAGGTTTAAACACATATACGCAGGAGGGCTTCCCCAAATGTCTGCATGATTCCTTCTTCTGAGAGTTCAGCCATTATTTTGGGAATCAGCATGGCTGCCAAGGTGACCCATGTGATGACTGAATGGTTCTGAGAGGGAGGAATCTCATGATAGTTTCAGAAACCCTGCAAGGTGCATAGTTCTTGTGCTGCTGTTTTTAAGAGAGCCAGTTTGGTGTAGTGGGTAGGAGTGCGGACTTCTAATCTGGCATGCCAGGTTCGATTCTGCGCTCCCCCACATGCATCCAGCTGGGTGACCTTGGGCTCGCCACGGCACTGATAAAACTGTTCTGACCGCGCAGTGATATCAGGGCTCTCTCAGCTTCACCCATCCCACAGGGTGTCTGTTGTGGGGAGATGAATGGGAAGGCGACTGTAAGCTGCTTTGAGTCTCCTTTGGGTAGGGAAAAGTGGCATATAAGAACCAACTCTTCTTCTTCTTCAGAGCTGAGGGCAAGGGGGATTAGCTGCTTTGACTTGCAAGTGTGTGCCCACAGCTGGGCTTGGGGGAGTGGTGGCAGGCAACTGTAGTTGGTGGAATATTTTGGACTGACTTGAGAGGTAGCATGGGCAAAGTTCAGGCACTTTAAAAATTACATTGTACGTTCATAAATGCAGAATTTCTTTTTCCTGTACATTGGTGAGAGTTTTGGAAAATAATGTCAGTTGAGCCAAAGTAGTACTTAAGGGCATTAATTATGTCGCTGTAATTATGACTCCCTGATGTTTAATTATTGCAATAGAAGACAATTTTAACATGCCGCAATGGCATACTTTTGTAACCTTAGAGATGGTAAATAATAGTGAGAGAAATCTATTCAAGGATTTTTTTCTAGCCTGCTGGGATGCGTGGCTAAGTATTTGCAGAACAGCACATCGAATGAGATATTTCTATAAATGTGCAGGGAGACTTGGAAAGTGGAAGCATATTACCAGAAGAAGTCACGGTTTACATATTGATGTGAATAACTGGAGTCCATTAAACTTCATATTAATGTTGTGATCCCAGTGAAATGCTAGTTGTTATACACCATCTTGTTTTGCTTAGTCAGTTGCAAAATGGCTCTGTTTGTCTTATAAGCTACCCTAAAACGTTTACCTGGGAACCTGTGCCAAACTTGTGGTAAAGAAGGTGTTATTGATATCATCACACTACTGTTTGAGGCTTTTCTATTGTAGCTATTTGAAAAATTTCTTCTTGATTACACCTGACACAGAAAATCTTGGCTTTGTGTTTTGATAATCTGCATTGGCTTCTTCCCCTTTCACAATACTAATGCTGTTGCAGTGTTAGATTTTCACTGGTGTTTTTGCTAGTTATGGTGAGCTCCAAACAGCAGTTTGCGAATGCGTTTCTAACTACCATGTTTGAAAAACTATGATTTGCCGCTTGTCAGGGAAGGAGGGTGCCACCCTGCAGCCAATGCCATCTCGTAACTATGGTTAGAAGATTGAGCTGCATCACACTTGGACCAGTAGGCCTTCATGTTGAATTTGAGCATACATTTTTCATGGTCATATATTATATACAGTTCTGGAATTTCTTATCTGTCTAAAATAAATCTTAGTGCCTTCCTTTCCCCCTGTTCATCGCTTGCAACTAAGCATTGAATGCTGACTAATTATCCTGTGGCTTCAACTTTAAAAGGTCAGTAGTGAATTTTCATATTACTCCATGAATATCCTGTAGATTTAAAGAAACTTGAATTCAGGGACAGGAGGCGTGGCCTAACATTTCTCTGTAGATGTGCCCATCTTTATCATAATTGTAATGTATGCGTGAGCATGCCTTGATTGTAGATATGCAATAATGTCAAAAGTTTATCACAAAATAGTTTCAAACCACTATTTTCATAGAAGAAATTAAAATATATTTAAAGTGGCTTGGATACATCTTGTAGTATGCTATTTCAGGAGGTAACCTTAGTCAACAAAAACTAAAACGAATTTTTTTTGAAAGGGTATATAATTTACAATTTTTTTTTTTTTACAAATAACTGAAGCAAATTAGGCAGATTGAACTTCATAATGTCCTTTTCCCTAGATTCTTACTCAGGCACTCGTACTAGTTCCCCCACCCCCAAACTTGGTGAGATGAAAAACCCTGAAACAGGAAGATCTCAGTTTGTAACTGCTGAACTGGCATTTCTGACTGAAAGGAACAAGATTCATTTATCAAAGAAACAAAGAACAACTGAGAAACTTCCCCTCATGACTCTGAAGAACAAAGACTGCAGTCCTATGCAGAGTTAGGCATGCTTAATGCTGTTGATTCCAGTGGGATTGGATTCATATAACTCTTCCTAGGGTTGCATTAAAAGATCTTCCATCCAAATGTGGTTGAGTAATAACATTTTCTTGAGTCAGGCATTTGTCCCGTACATTAACAGTGCTATCCTAAGCAGAACTGCACCTTTCCAAGTTCAGGGGCTCACATGGATGTAGTTGTTGAGGATGGCTCTGAGAAAGATGCAGAAAGCTAAGCTTTCGTTCTGTCCAAATCTGAGGATTTGAGTAATCTACCGGTTGCATGTTTTGTTAGAAAGGGTACAGGAGGCTGTGTCGAAATGCATAGTGAGGCCAGTTTCCTTACATTCTGTCACCCACTTTCTGCACAGACCTCACAGTATGATACATGGGATGGACTGAGCAAGAACAATCACTTTGTGGTGCTGTGAAACCCGTAGGGTTGGACGCTTTGGCACTTGAAGCGGCCGGTCACTCTCAATGCAGCCAGTAGGGGGGGGGAAGGGGAGGAGTGGGAGTCCTCCATATATGGTCATGTCACCTGATAAATGTTTAACAAATTTAAAAAATAATTAACTCCCACCCATTTGGGAAACCTTCCAAAGCCATCAAAAAAACCCAGGGTTTCATGAAATCCTGTTTTAAAAAGGCAGATTTAAACATTACATGAAACCACATGGCTGCCAACAAAAAAAAAAGCTATTTGCATGTTCAGCTTATTCCTTACCCCCTAGTACGTGCAGAAGAAGGTACTTTATAGTGCCATTCTCAGCTCCCCCTAGGGTGGTACCGTCCTTGGAGACCATTCTTCCCAGAAAACCTTTGCAACAGATTTATGTATTTATGCTCACTGATGTTGAAGTTGACGGTGGCAGCACAGTTTACCCTTCTGTGCTTTAAACACATTCATGCTTTATTATGTAGTTTTATCATATCCGGGCTTTGTTTTCATCAGCAGCAATTAAAAGTGCCTTTAAATTGAAATAATATCTAGTGGGCAGAGAATTAAACTTTTTACAGTGTTATCAGTTGTCTACTGAGAAGGGCATGAAACTGAGCCCATTGAAGCAGCTTCATTGGGAAAGTCAAATGTCACATGTATAATAGACATTTACTTAAGAAAGGTCCGGGTCTTTTGTTTGAAGTATCTGTTACCGATAACTTGAATGACAAGCCTGAATCTGTTGGTTGTTATGGGGGCTGTGGGCATCGCACATTTATAAATGCCATGATTATTAATTCAAAGGTTACTTCATTGCTCATTAAAAGGAATCCTCAAAGTCTGCTGATCTTCTCGATGAATTATGGTTGTCTGTTAAAAGCATTTGTATGGGTATTATCATTCTTTGCAATGTTTCATAATGAGAATTGCTCTTCAGATTGATGTGACAGTTACATTAAGCCATCAGGAACAAACGCTAAGGCTTGGTTCCTATGGATGAGTTCCATGTGCACTAGGTAGTTTCTGCTGCAGAGCAAATGATTTCTTCAAATTTCCATTTGCCAGGCATCATTGGTTTTCAGAGGGCCCTTGTGTAAATGGAAATTTTAGTGCACCAGGAAGCATGCTATGCAACAGAGCCTATCTAGTGCATGGAACTCATTCTTAGGGTTCAAGCCTATGTATATTTACGATGAGAATGAGCCCAGATTAATCTGGTGGTTTATGTACTCTTACTCTGTTCTCAGCATTGACTCTTAGAGCCAGCCTAAAATGTCCATGCATTGTAGTGTAACTTTCCCTGACTCCGTCCCCCACTGTTCCTGGAAATACCCACTGAAATATTGTCCTGTGGGGAGCGCCATGAGAAGGCAGCTGACAGGGAACTGCAGCAAAAGGGGCAAAATCATGTCTCCTTGTATATGCAGATATCAACGAGTTCCAATCTTCAAATTTTATGTATAAAGTGCTTCTAACGTGTATGCATTATCCTCCATTTGTATTGTAGTAGAGCCAGAGAAATGTGTTTGCATATGTAAGTAGTTGCTTCCTTTAGTTGTTAGAGAAGAGGACAACAAGCGGGATCTTCTGTCATTATCTGAGTACAGAATAATGCATTCCTGTTTTTAAAAAGCCACCATTGAGGGGAAGAAAAGTGGTGGGTCTCTTTGCATATGTCTCTAGTTGTCTCTTCTTTAGCATGATATTTTGAGTGTATCACTGTTAGTTTGTTGTTTAGATATGTTGACAGATTTCTCCCTTCAGCAATGCCTGGCTTGCTTTCCTCAGTGAAACACATTTCTTCTTAAAATGAAGGTAGAAAAGCATCAGTGTGAATAGAATTCCTAATCTAGGTTTACTCCCCAGGAATTATTGGACTGAGCACGGTCTGTTGATAGTAACATGCAAAAGCCTTTTGTGTGTGTGGAGAGCTTAAAGCTATTTGAGGGTTTGACCCATTGATCTTGCTTTCTGCTAAGGCAGGATGGCCAATTAATTGGCTGAAGAAATCTGATAAACTCCAGTTGCTTGACAACGGGAAAGCAAACAATAACAACCATGTGTTTTGGCTAAGCTCATTTGTATCTAATATAGCCTTAACCATGTCAAGTGGAAAGTGCAGCTAAATGCAGTACACAGAAGCTCTATCATAGATGAGAAATTGTATCATAGATGAAAGAAACAGGGTTGGATCCAGTAAGCTTTTCTGTGGATGAAAAAAAAAAGGGAGGGAGTATCCCTGTCAACCACAAGCCTCCCACATTGTTGAACCCCCAGACCTCATCATTCCTTGACTTAAGGATCGGAGAATATCTCCAAACCCTGATCAGAATGTATTGAATAGTTCTGCTTCTTTGCCTCCTAAGCCACTGTGTCCTACAAAAGTTTACGTTTCTTTGACTCCCTGGCAAAATGGCATCAACCTTCTGTGCTGTTTATTTTGCAACGAGACACTTTCAGAATGGGGATGATCTGCGTGACTGAAAGTAGTCAGCATCCATGCGATCAAATGGAAACAAGATGCACAATGAGAACAGATCTGTCGTTTAAAACTGTAATCCAAGAGCACATGCCCTGCATATCTGTGGTTTCACGGGTCATCCATAAGAATAGCAATGGTGATGAGAATGGCAGTTGTGCAGTCAAATCAAGAATAGATTTTTCCTTTACAAAAAAAAAAATAGAAGAAGCTGCAAATCTGTTAAATGATATTTCAGTTGGATGAATTGTGTTTATTAACACTGATTTATTAGATTCACGCATATGTAACAAAAATTATTTGTGGATGGTTATAGAACAGAAGAACAACATTGCAAAGTGTATTTTTCTTTGAGAAAAAAAACAGCTCCTACTGTGGGCCTCAGTTTAGTTCTGTATCGCATAGCAAAGGGTCATCATGAAATTTGTATATATGGTTTACTGGTTTCCAGGTTTGCTCTTATTGCTCTGACTTCTTGCCATGGACTGTTGCTTGAGGAACAAATGGCCAAATTAGGTTGACTAGTAAAAAAAAAAGTATCTTTCAAAACACATCCTTATCCCTTACGGACTCTTTGAATGAATCTTAGGGGTTGTAAATGTCTGCCCTAAAATTGCAAAACATTCCTCATTTTTTGAAGTAATGGGGCTACTCCCTCTTAGCCAGTAAAGCTTAGAATCCAGGGGCTGAACCAAAACACTTTTAAAAAGATAGCAGCCAGTGGGGATGTATGGTAGGGGGAGGATAATTGAAAAACAGGAGAAAAGAGATAAAAATAGAAGAGTTGGTAGTTGAACAGTGGTGAGTATCGGGGTTTTCATGATCACTTGACAGTTGGTAACTTGAGTCTAAAAGGGCATCTGGTATGTTTTCAAACAGAGACCACTCCCAACCACGTGGCTGGTGGGGTCTTTGATGGTGCAGTGGCATTGAAAACATACCTTGTTCTCACTTTCATCTTCATCTCCACCCCCCGTCCCAATCTGCTGGCCAGTACATTATTGGTACTCTCTGGCCTACTCCATTTTGAACCCACACAACAATTATAGTATTCCTCGGAGGCCTTGCTTTGGGTACATTTGCCTTCTCAGATTAGGCTACAGGGAACCCCAGGAAAGGGACTTTCCTAGTCATGGCCCCAAAACTCTGGAACTCTCTAGCCAGAGAGATTAACCTGTTCTTGTCCATTGCCCTCTTTTCCCAGCATTTCATTTGGCATTCCCTCAGTGATCTTCCTTCCTGAGCAATGTTTTAATTGCTGTGTGTGTGTGTGTGTAGTCATTTTTTAAATTATGCGTGTGTATAGCAGAGACACTTTTAAATGGCTTTAAAATGTGATTTTATTATATATGTTTGATAGCTGCCTTGGTGGTCCTTGTGAAGGTAGAAAGGTGGGATGTAAATGTTCTTAAAAACAAATAAGAAATGGGCTCTTCTGCTCCTTAGGATACTTGGCCGTTTGTTCCCTGCTGGTATTTAGCTGTATGTGGACTTCTACCTTTGAGCTTCATTCCCAAGCAACCGGAGCCTGGAAATACTTGATCCATTCTCCATGGGTCTCTACCGGTCTCACATCATTCATGGGGTTGTGCCTTGAAGGACAGGGAGTGGATCTTCTTCTCCATTTGATGACCTTATTTCTCTTTGTAGACTTTGCACATCAGCTGCCCTAATGTGGCTGCAACATAATGGCAGTGCACTGTCTCATCTTGATGCCAGTGGTCACAGCAGCCACCTTTTTCTTCCCTCTAGAGGGGCATAATCTTGTTGATCGCTCTGTTTCTGCCTCTCATGCCCTTATCATTTTCCTCTGCATCATCCCAAGAATCTGTTAAAGGCGCCATTGGTTCTACAGATGGCAGCATGTTTCCCTTGCTACCTATTGCAGCCAGTACTCCCTTTGGGGCTGTCAGCAACGCTTCCAATGTCTGTATCTGTGTTTTTCTTGCCATGCGATCAGCAGGACTTGTGCTCTGTTTGTGTGGCTCTCACAGAGCTCAGACAGCCACCTGTGTGCTTCCTCTTTGCTTTTTGTTTCCACTGACAATTTCGGCTGCACCAGAGCTACGGATTGCTTGCCATGGCACATTCTTGTTTTAACCTGAAGCAATCTGATCTTAATGTAGTGTTTGTCAAGTGACAGTGAAAGATCCAGGGAGCATCCCTGGTCCAGCTGACACCTGAAAGAATCTGCCTTCTGTTGCTATTGACTTTGCTGGTTCTTAGTTAGTCAATTCCCCAGCCACAGACATCAACCCCCATAGCACTTCTCTTTTATTTTTGTACTTGGCTGTCTGCCTCTGCCCCTCCATCTGGAATTTAGTTAACTCCTGCATCAGTTTTGCTCCTGGATTCCCTGTCCCAGTAAAAGCTTCAGTAATCCAGGGATTACCCCTTATTTTCCCTGTATATGTCGAAATGAGTTGTTTCAACTGGCACAGGAGCTTAAGGTGTAACAGCCCAGGTGGGACTGTTCAAAATGTAGCTTAAGAAGATTTGTCCATTCTGCAATTGAAAAACTACATCATCGTAAACCAAAACACAGCTGTTGCTGCTGCTGCTGTTAAATTTTGTTTACGCTTGCTGGACCTCTTTCTGTGGTTTCAGAGTCTCATGCAGGTACTTGCTACAACTTATAATAAATATAAGTGCCGAAGAATGTCATAAAAGACCCCAAATTTATTGAAGCCAGAGCAGAAACGCCTTTTAAAAAAAGGGCTTTAGCAAAAGCACTGGTGACTCTAACCGTATCACCATCATCCAGCAATCACAGAGAAAATAAATAAACAAACAACCCTATGCAGTTCTCCTTGGAAGTAAATCTCATGTTATTCAGTAGGGCTTACTCCCAGGAAAGTGCTCTTTGGAATTGTAGTGGCAGTCCAGATAAATGTGACCATTCTTTGTAAATGGTACATGAAATGGCAGATTTCATATTACATGAATAATAGATTTCAAAACAACATTAATGTGCCCATGCAAGTGCTGTCTCTTAATTATTAATACATTTTGGCATATGTGTGTAAGCTGTACTAAAAAAAATTAAAAGCAGTTAAAATTCACTGGTGATTTGAGAGGTTATATCAACTTTATTTAGTTATCATTGAACGTATACCCCACTCCTCCTGACATAGTCAGCCCGAGGTGACTTACAACAGGATAAAAGAATAAAATACAGCAATTTCCATAAAAACCCTACAATTAATCCCCACTAAAATACAATAGTACACTCTAGAGCTGGGGTTGTCAAACTATGGCCCTCCAGATGTCCATGGACTACCATTCCCAGAAGCCCCTGCCAGCATTCGCTGGCAGGGGCTTCTGGGAATTGTGGTCCATGGACATCTGGAGGGCCGCAGTTTGACTACCACTGCTCTAGACTCCAACAGATGGCAGAACAGCATTCCTCCCCCATTCCAGTCAGTAGATCACCTACCCCAACTGCATCCATTCTCTGGTACAACCAGGTAGATCTAACACAGCGCCTTCCACTAGGCAGGACCTCCAGCTCATAAATCCAGGGACAGCTCTTCCTTTGACATTGGACAAACGTACCCTGAACTGAAAAAGGTTTTCATATGATTCAAAGTCTGTTTGATTAATAAAAGGAATACTATACATAAAAGACTTTCCCATAAGTATAATCAGTATTGAATTATATATTTCTGCATTAGCAGAATGTGATTAGGAATGTCTACATCTATATATGGAGTAGATACTACCTAAATTTGTTTTGGAATTTCTTTTCAAATGTTGACAGAAGCAGAGTATGGTTGTTAACTATAGTTGAATAAAAAAATTTCCCGGCTGCACTGAAATAGTTTTCTTTGGCCCAGTTTACAAAATTCAGTCAGAATGTTAACACTTTTGTGAAGCAGTACTTGTTTTTCATTGTCTCCACATGTTCAGTAACTGAAAAAATGATAGATCAGGATGCATAGCTGTGGATGTCTGTCAGTAGCAGTAGAAAACAGTAGGAGTGTCATACACTGCCACAAATTTTATTAGTCTTTATCAAGATGTTACTGGACTCCTACTCTTTTCTGCTGGAAAGTTGAGTCATTGTACATCTAAGGTCAGTTAAATGACATAGTTATCTAGGCTTCCAGGTATTGTATATATGCTAGAGAAAGAATAAATTTGTTTTTCTAAACACTTCAAAAAGACAATGTCAGTCTAACACTCTCAAAACTAGGTAGCTGCAAAGCTCTGTGTGATAGAAATCTGACTGCTGTAGCAAAGAACCTTATTTACCCATATATATCTCGATGAGCATTTCAATAGGACAGCTAGAACTCTTCCCTATCTTCATGATATAGCCCTGTATACTTAGAGTGAATCCATATGTTTTAGATTACGGTGCTATTGCAGCCACTCACCATTTTCCTGTCTGGTCAATTTCCAGTGATATTTGGATTTAGATAGATTGGGGTAGTCAAACTGTGGCCCTCCAGATGTCCATGGACTACAATTCCCATGAGTCCCTGCCAGCATTTGCTGGCAGGGGCTCATGGGAATTATAGTCCATGGACATCTGGAGGGCCACAGTTTGACTACCCCTGAGATAGAATGCATCCATTGAAGGATGGTGAGCAGTTCCCCCACCCCCAAGCACCTTAACTTTCCTGAGTGGTAGAGGGGGGTATCAGAGGTGATGTTTAAAAAAAAAAATGGGAATGCCCTTTTGGAGAGACAATACTGGAGGTTTATCAATTCCTTTTCTGAAATAATTTGTGACTGTGGAACTTGAACATATGGGAAGCAGGAACAGTTCCAGACTGCAGCCTTTGCATGATCTCTGCTTTAGTAAAAAGGTTTTCAGTAGTAGGGATGAGAGGGCATTCTGCATAAGATCTTGGAGAGGCAATATTTTTTTTTATTTTATTACTAAAACAGCATTTTTTATATTTTATTATATATTTATATTATATACTACCCTCTCTTGTGGCTCAGGCCAGTTTATATTGGAAACGTCAATTAAACAGTACAATATAATAAGCGTCTTGACTTGAATATATAACATTTTTAACAATAGGAACTTGTATCCAAATAAAACAGTTTACAATTTAACAATGGAACATTTGACTCAGTTTTACTGCACTGTGGTTGGAGGGGGGTGGGGGTGGGCTGATGGAATATTGGCCTGACTCATACATCTATCCATTCCTTATTGAAGTCTTGATTTTCAGTCTCGGGGGCAGAAATATGCTGGCATTGTTTCAGAGCAGGATGGGAGGGGTTCATTCCAGTGCTTAATTGTTGTGCCACCTATGTTGCAGTGCGAAGCATTCCAGTAATATACCAGGTGGTGCCTTCTGGCAAAAGATAATCTAGCCCAAATTATTCCAGTATCACCTGTAGGTTTTACCAGACTCCCTCCCTGTCTTCAGGTGGAACCTGTTTGGCAGCTGCCAGAAAATACCTCTCCGATCTTTGTTCGGCTGGTTTTGGTTTATTGCATAGCATGTGCAAGGAACAAAACTGCCTCCACTCTTTATTTTTTTTGTTCCCATTCTTATTCCTAACTTGCATTTCACAAACTTGAAAAATAAGCAGGTACTCATGAGCTAAGATCTCAAGCCCTGCAGGTGGAAAACAATAACGGAATCAAGGAAACCTAATGTGAATTTTCCTCTTCAGTTACTTTGGGGGAAATTCTAGCATTGGAAACTAAAATAATAAAAATATGTATATGCTTTGTATTCAGTTCTGGTTTTCATGCGTGTTGTTGACATGCAGAGCTTGGAAGTAGATTACTGCTTTAACTCATTTATTTTTATCCTGTCCTTTTCCCAGGGGATTCAAGGTGACATACCAGATTCTCTCCTCTGTTTTATCCCCACAACAGTCTTGTGAGGTAAATTCGGATGAGGGAAAATGGACTGGCCTGAGGTTACCCAATGAGCATCCCGGCCAAGTGGGGCTTTGAACCTTCACAATCCTCGGCTGACACTCATACCAGAGCACCCTGCTGGCTTTAAATAGTCACCAGTTAAAACTTCTCCCTGTCTTCTCTGTGGGTAGATGTGAATGTCTTGTAGGCTCCGCCCCTACAGAGAACTGAGGAATATGAAGCATCTTGTCCACCAGGATTTCTGAACAGCTCTGGGAATGTGATAGCACTTGGTTTCCTGAGGCGTTGAAGCTACCACTAACAGGCTCCTTCCCTTAGACTTCCATTGGAGAAGTTCTAAAGCTTAAGATGTTCTAAAGCCTTTTCAATTCCCAGGAGAAACTATTATAAAACATTGTGTAGTTGTGTATTGGTAGACCAAGTCCAGTTGAAAACATTCTGTACTGCATAACTTAGTATTTTATAACATTTTATTTTCTATTCAAAGAATGCTCTAAAAAGATATACTCGTTTAAGTTGGTATTTTCAATTTTTCTTTCAAATGTTATACTAAAAAGGGAGGACTAGGGTCGGTCCAGCCCTTGGAAGCAGCTGTGAGGCCTTTTAATACATGAAACTATGTTTTAATGAGACAGACCCTTTGTCGGTGAAGGTCAGTATTGTCTACTCTGACTGGCAGAGGCTTTCTGGGGTGTCAGGCAGAGG
Source organism: Paroedura picta (assembly GCF_049243985.1). Classification (NCBI taxonomy): domain Eukaryota; kingdom Metazoa; phylum Chordata; class Lepidosauria; order Squamata; family Gekkonidae; genus Paroedura; species Paroedura picta. The sequence continues at coordinate 65,364,761 of NC_135378.1, forward strand.
GTTTTTTTTTCATATTCCCTGTTACTTTTAATTGGAGGTGTCAGGGATTGGACCCAGGACCTTTTGCGTGTAAAGCAGACACAGTACCACTGAACCATAGCCCATTTCAAGCTGCCAACCTAGAGTTGAAGAAAGGATATGGATAAAGTGATAATAGAACTTCGTAAACTTTAGGCTACAGTCATTCCGCACAGGGGAAATGCAGCACAATTGTCACCTTCTGTTGACACTTTACATTCAAGGTTTCAGACAAAACCATCAGCCTCCTGCCCCCTCCCAGTGCTGATTTCGTTTTATCTGCTGATTTGTAATGGTAGCTGTGTAATCGGGAAAACTGCATTCACCTGGGCAAAATCCCAACAGATGCTGCAATCACCAGCTAAGTTAAAGTGAGGAGGCAACAGCAGTGTTCTTAATGCTAGGAAAATGGCTTCTGGGGGCGGGATGCAAGTGTTTTTTTTAAAAATGAGGAACGTTGCGTAGCCAGTCTCACCCAAACCCATTCCAAAATCTGGCTGCCCCGGTGGTCTCTATTTGACTGCATGTGTGACATGTTATTTGTTGTTTTGATTTTTGGGGGACACACATAGAACTCCACCAGTATTCCTGGTGGAATGGGCTCCCAGAAAACTAGGGCTACTGAGTGATTATATTTTATTTATTTGTTTAGAAATTATTATTATTTATTAGATTTATTACCCACCATTATCAGTCAAGCCATCTCACAGTGGGTTACATAAAATAATAATAGTACATATAAACTCTTAATCCCCCATTAAAACAATACCCTGGCGATTAATTATTAATATCCAGCATAAAAATCTACCTTGGGCAGGTGAAAAACAGATCACTGACAATTTCCAGAGTAAAATAGAGTTGTTGTTTTTTTTTTATCAACCCCTTAATTAAAACCTGGGTGAACAGAAATGTTTTGGCCTGGTACCTAAAAAAGCAAGGTAGGATCCAGGAGAGCCTCAAGGGGAAGAGCATTCCATTAGTGAGGTACCACTACCGAGAAGGCCCTGTCTCAGGTTGCCATCCATCTCACCACTGAAGGCAGGGCACAGAGGGCAGGGCTTGTAAGATACTTATTACCTTGCAGGCTGGACAATATGGGAGGAGGTAGCCTTTCAGTATATAGATTATACCATTATTGGTTTTAGACAGAATGCTTTAATTAAGTTCCCCTTTTGAAATGGCCAGATTGTCGTTTTTCCTATAATAAGCACCAGCTATCTTAATAAGCCGAGGCTAGCCTAATCATGTCAGATTTTAGAAACTAAACCGGATTGGCCTGGCCGGTATTTGGATGGGAGACCCCCAAAGAATACCAGGGCCATGATGCAGAGAGAGGTACTGAACATCTTTTACCTTGGAAAGCCTATGGGGGCACCATAGGTCACCTGTGACTTAAGAGGAATGACAACAACAACCATCTTAAAAACAAAGCTGGATTGTGCAGGATCTAGTAGTATATACAAAATATCAACAATCACAGTTTTCACTGTGTTAAATGTGTATTCCAGTCTGCAAAGCAAAACAACAACAGCAGCACTTCCCAAAGGAATGGTGTTGGTTTTTGCTTAGGCCATGTAAACAACTATTCCATCTGAGGTTCCTAATGATCAAGTGGACAGGATGACTTAGCAATAGTGATCCGTCTCTCTTGTCCTCACTTTCCTTTGTGTCTCAATCCATTATTTTCTATCCTAAACATTTATTTCCCATATCCATACAAATTTAACTACAGTATTTGCTGGCGTATAAGACTACTTTCCCCCCCTGAAAAACATGCCTCCGAGTGTGGGGGTCGTCCTATACGCCGGGTGCACTTCAGTTGGGATAGACATAGCTGCCCATAGTGGCCCATAGTACTGTAATGTTATGTAACAAACTCTATATTTTGAGTGGAAATGTTGGGGGGGTCGTCTTATACGCCCAGTCGTCTTATACGCCGGCAAATACGGTATATCAGTTTCTCTGATTTAACTTTGCATAATATATCAAAATCACATATTTTGGTACAGTTTGTGATGGCCTCTAACCTAGCTCATGTGCTGGGGAAATGTTCAAAGCCATAATCCAAGAGATGCGATGAGAAATTGCAAGAACTGCACTGGCATATATGTACATTTCTGCATTAGCTATCTGCGAGACTGCACAACGGCCAGTGTGACTTCTCTGCCTTGGGGCAATGACACTGGCTTTACTCGTTTCATTGCCCAGATTTTTCCTTCAAATGTGAGCCTCAAATGGAAGAAATTCTGTTTTGAGGTTTGTGTGTGCATACACGGCCTATAGGAATATTTCTGCCCGTCATCCTGATTGATTGACTGCCAGGCAATTTATTCAGTTAGTAAATTTGTCTCTTTACCTTTCTTACCCAGCCCAGAATCCTTCATAATCTTAAACACTCTTTTGTGAAAAAAATATATTAGCAATCTGTTTTGCTGCATGACTCTTCAGATTTTCTGATTGGCAAGAAAGAGACATTTCTGTATATTGATTAACAGTGCAACTCTAAGCAGAGTTGCCTCCTCCTGTGAACTTTGGCGGACTAAAACAGTGAAGTTAAGAAAAAATGCTATGGAGATCAGTGGGAAGTGGAGAGTTCTTGTGTTTTTTTTGGCTGAACACCAGCATATAGTAGGCTGTATCCTATTAAAGGTCATACTGCAGTAAGATGCCGCAGGATTTTCTGGCTTGGTAATTGTGGTGGTGTGTTTTTTCAAAGTCTGACCTCTGATTTTCAAGCAATATTTGGGAGAGGGCAATCTTACATTTGCACCACAGCAACCCGCACATGCATGCACAATACTCCCATGCCAAATGTGTATGTAGATTCATTAAGTGATTACAGATTTCTCACTGGTGTGTAGTTCACACTTATTGGAAAGTAATAAAACAGAGAATCATTACACAGAATGCATTGAAGAGAACATTTTGAAACTGACATCTTACTAGGTATGAGATGAACAAACCATCAGACTTAGGTCATGATGGGATCGCTTTACTGCAGTGCTGCCAAGTGATCAAAGTGCAGCTAGAAGACTGGTCATTAGACAGCACATGGTGCAGCTGTGACTGACAGCCTCATGTCACAGCATTTGCCCAGTGACCACTGGAAGTCTCTGTAGCATTCCCGATTTGCTTAGAATTTATTGAATTGATTAATTAGCTTTCTGCCCGTGCTTCGCAGTGTTTTAAATTAGTGCCTTCAAAGCTAACATTGTTCCATTTGTTCGTAATTCCTCTGGGTTAAATTTAGTCATATTATATGCCACAGATTTTCACAATGCCACTGAAATGCATGCTTTTTTGAACCATTGTCACAAATAGAATATAAAATAATTTATACAGTGGAAATTCAGTAAAAGGTACCTTTACGAAATATGGCAAGGAAGAATCCTAAGATTCAATGACAAGTCATTGCAGTTCTGCTACAGTGACCATACATCATGTCAATAGAATTGTGTGTAATTAACTGGAGTAACTAATGGAAGGGTAATGCTCTGCTTCCGTGGAATTTTAAACTATTCTGAAAATATTAGAATTCTGCACCAAATTTGCTTAGTTAATGGCAACATTTTCTGTTTATTACTTTTTCTCCTGTCAGACAGCAACAGCAGGTTTTTTTTACAGTGTTAGTCATTTTTCTCATGTCTGTTTTGATGGACTGTGGCTTTGTGCTTCCAGCTACGCCTTCAAAGGAATTTTGGAGAAGTGAGAAATGAATAAAGTGAGGAGGTCTTTGGAAAGAGTTTGGAGCCAAAGAAAAGTCTGTATAATTAAAATGAACTTGCTTTTAAGGAATAAATAAATAATAGTCCTTTAGTTCTGTGCTCTGATACCCCTGACACTTCTGGGAAGAAATGTGATGCTCATACTGATCGTGCCTTTATTCCTTTGTCTCTTTAAAATAAAGACAGTCTTAAAATAACTAATGAGAGTAGCATTAGGTGGGTAGCCGTGTTGGCCTCCGGCAGCAGAACAAAGGTTGAGTCCAGTGGCACCTCTAATATCAACAAAATTTTATTCAAGGTGTGAGCTTTTGTGTGCATGCACACTTCGTCCGACACAAGGGTATTGTGTGTACACATGAAAGCTTATACCTTGAATAAGACTTTGTTGGTCTTAAAGCTGCTACTGGACTCAAACTTTGTGGTAATGAGAATAGATTTAGGGTGGTAGCCCTCATTCCTGTGTTTGAGTAGCTTATTACGAGGTATACCTATATACCAAGCACATTATGATGGCTCCATGAGGTTATTCCAGAGAAGTATCCCTGTTAGCCTATTGTAGCAAAACAAAATAAAAGCTCAGTGGTACCTTGAACACTAACAAACTCTGTTTCACCTGGAACTTTGGTGAGTCAAAGAGCTCCCCTTCTTGAGGTGCAACTGAAAGGAAAAATATAGTAATATCTCCCACATTTATACAGAAAATTACAGAAGGGGAGGGGAAAAAGGGAAGGAGTTGGGTGAAGAGTGACTTGGAATGGACTGGAATGGCTTATGTTGTTATACATTATGCATGATGACAAAGGTCAAAGGTTCTAGACTGTCATGCAGTAAAGAGAGATAAAAGTATAATAAAGAAGGCTAAATAACTAAAGAAGAAGCCCTTTGAAGCAGAGGTTAAGAAGAAGAGTTGAAGAAAAAGATAACATAGGATGAATGTCAAAGTAAATTATTGACTGCGGAATGTTAGGAGATTATAAATAGCATGGGGAATTAGAAAGCACAATGATTTTGCATGGTTTGAGATTCTATCTAGCAACATCCTAACAACAACAACAAAAGTCCAAAACCACCATCACCACCCCCGATAACCCCTTATTCAAAGCAGCTCAGATAAACATTCTAACAAAACCAGGACAAAAGCATCTTGGGGATGGTGGTGGGCATATTTGTCCTGCAGTCATAATCATGTTTCCTGAGTTGCAAGTCCTACTGTGTTCCATGAGACATGCTCCCAAGTAAGACTGCAACCTTGGTAGAATTAGCAAAACCATTTATGATAAAAATAATGCTATTATCTACCCATTTGCAGCTTTCCTTTAAGAGAAAACCACAAGAAAATATAACAAAAGAAGCATGCATTCCATGACTCTTGTCCATGTCATTTATACATACAGTTGCTCGAAATTCAGTTTGTGAGTCATCTCTTGTACTTTACCGTGGTGGGAGCCAGAATTTAAGAGTGTTGGAATAAGTTTTAATTCAGACATGAAAGAAGTAACAAAGCCAAGTTTCTTTAGGCATGACTCATAATTTACAGGCTGTGAACCATAACATTCAATGGAAGTTCTTCCAGCATGAGGCCTCCTGTCAAAGTTTTACCAGAATGATGATTCATTTTTTGTTTTTTGTTTTGTTTTTATTTTGGCTCTCATTTTAAATTTAGCTTGAGCACAAGTTGTCCACATGCTACATACATAGAAAAGAAAAACAACATTTCTGTAGTTAGGTCTGACATGTATCCTACAGTTCAGTTACAAAAATGGGAAAGTGTTCGCTTCCTTGGGAGCCCTGTCCTATTCTGGAGGATCTGCCGACATCCAGAAATGAAATTTTATGGAGCTTTCCTGGCTTGCATTGTAAAAGAGAAATGGATGTCTCAATCTGGCTAATTCTGTGCAAGCGGAAAAGGCCGAGAGGACATTCATATGGAAGCGGGGCTAATCCCTGCTCCCACATGACGCAGCCTCCAGGCTGGCCTCCTCCTGGGCCTGCTGCAGATTGGGCCCTCACTTGCCCTGGGTGAAAGGAATGCAGGAGAATCCGCGTTCCCTTAACAGGGCCTGTGCCATGGCAGTCCCATGTGGTCAGGGAAGAGCTGGGCCTGAGCTCCTCCCCATCCTACAGTGGCCCAGAGGGGGCTAAAATGCCCCAATCGACTTTGCGGCATTCACCTGGAGGGACCAGCTTTTTCCTATATGCATTGGCCTGGCATAGTCACCAGTGGTACTCATGTTACAAAACACAGGGCATTGGAAGCCCTAAAATGGATCAGGGCTGGGAAGGAACTGGGCTGATGGTAACGTAGTGCATTGGCAGGAATTTGCCCTGCTGCCAAGTGAGTGCCTGCCTGGCTTAACCTTCCTGTGCATAATCGGACTGGAGAGGGAAAGAGTCCTCTCCATGGAATAGATGGTATATAAATTACAAACAAACAAACAAACAGAATCATGCCTAAGATGGTTGTTCATTGTTTTCTCACTTCATGCAGAGGAGGGACTGACTAGGGTCCAAATTACACTTGAATATGTCTTATGCTTCTTTTTAACCTAGGCTCCCCCAAAGAACGATTAGACCCGAATCATGCATGAAAGCCAGGTTTACAGTCTGATTATTTTATTTGTTTGTTTTTTATTTATAGGCCGCCCCTCCCCAAGCGGTCTTGGGGCGGCTCACAAGAATGACTTAAAAAACAGTTTTCTTGGTTCATGCATTTAATTCCTTTGCTTTATTAGCTCTCACTTCCTACATCTCCCTGTCTCAAGTGTAGGATGAGTGGAGTCACTGAAGGCTCACCAGTCTGTCATAGTTGGTCAGACTTAATAGGATGTCTGTAGCTTCTTGCTGTATTCTTTTGCACATTTATAATACCAGTTAGGCATACATTGTTTGTTCACTGTGTGCTCACACCAATGATATGCTGCTGTAGTGGGTTCTTTGGCTCATGATGTTGCTGTGGATTGTCTCAGTGCACAGATATAGATCAGCTCTTAAGAATTTCACGGAGTTATCTATTGAGGCATGCTTCCCTCAGATAGAGTAGTAATGAATATTTCTGCTGTTGGATGAGATGGGATTGGGTGAGCATTAGGCAATCTGCAGGGCAGTTTTACTTCCATTTTGTCTTTTGTTTTTCCTAATTCCCTTTGTCTTAGAAACTGAATTTGAAGCAAAGGAGAAGCCACTTTTACCCCTGAGTTCTAGCAAATAATGTAAGTTTACTAGGGTTGCTAGGCACTGCCGCACTGTTGACAGGGGAGTGGGCACTCTCAGGAAACTCCCCTTCCCGCACTTACCCAAACCCAGAAGAGCATCTGGCAGGCTGATGTCACCCAGAAGTGACGTCAAGGGTCGAGGCTATGTCTTTGGAGAAAACTCTATGATAAAAAGATTGGCCTCAAAGTGTCACCCCCTGATGACCCTGGGATGCTGACATCAATTCCAGGTGGCATCAGGATGTTCTTCGTAGTTCTGGTGAGTTCCAGAGGGAGTGTTTTATGTGGAGGGATTGCCACAACAGTGTCTATTTTGGGAGGGATTTCCGCCCGCTTTCTGAAACCCCCAAAGCAGGGGGGAAATAACACCAAAGCAAGATGCGGGGTCTGGCATCCCTAATGCTAATACTATAAATAAAACAGAAATAAAATAGTGTATATAAGTAAAAACACTGTGTTTAGTCAATTTTTATGTCACTAGTCCCCAACATGGGATCTGTGGGCACCAACTTCTTTCTTTTCACCAGGAGAGGGTTTTTAGAAAGTGGGATAGTCAGGTTAGATACCTACAAAATGAAGACAGATCCTACCAGATAAGGATTTCTTGGCTAGTTCAATATGTATATATATTTTATGTGTATGCATGAAAATATTTAAAGCAGTGTATTAATTCTAGAAATCATTGTGTTGAATAGAGTGTCTGCTCAAAATGTTGAAAAGGTACTGTCAAAGCTATATACTCCCTGACCTTTTGTGTTTGGCTCCACCTCCTGCAGCAGCCATTTTGCGGCTGAGCCCACTGCCCTATATCATAATTCCAGAGGTGCCCAATGGCTCAAAAAAGTTAGGGATCATGTTCTGTTAATTAGAATATTGGTGTTTGGATTCTATGCCTTTGCTTCATGCATGCTGTTCTTCAGGAGTGGTGGACACAGATATTTGCTGTACTAGGTCTATTGAGTCTCATTGAAAAAGCCTTGGATGTTACAAATGAAAGTGCCTAGTACAAGAGGAAGTAAACTCTGCAGTAGAGTATTACCTCCACAGCACTAGGAGAAATGTGTGCTCTGCAAAAATGCAAGATCCAGCCTTGATTGTTACAAAGATACTGAGTTGAATATGGCACCTCCAACATTTCCTCTTCAATTAATAAATATGTTTATCATGCTATTATCAGAATTGAAGATAATTAAGAAAAATGCCCTTTTAAAGTAGATTGCAAAAACGAATTATTGAAAATGGAATCAATTGATGAAATAACCCACTGCTTTCAGCTTATTTGGATACATATCACACAGCTATACGTTAATTTGCTTACTTTTAAAATGTGCTCTTCATACCCCAGGTTGTATTTTAAAATAACAGGCATGTTGAATTACATTAATTAATTTCAGTTTATCCTGCGAGTATAGATTTCCTTTTTCCTTCACACGTAATATTTTGGTCTGTAATCTTGACTTCTTGACCCATTCTCACGAGCGGTTTGTTTGGCCTAATTGCAACTTGCGACATGAACTAGGAAGCTGAGATAGAGGTAAACTTCTTTCCAATGCTGGTTCACTGCCCAGTCAGTCCATAGGGCTACCTAGGACCACCACAATTGGACAAGGGCTGCAACACGGGATGACTCAGCAATGGGCATGTTTAGTGCTTGCTCTTGCCTCTTTGCATTGCTGCTGCCCTGCTAGTGTCACCAAATCACTTTGAGCTGCCTTCCCTATGTTTCTAAAACATAGTACAATAGATTACACGGGTGCAGGTTTGAATGGGGGGCGGGAGAATTTCCTTAATCCATAAGGTTAGGTAGTCTGCAACTGTATGTTCTATCTAGAGTAACTGAATTGGAGCCAGTGATCTATCAGTGGAAGGCATTGATGGATATAGAACTTGCTCCTCCCCCCCCCCAAAGTCCTTTCCAATCCCACGAAAGCAGATTCCTAGGATTGTGGGTAGCCAGGTCCATCAGCACTGCTGGTGGTGGGTTGGAGGCACTTTCTGGGAGTGGGGAGGGGTTACATGATGTGATGACATCACCCAGAAGTGATATCAGCACATTGGAGATGTCAGGGGGCAATACTCTGACTTTTAGACAAAATTATATGGTAGAATTTGTATATAACCATAGAGTTTTGCCCCCCCCCCAAAAAAACATTGGGTCACACCCTCTCCCTGAAGACCCCAACATGCCGCTGTCACTGCTGGGTGATGTGAGCACATTGTGTTAAAATGTGGCTTTCTTCCAGTTTGGGGCAAGCTTGGGGAGGGAAAGTGGAGAACCAGGGAACCTGGCTACCCTAATTGTAGATCATGCATAGGTTGGACCTGCAATAATAAAGGGAAGGGGATAAAATCATCCCTCCTACCTCTTCAGTTAATGAAACTTCAGAAAGAAGAGCGTGAATAGGGAGATTTCATGGCATGGCATAGATCCTACAGACCCAAGAGTCAGTTTTACTGGGCTCAGTAAAACTGGAGTCAAGTGTAGGAAAAGATCTTTCATCTTTATATCCACAGATGGCTGAATCCACCCGAAGGCAAATAGCCAATGGCCACCAACACTGATTGTCCCAGTGAAGCTGAGAAATCTTTATTCTGCTTTCCCACCATACTTCTGTGTTTGCCTTCTATGGTTCTAATAGTTCCTTAGTCCTTATGTCTGAAACTTCCATATTTGCGTAGAAATTGAAAACTACATATGGACTTGTGGGAGGCATCTCACTTCTTCTTTCCTCCAGTATTTCATCTTTCCCTTTTCTGAAAACCTCAAAGCCTCTCCCATATTCTTGCTTCCTCCTTTCCTTTTAGGGTTGCTAACTTGCAATAGCAATGGATCTCTCAGCTGCAGATATCTGATTCCCTTAGGTTGCCAGCTATGAGTTGGGAAATTTGTGGAGATTTGGGAGTGGAGCCTTGGGATGGTGAGGTTTGGGGAAGGAAGCAACTTCAGCAGGGTATAATGTCATGGAGTCCATCCTCCAAGAATTTCTCGACCTGGAGCCTTTGGCCTAATCCCAGTGAGTCCTCCATCAAAGGCCAAAAATAGGGCTGGAAATGCCCCTGCCCTTCCCTTTTACTGACAGAATCAGACATGGAGTGCTGTGGTTGCTTAGCAACAGCAACTGAGGAAATTCATTGCTTAAAGCTACAGGCACTCCTCATATCATTTTCATTAAAAAAAAAACCCTCAATGGTTTTTTTTTTTTTAATCTAATTTTTCTGCAAACCTGGGGCCTTTTTCAGGTTTTCAGAAAGACCTGTCTTACATATTCTCAACTCTAGTCACTGGATTTAAGTATTCAAGGTGTTGGTCAACTTTGCTATTAGTATATTTTTATCTGCCAGATTTATCTGCCTAACTGAAGATATCTGTGGAGGTGGGAAATTCTTGGCTGAAGGGAAGTTAATTATGCTCCTTTATTTAGGAAGCTGTTTAGCTAATTTCTGTGATTCTAAGTTGAGGTTTGAAAAAGGCAGTTGTTAATTGAATTGATAAATGAGAACATTTTGAAGCTGAGCAGAAATAAACTTTCAATAGCCAAGATGGGTTCAGAGTTCTCATTTCAAAAGATGTAGTGATATAAAGCCCAAAATCCTTGAAGTTTTGATTAGGTTTAGCGGGTGTCTGTCTTGAAGAACATCCTGTTGCAGATGATTAAATTTCAATATGTAAAGTGTTTGAGAAGGAAGATTATAAAGTAATTAGGAGCAGAATGCTGGCCATGTGAAGCAACTAATAATAATTCATCTTTTGCTCCATGTTTTTCATTTTAGAGTGATAGGTTTCGAAAGATGCTATGAAGAGTAGGGCCTGCTCTAAGCATTTTTATCAACCCCACCCTCTCCCATCAGTTATTATTGCAAACAACGAAAAACAAGCATTGTTTCTAAGCCTACTCCTCACACACCACAATATCCCAAAAAAACTGCATTTTTTTCCAATAAACTGGGTACTTGGCAACAGAAATGTAATTTAACAATAACACACACGCAAAGGTTCTTATTTCATTTTGGGATGCTGCACATAAATATAGCTAACATTTATTTTAGAAATTGGCACTGTGCCTGCATTTTAGCACACAGAAATTTCCTGCCGCTTGCCCTCCAGTATTAAAAGCTTCACTTGTTCTTTCTTTATTTCTTTATATATATGTTGAGTAGCTGGCAGATGAGCACAATTTAAAAAACAAAAACAAAACAAGACAACCCTAAGGAATAACTTTGTGTAACTCAAAGGTTCACATACAGTGATCAGCTATAGCAGGGGTAGTCAACCTGTGGTCCTCAAGATGTTAATGGACTACAATTCCCATGAGCCCCTGCCAGCCTTTGCTGGCAGGGGCTCATGGGAATAGTTCATGAACATCTAGAGGACCACAGGTTGACTACCCCTGAGCTATAGTGAACGTGGTACTGATGGTCAATGCAGTGTTCACTTAGTCCATTGATGTGTGTGTGTTTGGTGGTGGAAAGTGTTGTCTAGTTCCAAATGATTTCTGGCTATGATTTTCCACTGTCTGCCTCTGTTAGAATAAATTTCTACTTCAGACATGTGAAAGCCAAGGTTTTGTGGCCTTTCAACATAGCCAAGTATTTGTGGTCTTCCATCCAAGGATTAGCCAAGGCCAATCCTGTTTAGGATCTGATGAAATCTGATGAAAGGCTAGTCTGGGCCATCCAGATTGGATATGATTGTTGTATTTGTTATGATGTTCCATGTAATTACCCCATGATGTTTTATGTAAACTGCCCAGAGCCATATGGAAGGGTGGTATAAAATTTAAATCTAAATAAATAAATAAATGTAATGCTGCTTTGGATAGCACTGGTAGACTTCTAGCTCCTTTTCTTGTGCTGCAGTGGAGCAGCATCAACACATATTGGATGGAGATTAATAGTCGCTTACAACTGTTAGGCCAAATAAATCTCACAAATAGACTTCAGTAAGAAAGTAGGTTTATGTTTGCGCAAACAGGAGCAAAGCTTAGCCTTCTTTGGTGAAAACCAAGACTTTACTCAAAACTCGCTGGTCCAAAGCAATCTTTTATAAAGTTCAACCAGGAAAATTCCATTTAAACTGTCCCTCCCAGGGCAGTCCTGGGCCGGGCTCACACTCTTTTCCCTATGCGCACCAAACATACAATTTCCATACATGTATGTGCATTAAAATGAGCTCTAAGTCCACCCAGAGGCGGTGATTCTACTATGCTAATAAGCCTAACTATACTTCTGCGCAAGCGTCAATATTTATGACTCCTACCTTTTCTCCAAAAAACTGGTTTCTTTTACAACAGGGGTCTTATCTACAAGAAGGGCTCCAGGATTCTAGTTAAACAGCTTCTTCAACCCATTTTATTACCATGAGAAAATGATGGTACTAATCAAGAAATCTAAATCTGACCCTTCACAACAGTTCTCTAATATAGGGTTTAGTTTTCTGTATTTATGGCAACTGAATCCTATGCATATGGAAGCCTAAAGTGCAGAGCAGGGATTATCAACCAGGGGTCTGTGGCCAGAGAGAGTCCGCAGCCTTTCCCCTCCTACCTTAATGGACTTGGCCACAAGCTTTGTAACTGGCTCCCTCCACTCAGAGGGCTCAGTGGGTGGGCCGGGGGTGTAAAAATCAAAGTCGGTTGTGTCAAGGTATGGGGGGGGGGCAATCTGGGCTGTCTTCTCAGCTCCTTCCATGCTTTCAACGCCACATAAGGCAGAGTTGCCATAGTAGTGGTAAAGATGCGAGAAGTAGCAAAAGGAGAGCAAAGGGTGCAGATGGTGATGTAACTTCCAGTGACATGACACTTCCAGGGGGCATGCTAGGGAGGCATGGCCAGCTGACATCACTTCTGGGGGTCCTCCAAGCTTAAAAATTTATTTCAGGGGCTCCTCCACAGTCAAAAGGTTGAAAAAGGCTGGTGTAGAGTATTGGACATGGAATTACAATAGACAGCCAGAGGATCATGTTCTCCTCTGAGTTTGGGACTTTTGCCAAGCTAGGGGTCTCTTGCTTCATATTTGTTGCATATTCACATGTACCACTTAACAGCCCCCCAGCTGTGATGAGAATTTATGCTAGCAGGATTTATTGCTCTTCCCCCTGCTGTTCTTCAAAGGAGATTTTCAAAAAGGCCCTATTCAAGAATATGTCCCTGTAACTCTGGTTGTATTGAAGACTTCCTGCATGTGTTTTTCTACTGCCCACTCTACACCATTATTCAACTCCTCAACTCACTGTTTTCTAAACAACATGGACTTGATGATGAGACGAAGATCATTTTCCTACTAGGAAATAAAAACTCTCAAGTTATTGATTCGAGGTCTTGTAATTTTAGAACAGTTAATGCTTTATAGTGTACTTTTTCTGTCATCTTTTTGTATGCCAATGAAAGTCATCAGATTCTATAGGATTTAGTAACTGCCACTTTCCTGTCTCTGCAGTTTTTTGGTCCGAGTTCCCATTCTTTCGCATAGTTTCTCTCAGTGAAGACGCAGCTGAAAAACTATCCACAATCCCTTGCTGTGATGCACAATGAGCCAAGCCACAGCTTAAAAAGCTGCTGGAGGGAGGAAGTCATTGGCCTCCTATTTTGATCTGTGCAACGCTTATTTTTAGAATCAATGTCACCGAGAACCATATTTATGCTTAGATGTTATTTTTGGAACTGAAAATTGCATTAGTGTTTTGTGAACTGGAAGCTGAATCTTCCTTGATGTGTGAATATGTAGAAGCTGGCGACTGTCATTAAAACTACCAGCAAAGCAAAATGACAAGACAGGTAAAATGCAGTAAAGTGAATGGAAAATAAGTACGTTACTAAATCTTAGCTTTGAAGAGGTAGTAAAACATGCCTGATATTACTGCAGTTGGTCAAGTACAGATTTCCGATATAGATACTTCCACTATTAAATTGAAATCTGCTATTAGGCATTGTGCTATCCTTGTAGCTTTTATGTTCAAAATTATGAATGTCTTATCGATAAAATTAGAACGGCACCCAGTTCAATATAATATTCCAATCACACATACACCCCAGCATTGTAGAAAAGCGTGTGATGTGAGTGGATAGAATAGACTTATGCAATGTATTTTCTGGGTTGATTTGCTTAATTATTGTCCACTGTTGAAAACATGAACTCTATGTATTGTGAATGTCTGTGTCGAAATAATACATTAAATTTTGTTTCTGGCAAAGTTTATACTTCCCCCTAAGAAGGCAAAAATTAAGATACATGTGCTAAGGTAAAATAAGGTTCTGTTTACAGCAGTCTTTCTCAGATTTTTTTTTACATTTGAGAAACTCCTGAAATGTTATTCAGGCTTCAAAAAGCCCCAGAAGTGGCATGATTGTGCAGAGTATGATTGAGAAGCATAGGGGTATACACACCCACCCAGGGCCCCTCCCCTTCCCACTGCCTCCAGGCCCATCATTGGCCATTTTGGAAGGGGGGTCAATATGACCAATATTCTACTAACCACTCTACACCATTATTCAACTCCTCAACTCATATGTGGTCATATGTCCCAATAAACATTGAACAATTTTAAAAAATATATTAAAATATATATTAACTTCCACCCATTCAGGAAACCCTTCCAGAGCCATCAAGAAACCTCAGGGTTTCATGAAGTCCTGGTTGACAAAGCCTGATTTACAGCTTCTGCCTTCCTCCCTCTGATTTAGGCTAAGGTGACCAGATTGTAACATTGGTAAAGCAGGACACCATTGACTGGGTCTATATGGAGCAGCCAAAATGTTTCATAGAACGCATAGAATGCAAAAATGGTATTGTAATATATAATTTCAGCATAAATATAATTTGCTGGGTACCCCCAGATTGTTCCTGTGGGACAATCTGGTCACCTTAATTTAGGCTATATTTTTACAGAATAGACAAATATTTATACTTTACATAGTCATAAGCCAAATACTATTGTTTCATATGCTAAGTAAGTTATAAATTGTGTATTTTAAGGCAAAACAGTAAGATAAGCTTAGGTTTGATAAGAAAATATAGCATATATGTCAATCTTTCCCAAAATTTCTGGAGAATCTATTAAAAATGTGTCTTCTTAAAAATGGCTTTGTTTCCAAATGTTTATATCTCCACATACAATAGGATTTGTTTGTGTCATGAACTCATTTTGGCATCATACATATACACTTCCTAAAACAAATAACTCTCAGATTACAAACTCATGACAGCTCAGTTTTAATGCACAGAATTTGATATGATTCGGTAGATAACATTAACTTCACTACCTTGTTTCATAGCCCTGATCAGCTATGACAAAATGGCTGGGTTTGAGCCGGTGGCCTCAGTGACATCGACCTTAATTGTCTTATCAGTAAAACTGCAATACTGCTGACAACATATTTCATGAGGCCATCATAGAGATGAATGTAAGAAGCACAGCTAGGCCTTCATGTACTGCTCATGATGCAAAAATTATTATTTTAAACATAAAAGTAGATCCGTCGCCTCCTGTCTCATGCCTTTTCTCCAGATTAACACAGATTCTGAAGTCTGTGCCAGATCAGCAGCTCTTATGAGAGCTAAATATAGTAAGGGGAGAAAGAGCCACAGGAAAAGACTCAATGAAGGATAAATGGAGCCTCTCTTTTTAAATATCTAATGTTATTTTGGAATCCTTTGGTAGCTGAGTGCAAATTTGCCCCTTTTCATATTTTTTTTATGCCTGCAGGATGAATTGTTAGCGTCAACGTGGTTTTCATTATTATTCCCGGTCTATTCAGTGATCACAAAGCATCTCAAATGAATTGGGTACATTTTCTTTCCCTTATTTTTTAAAAGTCTGGTTGAACGTAAACGATGACGCAGTGCTCATGCACAGACATAACTCGAGGCATCGTGTGTGTCCTACTTTGGGGCCTGTTGGTGCTTTCACCCAGTGGCCCATTAGAGAAAATAGGCTCCTGTTTGGGCATCCCATTATTGCACAGCGGCATCCATTATGCTTTGTATTATCTATGGGAAAGTTGTCCTGGCAATAAGAGCTACCTGACAAGTAATTTAAAAAAACAGGAAACATTAGGAAGATTGGAAAACACCCCCACTTAATGCCAGTATTAGTTGATATATTAGAACAGAGCCTTACTTTTTCAACACAAACCCCTTCTGAGAGAAGAGTAAATAAAGACGACAATCTCAAATGTTTCCCTAGGAGAAAGTGATGTTTACTGAAGTATTTGGGTTGGGGAAAAAAAGTTATTTGTGAGAAGTCCAGGAACCAGTGTTCCCTCGTTCAGGCCTTGTTGAAGACTGGATGGATGGGATGGAGGGGGGGGGGGGTGTCCGTTCTTTCCGCTTAAAACAATGTGGGTACTGTCTGTAAGGAGCACCTTAAGAAACACATGCCATGTGCTGTGAATAACTAAGCTACTTTTTAGTTTTCGGGTGAGGTAACCTGAAAAATGCCCATCCTTTGAAATGTCAAAGGATCATCATCTCTAGAAAAGAAAATGTTTATGCCAATAAAAGGTTACTGACTGACTGGCCAAAAAGGAAATTAGGGCAGCTGCATTTTGGGATAGTTGCTGAGTAACAGACTTCAGCTTGTTAAAAATGTTGTTCCGGATTTTACGGTTAGGATGAGGCAATTCTGCAGAGTTCAGCAAAATAATATGTAGCCCAGGTCACTGCATTCACTTGGTGGATGGCACCTCCAGTCTTCAATATCCTTCTGAAGAACATCTGATGGTGACTTGTAGCCTTGTCTAAAGTCCGTCAGTCCATAGCTACCAACTATTTCGTATTGTATATTAGAAGCTATGTAGCTTTGTGGTGGGGGCCTGTTGTGGTGCAGAGTGGTAAGTGGCAGAAATGCTGTCTGAAGCTGTCTGCCCATGAGGTTGGGAGTTTGATCCCAGCAGCCGGCTCCAGGTTGACTCAGCCTTCCATCCTTCCGAGGTCGGTAAAATGAGTACCCAGATTGCTGCTGGGGGTAAAACGGTAATGACTGGGGAAGGCACTGGCAAGGCCACCCTGTATTGAGTCTGCCATGAAACCACTGGAGGGCGTCACCCCAAGGGTCAGACATGACTCGGTGCTTGCACAGGGGATACCTTTAGCTTTGTGGTATGTTCTGACAACTTGAGCCTAAAGGGAGGGCGGTATATAAATGCAATGAGTAAATAAATAAACTTGGCCAGGGAGAGTATTGCTTGGAGAACTCAGTCACATGGTTTCTAGAAACAAGGCATTTTTTCATTGTTATAAGGCCATTCTCGCCTTGCAGCTGTTATCACAGATCCAGCTTCCATAACATTTTATGACCAACTCATACATCATAAAGTGTTTGTGGCTGCCAGGCCATTTGTCTGTCAGATGTGTACTGGACATTCACTTCTGGGAACTGAGCTACTGGGTGCTTATGTGCCTAATTTGGATCAGGAAAATGACCCCCAGGGACCCTCATAAACTGTTTTTCTAACTTGAAATGGCCCTAAGGATTTATTATGTGCCCACTGGAGAAACTTACATGCAGCCATCAGTACACGTTTGTAAAGTTATTGGTTTCAAGGTAGGATCTGGAGTTCTCCTGGAATTACAAATTATTTCCTAACTACAGAGATCTCTTCTCCTGAAGGAAATGGAAGATTTAGATGACTGCTATATGATATCACTTCCCCACTATTCCATCCACAAAATGCACACACACACACACACACACACACCCAGCTGCCAGCCCTCCTCAAGGGAATCCAGTACCTAGCTGGACATGGTGGGTGGGCAAGCATGCAGTGCGGAGTTGGCCTGGGACCACGTGTGGCAGGCAGGCAGCATGGATAGTGGGCTGTGTGGCCACCACAGCCCTCCTCCCACTGAAGCCAGGCTGGCTCATGGGGCCAATGCCGGGGACCCCTCCATCCCCCCAGCTCCCCCGCCAGCTGGGCAGCCTCCTTGTTGGAGGCCAGCAGCCACCCACATGGTGCAACTGACCAAGTGGGCAGCTTGGAGGTGGGGTGACTGATGGCTTGACATGCGGTGACAGGGGCTTGCATAACAGCCCCCCTGCCCTTCTTCATGATTGTCAGCAACCACAGGCACCCCCTGCAGTGAAGGCCAGGGCACTATTATATTATTCTGTTTGAAAAAGTAAAAGGAACGTACTGAGGATATCTTGAAACCATCAAGAAAAGGAGAATTATACTAAAAGGCAATGTTACTATTTGGTTCTTTCTTCCTTTACACCAAATTTAGTTTTTTAAATTATCTGCATTGTAGCTTTGTCTTGAAATATAGTGGTACATGGAAGCAACTGCAGTAATTTCTACATTCAAAGGCAGCTGATACTTTAATATGCCCAGCAGATTAAAAAGCAAAGCATATTCAGCTTTATTCTGTGTAGTACTTTTCTGGTCCACATCCTCCCATAGTCTTAACTGTAGCTACAATGTTCCAGTTAAGTTGCTGGTGTGTGTGTTTGCATAAAAACACAGGTGATAGGTCACAGCCAGCATTTTGCATTAGTACTGAAACCCCAGGTAAGGAGAGAGAACATTGAATGGATGGACCTTAGGTCCATTGCCTTCCTCTTTTCTCAAGGAGACTCCATTCTAAGTTTTTGCACATACATGCATATAGCATGAAGTAATCCACACACTTTGGGCATGCTGAACTAGTTTATCAAAAAGCTAGTAAACACAGAGTGCTGTTACTAAATTGGTAATACAGGTAAGAGGGTCACAGTTTAATCCTAATCAAAGTTACACCCTAGTTCTCACTCCCTCTACCCCATGTATTCAACATTTTTCTTTACCTGTTGGCCACTGCTATTGGCCTCATCAGACTTCTATCAAATATATGTGATATTGAAATCATTACATAGCATGTAATGGTTTTATTTATTTACTCAGGGCCTAGAGGTGTTGTACATATGACAAGCATTAATTGACAGTGCCTTTACCCAAGAAAAAGGGCCTCTTGTGGCGCAGAGTGGTAAGGCAGCCGTCTGAAAGCTTTGCCCATGAGGCTGGGAGTTCGATCCCAGCAGCCGGCTCAAGGTTGACTCAGCCTTCCATCCTTCCGAGGTCGGTAAAATGAGTACCCAGCTTGCTGGGGGGTAAACGGTAATGACTGGGGAAGGCACTGGCAAACCACCCCGTATTGAGTCTGCCATGAAAACGCTAGAGGGCGTCACCCCAAGGGTCAGACATGACTCGGTGCTTGCACAGGGGATACCTTTACCTTTACCTTTACCTTACCCAAGAAATAGAAATAGCGGACAGAATGGTAGAGAGCAGCTAATGCTCTTAAATGCCTAAGTAGCTCAGCAGAAAAAGTATTTGCCACTGTTTTTGTTAATCAATTTTTGTGGTGCTATTACTGTGTTGTGCTAATTGTCACAGAGAATATAATGTATGCTACTAATTCAAATTAAGGTTAGCGTGCCCATCAGTTCATCACCTCTGTGACGGTGCTTAAATATTCCCTACAGCCAATGTAGATAGAAGATTAGCTTTTAACTAGGAGGGGGTGGTCTGCTCAGAAGCACACTGTGATCAGTTTACGAAGCACTTTGCAGATAAAATCTCTCCTGTTCCTTCTGATTGGGACTGTACCAGTTTGTCCAGTTGCATGAGGTATTTTTCAGCTTCTACAGCCTCAAGATGTGGTTCGTTTTTGGTTTTTTTTTTTGAAATTTCAGACTTAACCACCTGTTTGTAGATCTCTTGCCCCTGCCGGCTGCTTCAGTCTGCTGCAAGGGTGGAGCTGGCAGGGAGACAGTAAATGCTTCCCTGAGAGATGGGGGTGATTGCTTCTGTGGCTGGTGGGGTGTCCACTCCTAAAGAAAGCTCCCCAGGGGAGTTGAATGACTATCATCCAGTTTGTGCACCTTGATTGGGCTAATCCTGCGTTGAGCAGGGGGTTGGACTAGATGGCCTGTATGGCCCCTTCCAACTCTATAATTCTATGATTCTATGATTGGTTGGAAATGTGGCATAAAAATGTTCCAAATCAATAACTTCATTATGATTGTTGTTCATTTATTTATCTCAGTGTGATGTCAAGGGCAGGAATGGAGGCTGTTCACCCCATGCCCCACAGCAGGTGTAGTCAACCTGTGGTCCTCCAGATGTTCATGGACTTCAATTCCCATGAGCCCCTGCCAGCGTTTGCTGGCAGGGGCTCATGGGAATTGTAGTCCATGAACATCTGGAGGACCACAGGTTGACTACCCCTGCCCTACAGTAATCAGGGGGGCAAACCTGTCAGAAAAGTACCTTAGGGGCTGTTTGCTGTAACTGCAGGCCTGTCCAAAGAGGGAATATTGATTTGTGGCAATTTTAGCACAAATGCCTTTCAAAAATGAAAGCTCGTTCCCAGCACTTGCTACCAGAGACCCTTTGACTAGGGATGCCAGGGACTGAACTTGGTATGTTTTGCAAGTAAAGTGCATTTACGACAAGCCCTGAATTGCACATGTGTACATGCAGCTTGAGGAGGGCCTGTAACTCACTGGTAAAGAGGTCAGCCTGAAAGAGCCCTTGAAAGAAATGAGGGCAAGCTTGTCAGAAGCCATCACTGAAGCCCTCATCACTTTGAGCATTCCCAGTGGTTCAGAATGGATGTAGAACTGGGCAGAGAGACAGTGATTCTGTTTCCTGGCATGACCACCTGTGAGAATTTGACCTAAGGTGTTTGTCACTCCTTCTAGGTGACCTCCTCTTGCAAGGTGCTATCCCTTCTCCATGGCTGTTGAAAACCAAACGATTAGTTAATAATAGATGATTCAGAGGAAATCATGAGCTATTCTCAGACAAGCAGAAAATTAGGCTAAAGATCAGAAAATAATTCACTTGTAAATTATTTCTTCAATCACAAGTAATTGCAGCACTCTTTGAGGCCTTTGTTTTGCTAGCTATAATGTACTCAGCTTGGTTGTGCTCCAAGCTGGCTCAATTTCAGGAGCCCAAATTGGCTTGCAGCCTAAACTTCAGGGTTTTATTCTTCCGTTTCAGAAGACTTGTATACTTCAATATTAAGTGATTAGCAAGACAATTCAAGGCCTGCACTAGTCTATTCAATACAGATGGCATTCAGAATCTTTTAATAATAATCTTTACCTCTCCTTTGCCTAAAGATATGAAAGCTCTTGGGGGGGGGGGGGGAGCAAAAAAAATATCCTATCAGGAAATGGGGGGGGGGGAGCACTGAACAAAATGCTATGGAGTGTTTTCTCTTTCGGAATGAGTGAAATGCTTTTTAGGACACGTTTTTACTCAGTCATGTGTAGTATGAAGAAATTTTCGTGTGATGATGATGTTAGCCAATCAGTTGTGTCCAACTCTTGGCGATCCTATGTTTTAACTGTCTTTTGATTTTTCATTACTTCTTTTAGTTGTATAATGCTCTGACCAGTGTCTGTTTTGATCATGTTTTTTTGTATTACTAGCAGGAAAGCCCTTTGCATTAAAAATACAATGAGCTCTAGCTCCCCCCCCCCCCCGGACCAGCTACACCAAAGCCTTACAAAGCCATGGCGGAGTCGCTTGGGGCCAGGACGAGCACCAGTGGGGTGTTCTTGCTTCCCCCCCCCCCAGGCTGGCACCACCAAGGCCTTGTAAGGCCACAGTGGGACTGCTTGGAGCTGGGGGGGAGTGTTGTTGAGGCATTCTAGCCTCTCCCCTGTGGCTCCAAGGCCAGGACCTTTCCCTCCTCCCAGCTCCTGCCCACCCGCTGGCCACCTGACCACATGCCAGGAGGCAAGATCCTAGCTGCCAACATAGCTGCGCAAGTGCACAGCTTGCAGGCAGGTGTAGATAGACAGGCAGGTGGCAGTGAGGCCTTGCATCGTGGCGGCCCCCTCCCTCCCAGCCTTCTTTCCTGCCTCCCTGCGGTGGCCTCCCCCCCACACCAGTAGCACCAAGGCCGGGGCTCGCTCCCCCTCCTTCCCAGCTCCTACACACTGGCCACCCGACCTTATGGCAGGAAGCGACACCTTGGGTTGCAGCACTACTGCCCCTCTCCATGTGGCAGCGAGGCCCAGGCCTCAGTCACTGGCTGAATAACTGCCCTCCCTGCAATCATGGTCCCAGGTCCCCTCTCTTCCTCCCTCACTGGCTGGCTTACTTTTTGCCATCAGTCTAGTAGAACAGGCTGGTATTTCTTCCAGGTGAAAGAAGTTGGGGTGGGGGGATGAGGCCAGCAGTAGGACAACCTACCTGATTCATTGGATGGACGGCCAGTCAGGAAGGCGATGAGTACCAACTCCTCCTACCACGCCAGTCCTGTTTTATTTATGTTACTGATGATCTAAAGCATTTGAAAATGATTCATGTGTATGTTGCCAGTGTATACAACATAACCTAAGGAAATAATATGACATTTATCCACATTTAATATTCAATAATGTGCATTATAATAATGCAGAAATTGAATAGTTCAGTATAGGATTGCCAGCCAGCCACTGACAGCCATTAGGAGACTTGTTAGTATTATCATTATCATTGCCATTATTTCTATTAGATATAAAAAACTGACTTTAATGTATAGTTCCTTTACATTTCATGTGAACCGCCCTGAGCCT
This sequence comes from Paroedura picta, assembly GCF_049243985.1. Taxonomy (NCBI): domain Eukaryota; kingdom Metazoa; phylum Chordata; class Lepidosauria; order Squamata; family Gekkonidae; genus Paroedura; species Paroedura picta. Next base: position 65,387,266 of record NC_135378.1, read on the forward strand.
CAGGGGAGGGTGACATACTAATGGAATAAATACATTACATAAATTAAATTATGAATTTTAATATTTCTTGCAGATCACCAGAAATTGGAAAGAGAAGCTAGAATCTGCCGCCTCCTGAAACACCCGAACATTGGTAAGGATGTATAATATTTTTCAACTAGCAGTCCCCAATGTGGTGCTCCGGATGCCAAGACACCTGCCAACTAAAGATGGGTACAAACTGGTTCATGTCAGTTTGTGGTTTGTGGCCAGTTTTGTGTAGTCCCTTTAAATTTTAAAAGTGTTGCACAAAACAGCATGCAAAAACTCAAAAAACAATTGAGCTGGGGGGAACACCTGCTTGCCTCCTCTCAAATGTTTCTGGGCTGGTTTGTACAATCACTTTAAAGTTTAAAGGGAGCAGGCACTTATAAGCACTCATCTGTTTTTCAGCAGAATTATGGGCTTGTCAGAGTCACTGTTGAACTCTGAGTCCATGGTGCTTACTCCTGTTGTACTTAATTAGGTATCGAGTTTGCACCCATGAAAATGATGAAAAATAAGGAAAACACACAAGCTGGTATTTTCTTCTCAATTTTAACACAGGAGGACTGGTTACAGTTTTATTATTGTGTGTATCAGTAAACAGTAGGGCATAAGTGAGTTGTTTGATATGGGGAGGAAGACAAGAGACCAAGGAGAGAAGAATGCCTGCTCCCTCCAAATTTTATTTTACTCACTTGACAAAGTGGAAAGAAAATGGGAGAAATGTGCAAGTGCATCATCAGCATCTGCTGGCAAGTATCTGACTGTCATTATATATTTATTTAAAAACATTTGTAAGCCACTTTTCCACCCAAATAGGGTACCCAGAGCAGTGTGTATTAAAACATTGACATGAGCCTGGAAACCAATTGTAGGTAGATGAGAAAGGTTCCTTTTTCATTTCTCCTTTCATGTAACTTTTTTGTTGTTGTTGTTTGTTTTTTTAATGGCATTAGATTTTAGTGCTATGAACAGAAACACTTAGGGGCTAAACAAAATGGAAAGCACCCTGTTTCCCCTTAATAATGTAGCTTCAATTTTCTAGCCTGATTCCTTTTGGAAAAGGCCCACTTTTCCACGTTTGATTAGCAATCACTCAGCACTATAACACACTTTTATTGTTCTCATTTTGAATGTTGCTCCCTGAGTACTTTTCTTCCTGTAGCTTTGTGTTGGTGTGGAACGCTTTATGTCTTTGGTAATGACTGAAACCCTGTGGATCTCTTTAATTATTCCAGCAGCTCTACATGGTTTAAAGTCACTCTCCTCCCTTTAAATATAATGTGTGGCTAGTACAACAGTATGCATCCTAGTTGTGAGTAGCAGTACAATTGTATTGATGTTCATATAAAATGGGGAAAGTACTGTGTTGCCTGCAGCCTGCATGCTACATGGAATGGTAAATGTGTTTATTCATAGAAAAAAATATATATATATCTCAGGAGTGCTAAAAAGCTATCACACCTGCAAACTTTCCCCACACCCTCAAACTTTCCCCTGTTTACTAGGATGATTGCTGGTTTTGTGGTGCTTGTTTCCAGAAAACATGTTTTAGTTACTTATACTTACATATTTACGTTGGTCTTATTTAGACTTCTTTATCACAGGGACGCAAGGGGAATTACATGTAGTGAATCAGTGCAGTCTACAAAATGGGACATACAGTAGCCAGTGCATTAGGATTTTAGAAGTCTGAAAGAATTGAATCATATTAGGCAGTTTTTGAGGAGTTGTGTGGTAGAGAGGATTTGCTTTTCTTCCACCTTTCCTCTCAAATTAGCTTACCTTATAGTAAAAGTTGGCAAGTGTGTTTTGACTTGCGCCTATTCTATAAGAAGTATACCTGCCCCTATAAGAAGGGTATACCTGCCTCCATTGTAAGATCAGACATTCTGGTTTTTAACATTTTCCTAAGTTTTTAAAAAGGGAAACCATTGTCTGATCATTTTACCAACTTGTTTGTTGTAGATAAAAAAGATGACTGAATGAGTAGAAGTAAGAAAAACAATGTCTTATCATCTATGAAGAAGACATTGTTGACCAGGGCATTCTGGATTAAAGGAGACAATGGAATATATATTGCTGATAGTGTTAGGTTATTGCAAGATGGCTCTGACTTTGCTATGATCTGTTATTTGCTAGCAGGGCATTTTTTAAAATGATAATACAATGGTGATTATCCACTTAACCTATCAACAGGGTTGGGCAGTCAGACCAGGGCTGAATCTTCATGGAGCTTTTATTCCAATCCAAGGTTGATTCACTGAATGTGAATTTAAATTTTTCATCTGCTACAAGCATGATTGACCCTACCTTTCCCCCGCGATATCCTGGAGTGGGTATAAACTTCGATATTTGAAAAATCCGCATGAGTAAAGGTGCAGCTCTCTGCTTTTTCCAAACCAACTTGATGCCTCGAGCCTCCAACACTGTAGAAAAGCCCTTATTGGCCAGGGCATCAATTCAAAGGCTTCCCAGGTTGCAAGGCTTCCCTTAAAGGGGAATCCCTAACTTCTTTCGGCAGAGGCTCCAGAAGCCCTAACTTCTCTAGACAGAGATTTTCCTCTTGGATTTATTCCCACTCCTCTTCTGTCTCCAATCCTCTCCCCCCACCTCAAGAAAATACAGAGGTTCCTGCTGCACTTGGCTCTCCCCCCCCCCCGAGGTTCCCTAATCACATGCAGATCACTTTTCTGTTTCAATTGGGGGGGGGGAGAATAGAGGAAGACCCAAGTTCAAATTGATCTGAATTCAGCAGAATCCACAATGGAATAAACGAAGTAAGTGCAGAATCCGCTCAGGACTACAGCAAGCTTTAAATAGCCTTGTTGGTGGTTAGCCATTTGCTGCCTAAAACTTCCTACCATCATTAACTATGAGGGATTAGCTAGTCACTGTGAGGCTGAATGTGATTTTTTGGTTCTTTTCTTGTTGAGAACTTAAATGGGCTGGCATAGTCTAGTTGGGCCCTAGCCTAACAGATAGGCAGGATTTGTGTGGGTTAGGTAAAAAGGTAAAGGTATTCCCTATGCAAGCACCGGGTCATGCCTGACCCTTGGGGTGATGTCCTCTAGTGTTTTCATAGCAGACTCAATACGGGGTGGTTTGCCAATGCCTTCCCCAGTCATTACTGTTTACCCCCCAGCAAGCTGGGTACTCATTTTACCGACCTCGGAAGGATGGAAGGCTGAGTCAACCTTGAGCCGGCTGCTGGGATTGAACGCCCAGCCTCATGGGCAGAGCTTCAGACTGCATGTCTGCTGCATTACCACTCTGTGCCACAAGATACATCAACCTAATTAGATTAACCAGGATCCTGAAGGATCTGTGTCTGGGGTAGAGGTAACAGCTTACTGCATGCTGACCAATGCAAGTGATTGGAGAGGGAACTCTCTTGGCATTGAGCATCTTCTTGGGAACTTGCATAGTCACCGTGGCCACACCCTGCTTGGACTCTGTAATTACGAACCCTGGCAATATTTCTGATATTCAGATTAATCGGAAAAGTGTGTTTTAAGTAACCCAATGACTTCCTAAACCAGTAGATTTTTTAAAAAGTCTATGAATATTGAACTTCCATTTCATATTATGAATTACTCCTTAAAATACTATCATTTTCTAGCATGGCTAGGTGTGCTGCATTTGGGGGGGGGGTACAGTTCAAGAAGCAGAAGTCCAAAGATCTCTTGGGCATGCAGAATTCAGTATCTGGGAATGCAGAATTCAGTCCTTTGGATCATGCTCTGCATTTCAGGTGCCTTGAATACTGGGTAGTGAGAAGAGACGAGTATATGCAGCTGAAGCTTGGATTAATTTTCTCTGTGTTTTTTAAAGACAGTATTATTGTACGAAAATGCTTCACTTTACTGCATATTGCTTGCTTTCATCCTGGTGTACGGTGGGCGTAAGCCAAAGGTTAAAACCACACGATTTCACCCTATATTTTCTTCCTCCTCAAAAACTTTTGCATCGTGTCTGAGTAAACCTTTAGAGGTCGATGAAACAGCATATGTAGAAGGTCAGAATATGCTAAACAAGTATGAGACAGTAGTAAGTTGGTGCCTTTTAAGTATGTTACAGGCACTATTTTTATGTACCAAGATGCAGTGTGAAACACACAGACTAGAAAGGAATACCCATTGAACTCAATAGAATATCAACCCATGTGAGTGTATTAGCCTGTAACCGTGTGCTATACATGTAGATATCAAAGCTCCCACAGAAAAAACATATGTTCCCTTTTCCCACTGTAACTTTGACTTTTAAAAAAATATAGCATTGATGATTTAAAAATGTGCGACGTTTCATTCCTCTCACATCTTAGTGCTTAAAATGCCCTGCTGGCAAAAGACTCCATTGAATTCACTTCAATAGGTTTTGTGCCCTTGGAGCACTTTGAAGGTCAGGCTACTCACTGTTAGACCATTGAGTGTTTGGAATAAGAGCTCCCAAGTTTCATATTCACTTCCAGGATGTAATAGGCTGCTGCTCAACAAGCCTTTGAATACTTACATGCTACACATGATCTAAATTGAGACTGAATCATAAACTGTGGCTTAGTGGTGGGAATGTGATACATTCTAGCTTGGGTGGACATATATTATTGCTGTTAGTTAATTCATCTCATCTCACTATCTCATAAAACAAAAGGGAGTCTTGGGACTGATACTTTAACTTTTTCCTTGATTTATTTATATATATTGGATGCTTCATGTGCCCTGAAACTTAAAAATATAATAATCCTATACTAATTTATAATAATCCATTCTGTTCCAGTCTGTATTCTAGTCTTCTCAGTATTCCCTTAAGTAATGAGAGAGCCCTTAACATTTCTCCATGTGCATAACATACACAATGATGTGTTTGTCACTGTAAAATTTTATTTGTTTTAAAAGGTTAATTGATCTCATTTACAGACCACTGAATTCAGAGAAGAAATTTCACAGAGAAATGTAATTTCTGTGTTTGGAAGGCTGCCTGTGTTGCCACAAAGCAGTGCTCTGGGATTCAGTATTTCTAAATTTGCAGTCATGGTTTTGACATCAATATAAATAGTTGCCCCTTCTGATAATTTATCAGTTTTAATCCTGCCATCGGTACTCCAACTCTGGGTACCTGTGAGTGTGTGAGTTCTGAATGAGGAATCTGCCTCTGGACAGCCTTCGGTTGCTGGCAGGTTTTAGAACCCCTCCACACGATGTCATCTGCATGCCGAGGCTGTCCAGGAGCTGGCTCGAGTTTTGGCTAGATTTTCCTCGGGATGAGCAAAGTCACCAAAACTGGATTTGCCAGCTCCTATCACGCTTCTCATCAGGGAGCAACCAGGGGCAAGCCTGTATGGAGGGGGAAAGGCGCAATAGTCTCTGTAGCATTGTCTCACCCTGGCACCTCCCCTGGCACCTCCCCTCCCCTCTTCATGTCCTGCTCCAAATTAAAAAAAAAAAAAAAGCACAGTCCACATTGCTGCAGGACTGCAAAGCTACTTTGTCAAAGGTCAAATAAAATCTTCTGTAAAGTGTCCAGAGTCTTTTTGGAATCAGGCAGGCAAAACACAGTCCCATTTGTGTTTTCCGGTGGTAGGGATTAAAGGGAGAAAGGGGGATTACATGATGAAGCATCTCTCTTGCAATCAGCCAGGCATCTGTGCACTTTGTTTTTAAGCCCACTGTTTATACAAAATCACTTTTGGGGTCCAGTTACCATTTCCAGTCTCTCACAGATCTACCCAGACATAAATAGAGGCCGAAACACAACAAATCCAAAAAGTGTGTGTGTGGGGGGGGGGGGGGAGAGATGCTGTATCGTTCTGGCATTTCTCCAAAGCAAACCGGAAGTCTTTTTAAATTGAAAATGCTTCTGTGTTTAAAAAAAAATTTGAGGGGTTCAGAAGGGGGAAGAAAGTTTCAGTCCAGGAGAGAACAGCTGGGCTGTGATTGATGGCTTGCTATGACTGACAAACCAAGGAACGGGGGGAGAAGTTTTTCATGTTTTCTCTTGCAGCCTTGTCGGGAGGCAAAAATCCACCATGAAGCATAGGGAAAAAACAGAAGGGGTCTCTCGTGAGGAGGTGTGCCAACGCATGGCTTACATCTGCGTGTTTGCAAGCAGGAGGCAGTGCAAGGTTTGAGCCTCCATGTGGAAATGGTCTGAATATTGGACATCATGAGTCAGTAAAACAGTCACTCCGAGAAAGAAATACCTTGGAATGAAAGTGAACCCAGTTTGTGAGGCTAATATTTACAATATACTGGGTTTGAGTATGATGTAATGTCTAGTGCATCCTGGGTTATTGATTTGATGGTGCATTATAATAACGCATGTGTACTTGTACAAGTAGAAATGGATTGTGCTTTTGCATCAAGTTGTTTTCAGGTAGGTTGAAGGTTAACCACTGAATCCAGAAACTCTGACCAGACAGTCTTGGACACTACCTAGAATTTCCATGTGGTAAGAGGCAGTTTTTATGGATTCCCTCTCCTGTGGCAACCCAAATTGGCTTCCAAAATACTTATCCTGTGAAACTGCAAACACATAAGTATGGCTTAAGGAAAACCAGAGGTCTCTCACAAAAGGAGAAAACGGACTCAAAATGTTAGTTCATCTATACCCACAAAGTGGCTTCTGTCCTCTCAACCTTAATGCGTGCCATTCCTACCAGCCCAGGACGCTCATAGCTTTTAAAGAGCTGTGACCACTTTCAAAAAGTCCTAAGAAGGGGAAGGGGATTAACTGGAATGTGAGAGCAATTTTGGAGTTGTCAAGAGGCAGAGCCCTAACTTTTGATTCAATTCTGAGGTTCAAAGCAAGGAGAATGGAGCCCTAGAGCTAAGCAACATGATGCTGCTGCATGGTTATTTGCAGTTGATGGGGGAGGGATTTCCCATCTGCTTGTCCCTCACCCCACCGTTTTCTCTTAGGTTCCTACCGTTGAACTCAATTGAAGATGAAACAAATTGAAGACTGAAGCAAAGGATGTCTTGTTTTCAATTTGATGAGTTGCTGCAAAAAAAAAAAAGTATTAGCAAGTCAGTGAAAGTTTCTTGTCTTTCATGATGAAACAACTGCAAGATGTTTGGCAGTTAGCCAAAAAGGAGAAATTGACAACTCTTATTAAAAAGAGTCTTGCAGCCACTCAAAATTGGACAGACAGACAGATAGCGGGAATGTGCTAATTACCGGTATGGAAACACTAAGTGCAGACATGTTGCAAATCATCTATTTTCCATTTGGTGAAAGAACATAGTACAACATCGGCCGCATTTGAATCATCAGCCAGCAAGCACAGAGGACTGTTCTAAATTGGAACCTGTCAGGAGAAGTGTCAGCTCAATGTGCGCTTAATGTCTGTCACCCTGACGTTTGATTAAGTTACTGAAAATTCTGGCTGCCAGTGTCCATTTGCGTGATTCTAAAAGCACTGGGTTATCTGGTGTAGTGAAAAATCATTTTCTCACTGCTTCTTTCTTTTTCTTCCTTGCTCTCTCAACATTGTTATATGGAAGTTGGCCGCCCAGCTTTGATAGGTGGAAGTCCAATACCAAATATAGCAACACTTTTTTGTCTCCCCCCCCCCCTTCTTTTTAGACAGAATAAACGCTTTCTGTGAGTAGAATTTAAGATATGCCGGAGGAAGTTTTGGTGCACATCTTGCTTCTTAGCTAAGTACTGTTCCATTCATGGGAAAGTAAACGTGTCAGCAATATCTCTGTTGCTATCTAGATGCTCCCTGGTGGATAAAAATCTTAACTTTCTTATATCATATCCAAGATAGTCTTTATGTTTGATCTGATGCTACTGTGGGATTCTGTCTTGTATAGAAAGGCCTGTGGACCAATATCTTAGCACTCTACTCAGCCTTCCTCCAGCCTAACCATCCTTCCCTTAGCTTAAACAGCATTTCCTCCAGTGGTGGAAGGGTCCTTTTACTGCTGAATGTAGTAATTGTATATGAACCATGATTTTTTTTCTTTGTCTCTTACGTGTACATATTCTCTCAGAAAAATAGGGGCAAAATCTTTTGTGTGTCACTTATGGAGGTTTTCAAATACCAGCTGTTATATCAGTATTGCGTTGTAGGGGAAGAAGCTTTGTCAGGATGTAATACCATAGTGCCCACCTTCCAAATAAACTGGTTGAAATTAGAATCACCTACCTTCAGGTTGGGCCTGGAGTTCTTCCAGAATTACAGATGATCTCCAGGTGACAGGAATCATTTCTCCTACAGAAAACTACTGTTTTGGAGGGTGTACTTTGTGATATTTTATCCCACTGTGGCCCCTCCCCTTCCCAAACCTCACCCTCCTCAGACTCTACTCCCATGAACAGAAATAGTTGGGTGTCATCTGAATACCGGTAACGACACAGCCTGAAACTCCCAATGAGCTGGCCAAGGAGGCACATATATAGGGTAATTGCACATTATGATATCAATATTAGTAGACCCCTAAAAATTTGGATATTACATTACCAATTTGGGATTGAACTACATAAGCCAAGACATTATCAGAGACTAGAACATCACTGATAAGGTTGGGTGCTTCAGTATTAGAAGTGTCCGTTCGCGCCTGAAGCAGCCAGTGGCGCGGTGTGTGTGGGGTAGGCGCAGGCATGCCGGCCGGCACACACACACAGGTGCAGAGTGTGTGTGTGCCCGCTGTCACACCAGTGCCCGTGCCTCCCCCATGCTGCTGGCTGCTTCAGGTGCGAACAGCCGCTTTGGATGCCAAAGCACCCAACCCTAATCACTGATGATGATATCGAAAATGGACTATACCCGGGAATCCATTTTTAAATTGTTTTGAACACTGGAATAAATCATTTCGCCATCGCCATCAGATATGAAAGGAGCAGCAGTGCTGTCACGCCTAGATCCAGTTTTCTCCAGAGATCATCTGACAGGGTGATCAGAGCTGTCTCAACATCATGGCCAGGCCAGAAGCCAGACTGGAAAGGATGGAGCACTGAAGTTTCTTCCAAGAGACCCTGAAGCCCTCGTGCCACCACCCGTTCAGTCACTTTACTCAGAAACGCTAGAATCAAGACTGGGTGGTAATTGGGAAAGCATAAATCCCCTCTCCGCCAAAACAGGGAGGAGCCGTATGTCAGTCCAAGTCTTCAGGGCATGGTGATGTGACCATGGCACCCTAGTAGAGTGGACTGGGCCAACATTTATCCCATTCCAAAGATCAAATCAAGAATGTGGCCTGCTTGATGTGTTGGGCCAGCAACAAATTGGGGGTGTCCTAGTGTTGCCATTGTTGACACCAGATCCAATTTTTTTTTCTCTGTGTGGACATTGAAGCCCCTCCCCCCCCCCCCCCCCCAGAAATAACTGTCTGGGAAACTACATAGCCCAACCAGCGACCAGCTCTGGGAAGTTCAGCAGTGCATCTGCTGGTGTGTTAACTTCTGTTGTTGCCTTTGCTAGAAACATCAGTCTGACATATTTTTTAGGAACTTAACCTTAGATTTGGTATTTGGAATGTTGTCTGTTATTAGCCCTTGAATCTTTTTCATAGGTATCTCCGTGAAATTCCTCACATTCTGGATGCTGTAGTCTTTTTTTAAAGAATAATAAAATCTTGATTTTGAAACTTGCACATTCTTTTGGTTCAAGAAAAAAAAAACTCTTGCTAAAATCCACAGGACTTCCTCTTGAGTCAGTGCTTTAGAATGTCAGCACTGCCACCTGATGAGAAAGTAATTGTGTGTGAGAGTATGCCTTGCGTGCATAGTTAAAATGTATTGAAAGCAGGACCCAAAAGTGCTGAAGCTGTAACTTGAAAGTGGATTGACAATTGGGCCCTAATTTTGAAGCAGCCACATTTTCTGGGATTTGAAAGCGCTTAGGTTTTTGGCTGATACCCAAGGAAGCCAATTATCTCCCACTGATAATATATTTGTAATTATTCTTCATGCAGGTATATATACTTGGAAAAAAAATAGTTTTAGTGAGCTGTGTTGTTGCCCGGAATGCTTAATATACTGATTTGAAATGTGAACTGTCTGTAGGATATCCTCCATGGTGATAAGCATTGCTTTAGGATGCTTAGGGCTAATCCTGCGTTGAGCAGGGAGTTGGACTAGATGGCCTGTATGGCCCCTTCCAACTCTATGATTCTATGATTCTATATTCGAATCCATATTTTTAGATATATTATACTTTCAGTCTACTCTGGTGCCTAACTGCCTCAGTGTTTAAACTTTTGATTAAAACGAAATGATTCTCCATGTTAATAAGAATTACACTAATTTTTGTATAGCATTAGTCAGGCACATTGTGAAATACCAGTGGCTGGTTTGTTATTCAGTTTACAAAAATAATTTATTTTTATGGTTAAATTTATTGAAGTCACAATACTATGTTTCACAAGTGTTCTTACTACATCAGTTGATTAACAATTAATTCTGTGGTATGTATTTTTACTTAATCTTCTGGTATTTGGCATGGTCTCCCCCTGAATTATTAACTCAAACCCAACTTGGTGGGTAGAAGTTTTAGTATTTTTATTATTATATATTCACCTCATTTATCCCTGCCTTTATTCATAATGGGGAGACAAAGCAATGTACTTAATTCTCCTGCATTCAATTTCATCTACACAACAATCCTATAAGTTAGATTATGCAGACAGTATGTGACTGGCACAAAGTCAGTCACTGGATGCAGGGGAGATTCAGGTTTCTCAGAATTTTAGTGCAAGAACAATTTGAATATTTTAAGTGGTGCATTAATGAAAGCAGGAATCTCTCTGAGAAAATTTCACAGTGAGACAAACAATTTTAGGTGGGTGTCATCACAGCAGGTTTAGATTCCCAAGAAGAACTTTTTTCTCCCTCAGTTTTTTTCAGAAAATTGAAGCCTGCCAAAGTTATTCATCAGCATATCCTCGGCCGAACATTGATGCAGCGGACGGCTTGCTGGAAGAGAAATATGAGCACCCAGAGGCCCTCCAGTGTGCATGCTGCTGGAATGCAGCACACACAGTGTCAGGGGCAGGGCGGGGCCTGTGGTGACTATTTAACTCGCCACACGCGTAGGTCTCGCCCTCTTCGCCTGGAACACTGCGGGAGCTGCTCCCCTTCCACCCACCCTATGTTGTATACAGGATTATTCATGGTTTTGAGGTGGATGTTTTTGGTCTTGTTTTCCAATAATTGTCACAGCTGCGGGTTTGCATGGGATGGAGCCTGTTGGCAGGGAGTCTGGTGTGCGATGGGACTCCCTGGGGTTTGGGGCCTCTGTTGAGGTGGCACGTATATGAGTGTGGCTTACCCAGCTGGGAGGCCAAGGGTTCGTTTGCCTGGTGGCCTGGGGGTAGTCAAAGCAGGCTGGTGCCTGTAGCTCCCCCGCATAGGTCGCTTCCCTTATTGGCGGACTTCAGTAGGCAAGGGGATCTGCTCTCCCTGCTGGGAATGGTGCAGATTCCCAGGGCGCCTCTGGATTCCATGGGTTGTTGGTGCAGTCTGCTGACTGCTAGGTCAGGCTCCCTCTCCTATGCTATGCCAACCCTCCCGTGGGGAGATAATAAAGCTGTGTCCTTGTTTATCCCAACATTGGTGTCACATATTTTTCTAGCATATAATGCCCTCCTGCAAATCTAGCATCTGATTTATCTGATTCTTTTTTTTTTAATTCAAAACTCAACTGAAGGCTGTTTTTGTTATGCTGGATTTTATTTTTGAAGGACTGTGTAGGAGAAGAAAAGAAGAAAAGTTTTACTATAATGAGATTATTTTCTTTGTATGGCCATGGCTCAGGGTCTTACCCATGCAAAGACTGCCCACTCTCTTCTTTCAAAGGAAGTAGAGCAGTTCATCTTTGCTAGGAAAACTCATATTTATAGTAAATTCACATGAGACTTGTGCTATTTATATGACAATCCCATGTACCACTCTGAAAATTCCTTTGACCTTATAAAAATACCACAGTATTTTTATGAAACCAACTATGATGGACCCCTACCCCTACTTCCCCACTCTGAGGTATTTTTTCCCCTCAAAAACAAATTGTTGTTCCCTCTAAGACTGAGCTGTCCTTGCGTCATTATATAATAGTAAACCTCATTGTCCCACCCTGTCACTGAAAGATCTTTCGGCTTTACTCAGCCCAGGAAATTTTGGGGAAGGTGTTAAAGTGTTAAATCAGCACACTTGATTTTCCCTTTTTTAACCAGGCAGAGTTCCCTTTTCCTCAGAAGAACTCTCCTTCTCATTTGGCCTGAGTTAGTAGTATAACTTCACTGCCCAAGTCCCACTGCCAGATATCTACCCAAGTTCTCCAAACACTGTATAGAATAGCTTTCAATAAAGACTCTAATTCTCTAACTAAAGTTTCTTCTCAGAGCGGATGGTCGGCTAAGCACAGACAGTATCTGTCAGAGTGCTTTCTCTGTCTCTGTCTCTCTCTCTCTGAACAAGAATAAAAATGAATCTCTCCCCAGCACACAACTAGTATATCAATCCCCTGTCAGCTGTCACTGGCCAATCAGGATGCTCAGACAGCTTGTCACTTTGACTGTCTCTGCCTAGTGATGATTTTTAAGCCTTTACTCCCTGTTGTTGTTGCTTCAGCACTTAGAACCTGACTTTCAAATGCTGTCACCCTAACTTTACATGTTCTTTTGTGACCTTCCAGTGTGCTCTTGCTATCCTATATTCTTTCAAAATAGTTGTTATTTTTCCAATGAAAAAACTGCACATGCCAAACTATCTTAAACACCACAAATTCCAAGTTAGATTGCTGTTAGCAAATGCACTCATTATATAGCAAACATCAAAAATAACTTTTAATTGCTTTTTTAATAGGCTTGGTTGGCATTTGTTGAATATATCTAACCCATTATATCTCACCATTCTTCCCTGGAGCACAGGAAAGAGAGTATGGCTCTCCTTCCTCCATTGTATCCTCACATCAATTCTGTATGATAGGTTAGGGTATAAATAGCCTGCCATTAATCACTAACTTTACATTTTTATTGCCCCAATGTTTTTGTGAACAACAATTGAACCTGCAGGACTGATTGGATTTACGATGCTGTTTACTAATCTGCAATTAATTTACTTTCTCCTTATATCAGTACTCTTATGATCCCTGTTCCATTGTCGGAGGAAGTGTGCATGCACATTCACCTTGAATAAATCTTTGTTGGTCTTAAAGGTGTCATTGGACTCAAATTTTATTAGCCTAAATCCTAAGCAGAGTTATCTTCTTCTGTCATTTGAAGTCAATGAACTTTGAACGGTTAACTCTTATTTAGCACAGGTTTCACGGTGACTTTCATTTTTGGCACGAATGTGAGACATAGATGGCTCCGACAAATAAAAAACCCATAACACCGGATACTAAATCCGGACTCGTCAGCAGTGTGGTTACAGGTTCACTTTCTTAACACTGCTATGCTGTCTTGGGGCAAGAAAGAATCACTAGACTGATGTGTAACAATTAACCTAGGATTAGCTCTTGTAAGAAGCATACAGGATGCTTTCAGGCACTTGTGCTAGGTGTTCTAATATGAGCAATGGTTATTAGTAAAATTAGGCCTTTGGTTGTTTAGTTAACAAATGAAATACAAAAGTACAAAACAAATCCAGATGCAGTGTATTTAAACCATCCAGGTGGCAACCTTACTCTGTGTTTGTTTACTGTCTAATTTAGAGAAAACAGGGAGAGATCAGTATCCTATGATGAATTCTCCTAACTTAAACACTCATAATTATTCTTTTAAAACCTACTAAGTCTCCTACTAAAAACAGAACCAAAAGAAAAACTGCATCGAAATAGGAAAAGCAACATAACTTCCTTACACAAATAAGATCTTAAGCGGTCCAGTTTCAAAGAATGCACAGAGATTCCTTTCTCTACCAGAATCATTTTGAATGACAGACCTGAATTTATTTATTTAAAAACCGAAAATCTTTTTTTTAATGGTTTAAATTTACAGGTGAATCTCAAACTAGTCGTTAAGATTTTTTAATGCATACAAAACATAACAAACACAAGTGTATAAAATGTGAATGCAGTGATATATGGCAAAGAAGAAATATTTGATATGGAAATGGAATAGGAAGATGCAGGCTAGGAGGGAATACACAGACATAGAACAAAGATTGCCTTTCAGCACACACATTTTCAAAATGTTAAGCACATGTGAAATGTATTGGAATAAGCACATTGATTCCTTAGTGGCCCAGCAGTCTTCAGCCTAAGAGTTGGTCTAACACTCCAATGATGCTGCTTTTGTAAACACATCCAAAACTGACAGCTGCTGCAGTACATTTATAATTTAATTAATTTACAGCCTTATGGGCTGAATCGCAGATGATATCCATATGGGTTCACTGTGATATGTATCTCATTTCTGCAAGCCATCTATAAACTGCTCTTATCTTTGGAAATAAGAAGAGTGATATAGCCAACATCTGTTTCCAGTGGTCGCAAAACAGAAATGCTGAAACAGGGATGCAGGCAAATAGCGCTCTCTTATATGTTCTATTGTATCCAATACTCTGAACATGATGGTATCATGAACATGATACCATGTTCCTCTGAACATGATGGTATCTTTGTATCTTGTGTGACTTTTCTAATTTCATAAGAAAACATTGAAACTAGCGGCCATCATCACATCCTTTGGCAGAGAAATTTGACTTGTGAAATGTGTGGAATAGTACTTCTTTTTGTCTATTTATTTTTAAATGTAGTTATTTTCACATTTCTATACCACCCTTCCCTGAGGGCTCATAGTGACTTATGACATATCATATACTAAAACAAAAAGTAAAACATTTTAGACATTTTAAAATAATCGGGTTTACATTAAAAACAATCAGAACCCATTGCCTTCTCTCCGATAGGGAGGGAGGGGGTAGGCAGTTCTTTGGTGGTGACACTGAGTAGGCAGGTTTATCATTTATGTTTATGTAGGGAGGCCATCTTGTTGGTGGTCTTTTTAAGCCTCAACTATAGGCCTGGTGGAACAGCTCTGTCTTGCAGGCCCTGCAGAACTGTTTTAAGTCCTGAAGGGCCCTGACCTCACTCAGGAGAGCCTTGGCTCTGGTTGAGGCCATTTTAACTTCTCTGGGGCTGGGAATCTTGAACAGATTTTGTGCCCTTGCTTGTAGTTTCATTGGGGGGCTAATTGGACAAAGTGATCCCAAATCTACTACCCTTAACTTAAGCAAATACTCCTGAGTTCCCTTGTAAGAGGAAGTTTTAAAAAATTGACCAATTATGGTATTGCTTGATGAAAGCCAATGTGCAGGTATTCAGTGTATCCAATTTACAGTAACTATCTTGTCCATATTTGATCAGTCAAATGACCCAAGCCTACTTTGTGCTTTGTGACCTGCTTAAATGGCAAGGGTCTCTGTTGTAAGGATTTCATACCAACATTGCCCACAGGTGCGTCAACTCATATGTTCTCCATTAGAATTTTAAGAGAGTACTGTAATGGTCTTCCTGGCTCAGTAATTTTGTTGCCAAACTGCAAGCTCATCAAGCAGGTTCCCCTTCTTTCCAAAATGTCCCCTTTGCTCAAAAGCATTGCGATTTAAATAGAAGTGGGCTTTGCAAATGAAAGTGTGCATTTCTTTTTGATAGGAGTTGACAGATTAATTGCTTATTGCCAACTTGAGATCAGTTGCTTGGGTACCTGAAATGAAGCCTGGACTGAAAGTGGAAGCTAGGCCTTGAAAAATGGAGTAAAAAATAGCACCATAAATTGTCTTTCTACTTGGTAGCTCTTCTGCAAACAGCTACTGTGTGCTGATGGCGGTTTCCTAATATTATCCAAAAGGCACTGGGTTTTGTATCTATTTCTTTCTTTATCAAAGAAAGTGCTTTTGATTTATTCACAGTGAAGCCTTTAAAAGATAACATGCCCTTGTTTTGTTATCTGCTTAGTCTTTAGGTTGTTAGGGGTAATGTTTGAAATACCATTTTCTGTTTGCTTTTTACTGTTTGTTGACACTTGAAACATTGTATGTGGTGATATCCAGTTAATGGGTTCTGGGGAAAAAAACACTTTTCACCTCATTTATCTACCTAGTTACTCTGCCCTGCTGAGGTACAACTGCAAACTTTCCTACAAAGATTTATGTATCCACAGGCTATCTGAATAAATTAGGTGAATCACAAGATATGGCTGGGACAGTGCAAGCAAGTTGTAATGCACGATGGTGTTGGCATTATTACCAAGCATATGTGTAACCTGAGGAGGGAACAGGGTGCTCTCTGCCTAACATGAGAAAGGCTTTTGTCTTGTCATGTTCAATGAAGGACAATGGGGAACCAAATAAGGGCTCGAAGGGAGTGGTTGGAATAGCTTGATGGGAAATGTGTGTATGGGACAAAGGAGAAATAGAGGGAATATGCAATATACAAATTTCATTTTATTCTTTCTTTCATAGTGCGACTTCATGACAGCATATCAGAAGAAGGTTTCCATTACTTAGTCTTTGATTTGTAAGTATATATGCAAAATACATTTTGAACAATTATGTCATAATAATGCATTTTAAGGGATAAAATGGGGGGGGGGAAAGTAAAGGAAAAAGCTATAAGGTGTATACCTCTTTTGTACACCCCAATACTGGACTTATTCATGTATTTTTATTTATTTATTTTATTCTATTCATATACCACCCTCCCTTGTGGCTCAGGGTAGTTTACAACGAAATATTCATAATACAGTACAATGTAATAAGCATCCTGATTTGAATATATAACATGTTTAACAATAGGAACTTGTACCAAAATAGAATAATTTACAATTTAACATTCAACATTTCATAGTATTGTTAATTCTCAGTGACTTGTATGGAATCCTGAAATTCTAAAGACTTAATTTTCATTGATTACCCTTACTTGCTATAACCCTGCAACCCCACCCGAGCTTTTTGACTGTGGGTCAGCCCATAAAGAACAGCATGGAATAGTTGGGGGAGGGAGGGGAGAATAAATGGAAATCACCAATTCTCATAGGAAAATTTAAGTGCCTATGAATCTTCAAAACTGTGATTGGATAAGAGATTGTATGGTACTGTACGGGTCAATTATATCAATTTACATATCAAGATGTGCTCTGACTGTGATGGGCAATTTTATAGTCATTTTGTGATCTCAGTGCAAATCTATCCTGACCATATACTTATTGTGTGGTTCTGGACAAGATACAATGGCTTGGATCCAATTGCCCATTTTATGTTGTTACAAGAATACTGTTTGCTTCTTTTTCAATGTAGAAATATATTGGAAACGAGTCATTCAGTCCAATTAATCAGCTGTATTCAAACATTGTGACCAAACTCCAGTTCATTGGTGATGAGAATAAGCCAAGATGTTCATGGATTCATGCACAACCTCTTTTCTTTGTACATATTGTTGAAATTTAAGACTTCATGCTTTGAATGAAACCACAGATGGTTGTGACAATCAGACTGATTACTCCAAAAAATGTGTGTTATTTCTTGCCTATGCTCTGGGATTTTAAACTATGATTTAATCCTAGTTTAGAATCCCAAATTGAAACTAAGGAAAAAAATTATTAATGTGCTGCAATTTTGATCTCATCTTTCAACCTAGGACATCTTCAATCTCTGCTTTTCATGAAATATGAAGGAAATATGGATGTATACATTGATAATTCTGTTTCCTCACTTCTAAAAGCCTTTAACTGCTATGGGATCAGGATATCTGAGGCCGATAAGCACAGGTAGAAAAGGCTGGGAGGGTCCTCATATGGTAGCAGGGCAAATCTCTGCTTCCGTATGATGTCACTGCCAGGCCAGACCCCACCTGGGCCTGGCGCACATTAGGCCACTATTGCCCCACTTTAAGGAAACGTGGATATTTTCCACATTCCCTTAAGTGTTCTGGGGGCTAAGGGAGCCTAGCCTGGAGGAGACCGAGAGGGGACAACAAATGCCTCACTTAGCTCCACAGCACTTTGTAACACTGCGGAGCCAAATGGGGCATTTTTTTGTGCAGGAAGGTAGGATTGCGTTCTCACATAATCCCACCTTTCGGCAACCCCCCCCCCCACTGTCCCCATGTGACAGAACCTTATGGGACACAAGAAGCAGCAGAGCATATTGTTCTGCCACAATGCACTGGTGGCACCCCGGAATTGTGCCACTGATACAGAATTGCCCCGAGAGACTGTTTTATGGTTATCAAGTAAGACCTTATTATAGCTGGTGAGTGGAGAGTGGCTCTCTGCCCTAAATTTTTTGCATTTTCTCTTACCTTTTTGGTGTGAGGCTGAATCAACTTTCAATGAGGTGGTCAGATAATTACATTCTTATGAATTGTTGCTATTTTGCCTTAGCCGCCAAGTGATACTTGTATGTTTAATGTGGGTTTTTTAGTTGTGTTAGTTTCTTGTATTACTGCAGTGAAAAGATTGCATAAACACAGTTGAAATGTTTTACAAAATATGTATAGCAGCATTACAAACTGGTTTGAGGAGGAAGTGTAGATTAAACTGCTCTATTGCAGTTTAATGGTCTAAAAAATTCAGGAAAGGGGTAAAACCATCAATAAAGGTTAGAAGGGAGCAGAGAAATATTTCATGTAGCTAATCTATATTTATGAAGGATTCCTATAACAGCATCTTATTCACTGAGGCACCATACGTAGAGAGAAAAAGGTCACTGGTAAATTTAAAAACATGCAGTTCCAGAAAGTCTCAGCACTGCCGGTTTCCCCAATTATAACCCACAACAAAAACTATTTTTATAAAGACAGTGGGCTTTTGCTGGTGGCATACTGTTCTGTTTACTTAAAACAGTATTGAGTAAAATGTCAAGGTCACGAATGTGGGTTTCTAATTGCCTTAAAATTGCTCCATTTAAAATCTTCCAGGACAAACTCAGCTTCAAAATATCATTTTTGAAAAATGGCACTACACCTCAAAAAAACAAATTTTAAAATGATCAGTTTTAGTAAATGGATTGGCTTCAGTTCTAAAGAATGTTGTCACTTTCTGTGAGTGTATAGTTACACCTTTGCTTTCTTAACAAAAATATTAAAATATTAAATAGAAGAAATCATGCCATCTCCCTGTATGTCAAGGCTCATATGTAATTTTTAAAGCAAAACCATCATAAAATTACTGTCTATTTGGGGGAATTGTAAGAGTAGTTATAATAGAACTTCTCCTCATACTACTTGGGAATCTTAGATATCAAAGCATATGACTGACAGTCTCTTACAGTGGAAATTATATCCACCCCACTGTCTCCTGAAGAGGTCCCTCAGAAACAGAAACCACAGTTGAAGACTGTAAATGCCCAATGACTTTATTGGTTTCCTTCAAGGTAGTATAAGCTTTTTAGCAGATCATCCCTTTGGGAAACCAGAGAAGTTAACAAACTGCTCAGTTCATCATACAAGGACAATCTGTTCTGCTAAACTCAGAGGAAGATCCTGTATTTGGTTTAAGTGAGATTGGAATTTGCTCACTAAAGACATTATCAATTTAGTATTGGTAGTAGCAAAAGGAGAACATTCCCTTTTGGCCCTCTCACATGGTACTGAAAAGCACACTGATTGAATGAATTTGAATTTGTTGTTTGACATAGTCCTAATGCTTAATTGATTGGGTGAAAACCATGCATTTTAGCTCTAGGTTTAAAGTACACGAGGTTCTGCCATGGCCAGACTAGATGTTACAACTTTTCATGAGTCAGGCCTGAGTTCCCTGTAGTCACACAAGATTTTATGCAGTTCCTGAATGTAGCCAATGCAGTTCCTGAATGTAGGAATAGTTTTGGCTTGGGGGAATGGTGTTAGGGAGGCATGACTTTCTCTTGCCCTTCACACCTTGACCCCCAGCAAAACTGGGTTCCAACAGCTTTTCAAAAGGCAGTTCCATGTAGCTCCTGTGTGACTGTAGAATGTAGTAGTCATGTCTGATTTGAGCCTCAGAAACTTTCAGTATAAGACAAGGTATTCAACAGTGGTTCTTTTATCCTCTTTATTTATGTTAATTATTTTTGAACTGCCAGCTAGTGCAGTTATAAAATATAGGGACCAAATAAATTATGTAGACATTAACACCACAATGAGTGCTAAACTAGAGGCTAGGTCTACCAGTCATTAGAAGATTCCCCAGCTGCTCCATAGCATATCTGCCCTCTACACCTTAAAGTGCCCCTCCACGTCGGAGTAGACCTGGCCGCCAGAATTTAGAGTGTTTATAGTTGAATGGGCCAATATATCACACTTGGGGGTGGAATTGGCTTCCTGTCCTTAGGGCACTTCAAAAATTATTATTTCCGTTTCAGTTCAGAAAGGACACGATTATCGTTTTCACTAAATTGGGTATATTTACTTTATAGTCTCCAAATTTTGTTCACACACACTGCTGCCCAGAAGGGTATTTCCCATCCAGTATGTATGCTTCTCATATTTATGACGCAATGTAAAACTCTGCATTTCTCCTTATTGAATTGCATCTTGTTCTCACTTGCCCACTCTTCTAGCGTGTTCAGATATCTGTATCTTCTGGGGTGTTCGCAACTCCTCCCACTTTGGTGATTGGTGGAAAGAGGACACTTGAGCACAATAATGTCAATTGAGTCTATTCAGTTCAGTGAGACATCTTCCTGTTGGACAGTTATTAGCACATCTGCTAATGCTCAGTCTTCCCCAATGTCTCCAGTCTTCCCACATTAGGAAAATTGAAATAGGATAGCAAGGTAGCAGACTGGCATGCAGATCAGAAGTCTTCTTCCCCCCTCTTGAATGCTGGAAATAATTCTGTTTGAACTGAGGGTCTTTATAATATTTCCAAGTGGATATTGTTTAAGTCAGATAACAGTTCCTAAACTTCCAGCCATTCATCCCTAATCACAGTCTCTCTGGATACTGCAAATTGACTAAGATAGTTGTGCCTTCACTGCAGTGTTGAATTCAACTGGGTTTCTAATTGGTCTGGTGGTGTAGCACTTTTATCAGCAGATGTGGTAGAAGGATGCCCCACAATGCTAGAATCTGGGAGAATTTGAGTGTTAAAGACACAGTCACATAATGCCACTCAGGATCTCTTACTCTGCAAAGCATCCGAAAAACATTTCTGCTGTCATTCAGCCCAATACTTTAGCATACATTTCAAATCCAGATGTCCCATTGTATCCATTTATGATGGACAACAGTTAAAAACTAGAATTGTTGTCTGGACTTGATAAAATGCATGATACTGTTTTACCAATGTCAGAAAAAGCAACAGTGAGCTTTTTTTAAAATGTCTATTTGTAAGATCAGAGGACTTGCTATTTCAAAGATGAAGTTTGTTTTTTGTATGAGGATCATTGGTGTCTCAGTTAAGCTAACAAGTATGTACTTGTTTTGCATCTTTTATCACCACTTGAAGATGCCAACTTAGCCTACAGTGTCAACAAACAGATACGTCTTTTCACTTTTTAAATTAAATGTCATAGCAATCACATTTTCCCTCCTTTTTCTTTTCCTGACATGAAAAATAGGGATATATTTACCAGTAAAGTGGCCATTGCAATAAAACTGTTTTTGATAAAAGTTTTTTCATCAAAGAAGGTTTGGAGTAAATTGCATAACAAAGTAACAGGTAAAATAAAGCTATGTGTTCCATGAAGGCTACCTTGAATGGATATTGATTCTTTAATTGCAATATTGTATTCACTTAATTATTTCATGTGTTCAAATGATGGGGGACATTTATACCTGTCCCCATGATTTTCATAAGCCACATAGTCCATCTACTGATATTGAATGTTTTCCATTACGGATGGAAATAAGGAGACATCCACGTACAGCATCTGTCTTCTGGCTGTTTGTTCTCAGTATTCTTGGCACGGGGGGGGACTGGTCTAGAAAGGGAAGCATCTAGGCAGTTCTAGGCTCACCACAACAGAGGCTCTCCCACAGAGAAGAATATTGATTGAGATAGAGAATGATTGACCCAGGAGCATTTATTTACTTATTTAACCACCACCACCACAGCATTGCCAGCTTTAGATGGTTTTCAGTACTCCAAACCAGTTTACAAATTTTTAAAATACATTTAATAAAATACACTTCAAAATATAACCTTATAATGCAATAACAATTAAGGTAAAGGTAAAGGTATCCCCTGTGAAAGCACCGGGTCATGCCTGACCCTTGGGGTGACGCCCTCCAGCGTTTTCATGGCAGACTCAATACGGGGTGGTTTGCCAGTGCCTTCCCCTGTCATTACCGTTTACCCCCCAGCAAGCTGGGTACTCATTATACCGACCTCGGAAGGATGGAATAACAATTAAAACCTGTTAAAACTATCAAAGCGTCTATCAGCTAAAAATTGTCCTCTTCCAAAGCAGTTGTTGTAACACACCTTGATTTTTTTTTTTAGTTTTAGGGGAGTATAGGCATACAGAGGGAGCCCTGGAATAGTCACGAAGTTTGTTCACTAGCCCCAACCCAATGCCTGGTGGCAGAGCTCTATTTTGCAGGCCGTGCAGAATTAAGTGAACTCTGACAAGGCCCTTAGTCCTTTTGGGAGCTTGTTCCTCCAAGTAAAGGCCAGGACTGGAAACACCCTGAGATTAAATGTACCTCTCTTGAGCCAGGGATCACTAACTTGTTGGTGCTGGCAGAGTGCAATGCTCTTTGGGGGGAGGGGGGTATAGTCAGTTAAGCAGTCCCTCAGATCCTCTTCATCCTGTTCCCAGGCCTGATGGAAGCAGTGATCACAATGAGTCCCAACTCTCAATTTTGTTTCCTGTTTGGCTCTGCTCTTAGCTCTGCACTCCCTGTTCCAGGACCCATTCAGGGAAATACTTTCGCATTACAACTAAAACTAAGAGCATGGACAGAACTTTATGAAGCCAGCTGCAGCCAGGCAACCCAGCATGAATTCACATACTGGCGGGGGTGCTGGGCATCAGCATCTCAGTGGTTCAGAGCTCTGTGCTCTGTTGATGCACATTCAATAATTCCTTACACTAATAACACTCCTCCTGGCCAGTTCAGTCGTTGTCTGGTCTTCATACTGTAACAAAATAAAATGCCCAGCAGCTTGAGCTTGTCACAGACTGGAGTTGCTTCTTCCTTAATGACAAAAACGAATGTTCAAGAATGTCTTTGTGACTTACATTCCCCATTTAGATCTCCACAAAGCAGAGAAACCAGTTAGACTAGACCATTTCTTCAAGGGCAGAAGTCTGATGCACACAGT
The DNA here is from genome assembly GCF_049243985.1 of Paroedura picta. NCBI lineage: Eukaryota > Metazoa > Chordata > Lepidosauria > Squamata > Gekkonidae > Paroedura > Paroedura picta. Next base: position 65,410,488 of record NC_135378.1, read on the forward strand.
GCTTCTGGCCATTCAGTCAGTATTAGCAGATCTACAATTCAAATCATTGTGGCTCCCAAGTGTGTTGATTTGTCCTTGCCACTGTGTAATATGGGAAGCTGCTCTACTTGTGATGTAATTTTTTATCAAATGTTGGCAGTTCTTTTTTTAAGGACGCACACAGACGTCTCTCGTTTGTTTTCGCCTAACTTAAAATACTTTATATCATTCACAGAGTCACTGGAGGTGAATTATTTGAGGACATTGTTGCAAGAGAGTATTACAGTGAAGCCGATGCAAGGTAGGAGCTGGATTTCAAGGCTATTAATTGGCATGAGGGTTTTTTTTAAAGCCCTTTCTTCATTAAGTTGTAGCTTAGGTAGTAATGCAGTATTTGGTGCCCAAATTTGGCACAAAACAGCAACTTACCTACTTATTTGTCCTGCTCTTTCTCAAGGAACTTGGGGTGGTGAGAGTGCTTCCCTTTCTTGGGTCACCCATCTCCCAAACCAGCATAGTATAGCGGATTGAGTGTTGGACTAAGATCATGGGAGTCTCAGATTCAAGCCCCTGTTTCTACCATGGAACCCCCCTGGGTGACCTTGGGCCCATCACGAACTCTCAGCCTGACCTGTCCCAGAGGATTGTTGTTAGAAAGTGGAGGAGAGGAGAATCAGTCCTAACTGGAGATAAAATTAGGATATAAATACAAAACTCAGGTTTACTAGGAAGTAGGTCCCAATTTATCCAGAGGGACTTGTGCCCAGAAAATTTTTATCCACCCAACTTGACTACCCTCTTACCTATTCCATTCAGATTATTTCCCTTTTTCTTCAGATCCTGTTATCTTTGCTTGCAACAGTGTCCTGTGAGTGGTTTCTCTCATGATATCTGCATGTATGCAGACAAAACACCCATAGTTTGAGTTTTTTGCTCCCTCCCATCAGTTTTTTTCTATTTTTAAATTTTCCCTCCATGTTTGAGTCTTCAGGGGGTTCTGAAATTTGGACAGAAATATCTTTCCTCTCTACATGGCCTTGATCTGTATATCTACAGATGGGCCTATGTTGAGAATTAGAGATATTGAAAACCCATAAGACCTTGGGGAAGATCTCATTTCCCACTCCCCCACTCTTTCATGTTTCCTTTCCCTGAAAATCTCCAATTGCCTGTCTCCTTTTCCTGTTCCCTTTTCTTCTTTCTACCCAACAACCAACCTATCAATATGTGCTCCTTGCCATCCCCAGCAGCTTCTACCTAGGAAAATACAGTTCAGTAGTAAGGTGCTTGTCACTGGGCTGGGCCCAGTTGCAAGGTGGGGAAACTCCAAGGACTTACATAAGGGCAACTCACCCCTATATCCACCATCTTCAACTATATTTGTTTTTATTACCTTATCCACAATGGGGACCCAAAGCAGTATAGATTATTCTTCTGTACACCATTTTACTTTCACAAATATCCTCTAAGGTAGGTTAGTCTGAGACTGTGTGACTGGTCCAAGATCACCTAATGAGCACCATCCCAAAATGGGAATACAAATCTGGGTCTCCCAGATGCAATTCTGAAACTCTTAATTACTATCAAAGGCCCATTGTGCGTTCTCCATGCTGCCATTTCAGCGGCCGTGTATAATAGGCCATAGAGAGAACGAAAGCAGCCAGTCCAGGGTAAATCACAGAACTTGCTTGACATCAAGTTGTTGGATAGTTACTGCTGGACTTGGGTGCAATGAATCTTTCCTCAAAGGCCAAAACTATTCTGGAAATGTGTCTGCCCCATCCTCTCCTGCTTTTTCCTGACAGAAGCCAAGGCTTTGATCACTGGTGATATTGTTATGGTTGCCTAGCAACAGTCACTAAGGGGCTTCATTTCCTAAAGCTACAGTTGCTGCTTTCATTATTTTCAAGAGTTTTGATTCCCCAATGTTGCTGGTTTTTTTTTAATATTTCAGATTTTTCTGCCAATCTGGTGTTTTTTTTTTTTTCATATTTGTCCTATCTGTCCACAGCCCTTTTCTCTACATATGGGGGAAAGTTGAGAATTAGATATATTGATATTCAGCACCACAAGAAATCTTGCTTAGGGACATGCTAGATAATATTTTACTGTTCAGTGCACAGTTGTTGAGGATCCACTCATATGTTACAAGAATCCATTTCTTTCCCTTTATCTTAGGGTTCTGTTACGAGAAAAACATACAGCACTTAGTTGCTGGGAAATGTGGTTTTAACATACACAGCACTAGCCCATTCATTGAGATGAAAACATTCAAAATGTTATGGCATTTTCAGATGTAGGTCACAGCATTGATATGCCATTTGCTGTACAAATTGGCCTGATCATGTGGGGAGGCTTCATTCCTTCCTGCTGGGCTCTTTTTGACATTTTGTAATTGAGTCCCCAAAGGTTTAACATCCAAACCAAATTTTCATCCTAAAGAACTTTGTTGACCAGAAGCATATAGTCAATCAAGCCCTTTTAAAGGATGTTTAGGCACTGAGGAAACCAGTAGTGATGGATTCCAGCTTTCTAAACTCTCTCACCCTGTCACTAGACTCCTCTCTCCATACTTACACACATAAAGAAACCTTATTTTTCTTATGAATTTTGGCCCCAGTGCCTGGTCCAGTGGGTAAAAGCCACTCCCATATGCCTTTCTACTCATTGCTATGCTGAACAGATGGTTGGAAAAGCTTCTTTAGCTTGACTTCCTTTGGAGGGCATTTTTGGGATTACATCATAACTCCCATGTCCTTGAAAGGTTGCACAGTATATGAATGCTGTTCCACGTTATAAAGGATGTTCACTGTTATTCTTACCAGTATTGAAAATTCTGGCCACAATCAAGAGTTTCAAAACAGTCTCCCACTATCCTGTGTTACAAAACAATTGTAAAAGCTTTTTGTGGTTTGCTGGGCTTAGGGAGGAGAGAAATGAGCAAGGACTCACTATGGCTTACTACTTTTTGACCTCTGCCTGGAAATCTTTATTAATATGAATTATTATTGGGCATGCTCGTAAAGTATTTTATAGACAGAAAAAAGATAGTGTGTGACTACCTTGGCGGCAGATATGCTGAAAGCATCAGAACCTTGCTGTGATTGCATAAAATGAAGAATTATGGTCAGGGATGAGTGGGTGGGTCATTTCTGTATTTGCCCTTGAATTCTGGTCTCTATCTGGAGGGCTAACAAATATTTATTTTGTAGGTATAGGGTTAAAGAATGTGTTTTATTCAGCCAGTGTTTGTCCTTCTTTTCATATGTGTCTCCTAAATATACAGCTGTTTCTGATTATTATTATTATTATTATTATTATTATTATTATTATTATTATTATTATTATTATTATTATTATTTACAACCCTTCAGTGGTTTGTACTGATTTTCCCTGTTGGTTTTGCCCTATAAGAGCCTGTTTGGGTTTCAGTACTAACTTTTTGTGCCTTTCCTTATGTTTCTGTAACATTTGTACTTCTTTCTGTCTATTCTTCATGTACAAATGTTGATTCTATATTCATGTGATTGTTCTTAAATATGTTTAGCCAATGTGAGTGGAATGGAGAATGTGTATAAAAACCAAGCATTGTACACATTCAACCAGCATGATGGAGAGTGTACACATATTAGCGAGTTGCATAGAGAATTGTATACATTATCCAGCCAATAAACACAGTTTCAAGGGGAGGATGCATTCATCAATGAAAAATCTCCAAAGATGCAATATTCATAGTAAAAACAAAATATATGATGGCTTTTTGACGGATCGTCTACATATTCCCCAACCTGATGGGTACTTTGATCAGGCAATATGAAACATATGAACCTACCTGACCATTAGCCATTTGGGGGGCTCTGTTTTCAGTCACCAGACCATCTGAATCTAGACAGGTTGTAACCCAAGTAAGGGCCCATTGTGTAGCAAGACCAACTTTATGGGATTATCTCAGAGGAAATATGACTGTCCCTTTCTGTCATGGTCTTCACTATTGGGTGAAGACTTTTTTGTTTTGTTTGCCATTCTCTCACTGTTCGCATCGACCCTTCCTGCTGTTCAAGTGTTTTATGTATTTTGCTTTCATTCCTTGTTCTAGTTGTGTGTGTGAGTGTTTAATCTTGTTTTAATGGTTTTGTCATTCACCAGCTTCAAACTCTTAAGTTGGGTAGAAAGTTGGATTAGAAATGCTTGTTAAAAATAACAAATAAAGAAATCAGATAACCAAAGCAACCTAATTGTATGCATTCTATACAGCATTTAATTATTATGCACAGTGTAACTAGTTAGTTTTTATTCACATTCTCCTTTCCCCTCTCATTAAAACATATATAATGTTCTCCCTACACTTTAATATTTCCTGCCACTAAATGAATGGAAAATAACACAGATATGAATATGTTGAATGATAGCCCTTGTCATGTGTTGAATGTCATTTTTAGTAGATTTTAAAATAACTTTCCATATGGAACATTGCTGTGTTCTAGTTCAGTGTCTTAAGTAAAACACATCCAAAGTGTGATTTGATTTTTTATTTCCTATTATTATTTAAGTTCTTTTCATTTTTTTTGCATTGAATGTGATTATGTGCCTTTAAAATATTTTTTTCCCTTCCAATCTGCCCTTGTATCTTTACAGTCATTGTATACAGCAGATTCTAGAAAGTGTTAATCATTGTCACCTAAATGGCATAGTTCACAGAGACCTAAAGGTCAGTATCTGGTCCCATAGGTTGCTTAAGAAGTTTTTTCTTTCTTTCTTCTGGCTTGAGGGCAAAGGGTGGGTTGGCTGAGAAGTTCCCTTGGCTATCCTTCCTCACCCTCAACATGACAAAATGACTAATGCATGGTGCTGCTTTCCAGTTTGCTAACGTCACAGGTCTAACATACATCACCCTAAAAGACGAAATAGGCTTTGCAAGATGGATGACCTTCCAGAATTCTTGCCACTGTCCCAAGTGGTAGAGTATTGCTTAAGGGACATTGCTATATGTTTTGGAAGGAGGTTGCGTTTAATCATGCAGCTGAACTTTGGCTGTGATGTATGTCAGCCTGAAGACCTAAAACACCACTTCTGTTCAGAGACTGTGGGTTGCAGTAGCAGAACAACTTGGCTGCGCATTGCTCTGCTAGAGCACGCTGAATCCTCCAATGAGCTCAAGCAAGTAATTGGTCAGCTAAATGAAACTATGAAGACTGAATTATTTATCTCCAATGCATTACTACTTGAAATAATTTTATCTTCAGGGCTTCTGGTGTGACAGAGGAGGAGAAGAAACAAGCAGCTCAACACAAGCTAAAATGTTTTGATTGGGTCTTTGGAGCATTTGTTATGTAGATGTTGATGTACAAAACAACATCTTTCCCTGAACTGGCTTCAGGTAGTATGCTGTTCACATCAATCCGTTCTCCCTCCTGTTAATATCATGTACATCAAAGGGAGTGAAACAAAGCCCTTCACAGTGGCATCGTGATTGAGGCCGCAGCTGCTCTAGCTGAGGAGTGTGTCTACATTTCCAGAAGTTGTATACATCACAATCTTGAGTCCTTTGCCCGTTTTGCACTCTAACCCAGTCTCACTGAGGGTATACAGACAGTGAGTGTACAGCTCGGAACTAACACACGCCCCCTGGTGTTTGCATGCAGTCATTGCATTCAGCAGATCCTGGAGGCTGTGCTCCACTGTCATCAGATGGGTGTAGTCCATCGGGACTTGAAGGTGAGTAATGCCATTGAGGAAGATAACCACACTACACAGTCTCGAGGCACTACTTAGCTGCATTGATGCATGCAGAAACAGGAAAATGTCCACTTGTTACTTTGTAGGTTGATTGGACAATTGTATGGTTTACACCTAAAGAAGTGTGCAGCCACCTTTTTCTGGAAAACTTGGGGAGGCTTCTTTTTCCTCTTTCCAGAGATATGTAAGTATTATAAATAAATAATAAATAAATAAATAAACTAGCATGATTCTCTCAAAAGCTGTAAAAGTTAAAAGCTGAGCTTACTAGTATGGAATCATAGAGTTGGCCAACCCTAGTCCAACCTTCTGCTCAATGCCGGATCGGTCTTAAGCATCCAGGATAAGTATCTGTCAGGCTGCTGCTTAAAGACCGCTGGTGTGGGACAGCTCTCTACTTCCTTAGTCAGCCAATTCCACTGCTGGACCACTATCACTGTAAAAACATTTTTCCTGATATCTGTTCGGTACTATTTTATACATAGTTTAAACCCGTTACTATGAGTCCTATCCTCTGCTGCCAATAAAAAAACATTCCCTGATCTCTTTCAAGTGACAACATTTCAAATACTTAAAGAGAGCAATCATGTCTCCTGTTAACCTCTTCTTCTCCAGGCTGAACACTTCCAAGTCGCTCAGCCTTTCCTCATAGGCCCCAGATCATCCTCATCACTCTCCTCTGCACCCTCTCAGTTTTGTACACATCTTTTTCGAAGTATGATCCTCATTGTCCCAAGGACCGAAAAGGAGTGAAGATATAATCAGGGAAAATATGAGAGCCACAGCAGAATTCTCTCCTCTCAAACCCGTACCCCAGTCCTGTCTCATGCTCATTTTGATTTATTTATTTGATTTGATATGATATTTATACCACCCTCCCAGCAAGCCAGTCAGGGAAGTTCACATCATCATCGTTGTCATCATCTATAAAATACAATGAGCCTCTTGTGGCGCAGAGTGGTAAGGCAGCAGAAATGCTGTCTGAAGCTGTCTTCCCATGAGGTTGGGTGTTCGATCCCAGCAGCCGGCTCAAGGTTGACTCAGCCTTCCATCCTTCCGAGGTCGGTAAAATGAGTACCCAGCTTGCTGGTGGGTAAACGGTAATGACTGGGGAAGGCACTAGCAAACCACCCTGTATTGAGTCTGCCATGAAAATGCTGGAGGGCGTCACCCCAAGGGTCAGACATGACTCGGTGCTTGCACAGGGGATACCTTTACCTTTACCCTAATTAATTAAGATAAAACTAAATTTAAAATTAGTTTAAAATAGTCAGTGCTGTCAATTGTAGCATCAGCAGTGACAACCCATTTTCAGTGTGGGGGTTCTAGATAGAAAGGCGTAGGGAGTGGAAAGTATGTGAAAGAGTCCAAAGTTGGCATGTGAAAGGTTGTTGGGTCAATTGCTGGCCATTCTGGCTGAAGGATCCAATGTACTAACTGCTAAAAAAAAGGCCCTTCTCTGCCCTAAACCTTGGAGAGCCACAGCCAGTTTAAATACTAATAAGCAAGATGAACTGACCATGGGATTCAATTGAAAGACAGAACTGTGTATAAGTATTGATCTATGGCAAGGAACATTTCAGTTCTGCTGGACATCCAGAGTTCTGTGGCCATAAAAGTGCTCAGCTACTGACTGATTGCATCCCATCAAGTATAAATTTAGTTGTATCAGTAAGTCAGCTTTCTATTTTATGGGTTGGATCCAGACTAAAGTTTCCACTAATGGAAGAAGTAGAAGTTCTGCCAATTCTTCCATCTTGCTGCAGGTGCCCGATTTGCCCCTCATATCATTCTTGAGGGTTCTCCGGGAGCAGCATTTCAGGGAGAGCAATGGACTGAAGGAGGAGAGAAAGAGGCACAGACTTCCTGTTTTGCTTACAGAAGGGTCTTCAGTTAGTGGGGAACATAGTCTAAATCCCAACCCTATGTGTTTATTACTTATTTAAATATTTAAATTATGTTATCTACACACAGACACACACACACAGAGAGCTATAGTCAACCCTGCGGAAAATTACTTTTCTTCCTACCTTTCTTTTCTTGCCCTTTTTCTTATTTCCAGATCCAAGACAGAGAGGGAGAGTTTTAAGCCCTTATTTCCTGGTACATAATTTCTTGCACCTTGGCAAATAAACAGAAATAGTCAATAACATCATGAACACTCTCACAAAACTAGACTTTCCAATAAAAATTGTTGCCCCATAGTAATAAAGAACTCCCTGTTCTTTTTAAAATTAATATAGGCATTATTTCCACAAGAACATTTGTAAGTTGTTACCTTGGTCCTACTTGTAACATTCCAGACTTTGATTCCCCCTTTTTAAAATGCACCTTATTCAAATTTTAGAAAGGTTCTTTTGAAAATATCAGATCTGAAACGGAAATTGGGCGTGATCCTGCCATTATGTAGCTTTAAATCTATTTAATTCACTCAAATGAGCAGGGCGACATTTTCATCTTCCAAGAACTTTACCCACAAAAAAAGTTTTAAATGATTCTCCAAAGTTCAGCTGACCTAGTGGAATTCATTAACCAATTGACATTGCAAAACATGGCCTCAGTTCTGAGTATATCTCAGGGAAAGAAATGTTAAGAGACTTTGGTACCGTCCTTCCAGACATGTCAACTCAAATTTCTGTGGAGGGTTTTTTTTTTTTAACAGTGCCCTTCAAGAGGGAGTAAAGAATTTACTGCTGTTTTTAACTCATCACTGCCAGGTTGATCGTAATGAATTATGTATGTGCCATTCAGCCTTGTGCTGCTCTTGTCTCAATCTGTCAGTATCACTGACAAACTGAAAAAGGGAGCAATTTTTGAAGTATTTGTACAATCCATCTGTGCTGTTATATAACCAGTATTCCCCCATGGCCTCAGAGGTGCGGGGGGATTCCTTGGCTGTAGAGCTTAGCAGAATACAGCACTGACTTTTTTGATGACATCTACCTGTTTATATTTATATTTTTCTCTTCTGTTCATGCACTGAAAGTTAAAGTAAATTATAATACACAACAAAACAGAAGGCTTAGAACAAAGAACACTTCTCTCATCCACCAATCAGCCAAAAAATACCCCACAACAAACCAACAACCTCAGTTCTTTAAATCGTGCACCACAAATCTTAAATGCTTTCCTCAACATCTCTCTTATCTTTCTCATATCTCATTTTATCTCACCAAAGAACTCAGAGAAACAAACATGGCCCTTCTCTCCACCATTTTATTCTTCACAACAATCCTATGAAATAGGCTAGCCCAGGAGTGGTCAAACTGTGGCTCTTCAGATGTCCATTGACAGTTTGGCCAGCCCTGGGTTTGGCTGATGGAGAGATTGAATGAACCAAAGAGTGGCTCAAGAACTGTCTTCTCTCTATGCCTGACTGCAGCTAAGAGTGCAACTTTGTGATCCAGACATTGACTTTTTCCTTTCCTGGATGAATGCTCCAGACTGTGCTGTTAAATCTCCCATATCCTTCTCCCGTCATGCCCATTTGCCCCACCTCTTCAGATTTCATGCATGATAAACATGTTGATGTTTCCTGTTTTCCTGAAATGGCTAAAGCATGTTGTTCTAAGGGCATAGTCCAGCTGCCCAGAAATTTTATTGAGCTTGCTATTGAAGTATGTGGTTGTTTTCTAATGAAGCATATTTACTTCCTTGTGACAGCGATATTTACTTTATAGTCCTTTGGGTACAAACATGGTTGCTGACAGAGGCTAAGTACTTCCAGCAGAGCAGCAAAAAGACTAGCTGTTTTGTTAGCTGCATATTGTGTGAAAGAGAGTAGGTCCTTACCTACTTGCGTATGACAGCTTACAGCCTACACTTCACTGTGTTAGATGGTTGAAGGTTACAGATAAATAGGATCATCTGGTGTTGCGGAGTTGTTTACATAAGCAGTGCTTCCCAGGAAATAATCATTTCCTGCTTCCCCCTCACTGAAAAAAAATGCTGTTCAGTTCATTTGACTGATGACTTGTTTTACGAGCTACAAATGAACTTAGACAGGGGAACGGGAGACCATGCCCAGTGACCCTGCCCCAGAATACTTTGAAGCAGAAGCTGCAGACAGAACATCTGCACTGGAAAATTTGGTCCTGCTATCAAGAGCCCCTAGCAAGTGGTCTCGAATCATGCACAGTGTTCTAGACATACCCTTGATCCATATGGGGCACTGATCACAAATTATGTCAAGTGTGACTGGGGCAAGGCCAGCAGACATGCACCTACTGCCTCCTCCTTAGATATGGTCATTCTCCCTTACCCTAACTTCTGAACAGTGGAGACATGGGTAAACAAATATGGGGGCAACATTCTGATTTGTATGACCTATACCAAGCAATTCACATCTGTTTGAAAAGATTGTGGGGAGAGGCTTCTTCAGTGGTTTGGAGTAACTCAGTCTTGACAAGCCATCCCAAGTTTATGCATTTATTTTTAAAACGTAACCTGCCATTAAAGAATCTTTGAAGTATCTTACTTATGTCCGTAAAGTTTTAATTATTAAAACAGCAATCAGAGACAAAGCACTAATCCAACAGCAAATAATTGGCAACAGTCCAGAACTGTTTAAAATCTAAGTAAATTACTTTTCAAAGCATAGGCAAATACAGCCGCTTGAGTACAATGCCTTCTAGGACACTAGCTCTTTTCTAGGGAAAGAAGTTCCCAAGCAAAAAGGGCTTCTCTTCGACCATTTCTGCACTGGGAACTTTGCTGCCCCAGCTCCCATGCCGGGGCAGACAAGGTGCACTGAGCCAAATGTTCCCCTGTGCGGGAGCAGGAAGAGGCGGGGCAACCTGCCCCAGCTCAAACTCCAGCCTGCAGCCTGGCTTGAAGCCTCCAGTGTGGAAATGGCCTCCTGTAGCCAGTTGCCGAATTTCTGAAAGCAATTAATGTAAGTGAAGGAAATGTTAAAGCTTTTGATCTGAGTCCCCCACAGTGTTGGATGTGCTTTCTAATACTTTGCCCAATAAGTAACACAGCCCTTTCAAATAATAACAGTAATAATAATGAAGCATTGACACTTTTAAACCTTGCAAAAGTATTCATAAATGTAGCATTTATGCATTACAAAACCAAGGTAGAGACATATTCTTTCCCAGAATGGAAGTGACATGCATATGGCAAATCTGCACTGTAATCAAACATTTTTTGTCAGTTTTCAGCAGATCCTCTAGTAGCGCATGGGCATTTAAAGAAATTCAGACTTACATGACTTCTCATTTTTCTTTCCCTCCTCTTTCCATTGCGTGAAGCCCGAGAACTTGCTACTAGCAAGCAAGTCCAAGGGGGCAGCCGTAAAACTGGCAGATTTCGGATTGGCTATAGAAGTGCAAGGTGAACAGCAGGCCTGGTTTGGTAAGGACACTTTTACGCATCCCCGTTTTTGCCTGCCCTATCCTGTGCTCTCTGCAGCATGCATAAATCAAATGTGGAAATGCTGCAGTGGGTGGGCATATTATGAGGATATCCTGTTGGTATCTGTGGTCAAGGCTGCCTTCACACATCATTGTGTAATGCATTGCATTGCTTATGTTACGCTATTAATTCACTGTTTTTAGTACATTGTTCTCTAACTTTGTAATCCAGTTTTAATCACTGCCAGTTGTATTGCCGTAGTGCATATTCTCCCTTTATCAGAGTGATTTAATTGAGAATAAAAGCTTTTCCCCAGTGTGCCTTCCAGCATTCTCTCTAAATGACTTTGGTCTTCTTCTTTTTTTATGCTCTGAAGAAGGTTTAGAATAAATGTCTACAGTGCAAATGAGGTAACCAGACAGGTAGAACTCTTTCTACAGATCGGCAAAGGCACAAGGGTTAAAGAGCATCTGGCTCACCCACCAGAATTTAAGGGCATTTTATAAATATCTCTGATACTATGTGAATACTCTTCTGTTACTAGAATCATGGTTTCTGTTTTCTGTTTAGGTTTTGCTGGTACACCAGGATACCTTTCCCCAGAGGTGCTACGAAAAGATCCATATGGAAAGCCAGTGGACATGTGGGCATGTGGTAAGGTCATGTTTATTCCTGTGCTGAGGGCAGCCTAATCCCCCTCTAAACGACTCAGTATAAAGGAAAATTGAAATGTGATGTTTTCAGTGTTTTGTTTCACCTCAAAGCCCTCTGCACAACTTATTCTTTTAAAATTCTTTTAAAATGGTGGTGGATTGGACCTGTAGAACTGCCATGTCTAGTTGAGCCTTCACAGAAATGGCTCTTTGGGCAAATTTCCACATACGTTTCATTTTGACATTATCACATTCAGCTGGTCCTACTTGAGATTATACTTGGTCAAGTCATTTTAGCTGAATGCTGCTGTGGATTTTCCTAGGTGTTATTCTCTACATTCTCCTGGTGGGATATCCTCCATTTTGGGATGAAGATCAACATAGACTCTACCAACAAATCAAGGCTGGGGCTTATGATGTAAGTAATCTGTGAAGAAGATCTGAGGTAGGGTTGTACAGAAAAAAGGCAGTCTTTTAGGTACCTCCATCCAAAGCTATCTGGCACTTTGAAGGTAAACACCAGCCCTTTGAATTGTGCCTATCAACCAGCCAGTGCAGATCTTTCAACATGGAGATGGCATAGCAAGATAACGGATCACAGAAGCAGACTCTGCTACACATGCCAGTGAAAGAACAGCCCTTTTCCCTTTTTGTCTTTTCTCATTTTACTGTTCAGTTGGATTGGATACAGATTCTCACAGTTGGGATCCCTCTTGGTTCCATTACCAGTTTGCACGTGTGTGACTGGACGAGAGAACTGTGAAATGAGCTGTGGAAATAGTGGTACTACCTACAGTGTTTCAATCATATTTTCTCATAGTCCAGAGACTCTTCAAGACTGGCAGTTGCAGCAGCCAAATGTCATCTCAGATTGATGGGAGCTTTTCTCCTGTCAAATCCATTCCATTATGATACCTGTAGTAATATATTTCCAAACAGATAAATGTCTGTGCTCTTCAGTATGATTATACTTGCCGTCTTGGAGGACTCCTTCTTGCAAATCACCATTCATACAGTTCTTCGTATCAAAGCCAGTCGTGCAAACTTGACAGATGGAGTGCTGCTTGCCATCACAATGATGCTTAGATTTCAGCAAGCAAGAATCAATTGCATACAGTTAGTCCATCCAGAAGTGGGTGGCCCTTCCTACTTGTATAGGAGATAAATGTATCTTCATCCCATCCCCTCTTTTGATATGCCGCCTTTAAAAAATCTGGACATGATTACGCATTGTTCTGCCCTATATTTTAATAACTTGATTCTGTAATCTGTCAGTCTATATTATATTATTGTGATTATATCACTAACTCATTAAGACCGTTTATGCACTGGGAACTTCACTGCTCCACCCCCCTGTCAGGAGCACAGATCGGGGGAGGGTGAGGTGCCCTGAGCCAAATACTCCCCCATGTGGGTGCAGGAAGAGGTGGGGCAACCCGCCACGACTAAAACTCCAGTCTGCAGTCCTGCATGAAACCTCCAGTACTTAAACGGTCTAAAATGGGATAATGCTTGTAGTAGCCTAGTGATGGTTAGATTCAGTGAATTTCCTCCACTTTGTCAGCTGGTGCAAGCTATTGGCGGAAGAGAGGAAAGCAGGCATTTTACCTAATTTCCTCCATTCAGATTGATGCAGTATCTCATATTGTCCAGCATTTTGTTTGACCTGTTCTGCACATGTTGGATAATACTCTTTCAATGTGCATTTACAGCTGGATTTTTCTGTGTGAAACTGGAAAATCTACTTCTAAAGCACATTGAAAGCGCATTATCCAATATGTGTAGATTGTTTGAGATGTTCTCCCAGTCCTCCAAGATAATTTTTCAAAGCAAACAGGATGTTTGGGGAAAAGGAAGCTAGGGAAAATTTACATCAGCAATTCCTTCCACGAATTTTCCCACCGTACTGAACCCAGTCCTGTTGTTGTTTTATACTCACTCTATGCTTTGATTTGAAATAAATTTATTCAGAAGGAGTGGTGAAGAAAGCAATGCATTACACCTCTCAAAATAGTTCTACTTTATTTTGACAAATGTGATTTTTTTTCTTGTTCCAAGTTTCCTTCACCAGAATGGGACACGGTGACCCCAGAAGCCAAAGACCTTATCAACAAGATGCTTACAATCAACCCTGCCAAACGTATCAATGCATCAGAGGCTCTCAAACATCCATGGATCTGTGTAAGTCCCTTCCCCTGGAGTGACGCTATTACAAGTAGCAGTTTTTTTTTTGAAAATCCAAGGTGCAAAATCTGAAGTCCGGCGGTTGACTTCCTTCCTTCTAGATAGATTATTTAAATTTATTTATTAATTAAAATAGTTATAACCCCACCTTTTCTCCAATAATGTCTGCTTTAAAAACCTTGGCTCGGTGTTGGGGCTGGAAAGGACTAAAGCAAATAAATGCTGTTGCATTATAGGGTTCCCCCCCCCCCATTTCATTTTTCATATTCCATCCTTCCTCCTCCATGGAGCTCAGATTGACATACATGCTCCTCTCCTCTGTTTTACCCTCACAATATACTAGTGAGGTGGATTGGACTGACCCATCATCACATTGAGGGCTTTATTGCTGAGCAGGGTTTTGAATCTAGAGCTTCTCCACTGAGGTCTGATAATCCACCTGCCTCTCTGCTCAGCTCCCATTTAATCAGTCTTTATATGCTCACTTAGAGCAGTATTATGATTTTTTGGCATATGAATACATAGGCAGAGAGTTCCTAGTTCATGCATTAATTACCGCCAGTGACCTGCATTGAGCTCCACTGATTACTCCCAATAGAGTTGTACAATTTATAGTGATAATTGTAGCTTTGTCCTGTCATCTCCATTCCCCCATACCATACCTTTAAGTCAGAGTGGTGCAATGGCTAGAGCATCAGACTAGGATCTGAAAGACCTGAGTTCAAATCCCTACTGTGTGATGATACTTCCTAAGCGACCTTGGTCCAGTCCATGCTCTTTAATCCTAACTGAACTCACAGGGTTGTTTGTGTGGATATTGAATAATCCTGTGGGTATAAATTCATGTATTAAAATTGCTCTTCTTTTCTTTGTCTTTAGCAACGTTCTACTGTCGCTTCTATGATGCACAGACAAGAAACTGTAGACTGCCTGAAGAAATTCAATGCAAGAAGGAAACTTAAGGTAAGCGTGAAAGACTTCTTCAGACAGTATGTTATGCTTCTTGCATCATGCTGCCGGTAAACCTTTAAGTAGGACTAAATTGAAAATTCTGTTACACAAACTTACACATTTGCACAAATGGACTGTCTTAATACAAAATTCCTACAGAGATATTACAGCAGACTTTGCTGATAATTTTGTTAATCTCTGTAAAAGGGGAAAAAAATAGCTCAATCCCTGCCCTCAAAATTTAAATAATTGCCCTAATCCAACAATTTCAACGCACCTACAAAGTGTGTCCTGTTCTCTCTAAAATACTGGAATGCTTGCACAGGTCACTAAAGCAAATGGAGGCGCCCCTGCGCATGTATCTGAGCTCTCCAAAGCTTTGAATTGTAGCCAGTGTGTTTTTTCCCTGAGACCTTCATTGGTAGAGTCCATGCCCCACTTTCATGTTATTATGTTGCATTAATGCAATGAAACCTGATTTACAAATCCTCTTAACTCAATTTTTTTTTAAAGAGAACAACATGCACATTTAGACAAGAGTGATATAAACATTGCATTAGTCAGTATTAATGTGACATAATTTTTCTTTGAGCAGATGTTTTTTTTCTGATGGTGCAAAAAACGGTGGGAATTCTTCAGAACAGCTTAGAATACTGAATAATGGATCTTAGAGTTCCTTGAGGCAATCTGTTCTTTGCACACTTTATGGATCTTCTCATATAAAACTCTGCTAATACACCCACATGGTATAAACCTGTTACATATTCATTTTGAACATGAATATTTAAGAACGCTTTGCCTATCCAGACAAATAGCATTTGACATCACAGATGTTGGCTTTTGTTCATCTTCAGAACTCTTGTATAGGGTATTGATTTGTCCCGCTGAATATGTTTTCAGGGGGCCATTTTGACAACTATGCTGGCTACAAGAAACTTCTCAGGTATGTTTTGCTGCACTGATATCACTATATTGTTGGATGCTTAAAATGTGATTATGGTGAAATGTGATTATGTTGTGTAATGGCCATCTATAATTACAATGAATTAAGAATTCCAAGTCAGCACCTTATGATTTTCAAAATGTTGTTTTCACACAGACACATTCTCGGGAGCAATCAAGATGCACCATGTAAAAATCTAGAATGTGAATAATTAGAACATTACAATATTTTTGATTCGACCTAAGTGTCCTAAACTAATCATTTGGGTGAATGTCTACATGATTGTAGTAATGCATCAGTGACAACTAAGTTGTTTGAAGCTTCTGTTATTATAATCTTAGCTTGGTTGTCTAAAGTAAATCATGTCATTAAAGAATTCATTGATTTATTGAAAACTCATTCTTTGATATACAGTGGAAGAATATTATTTTTATGTCTTGACACTTGATCTTGAGTTCAGTTCCTAACATCTACTGTTAAAAGCTTTCAGATGGCAAAACTAAGAAAGATTTCGGGCCATAAAAGAGAGTGCTTTTCTAGATGGATTACTGGCCTGGAGTTATTTTATTTCTGTCTATTTCTGTCCCACCTCTATGTAAGAAGAGCCTAAGGTGGCTTCATATCACTACAAGGCAGATCCTGCTCTTATATACTAATTTTTTGACTTATGAAGAGCAAATAAGTGTATCCAAACCTTGAAAGAAAGGTATGCTGTTTTCCTCATAATCAAAGGGTATTAAATTTTCCATTGAATAAAAATAATGTGAACAAAACTCACCTTCTTTTAAACTACTTTTCAACTTAAGCCTCATTTTGTTTGTTGATGATATAGCAAACCTATCTTGAGATATGTGTTTTCTAGTACTGTGAAAGTTACTATTTTGCCTCTCTAGCATTGCAATTCTGCAGGCAGGGTTAAAAAATCACCACTTTTTAAACTACTTTTCATTGTAACCATAATTCCTTTGCCAATAATACAGCCTACCTCTTGTTGCTGATAGCTGATTGTGTCCTAATGCTGTGAAAGATATTGAAAATATCTTGCCGGTCTAACGTTGCTGTTCTGCACACAGATGACTTTACAGCGGGATTTAACAATTGTAACTCTACACGCACCTTAAATCTATAATATTAATACCATGGCATAACCTTTAAAGTCGGCAATCTTCATTAAAAACTAACCTTTTAAAAGCTATGCAAATGAAATACATCTACCATTTCTTGTCATTTCCCTCTTTCCTTCTGATGAAAAGCAATAGTCTAGAGGCGTTTCGCTCTTTACACTTCTTTAGATTTGAAATTGGTGTTTCTAGCCACACACTAGGGGTCTGTGAAAAATACTGGCAAATATTTTGAAAAACTATAATATAAAAATTAAAAATACAATAGATTCTGATAGAAAATCAAAATCACAAATAATAACTACTGTCAATCTATAAAATATGCGTAATTCCTTTTCTTTCTCTCACACAAACTCTTCCATATTTCTTTAAAACTGCTAGTCTGGATGCTCAGTCAGTCACTAGAGTCAGCCAGAAGTCGATTGAAACAGTTTCCTCTGCCTTATGTCCACCTCATTACTCCTGAGTAACTTTTCAACTAAAGAAGCTGTGATGTACACGTGTCCAATCAACTTCCATATAGTCTTTGTTCTACATACTACTGCCACTTTTGTATTCAGGACTTAACCTCCTGCGCTTCCTTTAACAAACACAAAGGATCATTTCATTTTTTAATTGATTCAATTAATGAAATTTCCTGTTGTATTTGTTACATTTCTTCAGACTCTCTTGGTGTGGTGCTTGTCTGCCATGATTGTGTTTATGAAAATTTTTCAATCATTTGTGAGGGTTTTTGAGTTCATTATATTTTTGTTGCCAATCATGCTTTTTTGAGTAACTTGTCCATAATAATGTATTTATTAAAGTGTTTTATTTTTCCCCCTTTTTGGTGTTCCTGTTATGTGGAATATATGTTTCTTGTGAGGTAAGCCCCTCAGGAGGAGCTGAAAGAACTGTTTTTTCTTCTGTCTCCTAAGCAACATGCTGCTTGTCCCAAATCACCTTGATTTTCTTCCACACTGCCTGAGGATGGAACTAGATGTTAAAGGGGCAATGTGATTTCATCATGCTCTGAGCTTTCTCCACTACTGAGCCACTTCTTTGAGCTATCACTTGGGCCAAGGAAACACATGGTGTGGTGACATCATGCTGGGTTTTTGGAGAAATGGCCATTACCAGAGAGAGAGAGATGTCTCTCTGCCAGCTATGCAGCTCTGTAGTATCTAATTCTAGCCTCAATTCTATTTCTTATTCTCACTGGTGGCAGGGCCTTTTGTATCTTTGGTTTTCTTAAGTGCCCCTTTCTGTGCCAACCATGCAGTTGTGGTAATATCTAGTTCTATCCTCAGTTCTATTTCTTTGGGTTTGCTCACTGGTTTAATGGTGTTTTCAAAATGCCTGGCCTTGGAAAGAAAATGTGCATAAACACAAGTCAAATTCTTCATACACGTGGGAGTGTAGCTGTTAAAACTGGTATAGTGATAGACAAACTATTATTAATTGGGAATTTCTTCTTCAAATTTACCACAAAAAGAGCCCCAAATGGACTTTTAGAAAACTGCAGACTGCTTTAAAAAGACACCTGAACATTGTGTCACAGTACAGATTCAGGTAGCTTTCTCAACAGCATGATGAGTATCGAATGCTTGAGTACTGATTATTGAGCAATAGTCCTAGTCTGAGTCACTCTAGGGTAAGCCAGTTGGTTTCATTGGGTTTAAACTGCAGTAGCTCGACCTGTTGGCTACCAAATAGCTCTTATGGTCAAGGGACAGTTCAGTTTGAACTGGGGATTCCCCCATCTATACTGAACCAGCTGAGCCATTTTGAAATAGTGCTTACAGCAGAAAGAGGCCATTCTTAAGTTGCTGTCTTCAGAGTATTTCTGTTGATATACAATGGAATATAACCCAAAGAATTAACTAAAGCCAATATGGCATCCCCACATCACCTCCAAGCTAAAATGCTGAAAGTTCACCAGTCGTAGCTATTAGTAAAGTCACCAGTATTTTCATTTGTGCTTGTATCCATATGTTTTAAGTGTGCATGTGGTCCAATTTTTGAGGCATACTTATTGTAGATGCAGCACAGTGCCACGATCTGTGGTATTATTTTGGAAGTGTTTCAGACAGGCATTCAACCGAGAGATGCAGGACTGGTGTTGTGCTTATTTCTTGGGGGGGGGATGGGGAATAATACATGCTTTTTCCTCACCCTCCTATATTGCAGTAATGTGCTATAAGAACACATATACACATACTTCCCACAATTTTTTTCAAGGGAGATGGTAAAAGGGTCTTTCAAATTGTGTATGCAGATAAATGCATACACAATTGCATATGTGGGGCAGTCCTACCATGTTCCTCTGCTGGTAAGTATATGAATAGGTCTTTGGATTCCATGTTTTCTATTCATAATGGCCTAAGTAAAAGTTCTGCAACTGTACTCATATCCAGATATATATGTCATTATTGATAATATGATATGATAAAACATATGAAGGACTCGCAAGGACTTCCAGAGGAGTCATTTTCACCTTTCTGCAGTATTTCCTGTTTCCCTTCCTTGGAAACCCCTCTAACCTCTTCTCTTTCCTATATCCTTCTCCTCCCCATCCACTAACTCAGTGGTCCCCAACCTTTATTAGGCTGGGGACCGGCAGGGCATCGGGCCGCGCCCGCAGGGCCCGCGGCCACGCCCACGCTTTGGGCCACGCCCACGCTTTGGGCCACGGCCGCGCCCGTGGGCCGCGCCCGCGGATCGGGCCGCGCCCGCGAGCCGCGTCCACGGATCGGGCCGCGCCCGCGAGCCGCGCCCGGCCGCGCCCGTGGGCCGCACCCGCGGATCGGGCCGCGCCCGCGAGCCGCGCCCGGCCGCGCCCGCGAGCCGCGCCCGTGGATCGGGCCGCACCCGCGGACCACGCGGGCGCGGCCTGCACGGGCGCAGCCGGCCCTGATTCCCTCTCCCCGCCCTCCCGCAGTAAGTAGCTTCCCGGGTTTTTTACTGCGGGGTTTTTTTACTGCGGGGGGGGGCGGGGAGAGGGAGCCGCGGCCCGGCGCCTTGGCCTTTGCGGCCCGGCGCCGGGCCGCGGCCCGCAGGTTGGGGACCACTGCACTAACTAACCTAGCTTTATCTGCTCTTCTGTATTAAGCTGCCCTTCTCTGTTTCCCCCTAGTTGTTTTCTCTATGAAGTCTATCTCATTTGTGCATTGGCTGCTAGGCTGGGCCTAGTTGCACATTAGGTAATGTACAAAAATTTGTGGGGAGCTCCTTACTTTCCCTTGTATCCTCCTCCTGACATAATTTCCTCTTTCTGTCTTGGCAGCTCCCATATCCTCATCTTTCCCTGCTTTCCTCTCTCTTTCCTGCTTACAAATCATCCTTTACTTTACCTTTCAGCTTCATTTTTTACTTATTAACTTTATTTATACCCTACCGTTGTCTATAATGAAGACCCAAAGCAGCTTATATCATTCTTCTCACCACCATTTTATCCTCACCGTTTTATCCTGTCAAGTATGCCTAATTGTCCCAAGGATACCCAATGACAGAATAAGGATTTAAACCTGGGTGTCCCACATCCTAATTCAAAATTTTAGTCATTATAAACATTAGATTTTGGGGGGAACTGCTGTTGTACGCAATTGAGCAAGGGTCAGTCACACAAGTGAGGGGGTACTGAGTTGCCTGGTGGTTGTTACTGCTGGGTCTGGCCCCGGCCACATAAATTCTCTCTAGAAAGACAGAAAGAAGGAAAGAAAGAAAGAAAGAAAGAAAGAAAGAAAGAAAGAAAGAAAGAAAGAAAGAAAGAAAGAAAGAAAGAAAGAAAGAAAGAAAGAGAAAGAAAGAAAGAAAGAAAGAAAGAAAGAAAGAAAGAAAGAAAGAAAGAAAGAAAGAAAGAAAGAAAGAAAGAAAGAAAGAAAGAAAGAAAGAAAGAAAGAAAGAAAGAAAGAAAGAAAGAAAGACAGACAGACAGAAAGAAGGAAAGAATGAAAGACCCAGAAATGGCCTCGTCCTGTCCTCTGCCTTTTACTGACAGAAACCAAGGCTGGAAGTACTATTGTGGTTGCCGAGTAATGGCCCCTGAAAGCATTTCCTGAAAAATACTTTATAGTTAGCTATTCACACCTACTAAAATGTAGGAACATTATTATGGTAGATGTTTAAAGTACAGTGCAATGACAACATCCATAACTACAAGAACATATAAAATTTAACAATAAATATAAATATCTAAAAATATCAGTTGTCCTTTTGACAAAGGGAACAAAAGGAAATAATACTTTATACAGAGAGTGATTAAAATGTGGAATTCGCTGCCAGAGAATGTACTGATGGCCACAGGAAGAAACAGCTTTAAAATGGGATTATATAGATTCGTGGGGGATAAGTCTATCATTGGCTACCAGCCAGGGTGACTGAGAACCTTGTACACTCACCTTCAAGTGGTATATATTATGTATGCACCCCAAACCAGGATCATAAAAATATGAAAAATATATTACAATCCACATAAATGATACTGTGCATCTCAAAAATAATTGAGTGCCATCTAGAAGACATCATTCATAACTTATACATTGGTCATTTGTAGATTCAAGTGGGTAGCTGTGTTGGTCTTTAGCAGCAAAACAAATGTTAAATCCATAGCACCTTTGTTGGTCTTAAAGGTGCTACTGGACTCAACATTAGTTCTGGTCATTTGTGTGATTTCTCACGGTGGAGGAGTCAATTTGTTTAAATGGGTAGACTTATTATATGAGTTATAGTTATCTTTCACTGGCTGGAAATTGCTGGATACGATTCCATGTATACTTAATATGAGTAGTGCCTCAATACAGTTCGCTTGTTTAAAATATTTGTGGCCCATTTTTTGACCCACCCTCATCCAAAGAATAGTGTACAAAAAATAACACTGTATAAAAAGAAAAGTCCAATATAAAAGTCAATTAACCAGAAAATAAACAAGATCCAGCATGACTAGCTAGTATGAGGTAAACTGCACAGATTTAAAAATGAAACAAGCATTCAGAATCCAGACTTAACAATTAATAATACAAATGATATCTAATAGGAAAGGCATCTATGACTGATACAGTAAAAAAAAAAACCCAGACTACCAACATATTAAGAACGGTTTCTGCATATTTGCGTAACTCCTCACATATGTGGGGGGGTGACATTTTAATTTAAGCAGCTGCCCACTCCAAAAATTATCTCATAGCAGTAATCTTCTGAAGGCATAGAATATACAGGACAGCTGAAACAAATTAAAATAGGGAAAATACAAAAGTGGACAAAGTAATTAGCCTAGTCATGCCTCTAAGAGCTTGGCTTTTGTGGACTTTTTAGTAGTTATAAATATAAAATATTTTAGTGAAGTTTATGTGTACCTATATTTGTTTGGATGAGATCCCCCAAATTGTGAGAAGGCAAGACAGCATCGCAACTTTAAATATTCCAGACTTTAGAATGTATATTAACTTCACTTTGTTTTATGTGTTGACATAATTTGTCAAAAACCACATCCACTACATGACACAGCTGCAGACATTACACATCACACATAAGATCAGAAAGCTGGGTGTTTTTTTGTTTTTTGTTTAAATATAAGCAATTCTCTTATTTGAATGTTCCATATTTCAGTACTGTATAGTAAGTTAATTTGCCATTGTTACTATATTTACATAGCACTTTTTAGCCATTATAGTCTGCAGCATGGTCATACATTAGTGCCCCAGCAGATAATTTAGTGCATCAATTTAGATTTAATGTGCCAATAATGTGCCAATTTGTAGCTGGGTAGTAAACAATCAGTCTTACAGAGTAGTGTTTGGATTTTCCCTGAATTGTTACATGCAAAGTAAGTGTGTGGTCACATAAAGACATAGAATAAGTCTTCAAGCCAATCGTATGCAAAATAGAAGTTTAATTTTGATGGTGGTGAAACCTGACTGCCATTTTACTTGTAGCCTTAATACCGATACATGCACTGGGACACGTACCTTTTAGAGGCCATGATCATATAATGGTTAATACCACTGTATTTTACCGTAGAGCTTTTACTCATACGGCTTCATACAGCTAGAAGCAAGGGATTTTAAAAATCAGAACCACTAGGTACTAAAGGACAACTTAGAGATATGTTAATAATGTTTTAAGCATGAAACTGACCTCCCGGTAGGAAATAAACACAAAGTATCAAGATTAGAAACGAAAATGCTGCCTTTCTTTGTTAATCTTTGTTGGATTATACCAGTTGATGTGTTTCTTTCCCTTCAATTTATAGCAGCCAAGAGTTTACTGAAGAAACCGGACGGAGTAAAGGTAAGCTACACATTCTGGGGACACCTAACAATGTGTTTTCCATTACCATGTGACCTTCTAAATTGTCTTTACCTTGGCACTGAGATAACAAGTTCTCTTCCTTATTATGTTTTTCAATCATATATATGTGCATCTATGCTTGTGTAAACTGACCCTTTTGCAGCTGACGGTGATGTGACCATTTTGAAATGGCAGCCTTCTTGTGTATTTGGCATTGAGTTTGAATTGGTGGGTGGATTGTCTGAAGATAACTACAGAGCGTGGCTGGTCTTGAGTGTCATTCTGCCAGAAGTAGTTGGTTATTTTGGCAGAATTCAGTGAGTTTATGACCTCAGCTATTTAACTCAGGCTGAATAAGCGATGAAGGTAAGAAATAGATTATTTCCTAAATGTATGCCCCCAGGTTCCATAGGAGGAAAGATGCTTCACAAATTAATGCTCAAAATAAACCTTAAAAAAAACAGCTAAGGAACAATGCAATTTATTATTGAGAAAAAATTGCCATATTTCTTCCCACCACAACCAAAGGATTTACAACATAAAATAAACCATCCAAGCTGTCGTTAGAAAATGTAACTTTTTTTTCTATTTTGCTAGATTTCAATGGACTCTCCTTGATTGTAGTATTTATCCTTGCAACTTCTAAAAACAATACTTACTTTAAGTACCTAGATTACAGTATATTTGTCCTTGACTTGTTAACATGTATGATATTTGCACATTTAATGGGGAAGCACTCTAGCAATTTAGGTCCAGTGAATATAGGTCACAGTCCTTCTGCCAGAGGCAATGACTCTCCCATGGACCTGGCACACTTATTACTTGACACACTGAGGGAAAGCAGCACTTACAGTTTATGCCTTTCTCCATTTAAAGCTGCCAACCTCTAGGTGGTACCTAGAGATCTCCTGCTATGTCAGTTGATCTCCAGATTACCAAGATCAGTTCCCCTGAAGAAAATGGCTGCTTTGGTGGGTGGTCTCTATGGCATTGGGCCCTTCTGAGGTCCCTTCACTCCCCAAACTTCACCCTCCCCAGGCTTCATCCCCAACATTTCAAGGTATTTCCCAACCAAGAGCTGGCTCCCTATTCGTAAATCAGAATTAGACCCTATATGAAAAGAAGATATCAAAAATAAACTTATTTGACTCTTTGTACTGTTCATTACCAGGTGATTTATGAATATCTCCAAGTTGTGTTCCAATTCAGTTAGAGTTTGTGTTGTTCAGGGCCATTTTCCCTTACAGGTCTGTAATTGTCTCCGTTAAAATTGGTGTGTTTAAACAGTAATGCTGGTGACAGCTGTTGTTAGAACTTTGCTCGTATTTTTTTTATGGGAATCTGCCGTGGCTGGTGTTTAGGACTTCTTAATGTATTCTCAAGTAGTTATCTGAGTATGTGGGTGGGAAATGTGTTTTCTTACCAGTGTCCAAACTATTTGTTTTCACCATTATTTTCATGTAGAAGATCCAACTCCCATCCCATAATTTCCCTCCTTCCCTGCATATTAGGCCTTTAAAAACAAACATTACTGTTCTCCATGCATTAATACTTCAAATCCAACCAGTCACATTTTCTTCTTTTCCTTTCTTTCTGACTGGTCAATTCAGAAAAGGAAGTCCAGTTCGAGTGTTCAGATGATGGTGAGGATCTTTATCTGCCCGATTTTTCCTCCTATGCAACGTTCACACTTAGAGATGAAATAATTGTATTCAGATCTGTTAACATAACGATGGAAGCTGCAAGGCTTTTAAAATGCACGCTTCTGTACCCAATAAGCGTTATGTGACATCCTGAATTAATGGTTGGCATTCTTCTGGAGCAAGGTCATCAACTGTACAAATACTGGTGAAAAGCAGACATAATGTTGACCAGTACAACTGGTACAGTACAGTAACATTCTTAATAGAAAACTGTCCCTATGTTTGCTATAATCTTTGTGAGATTTTTTGAATTACATGGCTTCCCCTTCCTGTGTATTTAGGAGAGCTAATAATAGTCAGAAAAGCTTTTTTTACTTGAATTATCAATAGAAAATTTGTTCAGATAAATATGCTACAGTATTTTTAACAAATAGTAATAACAGAAAATCTGATCTATTTACACATAAACACAAAATTATACTCCTTTCTCTAAATACCATTGAATGTATCAGATGGTTTTTTTAAAATTAAATTAATACTGTTGTCATCTCCTTGATCTGAAAGGCGTTCCAGGAATTAAATTTTATATCACCATTTAAAGAGTGCAGACACTTTCAAGTGACTGACCATCTTACTTTACTCATGCTTGTGCCTTGCTCTTCTCTCCTGCCTTCTTACACAGAAATCCTAGTTTAAAACTAATTTCTTACTCATGATGTATGAATGCATGTGACTTAACCACAGTTAAACAGCACCACCTTGGCAAACTGGTTCTAAGACAGAATTTAATCCAGTCTTAGAATCCTACCCTTGTAGTGAGAAAATAACTTTGGTTAAGATGTGTGCCTACATTCATACGGAATGGGTAAAGGGAGGGTGCAGAGGAGGAGCTAGAGCAAACAAGGCAACAAACATGAGACTGTGCGTTATTTATTTATTTATTTTCAGATTTCTTCCCCAGGGACTCAGGGCAGTTTACAGCACATCAATCCAGCCAGATTAAAACTTTGAAATGACTAAAACCAATTTATGTAAAAACCCAGGGGCTCACTGCCTTCTCCAGTAGGAGGGTGGGGGAATAAATTGCTACGATGATGCTGACTGTATGGCGTTCAGTTGTTGTTATCTATGTAGGGTGGCCAATTATTGTTGGTGTTTTGTGGGCCTCAGCCATAGGTCTGGTGAAACAGCTCTGTCTTACAGGCCCTGCGGAACTGTTTTAAGTCCTGCAGGGCCCTGATCTCACTCAGAAGAGTGTTTGGGCTTAATCTTGGTTTGATGTGACATTTAAATGCACCTAAGTGGTTCAGTGTGATTTTATTTATTTTTATTTATTCATTATTCAATTTGTAGCCCTCTACATCAATACTTGAGATCCAAATTCATTGGTATTGAGCTACCACAATGCCGGGCTAAACAGCACAAAATCCTTACTAAAAGTGTAATATGTGCATTATAGAATCATAGAGTTGGAAGGGGTCATACAGTCCAACCCCCTGCTCAACGCAGGATCAGCCCAAAGCATCCTAAAGCATCCAAGAAAAGTATCCAACCTTTGCTTGAAGACTGCCAGTGAGGGGGAGCTCACCACCTCCTTAGGTAGCCTATTCTATTATATCAATTTAAGTCTACTCTTGACTAGTGTGGAGAAGAAAATGGGTTGGATCCAACCAACTTTTCTAAGGTTGGAAAGAGTCTCTTTTGATCAACTATAAGCTGGGGGTTATGGACAAAAGCCATGTGGACCCGAGGTTGTAGAAAGAAAAGGAATGGAGGAATGGAGTTAGATTGATTTAAAAAGCTGGTTGGATCTAACCCATTGTAAGCTAACAAAAAAGTCAAGCCATAAGTACTTGAAAATAAATGCCAGGATTTTACATCTGGCTACCACAAAGCTTAATTGACAGTTTGTCCAAAAAACTGCTTTTGTCATAGGTTTAGAAGCCTAGCATATATTGCCCTCATTCAACCTCAACACTTCGTCCCCAACAACCAGTCATCATCTTCTGTTTTTAATGGTGTTAATCTTGGTCTTGGAGAGATGGCTGAAGTCAGCATGAAGCCTCCTCTTCCCTAACTGTCCGGAGTAGAAAAAACAAGGGAAGAGTTGCTCTGTTGCATCAGATCAACCACCAGCGCAAAGCCCTTCTTCTGACTGTGTCCAAGTAGATTCCTACCTAATTCAGGGTAGAAATAAAGGTCCCAATTGGCAGGCATTCCTTTGTAGGTGGAAGAAATGTTATAATGGTGAGTAGTAAATTTTGAACTGTGCCTGGCTCTGTAAAAGACTGTTCTAGTTACAAAGGCTTTAGGGTTCTTGTTTTAAACTTCTGAACATACAGAAGCCACCTTCCAACTACATTTGAATCAGTGAAAGTTTTGCAAGTCTTAAGTAGGAAGTTAACAGGAAGGATTTACTTTTTGAAAAATGCTTTTTTATAACTTGCTACAATTGTTACTCCTTTTGGGGAAATATGTATAGTTGCTTCCTCAGTCCTCTGGACTAATATTTCTGTTTAAAAGAGAGGAAATTGGGTTGGTTTCTTTTTCTCAAAAACAGAGGTAACCAACTCTTTCCGTGTTACAATGGTGATTTTTGCATGAATCGAAATCCCTCTATCTGTATTCCTTAAGAAATTATATATTTGCAAAAAGGGGTTTTGGTTGTGTGTGTTTTCTTTTAAATCTTAGAACTACCTTGGCATGCACTCCATGTTCCCCACTCAAAAGAACTTGATTCCAAAAGCAGTTCATGTGTCTAAGTGGCATGTACTTCTGAAAGTCTCTTCCATCAGTACAGAAGGCAGTATTGTGTATATATATTGAGGGGATTTCCTGCATATTTATGGTGAAAGGTATGTCAAGGCTTGGGTCACCTTCAGGTACCAGCTCTGCACCAGTGGTGCACAACTGCAGGTTTTGACCCGAACTTCTGTGGAAAAGATGTCCTTCCAGCAATAGTTGCTTGAATACTATTTGATTCCTGATCAGTTTTTCCATCTTACATAACTTTTCCTTCTGTGTATCTTCATCTTTTTCTTCTGTTTTTGGAATGCTGCTTTTGTGGGATGTCAAATTGTATTAAACTTAAGTTTGGGGGGAGGGGTTGGGTCAGTTGATTTGATATTGCTACACAGACAAAGTTTAAAAAATGGTGCATTTCTCCTTCCTTCATGTCCTGTTTTTGTGATTCCACATCTATTCTAGCCAATAAATACGAATAATAAATGATTTTTGAAGCAAACTGGGATGCCCCTGAAGAGAACCAGTGACTTTGACACATAGTACATTTCTAAAATTTATAAAGAGTATTCAGGATATTTATGAATATTAATATGTCCTTTTATACATGACAGAGTAAATTTGGGTGTTTTTAAAAGCATTTCTTATCCCTGTTTTTTGCCAAGGAGCTTGGGGGTGGTATACCTGGTTCTCCCCTTCTCCATTTTGACCTAACATTTGCTTGATCCTGATCCAGCACTTGAAACACGACGACTCTTTGTCAGACCTTTTCATCATCAATATGGGAGCTAGATGAAATGGCGTTAGCAAGTAGCCAAAGATAACAATTTATTTCCTAGTGTTGCCCAGAGTCCTGACATTTATTTCATACTAAAACATTTCCGTATTACTGGGGAAACCGTTACTGCCATATTTCAGAACCCATTTGTTTTTATTGTTGTCATTTAACTGCATTGGAGAAATCTCCCCTTTTATGTGCATTAAATCTTGTTCTTATTCGGAGTAAAAGAATAAATAAGTGTCACGATGCTTGCCTAAGCTACAATGTTATTATGAGATCACTGGGCAATTGTAAGGATTACTAATGGTATACAAGAGCTAGGTGTTGATCAATGCTGATATTTAGGATGAGAATGAAGTACAAGACCCAAAATCCCCAGCACGGTACTTTGTCTCAGCATGAAAGCTATTAGCTAAACCATGTGCCAACTTTATTTACTTGATCCTTACAAAAATTCTTCAAGGCACATAGTTAACATTTTGTGGAGGAGTAATCAAAGCTGATAACGTCTATTGCCAAAGGCTGCCTTGATATTTCCATGAGCAACATTCAACATGCACAACACACGTTAGGATGTTAGTGCTGTGGCTCAAAGTTATGTGTTCAGACAATTACTGCCATCCTCTGACAAATTCACCTCTATTCAGAGCTTCAGTGGTTTTTTAATGTGGATAATTTAATATAATAAATGGAAATTTCATGCCACAAATTAAATGTATTTATTTATTGGCAAAATGAATGAATAAATTATTTGCTTTTGTTTTCTTTTATAAGTTATATAGTTGAGTTTGGTTTTTATAGTCACCTGGGAAAGTTTCTGTTTCCATTTTGGGTTTTTTAAAATTTTTCTATACATAATGCTTTACTTTCTGTGATGAGCATAACTTTCCATCTACCTCATGTGCAGCTCAAGTATTTTACCTGTTATGTCCAGCACTTGCAAAAGCAATATGATTCCCCCATCAAACAGAAGTTTTTATGATAACTAGATTTGATCTTGATATTTTTTTTAAGATTCCATGAGCATCTTTGTTTGCTACCATACATCATATGTGTACTACAAGTATAAGTTTGGAGAAACTTTAAAAATTTGAAGTAAAATCTTGATATTTTTAAAGGACACAGCTTAATTATGAAGAAGAAGAGTTGAAGAAGAGTTGGTTCTTATATGCCGCTTTTCCCTACCCAAAGGAGGCTTAAAGCGGCTTACAGTCGCCTTCCCATTCCTCTCCCCACAACAAACACCCTGTGAGGTGGGTGGGGCTGAGAGAGCCCTGATATCACTGCTCGGTCAGAACAAATTTATCAGAGCCCAAGGTCACCCAGCTGGTTGCATGTGGGGGAGTGCAGAATCGAACCTGGCATGCCAGATTAGAAGTCCGCACTCCTAACCACTGCACCAAACTGGCTCTCTTATTATTTTCATAGCACAGTTTTTATTTAGTTCAACATGTTAGGCTGTGAGATAATATTTGCTGCTTTCAGTTTAAGAAAGTATCACGCTAATATGCAATCTTCACAGAATTTATAATGTCCTTTGAAAATATAAAAAGACATAACCCATACTTACATAGAAGATGTTCACATTATTGTTCTGAACCAGATGTTATGCATTGTTGGCCCAATTTTGAGTAAAGTGATACAGGGCAGAGTTTTCATACAGTGGATTTCTGAAGCGATGTGGCTTTCAAACAGTTCCACTTTTTTCCCATGGAGTTTTTAAAAATGTTCTAAAATCCATTAGCAATCAGTGACCAATGCGAAATACAATGGCAGTTTCATCTGCCTTCTGCCTAAAATTGCCGTTTAGAAACTTATTGTTTTGCCTTGATTTTTAAAAGGACATCGGATTTAATTGAACAATAAGGTGCTAGAATTGTTTGGTTTTAAGCTACAGAGAGATTGATTTGATTTGGGCGGGATTCCGGCTGTGCCCAGAGAAAGAAAAATGTATTGTGTCATGCTGTAAGATTCATTCCTGCACTGGAAAATTGAAGGTATTTTTGAAACAGCTGTTTTATTGATTTCTTTTTGTACGTCAATATCCTGCCTGTGCTGCAGACTGCAGAAGACATGTCTTATGACATAATGAATTGGACATGCTAGATCTGAAAATTATAAGCATTTCTGTATAAATGTGATTTGGAAAGGTTTTAGGTTCAGTTCCCAGCTAGCAAGGATTCACTTTGCTGTAACCATGGCAGCAGCTTGAGTCTCACATGACTATAATGAGTAGATGAATCTCCAGTGCTGTTGGTTTCCACATAAAGCCCAAATAGGTACATTCAATTTCATAGTGTCACATGCAAATAGGAAGATGGTCAATGGGTCTCTGGAAATGTAAGCCCTTTCTTTCTTAACTTTGCATTAACTACCCATTTCTTGGTTTTAAGCTACTTTTATAGAATCTCAGTGAAAACCATATCCAAGCTATACAGCACCTCCTAGAGCATTTCTGAATTGCCTTGGGAGAAGCCGCTATAGTTCCTACCAAATCTGTTGCCATTGTTCCTTTTGAGTTTTATGCCTTCATTCTTCTGTAAGTCTTTATTTCCATATCTATATCTGTATATAGGTGTTCTATATAGGGAGATATAGATATGATAACACATTGAGAGGTCTAAGGCTTGTCTGTTTCTATTTTCTGCATACCTACAGATAAACAACAAAACCAACGTGGTAACCAGCCCCAAAGAAAATATTCCTACCCCGGCGCTGGTATACCTGGATTTTTCCTATAACTTTTGAGTTCCATTTCTGGTTTTTCTCTTTTACTTTGTTTGCTTTCCAAAACTCTGAATCTTTTCCCCTCTGTTCCTTGAGAAATGAGGGGTTGCATTTTTAACAGGCAGTTCATTGTGAAAAGTGTGTGTTTCTGGTTAGCCAGTGTGACTTGGTAAATGGATGTCATTGTGCAGTAGAATTGGTAGCCCATAGCTGGACTTCTTTGCATGCTGTGTGTCAGAAATTTTAGATTACGCTTTTTGTGTTGCCGTTAGCTCTTCAACTGATGATTCAGAATTTGTAGAATGCTGTTTTTTCAAATCATATATATGAATGTCAAAATCAAGGAGAGCTAACAAGATTATTACTAGGCAACAACCTAATAGACCTTATTCCGCTTTTCTGTCCCTGCTTTCTCAGAAAGCCCAACAGGACTTTGCAAGACTCTACTTAATGGAGATCAAGAGGCATCTAGTCCTAAGGCTTGTTATGAACTGTGG
This sequence comes from Paroedura picta, assembly GCF_049243985.1. Lineage (NCBI taxonomy): Eukaryota > Metazoa > Chordata > Lepidosauria > Squamata > Gekkonidae > Paroedura > Paroedura picta. The sequence goes on from NC_135378.1 coordinate 65,442,070, forward strand.
CTACCCTTCTAGTTGCACTATTCATACATCACAATTTTGCTTTTTGCTCCTTATCTCCATTTCTCAAGGCTGTGCAAGAAAAATTTCAAATTAAATCCAGCCAATTACAAATTTTTAAGAGGCATCTCATCTTCAGTGTTTTGACAAATAGATGTAAGGTACTGGAGACTAAAAAGTGCCCGCAGTTGAATGCCCAAAGAGCCTATGGCCAAGTATTTTAAAAAGCAATGGCTTGAAAGATTCTTTTGTCAGGTATTCCCCCTAATCGCTTTTGAAAGCCATTGCCAAACATGTCTTTGAATGATATGTGTTTGTGTGCCCTCAAGCCTTGAAATATTTTTGCTGATGGATTAAATCAGGGGTAGTCAAACTGCGGCCCTCCAGATGTCCAAGGACTACAATTCCCATGAGCCCCTGGCAGCATTTGCTGGCAGGGGCTCATGGGAATTGTAGTCCATGGACATCTGGAGGGCCGCAGTTTGACTACCCCTGGATTAAATAGTGCTATCTTCCATTGTTACTCTTTATGAGTTTTCATTAATGTCTGCAGTATAAAATGGATCATAGAGGCCCATTATGCACGGCCGCCGAAACGGCGATTTCGGGTCACATGGAAAACGTGGAGGGGGAAGACGCGATGCATACCGGTTATGTACGGTGTGGGGTGCGACGGCGGCAAAACCCAGAGTAACCGATTATGCACGCGGCGATCCGGGCGCCGCTTCTGGTTGCGCCCCGGTCACCCGGAAGCTGCGCTTTCTTCCGCGTTTCACTGACGCGGCTTTTTCGGCGGCATGCACCAAAGCTGCGGCCGGTTGCAGCTGGCTCCGTGCGTTATCGGTGATTTTAGTCGCCGCCATTCCACCCCGAATGTGCGCTAAAACCCCCGTGCATAATGGGTCAGAGTGACACTTCCTCCTGCTTCTAGCGTTGTCTGTTTTGTTATTTCCTCCCTCTGCCCCACTAAGCTCCGTATGGTCCCTTTTTTATCTAGAGTACTTCCTATTGTATGAATCAATTCATTTGCATAGGTTACCATATTTTCTGTAGAAGCTGTGATGTAAAAAGCAAGGGTTGGGTTTGATATAGGACAGTGGAAAACTGAATGCCTCATTTGATCTCCAGAGCTTCAAAGCCCTGTGTGTGTATGTGTTGATCATGAATAAGGTCTTGCATGCGGCTGCAATAGATACAACAGGCTCTCCCGCTGGCTTGCCAGTTTCATCCTCTGGCACCAGCTAACGTTGCTTTGGCTTTTGTCAGTGCTTAGCACTTGTCATCTGGCTCTTCTTGTTCTCCCTCTCAGTACTGAGAAAACTGTTTACCCAGAACTGTTTTTTTCTCTCTTTCTCTCTCTCTCTCCATTTTGTTCTCACTCAGGAGCCCCAAACTACCGTAATCCACAACCCAGATGGAAATAAGGTATAGAGACCAAACAAACAAAAAACAAAAAATCACTGCTCTCCTCTTTCAAATTCTACATTCCATTCAGTATTCCAAGACACTGTGTGCTTATTAAACAGAACTTCACTGAGGGATTCACTCCTTAAAAGACTTCCTTCTGTAGGGGACTTTTTCTGTACATTTCCAAGTTCCCTCTGTTGTAGCAGAGGTCAGTTGAAGTCGAGGGTTTATAACTTCTGGCAGAAGCCATTCTCTGGTACTGGTGTTCATCTCTGGCCTCTGGCTTAATACCACACATTCTTAAGGAGAAAAAGAAGGTTGTTCTGAGATGCAGAGCTTATGTTAAGGCTGTCCATTTGCTGAAATTCAAGAAGGGCACCACTGGAGATTAATTCCATCTTGTGTTTCTCAGCATGCTTATTATTTGTTGTAAAAGAGAGGCGAGGTCTTGGTTTGGTTTTTGTCTGGCACATATTTCAGATTTTAAGTTGAACAGTGCGCGGCACCCAGATTAGTGTACAGTGTCTGCATACTAGTTCACATACATCCCCATACACACCTCTCTTTCAAATGCCCATTCATGTTACTGTCTGCTTTCTCTGACCATTTTCTGCATAAGATGTTTGCAGTGAGTGAAGAATGGACAAGTCAGCTGTTGGCAATGAAAATATTACTCACGCTTTAACCCAGGCTGTCTTCTCCTTCCTGGGAAGGCCTAATTGCTAAATGTTCATATCTAGCTGATATGAGCCATTGGTAGAAATATATGGGGCCAGATAAAACCAGAATGGTCTGTGGGCTTTGTGCAGGGGGACCCATGGACCAGAAGCATCTCACCCCTTTTTCGTTGCTTGATTTCTTCATGGAACTTCAGCCTTTTTTGAGAAGATCATTCAGCAGCTCATCCTTGGGGTGGCAAATATGATCTTTGGATTTCACTGGAATTATTGTAATGCCTTTTAGCCCTTTATTTTCTTTGCGCCATTGTTCATGATAGCTAAGCATGTGTTATAAATGTTTTTGCATTGTAGATTCCCCCGTACCCCCTTGCATGGTCTTGGAAATGAGCTAAGCCAAGAGAGGGCAACTTGCAGTGGTTGAGCTGCTACCTGTTCATTCTTGCAAGGCTCTTGGGAATTACAGCCTTCATTTTCAAAAACAAAACCTCTTCTAGCTTTTTGTCATTGTTGCAGAGTTAAATTTGTCATTGTCAATGCCAAGTAGTTTTCAGTGCTGAACAAGTTGCCTGTTCCTGGACTGGGGAATAGCATACTTAGTGCTTCATCGCCTACTAATCAAAGGAAATGTCTCTGTGTGCACAGACATCCGTACCCTTGCCTGATTGATCTCCTATAATTTATTTGTGGTGGCACCATTTTGTGTTTCAAGATTGTGTTTGAGCAGCAGCATAAGGTCAATGTCCTTCCTCTAGCATGTATCCTGGGCTGTATTGTTTTTACATCTCCCCTTCCTTTCCCATATTTATTTTGTAGTCTCAGACCTATTTTTACATAAGGTAGATTGTGACATTTACTTTGCTGCTATCTGCTTGTGAATCATGTTTTGCCTTTCATGTGGTGCTAAAGCGCAGTTGACAGCCTACATTTTTACTAGCATCAGATTTTGACCACAGAGTAGCAAAACCAAAGGAAATGAAACATAATGGCTCTTTAGCGTGACTGCATTGGTAGGATAGGGGCGAATTTGAGGTATAACCGTTCCCTTCACCCTAAAACCAAAAACATAACCTAGCCAAGAAAATCACTTGTTAGAGAAATTGCTGTTGTTCCATTACCCCCCCCCCCAAAAAAAAAAACCCACCCCTGTTTTAACATTATGGGAGAAATGAATGCTTCCGTGGAGCCAGCTGCTTCTTCAGTGAGCTAGCGTACGGGATTTCTTCTTGAACATGTGTGGACTCCGTAAACATTTTCAACGGTGTGTTATATAACCTTTGACGCATGATACATCTGTGTATGTGGTTCGACTCTTGAGCATTCTAACACAAGACAGAGCATGATGGTCTATTTCGATTAAGAGGATGATGTTGGGATGCGGGTTTAAGGGATGGAATTAGTGATATATCCATTGGTTTCACATACATCTTGTCTTTTTAATAGTCAGTATTGCATTTAGCTTTTCAAAACTTTAATTTGACTCTACCTTGTGAAAACACAAAAGGACATTGTTGAAGCTTAGGGTAGCCATTTTATTATACAAACCAAACATCTGAAATCACTGATCAGACCTTGGAAACAAGCCTGTAGATGTTACTTGAAAAGTTTTCATATACTACTTTTTTCCAAACATACCCATGTTAACATTTGTGACCAGAAAGGGAAAACAAAGAAACCCAACTCCTTTCTTTCTAGAAAGGGAAACAGGATCCAACTTCTTCCTAACCCCTTCATACTCAGGCCATTGTTAGGGACTATTTACAACCTTATGATTAGCTATTCCTTATTGTGACATGCCTGTCTTACTACTGTTAGGCTACTAATTTTTTTAATGGGAAAGACTGTTTTAAAAGTTTGTTCTGTAACAAGTAGCTATATGAAAAATATATAGTATATATACATATTATAAGCTTTGACAGTGTCCTTCTGGGTGTACAAGCCTAATTTTCTTCTTATTTGTAATGCATAAAACTCTGAAAGCAATCAGAGATGCTTGCCTTTTTGACAGAGGTGGTGACTTTAAAATAGCTGCCGGATGAACCACTGAATTTGTAAACTGGCAGCCAATGCTATATCTGCAGAAAAATACAAAACAAGCCCTTGTTCTGAGCAAATGTCTTTAATCTCAATAAGTAGCCAGTAACTACCTATCTCTTTGATTTGGCTTACCCTTAAAATGGTGGCCAAGATTCAAAGTGCAGTTCAGCGTGGCAGTCTGGACTTAATTTCTTGGCACTAAAGACTGCTATGCTATGTCACAGACTAGCTCTGAAACCCCTTTCAGTTCTGAAAATGTTTTGTCATATATATATATATATATATATATATATATATATATATATATATATATATATATATATATATATATATATATATATATATATATATATATATATATCTTTTTCAGATTTATTTCCTGCCACTCCCTAGACTGCTCATGGCGGGTCACAATGTCTTAAAACCCATTAAAATTTCCAGTAAAAGACATAAAACCATCCCAACATGATGACAAAAAATCCCCTTCCTGCCCCCTATTACTAAGGGGGGCATAGATTGTCTGAGTTTGAGGAATACAACCCAAAACTTCTTAGAAGAATAAGACATTCAGCAGTACAATTCCCTGGATCCCTAGAAATATGAATCTTCAAAACTGAAACAAAAATACATCGATCTAAAACATATCTTGATAGAAAACCACAGATTGGATTTTAGCCACATAAAATCAGTAGGGGCTGATTAGCATTTACTTCCATAAATTTAATGTACATCAGGCTGCAAGTATGTTCAAATTTCTGAATGGCATGTCTTTTTTGTCATGCATACCAACCAGGTTTACCGTGGGTCATTCTGGTTGCCAGCTAATATGATTCACCATTATCTGTCTAAAAAGTATCATCAATGGCCCAAGAGAGTCCATTTTTACAGTAATATTTCCATTATATTCCTGTGGAGTCTAAAGCAAGACAACAGGGAATATGTGTTGTTGTTTTTTAATGCTCCCTTTTGGAACTGCTTGACCTTGGGTTTCAAGTAGAAGCAGTCACTCTTTGTGATTGTTTGTGTGTGCCTTGCAGTCACGCGCGGTCTGCTTCCACTTCTGGGCTTTGCATGATTTGTATAACAATTGTAAATCCTGTAAGGATGAAATCAAGAATAGGGGATCAGTTAATGAATTTCTGTTCTATTTCTCAACAGGAATCCACAGAGAGCTCCAACACAACCATTGAAGATGAAGATGTAAAAGGTATGCTTTAAAAAGAGATTTTCCAGCAGCTAACATCTGATTTAATTCGATGTCAGTATTATATGTATTTTATATATTTACATGTACGGCTTCTGAATGATCTCGGGGAAACATGATCATAAAAACTGAGTATGTCTTATTTTCTCTCTCTTGATCACTGGATCAGTGGTGGCACATCATAACTCCCTCTCCTTAATCCCTTTTAACAGAGTGACTGGGTGAAAAATAACAGAGAGAAACTGATGCAGGCCAAGCTTCCTCCTACCCATCAATCACTGGCCCCAACCCCTCCAATTTAGCCACGCTGTGATATATGTGGAATTTTAATATGTATGAAGAATTACTCTATGCCACAGCCTTTACTGTGATATCAGACTAGCTTTTAATATCATCAGTGATATATGTTATTTTTATATGCCTTATTGTTCACTGAAACTCAAGTGGAAATTCAGATAAGCAGACTGTCATGGGTTTGGATCATGTGTTTCCTCCACAAAAGACAGAGAAACAAGGCTGTGGATTCCTTCTCCATATATCTGGCACTCCACTCTTAGGTCCAAGTTCCCTATATGGTCATAATCCTTAGGTTGGGTGTACCATGCATATAGGACTGAACATTGCAAACGTTAACCATGGAGAACTATCTGGGCCTTTTAAAATTGGAAATCATAAGCATATACCACCTTACTGAAAGACTTATCCTCACATGTGAAGGTCTTATTAACCAGACCTCTGATTAATGAAAGCTGTACTCCTGTGCACTCTTCTCAGCACTCCTTTCTGAATAAACATGTGCTGCATTGCTCTGTAATTAAAACTTCAGAAATAGAAAATATTAATTAATTGTAATTTTATGTTGCAGTCATAATTATGTATGCCTTCTCATTTTCTTTTTCAGTTCCCAATAATATCTTTTCATTGCAAAATTAATAAACTGCATTTTGGAAAATCTGTTCAGATGCCAAGTTTGGAGTTTTCTGGCCCAGGAACTGTTTTTTTCAATTTAATTTCCCCACTTCTTCCTTTTGCTTTAATACTCTTTATATTCCCTAAGGATGTGATTCATCCAAATTATTGTTTACTTAGGTTGGGCTGGTTTTCATGACACAACTTAGTAAGACAGTAGTAGTAGTAGTAGTAGTAGTAGTAATACCCCCCCTGAGCATTTTTGGAAATTTAAAAATTTAAAAAAATATATTATATCATTCTTTATTATAGATAGATGTTGGGAAACTGCACAAGATATGGAGTTTATGATATCATTTCTACATGAAAAAAGCATGTTAGAGTGTGAAACAAGACTCAGTGGGCCCCAGCGCTCACAGTCTATTTGTATTGCATACAACTGCTTTTCAGATTAATGGAACTTGTTGCACTTGTTCAATAACACCCTTTCATGTTATTACAGCAAGGATCTGATAATGTGAGGCAATTGAACTCACTACTAAATGCAAGTCAGAAATGTTATTAGTCAAGCAAAGATAAGATAATATTTCATGGGGACTTCAGATTTCCAGATGAAATGTGAATGCATAGAAGTAATCTGGCTTCTTTTTCCCTATCTTTCTTTTAGTCAAGGTAATGTTTTTAGAATAGATAATATGGTTGCCTCCGCCAGCATTTCCCAGGGATCTGATTTGTTTTGCATGCCACAGAATCCTTTGTTCTCTGTTACCATAATGAGATCAACACCATTAGATATGATTGTATGGTGTTTATCCTTTATCTAAACACAGTGTGAACAAAAGAAAAGCCCCACAGGAATAGCACATGTGACTACCCATTTATCTTATTTCAGTCTGGAAATGCTCCCTGTGTGGCATGAGGACTTCTTGGTACCTTTTACAGAGGGGTTTTTTTCCTCCTGAAAGCAAGACAAAATGATACTTTATCTGCATCATAGGATCTCTTTCTGGATCAAAATCTTTCATATCCCCTGGATCCCCTAGATAACTCCAATTAACTTGTAGCTCTGGTTTCAAAGGGACTTGCTCCCAGGTAGCCAACTTGACACAGTAGGTTAAAGGAAAAGTCTTTTTGGTATGTGGTGGAATCAGTATCCTAACCTGCTTTGTGTATTTATTTTCAAATGTATACCTCATCTCATCTGAAAGTTCAGACCAGCCTACGTAATATCAAACTTTGAAATTCAGTATTGACTATTTAAAAATTTAAAGTCCATTAACAATAGTAACAATGATTATTATGATAACATTGGTTCAGGTGGGTAGCCATATTGATCTGAAGTAGCAGAACAAAGTTTGAAACCAGTGGTACCTATAAGATTAACGAAGTTTTAGTCAAGGCACAGGCTTTCGTGTGCATGCTAATCTTAAAGTTGCCCCTGGACTGAAACTTGTTCTATTGTATTCTTTGTTCTATTATTACTATTATATTAAATTCCCATTTGCTGAGTATTGGCTGCCCCTTGAAAACCTATTCACTTTGTTTCTAGTTCCTGAGATTACTGTAGACCAGATGGGGAGCCAAATTCTGCGCCAGACCTCTTGACTCTGTACAAAATACCAGTTTAGATGTGTAGGAATACAAATTATCTATCAGTAGGTCTTAAAATACTGACCATATTTTTAGCCCCAAGCTGCATAATACAGACTCTCTTTACTGCCATTTGTAGGACTTTTCACAGTAATTTATGTATTCTTATCAGCACATCAGTTATTCTATAAATGCAATCTATCATTTATGTTCAAAATCATTCTAACTCATTTGCATTGACAATAGCTGAACTACAGTGAGACAACCAAATTAACTTAAGATACACTGATTTGTTTGGGGAGAAAAGTGGATAATTATTATTTAATACTATATTATGGAATTCAAAAGTGTTCATGCTCCTATGCTGGCATCTGAACAGAGACCATTGTGATGAATACCTATCCCTTAATCTCGTAGCTGAGCTTCTTTTTCACAAGGGTTCTTGTTATATTCAGAAATGTTTGTTTGTTTGTATGTGATTAAATTCCTCATTTTGTTTTCTTTTTGTTTTGGCCTTCTTTCTGTTCTTTCCTCACATCTGCATGCTTACATACAGCTCTCAGAAAGGAGGGTGACATGGAGGTGTCCTCATGTTCTGCTCACCATTCCTCTTCTCCCATTGCTTCTTCATCTTACCGGTTACCATCCTTCTTGTGTCTCAGCGGCCACTCCTGCTGCCAATGGCTTCTGAGGATTCTGATCATACTCTACCTCCTCATCTTTGTTTGTTCATATGTTGTGTTTCTTTCCATGAATTCGGCGGCAAAGTCCAAGAAACTTTCACATGCACAGAATCATTTGCATGAATCTGACTCCTTCCCGTTCACTCCTTCCTCTCTTTTGTGTAAGTTGAGAGATGGACAACTCGCTTACCCCACTTCTACACACAATGGAATAAGCAATCCATGGCTTGGTTCCCAACTAAAATTTTCATGAAGCATGATCTCCCTGCCTTCCCCCTCCTGCTGAAGCCCCAAATGTGTCCTCATATGCTGCTCCTGGAGGATAAATGGGGCGGGGGGAATGGCTTGGGGAGGTCTGCTGCAGATAATGGGGACAGATGAACATTTCCCTTCTGTCTGCAGATTTTTAATTCAGGATCCAAACCCATATTTAGGGCTGGCCTTAAAGTGCAGCTTATTCCAATATGATAACATGTTATTTCTCTACTGAAATTGGTAAATATCTCGCTTCCATGAATGATTCAATAATTGATTGATGTGCTGTGAGAGAGCTTGTTTAGGAAGTCACTGCGAACAAAGTTGGAGAAATTATAATTACATTATCTTAATTGAAAAGCAGGAAATAAAAAAAACTTGTGAGCAATGTTATATAGAAAAATCATACATATTTTAGGACTATTTGCATTGATGTTGCTGAATGTGTAATCTGGTCTTCTTTCTGACATTTGGAGGCTTTCTCGTTAAAACAGTGCAGAGCAGAAACCCAGTCGGTGAGAAAATTCTCCTGGGGAAGCCCCAATGAGAGCACGACTGTCTTCTTAAACATCTCAATTCATTTCTAAGAATCATGGGATAATATGATTATGCTATAAATCAGTGTATCACACAGACTCTGTGACATAGATCTTGGTATTCACATGCTGCCTAGATGTTACATGAAGAAATCTATGCAATGTACTGTGTCTTGTCATTAGAACTCTGGTATTTATGTAGGTACTTCATCACGTGGGAAGGGGATGATTGGAGGAAAGCCAACAATGTATCAGTTTATTGTGCAAAGGTCAGAAGAGCTATGCTGCAGGACTTGTCAGCTCCCCACAGAATTTTAATATGGTAGTACTAGTACTCTTTTATAAGAGCCTCTTGTGGCGCAGAGTGGTAAGGCAGCCGTCTGAAAGCTTTGCCCATAAGGCTGGGAGTTTGATCCCAGCAGCCGGCTCAAGGTTGACTCAGCCTTCCATCCTTCCGAGGTCGGTAAAATGAGTACCCAGCTTGCTGGGGGGTAAGCGGTAATGACTGGGGAAGGCACTGGCAAACCACCCCGTATTGAGTCTGCCATGAAAACGCTAGAGGGCGTCACCCCAAGGGTCAGACATGACTCGGTGCTTGCACAGGAGATACCTTTACCTTTATCTTTTTAGTACTCTTTTATAGAGTCACCATCCCAACTTCATGTTGACTGTGGCCTCTCTGTGTTAATACTTGCCCTTTTTATGTGCAACATTCAGACTTTATTCTCTACTGCTTCTACTCTAGATTGTTTTAAGACACAGCGTAATCTTAAACAGAAGTCCATCTTTCTAATTCCATTGAAAGTCAATGGAAAGATGTAAATCTGCTGAGGATTGCAGTCATTTTTTGCTGTCTTGGTTTTATTTGTTGTAAATTTCTTAAAAATCGGAAAGGGGGGAAGTTGGCTATCTATGGATTAATCATTGACGAATCCATACATTTCTTTAAAGACCCAATTTAGTTGTACAGGAGTTCAAGATGTAAGGTAAGGTCAGAATTGTTCAAAAAGGTTAGACATGAAGAAAGTGGCAAATATTGAAAGTAGTGGCCTCTGTTGTTTTTTAGAGATTGAAGTAGAAAATGTTATATTGTTACAGCCATAACCAAAAGCAGAAATTGCATGTAGGAGAAGATACTTAATATAAAGTGCTATTGTATTCATATCTCTTAGAGGAAATAGATTGATGTGCTTAAGAAAAGATTTGCACTGATCTACAGTAAAGCCGGGTCTTAATGTCATATGGTTATACTGGAGAGCAGCCTTTTTCAATCTTTTGACCATGGAGAAGCTCCTAAAATAATTTTTCAGCCTTCAAAGAGCCCCAGAAGTGATCAGGTGGCCATGCCTCCCTGTCATGTTGCCCAAACGTAACATAACATCTGAAGTGACCTCACCATCCACGTTAATAGGTAGGTTAAAGAACAACTGGAGGGGGAGACAGGAGGGGGGTCAAGATTTGGGTAGCCATGCAGGCTCCACCCCTTCCCAGGCACAGAAACTACAAGAGGATTTGGACTCCTGGAACTTGCGCAGACCACTGGAGGGCTTTGGATCTCTGGTTGGGAACCCCTGCTGTAGATAGTTTGTATCAGAATTTTCTAATAATTGTCGTGGACCTGGTAATTATTGCTGTTCTAAAATATGTCTGCATTCATGATAGGCTTAAATAAAATACTTTTAAACATTACTTTTAAACATGGACATTTATAAATTCTATAAATCCCCATTATGTCTATTATAGGCACAGTCTGTTGGGAAGTCCTCCTGTACAAGCCCATCAAAATGAATATGCCCTGTGTTGGAGCATAAATGCATGGTTCCCATTTATTTTGATGGAACTTAATGATCTTTATAGATTTTACTTAAATGTAAGTTAGTATATGTGAGTATGTGTCCAAGCTACTTTGACAGCAGTCCCCTTTCTTTCAGTGGGGAAATTCCTAATAGATGGTTCTCTGCACCAGAAGAACAAATCATTTATGCTTCTACACGCTTTGCTTCTTTATTTAGGCACGTCCAATTTTCCCTTAGAGTCCACGGTTCTTCCCACTCACAGCTTTTAGCGACTGCCTTTCTGTAGGCCACTCCCCACCTCCCATTTAAGGGTAGGAATTGTGTTAGAAAAGGACCACAGTTTGATGTGAGAGAGCCATTTGTACATTGAAGTGCAGTCTTTAAGAACCCTCCACAGGACATAATAGCTCTTTTATTGCTGCAGACAGAATCAGTATTTTTGCAATGCAATCAGCTTTCTCATTCTACTAGTAATAAAATTATTCAGGTAATATTTATGGATACTTTAAATGCCCAACTCCAGTCAATTAATGAATTGCCAGCTTTAGAACTGTATCAGTGTTTGAATATATGGCATGTAGATGACAATTATGTATTAACTCATTTTTCAATATTTGGAAACCTTTTATAAAAACTTATATGTAGATGTGCTACCACTGTAGCTATATTTTCATCTCTATATAAGCCTTTTTTTCTTAAAAACAATTATCTTTCCCTTGTTCTGTAATTGTGGATACTGTAGATACATAGACTGTAATCTAATTCAAATGCTAAAAAGGAAAGCCATTCTAAACTTTTTGCATCTTTCTGAGACAAGCAGTATGACACTGGCAGAGATTAAAAGAAGAGAAAATAGTCTCCTGTGTAGCATTAAAATATTCTATGTAAACACTGTGAAGGCCATACAGTCTGTAGCGTGAACCTTGCTTATTGTTTCCCTTGCAGTTTTATAAGCATTGGGGCTATGAATCTTGCCACCTTTTAAGTTAAACACATCATTTGTGGTGTAAAGACAATGCTGAAATTACAGTCATGTTAGCTTGTGGCAAAACCCAAATAAAAATCTATTTGAAGCCGCAGCTTTTGACATATTTGTTTGGGAGCAAGTCCCATGTGTAGGATCCGGCCACGAGATCCTATGTGACAGCCTGGCTGAGCTATAGTGTTCACTGGCCTATGCAAAAGCTAGCTTCACCAGATGCATGGACAGCAAGATAATGCAGGTCTCTGTGTCTTATTCAGAAAAGAATGCTGATAATTACTAGGTAAACACTGATGACCTCTGGATCGTTTAGAGGCCATCCTTAATGGATGCCACATGTGCAAATGTGTTTTTTAGATTTATGGTTTTTTTCTGTCTGTTTCAAATGTGCTCTTTGGCTCAGAAGCAGGGAACAGCAAGGACACAAGCTTCTCTCCCTTCTGTCTACCAAGTATGAAATTACCGGCATCATGGCCGGGAAGAATACTCCTGTAAATCAGCCATCTGTTGTAAGCAAAACAATTTTATAATCTTATTTCTACTTATGACCCATCTGATTGGTCTCACATGAGAGACAAACATGAATTCGTTCCTCTTTATTTGTGGCTGTGATGCTTGAAAACATGATTATGAATGTCATATCAGTACTTGTTAGTCGATATTAGGGATGGGCACGAACCTAAAAATTCCAGTTTGGGGTTTGAGGTAAACCCCAAACCAAACCCTGAAATGAGCTGAGTTTAAAAATTGCCCAGACCGAACCAGCCAGTTCAGATTTCCCTTAGGAATTGGCTTACCATAGCGCCGGAAAAAAGATTTCCCTCAGAAGGGTTAACTGGCTGGCAGCTATTTAAACCTAACAGCTGATGTGCTGACCCACACCATTGGTAGGTTTAAATGACTAGCAGCCATTTCACTTGTCTTTTTTGTTTCCCAGTTTTGGAAGTAGGGAAGCAAAACCGACAGGTTTAATGGCTTGTAGCCATTTAATCTTAACAGCTGATAGGAGGACCTGCCCTGCTGTTAGGTTTTAGTAGCTGTGAGCCATTTCTGCCTTACAGTGTGGCAGGTGTGCCAGTCAGTTGTTAGGTTGAAATGGCTGTGAGCTAGGGTTGGGTGCTTCGGCCTCCAAAGCAGCTGTTCATGCTCGAAGCAGCCAGCAGCAGGGGGGAGGGGCAGCGCGGGCACCAGCGCACCAGTTGATGTCCGCATATGGGTGCAGCGCCTGCATGCATGTGCCGACTGGCTCCGGTGCCACCCCTCTCCCCCACGCTATGGCACTGGCTGCTTCGGATGCAAACAGCCACTTTGGTGGCCAAAGCACCCAACCCTACTGTGAGCCATTTTACCCGTCCATTTTACTTAGAATCATAGAGTTGGAAGGGGCCATACAGATGCCCTGATTGAATTGCATCTTATTGTCTTTTGCCCACATTTTTAAAGCAGAGTGAGTAAAACTGACATGCTTAATGGTTGGCAGCCATTTAAACCTAACAGCCATTTAAACCTAACCACTGACAGGTTCTAGTAAAGAAGAGAAATGAGAAAGACTGAGTCAAATTGGCTGGGTCCAACCACATGCAGTTTTGTTTTCCCTCTTCTCAGTACAGTTCCCACTATCTTATTTTGGAAAGATTCAGAACAAAAATTACACAACTTGGAATTGAGGAATGCCCCCATTCAGATAGGCATTCAAGGCTTTTCAGCTATCTTGAACAAGGACATGTTCCTACTTGTTATAGCTGCTATGTTCAGTGCTCTTGAAATCAAATTGGCACATTTGTGTGCAGTAGGTGAACATGGATTAAGTGGTTTCACTTAACTGTCTTGAACCTCTCTTTGTGAGGGTTGGTGGCATTATGAGAACTAGTCAGTGAGCCATTGAACACAGGCAGTTTGTTGGGAGTTATTTTATTTCATTTTATTACACTTATAGTCTGCCTTCCAACTTTGTGGGACTCAAGGCGAATTACATAAAAACCCATAAAATCTCCAATCCTTAAAACCATAAACCACCGAATGGCAGAAAGAAAAACCTTCCACAACCATCCACAAAGAGTTACATCGATGATATAGCAAAGCCTGTAGGGACCCAATGCTCTTAAGCAACCTGGCCTCAACCAAAGACCTGGCATTTTACAGGCCCTGTGGAATTCTGATAGTGCCATCAGGTCCGTCAGTTCTCCCAGGAGCTCATTCCACCAGGTCAGAGCCAGGACCCAAAAGGCTGCCACATACTGTTTTAAAATGTTTTCTTAATGCAGCCTTCTGTGATGCACCATTAGGGAAAAGGCACTGCTGCCCAACATTAATTGTATCATAGATATTGGAGGCTCTCATTCTTGGCAGTTTTTTAAAATCACCACACTTTTGATATCTAATACTGAAATTAGCTACATGTGTGTGGGAAATATTAATGGTAATTAATTAATTATTGCTGTGGGATGTGGCATGGTGCCTAGCATCTCAGTATGGGCGAACAGTAGCAGTTGGGAGTATTTGGCTAAAAGATAGTTCATTTGCTGATATTACTGGGTTTCGTTTAATTCCTCCAAGGCATGCAATGAGTCAGGGAGAATCTTTTTTCTTTAAGGTTTTGAAGAGAGAATCAACTGACACAGGCCCTGCCAGATCATTAGTGAGTGAATCAGAGTGAATCACTTGGAGCAGTAGACAAAGAAAAGCTGAATCACTCTACAGATGACAGCTTAACTTACAGAAATGTCTCTAGCTTTTTTTTCTGTGGTCGTTTCACTATACAGCGTATACATTTCAATTCAGTGTAATCGTTTTCACTTGCAGTTGTATGTAAAGCTTACACAAGTGGTCACCAGATCCTCAGGTTTTTGTTCTGCTGTGAGCTGATTGTGCCACAACACACCTTCGAGATGATCAGGTGTGGTTCATGTGCTTCTAAAGAGGCTGAGCATAAGTACATTAGAGCAGTGGGCAGCATAAAGCTGTATGAAGTGATCCATACAGCCACAACTTCTTGCCTCTTCAAGGGCCATGATTTAAATACAAATCTGCCTGGTCTTATTAAACAGGAACAAATTGAAAGAAATAATTCCTTGTCCAGAGGCTAAGAACATAATTATGAGCTTTCCTTTCTAGATTTTGAAGTTTTTAGATTGCACTCAGTACTTGCATGGCTGCTCAAATTTGAAGTCATGAACAGTATCATTGATTTCTCTAATCTTATTGCAAGCTCAAAGACAGGCCAGTTGCTTAGCATCACATGGAGGTTATTTTGTTGTTTGTCCACAGGAATTCCCAGCTCTGGTTCATGAGCAGGAATGAATTAATGTCATGTGCATAACAGACTTGTGCACACAGCTAGGAAGCTGAAGTACTTGGATTTATACACATTTAACTCATTTACATACATTTAGCTCCTTCCCTTCATTAATCTGAGATTAAGCATTGATCATGTGAGTAATGCCCAAGAAATATGAAACTTTTGAGCTTGGTCCAAGAGGCACTTGGATGAGAGTGTGAACAGATTGTGCTAGACTCCGAGTAACATGGTCCCACTAGTAACATGGGAGATCTGTTTACTGCCCTAAAGCTGAGCTAGTTATAAGTACTAATTATAAGTACTAGTACAAAAAAATAAGAATTAATTGGGGACACCATGTTCATCTTAGGACTTTAAAATATAAGAAAGTAGAAGATATTGCAAGGAGAAGAATGGGTAACTACTCAGCTGCAAAGAAATGGGTGGTATAGATATCTAAATAAATAAATAACTCAGGCAAAAACTACATGGCTCTGATACATCAGACTGAGAAGGAAGGAAAAGGAGGCCGGGTCTGATTGAGCAGACTTTTTCAAGCGTCTAACGATGGAGGAGGCCCTGAAATAATTTTTCAAACTTCAGGGAACCCCAGCAGTGATGTCACCTGGCCACATCACCAGAAGTGACATCATTACCCATACCCCTTGCCCTCCTTTCACTTCCTCCTCCCACCTTTACTACTACTATGACAGTTCCGCCTCATGTAGGCTGGAAAGAAGAATAGGAACTGAGAAGACAGTCTGGACCCCCCCTCCATACCACATCACAACTATTCCCTCCCCTTTGATTTTTACAACCATGTCCTAACTACCGACCCTCCAGGGTGAAGGTGGACACAGCAGGAGCTGGCCGAGGGAGGTAGGGGAAGTGGGGGAAGCTTCCTGCCAGTACTGCCTTGACTAGTAGGAGTGTCCCATCTCTCTCCTTCCCTCTGGGGTGCCGCCACCACAGGTATCATGGCTTTGTTAGCTGCAGGGCCAGACTGCCTGCAATGCTGAAGGGAGGTGGGAGTAAAGGAGGAGGCAGGGCCGAGTCCATTAAGGTAGGTAGGGAAAGGCCCTTCCAGGGCGCCCATATATAAGTTGTTGTTATATTTTTATTTCTAGGCCTCCCCTCTCTCGCAGCACTCTTAGGGCACCTCACAACAGTTAAAACTTCTTACATTAAATCAGTCTATATATATTTAAAACCATACATGTAAAATAATCCAACAAAGCCTGCTTTGTCCCTGAGGCTTGGGGTCAGATGAGTTGAAGTTTCCCCAGGCTTGGATGAGACTGGTAGGGGGCGGCAAAGTTAATGTTTGTTGCATGTCCCTGAAGTCCTTTCACAAGCTCATCTCCTGTACTTTGTTTCTGGTTCTATTTCAGATATGAAACCCCAGGTCAGTGTATTAATAGCCCACAATATACCTCGGTAAAAGCCAGATCACATAAAGGGAGGATAGAAAGTATGTGTTCGGTTATTGTTCAGCAAAATTATGCTGAGACACACCATTCATGGTGTTACTTTTGAAAAGATGGCTGCCACTTCTGGCTTTACTGAATGTCTATGTTGTAGCTTAGTGTACTGCAACATGAGTTAGGAAATTGTGCTCAAGGTTGTTGGTTAGCTGCATATAGATAAGTATTTGTTTTACAGAAACATCTGATGAGCAAGACAAACTGTATAGTGATTTTAAATAACATAAAATTATATGTGAAGTGCTTCAAGCAAACTAAAATGGTTCTTAATATGTATAATAGAATATGTATAATAGAATGAAGAACTAATTGTGATTTCCAGTTTACAAGTGAGAGACTAAGAAAGAGTACCATCTTCCGTTCAGTGCATTAGTACTCCTGTTCCCATCAGTTGTGCCAAAAATACTCACAGCCTTTGAGACCTGTGTCATAGGTTGGTCAGTCATGAACCTAAGCTACTAAGAGTCTACAATTAAACAGGCATGTTAATTCAGTTTATCAGTATCGAAATGTTTTCAAATATTATCATGTGTATTCACTCATAATTTTTAGGAATTGGCAGCTACTTATGCTACAATTTCAGATTGTCACGACAGAAGTGTAACTACTGTGCCCAATTGTAGAAAGCAAGAATTGCTCCAATTTGAATATTGTTTTTTTGAGGATGCATGTTTTTTCAGCTGTACGCTAGAAGTGTCAATGATGCACATTCCCAATTTGCTGCTCCAGAAACATCCTATAATTCTTCCAAAGAGTTCCTGCATCCCATCACCAAGAGTTTTTAGTACTGTTCCAAACCAAATGGTTCACGAAATCAAGTTGCAGAGTCACAGACAGCAGTTTTTAGCAACATGGTCTGACTTATGTTTTTATATTCTAAGTCCTGAAGTTCCTTGTACTCCAAAGCAGTGGTCCCCAACCTTTTTATCTCCGGGGACCACTCAACGCCTTTTACTGAGGCCCGGTGGGGGGGGGGTAGTTTACTCCTCTACTCTCAACCACTGCCCTAACGCTCTCTGATCGCTATGGTAATGTTTAAACATCCCTTCAAAATAAGATATAGACACGCCACAACAATGAACATAAGGAACATTTTATTTTCATGGAAATTTTAACTCATGACAATGACAAATCAATGGGAACCCTGAGCTTGTTTCTCTGCAACGAGATAGTCCCATCTGGGAGTGATGAGAGAGTGTGTTGTAAAGGGCTGGGGGGGATGAAGTAAAGGGCCGGGGGGGGGGGAGAAGGCGTCCTTCGGGGCCCACCTCCAATTAGTCAAAGGACCACATGTGGTCCGCAGCCCACAGGTTGGGGATCGCTACTCCAAAGGATCCCCTCATAGATGCAGCAATTTCAAATCCCCCATTTCAACTACAACCCATTCACATGCATCTTATTATCCCTATAAATGTCCTCATATGTGAACTATGCCAAATAGTTTGCTGTTTGCAAGTCCTAGCTTCCTTTGTCCATAGGCCACAAGTTCCCCAGTGCCTTTTGTTCCCACAGAGGATCACCATTCTGCTCAAAATTTACATTTGGTATCACTTGGACTCAATGAGCAATGGCGAGTATGTCTCAGGTGTTTCTGACAGCGAATGATGATGTATTTTAGTCCATGAACATACATTCACAAATCGTGATAATAAATAGACTAATTATCGTAGCTCTTTTCTCAGAGATTGGACCTGGGCTTTTTTCCAGCAGAACAGTGCCAAAAATGTAATCATTATATTGAGTGTGTCTTCCTTTTTTATTTCCAATGGATCGCATTTAAGGCACCTCTTCTGAGTGCCTCCTGTTCCTCCTAGGCTATATTACTGTGATTGGCAGGAGGATATTGTTGAAAAGCTATGAAAGAGAAGGAAATTTATCTCACATCATTTGAGGAATTCATTTTCCTTGTAAGTAGAGTTACCTAAAAGCCTGGATTGGGGGGGGATCAACATTTCCTTTAATGGAGGCATAAGGGAAATTTTTCCCCATTCATTAATTTATTAAAACTTTTTTTAGACTGATCTGCTCTTACAACTTCAGTCTGGAGCATAAACAGTTCAACAACAAAAACACAATAATAACAGCAAAGAATTCTAATAATGATAATAATAACTGCTGATACAACCATAAAAGCTAGAACGCCGGATTATTCTAATCTGATTATCTATTGAACTTAATTAGGGGGAAATATTGGCAACTGCCAGGGTAATATTATGATCTCTTCCATCTGTAGCTTACAATTTGTTTGGAAGACAAACCAAGTCCTTTTAAAAAGAAATGTGGTTTGTTACTTATGAAATTTTGGACAGTCCAGTAAATCATGGAACAAGGTGTCAAGTCTCCCTGTGTCACAGCTGCAAAATCTATCAGCTAATGGAACCCTTCTAAAATGGTTAGAGGTTTGAGTTAAAATGAACCAACGTAAAGGCTTGTTGGTCTTTAGGAACTCCCAGGTAGTCAAGGTACAGTGGCATTTTGAAAATACCAATCCAAAGTAGAGAGGAAAACAAACTCTGCATGCCTGTGTCTTGTTGCTGAACTCATCTACAACATAAAGGCATCTGAAAATCAGGTCTCTGATAGAAGTCAGACTGAGACAATCAATATCATTAGGGCATATCCTCAGCTGAACCAAGCAGGAGGTACCAGTTTTTGCCAGGTTGCTTTATAGGCATCTGTGTTCAACAGAAAAAGCTCACCTGTTCCCAAAGAGGCAAAATTAGCTTGAGCCAGAATCTGAAGGTAGATGCCCAGGCCCTTACCTCAAGGGAATGCATGCCTAATTCAGTTCTCAATACAATTCCTGCCACACAGTGTGGAGCGTCTTTGATTCTTCAAAAGAATCTGGCAGAAAAGGTATCAAGCTGATCATTGCAATCAGAAATCCAGATTGGGGCACCATATAGCAGCTGAGCTCCGGCTTTAGAATTATATACTCAGAGTGCCATGTTGGCTTCCTTTAGAGAAAGATAACCGGTTATTGAATTAGTCATTTGGACAGCTTAGTGTTGGGCCTCCTCAATATGTTGTTTCCGTGACAAATTATGTCGAAAGAGTAAACCCAGGTATCAAAATAGTTTTAACTTGTTCTGCTTTTTGCCTGTTAATTTCCCAGCTTTACATTGGAGGTCAGTGTTGTTTAGTAATTGTCATAACCTTGAACTTAATTTCCAATTTGTTAATTTTCAATTTTCCCTCAATACATTACTGAGAGAAGGATTTCAGCAGGCACTGTAGGCCAACATGAGTACAGGAAAGAAGTGTATCATCAATATATTGCACTACAGGAATTGCAGCATTAGCTGAGAAAGGAGAATGACAATCACATGATTTCAACTTTGCAAACAAATCACTCATATAAATTAAACAGAACCTAAGCCATAACATATCCCTGACAGGATATGTTCCACAATGGCAAGGCTCTAGACCAGGGGTAGTCAAACTGGGCCCTCCAGATGTCCATGGATTACAATTCCCAGGAGCCCTTGCCAGCATTCGCTGGCGAATGCTGGCAAGGGCTCCTGGGAATTGTAGTCCATGGACATCTGGAGGGCCGCAGTTTGACTACCCCTGCTCTAGACAAATGACCTGGGTTGTTATTGTGAACACTTGCATAAGAGGGCTCATTTAGTCTTTCCATTAACCATAATCGTGTCCCATCCTTGGAAGTATAATAAAACATTTATATCCCACATTTCCTAGTGGTTCAAATTCAGTTCATCACATAATGTTATTTAGCACCATGCCAAGAAATGCTTCAGCTGCCCAAAACAACATGTGAAGCTTCTAGTAAAGAAACAGGACATTTTTCTCCGGACTTCTTGGCAACACTAATTAGGAGAGAGTTCCCCAAATGCAGTTTCCCCTTAAAAACTACCAGACGTAATAGGACTGCTTTCCCTTGCATTTTTCTCCAGTAGTCTTTAGTAGTCAATATTTCCTTCATATCGGCATGCCTTACTCCATCAGCCGTCTCCCATATTTGCATGCTTAGTAACAGGTAGATATCACCGAAAGGAACAGTGATACTAAAACTTAACAGGATGAGAAGGAAAAGATGAAGGAAGGATGTGGACATAAGAGATGTGAGACACAAACAGAGCTGTGACTGCCAGGAAGCACAGCTATATGGCAGAGGAGGATTTGGGAGGCAGGGACTCAGGGCCAAGTATGACATGGGCCTTTGTGGCTCACTCCATCTTTATGATAAAAGTTTCCATCATATTCCTGCAATGTTGTGAGAATATTAATAGTTTATATTGCCAGTTGAATTACATTTCTGCCATTCAGGAAAGTGCTTGCTTCTTGTCATGGAGGTTAAGTGGAAGATGGCTGGGTGGTGACTAGTGAGTGTAGCTCTTGGAGTTCAGGTTCAAGTGGTCTGTTCAGTTGGACCCATGTGGCTCACAAAAGGTTTGTTCATGCAATGCCAACTCACTTCTTTTACAAATCATTCTAAAGGTTTAGAGCTTGAAAAAGGTTCTCTACAAATAGGAAACGGACCTCTGACATAATGTAACGTATACCTCTCGGCAAACAGACAGATGTGCCAAGGCCAATCTGTTCTAATGCAAGCAAGACAATGCTTTGACGGTGGAAATGAGGGGAAGGCATTTATGAATGAATAGCAATCGCACTGATCAGGCAGAAATCTCAGTGACTTTAGCTCTGTTACTGTTAGTGTGATGGCCTTTTCTTCTGCTTTCCCCGTAGTGTTTTTCATTTTATCCATAATTGTATTCCTCTTTCTTATCTTGTCTTCAGCTCGTAAGCAGGAGATTATCAAGGTTACTGAACAGCTAATTGAAGCTATCAATAATGGGGATTTTGAAGCCTACACGTAAGTTACATTATTATTAATTTTTCGGTAGTAGAAGGTATATCAATGCTTGCAACCTTCCAAAGCTGTTTTCCAGAGAGTGATAATGTTTTTTTGCAGTGACACAAGGATGTAGGATTCTTTAAATGGTAACTCATAGACTTATAATCCGATAATATGCCTATGCTTTCCATGTTTAATATCTCTCACACATTCACGAATTTGCTGGTGGAGAGCTCATCGATCTGCGGGTAGGCTCACAGCCCAATTTGGATTACATTGTTGTGCTGACTGCACCCAGCAGCATCTCCTTGTTAGAGCTCTATATGCACCCACTGTGATTTGTGTACTCATTATGGCATCTCCCCCACCCTAAGTCACAGGGTTGTATCCAACAATGTTTACACTGCTGAAAAATGGCAGAAGTAGTCCCCGCTACTGGGGATTGTGAGAACTGCCTGGACAAAAGCCATGTGAGATATAATAAGACAGGAAATTGAATGAGATTGAGCTGCTTGGGTTCAACTGTGCTTGCCCAACTGTATTGTGCATCCATCAGAGGTGACATAGAGGGAGTAAAGTTTCTATAATGATTTCCCATCACCTGAATCTGTCAATGGGGATGTGTAGCATCAAGGACATAAACCACAGCAAATTATGCACTGCAGGTAGATGTGAAGATTCCTTTGATTTTGGAAGGAACAGCCTAACGCTGGACTTGGTATATCAATAATCTAATCTGCACAGCTGTTGCAATGAGATTTTTCCCCCCCTGTCCTACAGGAAGATATGTGACCCAGGCCTGACCTCATTTGAACCAGAAGCTTTGGGCAATCTTGTAGAGGGGATGGACTTCCACCGGTTTTACTTTGAGAATGGTATGTGTTCTCTAGTAGCTGTGGTTTTCAAACTGATAAATTAAGACCCCCCCCCCCCCTGTTCGTTCCATGTATCCCCCCCCGTGATGTATGTAAACCGCCCTGAGCCATATGGAAGGGCGGTATAGAAATCAATCAAATAAATAAATAAATAAAATAAAATGTTGGTGCTCAAGGGAGGTGTGTCTGGCCTCAACCAGGACCAGAGTCTTCTCAGCCATGGCCTCTGCCTGGTGATACGAGCTGCCAGTCAAAACTTGGGCCCTGACAGATCAAGCTCAGTTCTGAAAGTCCTGCAAGTCTTCTTCCACCAAGCATTTGGTTGAGGCCAACAAGTGAGTGCCAACCCACTTACAGGCCTCCCTCCACTCATCTCCACATTCTTCCCATTGCTGTTGTTAGGGTTGGTGCTTGAGCCAGCCATAATATAAGGAACACAGACTTCATTTTAAAAATTTTTAACCAAGGAAGGCACATTTTGCTTCTCCCTTTATCACAAGGAAATCAGTGATAACAGCATCATGTTCCTGCATTGAGTATACAGTAATGAAAATCAATAATGCTTTGATGGTAACGATCTCAGAACAGGAACTGCATAAAGGCTAGCCCTTGTGTGAAGCAGGAATTCCGTGTGAGAACTTCACCCATGACAATTATCGTGAAATCACTGTGGACTTGGACAAGCTACTGTTGGTTAGCCACCATTGTCCATCACCTTAGTTAATATCAGAATTATAATAATGGCCTACTTCGACAGTCTTGTTGTAATGTACATGAATGTATGCAAAACACTTTGAACACTCTAATATGCTGTGTTTGATCCAGGGTAAGATCTTACTGGTCTGAGCTGTGACTTCCTGCATCACCAATTAAGATCTCAGGCTCATTCACCAAACAACATGGGATTTTATGCTATCACTTTGGACCCATTTCAAAAAAATCTTAGTGCTTATGATCCATTCAGCCTGCCACTGGTGCTCAGGGCCTTTATTTAGTCAAAACTTTTAATCCTTCCTCGGCTGCACCTATTCATGCCTTATCAGTTTATAAAACCTGCAATTTCTTTCCATAGCTTTGTCTAAGAGCAACAAGCCAATCCACACCATTATTCTGAACCCGCATGTCCACCTTGTGGGTGATGATGCTGCCTGCATTGCATATATACGGTTGACACAATACATGGATGGAAGTGGAATGCCAAAGACTATGCAGTCCGAAGAGACACGGGTCTGGCACCGCCGCGATGGAAAATGGCAAAATGTTCACTTTCACCGTTCAGGATCACCAACAGTACCTATCAAGTAAATAATGGATTCCCGTCTTTGTACTCTTCCCTGATCAGCCATCCTGAACTTCTTTCCCTTCCTACATGTTCCAGCTACTTATTCCGTTCTTTCTTTCTGTCTATCCTTTATAGCTACAAAATGCCCCAGATGCTAGAATACTGGGCTTGAAATAGAAAGGTCTGGGCTCCAAATCTCATTGAAACAGATTTGGAGCCCAGGCCTTTCTATTTCAAGCTCAGTATTCTAGCATCTGGGGCATTTTGTATTTATTTATTAATTTGATTTGATTTATATACGCTTTAGCATGGCCAAGCACAACAATGTAGAGCACTAGAGGTAGAGTGCTTATAACCCAGCTCCTGGAATTGTGCCCAGAAACAAACTGGAAGCCAATTAATAGTAGCAGTATTGTGGCAAGACCAGTGAGTGACCTAAATTGTATTTTGGACCCTTGATATTTCTGAGCACTTTTCAAGAATTGCCTTATGCAAACTTGGAGATTACTAAACTTGGAGATTACTAAAGTGTAGGTATCTAAAGGATTTCTACCCAGAAAGGGAAACAAGTTTCAGAACCAACCATAGTTGGTGAAAAATATTTCCTGTTACAGAACCACTGGAACTTTAATCAACAGAATGGGACCTTAGAAGTAGCAGAAGACCACCTTCTTGGTCTGATGAAGTCATCAGCCACAGTCCTCCTGCCTTATCTGGACTTAGCTTACGCATTGAGCCAGTTACTGGTTCTTAGCACCTGGTTCGGGGCTCCCTCAGCTCCCCTCATATTTTCAATGTCTAGTATCATCACCACATAATGGCACCTCACCCCAAATCTCTGAATGAGCTCCCCCAGTTTAACAGAGATGATAAATAGCCTAAGGGAATAGTATACATGCCATAGATGAGACCGAGTTCAGACCTCAGTACAATTTAATTTTAACCAGGCGTCTACATTTATTTTATTTTATTTATGTTATTCATAGTCTGCCTTTCTCACTTGGACCCAAGGTAGATTACACCGATTGAGTCTACATACAGTGAGAGATCCAGAGAGGCAATGGAATGGTACATTTTTCCTCACTATTTGACAGAGCATTACAGAAAACAAGCATGCTTAATAGCTCTATGTACAGTAGGACTGTTCAGATGACATACCTAGGCTAGAAGGCAAGATGGGTAAAAGGGGAATAGAAATTATTATGATGTCTCCACCTTCTGCCCATGTAGGCATGGTGACATTTCTACTTAATTTAAAAAGTAACACACAATCATTTGAATGTGAAAATGTATGTCTCTATGATTTCTTGGGTGGTAAGGTTAAACTTTTAAAAGCCCTTAAAATTTTTTGTATTTTTTGGGGAATATGTTTGGTAATTAGCATACAATTATAGCATAAGTAAAATAATCCTGTCTCATGTTTCTCTTTTTTTCATTCTAGCTAAATATCCACGGTGCCACGTCTGCATCTTCTGCACTCTGCACTCAGTTGGCTACCATCTGGGCCACCCCATTGTCCTCTTCATGCATGTTTTTGAGTGCATGAAGCTGTGAAGTTTCTACACGTGATACATTTATGATGAACCATTTTGTTATATATTCCATTGGTACCTTTTGTTTACACTTCAGTGGAGGGGATGTTCCATACAAATTAGAAGTGGCAGAAAAAAGCAGGAAGTGGCAGAGGGGATCCAAACATAAGAATGTATGCAGAGTATACCTCTCATGCCAAACTATTATAAATATCATCACACACAACCTATGGAAATGAAGGGTTTTTGTTTTTAAGTATCATTTTCTGTTTGTTTTCTGGTTGACATTTAAAACGACTATGGCTTTGAAATTCCTACAAGCAGCAGCTTTGCTACGGTAGGATACATGGGTGGGAATCCTGAAGCTTTTCCGTGGGGCTGAAATGAGGACTCTCATCTTTACATTGATCTTGAGCTGGGAAAAAAGACATAATTTGTTAGCTGAACCTCAGTAGAATTATCTGTCACTGTTCTCACCCAGCCAGAAATTTCTTTAGCTTTGTTTTAACTGCAAATATATATATATATGTTTTTTTTAATAACACTTCTAATTTGAGACCTGATCAGTGAACAGGTACAAAATGACATTTGATGGCTAAAGTGATGGATGTACAGTTACATTTATTCTGGATGTACAGTTACATTTATTAAAGCAAGTTATAGAGGGTTTTTTAAAAAACTGATGCTGTAGTCAAAATGTGTAGTAACTTAGGACAATTAGGCCTTAAAAGCTAGTGTCAAGAGTTTACTTGTCTACATTTTGTTTATAGCCATTTCTTACCTTAAAAAAATATTAAAACTACCAGGAAGACATCAGTTTTTAAATAGTACTGTCACAGTTCTACCACAATAACTTCTATCTATTTTCTCATGGCTTATTGACATCCTTGAACAGTGTGGAATAAAATAATCATTGCCGCTTTATTAACTCTTTTGTTTGATTGCTGCATATATTATACCTGTAAAGTTAGCAGGAAATATATTCAGTGTCAATTTAGAACAGATTGATCAGTTGCTCTTGTGTTGATGTGTAATGATATTCCTGCAAGCATTTGGTCCTCTTGTTTTTTTTTTCTTTAAAAAAAAACGAACAGAGGGCTTTTTTGTTTTGTTTTTTGTTCTCTTTTTTAGATTTTTATTTGTTCATTCACTCTGGTTAACCGTGGACCTAAAAGTTTTCTGTAATATTGTATAGTGCATGATATTTTGATCAATGTTCTTTTTAGGAATTAAAATTTACAACTTGCAGCAACCTGACATTTTTAAAGCAGAAAGAAAATTTTCCCAGTTTATATAACTTCCGAGTCGCTGCGTTGATTGTTAATCAAAAGCAGAACTTACTCTGTACACTTTGATGTTGTTCCTAGTTGGCATATGTTAACGGGTTAAGGGAAACTAAATCTTTTTCTGGTGATGTTTAATACATATTTTCAGCCTGCAGAAATATTTTTTTAGCAGGCATACACAATAAATGTCTTGAGCCATATTAACCTGCCAATGGGATCTGTGAAAAAGCAATGGCCTTGTGCATTTTGTTTTTTAAAAAAACTAATAAATTTCTTTTTTTGTGAAGCGGCTTTAAGCAGTGCAAGTGTACTTTACATTTAACAAACATTAGATGTAGAAGGGTTTTTTATTTTAAAAAACACTTTTACCATAGCATGTGGTGTTGCCATATTACTCTGTGTCAAGTCTGTTTTCCACACTGAGATGTGAGAAAAATCACGTGAGTAACTTTCTATGCTCCAGCTGATTTACACACCTAACCCTTTGTCATTTTAAAACACCACAGTTTACCATGCGACACTGTACATATATATATATATATAATTCTTGCCATAATGGTAAAGAACTGACTGATATATTTAAGAATTAATAAATTTGTGATTTCTGCTGAGACATTTGTCTGTAATTGTTTTCATTGAGTAATATGAGATGGGGTGAGATTCAAAACGTGGAATTGAATCCACAGATATTTTTCGCCTCACAAGATGTACCCATCTGCACATGGAAAGTGCATTTCACTGATGGAAGGACTCCTTGCATGCATGGAATGGGGTTCAGCTACAGGGTTTTGTTTTGTTTTTTAAATCAAGCAACTGCACCCATTTTCATGTTTATTTCTAACTGTTTATCACTGCATTTAAAATGCCATAGGTGTGAAGGCAAGCCTATATGGAGGGAGAGCTTGTATACAAAACAACACATAGAGCTGTCTTCTACTAAGTCAAGCCATTGGCCTTTCAGCTTCGGTACTAGCTATTCTGACGTGAAACAGCTCTCAAAGATCTCAGCCCAATGATATGATCATTTTAATTTGAGATGCCAGAGATTGAGCCTGGGACCAGCTGCACACAAAGCAAAAGCCACAGACACTCCCCAAGGGACTGAAGATGCAACACAGTAGAAAGAGAGAGGCCAGTCACCATCAGGGGCATGGAGAGCAGATTGTGGCCCCACCACACAATTGTCCCCTAGTGATTGGCAAGTCATGGTCTTACATAGGAGAAAGTTTGCTCAGGGAACCAAGATGGAACCTGCTTGTTTTTTCAATGACCCAAACTCTGAAGGATGAAGCCTAATCCTGTCTGCATTGCCCATTTTTTGGGGGAGGAGGGAGGGGGGAGAACAAAGCCTGATGAAACAATGGGAGAATGGGATGAAAGATGATCAAAATGTCTAATATTATGCCAAGTGCATCTAGGTGAGGCTGGCAGTGTATTACAGTGACTATTATAGTACGGCCTCTAGTGGCATGTGCCTGCAGATCAGACAGGAACTTTTAACAGCTGGGGGAAGGGGGGAACATGCCCAAGTAGAACATTTAATTTTTGTTTTTTTCTTTCTAGGAGAGAATGGCAGCCTGAATGTCCCACAGGATTCCATGGTAATAATCTAGATTGGAATATCACTGCCCTTCATTCTGTTTTCTGCATAGCTGTCTTCTGGCTATTATCTCATAACCATAGAATCTTGAGAACTGGCTCATTCTGTAGAACAGGCAATATTTCTGATTCGCAAACCAGTTTTGCCTTTTGTTTGGGTGCCGTCATAAAAGCCCTGTGATGGCAGAAGAGTTGGTTTTTAAGCCTCACTTTTTTTCTCCCCTAAGGAGATTCATAGCAGTTTACCATCCCCTTCCTGGAAATTTGCTTAGTGACCCTTAGCCTATCACTCAGCAAAATTACTTGACAGGGTTGCTGAAAGGATGAAACAAAAGAGGAGAATTCTGTTGTGAGCCACTCAGGTCCCTATTTGGAAGAAACGAGTGGCATAAATAAATAGAGTATCCTGCTTCTGTTCAGAAATATCAAGAAGAAGAGTTGGTTCTTATATGCCGCTTTTCTCTACCAGGAATCTCAAAGCTGCTTACAAACACCTTCCCTTTCCTCTCCCCACAACAGACACCCTGTGAGGTAGGTGAGGCTGAGAGAACCCAGACATTACTGCTCAGTCAAAACAGCTCTATCAGTGCTGTGGCGAGCCCAAGGTCACCCAGCTGGCTGCATGTGGGGGAGTGGGGAATCAAACCTGGTTAGTAAGATTAGAAGCCACCTCCCCTAACCACTACAACATTTCATACAGAGCTGGGTTGTACAGCTGAAGTTAGAAAATGTAACAATGCTGCTACAGAGAAAAACCAATATCCTACAGGAAGAAGCATGACCCAGTTTGGACTTGGGTGCTGTCAACCCACCAGGAAAGTCAGCGGAGACATTTACATCTGAAGTTGCCTATTCGGACTTTTCCTTTTTGACACATCCCCTTTCAGTCTCAAGGTTCTTTTTGAATTATCACCAGTTTAAACAGCACTCATGACATGGCTTACTTGGGGCTGTTATCTGAGAAAGTAAAGATTCTGTGCCTACTGACACTAATGTAAACATAAATGGCTTTCTACATATCATTGCTTGGCCTTGGGCAAGTTGTTGCCCTGCAGCTTCAGTGCTTAAAGCGAATATAGCAGTAACTGAAGAGACCTTTCATGTCATGAGTTTTTCATCTACAACAACTCAGAAATCGAATGGGCAGATGGATTTTTGCTGGAAACAAAAAGAGACTTCTGAATCTACAGGACCATCTTTTATGCTATGCCCCTCCTCCAAGGGCACGGAGGTAGCCAAGCTGGCATTTTCCCACCTACACCAAGCGAGGCAACTAGTGCCCTTCCTGGCCCCAGAACATGTAGCCACTGTGATCCTTGTGACAGGAACCTCCAGACTAGACTTCTGTAATTTGCTCTACGCTTGCCTGCTCTTATGCTTGATCCAGACATTGCAACTGGTACAAAATGTAGCTGCGAGGGTCCTCACTGGAACCTCATGGAGGGCCCATATACATCCTGTGCTTCAGTAACTGCATTGGTTGCCAGTGAGGTTAGTTTGGTTTTGACCTTCAAAGCCATTTGCTGTCTGAGTCCAACGTATCTGAGGGTCCTTATCTCCTTATGCCTCTAGTAGGGCATTATGCTCTGCAAACCTAAACAGGCTAGTGATCCCGGTCCAAGAGAAGTCTGCCTGGCCTCAACCAGGGCCAGGGTCTTTTTGTTCCTGGCCCCAACCTGGTGGAATGAACTCTCGGAAGAGCAGAGGGCCCTGACGGAGCTCTCATAGTTCTGCAGGACCTGCAAGATGGAGCTTTCCCACCAGGCATTTGGTTGAGGCTGGGTGGAGGAGAAATTTTTATATAGGATGCAAGCCTTTCACAGAATCACAGAATCATAGAGTTGGAAGGGGCCATACAGGCCATCTAGTCCAACCCCAGGATCAGCCCAAAGCATTCTGAAGCATCCAAGAAAAGTGTGTCTCCAGCCTTTGCTTGAAGACTGCCAGTGAGGGGGAGCTCACCACCTCCTTAGGCAGCCTATGCCACTGCTGAACTACTCTGACTGTGAAAAAAAAAATCCTGCTATGTAGCCTATATCATTGTACTTGTACTTTGAACTAAAGCATTGTTATTTTAATGTCTTTATGGCATTAATCCTACAGTCTGAAAAAAATCTAAATCTTATTTTTATTTGATGAATATTCATTTTGTTCAAGATGCTCCTTGGCATTGTGATAAGTAAAACTTTAGGTTTGCTGCCATCTGGTGTCCACTACTGCAGAAGCTAGTTTGAGAGCTGCTCAACAAAACTTCAAATTTTCAGCCTTTTCAGTTGGCCATGTTTGTACTGTGTCATAAACACAGAGCAGGTTTTCTCGGCCAGGGTTTCTGGATAGCCCTGAAAGGGTTTCCTGAATGGGTGGAAATTAATTATTTTTAATATGTTTTTAAAACTTGTTGACCATATCACCCTCCCTTCCAAAATGGCCAGTGGTGGGCCTGGAATAGGTGAGGAGGGGGGGGGGGTCCCAGATGGGCACATACACAGCCATGTTTCCCAACCATATTCTGCACTTCCGGGGGTTCTCAAAGCCTGAAGAATGTTTCAGAGGTTTCTCAATTGAGATAGGCTGTCCTAGAGAGAGGATTACGTAAAACAGTTTCTCTCAATTTCCAAATTTATTGTAGTTTTGTCTACATTATAATTTGGGAGTTTATTTGCAAAGTAGGTTCATGCTACTTGCTTCTCCCCAAAGTTGAGTGTAAAAATATTTCAAACATTTTTATGCTGCCTTTATTCCACACAAACCAGACAACAAAGGTCAAAGAGAGCCAGTTTGGTGTAGTGGTTAGGAGTGCGGACTTCTAATCTGGCGAGCCAGGTTCGATTCTGTGCTCCCCCACATGCAACCAGCTGGGTGACCTTGGGCTCGCCACGGCACTGATAAAATTGTTCTGACCGGGCAGTGATATCAGGGCTCTCTCAGCCTCACCCACCCCACAGGGTGTCTGTTGTGGGGAGAGGAATGTGAAGGCGACTGTAAGCCGCTTTGAGCCTCCTTCGGGTAGGGAAAAGCGGCATATAAGAACCAACTCTTCTTCTTCTTCTTCTTCTTCAAAACATGACAACATTTAAACAATTAAAATATCATAGAATCACAGAATAATAGAGTTGGAAGGGATATCCTGGGTCATCTAGTCCAACCCCCCTGCACTATGCAGGACTCACATCCCTATCGCTCATCCACTGTAACCTGCCACCCCCTTGAACCTTCACAGAATCAGCCTCTCCGTCAGATGGCTACCCAGCCTCTGTTTTAAAATTTCCAAAGATGGAGAACCCACCACCTCCTGGGGAAGCCTGTTCCACTGAGAAACCGCTCTGTCAGGAACTTCTTCCTGATGCTACAATTATAAATGTCAGTTAAAACGGGGGTCGTCAACCCCCAGTCCGCAGCCCGCTACCAGGCCGCAAAGGCCTTGGTGACGGGCCACTATGCCTGCCTCTCCCCCCCCCCCCCCCCCGCAGAGAGAAGCTCACCAGGCCGTGAGAGAAGCAGCTGCCAAAGCGGCCGCTTCACTCGCGGCCTGCTTAGTTTTCTGCTGTGAGAGGGGGGGGGGAGACAGGCGCGGCCACCAGCACGCCGGCGGGCACAAACGCGAATGCACATTAGCGCCCTCTGGTGGTGAAAGCGCACATGCGTGGCATCTCCGCGCATGTGCGTTTTCACCACCAGGGGGCGTGAACACGCATGCGCGATGCCTGGGCGACCAGCTCTTCTCCATCATCGGAAGTGGTCCTCAACCTTAAAAAGGTTGGGGACCGCTAAGTTAAAACACTTAAATACACAGCACTAGAAGGAGGGCCAGTATCACATTGGGGTGATGTCAGACGAAACAAAAGGTGATTCAGATGGGTCCCATATCCGAAATACACGAGGGGGCTTGCCAAAGCCACTGTTTATATAGGGTCTTAGGGAGGGGGCGGGCTACATGCTGTAAGCCAGGGGGGAGGCTAGTCAGAAGCTGTTCAGCCCTTTTTTGTGTGTGCCAAAGAACCTTTACGAATATGGTTGCCTTTTATGATGATATATATCCTAGAGCTGTTTATGATGCTGATCTATGATGATATATATCCTAGAGATGTTTATAGAATGGGAGCAGCAGGACTGTTTCACCACAGCTACAGCTCACATCTCTCTGGTGAGAGGATGTAGAATAGGTAGATAATGTGGAAAGTTCCATGTTGGCACTGCCAGGCCACAGGGAAATCTGTAACTGATGTGAGTACTTTCCATGCAGTGCAGTGTTACAGAGCTAACAGCCATGGGGAAGAGGTAGGAACACTGTGTATTAATTGGATCAAATTAACGTTGATGTAAGATCTAGCTTTAGCTGATAGGTAGAATGTTTATTCTCCTGGTTTCAAGCGCCATATTTGAAAAAGAGCAGTTCTTCAGAGTAATATGCAAAAAGCTTCACCCGGACCATTTACGCACTGGGAACTTCACTGCCCCAGCTCCTGTGCAGGAGCACAAATCAGGGGTGGATGAGGCGCACTAGGCCAACTGCTCCCCCATGTGGGTGCAGGAAGAGGTGGGGCCACCTGCCACGACTAAAACTCCAGCCTACAGCCCAGCATGAAACCTCCAGTGCATAAACGGTCCCGCTCAACAGAGATGAAATTCATTTTCTGGGTGTAATCTGTGTAGGTCTTTTATGCCCTGCTTTGATGCAAAGACAATAAAACAAACCAGCACGAAAACTGAGTGCAGGCCTCAAGACAAAAGGCGGTCATAAATCTATGGGAAACAACCACTTGGCACTAATGGTTCATTTGTTTAGACATATTTTGATGGTGGCTGCCTTTTGCAGAGAAGAGGGCAAGGGAAACGATGTCTGCCAAAGGGTATCATTAGAACCAGCCAATAATGAGGACCATTGGTCTGCAGCGGATGATCCCCTCAGAGCATGCCTTGTAAAGCAGGGACGGCTACAGGGAAAGGTTAAGCCCATTGGAAAGGCAAAACACATAGCTTGGCTGTTCCACCTGCCTGCAGAAAGACTCATTAGTTCATCTGATAAGGTCTGTAAATATTGTTCAAGGAAAGCAAACAGCTAGTTCCAGTCTGTAGCTACAGGTTGGTGCAGGGAGGCATTCTACAAACTGCAAGGGATGGGCAGGTGATCAGCTTAGTGTACTTTTGTTTGGACTATAGTTGGGGAGTTGCATATTGGAATGCTCCCCCTTGTATACGTGTATAAAAAGGATTGCCCCAACAATGCAATATGAATCTTTCATGAAGAAGACAAGGTTACATCTCTTCTCCCCAAATGCTAGTTTTCTATGCCCACAGGTTTTTGTTTTTTTGTTTTATTTTATTTTATATAAGGGGTTGTTCAGTTATGCTACCTCAGGCACATTTACCACACCAAGATATGTCCCACGTGTGCCCCCCCCCCAACTGCACATTTCAACCCTGAGTGTCATCTACAGCCTTGAAGACCACACTGTCTCAAAAGCCAAGTAAACCTATGCTACTGGGACGACTGTCTTCTGATGGGTCATATACATTTCTCCTCCCAAGAGCTATCTGACATACAGAAGATTAACTTTCTGTCCCATGTAGGAAGTGAAGAAGAAGAAGAAGAAGAGTTGGTTCTTATATGCCGCTTTTCCCTACCCGAAGGAGGCTCAAAGTGGCTTACAGTCGCCTTCCCTTTCCTCTCCCCACAACAGACACCCTGTGGGGTGGGTGAGGCTGAGAGAGCCCTAATATCACTGCTCAGTCAGAACAATTTTATCAGTGCTGTGGCGAGCCTAAGATCACCCAGTTGGCTGCATGTGGGGGAGCGCAGAATCCTTTTTAATGAATAATTTAATACAGAAAACAAATTCATGTTTAATCAGAGAAATAACTGGACTAATTGCTGTGTGTTCAATTTTCACAGTCCTTCAGCCTCCTACCTCCTGTTCTCTCCTAACTTGAAAAATTCTCTGTTACAGTTTCATTTACACATTTTGGAGCTACTGGAACACGTCATCTGTAGAATTGATAGGGGCTGCTGAAATTATGCTAAAATCGAAATAAGTTTTACAATTCAGTCCTTTTGTACAAAACGAAATAGGCCTCCCGGTAATGTTGATCTCCCTGATCAATGTCTGTGTCTGCACTTAATGATTCCATGGGCGCAGCCTGTGGGAATGATGTGTTTCATTTCTGAAAACTGTCAGGCATGCAATCCAAGGGCTGCTTGTTTAAAGCAGCTGATTTACTTCCAGTGAGTTGGAGCGAATTGCATTCTTATGACAAATGTGCTACTGCTAACATCTTTCGACCATGGACATGCTGTTTTGTCATAGTAGCAGTCAATATTGTCCTTTACCGGCATCGTTTTAGGACAAATTTAGAGTCCAGTGGCACCTTTAAGACCCACAAAGTTTCATTCGAGGTATTCCGAAGGAGTTTCCACACACACAAAAGCTTATATCCAGAATTACACTCTGTTGGTCTTAAACATGCCGCTGGACTCAAGCTTCATTCTATTGCTTCAGACCAACATGGCTGCCAACCTGAATCTTGTGTTGTTTTCGTTTTCATTCTATGTTCTTTGCAAGTGGCAGCATCTTGACTTCCTGACTCTTTCAGATTGTCATAGCTGTGCCATCTGGCCATCAAAACTTAAAGATGCTCCCTCATCCACATGCTAGGCAAAGACAATCATTTTTTTCTTCCAGCTCTAGAGTACAGAGGGAGTAAGGTTGAAGACCCTGCTCATAGTGTGTGTGATTTGTTTCAGGCTTTTCCAATACTTCCCTGAGATTTCATTGAGACAGGGACTCCACTTGTGCTGAACTGCTTTGTTATTCAGTACAGAAAGGTGTAGAGATTCCTGTAACCTGGCATTTAGAAGGACACGTCCGGGAAAGAGTCATTGCTTCCACAGTAGTTGTCACTGATCCCAGCTGTGTTTTCGGTGAAGGACTATTCAGTGCAGGGCTCAAGGATTCTCACCCCTCATGTGGATGTTCTTTGCCGGTAGATTTTTTAATGGTTTGTGGGAGTTCTTTAATGGTTTGGTTTTTATACTGTGACTTTTAATTGTGAGCCACATTGAGATACAGCATAGAAATAGTCTAAATAAGCATACAATGGGTATATGGGTAGGCCTGGAAGTTGCTTCTGGAACTTGTATACCTCTGCCTCTGCTGTGGGCAAACATACTAAGGGAAGGGGGGATAGCTGTTTGGAGGAGATGACGATTCTCCTCTGAAATAGTAGCAGGTCTGGCTGGGTATCAGAAACTAACTTCCATGAGAATAGCAGCCTGCCTGTTCAGTATTCTGCAACTGCTGAAGAAAATGTTGCAAGAGGGCTGAGCCAAGGGAGGAGGAAAGATTTCTATAATTCAAGGAAGTTTCTGGCACATAAGTCACTGGTGGGTTGCTTTTTCCTCCTTTCCCTGGAGGAACTTTTAATGATACAATCATTAAGAAAATCAGCTCAGGCTGTTCCTTCCTCTGCACAGACTAGAAGCAAACCATTCTTGCACACAAGAAGAGCTTAACTACAGAGCTAGAGAATCCCATGCATCTTCTGTCTATGACCAGGTCAAGCCTGAGTCTATTTCACAAGGCAGGTCACCATTTTACCCCAAAATAGCAAATGGTTCTGAGAAATGGTGTGGCTCTTACAATCACATTTACTGGGAGCCTACCACCTGTGGACAAAAGGAATGCCCAGTAACTACAATCATACATACATCAGGGACAATTCACATGCAGTTTGGGTAAGTATTGAAGTGGCCACTAGAGATGTCAGTCTGTGCATATCAAAGCTGTAAATAGCACATTGGGAAGATCGTAGGGTTGTGCATGATCCTGTCAGGCTCTTGGGTCATGTGGTTATAATGCCTGGAAGGGATTGCAATGGCTTGCCTAAAGGTTACTTATACATTAATGGCTGAAGCAACATTGGCACTAGTTCACAGAACATGCGGTATAATCCTCTGGAGTTCTACTCCAGCACAAGCCCACTGATTTCAACAAAGGATGTTCAAGCTCCATACAGGACTGAGATTTCAGATCAAGGTTTAATCCCCCATGATACCCTGGAAGCTAGCTGATGGCCTTGAGTCAGTTGCTCTTTGTCAGCCAAACCTAACACACTGTTGTTATGCAGATCAACTGGAGGAAGGGAGAACATGGTGGTAAGGTGCTTTGAATCCTCATTGGGGGGGAAGCAGGGAACAACTAACAATTACAACCCTACAACCTTCTGCCTCCCAGTCTGGTTCCCTGGAGGCAGGTCTTACAGCCACGGGTAGCTGACTGCTTACAAGGTCACAATTATATTTAGTTATTATTAGGGTTTATTGGGAACTGACATGCTACAAATCAGAGCAAGGATTCTTGCATCTATCAGCAAACTGCAAATGTTCTGTTGTTGAGCATAACGTCTGTGCACATCCTCCTCTCAGCCAGATGGCTGGTGCTGTTAATTTGGACAGCACTCCTGGAAGGGAAAACATTGCTAGGACATCAGGCCTCATAAATATTCTCACTCTGATGACTTCAAGCTGCAAATCACATCGACGCTGAACTTGGCCACTGGCTGGAATATAGTTATGATTAAAATAGGGGCAATTTGAATGTTCTTTGTCACTTGCTTTGTAAGACTGAAAGGGGGTGTCATAGAAATGCACCAACATAAACAAGAATCTATCACCCCCACTACAAAAACTGAACACACTTTTCACTGACTTTTCTTTAAATACTTGATATCTACTGCCCTCCTGTGGCTTTAAAAGGAAAAAGTCTTGGGCAGCTAATCGCTTGTTGAAAGTTAGTCTCTGAATATTTGTTCATAATCCCTATATAATAATCTGGATGTTGGTGGGTTGAAGTACATTAATTACATTCATTAATAAAAAGCCATTGTATAGGTCTTCAAGAACAATAGTTCTACCAGTTTAAGAAATATTCCTTGGCAATAG
This sequence comes from Paroedura picta, assembly GCF_049243985.1. Lineage (NCBI taxonomy): Eukaryota > Metazoa > Chordata > Lepidosauria > Squamata > Gekkonidae > Paroedura > Paroedura picta. The sequence goes on from NC_135378.1 coordinate 65,479,238, forward strand.
CGAATGCGGCCAATTATAGGGTTGTTTTTAACCCTGTTTTTAGGCAGTTTACCTGAGTGGTGCCTGCATGTTATTAGATATTTGACTGATTCACGATCAGGATTTTCCTGTCCAGATACCCTCAATCCATTTTCAAACAGGCTTCAGATCTGGCTATGGAGCTGAAACTACTTCGGTAGCTGCAGTAGATGATCTTGGTTTTAAGATTGTTTTACTGTCCTAACCTGGATGGCTGAGGCTAGTCAGATCTCAAAAGCTAAGCAGGGCTGCCCTTGCTTAATATTTGATGGGAGATCACCAAGGAATTCCAGAGTCATAATGCAAAGGCAAACCGCCTCTGTTAGCCTCCGGCCTTGAAAATCCTATTTGGTCACTGTAAATTGACTATGATTTGACAGCACTGTCTGTGTGCACACAAGCATCTATGCAGACATGACTTGCACACTTAATTACAACAAAAATGAATGCAATGACTCATCAAGCATTTCCTTGATGGAATATACCCAGTCTTTTGCCATTACAAATACGCTTAATAAAATGTTAACTGTAGGATGTTTAATACTGTTCTGTGGCATGCATTTACTTGTCCCCCCCCCACACACACACACACAAAAAGGACAAACCTCCACCGGAGAAGGAAAAGTTGGTCATGAAAACAGCATAAGTTTAAAAGCTCTTGGTGTTCAGCTGCATAACCTACTCAGTTGCATTGAAAGAAAACATTGAGAGGCCAGTCATGGAACTCCTGTGTAATGTATAGTGGGAGCCTTCCTAGAGGCTGTGCATCAGCCATTCCTCCTGTAAGCAAGACTGGAGCCCAGTAAGACCTTAAAAACCAAAACCTGGGCATACGTTTTTGAGAGCCAAAGCTCCCTTCATCAGATATGGGATCTTACAAGGGGGGTTTTAACTCTCAAAGACTTTCCCCCAAGAAGCCATTTTGGTCTTTAAGGGTCTACTGGATTCCAGTCTTGAACTTTTACTGTAAACCAATGTGGCTACCCACCAGGAATTGCTCTGAGTGAAAACTTTTGCCAGATAATTTCTGAATTTTGACCATACACTTTAACTCTATCTTCATTTCTTAAACTGTATGCATCTTTTAACAGGTAAATGGCTGAACAGCCTTTACATTTTAATGGCTTTTCCAGTTCTGTTCACAGACCAGATGGGTAAAGCTGAATGGAGTACTAAAAATAACGGACAAAGGAGCTCCGTTCTTTTTCTCTGTGGTTCCTTCCCATCTTCTTTCTTGTGCCTTCTGTTGTAATCTGCAGGAACAGCTGTTTTCAAGGCCTCATCCACGGTGACTCACTGTCTTTGCTAAAGGATAGCAGCTAATCTACAGCCCAACCAGGTATGTTTGTTTTTCTAGGCCTGCTGCTCCTTTCCGATTATCAACATTAATATTAGATTTTATCTACTGCTTTTTAACTTTTTATTTTGAATCAATCAGAATAATATGTCTTTTTAAGATAGGTATAGCTTTTGAATTTCCAGGTTTTTACTCTTTCCTTAATCCTATTTTCCAAGTAACAAATACCTAGTATATACTCAATACGCCTGATCTTCAGTTGGGCAGGGTGAAGCATTGTGCAAATGTTTGTCTGCTAGCAGGAAGGTGACTCCTGGGACTTGGAAGCTACTTGATACTGAGCTAATCCATTATTGTGTACTGTGACTGGCAGCAAAACCATAGATCTGAAAAGGGTGAGACAATCCATCTAGGGGCTGGACTAGATGGATTGTCTCACCCTTTTCAGCTCTATGGTTTTGTATTATGCTTTGTATTACTCCTCTGCATTCTGTACATTTCTGGTAAGGTGTTCATATTATTACCTTGGGGAAAATGTGCCCTCTTGCGCAATCTTGCAACATTTTTCATGGGATGTCCTGACTTCATAGAAAATAATCTAGCCATTCCAACATACCCATTTCATATTAAAAATGGTGGGGTTTCATGGGAATGGTGGCACTGGGTCAAAATGTAGAATAATGCTTTCTCAGCTGACATTATTTCCTTGCCACTTTATGTTGATTGGGCAGACCTTAGACCCTTTCGCCCTCAGCATTGTATAAGAGCAGCAGTCTATAATCTAGATCAGGGATCCTCAACCTGTGGTCCTCCAGATGTTCATGGACCAGCAAATGCTGGCAGGGGCTCATGGGAATTGTAGTCCATGAACATCTGGAGGACCACAGGTTGAGGATCCCTGATCTAGAGAAGTGGGTTTGATTCCCCACTCCTCCACATGCAGCCAGCTGAGTGACCTTGGGCCAGTTATCATTCTCGAGAGTTCTCTTAGTCTCACAGGGTGTCTGTTTTGGGGGCAAGAGGAAAGGAATGCAGTTGTAAGCTGCTTCCAGACTCCTTTAGATAGTGAAAAGTGAGCTAAAAAAACTCTTCTTCAATCTCAACCATGCCACTCTCTGGGCCCCCAACAAGGTGCATGCTGTTGAATGAAACCAAGCCACACAGGAGTCATTTATGCACAAACAGCTTCTTATATGGAGGAGGGCCCCCGTGCTCTTCATCTCATGATCAAGTGTCAAAAAGTGGGAACTTGTATACGGGCAGAGGCAACAGTGGTATCTCTTGAAAACCATGCATATGTAGGGGAGAATGTCCTCAAGTGTCATGCAAATTGCTATCACCATCTTTATAAAAGCATTTGTCAATAATTAAGGCATAAATAAAAGAAGCATGGAACAGTAGATCCCTCAGGTTTGGATGTTAATGGATTGTAGCTTATCCCAAGAAAAGACTCACACACTGACCTGCAATATCCATTTCTTCTTGAATTGCACTCCCCCAAAATATTGCCGATCACTTCTCATGCTCATTAAAGTGATTTGAGTCTCAGGTATGCAGAATAATCAAAATTAATGTACATTACAATTATTTAATCACAGCCTTGCTAGGTCTGCTATTTTGATGCTGGCAGAACCCAAGTGAATTTTCCATGTCAAACTGGTATTAAAAAAAGAACATACCATTGGCGCTACATTTAACACTTGTACATTTTTATTTAATTAAATCAGCCATTGTACACATTGCAGCTATGTATTGTTAGTGTTCTTGGTTGGTTGATTTGTTTTTTTTTTAATCTTTTAACTAATACATGCCCTCATAGATATATTCAGTTAGTGTTATCACCATGGGAACAAGATGCTGATTCATCAACTTAAAACCACTTCTTCTCACAGTATTCAAGTTCTCCGATAACACGGCAAAAAGGAAATCAAGACTGGAAAAAGGAGAATAGCCATTATGCTGTTACACAGAACATCATCTGCACTGCAAATAACACAACAGAAATGCGTTTCTTTTAGAGCCCTGTTCTTGAAGGTCAACCAGTGATGCTCTCGACAATGAGAAATGAGTGACTGTGTGTATCCTGAAGTGAGTCTCCTTCCCTTTTGGCAGATGCAAGGGGTGGCCTCCTGCTTGCCAGCCAAACAAAAAGAAGGGCAAATTAGCATGGCACTTTGGGTAGCTTTCTTTGTAGGAAACCAAACCGCCTAGAACGTTCCTTTATCCCTGTTGGCATAGGCCATTTCAACGAGGAGGTTGCCATTTGTTTTCCGTATTCCGAGCATTGAGTGAGTTTTACTTTTGCAAGAAGGAAAGATTGGCTTGATCTTGAAAAATATCCACCCTGGAGGACTTGACTCATCTTTGTGGAATATACTTTGTCTTTATCAAATAACTGACTCAAAATGTATATTGTTTTTATATGTATATATATATAATATATATAATATATATAATTACATATATAATGTTAAAATGCTACAGAGCGTCAAACCACTATCAGAATTAGGAACAGACCACAGAATTATTCCAAAGTTGCAGATACCCTTCGTGGAAAATCAAGTACAGACATTTACATGGTGATTCTTGAACGTCAGTTGAGGAAAATAAATAAAAAGAGCAACAAATGTAAAATGCCCAATAGATTTAAATCCTTTAATTGAAAGAAAGAAAGAAAGAAAGAAAGAAAGAAAGAAAGAAAGAAAGAAAGAAAGAAAGAAAGAAAGAAACCCACACCTCAGCCCCCTCAAATGGAAGGATAAAATCTGCTCGCTCAGTGCTAAGAGGGATGAGAAGCTGTGGACATGGTTACAAGAGGGATGGGTTTCTATTTTTCAATGCCACATGCACGTACCAGGTAAGAGGCAATCTTGATAGAATGTGGTAAATGTAGAGTAACCTTTCTCAACGAGTGGGTGCAGGTTTGGTTCCCCTTCTTATGTTATCTACAGTGCAGTGGCCAGCAGAAAGTACCACCAGTAAGACAGTGTGGCTTGCTAAAGCAGTGAGGAAGAAAGGAAACTACAGTAGTTGGTATGGTTTAATACACCCTGCCTCATAATCCCATTCTAAAATATTTGAATACAGTATGCAAAAGGTGCCACAGATATAGCTGCTAGCAAGTTATATCTAACTGGGTATTTATTTCCCTTCAAGAAATCTTTAGGTGGCCTTCCAGGAAACAGAAACGGGGTGATGGCCACAGTCCGGCCATCTTTAAAGGAAACAGCTTGAGTCTGAGGTCTCAGCCTGACTCTTAGAAACTTTTAAACTATGGTAGATCGTTGTTGGAAGTCCTAGGGACACAGAAGGTCTGGCGTGATTCCTTCTTGGTAGGTCCATTTCCTATATTCAGTGAATTTTGTTAGCAATAATACATCAATTTCTCTTCAGCAGTTTCAACAGACCCTGCAGTCCATGCTGCTAAAAGTAGTCATGATAGGCAGTGTTTTCTTACAGTCTTACCAGTCCAAGCACTTTAGCTATTTACAGGGTAATGTTACTATCCCTTTAAAAAAAAATCATGTACATTGTCAGCTGAAGAGGCCTGTGGAAGAAGCTTTTATGTATCTGGTGCAGAAGCAAAGGAACGGTAAAGATGGCAGGATGACAAGTTTCCAGTACAGCACAAAGTCGACGACTTTTAGTAGACAAACCATCCCTAACAAAGGATGCTATCTTTGGTCACAAATTAGCTTACAGATTTTTAAAAAAAGAAAAAAGGGAAAAAAAGGAAAAAAAATCTATTCAACTATATATGCCTTAAGAAGAAATGTCAGCGTCTCCTGGTGATTACATTGTTATGACAGCTACGGTGAAAGAAGGAAATAGACGGTGGATATCGAATGGATATGTGTGGTTGGTCTGCAGGTGAAACTTAGCAGCATCTCATTTGCCCTCTTGCTGCCACTAATCTTTGCAGAAATGTCTTAGCAGTTGCTGAAGGTCATGCTGAAGGTCATCCTGGGGTAGTGCTTCTGGTACATCCTCCAGCACTTCCACATGAACACGTTTACCAAACTGGTCCTTAACCACAGTCCTCTTCTGTGTACTGGCTTTACTCATTGTTGTCCTACAGACAAAGGAAAGGGGGAGATGAAAGTAGAATTTATTAAGAAAATAAAAATTGTGTATGATTTGGAATTCCAGCGTAAGTTTTGAGTTATAGCAGATCCAATGCAAGTGACTATGGCCATCTTTCACAGCAATCCAAAAACATGCTAAATAAATATGTAACTAAAAAAAAAAACTCAGAATTCATCTGTTTCATTGGATATTGACAGCTGCGGCCTTAATTCCTAGATTTCACAATTAGAGTTTACAAACTGATAATTAAAAATACAACTGAGAGGCTCTATAACACAGTTCATTATGCCCTGATAAACAGTTTAGTCTTTAAGATGCCAGAAGATTCTTGATTGGTTTCATTGCAATAAACATACATGCAAGCCCTTTCAGAGTGGTAAATCTTGAATCATAAAAATTGTGTGAAATATTTCTGCTTTCTCTTTTCTACTTTCTCATTAACTTTCACCCATTCGGACATCTGCTACTATCCCTGGGCAAAATCAACAAAAGGCTCTTCCCACATAGCCTTCCAATATTTCCAGATGTGGTTAGAGTCTGTTATGTAAGTGACAGATACTTCTAGACGCCATCGCCACTCACGTTTTACCTTGGGCCCCTCTCTCTTGGCAGCAGCAGCAGCAGCGGTGGAGACAGCAGGATTGGAACTCCCTTTGATATACATAATATCATTGTACCCTCTACTATGCAGCAAGGGAAGCAGAAGAACAACTACTCACTGCTTTCACTAGAGGAGGAAAGAAAAACCAGTCCCATTCTCCTTGCCACTGCCCACACAGAGAGAGCAGGAAGTGATGACTGGTAGCCTACAAATGATGTCCAGGATGATTCAGAAATTGGGAATGGGAACTCTTGGGACCTCAGGCCTGACAATATTGATTCCTGACCCTAGGTATATCAGTGTTCTGCTAGACACACTTGTTATACTTTCTCCTCTACCTGGCACATGGTGGCTGCCCTGAGATGCTTTGGAGTGAAGACTATGATTTGCCATTCCATACACATTGGCTAATGCACTTTCAATGTGCTTTTGTAGCTAGATTTTCTTGTGTAAAACCTACTTTGAAACTGGATTGAAAATGCATTATCCAACATGTGTGGAATGCACTAATTTGGTATGAGAAGATGGGAGGTGGCAGACCTTTTTGTCAGTTCCCATGAAGGCCAGAGATGCTTTTTCTCTCTGTAATGCGACACTATGTGCAGTCCCTTGCACACCTCTAAATCAGGGCCACAGATCATAATCTCAAAACAGCCATATGTCTCTTAGCCTGGTCCTTAACTGTAGTTAAAACATAATTTCCATTTTTAATCATCAAATTATTGCTTGCAGATTTTGTTCAAAGGTGCCACTATAGCTGCAGATTTATAAGAACTGGAGAACAAAATTATAGCGAGCAAAATTACAATTTGGATCCAAGGCAATGAAATGTATTCTGCAGCTTACAAATATGCTTGCCAATCCCAAGGACTAAGAATGAAAAACTAATTGAGACTTGTTTCCACAGCTTCACATGGCCAAAGGTCAGACCTTCCCTAGCAATTTGCTGCACTTACTTTGCCTCTTCATTACTTTGCCTCTTCATTAACTTACTTTGCCTCTTCATTAACAATGAAGCAATCAGATGCCACAATAATGATTGGAAGCAAATAGCATATTTAACAATATCAAGCCTTGGCATGTATTTACAACTTGATTAGAAATACAATATGTGCATGCACACACACTCACATAACCCTGGCTTAGAAACTTTTCCATGGGGTCTAATATGGAACCAGTTTTGGGCTACACAACAGCCCCTGGAGAAGGAGTCCATATTCTTTGGGGGGAGGGGTTCTTCCTAACCATCATCTTAAATAGCACAGTGAAACCAAAGAAAATGGATTTTAAAATGAGGCATGGCTAGTGAATGTTTATTTTGTGTGTGGGAAACATTTCAAGCAGCCAGGGGACACAACAAGTGAACATGATTAGCCACATTAGCTTCTCGCTAAGCCTCTGTGAAATCCAGTAACCTAAGCAGTTCCCATCCATTGTTGGTTTTGTCCACGGTGTTCTCTGTTCATACATTAAGGAGAAATCTCAAACTGGTATGGATCTCAGGCACATGTGTGACTTTCCCTCCCCAGATTGGGGAGGGTCAAATAAATACAATCCACTCTGATTTGTTGTGTTGTGCCTGCTGGGAGGTGGGAAGGAGGACAGTGTGAGAACTCATGACTTGCACTGTTTTGAGGCTTCACTTTAAAAAATAACATGGGAATAAGTTCTCTAAATCTTTGCATATTTGTGCTATGATATGTTTTGATTTGTTTTGAGGACCTTACATTGATGTGAAGATAGAACAAAAACATCTGAAAAGAATACATACATTTCAGTGCAATTTCCATGCACTGTAAAGTAACTGCTTATGTCTGTATCACAGAACTTTATGCTGAGTTGGAGCTCAAAAATTAGCCAAACTTGATGTGTAGTTTCTTAGGAGGAAGCACTGGCATACATGCCTACCGCTGTAGAGCCCAAAGGCATCTGCCTACACTATTGGCAGTATGACTATGGTTTGGAGCGTCTTCATTAGAATTCCATCAGTCCTATATATCTATTTGAAACCAATGCCAGAGTGGAGAATATGCGAAGTATTGTGGGTTGCTGCTATAGAATTCTGGTCTTCATTATAGTGATATTTCATCTGCATTGTTAGAAAGAAAGGCCAGGTATAGCTGGTACATTGCTAGAGCTTGGAGAGTACAGGAATGAATGCTACAGAAGCAAGATGAAAGGGAAGTTTCTGATAAGTTTCAAACAAAAAAAAAGGATCAGGAGAATCTTTCATTGTGCAAAATTTGAAGAGACAATTTGATAGAGTTTCTCCCTCTTCTAAAAACTACCAAAGATGCCGCTCACCAATTTAAGCATCTTGAAGCACAATCCTGAACAGGGTCACGTCTTTCCAAGTACACTGAAACTCTGCCTAAGACGATGGTTTAAATGGGCAGGCAAATTATCCTGTTCTATTGTATGTTCCAGAACATGTTTTCTGCTTAAATCTTTCATTTGCCTTACGGTATTAACAGGAAATTGAACTAGTTACTTAAATACTTGTTTTTGAACAAAGAATATTCTTTTGTTTATGAACCTTGGAGATATTTCTACGATCTTTAAAGATTATATTATTGCATATTTCAGACCAAAATGGAACCCTAGCTATAGCAAAAGCACTTATTTGCTTCCTTTAAACAAACTGTGTTAACACACACAGTTTAGCAGACTTGCAAAAAATGCTAGAACCAGGTAGGCAATTATTTCACTTGTCATTATTGCTTGTTAGTTTGTTAATCTTTTTCACTAGATGGTCCATTTTCATGCCAACCCAAACCTTTTAATAACTGAGCCATCCTCTTTTGTGACCTCATTCTCTACTAATGGGGGAACTTCAATTTTCATTTTGTTACCGGTATAAGTCAGAGCCTGAAGTAAAAACACAAAACAAACCATAGCACAACAGACATGGCATAAGTATTTCAATTATCCCGATAAAAATTAATGGCTAAGAACAGTATCTAGTTCCAGAAAGGGGGGAATAATCATACTAAATCTTCTGACGCTACAACTTCAAGAGAAGTATTTCACCGGGCAGAGTAATTCTGCTAGTATGTTGTAACATATTTAACAGGACAACGTCTGGGTCCAATGGCACCCTTAAGACCAACTAAGTTTTATTCAGGATGTTTGATGAAGTATGCTGGGCACACAGAAGCTTACGCCTTGAATAAAACTGGATGAAGATGTGTTATCTTTTCAGTCATGTCCGACCCTCGGTGATTCTATACGAAAGTCTTCGCCATGCGTCTCTGTCTCTGACTGCTTCTTTTAATTGGTTCATGGTCATCCCTATGTCGGCTTTGATCATGTCGAGCCAGCGGATCCTTTGGCGACCATGCCACTGACCATGCCGAGCATTAAATCGCATGATTTGTCCAAAGTAAGTGAGCTTTAGCCATAATATCTTCCCTTGTAATGATATAGAACTTCCCTTCTAATGACATAAAACTTAGCTGGTCTTAAAGGACCCAATGAACTGTTCTGCTACTTTAGAAGAAGAGTTGGTTCTTTATATGTCGCTTTTCTCTACCCAAAGAAGGCTCAAAGTAGCTTACAGTCTCCTTCCCTTTCCTCTCCCCACAACAGACACCCTGTGAGGTGGGTGAGGCTGAGAGAACCCAGACATTACTGCTCAGTCAGAACAGCTTTATCAGTGCTGTGGTGAGCCCAAGGTCACCCAGCTGGCTGCATGTGGGGGAGTGCAGAATTGAGCCCAGCTCGCCAGATTAGAAGCCAGCGCTGCTAACCACTACACCAAACACGCTACCTACTTGAATCAATTTCTGCTCAGTTTTGCTCAGGAACATATTTGAGGAAACTATTTTTCCCCTTGGGTGTTCTCATTCTAGAATTAATCACCTCAGCCTGGATTCTGCCACTGAACATTCCAGAACCTGGAATTTTTGGGCAGCTGTTAAAGGCTTCAGAGTATTTTAATGCATATACTTATTTTATACATAGCCCACCTTTTCCACTGAGACTTAAGGCAAATTATACAGTGTAAAGCAATGCAATCAAATGGGATGAAACAATGAGCAATGCAATGGGACTAGAATTACAAAAATCAGAAACAACACAAATAGCAGAAGAACATGGGATTATAAAAGTAGAAAACAATGCAGTAAGAGCACGATAATATCTACAATAAACATTGGAATAGATTTATTATCCTGTTTCCTTACGAGCATCCTCCTATTTTACTACTGGTTTAATCTCTATTTAGCAGAGGAATTCTGTTTGGCATAGCTAGTGACAGAAATGTGGTAGCTTTTCTGACCTCTTCATGCACACCATGCCAACAAGGAATATGCATGTGCAAAAGTCAGGTTCACAGCCCGAATGAAAATCTTTATACAGCCAGTGCCTTTGTATAGTTTAGGCTAGCCTGACCTTAGCAGAATTGGTTCTGATTAGTACTTGAATGGGAGATCTCCAAGGAAGTCCAGGGCTGCTATGTTGAGAGGCACATAGTGGCAAACCATCTCTTGCCTTTACAGACATATTTGACACAGTGTTCCATCCATGTACAGAAGTTTTCCTGCATTCATATCTGTTCCTACAGCCCTTCCCTGCAGAGGAATAACCATGTGAGCTAGAATGAGGAAGGACAAGGGGAGGAAATCAAGCTCTTTCCTCAGCACAGCCTTGCTTGTGGTAGAGGGAGAAGGAATTATTTACCCCCTTGTCCTTCTTCAGTCCATTCCCCTCCAACCTGTGTGGTTATTCCTCTGGGATAGTCCCATGATCCTGGGAATGACCTTTCGGGGGTTGACTTGGGCTTTAGGAATGGAGAATGTATGGTACTCATACTGGAAAGGCACTCCATTTTACTCCCATTCAGAGAACAATTATTTTAAGGGAGAGAGGAATTGGGGTGTGATTGGGACCTCACACGACAAAAGCAAAGGAACTTCAGTGTCAGTGTTCTGTGAGCTGGCTTACTGGATATTGAGGCTGATCTGCTGTGACAACGGAGAAACTCTCACGGTGAAAATAAGAGAAGCAAAAGAAAGTAGGCGATGGAGGATGTTAAAACCTTTCCCAAATAAGTTTTAAAGTAAGGTTCATTTTTATTAAATTTCATTCAGTTGCTTCTGTAAATGAGTGAATAATATTCTTCCTGAATATAAATGTTTCCATGCAGAATGTTCAGAAAGACAAAAAACAGAGATTATTTTACCGCTTCAAAGTCATCTTTGGCTGAAGGAAGATCAGCAGCTAAGCTAGAGTCTCCGTGGTGCTTCTCCATTCTTTCTCCATGCACTAATGTGGTCTTCACAACTTTGCTGACTTTCCGGTCTTCCACTGGCTCAGACTGAAATTCTGAGGTGCTAGACAGAACACTTGGCTCAGAAAAAGTCACCTGATGAACAAAGGTTTCATAGAGACCTCTGACTTACTGGTTGATGTTTGAAGTGAACAAGAAAACGGAGCTTTGCTACTTGGTTGCATGCTTATGAGTACAATCCAGTGTTATCTTAAACAAAAGTGAATTGTAAAATAAACAGAAATATGTGCTTAATGCTGGCCCCATTTGTTTTGCTTATTTAAAAGATTTCCTCACAAAATACACTTCCAGGAACTTTCCCTCCAATTGTTTTAGGAATCATTCAGTTCACTCTAGTTTGATTCTATCTTTTTCAAGCATATGACAGCTAGATCTGAGCCCATTAGCACCTTAGGGACCCAACCAGGGCCAGTTTATCTATGTATCACATGTAGTACATGCTACAGGCCCCATGCCTGGTGCCTTCCCCACATAAATCAAGGCTGTAGCCCATCTCCTCCCCCCTTTCCCTCTTTAAAGACACTTGGAGTGATACCCCTTTCCCCTGTGGGGGGGCACTCTGTTCCCAGTCTACTCCCACCAAAATTGTACTCTACTAGGGCCCTGCGAATCCTAAAACTGACTCTGGTGTTACAGGCCCTGCAAATGCATGAACTGGCTCTAGACCCAACATGATATTTGGAGTATAGGCTCCCTTTGCCAGCTATCTGATGAAGACAGCTTTGCCTCTTGAGAGCTCATACCCCAAAAATCTTGTTGGGTCTCTAAGGTGCTACTGGATTTGCATCTCACTTTTCTACTGCAGACCAAGATGATCACCCTCTGAGTCTATCAGACATGTATCAGATTTGTGCATTTCTCCTGTGCATTTCTCCCTATATTCCCCAATTCTTTTATTCTGAGTGTTGCATGCAACAGAAATAGCCTTAAGGTCTCAGATAATTTGAGTACTTTGAACTGGAGAGTAGGCCAATCAGTTGCTAGGCAACACTAGGAAAGAGAGGGGGAATTTTTCAGGATGGCAAAGGTACTCAGAACGTGCCTCTTCAATCTTTTTAGATTGTCCTGACCCTGTTATGCCTTGACAAATTTTCATTGGCTGTTCAAACCAAAACCAAAATTTAGAAACCACTCATTGTTCAGCCTTCATAATTTTGTATTTTAATGGCTATGTTTTCTAATCATAGCTGCCACAAAATGTAATCCTAAATTCTTAATGGTTTCTCATAGTTTTATTAGAATTGACAACAAAAGTGCTATACAATATATATATAGGGTAATCCTAGTTACTGTGAACACAACAAAAACTAATCTGTAATCTTAGGGCCTTTTCGCACAGGGATCTTTGTTGCAAATTGGTCACTGAATGAAAAATCGCCATTTAAAATAGTGGAATTCGTCGTTATGCATACCTGGCTTTGTAGTGGAATCAGTTGCGTTTTTTAGCGTTTCCCACAGGCTTCCGGTCTCGGCAGAAATCGCTAGAAAGGAAGCGCTATTGCCAAGCTCGTCCCGCCCCTGGCCGTCAAGCAGCCAATGGGCAGCCGTTAGCATGCTCCCAAACAGCCCCTTTCCCTTTAAGGAAGGTTTTTCTTTAAAAAAAACACACCAATTGTAACGAATCTAGGTAGATTCGTTGCAACGGAGAGACCCATACAGCTGCCTGGTGTGTTTGAGCTGTCGTTTGATCGTTGCCACGCCCCCCCCAGTGAAAAAAAAAATCCCCCCCCTCTCACGGGCCCGATTTTCGGCTGAATGGAATGTGTGAAATGTGTGTGCTTAGTGACTGAAGGGGAGGGACTGAAGCCGGGGAAGCCTCTGTTTGAGCTGTCATTTGATAGTGGCCACGCTGCCTCCGAGTGGAAAAAAAAAATCCCCCCTCCCCCCCCTCACGGGCGCGATTTTCAGCCGAAACAGTGTGAAAAATAAAGGGAAAATACATCAGCAAACGGGCTTCTGCGGGCTTCTTGTGCTTAGTGACTGTAAACAGCTCTGAGGAGGGACTGCAGCCTGGGAAGCCTCACTGGCTAAACGGAGGCTCGCCGGTGTGTTGATCTCCACTCGCTCGGGGAAAAAAAAATGGCGATCGCTTCGCCGGAAGTTTGGAGGACAGGCTCAGGAGGAGGGACTTTGAAGAAACCGCAACAATGTTAACGCACAGGTCTTTATCGCTATTGTTGCAGATTGGTTGCAGGAGTGTATCGCTTTCCGGAGGGTGAATCCACTTTTTGGGATTCCCCTGAAAGCGCTACAACGAAGTGCTTTTTGCGGGTCGGTTTCAGGAGTGTTGCAGATTGTCTACGACGTCGTGGGTTATTCCAAATTAGTAGCGTTTTCAATTAGCAACCATTGTGCTATTTTGAAGCCGTGCGAAATGGCCCTTAATTTTAACTACTTCCCAATTTCTCATAATTTCATTATTGCTGTGAAAGGTAAATTTTATTGCATAGTATAGACAGTAAGAAAGGTGCTCATCCAACGATCAGCAACCTTCTTCTGGTTGTGGGGGGATAGGTGGGAAGAGAGGGCGACCCAAGCCCGCTCATGTGTGGACCTACAGCGCATGCATGTTTGCGTCTGGCTTGCACGCAAACACGCATGTGTGACAGGTCCACGCATGGGTGTTTGCGTGCCGGCAGCCATGCTTCCCTCTCCCCCCCCTCCCGCAGCAAGAAGCTTGCTGGGCCGCAAGCTAATCAGCTGCTTTGGCGGCCGATTTGCTCATGGCCTGGCGAACTTCTCACTGTGTGGGGGGCGGGGAGAGGGAGCCGCAGCCCACTGCCGAGGCTCTCGTGGCTTGATGCCGGGCCACAGACCGGGGGTTGGGGACCACTGCACGAATCTATCACTGCTGAACAGTATAAACATAAACAAGCAATGACAAGACTGTCATGCACAGGCATTTTGATGTCACACAAGATATTCTGACGTGAAATAGATTAGCTTTGTGCTTTTTATTAAGGATCACTGAGAGAACAGTCCATAAAATCCTTGCTGGAAATACTAGGTGCCTTGATTAAACTTCTAAACACTGTGGTGTCCTAGAACCTGATATTTGTCAAGCCCAGTCCTACGCTACGTACGGACACTTGTGGCTTTCCTCCCAGGTGAGATGTTTCAGATCCCCCAAACTCCTATTCTCTTCCTGTCCATTTTCATACGGTACTTCTCACACCCTCAGCAGCAAAGCAGTTCACAGGAAAATGGAGAAAAGTCTACAAGATTATTTCAATTCACAGGCCCCCATCCACCCCTGTTCAAATCACTTACCCACCCCAATACTCTTTTGCACTTAGACAACGTGTGAATTGATTTATATGAACGCTACACATGCAGACTTGCTACTGAAACAAATGAGTGTTACAATGGAGCTATGAAAATAATTTAGAACATACAATGATTTTATTTTATTCCTGGCAAATTTGCTTGTCAAAGTAACCTGGGAGGCAAAAATCAGCTGACCTCAGATTGCTCACTATCACTCTTCAGCACAACCCGCTTTATGACTTTGGAGTATTCATCTCCCTCTTCCACTGTCACAGGCTCCTGGGGTGCTCCTTGCATGACAACTTCTTCCTTTTCGGTGCCATCTGGTAAAACGAACCGTCTGATGATTTTCCTAGTGACCTAATAGGGGGATATTATTAAGAGTCGCATTAAATTTAAAATGGTAGCAAGGCATACTTAAAATCTGAAAACTTAAACTTTGAACTGTACTCTTTGCTAATAAGATCTTTAACTCTATAGCCAGTTCTGGGAAAAACTGATGACTTCTAATTGATGACTACTCAAGATATTTATTTATTTTCATTTTATTTATTACATTTATATACCGCCGTCCCCGGAGGCTCAGGGTGGTTTACATAAGAACATAAGAACAGTACATGAAACAGTCTATAACATGTGAATAACCATACAATAATAATAATTAATAGTTGTAACTATATGAGATTTAATCAGATGAAAGGAAAGGAAGAGGAGCTATAATGGTAGTTTCCCTGTGCTTGCAGAAAAATATTGCTGAACTGGTCATCATAGCCACTGACACTACTGTCTGCACCAATCAGCCACAAAGCAAGGCAAATGTATCAATATATTGAGAAGACCAGATCTGAATTAGCATGATAGGTCAGACAGACCTGAATCAGCATGAAATGGAGATGTTTTCTTTGTTACTTTTTAAATATAGAATATGCAGAAGCAGATGACAGAATTTTTCAGCAGTCCTCCAGCCAGTTTAACACTTTTAACTTGTGAAATGGGGCAACAGTGTAGTTTTGGCACACAATTACAGACATGCTTTTTAGACTTTCCAGTTCAAGACAGCCACATGATAAGTCTAGACGGTACCTTTTTCACTACAATGTGACCATGTTCATCTGTATACTGCTCCTCTGTTACAGCTTCTGGTGGCATTTCAGGCATATCATCCGCCTGCCAAACAAAAAAGATAAAAGAATCCATGACTGAAGGACGTGGCTTTCAACAGTTCTTGTTAATTTACTGAAACAAGAATAAAATAAAAAAGGATTAGGAAGCAAAATTAGACTCAGAAGTTCTGCAAAATGAAAAATGAATGAAAATCATGCAAGGGCCCCTTGAATCCAGCAGGCAAACAGGAAGGTTTTGACCTGATAGGCAAGTGATACTGAAGCAGCAAAGGGTTTGCTCTCTCAATGGCCAACAGGACATTCTTTTTCAAAATGCATATTAGATAACAACCCAATTGCATTTTTCTCATCCCTTTCTCCCCCAAATCAAATGAGAAAAAGTTATCAAGGTTATTCAGTGACCATGCGGGAACATGCTAAATCTATCAATGCAATCCAAGCCAAGGGGTTGCTTCAGGAGCAGTCCTTTTAGGGAAAGGGTGGGTTCCTAGAGATGTAACCAGGACATAATTGCCACTGGCACGTGCAGTAGTACAACACTCCTGTACCTGAATAATCACCCGGCGGCGGACGACCCTGGTTGTTACCATCTCTTCCTCATCTGAGCTGGCCTCCAGCTCACCTAATTCCTCTGCTACCTCCTAGTGGAAGCATGGAAGCATTGCTCTTATCACACTGATGTTGCATGCGTGAATGAAAAGCACTTGGTCCTTCTTCTCTGAGCACAATGACAACCATATCAATACCCACCAAAGCTGATACCGAGTTGTGTTGGGCAGGTCATGAGAGTCTATTAATACATTTGAATCTGTGAGGGCATCCTAGCCTAATGGGCCTCGGTCAAATTCCCTCACTGGTCAATGCATTTGAATAAATCAGTACAAAACATTTCCATTATCCATAAACTTTACTTGTTAAATTCCATCTTGTGAATACCTGCTAAACGTGTAGGGCATGGTTACGTTTTTGAGCCATTGGATAATTCCCAACAAGCACTAAGTCTCCTCTAATCTTCCTTTACACGGTGATGGAAGTGGGTATATTAGACAGAAAAATGTATAAGGAGCTTTTAGTACTGAGACATGACTGTTAACCTTTACTGGGACATGACATTCACAGATGTTTTCCCAAGCCCAGAAGATACCTCAACTGAAGATCCTGCTAGGAAATGGCACCGCAATCCTAAACAGAGTTGCACCCTTCTAAGTCCATTTGCTTCAGTGGACTTAGACAGGGTAACTGCCTTGGTGACCTCCAGGATGAAGAGAAGAAGTAGTGTTGGTTTTTATATGCCACTTTTTTCTACCCGAAGGAGTCTCAAAGTGGCTTACAGTCCCCTTCCCTTTCCTCTCCCCACAACAGACACCTTGTAAGGTAGGTGAGGCTGAGAGAGCCCTGATGTTACTGCTTGGTCAGAACAGTTTTCTCAGTGCTGTGGTGAGCCCAAGGTCACCCAGCTGGTTGCATGTGGGAGACTGAGGAATCAAACTCGGCTCACCAGATTAGAAGTCAGTGCTCCTAAGATCTACACCAAGCTGGATCTTTATTTGTGTGCCACAAAACGTACCCCACAGCAGCAAACCTAAAGCTACTTTAGAATATCCAGTAACTGAGGGGAAGGTTTAAAATAAGCCTGGTTACCCTGAAATCACAGCAGGCTATATGGGTTCCCTTGATAGAAATGGCCTGTCACAATTGGGTCTTCTTTTTCCCCAACACTGTTACTCTTCAAAACTATTTAATATCCAGGTATTATGAAGAAGACTGTGTCATAGAATACTATTTCTCCCAATAGTAAATTCTCCAAAAGTTTAATGATACATTCTTACCTTTTCCAATAACTCCTCTTCATATCTTTCTGAGTGTTCATCAGTTGATTCCACAATCACCAGACTAGTTTTTCTAGGATATGGATCTTCTTGATGGAAGTGATGGTCCTCTGGTTCCTGCACAAGGGGCGAATCAGTCCTCTCACTAGATGTTGGGGTATGAAGGTATGGCCTTTCATGGTCTTCAGACCCTGCAGTAGAGCATTCAGACTTTTCACTGGCAACACTTGCTGCTCTTCCATCTTTTGGCGCTTGTGTTTGATCCTGGCCTGACGTTGTAACACTGCAAATTAAAGATTTGAGAACATCCATTACTGCATGCTCCATACTTTCAGCATGCCTATTTAGCAAAACATTCAGCTTGCCTGAAGAATTCGTTTCAAGAGAGCAGTATAATGGAAGCATAATGGACCAATCACCAGAATTCCAGCATTCTTTTCAATTTGCTTATATTTTCCATGGAAATAGGTTGGGACTGACTTTCAAATACTTTTGGATATCAGCAGCCAAAACAATTCTTTCAGATGTCTAAAAGCATTCAGCATGACGTAGCAGTTCCTTATTTAAATTTAGTTAATTGAGACACAGTATTCTTAAAGTGCCTTTATATTACAAGAAGATCACTCATGCAATCCGGACAATATGTGTTTCTACTTTATATGCTTATTTTGGGGTGTGTGTGGGTGTGTGGGTGTGTGTGCGTGCATGCTCTGAGGGTGGAGCGAGAGAGCTATATGTGTGGCATGCACCTGATAACTCTAATTTACTCACACTGTGGATGGTTCTGTGTACAAAAACTCTTTGGACTCAATTACTGATACCCAACAATGGCCAGTGAACCTGACTAGTTATCTGACTGGGTAAAATTATCCCAAAGATTCTCCAAATATTGAGGGTACAATTTGAATAGTACAACTCCCCTTGGCTTACTTCAGTTAAGTTGACCTATAAGTATTAGACTAAAGTAAATATAATTGCTTTGAACCCAGCTAAAATTCCTGCAGACTGAAGCATTTTTAATCTGGCAACAGAAGATACCTCCTTACTTCTTACCCAAATACCCCCTGAAATATTGATCTTGAGGAATAGCATCCCCTAAGAACAGCCGGGGGGGGGGGATCACAGGTCTTCCAAAGAAGGGGGGAATAAGCTAAAATACTTCCCCTACACACATGGAACTTTTAGGTAAGACCCAAGTTATTGTTTTGTAACAGCACTATTAAGCTTAGCTTGAATCTAAAATGTTTTGCTTACTATTTTTTAGACGTGACCTAAAATTGCTCCTCAATTCTAATTCAAGTTCCCATATGTAAAGTTTTTTTGTTTCTTTTGGGTTTTGGAAGCAACTTCTCTCACCCATTTGTGTACATATAACATAGTCAATTTCATTTATCTCTGATCACCTAGGCATGAAGCAACTCTAAGAACTGCAAGTACAGCCAATAAAAGATGCCCATTAGTATGTTTCAAAAAACATACACATTTTTATCTTAGGACATATCCTAGGACTCTTACAAGTATTCCTGTGTAGTGGATGAGTCTTCTGGTAGCTCATGAGGTTTCCCTGAGAATTCAGCTTCTGCCCGATCTCTGTGTACTTGTCGTAGGAGTTCTGCAACGGGGACTTCTGCCTCAGCCCTGGGTGTGCCTTCATGCAGGGATGAACAGCTGACAGAAATGTCTTCTTCAGACACAAGAGGAGGCTGATCAGACTGCTTGTTCTCTTTAGAAAAAGAATGTTCCTCTTCTTTTTGATCTTTTGTGCTATGCAGATCCTCATGGAGTGCAGAAAACCCTAGTGGCAAAATAAAGCCAGTCATCATCTGACATTCTCATGTGAACCAGTTAAGTCTACTCGGTTCAAATCTAGATCTAGCTTTGTTCTAGAACAGTGGAACGCATAGGATTCATGTAATGAGATGCTACACACAAATGTTTTTCTGCATAGAGTACTCTCCAAGCAGTGAGTTAGATTTTTTAAATTTCTAATCCCTGTTTTTTACTTAATAGCATTTATATTCTGCTTTGTGCTAAGCAAAATCAGGTGATTAAGTTGGCTAGTGCTCATACTTCAAAGAAACAATGAAATAATCAAAACAAAAACATAAATCCAAAGAACCACTAAATATAGCAACATAAAATGTATCTTGAATAGCAACAGTAGGAAAAAAATAACAATACAGACTCCCAAAATATATACAGTCTAAACCAGGGGTAGTCAAACTGCGGCCCTCCAGATGTCCATGGACTACAATTCCCAGGAGCCCTTGCCAGCATTCGCTGACGAATGCTGGCAAGGGCTCCTGGGAATTGTAGTCCATGGACATCTGGAGGGCCGCAGTTTGACTACCCCTGGGACTGCCTAATAAACACCCACCAAAAGAAAAGGGGGTCTGAAGAAAAATAGACAATGAAACAGGAAGGGCATGGGGTAACAGAAGGCCAGAATCCAGGGGCATGTGGGCTTTATGATGGAGGATGTTCCACTGAGAGCCACAACAAAAACGTTCTGTTGTATGCCTCAACCAGCCTAGGTTTCCTCATGGATTGTACATTGAGCAGAGTACCAGACAAGTCACAAGCAGACTGAAGCCAACAGAGGAGGTCCTTAAAGGATCAAGTGCATTGTTCCCAAAGGGGTCCAAGCTTTAAAGGTCACACCAGAACTTTATGGAAACAAGTAACCAACCAGTACAATGGATGAGGCACAGGAATCACGTAGTAATTGCAGTAGGAACCAATCACTACTCTTGCTGCTGCATTTTGGAAATTTTCTGGATTAAGCCTCAACATCTACCCACATGTAACTCTTCATCACCTTCAGACACTGGTTAGGAGTTTCTATTTCATCTCTAAAATTATATGAAGAGACAGAGATGTGTGTCATCTGTACTAGTGACAACCTAATCCAAAGCTCTAGACAGCTAGCATGGCTTCATGAAGACTTTAAATACTATGGCAAACCAGTTCTAATTCTGTGAAACTCCATAGGCTAAGGGGCAGAACACCAACCACTCAACAACATTTTCTGATAGCAATCCAGTAGAGGAGAGACAGTATAAAAACATACACATATACACACAGTATTCTATCCAGACAGAGCAGAAGGAAACCATGGTTAATGGTATCAAAAGCCACCGCAGAAGTCTAGATATGCCCACCTAGTAAACCAACAAAGATTAGTGAGTGGAGCATCTAGAATAGTTTTAGTCCCAAAAGTAGACTGAAGCCAAGCTAAAGCCTGAGAGCTACTCCTGGCCTTGACCTGGGCCCGCGACTTCTCGGTCCTGTCCCCAACCTGGTGGAATGAGCTCTGGGAGAGCTGAGGGCCCTGATGGAGCTGGCAAAGTTCTGCAGGGCCTGCAAAATGGAGCTCTCCTGCCAGGTTGAGGCTGGGTTATTAAAATCAATCGGCTCCCCTCAAGCTCCACTATAACATTGAGCACAATCCCTTGTTGGACAACTATAGGAGGAGGGATCTTGCTGTCTTAGTTTTTGTGGGTATCATGCTGGTTTCAGGGTGGGGTTTTTATTTTATGGGAATTTTTATTCTTATGCAACCTGCCTTGACTCCTAGGAGGAAGGCGGGCTATAAATTTAATCCATCAACCAATCAAATGAATTACCTAGGTATCTCTGAAATTGAGTTGACAACACCCATTTGAACACTAAATCAGGTAAGTTGGATATGGGGTGACAATTCTTTTAAATCTAATTGGTCCAAGGAAGGTTTCTTTAATAAAGGGCTGACTACTGTCTCCATTAAGATTTTTGGAACAGAAGCCTTCTGCAGTATTATATCTTTAATGTTTGAACTGTCGATATTGAAACAGCATTGTATGTGGTAGTGTGAACAGTCTTGTGCAGGATTTGTGTGTATATAGTATTCTTTGACAATTGTCTTACATGGGACTTACTGAATTAATTAATTAATGATGGGGGAGGGGCATGTTTGTGTGAACTCCTTCTTACCTTCACTGTGATCCAGCCCTATGGTCTGTTCAATTTCTGCATAGGTGCGACCATGGTCCCGGGAAGTTTCCACATTACTCTCCATTAGATGAACAATATCCATACGGTTAATTTTTGTAAGACATTCTGTAAGACTTGAATCTGTGATGTAGAAAAGATTGGTTTAATCTGAATTGTGTTCAATCACTTGAAAGCCTTTCACTATCTTTCCAACAATCAAAAAGGAAGGTAGTATATCTTAGCATTATCATCCAATCTGAGATGATAGAAGTATCTGTCTGTCTGTCTGTCTGTCTGTCTGTCTGTCTATCTTTCCCTTGTTGACGTACCTAAAACCACTGAGCCACCTGTGCAGGCATACAGTGTCTCCGCACTGCTTAGGAACACCAAGAACACACTACAGCTCTCAGAAGGATGTTTGGTGTTGAAATCCCCCCCCCCACACACAAACACAAACTTTAGATGAGATTTTCCCTGTCTGTGCCTGCCTTGAGCCTGGGGTGAGAGCCTTCCAGTTCAGTACTTTAATACCTGCTTGGTATTGAAGCAGCCACTTCTAATCTGTCGAGCTGGGTTTGATTCCACACTTCTAACCTGGCAAAATAGGTTTAATTGCCCATGGGTGACCTTGGGCTAGACACAGTTCTGTCAGAGCTGTTCTCTCAGAGCAGTCCTGTCAGAGTTCTCCCAACTACTTCACAGGGTGCCCGTTGTGAGAAGAGGAAGGGAAGGCAACTGTAAGTTGCTTTGAGACTCCTTTGGATAGTGAAAAGCGGGGTATAAAAACAGACTCTTCTATGAGAAAACAGAGGGATCTCTGCAGGAGAAAGAGGCTGGCATGTGTGACACCACAGATGACCACTCAAAGAAAACTAGTTAAATGGAAGTAACTCATCCTTTTTCCTTGTGGTTTCTCTGCAGTCCCACATATGGGTGACTGGGCTAATTACACATTAATCTACCTAATAAGAGTGACACTAATTAAGCATATCAGGAAAATAGACCATGACGTCCATCCCAAAGGTACATCTGTCCCAGCACAAATGTCGTCTGGCTCCAACCCGGTGGAACACTCTCCCTGATGAGATCAGGGCCCTCTAGAACCTTAAACTGTTTTGGAGGGCCTGCAAGACAAGCCTATGATTGAGGCCAGGAAATTATCACCAAGAAAATGCTGGTCCCTGCCCACAAAACAACAAAAGCCCCATACACAATAACACCAACCTGCCCCCAAAAATCAGGCTCCCTCCATAAAGTTATTGAGGTTTAAGAATATAATTTAATATACTTTAATTTAAAATGTTCAAAAACTGTCTATCAGTGTATAAGTCCTGTTGTTACCTGCTATAAAAATAGTTATTATTGGGATATGATTGAGAGATTGTTGTTTTTGTTGTTGTTGTTATTATTATTTAGCTAAATAAATTGGATGCCCAAAGGGTTTCAAGCAAAATAAATCCACTTCTTCAGTAAGACTGTCCAGTGAAAGATTTTCTTATTTCCTCTGTGCTGTCACTTTTCAGTGGTAATGTCAGGGGTGGTGGTGGGGAATGCTTTCTCAGTACGTTGCAAGAAGAGATCTGGACACAGTGGGAAGTGTGGAAAACTGATGTATGAGAAAGTCAAAGAAGCCTAGAGAACAAGGGCTGACAGTGTCATGGTGACGAGATCAGAATGCCACCCACCTAACTGGCTGCTTCACTAACACCACAACCCTATGCAGAGTTTACATCCTTCTAAATCCGCAGGCTTCAATGGATTTAGAAGCATCTTGAGTCTGTTTAGATTGCACGGTATGTCAAATTAAACTACAGTCATCCCACATAGATGCTTTTTTCCCACAGACTTTGCATATTTTCAGAGATTCAGCTGTTGTGCTACACCAGAAAAGGAAAACTCCTGAACAGGAGATGGAAAAATAACAAAATGAACAAGAGAATTTTCCACAGAAGGTCAGTCAGAGGAGAAATGAACAGAAAAATGTTTGCCATATCACTCGGGACAGATAAATATTGAAAAATCATCTCCCAGGGACCCCCCCCCCCGGGGGTACCAATTTCCTTTTGGAAGATACAGAAAAGTATTCAGAATGAGCAAACACAAAACTCACGAGAGAACAACCGCTCCTCTTCCTGCCTCATCTGTACTCTACCTGATATACAGGTGTAGAAAATACATCATTTTGTACATTACTTGAACTACAAATTGAATAATCATGCTAACCAAAATTGGACCTCGGAGTAAAACTCTGATGCACCTAATACATACCTCATCACAAAATTACCTTTTGCTACCTGTTTTCATGCTAAACCACAGTCATGTCTTCTCTTGGGATGTATGGCATATTCCTCAGTTATAGTTCTTCTGTATTCATTGTGAGTTCTTTACTCCTGTGAAACTCGTGTATAATTTCTAGCCATGCTTGGCAGGAATAAAAATAATTATCTGATGCAAATAAACATACCAGTAGCGTGTTTCCCATCCCTTTCCAACCAATATTTCAACAGGGCATGGCTCTGGTCCTGCAGTGAGTTAGGATTCTCAATTCGGATCTGATGGATTTGTTCTTCCGTGAAATCCAGTTCTCTTGCTAACTCTGCAGAAGGAAATAAATTAGCTGTAGAATCTTTATATATATATAAATGTTTGAACACTGGCTTATCCCTCCCAGGACTGGTACAACTTTGACTGATGGTAGCTCATCAATGTTCAGATGGGAGTTTTTAGCACATTCATCACCTGCTGTCCTTTCACTGGAGTTGTCAGGAATTGAAGCATGTACTCTGACATGTTTCTACTCTTTTGCAGTTCTTTTCTCAAAAATCTTAATACAGAAATTTCCGATCTCTATATTATGCGTTTAAAAATTTGTAAAGGTAAAGGTATCCCTTGTGCAAGCACCGAGTCATGTCTGACCCTTGGGGTGACGCCCTCCAGCGTTTTCATGGCAGACTCAATGCGGGGTGGTTTGCCAGTGCCTTCCCCAGTCATGACCGTTTACCCCCCAGCAAGCTGGGTACTCATTTTACCGATGTCAGAAGGATAGAAGGCTGAGCCGGCTGCTGGGATTGAACTCCCAGCCTCATGGGCAAAGCTTTCAGACGGCTGCCTTACCACTCTGCACCACAAGAGGCTCTTTTAAAAAATTAAAAATTTGTAGATGTGTATTTTAGATGGCTGTTTCTTTACCATCATTTTAAAAAAATGTTGCTCTTCACCTAAGGCACAGAGCCAGGGCCCAAACACTAGACACAATGCAGGAAGAAGGCCCCTCATCGCTGGAGAGAGTGAACTAAACCACTTACTTACCTGGAAACCAGGACTTGTACTCTGAACAATACTCTGAACACTGAACAATACCTTTCGGACATTTCTAACCTCAGCACCTCATTAGTTTGGCTTTTTCTATGGACACTACAATATTGATTGTGGAGTATTCAGGAAGTTTATTGGGAAAAAAATCATTCTCTGGGAAAGGGGGTTTGATGCATGTACTAATCCAGTGGATCTGAAAAAAATACTGATTTCTTTTTCCTGAGGTGCATCTACATATAATAGACCGCTATAATACACTGTACATTTGCTTCTCCTCAGGATTATGCAAGCACTTTATGGCCTTGGTTCCTCTTATTAGCAACGCCACCTCTCCCCCTATGCTCCGTGATGATGATGATGATGATTTTATTTCCCGCCTCCCCCTGGAGGCTCGAGGCGGGTTACAATCACATTAAACGTATACTGCTTACTGAAAGTAGGATCCTATTATGTAATTTTTGTGCTGCTTAATGTTTCATGTTACTACTTTTTATGCTATGTTTCAGTTCTTTCCAGTAGTTCCAGACTCTCTGAAACCTTAATGTGTTGTTTACTGATTGTCCCACTGTCTTGACTGTACTGACTCACCTTGAGCCCCTGTGAGAAAGTCGGGATAGAAGTATTGTGAACAAATAAATAATTAATTCAAATGATCACTGTTGTGTGATGTTGTTCTCCATCCCAAGGTGTGAATGGAGGATTTAGATCTGCCTATCATTCAGTGTACCCTTTTCTACTGAAAACTAGAAGGAATGTCAGTCTCTTCTTTGACATAATTAGGATTTAAACTCTATGTACAAGTTGATTTTGTTCCTGTCATGCACGAAGTCTAGCTGTGTTCCATTAAAGGAAATATTTGCACCTGTGGAATATCTACTCTAGATCCAAGCCTATCCAATAAACTGTGATTCCGCTGACCCCCCAAATCCAGCTGAAACATTATGGGTTGGATCTAGCCCCAGATTTCCACATGTGCTAGGGTTCTTGTGCAACTGGAAACAGATAAAAATATTACAGGACCCAGTTGTACTAAATCAGACATACTATATCCCCACTTGAGCATCCACTTCACAAGATTTTGACCACCAGCTTCAATCTATAATATGTGGGGGGCATGTTAGGTGATCCACAAGAGTGAAAAGTGTCTCAGCTCCAGTGTCAAAGTGTCTGGAAGGAGGGAATAAATGGGTGCATTTGGCAGACATGCAAGTTCAGCAACAGGGTGAGGAAGCCAAGGCACTAGTCTCTCTACCTCCCCAAAAGGGTAAGCACACTTTCCACAAGCAAATCTATATAAATAGGAAGTTTTATTTAAAAGGGGAATTAAAAATAATAAAGTGGCAATTATGAAAGTAGAATGCCAACAGGGGGTTGGGGGCTACTCAGTGTATTGCACCAAGTGTAACAGGGATGACTATCTGCCCACTGGACGGAAGTCATGGTTACATGCTCAGTGTAAGAAGCTCCTAGTTCTCAGGGGATGATTTTATATTTATTCTTGCTCATCAATGGGTCCAGTCCTACCACTCAAGTTGAATGGATGAACCAGAGAATTTCTTTTACTTCGTTGTTTACCTGTCCAGCTGAATCCAAGGTGATCAGCAATATGTGCTAGTCTTTCTTCTGTTCTTTCTTGATCATCTTGTTGATCTAAAATCATGTCAAACAGAAGATATGTCATAAAAACCCCTCTGTAGAACAGATAGATCTTTTCAAAGGGAACTCCAGAAAATAAGGCCAGTGTTTGTTTTTAAACAGTAGGCACTTTAAAGAGAAGAGTCATGCCAAGTGTCTTGACTGGAAATATTTGAACACACCACACTTTTGATAAAATGGCCACTTAACCTGATGAGAAATCAGAAGCTTTGTAAAACACTGACCAAAATTTTATCTTGGAGTTCCTATAATACCCCTACACACTTAAAATAATATAGGATAAAGAAAAGGGTGATTTGTTTTTGCTGAACAAGAGATGCATTTTCCATGCCTCTTTTACTAATAGCATAGAGCTATCAAACAGTGATTCAGTTTCCATTGCTTATCACGAGTCCTAAAATACTTATTTTAAAATCCTAATTATAAAATAATTCCAAAGGAACTCCCAATTATAATATTTATGGTATGCTGTTATCCAGCAGAATGTTGTCAGTTGTGCTGGTTATATTTGCTAAAAGTTTCCACACCTGAATTATTTACAAAGTAGGCATGGAAAAAGAAGTGTACTTCTTGGGAGTACTTGCCTCAAAGCAGGGATTAATATTCTCAACAGCCAATCTGACACCTGCAGACCTTGAGTTTTTGTTTTCCCAAGAGTGCTATTTTGGATTACACGTGAAGTCTGATAGAAAGTATGTGCAAAATGTAGTTATTGCATTTGTCCTTAGAGAAATGTAACGGTATTACTTTCATAAATTCAGTGCTTAAACATAGCCTTCAGTTAATTAGTGGCACCAAGCAGACCAGGAATTTTGTCAAGTTTTTCTGTGTCAAATTCAATTAGAGCAAAGAAAAACCCAAAACTAAAATCTGCATGGTCAGTTGTGTTGCAAGTAGAATAATACATCTGTTAATGTTTGGCATCATTAACAAAAGTACTTCTTAAAAATTAAAAAGCGGTTTTGTTTTGTGCTTCAGACGCATTTGCAGTGTGCAATCTTGAGATTGTTTCGGAAACAGTAAAATACATACACAGCACACACACAAAAAAACCCACAAGAGCTTACATACAACACATTGACAATCACAGGAAGCTTGTTAAAAGAAGAGACACAAAGCCACGCACAAAAAGCAACAGAACAAAAGAGAAGAAACTACGGACAAAGTATTGCGATTCATGACATGCGTAGCAAAGGGAATCTCAGTAGCTGGCAAATACCTTCAACATGATCAGGGACATTTTCATCAGGAATACGCTCAATCTGAGTCTCAATGGACTCATCCCAAATGGGCCTGCTGTCAAAGATGTCCTCGGCAACTGACTGCTGGGTCTCAATGGATGGCACATTTTCAATAACCGAAACTTCTAGGGCGCTACTACTTTCATCATCTGAAACTAATTCTTGTTCTCTCTCTGATTGTATAAGTCTATCCACTAACTTGGAAGCTTCATCACTAATCTCTTCAAAGAATTCTATGGAGTTTTTGTAAAGTTCAAAAAAATGTTCCTTACTTTCTTTTGAGGGACTAAGACCACTGCGGGAAGCTGAGGTGCTTCTGCTCTTAACAGGCAATCGCGATGAAAATATCTTTGGTTGGGCAGTCATCAGCTCGTCTGATTCTAGCTCAAGCCTCATCTCACCCACCCTCTCTCTGGTCTCTGCATCTGCCTCAGCAGAGCTTCTAACTTTGTCTGAATGTTTCGTTTTTGAGTCCATGGAGGCACTTGCATCTGATTCGGATTTGCTTCTACTATCTTGTTTCACAGGATGTTTGCATGTTATTTCATGAGCTTTAGGTGACTCTGGCTTCCATACTGATGTCTCTGTGTATATACATTCTTGCTCAATTCTTTGGAAAATTCCTTTGACTGGAATTTTTGACTTTGGTTTGGATTCATCACCTTGTGGTTCTTCTAGGTTGCCCACAAAGTCATCTGAAGGGAGGCAATCAACTTCTGAATGGTGAGTTGTCCTTATAGGGATTTTGGATTTGCCTTCAGGAGGAGGCATGCTTTCCATGGCAGCAGTAGGGATTTCAATGACAGATTTCTGCTCCTCTGGTGAGGAGTCCGGAGAATCATCTTCCTGTTCAGAATATACAGACCGTGTGACTGTTGAAAAATCTAACTGTACATCAATCACAGTCTGCTCAGGAGAGATGGGGAAAGGCACCTGAGAGCTATCAAACACACCATCAGTGTCAACTCCAGAGAAGAGGTCAGCATCAGAGGCAGCAGTTTCTTTCTTTGGTGACTTTGAAGAAGCAGAAATACCCATTTTGATAGGAATTCTAGATTTGATATCTCCCTTTGTGCTATAAGAACTAGAGCTGTCATCTTCCACTGTAGGTATGAGTGAACTTTGTACAGGGGTATCAGCTTCATCAAATTCAGAAGATGCAGATGGCACTGAGGATAGTTCTGACTGGGGAGATTCTAGGCCTTCAGCTTCTCTCATTTCTTCAGATAATGACACCTCTCCCTGAGACTGCTGACCCATTTGGAAAAACTGCAAGTTTTCATCAGAATAATCTCTCTTGGTCATGTCAATAGCACCACTCCTTGTCATTTCAAACAATTTACCTTCCTGGAAAAGAAAGGGGTTTTGTTCACTGGTAGGTGTCCCTTCTTCTGTAGGAGTCCTGGCAGGTGTAGTATCGGGGGTGGTGCCTTGTGACCTTCGGTCTACCATTAAGCCAAATATCTTCTGTTCTTCTTCTTTCACTCGAGCCTCAAAAGCATCATCATCTTCACGTATTTCGCTCCACTTATCCGAGTCTACATCTGTCCTGGTTATGATTACTTGGCTTATAATTTTCTCAGCTTCATCCCTGATATCCTGTAAAGCAGCTTCATCAAGAGATGCAGGGACTGTTGTTGAAGGCATTGAAGTTGATTGTTTTTGAGAGACATTCAGGTGCGTCGATTCAATCTCCATATAGACATCTTCTGAAGTGCAACCTTCAGAACCTGTTGTTCTTTGAAGAGAGCTTGTTACTCTACTTTCATCTGTGAAGGTCGTTTTTAGTTCAGCAGAACAACCATCCCTAGACAACTGATCTTCTCTCATCCTTGAATCAATTCCTGTACTAATTTCAGGGCTAGTAAAAAAATGTTGTGAGGGAACATTTTCATAAGGGCTTGTTATAGTCAGAGCACTACCTTCATTAGCATCTTCAATATAACTGCAACATTCACCCTTTTGGGTGGTCAGAGATGAATATTCTTCAGAGTGCTCTGTACTACAAGAATCCCTTTGTGCCATCTCAAAACCTATGTCAGTTCTAATCATATTTTTTTCTGAAGGGGAGTGTATTGGTGAAACATCAGTAGCCAGTTCATCACTTTGTGATGGTGTGCAGCAATGAGAGGTACCAGGTACACAAGAACCCTCTGTACATTTTGTATCAGTGAGGTCTTGGTGCGATACCCTCTCAGCTGCTTCATTTGCTTCCAAATCATGCTGATGGCGCAATGCCTCTGAGATCTGATTCAGATCAGTTACTTTCTGGGCATCATCACCAATAGAGTGGTAGAATGCCTCCTCAGGGTGCATCACAGGGCCATTTGGGCTAACTGTATCACTTTCATCTGTGCTGTAGCACTTTGATTCACTAGCCTGTGCTATAATGCTAGCATCAGAGGCAAGAGAGGTATCACCAGACATCTTTGCCTCTTCTGTTGGTTTATCTGATTCTGTGTTCTCCTCCTCAGTACTGAAAGCCTGCTGTTTGGGCTCAATGGGCTGAAATTCCGTTTCTTCAGGGCTGGAACTGGAATCCATATTGCAAAGATGAGGTGATGGGGGCTGCACTCGAATTACAGGATCCATTAAAAGCCCAGAGTCAGCTTCTTTTTTTAGTTTTGTCAGTTCTGGCTCACTCTCTGAAGAGGAAGAAGTCTTTCTCAATTCAGCTGCAGAGGTCACTATGGCAGGAACCTCATTATATTTGTCAGTGGTTGGAGATGCAACTTCAGCTTCAGAAGTGATTTCCAGATCAGATGTTGTGACAATGTCATCTGTTGGGGAATCCTTCTTATAGTCTCTCTTCTGCTTTGCTTCCTGTTCCAGCTCATCAAACATTTTAATTTTGGTCACCATTTTGAACATCTCTTCTTCTGGTGTAAACCTTTTCTTTGGCTCCCCTTCTGAATCATCATCTGGCTCTTCATTGAC
Source organism: Paroedura picta (assembly GCF_049243985.1). Taxonomy (NCBI): domain Eukaryota; kingdom Metazoa; phylum Chordata; class Lepidosauria; order Squamata; family Gekkonidae; genus Paroedura; species Paroedura picta. The sequence goes on from NC_135378.1 coordinate 65,509,871, forward strand.
TTCAGGGATCACAGCTGATTTAGATATATTTGATAGTGCCTGTGAATCTACTAATTTGGGTGTGATTTCATAACTAATTTCCTCAGAGCTAGGAGTCTCTGGTGAAAGAGGACTTTTGCCTGAGCTCTCCATAAGTGATGTTTGTTCCAAGCTGTCATCTTCAGCACTTCCATCAGGGTCTCGTAAAAGCCTGGACCGCACAGGTGTCAGCTCAGGGAAGTTTTCTGCTTTGATGAGGGCACTCTGAATGGAACCAGGTCCTGGAAGAATTCCAATCCTTGACTTTTGTTCTACAGGACTGCTTTCCAAAGAATCACGACATGGAGATTCCTTGGTAGGACTAGGCTCAAGAGAATCAGGTGTTTTGCGTGATGAATTGTCTTCTAATACTGGACTTGCTTCCAGTGAATCTTTATGGCTTATAGCTATGGACTCATCAGCAACTGGGCTAAGACCTTCACACTCGTGGCTAGAAAGCAAAAGTTCCAGTCCTTTACTAACAGTTTGGTGCACACTGTCTGAATCCTTCTCTTTTTCTAAAGAAGTGTCATGTGTTTCATTCAACTCAGTTAAATGTCCTTGCATAGTGGGCATAGGTACCTCATCCCTGACAGTAAGAGAAGTTGAGCTAGAATCTGTACATGTGTCTGTCTCTTCCTTGGAAGCTGTAATTTGTGATTCTTTTGACAAATGGTGGCAATCAGCCTCTACAGTCTCTGTAATATCTTTTAGGCCCGTGTCAGAAATTGTCCTTTCAATTTTTGTTGGAGAATGTTCCTTTGGCGAATGTGGTTCTGCTGTTTTCTGCACTGCACTGGCGGGTTTGGTTCCTTCCAACTGATCAACAGTTTCTGTTTTCTTTGGCGAGAAAGAGAAGCTCTCGGGGCTTGTTTCTGGAGTTTCTGCCAGGCCCTCATGCTTATAACTTTCCTCAGAGCTGATCTGTGGGGTTCCATCAAGCAGGCTACCAATCGGAGAATCTGCTATGCCTTCATGCTTAAGGCTCTCTGAGCTGCCATCCAAAGCACCACTGCGCAAGGAGAGAGTGGGCAAAAACCCATCTGTCACAAATTCTGATGGAAATGTAACACTGAATGGACTGGTCAGTACTTGATCTAAGTGAAGCTCACCTTCCTCAGTAATTGAAATGTGCCGGAACTGTTGGTATTTGTCATTGTCCTCAAGCTCTTCCTTTATGTCAGCAGAAAAATCTGTTGAAGTCTTTCTGTCAGGGGTGATCTGGAGTTCAATATCCCCATGGTCATCAAATGTCAGAGTCACATCCTTAGTACTTTCATCATTAGCTATGACTACTGCAGGAAGTTTTTTGTCAGTCTTGCCACTCTGCTCTTTTGCCTGTTGCGTGGCTGAATCTTCTTTCAAAGTTATGTCAGGGATACCCTGTGCCTCCTTTTTAGATTGCAAACCTACCTCTGCCTGAGGTTCCTGGCTTTTTTTGCTCTTGGGACTGTCTTTTTTGGATACCTCTTTTTGTGTCAATGCCCGTTTCTTTTCATTGTCTACCTGAGTGACCCCTTTCTTAACTGGCTCTTTGTCAGATGTCTGCTGTTTCTGCTTTATAGACCTATGCTCAAAAAGTCCAGTTTTATGCTTTGATGGGTCTTGGCCTGATTGGAAGGCTTTCATCAGTTCACGGACAGACATAGTTTCTTCAAGTCTTTCCGTTTTGGAAGATGGTGAAACTGGAGGTTTCTTAGCTGTGGGAGAAACAGGTGGTTTCTTAGATGTGGGCGAAGGTGGCTTCTTAGCTGTGGGCGAAACAGCTTTCTTGGCAGCTGGAGAAGAGGAGAGTTTTGAGGCAGATGGAGAAGATGGTGATTTTGATGCAGAAGGAGAAGATGATGATTTGGAGGCAGTAGAAGATGGTAGTCTTGAGGCAGCAGGAGACGCGGGTGATTTTGAGGCAGCAGGAGATGCTGGTGATTTTGAGGCAGCAGGAGATGCTGGTGATTTTGAGGCAGCAGGAGATGCTGGGAGTTTTGTTTTGTAAACAATTTTTTTAACCTGTGATGGCTTTGTTACAGGCTTTTCAGATGCCCCATCTTTTCCTGGGAGCCTGACAGGTAGTTTTGAACGTCCCTTCTGCTCATCTTCCACTCGCTTCTGAAGAGCTTTTACTTTATCTTTGATTGAGCCAATGGGAGTTTCTTCTATTACAGGAGAAACAGCATTTACTTTGGAAGGTTCTGCAGGGGCTAGTCCTTGATCTTCATCTAAAGACTCCTCAGAGCTAACCATTGTTAGCCCTGAAGGCGGTTCTTTTCCTTTAGATTCCATGTTCTTTGGCTTTTGTTTTTCTTTTAATTTCTTTCTAACTGGTTTTTTAATTTCCAGGGTAGGTTTGCACTGATCTTGTTTCTCCTGGCTCTCAACAGCTGCAGAATCTTGCCCACTTTTGTCAGAAGATCTGCTTAAAACAACTGCTTCAAATCTCTCAGCTACTGCATCTTCTTGAAATGTCTGTGGCTGTACTTTGTTAAGTGACACATATGCATTGAGATCTTCACTGAGATAATCTACCATCCCTGTCATGTCTTTCTTTTCTTTATCTGTTTTTCCTTTGCCTATTCTGATTTCAACACAGACAGGCTCTATGGCTTCCAATGGAGCATTTTGCTTGGCCTCTTCAATTTCTTCATCGCTTACAACAACCCATTCTTCTTCTATCAACTGTGTTCCAGAACTGGATCTCTTAACAGTTGGCTGTTCTCTAGGACAGCTTCCACTTCTTAGAATTTCATTGACTTTTTCTAAGTCCTCTTTAACTCTTTCCACAATTTCAAAAGGTTCTCCTGGTTCTTCATCAGCAGCTTTCACAAGATCTTTCACTTTAATTGAACCTGACTTTTCAGATGCATCTGTTGTCAAGATGGCAGTCATTTTGATCAAGTCTTGTTTCATCTCAGAGACTTCAGAAAGCAAATCTGGACTGGCCAAGACAGGGACTTCATTGACAAGATGACTTTTCAGGATCGATGTTTCAGTCGATTCTGTTTCATCATCATCTTTTATGCAAATGGGGGAAAAACATTGAAAATAAATGGAAATCAAAAATAGAGATTGAAAAACGTAATCAGGACTGAAATGACTGTCTTTGATTGCAGCAGTAGGAGAGTCAACAAAATGGTCTGGGTATGGTGGATCCACAAATCTGAGGGTGAAAAAAAAAGCAAAGCTAACGGGAAAAACTGAAAAGGAAAGTGGGCAGGAAATAACTTGCTTAGTTTTTGCAGTACAAAACATCCACACATACAACACCGAAGCTTTTGAAAACCAAGAACATTATAAAAACAAGGATGGAGAAAAAAAAAAAGAACAGTGAAATTTTCACACAAAGGCATCTCAAGATTGTTCAGGTGTTACAGATCAATGTTCAAATAAAAATACAGAAGAACAAAGGGGAGGGGGTCGGACTTCATAATTGATTGAAAGTGGATCTCCTCTAAGAGAAAGCCAGTGATAGCAAACTGTCAGAACCAAAATTAAATACACTTTTGCATAATAATCAAAAGTCCAAAATTCTTTATTTGCATTTAATTATGTAATACTCTATGATAAACAAAAATGCATTAATATCTGAGGCAGCTGCAAACCGGCATTTCATCTAAGGGGAATATAGGACATCCAAACGGGGATACACACAAACAGACTTTTGTGTCAAGAGGCATGGTCCTTTCCTTGGAACATCCTCATTGTTCAAAACAAATAATGAATAGATCGAAGGGAAGAAATCAAAATAAAATTAGAGTAAGAGGGAAGGAACAATGAATAGCTCGACGGTGAATTCCAAGGTTAGAAAAAATATAATGCACAACAACCAAACACATTCACACGGGGCACATACACGCAAACATACACACAATATATATGTAAGCCAAGTTATTTCCATGCAAAGCAAAGCTGTTGCATACATTGAAGGGTAAGTATCCTTACATTGGAAAACAAAAACAAAACCTAAATGGTTATAAATGAAAAAGGCATAAATTATAGGCAATATACTGTGGTGAAGTATTTATTTTCTTGAATCAACTCGTAAAGTATTGCACTTAATAACTTAGAAAGGTGACAATATAGAAGAGAAGTAGAACTGATAGAGGGGAATCTTAGATCAGGAAATTTAGAAATATCTATGCTCTAAATGTACAACACAGTTTTTCAATAAACAAAGTGTGTTATAACTCTTCCAAGATCCTCAGAACCGTATAAAATAAACTGTAAGATAGTGGGGCAATCAGTAAACTATATGGGTAACAAAAGGATGTTTGTGTGTGGGGGGGGAGGCTAACGAGTCCAATTAGCAAAGAGACAAGAGAGAAGCCTGATCAGGGAGAAACTGCAGTCCAGCCCACAAATGAGCAGAAATCAGAAAGCAAACAGGTAAGTCTTTCCTACTCTGGCCCATTTAGCCATCATTGTGCTTGATATGTCAATTCTGCACTGGGAAATCTCTGACTCCATAAGTTTTTCTCTATAGAGCTTCATTCTTCAGATCTGCTTCTGGTTAACTGTTGCCTGGATTAGTACCATGGGTAACAAACCAAAAACAATCCAGAACAATCCTTCCAGAAATGAAGTTCATCTTTCACAGTACTGAGAGCTGTCTATTTTAAAGTAATGTCACAAATTGAGATGCAGTTCAGTTGGCTACAGTGGCCGACTTTCCATTTTAAAGATATAGTGTTTAGGTTCTTTCTAGGACATATCCAGGGTAATGGGGGCAAAAAGTACGGTCAGCCAACGATAAGCACTTTAACACTTTATTAAAATTAGTGGGTTCCAAAACTATGCCTGAATCATATTCCCCATATTTCAGTGTTTGGTGGAGAAGTAGTATACTCCTCAGACCCAAATTTCAATGGACTGCCTATACTTATGATTTTTCACTAAAATAAGTTTTGCCAAAAGAATTCTTTGTTATAAAATATCTAAATACAAATTTTCCCCTTTCTATTTAGTTCAACTTTAATTTTCAACTTGGAAGAGTGTTCAAAGCCATAAATATGTAACAAAATAAACTTCACCACAGCAATAGGGAGGGGGGAGGGAATGGAGTCTGGTTACTGAAAACAGTATCACTTTTATGTGTATACATTTAATGTAAACTGTTCAGTGAAGTAGTCGTTTGTATGTCATTTCTTAAAAGTGATACTGTAATTTATTTAAAAAATGCAACATGTCAAACATACAAAAATATATATTTTTAAAAAATCATAAAATGGGGGATTTTATCTAACAGCGATAGCAGGGTCACCAGGGAATGTCAAAAGGAAGGTGAATGCTTAGATGAACTGTCTTGCTATTTTAATCTTCAATTATTAGTATCAAGCTAAATAACATTTTGTCTGAAAGCTAAATATATTTTATCATTCTGTTTAGAAATTAATATTGTCATCAGATGTAATTAGAGACTGCAAACTCTTGCATGCTTAACTTTATTAATAGGCTACTTTTGTGCTTGCCGCTGTGTTTTTAATTAAAATCTTACGTTTTTCTGAAGTTGTGTCAATCTGAAAGAGAACACAAATAGAGTGAAATTATTTGTTTTAATGTCCTAGTGGAACAAACCTGGAATAGCAGCTAAAATAAGCAAGACATCTAAGATAAGCAAGACATGAAGCCTGATTCTCAACCACCTTGGAATGAATTCCCCCCCTGAAATCCCCATAAGTAAGCTAAAGTAGTCTGTCCTGTTATTAAGTCACTGATAAACCTGAATATGAAAAGCTGAAACATAAACAACTGAACTTGACAAACAGAAATGATTAACTCAATGGAAGGTACAAGCAGGTGACTTTTTATCTAGCGCTTATGAGAGCATCAAAATAATATCTTAAGAAATCAGTGAGCAGCAAGAGTGGGAAGACAGACAAAGCTCGGTGAAAACTTAAAAAACCCTAGAAATATAAAGCAAGCATGCAATCATTGGTGTCTGATTTTTGACAGAATTCTGATGTACAGTTTATCCTTATATAAATTATTAAGTTATAATATTCCATTTTGAATGTAATTTATACATTTCCTCTTATCTTTATCATATGGACTCAAAGTGGATTCTACATGAATAAAATAAAGGGATAAGTGAAATATAGATGGACTTGCACACATATCCATTTTGAAATACCCAATGGCCAATACTTGGAATTAATAATACTTTTATATTGGATACTATGATGAGTTTTACAACCTTAACCTTTACACTGGTTATTTATTTGTTTGTTTGTTTGTTTATTTATTTGTTTGTTTATTCATATACCGCCGCTCTCAAATGTCTTGCGGTGGTTTACAGAATTCATAAAAACAATAAAATCCCATAAAACCCATTAAAACATACTTAAAACACAATATCACAATGGTGGATAATAAATATATAACCCACTCCCCTCCCCCAGTCCAGTAACGGTCTATTACTCTCTATCTGGGAGCGAAGGACTTGGTTTCAGCTAGAGATCCACAGCTGACAGCGCCAGTAGCTACCCTGGCTTCATCTATATGTCTGGCGGAAGAGCTCTGTCTTGCAGAAAGCTGACAAATCCTGCAGGGCCCGTAGCTCTTCCAGGCCCTATCACAAGATTTCCTTGCATTTGGTGCAAGAAATATTATGCAAGGCAACAATAGATGTGATTTCTCTGAGAACCACTGATGATTCCTAACATGGGGCATCTTCAATAGAAAAAGACTCCAACATTATATCATAGACTAGCTTCAAAGCCCGTTCCTAAGAACGGGTCCTGAAAGGGTCCCCTCACCTGGCCCCTGACTAGGCAGCTTAAGATGGCTTTGGGCCGTACCTCGCAGCCAAATCAAGTAGGGCAGGCAGGGACTGGGCAGCTCGTTAGCAGGGCCGAGACAGAGCTCCTTACCAGGCAGTCAGCAGGCTGGGAGGCCCTTGTGAGCAGGCCCAGCGTAGCAGGCTAGGAGTCCCTTTTTAGCAAGCCCTCCACCATAACCCTTTGGCCAGGGTTACCTGCTGCTGACTCCAGGCACTGAGAGCAAAAAGGCTATAGTCCAGGGCTGGAGGGCAGGAGCCACAGGGGCAGGGCCAATCAGGACAAAGCTGGCTGCACCCTGATTGGCCCTATTCCAACTTGGACAGCCGGACACATCCCACCCCCTAAATATATTTCATAAATATATAGAGGAACAGCAATGGATAAGGATATGGTTAGAGAAGGGCAATAATATGCCAGACCTTTCTTATTCAAATGCCTCAATGGCATACTCATCTATACAATTTTCCTTTACCCGGAGGCCAACTGCTTTGGTAACACTCAAAATGACAATGATCTTTATATTTGTTTTTGCAGCTAAGGAAGCTAGAAGCCATTTCCATGATTTTGAGACACAGCTCATCATCGATTTAAAGCAAATTTAAAAGGAAGGTGCACACTGTGGTGTCTTTTGGGATATTTGTTCCACCCCACAAAAAACATTTATGAATTCTAGGAGAACCTGAAGTCATGTGTAATCTGATACTGGAGTGAAGACAATTGGTGAATTCTCCCTATATATGATCTGGTCTCTTTAGATCCTGGCCACAGTTATATTAAAGAAGTTGTAGAGTGGTGCTCTTTTGTTAAAAATTACCTCTTCTTCCTGTTCTTGATCTGATTCTGATTCCTTTCAGCCCAATATGTCATGCAAGGGGGAAAAAAACAGAGCAGGGAAAGACAGGATTATAGTTAAAGGAAAAAGAATGATTTCTGGACACATCCAACAGACAAGACAATCTAACAAGCACAATTATATCCAGTCCTACCTATAAGGGAACAACAGAGTCAGATACAATCCAAAAAGCTAAGAGATCAAGGAAATTAAATATAGGAAAGCTGTCTACAAATGGTTGCCTTTGATTATTTATATCATATATTAAAAACATCTAGATAATTGGCTGTCAGATATCTGATCGGGACCCAGCACTGAACCTAAACAACTTCCTAAAGGTCCCTGAGATGAAGAAAACATATTTTGAATTTATTTATTTTCATTTTTTAAATATGTCTAACTTGAAGCAGTAATGTTTCAATTCTAATAAAATGAAGTCAACATGCACACTATATTAGACAGCTTTCCTCTGCATTTAATTATATAGATGACAGACTCACATGCATTCACAGGAGAGTTGTTCTGTTGAAGGGGGAGAGGGCTCTAGAATCAGAAACCTACATACTGAAGCTAGTTAATAATCTGCTCCCAAATTTCTAAAAATTTCTAAAGACTGATAAATGCCACTCTAATATACCAAAATTTTGTTTTAATCTGGTATAAAATGTTTGCTCTAAACTTTGTTTAGCAAGGCATGATACAGCTTCCAGAATCACTGATCTAGAAAATATGTCAAGTTTATCTATCATTTATCATTATGTATTTTAAAAATAACTTAGATGTTCATCAATGGCTTCATCCAAAAGATAGAATTTGTACATTGTGAAATGCACTGCTGTAGATAATGGGATTTAAGATGTCTCAAAAGTTAGAATAATAGAAAGAGACACAATTGTGTATACACAATAATATACAGGCGTTGTGGGGAAAAGTTCTTCAGATAGTTGTCAGTTTAGATATTCTTTATTTCAACAGATTTATTCCCTTTTTACTTGCTGAACTGTTACAACTTGGAATGTCACGACTCATATTTTTGTAGTTGACAGGTCTTAAACACTGGAAGATTGAATGAAGGACAGTGCCTTTATATAAAGATATCTGGTGAGTGTCTTAGGAGTTTGCAGTGTATTGTTCATAATTATGTAAGTGTATTGTAAAGAATGTATCTTAAGCAGATTTAGGATTAGTTATATTGTCTAAAGCAGTGGTCCCCAACCTTTTTATCATCGGGGACCACTCAACGCTGGGGACCACTCACTGGGGACCACTCAACGCCTTTTACTGAGGCCCGGTGGGGGGGTAGTTTACTCCTCTACTTTCAACCACTGCCCTAACGCTCTCTGATTGCTATGGTAATGTTTAAACATCCCTTCAAAATAAGATACAGACACGCCACAACAATGAAGTGTGTTGTAAGGGGGGGGGATGAAGTAAAGGGTCGGGGGGGGGAGAGAAGGCATCCTTCGGGGCCCACCTCCAATTAGTCGAAGGACCACATGTGGTCCGCGGCCCACAGGTCGGGGATCGCTAGTCTAAAGCATTGTTGTTGTTATGTGCGAAGTCGTGTCCGACCCATCGCGACCCCATGGACAATGATCCTCCAGGCCTTCCTGTCCTCTACCATTCCCCAGAGTCCATTTAAGTTTGCACCTACTGCTTCAGTGACTCCATCCAGCCACCTCATTCTCTGTCGTCCCCTTCTTCTTTTGCCCTCGATCGCTCCCAGCATTAGGCTCTTCTCCAGGGAGTCCTTCCTTCTCATGAGGTGGCCAAAATATTTGAGTTTCATCTTCAGGATCTGGCCTTCTAAAGAGCAGTCAGGGCTGATCTCCTCTAGGACTGACCGGTTTGTTCGCCTTGCAGTCCAAGGGACTCGCAAGAGTCTTCTCCAGCACCAGAGTTCAAAAGCCTCAATTCTTTGACGCTCGGCCTTCCTTATGGTCCAACTTTCGCAGCCATACATTGCAACTGGGAAGACCATAGCCTTGACTAAACGCACTTTTGTTGGCAGGGTGATGTCTCTGCTTTTTAGGATGCTCTCTAGATTTGCCATAGCTTTCCTCCCCAGGAGCAAGCGTCTTTTAATTTCTTTGCTGCAGTCCCCATCTGCAGTGATCTTGGAGCCCAGGAAAATAAAATCTGTCACTATCTCCATTTCTTCCCCTTCTATTTGCCAGGAATTGAGAGGGCCGGATGCCATGATCTTTGTTTTCTTGATGTTGAGTTTCAAGCCAACTTTTGCACTCTCCTCCTTCACCCGCATCAACAGGCTCTTTAGTTCCTCTTCACTTTCTGCCATTAGAGTGGTATCATCTGCATATCTGAGGTTGTTGATATTTCTCCCTGCAATCTTGATCCCAATTTGTGACTCCTCTAATCCCGCATTTCTCATGATGTGCTCTGCATACAAGTTAAATAGGCAAGGCGACAGTATACAGCCTTGCCGAACTCCTTTCTCAATTTTGAACCAGTCAGTGATTCCATGTTCAGTTCTCACTGTTGCTTCTTGACCTGCATATAAATTTCTCAAGAGACAAATAAGATGCTCTGGTATTCCCATCTCTTTAAGAACTTGCCACAATTTGTTGTGCTCCACACAATCAAAGGCTTTAGCATAGTCGATGAAGCAGAAGTAGACGTTCTTCTGGTACTCCCTAGCTTTCTCCATGATCCAGCGTATGTTGGCAATTTGATCTCTAGTTCCTCTGCCTCTTCGAAATCCTGCCTGTACTTCTGGAAGTTCTCGGTCCACATATTGCTGGAGCCTAGCTTGTAGGATTTTGAGCATAACTTTGCTAGCATGAGAAATTAGTGCAATAGTGCGGTAGTTTGAACATTCTTTGGCATTGCCCTTCTTTGGGATTGGAATGTAAACTGACCTTTTCCAATCCTGTGGCCATTGTTGCGTTTTCCAAATTTGCTGGCATATTGAGTGTAGCACTTTTACTGCATCGTCCTTTAAGATTTTGAATAGTTCAACTGGAATGCTGTCACTACCACTAGCTTTATTGTTGCTCAGACTTCCTAAGGCCCATTTGACTTCACATTCCAGGATGTCTGGCTCCAGGTCAGTAACTACCCCATTGTGGTCATCAGGGATGTTAAGCTCGCTCTTGTATAGTTCTTCTGTATAATTTTGCCACCTTTGTTTAATCTCTTCTGCTTCTGTGAGGTCCCTACCATTTTGGTTCCTTATCATACCCACCTTTGCATGAAACGTTCTCTTCATATCTCCAATTTTCTTGAAAAGATCTCTGGTCCTCCCCATTCTATTGTTTTCTTCTATTTGTTTGCACTGTTCATTTAAGAAGGCATTCTTATCTCTTCTAGCTTTTCTCTGGAATTCTGCATTCAATTGGGTATATCTTTCTCTTTCTCCCTTGCCTTTCACTTCCCTTCTCTCCTTAGCTATTTGTAAAGCTTCCTCAGACAGCCATTTTGATTTCTTGCATTTCTTTTTCTTTGGGATGGTTTTAGTTGCTACCTCTTGTACAATGTTGCGAACCTCCGTCCATAGTTCTTCAGGCACTCTGTCTATCAGATCTAATTCCTTAAATCTATTTGTCACCTCCACTGTGTATTCGTCGGGGATATGATTTAGTTCATACCTGAGTGGCCTAGTGCTTTTCCCGACTTTCTTCAATTTAAGCCTAAATTTTGCAACAAGAAGCTCATGATCTGAACCACAAGTCTAAAGCATAGTGATCAAAAAAAATCTGAACTACCTGCTTGTCACTAACTACAACTGGAGACTATAATTGAAGAATATTAAAACTGAATATATTGGAATAAAGAATATCTAATATGACAACTGTATGAGGATGACTTTAGATTATTGTGTATAGCCACTAATACCCAATTGTGTCTTTTTCTATTGTTTAATTCTGTATATCCTTTTGTTGGTATATTATTCACAAGTTAGAATACAGTTCAGTCAGTGAGTGAAAGCCTCATAATCCTAGTAGTATTGTAAATTTACTGGGAAATACCTTTGTGTAAACTGGTAATGTGATATTTAGATTGCAGATGGCTTGATGTACTAGGCCTCTTGAAGATTTGGGTTCTTTCATAAATGACAGACGTCCACAGGGTTCCTGAGTTGTATCCCGAACCTAAGAAGAAGATACAAGATACAAATGTTTAATGTGCTCTCTATGTTTCAGTACAGATAACATGAAACAAAAAGATGTGACATTATAAATATTATTAAATATGACTGATAATAGCAGCTTGGATGGGGGGAAGGGATGGTCCAATATGGCTGTTTCAAAGATTTGCAAAATTTGGGAGGTCTCTTGCACAGTATATAGTTAGGAGTCTCAGAAAACCTTACCATTTGGGCATGGAAAAAACTATTATCTCTTTACTTGATTTTCCACCCGCCTTATTCACCAAGACTCAAGATGAATTATGAAATATAGAAAACAATTAAATCAATAAATTTAATAATACAATAATACATGCATTAGAGAATGAGAAAAGAATGCAGAATTTTAAAAAGCTGACTCAGGCATGACAAAAAGATTATAAGGCAGTAAAAATAAGTTGATATATACAAGAAAATATGACCACAGACTGCAGTCCTATTCTCTAATCAAAGTGACTTTCTGAGCTGTTTATTTATATTCTGCCTTATACGGTACTTTAGAATTACATCATTTGCTAACCAGTGATATTTTAGTTATTCCACAGTCATAAGAAATAGGTATTTCTCAGAAAGGCACTTTAATGTTGTCAAAGGATTAAACTTAGATATTAATCATATTTATGTCAGGTAGAAATTTCCTCCAAAACTTTAAAACAAAGAAACCAATACCTTTAAATAGAACTCCCTTGCCTTCATAACTCACTATAGCAATAACTGTAATATTTTTGAAACTAGTTCTATCTTTATCCATCCAGTTCTACAAACTGAACAATTTTCAGGAGCCGACAATGTCTTACACTGAACAATTATCAGGAGTTGAACAATCAATCCAGTCAATAACTTGAACAATTAATCCATTTCATTTCTTTAGTTTTACCACTGGGATTAATATAGCTAAACCCAGACTATTTTGGGTTGTATAAAGGGATGGAGGGATGGGAGAGGTTTAGCCTAATAGGGAAAGCAGGTTTGAGGGTAAACTGCTGTTTGGCCAATAAATATAAAAGGTGTTTCTTTTTTGAAATCCCTCTGTGCATGGACAGAGGGCATAATCCTGCGTTGAGCAGTGGGTTGGACTAGATCGCCTGTATGGCCCCTTCCAACTCTATGAAGTCCGTACTCCTAACCATTACACCAAACTGGCTCTCAGGTGGCCAGGTGACCAAATTGGTGGCCCAAAGTGGGTGCCCAAAGCCAGGTGGCCCAAAGTGAGTTTCCCATCCAACTTCCATTGTGATTTTCTGGTCTTCTCCATTTCTTCCCCTCCCCTCATAGGAAACAATGGAGGTTGGACACATCCCTATGCTTTATTTCAGACTGCTGTAAACCTAATCCCATTGCATTGCATAACTGATGTCTCATCCCACTGATGGCATTGCTTTACACTGTGTAATCCCCTTTTTTCTCAAAGGCAGATGATTAATAAACAAACAAACAAAGTACCATCACTACTTGCTGAGTGTTCTCAACAGTCACCATAGAACAAATCCCCAAAATGATTATAGAAACTTTACCTTGACAAATAATGGAAGTCTATTTTCTTTGAAGGCATAAAAACTGAATATGTGATGCTGGCCACTCTTTATTAATGGTACTAGATTTCCAAAGCAGTCCACATAGATGGGCTTTCCTTCTAGCACCTATATGAATAAGGAACAAATGAATTTCTTTTTAGTTTCAAAATGATGTTAAAACAAAATGGCATTAATAGAAAGCAGTAAAAAAGAAATCTGACACAAGCCCGGCAAACAAAAAGACAGCAACAAAAAATAACAGACTGCAACCCATTAAAGAATTATTAATCTTACAGTTTTTAAATTATACTGGTCTCCCTATTACATTGCTGTTCCAATTTTTAAATCTGTATTCACTATGACTACATAAAAATCCATTCTATGGATTTCATCCAGAAGGAAAATGGTGTCTTCTTTGAATCCATGTATTCTTTCAATTCATATGTGTACATTTCAGTCCAATTTTATTACACAGAGCACTGGATCCAGATTGTATTTTCTACTATTGAAATAGGATGTGTAATTTCCACCAATTTCTGGAATTGACAGGATTTATCCCTCCTGCAATTCCTGAGGGTGCCTTGTCTCCTAGGAGCAGCATTTGGAGAAAATCAATAGGCTGCAGTAAAAGGCAGGAAAGTAATATTCCCATAATGAAGCTGCATTTTTGTCAAGGAAAATTCCGTCTTCATCCAAACTATAATTGAAAAGGGCTTGACCGATATGGTCACAACTGAAAAAAGACAGGTAATATGAAAAATGATAGTTGCGTTCAACATCTCTTTAGCACAGTGGTCCGCAACCTTTTTTAGGCTGCGGACCAGTGGGTATGGGAGAGCGATCCGGCGGCCACGCCCGCGCGGCCGTATATGCACATTTGCGCCATGCGTGGCTGCAAACGCACATATGCGGCAGTTGCGCACATGCGAGGCCGGGTCGTGCATGCACGTTTGTGCCATGTGCTGCTGCAAACTCGCATGCGCAAAACTGCAGCACATACGTGCATGCTCAAAACTGCCATGCACGTGCGTTTGTGGCCGCGCATGCGCATTTGCACATGCGGCCACTCTTCTCTCTCTCCCCCCTGCAAAAAGAAGCCTGGGGTGGCGGGGAAAGGGAGCTGCAGCCTGGTGCTGGGGCCTTCGCGGACCGGCACCGGGCTGCGGCTCGGTGGTTGGGGACCACTGCTTTAGCAGATTCTCTGAAAGGCACTAGAACTAGGACTTGGACTGTCAACTAAGCAAAGAATCTGTGAAATGCACATTCTATAGGAATAATCTTTCAGAAACATTAAAGAGTTAGCTACCCCCTCCATGTATTGCTGTAGTCAAAGACTCTACATGCACAGCTGTTATAGGGGGCCATCTCCAAGACTTGGCCTGATCTTGGTCATGAGTGTAGTGGCTAAGAGCACCAGCCTTGAACATGAAGAAGTGAGTTTGATTCCCTACCCCTCTATATGCAGCCAGCTGGATAACCTTAGGCCAGTCACAGTTCACTCAGAGCTATCTCATCCTCACCTACCTCACAGGTGTCTATTGTGGAGAAGGGAAGGGTAGGCAATTGAAATCTGCTTTGAGACTCCTTTGGGTAGTAAAAAATAAAAATAAAAGGTGAATCAGGTGCTAGAATGTATTTCTTTTTAGTTTCCAGCCAGTTTGGTGTAGTGGTTAGGAACGCGGACTTCTAATCTGGCATGCCAGGTTCGATTCTGCACTCCCCCACATGCAGCCAGCTGGGTGACCTTGGGCTCGCCATGGCACTGATAAAACTGTTCTGACCGAGCAGTGATATCAGTGCTCTCTCAGCCTCACCCACCCCACAGGGTGTCTGTTGTGGGGGGAGGAATGGGAAGGCGACTGTAAGCCGCTTTGAGCCTCCTTCGGGTAGGGAAAAGCGGCATATAAGAACCAACTCTTCTTCTTCTTCTTCTTCTTCTTCTTCTTCTTCTTCTTCTTCTTCTTCTTCTTCTTCTTCTTCTATATGAACTTTTACCTCATCTACATCCAGATAGATAAGAATTACACCCTATTGTTACAATTGCTGTGTGCTTAGTTATCTCCTTCAATCACACAGGAAATAACAACATGAGGCAAAACACCCTAATATTCTTCAAGGATTTACGTCAGGCCTCTTCTGGCTCTGTCAGGTAGGTTCTGTCAGTATGCTAATCAGAATTAGAATAAACTGCCTCCAGCATGCAGCTACGATATCAATTCCATCTCAGCTGTTGCTGGCCAATCAGAGTGGCTAGAGCAGCTTGTTGCTCCGGCCCTCTCTTGGATTACATCCAGTCAGGTTTTATTGTTCCACTTCACCTGGCTCATTGCTGACATTTCAATGCTTTGATTGCCAGACCAGCTTCTTTGGCTAAATATGGAAACATCATCAATGTGTGCCAGAGTAAAATTTTTCAGCCCTGATAGCATTTTGTCTATCAGAGTATAGAATATATTTGTGACATTCCTAAGCCCATTGACTAGGAGAGTGTGCTCAAAAAGTCCCTCGTTTGCCACAAAAGTAGTCTTTTGTTGGACATTAGGATACATAGCCACCTGCCAGTGTCCCTAGGATAAGTGAATGGTGGTAATAAAACGGGCAAACAAATAAACAAAGAAAGAAAAAGCAAATCACAACACAGAACCAAGGGCTGAATAAACTAAGTAATCTCCTACCATGCCCAGAAGCAAAGCTCCTTCTCAAGTATACCCTCTCTATCCAAACCCACAACACCAACAAAGGGAACACATACTCATCCTACACCTATATAGATCTGAGTTCCATTGTGATGAATGGGAATTCTGTTATTGGCAGGAAGCTTAGGAGGGTCCCTATTTGTGTTTTCAAGGCTGGAAAACAGCACCAACACTGCTTTCTAGCATTTTGGGGACAGAGTTTCTGAGTGAGTTTCAATTTCTGAACAACACCTGGACTGTAATTCATACCATTCCCAAGGGTCTTCTGGCCCTCATTAGGTACTAGGAAGTACTAGGGGTGGTATCAGGAAAGAAGAGTCAGGAAAGAAGCATTCTGCAACTGGAAGTACACTGACCCTTGTTAGGTTCCAACACTATTGTTTTAAAAATATTTTGAACAAAGTGCCTCATTTTGTAAGTTCTTAAAATCATACCTCTACATCTCTGCTTCGAGCAACTTCGGCAAAGTTTTCTTGTTGTTCTAGTGTTTTATCCACCTTATCATCTGTCATGCAGAAACATCTCAACCGTGCTTCTATCGGATCATGTGATTTGGCAAACACTACAAATTTGGCCATGTATGGTACGCAAATAATCTCTCTGTACACTTGGGAAGCAAACGTAACAGATTCTTGTATCTGTCTACAGTCTATCAACCAAAACCTGCAAAGAAAAACAGTGAATTATCGTAATCAAGAAAAAGCAGTTTGATTCTGATTCAGATTTTGTGACAATCGTCTAGCTACTACTGCAGCTTTCAAGTACTAGATATAATGGTCTGAACTTCAAGTTAATTTACTCTAGGTTAAATCAAACAAAGCACGTTAGTCATGCTCCGTGAAATTAACCCACTGTGAATATTTCAAAGAGAAGGAATATGACGAATATTATGGTTATTCAGAATAGCAACCTCCTATTACGGCAAGAGTGTAGCCCAGCTTTTCTCAACTTTTTTACCATTGAAAAACACCTGAAACACCCCAGAAGTGGCATGATCATGCAGGATATGGTTGGGAAGCACAGCTATGTACCATGTTTCCCCGGGCCCCTCCCCTTCTCACTCCCTCATTGGTCATGGGGGGGGTCAACATGCCATATATGGTCATATCACTTGATAAATGTTTAACAAGTTTAAAAATATATAGAGAGATAATTAACTCCCACCAATTCAGGAAAACCTTCCAGGGTCACCAGGAAAACCAGGGTTTTATGAAACCCTGCTTGAGAAAGCCTTGCATAGCCAATATATCATTTGAATATACAAACTGTTTTATTGGAATATTTTAATCTTTGTTAATATTAATAAATGGAAATTAATTTTAAAATTGATATTGTTTAACCAAGTACATCCAGTTTTATATATTGGGAACTACCCCAAGACTGCCCCTAGAAAGGAGCAGTCTACAAAGCAAATAATAAATAAATAATAAATAACTAAAGATGAATATACAATGTTTAGTGCTATTTCAAATTCTGATGCAATATTCTAGTACCTGGCAGATACATTAGTGGTGAAGGAAACACATTCATTGACAAATGTTAATGGCGTTGTTCCTGTAATATCTTCCCACTGAGCAGGTGTTGTTCCACCTAAAATAAAAGAGGATAAACTGCAACGAAGCATTTCTATAACAAGTACACACACACACATGACTGCACAAACACTGGGTTGGATCCAGCCAACTTTTAACTCAATCTCTCCCAATTCTCCTCCTTACTGTTATTCTAGTTTCATGTGACTTTTGCCCATGCAGGTCTCACCATAGCCTTTCTGGTGGTCAAGGAGAACACTAGTCCAGTGGTTCTCAAACTTCCTAATCCCTTTAATACAGTTCCTCATGTGTTGGTGACCCCCAACCATAAAATTATGCAGGTGTTCTTTCACAGAAATTAAACTGAAACTGACCAATGGAATGAAGATCCATTGTTCATGATTGTATATACATTTTTTTCCCGGGGTTCCTCAGTTCAGTTCTGCCTCTTGTCCCACCATGTCGATCTCACTCTTTACCGCTGCTCCCGATAGATGAACACTCTATCTCGATGTACCCCGCAAGGAGCCCAAGGCTGCTAAGCACCGCAATTGGAAGCACCTGGTGGGAGACTGTGCAATGCTGGCAGCGCTGCTGGAGCAGCTGGTGGCCAAGCTCAGGCACCTGCAGGAGGAGCAGAGCCCCCTGGCCAAACTTCTCACCCTGCCATGACCCCTGTGAAAAGGTTGTTCGACCCCCAAAGGTCCCCAAAGGGGTCCCAAACCCCAGGTTGAAAACCACTGCACTAGTCTCTTTTTCTTCACAAGAAATCTGGCTGGATCCAACCCACATCACACTATCAATAATCTAACCCTATGAACGTTACCAAGGCAGGCTAGCATTAAAATTAACACATATATATGCCCTAAAAAAAACACTTAAATATCTAATGATGGAGAATTGATATGGGGATTAGTTTTTTCCAGGCAGTAAACAAAATATATATGACAGGGAACACTGAATTCTGTTGCTGTCTAATTTAAACATGTTATTGGACATTTCTGAATCTTCACATCTGCCTGATCTTGGTAATTTATCTTTTTTGAGCAAAAGCAAAACAAGGAAAAAACTAGCAATATTTTAGAATTCTTTGAGTGGCATGGTTAATCTTTTGTTCTTAGACCACTTTTCCAAATAGAATCCATTTGAATGTCTCAAGTATTTATCTCAAAAAATCTTTCAATGACAGGTGAAGAGCTGATTTTTTGTATCCCTCTTTTTACTTCCCGAAGGAGTTTTAGAGCAGTTTACAGTTGCATACCCTTTCTCTCCCCATAACAGACACCCGATAACAGATAACCTGTGAGGTAGGGAAGGCTGAGAGAGCTCTGAGAGAACTGTGAGGTCACCCAACTTTGAAAAGGAGTGGAGTAACAAACCTGGTTCTCCAGATCAGAAGCTACCACCCTTTACCACTATACCAAACCAGTAAGTAAGGATGTAGGAGAACATCAAGGAAGATAATGTATATTTTTCTTGGTTATCATATAAAATTATATTTAATATAAAATAGGTTTTGCAATGGGCAATTAAAGGTATGACAGCAATGTAAGCCGTGACTTCGGGTAGTATAACAGCAACTTCCTGCTAACTAGAAAGCAAATCAGGCAACAGGTTAAAAAAAAGAGGCGGTCCCTCCGCAGAGAATATTTTGCTCCTTAAATGTGGTTAAGCAGTTTAGACACAGGTGTTAAAGGTTCCCATCACTAAGTTAAATTCCAAATAAAACCAGGTTTCAGATTCAGTGAAACTGGGCCTTAACCATAGTGATTGCTGGTTCTGACAATGGCTGAGGAAGACCTCTGCATGCTCAAGGATGGCTTCTGATTAACGAACCATGGTAAGCTCAGTGGTAGATCTGAACTGATACAATATACAGAACCTTAAAACACCTTTTCTCCAGTTTTGAAAAATTATTATTTTTTCTTTTTAAAGGAGTAATATATATGCAAATATTAGGAACTGGTGGCATGTTTAATGACTAAGGGAGAATTTCTTCACCTCATTCATTATATTCATGAATTCTCACCATTTGAGTGATAGGCTCACAATTTTATTTACATTTCTTGAGCTACTTAGCCTGGTTTCAGATACTGAGCACATGGTTAATATAAACAGTCTTTGACAAACAAATACACACAGCGCTTTTCTGCACAGTATGGTTATCATTATTCCAGCTATAGACCTGGGCCAGTTTATTGCATTTTGCTGTATGTTCTAAGCAAGAGCTTCAATGAGCAATACACACTAACAAACACCAAAGTATAATGTCACCATCCTGCACAGGACTATCAAGGTCTACCTGTTATACTGCACAGTAGTCTTAGTGTGGGTGTTTCACCCCCATATCCATTAATCATGACATCACTGGAAGCTTTTGGAACAGGAATAGTCATTGTTATTGGCTTATGGAATTTTCTTCTTCTGGGCTCCAATGTAACTATAGGGCTGAATGTAGCTTTGTTGCCTAAAATCTTCCTTATAAGTTCATTGTGCATAGGTTGGGCCTATTCAAAGACATGGAAAAAGGGAATATACATATAAAAATGATTTCCCATCATCAACCGATACCACTTCATCATACATCAGCTTCCTTTATCCTCATTTGTTTTTTCCTGCTACCTGCCATTAATTTCCCTCCACTGGCTGTTCATCTGATCCTTCAGGTGTTTTTCTTGAGCCTTTCACATTGGGACTGGTAGCTGGAGTTACTCTGCTGTTTCTAGTAGGGATGGGCACAAATTGGTTCATGAGCCAAAAATGTTCATGAATTTGGCCTAGTTTATGCCCTCCCAACTGAGGTTCCACGGAGGTGCCTCCCTGAACATTTCCAGGACTTTTGTCTGGTTTGGCTTGTAGGTTTGGGTCACTTAAGCTTAGCAGCTGAGCCGGGTGGCCTTGTCTGTCAGCTGTTAGGTTTAAATGGTTGTGAGCCATTTAAACCATCCATTTCACTCCCCCCTCCAAGCAGGGGGAAGCAAAACAGTGGTCCATTTCACTTGCATCTGCTTCTAAGCGGGGAGAAACAAAATGGACCAGCATAAACTGGCTGGTTCATTTGGGGGCTTTGGTTCAGTTGGGTTCAGGGGTTCAGTTTGGGAACCCTCTGAACTGAACCAGAATTTATCGCTTCATGACCATACCTAATTTCTAGTTTCTGGAATTATTTTTGCACAGTGTTACTTATCCAGAAGCAGTACCATGGGATATCACCCCAACTGCCAGTCCCAACTTAAGTTCATAAGAAGACAGGAAAGGCACCTAATAGGTGATGGATGAAAGAAATTACAAAAAAGTGAGAAGCTGTAGGCCCTTATGTTGTTATGTTATTAATTATAGAACATACCATGAAGATAGATTCAGGTGGGTAGATGGGTTGGTATGAAGCAGCAGAGCAAAGTTTGAGTCCAGTGGCAAATTTAAGACCAACAAAAGTTTTATTATGCATTATGAGTTGCATTGCAGTATTATGAGTGCATGCAGTTTCTTAATGGGCATGCACACAAAAGCTTATACCTAGGATTAAACTTTCTTGACCTTAAAGGAGCCACTGGAATCAGATGACAACCTGCTTCAGGAATAATTTAACTAACCAATCCTTTCACTGCACATTCAAAGCATTTTACTAGTGTGAGTTCAGCCTATCACCATTCAGAGTCCCATGTGAATTATGCAGGAATTATACTAGTTACAATTTTTTTGGAAATAAGTTAATTGGTGTAAATAAAAATAAATGTAGAATGTCAGATAATAGCAAGCTCAATATGGATTCTTTTGGTACAAACAAGTGTTGTTAGTTGTGAAGTCGTGTCCGATCCATCGTGACCCCATGGACAATGATCCTCCAGGCCTTCCTGTCCTCTACCATTCCCTGGAGTCCATTTAAGCTCGCATATATACAAACAAGGACATGTATTTAAATATTAGTAAGGTAGTAAGCTACCTTTAACTTGATTTCCTCCAGGTAGTGCTTTAGATAGATTATTGTACATCAACACAGCATTTTACGTAATTTATAGAGAAAATATACCCCATTCCACAATTGCCTGAAACGAAAAGGTCCATACCTGCAGACCAACACGAATACGCTTGGTTAGTGCTCCTTCTGGAAAGACCGCCTGGACTTGGGGTACTACTGTACTGCTCAGCACACCTCCTTCCGGCCCAATCAGGTTACTGTCTTGTTTGATACGGGATACTACAGCAAAGTATTGTGGGAAGTCCCGAGTGATGATACGGCATATGCGTTTCTTCTCTAGTTCTTCAGGAGTATCAAGAACTGAGTCAGAAGAGAACACAATTAAGCAATATTTAATATTGTAAACCAAGGGTAGTCAAACTGCAGCCCTCCAGATGTCCATAGACTACAATTCCCATGAGCCCCTGCCAGCACTCACTGGCAGGAGCTCATGGGAATTGTAGTTCATGGACATCTGGAGGGCCGCAGTTTGACTATCCCTGTAAACACTGACATTTCTAGAAAGAAAACAAATTACAAAGAGAAAGAAAACAAATTACAAAATGTGAAAATGAATGAAGGGTGAACAGAAAGATCTCCGAAGTGTCTATAGTACGTTTGCACTGGCCATAGTAAGTAGAGAAATTCTACAATATCAAACCATTAAATGTAATTTTGATTTAAAATAGAGAAATCAATCTCGGTGCAGGGAAACTTGAATATTAATTCATAAAATTTTCCCATAGCCTACAGTGAGCCCTGCAATGTTTGTCTTTCTCTACTGGTGCCATTAGTGGCAGGACAACTGACCCTCTTTTCCTAAACTTTCCTTTAATGGGGAACGATGTGGCAGAAGGCACAAACTAAGCAGAAGGAACTTGTGGGCTTCAACCCACAAATTCACCTTGACTGGGCTTGACCCTGGTTATGGTCCAGCTTCCTCCCCATTGAACCACGAAGCCTTAAACATGTTAGCTCAGAGTTGGCAAGACAAGAGCTGAACAAAAGATGCCGATAGCAGATGATTTGTGGCAACAGAACAGCTGAAAAACAGAAAGGCTGCTTTTATTTCCTTTCTGTATCTTTTATGTTTTCCATGGTCCTTGTCTAGCAAAATGGGTACCTTCATCCATCCCATTTAGGATTTCATTCAGTTCATCCTCTGTATATTCACAGAAATGTTCCTTCCAGTTGTCTCCATTCTCACTGCGCAGGATCACCAGTTCCCTTTCTTTCCCACGCAGAGCCGCAAAGTGAGGGATCTCGACAATCACAGGCCTATTGCAGCAACACAGCATATTAATAAAATGCAGCAATAAAGAAGCAACTAGATACGGATTTGTTCAGTCTGTTACAAAGTGACCTGGAATTCTACCTGCTTCTTTGCCATTCCTGAATGCAACCCCCCCCCCCAAAAAAATGCAAACAAGTAGCACATTGGCATTGTAGCTTGTAGTAGGACCAATGGATCTTTCCCATTGCTTGAGAACTGGCTAAAAGGACTGGGGCTTGTATGGGATGTGCAGATTTTTTTTTCTTTCTTTACTAAGAGCCTCCCAATTAAACTATTGTTTTGATGCATGGAAGCCTGCGCGATCACACTGTCATGCAGAATCTACTGTTGTCTATATGGACACCTTAAAAAATTATGATCTTCTACTAGTGGAAAAAACAGACCTAATCAAGATTTTGATATTAGTTGTTAATTTGTACTGATGGTAAATTAGCATTTTGATTCCACTGGAGTATTTGGCACAATTGATAACTTGTTTTAAAAAGCCCAATAGACAAAGGCTCTGTGTTTCTACTAGTGCAAAGATCAAAATTTTGCTCTTTGGTGAACATATGTTATATATAAATGTATATATATTTATCATAGCTTATATTATCCATTTCGGTAAAAAACTATGAATAAATTCCATTCAATAGTCTTAACTAGACAAATCACATTGGCCGTTCTGAATGCAGATGTCATCATGCTAAGTACTATGTTATATTCAACATATAACATATTGCTCCTGTTTTGGTGGTAATGGAGGCCAAAAAAAGAGAGAGAGAGAAGAAAAAGTAGTTTACAGTAGATTCCTTCCATTCCAATCCAGGTTGCTTTGCTACAGACACAGAATACATAACAGCAATAACAACTGGTACGATTTACAACTAAGAAGTTCTCATGCTAAAACAAAAACGGAGGTCAAGGAACTTTAACAAAAGGTACAAACATATCACCAAAACAAAAACGACATATCACAGGGGCCAGAAAATGATCTACTAAAGGTCAGGTATACAAAATTTAAAATCATAGAGAGGGGACAATGTCATGTGCACAGTGACATAATAAATAATATTGCAGAAGGAGAAGAATGGGGAGGCCAGCATCCATCAATTTGTTTTTAAGTCTCTCCTACCCAAGAAATTTGGTCCCAGGAGGCCCCAGCTGAAGGATTCGGCTGACCAAACTTTCTCCCTCATTAAGTGGGGGAGGAGCCGTAGGCAGGTGAAGTTTACTGAGTACATCCAAAGCAGCAGTGAAAGAAAGAAAATAAATACGCTTTATGTTTTCTTTTTCCAGAACCCATTGCCACTGTCTGCTCAGAGTGGAATTAGGTGTACACTGAACAGGTTTCTGCCTTGATTTGTTTAGGATAGACAAAACGAGCCCCTGTGAATTTGAACCTTATCACGAGCTCATTAGGTTCAGTGATATGTTAACTTTGCTTCTGACATTAATGGGAGCGACATCCAGTTGCTACACATGTGCACTTCAATTACGATTTGGTTTGGCAAGAAGTGTTCAGTGACTCTGATTTCACTGCTAGGACGCCACCCAGAAAAGTGCCCAGCAATACAAGACAAAGCCTGGAGAAACAGGATGAAAACTCCTATCACACTGAGTTTTCATTGACATTCCTTGACTGAGAGGGGGGGGGAGAAATGTTGAACATAATGTGACTCTTTTGGAAGGAGAAGAAGCAGGTAAATAGAGGCAAAGGAAGAACTGAAAAATGTAGCAGCCAAGGAATTATTTATTTGGGGGGGGGGGTCAAAGCTTTTATTTGTTTATTTTTTAAATCTAGTTCTGAAGATTATGTCAAAAGAAAGGAGTTTTATATAAGTGTCAGAAGCATCCCCTGCATTACAGATGGGTACCTATCTATAGTTCAGTATTCCCCTGATGAAATGTTACAACAGTAAAATTACAGGGGGGGGGAATGACAGATGGTTTCCCTGTAGAGCAGGGGTAGTCAACCTGTGGTCCTCCCGATGTTCATGGACTACAATTCCCATGAGCCCCTGCGAGCAAATGCTGGCAGGGGCTCATGGGAATTGTAGTCCATGAACATCGGGAGGATCATAGGTTGACTACCCCTGCTGTAGAGTGTACCAAATCACATCCCTTTCTTCTTAAATGCCATTCTCTGGAGCTAATATTGATTAAGAAATAATTGGCTGACTAATGTGGAGTGACAGGTCTCCAGCATATTTGACTTGCTTCCTGACAGATTTTAAACATCTTCATCCTTTGGCCTGTTTGCAGCGGAAGCCATTCACTCTAAGCAGAAGGGTTTCATTTGATCATCCATTCTTTGGATGGCATCATTGGTAAGGGGGGAAATTATTCATAAAATAAAAGTATTAAACTGCTAGTTTCAGCAGAAAAACATACTAAAAAGTCTAGGTCTTTAGAAAATGTCCACATTGCGTTATTGCTACAGCCTCAGAAAAATGACAGGTTTGTGCTTCCCAGACAGTCCCAAGCAGTGACAAAAACACCCAAGGAGAGACAATAAGTATCTCTTGAATGGGGCTTCAGGTTGTGTTGTACCTTCCAAGAGAAATTCATTGTGCTTCTCCAACAACAGCAATTAGTTATCCAAAGTAAAATATCTCATTAACTGTCTATGATTGTAAAGTGATTCTGCTTTAACAGCTCAACACAGATTAAACAGACTTACTCCAGGAAGCACACCACACCCTGAGTTGCAGCTACTGGCACTTTAAATGGAAAGGCATATCAGCTAATCACATTAATGCTGGCCTAACAGTGTCTCACCTTGCACTGTAGAGCCACCGTCCTATCACAAATTTTCCATGCTCTTTTTTTACTCCCAGTGCTAAAGTACTGAGGTATCCTAAATCAGGGGTAGTCAACTTGTGGTCCTCCAGATGTCCATGGACTCCAATTCCCAAGAGCCCCTGCCAGCAAATGCTGGCAGAGGCTCATGGGAATTGGAGTCCATGGACATCTGGAGGACCACAGGTTGATTACCCCTGTCCTAGATTATTATCACAAATAACAGGAAATAATCTATTTCAGGTGGTTTTGTTTTTCTTTTCAGCAAACAAAAAAGTCTTACCCAAGGAACTGAGCGCCGGAGGGTCCTACTTCAATGAGACGGCTAGCCAGGCCTTCTCCTTCCACCATGGGGGGCATTGTGGCCAGTCTGTGGCGCTTGACCAGCCTGCAGGTGACTCGTGTCGGAGCAGTGCATTTCCGAGGTGGAATAATGATTCGAAGCCCATTGTGCCTGCAACCCCGCATAGCTCCACCTCGAGCATCCACCATGAAACTGACCAGGAAACTGAAAATTGGGAAGGAGTATTAGGCATGATTGAGAAGAAAATCTGAATGCATGCTACTATACTTCTTTCTTTCAATTTAATCAACAACATGGTTACATGCTGGCCATTTCTATTGGTCAAAGGTACCAACACTAAGGTGTATATATATTTGTGTGTGTGTGTGTGTGTGTGTGTGTGGTGCCCTATGCCCCTCCCTTGAAAAAAATCTTATTAATTGCCTCAATCATTCATACATAAATATATGATTTGGTTTCTTTTTAGTAAAAGCAGAACTGTAAGTAAGTGTGCAAATAAGAATATCTCTAGCCTCACAGTAGATACCCAGGACCCATGTTGATATCCCTACTCAGAGTATTCTGGGGCCTGTAATTGACTCGTTTAATAGGCGGCAGTACAGAACTGCCCCCATGTTTGCACTGGAATCAGCTTGGGCTATATGATCTATGCAACTGGCTATAGCTGCGCTATCAGTGTAATAAACGAAGCTGTCATTATACATTCAGATTAATTTGAATCTAAAAAGCATTCAGTAAATCAGAGATAAAGAGATATGATAGAAAGAAATTTAGCAGGATTTGTAGCTGCTTTTTGTTAGCTAAGGGTTATGCCAGTCATTCATTATAGGTTGTATTTCATAACTTTCTTTTGCTTCTCCATCCATTCAGTGGAGAATGGAGAAAGCCTTTCTCCTCTGGAGAAGCCAGTTACTGAGTTCAGCTTGCTGCAAGGGAATTATGTTATTCAAAGATTCTAGGAGGCTGCAACTGCAATGTCCATTAAACCTCTGTTGGACTTTTTAAAATCTGTACCTGAATTGTAATTTTATAGTGTTTCCTAAGACAAATGAAGAACATTAAGCAGCTATCTAGATTTTTTTAGTCAGCAAGACACCCAGGAAAATATAAGAGTATCTATGGATTTGTTGCTTCCTCAGCACCCATAAAACTAAATGTGTGCATAATCATTGTTATATATAATTGTCCTTTTTGCATCACCCTTTGGCCTTTTCCCAGTTGGATCCACACAGAATTTCACCCAACAGTCCAAGCAAATCATAGGGATGACCATTAGAAGTCCACCCACCGCTGGCCACCTTGAAGTAAGCCATGCACTTGCATCTTCTACTGCCCTCCACTAGGAGTTTCCCCCAGGGGGACTCTTACTTATTAATATCTATATGAAAGTTCAAGGGGGTGGGAAGTGGGAAACACTGACAATGATCTTTAGAAAGGAAGGGGAATGTCACATTTCTGATCATCATTGTTTAGGGTAGTCAGTGTTTGCTGTCAGAGGCTCATGGGAATTGTAGTCCATGGACATCTGGAGGGCCACAGTTTGACTACCCCTGAAGAAGAATCCCCCCCACATACACATCTTAACGTAATATGTAATACAGGAAGGAACAAACAAGATTATCCTGAAAGGTTTCATTTTGGAGCTGCAGCAGTGATTTTTCACCTGTTATCTGCTGTTGTTATAATAAAACAGGCACTATAAAATATCACAGTGTGTGTCGACACACATGAAGCAACAAACACACACACTAAGGAGCTCGTCAGCTAGGTCTGTAAGCAAGTAACTGAAGAAGCACAGTCATTCAGGGTTGTTGACGGCAACAGTTAATGCCCTTATGTGAAGCAGAGTGCACGGAAGGGTAGACACAAGATTGGCATCTAGTGGCAAATATAAGCTAGATGCCTGCTCAGGCTCTCAGTTGCACAGCATGCAAATGTAACTCCAACAGAGCAAAGGAAGCCTTGCTTATGCCCTCCAGACACCTCAAATGGAAGCTCAAACATGATATGCCCACCATGCATATCAGTTCAGACAGGATGGTGCGTTAAGAGTTAGTTGGGCAGGCAGGCAGGCATTCTTCTGTACACATAGCTGGAGAACACAATCCTGTGTACAAGGTCTTCCAGTTAATCAAAATTACTGTTTGATGCAGGAAACAAGGAGATAGCAGCAGTCAGAATTAGTCACAGTGGGAAATATTAACTACAAAACAGGTTCATCAGGTTGCTTCAGCAATGCACGCCCTCTGGAATCATGTTCTAGAGCCTATTTAATGGCAGAGTCAATTTTGTTTCCCTAGAAATGTTACAAGCCTTTCAATAACCATAGAAATCTCAAGTACATTTCCAATCAGTACACTCAGATATCAGATTTCTTGCTGTGTTTTAGAGAGCTCTAAGAAAAGAATTGCATCTGAGAATGTTTTGGAGGCTGATACCATACTAAACACTTTCCTTCTGGTCTACCAAGGAAGTTCTTAAATCATGGCAATGGCTACATGTTCCATAGGCAAAAAAAAATATTTCTCCTATGCTAAACCAATAAATGGTATCAGTGTACCAGAGCATCCTGAAGTGGATGAGCAAATAAGAGGAAGGGTGAAAGAAAATATTAAAAATGAAATTATATATAAGTTCACCTGCTGTTGTCATGGTCAAAACATGGAGAGGAGCGGCTGCAACAGAAGAGATAATTTAGCAGAACAAAAAAAGAGAGAAAGAATGGATAAATGAAATAAAAGAAGGAAGAAAAGATGATTTGACCTACTAATGGAATGATGTAAAGTGACTATGTCAACACAGATTACAGAAAGTATATACAGGAGCAAAGCTTGCATGAAACAGATGTCCCTCTGCACATAACCTGGAAGTCTACATCGAATGTGAGTACTTAGGAACGTGAGATAGAATTAAATGTTTTTCCATCCCCATCTGGTTGCTACCTAAAAAGCGTTGACCTATACTGACCACTACAGCTATTCCACAGACCAGCCTGATGCAGTCCAGGTGTCACTTTCATGGTGGGGGTACAGAATAAGGGCTTCCTCAGCTTCATTCACATTTAGTGCAATGCCAAGCAGAATTAAGAGCTTTTTGGTGGTCTCCATATAGGCCCATTATGCATGGAGTGGAAGATCCGCATTTGGGGTGGAATGGCGACGGCTAAAATCACCAATTATGCACACTGCAGGTGGCAACCGGGCGCAGAGTCAATGTATGCCACCGAAAAAGCCACGTTCGCAAGATGCGGAAGAAAGTGGAGCTTCCCGGGACCGGGGCGCAATCAGAAGCGGCTCCAGAGTAGCCGCGTGCATAATCAGATACTCTGGGTTTTGTCACCGTTGCGTCCCATCCCGTGCATAAGTGGTTTGCTTCACTTCTTCCTCCTCCGTGTTCTCCATGCCGCCCTTTCAGCGGCCGTGCATAAAAGGCCATAGTGGTCCCATAGCATATAATACCTGGATTCACAGAATTCTTTAATGTCATGTTTTTGAAGAGCCTTCCCCCCTCCCACCATGATAGCAATCATACAGTAGGTGGTATTAACTCTGAATTAATATGATATTCTGACCGTTTCAGCTGTATATCTGAAATTCAATTCCACGGATAATTTGGTCATGTTGAATACGCTGAGGTTGAAAAGCATGAAAATGTAAAGAGCCAAATTGCATGAGACTTGGACTTGATCATTTTCCCTGCAGCCACACAGCAGTTGCAGAGAAAGGTATTTTAAAAGTCTGCAGGGGCTCAAATTCAGTTTAGGGCCAAGGTGCAGGGGAAGGTGGGGGGCTTTCACTGGCACCATTTTCATGAGCTGAAACAGCCCTAGGGGAAGTTTTATTTGCCTCACTTAGGAACTGCCTATGCATAGAATACTATGGAGACCCTGAACCCCACTCTTTAAACATCTGGCGGCATTTGGTTTGAGTTAGTATGGAACCAATATCTCTGTTGCACTCTTAGGTGTCATTTTCATTACCCATTTTCCTGAAAAAAGTTGTCACCTTGTGTTTGACTGCATTCCTGGTTTCATTTCCATTCCAAATTTAGGTGTTTGAAGCTCTTGCATCTTTTTACTGTTCAAGTTGCCCTAATTGATCTCATTTGTTTTCTGATATTTCACCTGATACTAACATGATACTAGTTTTCTCTTCCATGATTAATCACAACTTATGACTTTCTCACACAATGTTCCTTAAATCCCTTCTTCCCATGTTACATTGCTGTCATGAGTGGGACTTCCCAAGTATTTATTGCTTCCTGTAAACATGTTAAAAACCAGCAGGTAGATTTCCTAAAGGTAAAACGTGTTTTATTTAAAATTGTTGTTGATAACTTTTAGTTGGTAGCTGCTAGGTCCTGTTTTCACTGCCATTTGGAGGGAGATGGGAGACAGCATATTGGAGAAAAACAAGAAATGTAATTTACCTTGTTAGCAATGATCCAATCTCCTTTTTTGAAGACAGGCAGCTAAGAATGATAACTCTAATTATTTTTCAATTTCAATACTGGTTCTTCACTACCACTCTATTCTCCCTATTCCCGATACCAAAATTGGGCAAATCTTAAATTGTACTGAGCAACTTTTCACTATTTGAAATACTTCAAATTAAGTATTGACTTTCTGTTACCAGCTATTACAATATTCCAAAAATAAAACCCTACTGTAAGCACTTTCTTTCATCATAAATACAATGGGACCCCCTACACACAACAAAATTACACACATCCTAGTCCTTGTTAACCTACCACAAGAGACAAGACCAACTCTACACAATCCAGACTCCCAGTCCAATGCAATGTTCCAGGAATGAGCTGTAATGCATATATGTAGCCCACCTGCCTGGAATCCCTTTTGCATTCAATTCAGTGGAACGAATTGGGTCTGCGTTGAATTCCTTTGCAGAGGAAGAAGTTACCATCACATTCACTGGATCAAGGCAAAGTCTATGCAATGGCCTTATTTTTATTGGGAAAAATTAAAACTTAATTCTATTTATTTTTGGTCTAGTGTGGTGCTGTAATCTCAAAAAAATCTGACTAAGGTCAGACATGGTGTCTAATACCAAACACACAGCTGTCGACTGATCAACTTTCCACATGCCAGAATACGTCACTACTGATGTAAAGACCATCTGTCATTTCACTCTCTTTCTTCCCTCAATCGGCCACTGCCACTCCATTCAGATCAGTTACATATCCAAATTCTTTATAGCTGCAAGCCCGTTAGAAATTAAATTTAAGGCTTTAAAACTGTAATCTAGGGCATAAAAATGAAAAAAAAACCCAAACCTCTTGCTGTCTGTGGCATAGTACTGCATTTGGTTATGAAACTACTCTGATGTGAATAAATTGTCTGCCAAAATATTTAAATACATGTGTTTTTAAACAACAATGCAGATGGTAACAATCAAATGAATAAATCACACCTTCCAAGAACTGCTAATCAAGTTATCACCCTATAACTGGTCATGCAAAAAATACTGGTTCATATCAAAGAAACTCTGGGCAATGTGTTTTTGTCAATACACTGGGGATCTCCCACAAAGAATGCTCCTCCAATAAGAAACCACAGTTCCCAGGGTTCTGTGGGAAATGTATAACGCTTAGATCTGATTGACACTGGTTTAAACTTGATGTGTAGGTGAATCCTTTAATCAGAATGGTTAGAACTGTTGCATTCAAACAGTAACTAGGCAATACTTGCATCCAAACTCAGTATTAGTTCAGACTATCTACCTCTTTCTTCTGGATTACTTACCCAGAATGGATAGGGCTAGCAGAAATAGTAACATTGTCCAGATTGTCAGGACTCCAGCTTAAGCGATATGAAGTTCTCTCTCCTTCTTTAGCCAGTGTGGACACCTGGAAATCCAAAACCATGTAAGATAGTTTTTATTTACAGCATACAACCAAACCAAGCAAAAACTGTCAAATTACAATTCCATGGTTTGGTTCACTACCAGGCATGAGAAGTTTTTAAATATGAGTAGTGGGGGGAGAAGATTCATATATTAATTAACAACCAGCTCTAAAATCCTGCTGGATCAAGCAGAAAAGACCTATAAAATAATATCAAGCCTTTCTATTGAATTGATGAAGAACAATATGATTTTTAATGACAGTTATATGATATATTCTAGTATAAGAGCACCTTCTACAAAATCTGGCCACATAAAATTTAAATGTTTTTGAGTTATCTTGGTAAAGATTCATTAATGGGGAGAGGGATGAGAATGATACATTAGCTTGTTTTGCCCACATTGCATTAAATTTTGTTCCAATAAAATCTTTAACCTTTTAACTATATCTATATATTGAATAGATTGTAACTGTCTACATTTCTTTACTGATTCTATCATCTTTTACTTGATACATTTTGAATATTATATGGGTTTGCATCTAGTGTGAACACAGCACAACTCGTTGAAGTCCCCCCCCCCCCCATTTCAATTTTCTGATGCAGCCTGTTGTGGCCACAAAATCATTTATCATTAGACCACACACAGATACGACCCCAGGAAATACCAAGGGCAGTAAACCTATAATCTTCAGTGGGAAGGAAATGTTGAAGAAAACTTGGTTAGGCTCCATCTCTTTGTGTTATGTAACATATGGACAGATTTGTTGATGTTATACCATTGTGTGAGATCCAACCAGTTTGTCCCTTGATGAAAAGGGAGGAACCACCTCTGACCGCCACAAAGCTTTTGCTGGGAATCATGGGATCTATGTGGACTAAAGCCATATGGGGCGGGGATAGCAGTATAGCAAATGTATTATTTTAAAGGATGTATTATTTTAAAGGGTGTTCTACATCAACCTACTACAATAGCAATGTCCTTTCAAACAGTTTAAATGCAACAAAATGATCATAAGACATGGAAAGAAGCATATAAAATACAATGTGAAGATTTCTTCATAGAGAATGTAGACATTGGTTAATTCAAGATTGATTTTGAAAACAAGATGTTAATGTTTTGAAAGACATGAGACACTGATTCAAATAGATATATGTAAAGGTAAAGGTAAAGGTATCCCCTGTGCAAGCACCGAGTCATGTCTGACCCTTGGGGTGACGCCCTCTAGCGTTTTCATGGCAGACTCAATGCGGGGTGGTTTGCCAGTGCCTTCCCCAGTCATTACCGTTTACCCCCCAGCAAGCTGGGTACTCATTTTACCGACCTCGGAAGGATGGAAGGCTGAGTCAACCTATATGTAGTCCCAAATAAAATATATGTAGTCCCAAATAAAATAAATACCTGAGTTTCTTGCAGTGTAATCCTATGTAGAATTACTCCAATCAATAGTCTTAAATTGGAATATAGGATTGCACTGTAGGTATAGTTCAAATCATAAACATGCAAAATGACAAACTAAGGATTGCAATGGTAACATGACCAGCATAGTAGGTCTGGGAAAAGACCCTAAAAATCTCACCTGGTGGCTGGGGATGACGACCGTGTCATCAATCATGGTGCTGTCCCTCATGTAGGAGGTGTGGCTCAGCGTATGGGACCTGTCTGAACTGAAGGATCGCAGGCTGGTATGTTGGCAATGTTATCAGCATTTATCAGATGGTGTTGTGAAGATGATATTGCAAGCACAGCAAGGGAGTGAAAAAAGCGCGCTATTAGCATATAGCGTGTAACTTCCAGGGGGGCTACTTTAAACGTCCAGTCAAAACCTTACGCTATTTTATGCCAGGATTCTACCTGGGTCCTCAGCCAGGCCTCTCATTCTAATGGCACCCAACAGAATCACTCTTCAGACTAAAAATACTTTTACAAATTATAAATTACAATACACTTATACTTAAAAGTAATAACAACTTTACCTTGT
Source organism: Paroedura picta (assembly GCF_049243985.1). NCBI lineage: Eukaryota > Metazoa > Chordata > Lepidosauria > Squamata > Gekkonidae > Paroedura > Paroedura picta. The sequence goes on from NC_135378.1 coordinate 65,543,562, forward strand.
TGGGAAAAAAAATTGTTTAACCTTTATCATTTAAAAGAATCACCCAGGAAAAACAGCAGCAATAACAACAACTGAAATTAGTTTGGGGAATGCCAAAGGTAAGGTATATGTTGTCCCCTGGAAGGTACACATTAAAATGATCTCTGGTCAGCAATGTGCTTTCGGTGTAATGCAATTGTCCTCCTTTTTGCACAGAACAGCATGGACAAATAAGCAGCAAGAACAAGCGCACTGTCACTTTCATATAAACGCACACCACTATAGAAAACCATTTACAGTAGCAACGTGAGGTGCAAAGGGGAAAAAGTAAGCCACCAACAACACAAAATCTAATTGGCTGAAGGGTTGCTATCTCAAAAATATCAAACATACAAAGTCATCGGCAGTTTGTGCTACAAAGTAAGGTATTTAAAATATGTATTCTAAAGCTGGAAGAAGAAGAAGAAGAAGAAGAGCTGGTTCATATATGCTGCTTTTCTCTACCCAAAGGAGGCTCAAATCAGCTTACAATTGCCTTCCCTTTCCTCTCCCCACAACAGACACCCTGTGAGGTGGGTCAGGCTGAGAGGGCCCTGATATCACTACTTGGTCAGAACAATTCTATCAGTGTCGTGGCAGAACACTGGGAGGGGGGTTACTCTAAAGAAATTGGCAATAATAATGTTAAATCACATGGCCCACTTAGCACTACAAAATGTAGACAAACATACAAGGCTTTCAATGTATTAACAGTGTTCTGTGAATTATACCAGCAGTCCCCAACCTTCTAGTAGTCGGGGACCGCCTCCGAGGGTTGGAGAGAGCCGGCGGCCCGGCCGCCGCCGCTGCTCGCAAACGCGCACGCGCAGTTGTAGCGCATGCACGTTTTCGCCACTAGGTGGTGCTAACACACATGTGCAGAGCTGCCGCGCGTGCGCGTTTTCGCCAGCAGGGGGCGCAAACACACATGCACGGCAGCTCCATGCGTGCGCGTTTGCATCGCTGGCGTGCCGGCGGCCGTGCCTGCTTCTTCCCCCCTTCTCGCTGCGGGGGGGGGGGAGGAAGGCGCGGCCGCTGGTGGCCCGGTACCATGGCCTTTGCGGACCCCTGAATTATACAACAGTCACATTGAACAAGTCTTTGTAATTCAGGTTTTTGCACTTAAAAATAGCTCTTCAGTAGCAATCCACATTCTTTCTAAACTGTTGCAGCATCAAGAGCAATGCCATACAAGACTGACAGAGGATTGGACATCCAAAGTGTAGGCCCTGCTGCTCACTCAATGGTATGTCCTAATAGGTAACAATGACCCATTATACATTGCAGCAGCCATGGAAATGTGGAAGATTCCGTGTTCCCTTACTGTGGGCCTTCCGGGGCACTGTGCCGGGCCAGGGCTGGGTGGCCCTACTGCCGCCACCCCAGATTACCTGCTCTGTGCATAATTGGTCAATGAGTCATTTAAACGAAAGAGATTCTAGGTTGACGTCACAGCAAGATATCATTTGCTTTTTTCTCCAGGAGCTATAAGACATAGCCTTATAATTCAGTTTGGATTGATTTGATTCATAGAGCACATAAATGTCCTATAAATGCAAAATATGCATGGTGATATAGGAGTGCCTAAATAGCAAAAAAGTCCATGGAAGCATCAAGCCCATACTAAAAACATTTTCTTCCAAATTACCACTGTAAGAAATCTAATGTACTGCAAAGGAAAAGCATGCTGTTAAGTGACAACAGACTTATGGTGACCCTATGAGACAATGCGGACAATGGGGTTTTCAAAGCAAGAGATGAGATTTTCTGCCATTGCCTTCTCCTGCATGGCAGCTCCCGTCTTTCTTAGTGGTCGCTTCTCCAACTACTAACTGTGACTGATCCTGTTTAGCTTTCAAGCGAGTCTGGGCTGTCAAGGCTCTTCAGAGGTTTCTTTAGGTCAAGTCAGTCTAAGAAAACCTCAGTGCTATTGCTCCAGTAGTAACAAGCAACATGCCCTTTTTTAAAACTGTGCACTAACAGATCCCTGGACTGGATGGCTGCTGTGCTCAGCTGCCTCAGAGAGACATCAGTGGTCTTAGAATCATAAAATCACAGAATTGTATAGTTGTCAGGGAGTGTCCAGGCCATCTAGTCCAACCTCCTGCTCAATGCAGGATCAGCCTAAGACATCTTTGATAAGTATCTGTCCAGCTGCTGCTTAAAGACTGTCAGTGCGGAGAAGCTCACCACCTCCTTAGGCAGCCAATTCCACTGCTGAACTACTCTGACTGTGAACATTTTTTTCTTGGTATTTAGCCAATGCCATCCTACGTTCCATTACATTAATGTCTTTTTTCCTTTTAACACCTTTGCACCCTGTTTATGGCTTAGAATTAGCACTTTGCTGGACATTAATGCAATGAACCCAGCAGGAGTGGCCAACCTGTCACCTGCACTGACATAATTCTTGGTTCTTGTGCTGATGAGACCTGTCTTGCACAATGTAAGGAAACAAATACTTTCCTTTGCCCTGCTTAAAAATTCCCCTGAACACTAATTCAGTCAAGATGCATCGGTTTCTTTTTGTGTAGGGAAGTAGTTATGCAACAAACGAAAATTGGGATACAAGAAGTCCGCTTGATGACAATTTCTAAAGCCTGTTCTTAACTGGTAGATCTACACCCGCCATATCTGAGAGATAAATTATTGGTTCAGATTATCATTAATCTTGATCATCATGGTAACATACTTGTTCCTGAAAACTGACCGATGACAAGCATCCTCAATATTTTAGCAGGCCTGCAATATGGATGTCACTGCATAATGACAGATGCCATGAGGGAGCACTGAATCTTTTCATGCCATGTAATACCTACCCGGGCATAGTGCTAAGGAAAGCATACCAAGAATGGAAGGAAAAGAGAAATGACAGACGGAAACATGATTACAAATGAGAGAAAAAAACAGATATTCTAATGCCAAAGCAAAACAGTTCTGTAAATATGGCTTGTTAATAGACATTTCTTTAATTGTGCTGCACTGACTGCTTTTGTTGCAGTAAAGACATTTAAGAAGATAGTTAGAAGTAGGATTGCCAACTTTAGTTTGGAAAATCCCTGGAGATTTAGGTGGTGAAGCCTGGAGAGTATAGGGTCTGTGGAGGGAAGGGAATCTCATTAGGATATAATGTCAGAGTCCACCTTCTCCAGACGGACTGATCCCTGTAGTCTGAAGATCGGTAGTAATTCTGGGAAATCTGCAAGCCTCAGCTGGACATAAAAAAATTTAATTCTCTCTTATCTGTAAAAGCTTTTTAAAATTGTTTCAAGAAACACTCAGCAAATACACTTATGCCCTTTACAAACATTTCCAGCTGTTGATCAGCATTTAACTGGGCTGCACAGCAGGAAGTCAATGCCGAGAGGGAAGAGAAGCCCAGTCTTTTGTTCAACTCTTTTGGCATGGTAAGAGATCTTTTGATGTGATATATACTGTTAATTGTATACAGCCCTGGGTTGTTGTTCAGATTTTGTTTATTGTCTTTTGTTATTGACACAGATAGAACGTTTTCTGAAGGAAAAAAAAATAATATTTCCAGAAAACAACTTTACCCGGTAGCTATTCAAACCTCTTTTGGAAGGTTTCACCAGTCTGAACACAGTTTTTGTAAAGACTTTTGTGTCAGAATAAATCAATGTTATAATCAACATTCTTTCCTATTTTTTTGCCTCTCACAGCTCAGCTGGACATTGGCAATCCTAGTTTGAAGGTTGGTGCTTTACTGTTAAAAAAGAGAAGGCTTTAAAAAATCAAGGGAACTATTCTTAAAAATCAATAAAATTATTGATTGACACCAGTCTTATATGATTCCACTTTGTCTTAGCAGGGAGGTCCCTAAAATAAAGAGAGGATAACTGCTCAACACTGTATAGAAGCTTTCCTGGTTGTGTTCAATCTTGTCCATCGACCTGCTTAATGTGTAGAGGAAGCCAGTGCGTGCAACAATCTGGATGGATGACATTTGGATGCCATCAGTATACAGAATGTATACAGCATTATTTTCATGTAAGAAGTCCAGGAAGCCCTGTGCTCATAGCATTCCTACTAAGCTCTTAGGACTCAGTAGGATTCTGTGTAGATCTCCTTAGTATGGCTCTCTTGGACCATTTCTACACTGGGAACTTTGCTGCCCTGGCTCCCATGTGGGAGCACAAATCTGGGGTGGATGAGGTGTACCAGGCCAAATGCTCCCCTGTGTGGGAGCAGGAAGAGGCAGGACAACCTGACCTGTCTCAAACTCCAGCCTGCAGCCCGGTGCAAAACCTCCAACATGGAAATGGTCTTGGAGAACCAAATAGCAGGTGTCCCTATATCCCCCTCCAACCCTCACTCAAAGACCCGCCAGCAGGCAATCATTATTTCAATCTTGTCCAGATCCAATTCATTTAGCATATTTACATTCAGCTCTCAATTAAACTCCATGAGAAGAGATTCCTAGGAAAGCATTTTTAGGATGAGTTTTACTCTTTGCTCGATTAGTGACAGCCACAGAACATTTAATGAAATGCAGCCCAGCCCAGTAACAGCTGGAAGGCAAGAAGGCTTAGTAAATAATGAATGGTGAAAAATATCACTGCATGCCAACCTTTGGGCACTAGGCAAATGTATACTATAGATGCATTCCAATCCATCCAGCTTCCAACCAGCGTATCTTCAACTGAATGATAAATTGTGACTATGCAAATAAATTCTATAACTTTACACTTCTGAACAAGCAGGGGTATAATTCCAGTGGGCACCTGGAGAAGGTCAATGACCACTTTCATATAAATTCAAATGTACTGAGTTTGATATTTTATGGACTGAAAGCTTGACTACTCAAGGAATCCCCCCCCCCCCAATCTACATATTTTTCACTCTCTGATAAAGTGTGACCCAAACGCCCATGACCTGGGAAGTGTCCTAACTTTAAATCAACACAATGGGTGACTGTTCAGAAAAAGAATTCAAATCTACCAGGGTAGCATACACATTCCTGGTAAAGAAGTACCTGTCAGATCGGCCTCCTTCCAGGCTGTACCTCAGATAGTTCATACCATCTAAGAATTGGCTGCTGGGCAAAGAGTCATCACCTAGTTCTTTCAGGTCTTCTGGTCTAAGGTATTCTCCCCCATCTCCTGTCATAGTGTCATCACCTGGAACCAAAACACACACACAAATGGAGATATATTAACTTAAAATAGGCCTACGGCATTTGAAAAATAAAGAGAATATAAGGTGGATACTTCATATCTCCACTAAAAAAAAACTTCCAGAAAATTATTAGTCTCTCCTGAAAGACACCAAGCACATGCTCCCAATACACACAGAGAAATCATGTTAAATACAAGTCACATTTGCCAAACCTAAAAAATATTCACACTGAATTAGTATGTTGTTTTATGCCATTCTAGGTCTTACTGGTAGGATCAGTTTCAATTTTGGGAGGCTCTTTTTCCCACTTTGTGTCTTGGACATAATTAGTCTCTGACAGAAATCCTGAGACATTATTAATACGAGAGATTGAAAAGTACCTTTGAATTTTTATGGTACTGCCTGCACAATTTTGTCATAAAATATGCTTGCATTTTTCAGCACTATGATTTGGAGGCTGTGACTGAGAGTAACTCACTTTTCCTTTCTAATGCACTATAAATGAAGTCTAATGCCAACTAACATTAATGAAAAGTGAAATTATGAATACCACTTGCCCAGGTGGTAAGAGTGAGCCAAAGGCAAGAGTGAGCCTTGTAACAATCCCTGTCCATTTTCTCCTGGGATTATTTTTCTCTCTCCCAACTCCTTCAACTAGACAGTAAGCCAATGAGGGAGATGCTAGAGGGGACTTGTTTTGTCCAGGGCTTTCTGGTATGGACAAGTCCCATGGGTAGAAATCAAGGCACTCTTTTTGTTCCTTAAACAACACAAAAGTTTTATTCTACTATCAACACCTTTTAAAGGTATAGGATACAAAATTAAGGTGCAGGTTCTAAGAAATAAATTAACACAGTGAAAGATGTCTAACCTGTTTTGAAAATTATTTATATTAGAAATGTTTGTTTTTGTCTAGAAGCTAAAAAGTCCTTCCAGGATAGCTTTTATCGAGGGGTGTTAAATGTACATTCACTTGTGTTTTTATGACAGTCACAATGAGGGAAGAAACAATTGGGGGGGGATTACAAGCAAATTCAAATTTGCTTTTATCTGAGAACTGGTGTGGTATAGTGGATAGCGTTGGACTTTGATGTGGGACAACAGGTTATGTATCTTTGCTTTGCCGTGGAAGCTTGCTGGGTGATCTTGGTCCATCCTACTCCCTCAACTTAACCTTCCACACAGGTTTGTTGTTGCAAGGATGAAGATAGGGGAGCAATGTGATAAGCCATTCTGGATCCCATTAGGGAGAAAGACTGGATATAATTCTTTTAAACAAAATCAAATTTAGATAATGTTAACCTTTTAAGCATTTCATATTATTTTAAGCATTTCATATTATTTTTGGAATTATGGATTCCTCAAAAATGAATGTGAGACTAACTTCTAGCACTGACTTTCAACTTTCAACCACGCTGTAATGATGGACTCCTACATATTCATTTATGCAGTGTGATTCTGTGTGTATGATTTAATTTTGTATCAGTATCACTTGACAAAGCTTGATGACCTAACATCCTTGCAGGGAACTCTGTGCCAGAGGTTCTTCTTCCCGGAGAGAAAAAAAAGACATCTTACACAGACTTACCTGGCATACACACCATTGAACTGTGAAACTGCTGAGCTGTTTTGGAATAGGAGTTTCTTGTCTTCCAGTAAAAGAGTCCAACAAGCACCTTAGTGACAACCAACCAAGAGAAACTTTGCAACCAAAGCTCTTCCCAGTACTTTGCATTGCTTCTTTGACGGCTATGAGTTTGGATTTATGTTCCAAATAATTGGCAGTTAAGTGATTGCAGAAGAACATGACATGGTGTCAACCACACACAGCTCTGAGAAGCACATATGGAACGCTAAGAAACTGAACCACTAAAATGGAAAGATTGAACATCTGCCATTGTTACATACTGAGAGAAACTGTCTCCTAGCAATCTTTTGAAGAGAGAAAATTACAGGAATAATATCTCCTACTGGGAAAAAAACAAACAAACGTGTACAATGCATTGTATGGTGACTATTGAGCACCGAAGGAATCCGTTTCTCTGGAAATGGCAGAGAAAGTGCCAGCATTTAAGGCTGAATAGAAAACAATAAGGAGAACTTTCTGCAGAAGTTACACAATGACAATATTATATGCCATTCCTTAACTCTTTGAACTTTAGTTTACTGCTTCAGTACAGCAGATGGAGCAACAGTTCCCACAGAACCTACATAACTATAATATATAAAATATTGTTTTCTTTTAATGAAATTTTTTCTCCAAGAATAACTTTTAAGGGGATAGAACATGTTGACTTCTTGATGAATTACTGGATTTATTTCATTGTTCAACTTATTTCGGAAACATGAATCTGAAAAAGTTACAAATATAAATTGCTCTCCTCAGCGCAGTGTGATTATCATGCAGAAATGTATTATTTCCTTTATTTATATCCTACGTTTCTCCCCAATTGATACCCAAAGCAGCTGACATTGCTTTATCCTCATAACAACCAGGATGACAGTGTGTGACTGGCCCAAGATCACCCAGCAAGATCCATGGCACAGTGGGGATTCAGACCAGATCCTAGTCCAACACTTTAACCATGACACCATGATGGAAATGCAGATTATTATTATTTATTTTTTGCTGCAGAAAATGACATACTGAAGAAGGGCAAGCACAGGACAGACGAACATTGAAATTATTATTTCTAATATTTAAGAATTTCCCATATGTTGTTGCACACAAGGTACTTAAATAATAACCACTAAAATCTTAGAATGGTGATTTTGCCAATCCACTAGACTCCATTTAATTAGCTATGATTTATTTTTACAGTGTGGAATAGCAATGACTACTAACAGGTGAAACTTATTACTTTTAGAGTCAACCAAAGATCTGGGTTCCTAGTGAAATATATAAATATCCAAGAAACAGCTGTTGTGTAGGAGAAGGGAAACCTAATTCAAATTCTGATGAAAAATAATTATCATTGCTCATCATTTTTGTTCTTTAGGGCTATACACTATTACTGCTTTGTCCCTGACCCCCGAATGACCATTCTTAGGCAGGCATAATCTCAGTTCAGATGGGTAGGAACTGGAAAGCAATGCCCAGAAAACAACTATGGATAAATTTCACAAGGTATTGATTACTTTATTTTATAAAACAATTGGTTTACATCAAAAACTAGAATCAATTTATGTGCAGATAGATATCTGTATAAGCAGAATCATCAGATACACCAAGTAACAGAAAGATGTCGGTACCAGTATACAATGCAATGCTGCCACTGCCCATTGAGAAACAGGAAGACACTGAGCAAGCACATAATGCATGATGGTGGTGGAAGGTGCCACTGAGTCATTATCAACCCCATGGGGTTTTCAAGGCAAGAGACAAACAAAAGTGGATTGCCATTGCCTATGGAGCAACCTTGCCCTTCCTTGGTAGTCTCCCATCTAAGGACTAATCAGAGCTGACCTGACTTAGCTTCTGAGAACTTATGAAATTGAAGACTCTCAAGTCAGGACACTAAAACATAGTGCAGTTCATGTTTACCATAGTCCCTTTCTAGGTGAGAAACTTTGCTCCAGTAGAAGGGGCCTTGTTCTGCTAAAGAATAGCTTCTTATTGAAAAGGAGACTTTTCACTCAGCAGAAAAGAATTACTGGATCCAGCTCAGGTTATATATTGCAGAATCTAATACAGTATTGGGAGGAAGAGTAGGTATTGTGAGTTGGAAAGGTCCTGGTTCAAATGTGACCTCAGCCACAAACTTCCCAGGAGACCGTAGGTAAGCCACTGATACCTGAACTTCAGATCTTTCTCCCCACCATCATGAGGCTAATTACTATACAGACTTATATGACTTATAGAACTGAGTCCAGCAGCACCTTTAAGACCAGCAATGCTTTTATTCAAGGTGTAAGCTTGTGCGTGCATGCACACTTTTTCAGATACAATTCAGACAACAAATATAAACAATTTTTAACACTTGAAAGACTTTATAAAATATTATGGCTTTGCAGACATGAAAACAGGACACTCCCTAATGCCTGGAGATTATGCACATTCATAGGGTTTGGCCTGAAGTAATTAATATCATTAGTAATACTAATAACCTTTAAAAACTTTTGTAAGGCTTATGGAGTGCAGGGGAACTGAAAACATGCAGTCACATTGACAGATCAGGGTTAGACATTCCAGAACTATTTACAGATTGCTCCAGAAAAACAAAAAGGAAGGAAGGATTGTGCCTCACTCCGAGAACTGTCTCAATCAGTACCTGCGTCACTAAAGGCTTCCTCATCAGTGAAATGGTCATAGTCAGAATGCTTAAAAGCTGCATAACATATAAGTCAAGTTCAGAAATGAGGTTACAAAAACACAACAAACCCCACAGAAAATAGAAGGAAGTCATGCCGTTTGCATTGCTGCCTAGGAAGGCCAAATATTACTTAACACGAACACAGAAAGGTTTGGGCTGAAGGAAATACATTTAACCAACTTTAGTACTAGCTCTGTTCACACTCTACAGCAGGAGGTAGTCAAACTGCGGCCCTCCAGATGTCCATGGACTACAATTCCCATGAGCCCCTGCCTGCATTTGCAAATGCTGACAGGGTCTCATGGGAATTGTAGTCCATGGACATCTGGAGGGCCGCAGTGGCCCATTATGCATGGGGGGGATAGCACACATTCGGGGTAGAATGGTGGTGACTAAAATCACCGATAACGCACGGAGCCGGGTGCAATCGGCCGCAGATTCAGTGCATGCCACCGAAAAAGCCACGTTAGCGAAACATGGAAGAAAGCGCAGGTTCTGGGTGACCTGGGTGCAACCAGAAGCGGCGCCAGGGTCGCTGTGTGCATAATCGGTTACTCTGGGTTTTGCCGCTGTTGCGTCCCGTCCCGTGCATAAGCGGTTTGCTTCCCTTCTTCCCCCTCCGTGTTTTCCATGTGACCCGAAATCGTTGTTTCGGCGGCCATGCATAATGGGCCAGTTTGACTACCCCTGCTTTACAGTGAATGTACTCACATTTTGTATTGATCTGTATCTGTTCAAAGAGCCAATATGCATTCCTGGGGGCCTGAAACTGGGGGCCAGAACCTGAATAAATGTGATGTTTCAATAACAAGTTAACCTCCATAGGTTTGGAATAAATCACAATAATTACTCCAACTCCCATATAAAGGGGAACTGTGCAGAAGAGCTGCTTGGAGCAGGTTGGAAACAGAAAATTTGCAACCAAAGGATGCCAGATATAGAATCCCTGTTGTAGGAATAGCACCCCAGTTCCAAAAATGAAATGTTGGCTCTGTTCATATAACTAAAAGCTTTCTTGTTTTACTAACCTTGTGGGCTGCTTGTCTCAGGGAAAGAAGCACAGACAAACACATAACACACACACACAATCTAATATCTTGACCAACATAGGATATGAGTGAATAGTGCCAGCAAGTGATTGGAATAGAGTTTGAGCAGGGGCTGATTATTAAAGGGGGCTGGGCTACGCTGGCTGTGGATGTGTCTGGGAGTGACAAAGAGGGCCTGAGGTATGAGATAGTTATGACTGTAGATTAAGGTGACCAGATTGTTCCACTTTTGGAGGGACATCTGGGGGTACCTGGCAAATTGTACTTATGTTGAAATTAAAATATATATATTACAATATTATTTTTGTGTTCTATACATTCTATGAAAATTTGTGTTGCTCCATATAGACCACATTTTTAATCAAGAACCCCCCCCCCCCCGTCAACGGTGTCCCGCTTTACCAATGTTAAAATCTGGCCACCTTACTGTAGATTTTAAAAGAAACAAGAATCAAGTGTGATGTCCTAACCAAGGTATAACCCATAATCTGAGTAAGGGAGATTGTAGAAGGTGTTCAGCACTCTGTATATGTGGAAAAGGGTCATCACACCCTGCCTCCAAGAAAAATTCAAATTACCTCACCCTGATAGCAGGCCAAAGCAACAGACTTTAGGGCATCTTCAGGAGCTCCTGACTAGAATCGCAGGTTCTTTGTGACCATACTGCTGTCTCTTTTGCCCAATTAATTTCCTTTAAAAATTTCTGTAAGGTTTATTTTCTTGTGGGTTTTATGTGCATTAGAAAGTTCAGTTTTAAAGAACTTTAACTTGTTACCTGTCTGTACCAGTCAAAAGGTAGGATATACACATTACAAGGAAAGTAATGTAAAATCATGCATGTTTGTCTGATTTTAGATTTTTAGTTTGCTTGTTTGTTTTTAGTACCTCTGATCAAATCATCATCATTTTCAATAAAAGCAATAGGGCAGTATTTTAAAAGTGCTGAAGAAACCTGTTTGATTTCAGCAGCAATAACAAGTAAGCTCACCTTCCTCATCAGACACGTCTAAAACTTCAGTCATCGTCTCAGGTACATTAAGCTTGTGTTTCTCAGTTACTGTCTGGGGAGTGAGAAAGAGAGAAAGAGAAATCAGTTTTAAACAGTTCAAGGAAACCAAGCCAATGCATGTTTTATCAGATTATTTTTGTAAGACTCTAATTTCAAGTCTGTGGCAGCATTTTAACCCCAATTCTTCTTCCCTCTCTATATTTGATTCCTTATCTACCCATTCAAAACACACAGCTCCTTCATATTGCAGTTAGTATGCAGTTTACTTGAGCAATTGATTAAACATTTCAAAATATCTTTAGCACACTTTGTTAATTGATACTATGTGTCAAAATGCCACAATTTTTTTTTCTGGCAGGCTAAGTTCTGAAAAAGAATTAGGTAACGTCTACAGAAAAGCTCTAAAGTTGCAGGAAGCATGTGGAGCTTATTAGTGTGGTAAAACAGCTTTAAAATAAAGATTCGAACAATGAAAAATATTTAAATAGAAAAAAGCTGTTCAGTATTTTTGCAGATCATCTGCTCAATCTGCACCTAAAATAAAATAAGAATTCCACTTGTAGATCAGGGTTGGAACCTGCCAGATTGGTCACTCAGACCCATTATCCTTGGCAGCAGCCATGCTGAGCGGCTGCCGGGCATTGCATTGGGGCAGCATGCCCCAGCACTTCCCGCATATGCACGCGGGAGGGAATCCCATGGCCTATGTGGGCTGCCCTGGCATAGCATGCACGTGCAAAACACCATGGCTAGAAAGCCCGGTACACTGTCTGGAGCGGCAGCAGCGTGGGGGGAAGGGAGCGGGGAGTATGTTGCTCTCCTACCAAGGTGGGGGTGGGGGGGGACTCCTTGGCCAACTCCCTGGCTCTGTGGAGCTGACAGGGGTGTGCGGTGTCTCTCTGCCGATTATGCACAGTGCCGGCCTGACCTAGCCCTCGCTGGCGCCTGCAGCATCCCAGGTACCTTCCAGGGCGCTGGGCTGGGCTAAGGCTAGGATGGCAGCAGTGTCATGCACAGTCAGGGCTGCCCTGCTGCCGCCCCCTGCCCCATGCATAATCGGTCTCAGTTTCACTCAATTCCCCTTCTTAGTGCAGTCCCTGTTCCATATGGATTTTGGACAGGCAGTTCCCATGCCCATCAGCATAGTGTTTTTGGAGGCCAAAGGAGATCCCTTTTCCCTTTTTCTCTAGTGGAAAAACTGTTTGGGTCCCACCCATATTTCTTATTACTGTCAACATTTTATTCATATATTTTCTCAATAATTAAAACTTATAGTTTATAGTTACTAACATTTCTAAACATTGGGGATGAACATTTATACATACAGATTTTGAAACATTTCCTGCAGAACAGTCCAGTCAAAACAAGTTTTACAAACCAAAATAAGAAAGGGTGAGATATAATAAACATAAGATGTCATTAGGAAAAAGTTTTGAAAGACGATGGTCTTGAGTACAAAACTCTTAGGAAACCAAGAGTGGGTGTTATTTATAGCTGAAATTAAACATGAATATAATGGAGGGTTAACAGGAAAGACTGTGATACAAATGTGACTTGTAAAGAAATAGGTATTAAGTACAAACAGGCATTAGAGAGACAGACGTTTCATGCAGTTTCCGAACCACATCCGAAGACATGTGGATATAGAATTTTTTTTGACTTTGTGAATCAGCAGTTCAGGTAATGAAACAAAGGGATAGATTGTGCCAAACAGCTGATGGGATTTCAGGTTGTTTTTTTTAAGTACTTTTAAAATATGCAGCCACAGTTGCTACCCCTATACTGTGCAAGATCAGAACCCAAAAGATACAAGATGAAAGCCACAAGATGTCTTAGTGAGAGGCGGTCTATAAATTAAATGAATGAATAAATAATTTGCATAAGTACCCTACATCAGAAATTGCTCAATTGCCCCAATGTTTTAAAACATCCTACAGAAGGACTTAAATTTTATAAAGTGCTTTTTCAATAAGAAAATGCAATCATCCATCGAAGGGAGGTTAATTAATATGTACGCCTCTCTACATAATTAAGCAGCTTTGTGATATTGTCATGGAGTTCAAATTGTTATGCCCAGAACAGACTTTTCCATCTTTTATGGCCTACAGCTTTCCATAAATACCAACATTCATAACACCACCAAGTGTGAGAATTATATCACCATCTAGTCTAGTCTAAAGAAGACTCAATCTAGACTGGGAAATCAATTGGCTGTGATTATCAGGCTTCCACTTGTTCTTAAAAAAAAACAGTCATGTAGGAGGAAAGCACACACTGATTACTTAATTTTAATAATATTTTATAATATTAATTCTCAATTATGATTGAAGGGACTTTTTAATATGGATTCTTATGCTTCCCAGTTATAGGGATTTATTTATTTATTTATTTGCTTTGCATTTATTTATTTATTTATTTATTTATTTATTTGTTTATTTATTATTCAACTTATACCCTGCCCCTCTCGACAAGTCAGCTTGGGGCGGCTTACAAATGAAAGGATGATGTGTACTTAACATTTGCACAGCTTTTCTTTTGTATCACCAGAGAGTTTTACTCCAATAGAAAGGTCAGGCAGCAGCAGGGAATGGAGCCCACAGAGACAAATAAAAGCACACTGCTGGACGCCTGTTTCCCAGCTCTTTCTTTTCTGTGACAACAAAATGAGTTAACAGCTACATTCAGACAATGGGAAACAGAGATACTACATGAGTGTAGAAAAAAGCCATTTTTTTCTAAATGTGATCAAGAAGAGAATTGGAGGGGGGATTACCCTGATAGGCCCTGCATATTTAAGCATGAGCTCTTTTAAGGTTTACACCAGGTGAAGATGCAAAGTACCTTGGCTGCAAGTTTTAAGGGCGATTATTGGGACCCCTTTAAGGTAGCCCTGTAGACATTGTATTATTACTAATAATTATAAGTCTGCAAAGGGATTAGAAGTGAGAGTTAAATTTGCTAAAAGAACTGAGAGACATTCCTAAGCAGAGTTATATCAATGGTCAGAGTGGTGTAACTCTGCTTAGGGTTTGCCCTGTATTTCTTTTTCCACAGAGGTAGATCAGTTAATTATGGTATCCCCGCGAGCTCTGCAACCACTGTACATCTTATGATAGTATACAGGCAATGGTTAGTTATTGATACTAGGGAGTAAGTGGTCTTAAATAAATAAACTGGTTTTTCTACAGGCATAAGGATTTCCTCCTGCAGAGCATCATTTTGTGGCCTGCTCTCTCCTGTTGCTATCTGAAATTTTGTTTTTAGAGGGACCTCTGTTCCCTAGCGACAATATTTAAAGCAAACAACTGGGTGGCAGGGAGTTCCCAGTTGCTCAGCTGTTTCTCATGAAGCGCAGAAAGCAGTGATAAACCCCTAATTTCTGCTGATGAACTGTCATGAACCACCATGAATTGCACCAAAATGCATGGTAGTTCATCACAGTTCTTCAATGCATGAACTTCTGTTTGTGAACCCCCAACAGGTCAAAATTAATGACAAAATTTAATTTTGTCAACTGGTTCATGCCCATCTCAAGTTCCCATCATCGTTGTGTTTTCTGAATCTGTGAAAGCAGACTGGTGCACCTGACTGGGCTTCATTGCTTAAGGGAACATGCCCTTTTTAAGCAGCCAAGAGCAAGTGCAATGAGAATTCTAAGTGAAATCAGATGCTGCAAGTTGTTCTGGTGTGCCCAGTCATGGTTGCAGGAATGATGAGGATCTCAAATACTTTATAGACCCCTGCCTCAGAAAGCCTCACTCAAGGATCAGTCAGGGTGGACTGCCATAGCTTTCATCATAGTGTAATTAACAAGAATCATAAAGGAAGGGTTCTTTTAGGGTGGCCTTGATTTACAAGCCCTAGTACAAGTGTGGTTATATATCATGTTTCTTGAAGACAGCGGTCCACACATGTACCCAAACCATATCCTTCTGGTACTGCCACTGCATGGTTGTTGGCTCTTCCCACAATAGCATCCCCCTCAAGGCTGTTCCACTACTTGCAGGTAGACTTGATAGTAGAGCTCTACTCCACATACACAAAAAGGTCATGGGAGCCTAGAACAGTAATTTACACGGCTACTTGTTGTTAGGTGCAAAGTCATGTCCGAACCATTGCGACCCCACAGACAATGATCCTCCAGGCCTTCCTGTCTTCTACCATTCCTCGAAGTCCATTTAAGTTTGTACCACATGGCTACTACTACTTGTTATTATAATATTATAATTTAAGGTATAGAGTATTTTTTTGTGTGCGATAAGTGATTTCATTGCTTACCAGCATTCTTCTGGGCTTTTTTTTGTCTAAAATTGATCTACTTCCTGCAGCTCATTAATATAGCATAGATTATTTATAACTTCGCAACAAGCCATTTTGGGTTCCATCTTTCTCAGCACATATCATCTCACTGTCATTGTGGGATGTGAAAGCAAAATTGCTTTCATGCAATCTGTCTCAGAACACACTGAGCTTTTTCTAGTTCCATAATGGATATTCAGTTTATTTCACTTGTACTATGTGCATTATTTTAGAGTTTAAAGACCACTGGTCTCTTATAGGGTGCCTAATGCATCGTAATCAAAATATGATAAATATAAGTCTACACACAAAACCTATATGCATTTATGCACAAAATGTATAATACTCTGAACGTATTCTGGCAATACTTTGGCTAAAACAAGATCTGAAAATATGTGCAGCCTGAGAAGATGAAAAGGAAATTCTATCATTGCTATGATTCTACAAATTACATGACACTTATTGTCTGAGGAGACAGGTAATCTATATTAGAAAGAATGACGGTGCAGCTTTCTCTTGTATTATCATCTCCTAATGACCAGTGTGGCTTCTTACAGGAAAATGGGAAGACAGGATGTATTCAAACTTGCCTTTTTAATACACAGAATAATCTCATTTTGAACCTACATGCATACGTACAAACATTGCCAGGGTATAAAATCATCACAACAGAGTATAAAATCATTTGCATTTCCCCTTAAACTGTCCAGTCCCTGTTGAAAGCAATACAGATAAGCATGTTGTGAGGTTTTCCAGTTATTTTATATAAAATCCTTCCTATAAGCCTTTATATTCCAGTACTATTAAATGAAGGCCCAATCCAAAAACCATTCAAGCCTACCTTTAATTTATTAACAGAACAACTGGGTTGCTGTTAGAGACTTTAAGACTTACAGCATGCCAAAGACTGCAGGAGATGAAAATAAGACGGGACAAAGTGAAGACCTGGCATTAGATCTTGGTGGTTGGCGCTGAAGTCCTGATGTGGAAGAGTTACAGCCTTACACCTAAACTTGTTTCTCTGTAGATTCACGTGGGTAGCCGTGTTGGTCTGAAGTAGCACAACAAAATCAAAGTCCTGCCACACCTTTAAGACCAACAAAGATTTATTCAAGGTGCGAGTGCACTAAATCTTTCTACTGAATAAATCTTTGTTGGTCTTAATGCTACTTGACTCTGATTTTGTTGTTTTTCTGTAATTAGGAACAAAGATATCATTTATACAAGCGGCTGCCCATGGACCCCATCAAGAAAAACCATTACGTTTGAGGCAATTCAAGAGACCACTTAAAAACTGACACAAAGCAAAAGACATGCCTACCTCAGGATAGAAATACCCTTCTGAATACAGAGGGAAAGAAAAGGCTGCCGGCACTCACCGTTGTGGTGGTAATGACTTCCTCAGTTACAACCTTGAGTGTGTCGACCACTGAGATGTATCCCAGACGCCTAGCAATAGCTAGGGCAGTGTTACCATTCTGGAAGGAGAAAAGACGGAGAGAGAAGAGAATGAGAGGGAGGATTGTGATATGAACCAATGAGATCACACCCGGCACTGAATGAGCCAGCATTTCCATCCAAAACAAGGCATTTGCAGTGGGTCTCTCCCCCCCCCACCTCCTGCCATTAAAATCTGACTCTCTTTACAACTTTACTCAGATTATAGCCCCAGTTGCCATGGTAACAGTACACACACAACATCTGCCTGCTACACTTAATAAAAATCCATGACATAGTTTAATCCTCAAGTTTTCTATAATGCACTGTATAAAAAATGTGGCTTCAGGCATTCCTGTCTAATTTGGTACATGAGCTTTTAATTGGGAATAACTTCGGTAATTATTAGTTTAAGAGATCTTATTTACACCTGATATAGGGCCCATTTTGAAAATAAGGATTATTTATAGATGGTGATTTGTGCACATGAAGCAACCCGTACAAAACTCAGCCAAAATGGAAAAAAAAACCCTAAAAAGTATGACAGAGCTGGATCTTTATACTGGCTTCACTTCATTGGCTTGACTCCTAGGAAACTGTGAACAGAAGGGAATTCATGGAAGAGATCTTTGCCACCTCCTAATTTTGCAGTGGCTGACACCTACAGCCCACAGAAAGCCACTCCTGAGTGTTAGGGTGGATCCCATCAGGGCCCCCTGGGATGCAGCGTGGGAAAGGTGAAGCTGGAAGAAGGAATTTGCAGAAATCCCCTCTAATTCTGCAAAAGCTAGAACTCATGGATTCTTGGGATCCAAAACATAGACTGTCAGTCCTCAGTAAGACTATTAAATGCTGTTTCGTACAGATGGCAAAAGTATTAAAAGTACTAGCTTTCATTCTCTATTCTACACATAATTCAATTTAGACACATAATTCAATTTGTTACTATTACATAGATTTAGCCTTCTGCAGGATCTTTTGCCTCAGTTTTTGATGTTTATGTGAAAACCTAATTTGGGAGTTTATCTACCATTATTTATTGTTTTGCTTGGGCACTATTTTTTTTTTTGTCGCTTCATCACACTTTTTTGCTTTCTTGATTAACCAATTCAAGCCGACCAAAGGTAACATACAAAAAGGGATGATGTCACAGTGACACATAGTCTGATTAGCCTCTTGCAACTTGAATGAGAGGAAGAATGGCTCAGTCACATGGCTGATCCCAGCCTATCATGCAGGAAATGGGATGATGTCATAATAGCACACAGCTAATCAGATGTGGACTTACGTTGATGTTACTGAGAACCATCAAAACCCATTCAGGAAGCACAGCACTCACTCTGAATAAGCAAATATTTTCATACACGCGCACGCTTTTGATTGAGTCACCAAAACTACCACATGTGATGGGAAATACTATCTTGATGCTGCGAAAAGCAATGCTTGCAAAAAGCAACTCCCACCCAAGTTATACATATATAGAAATTAGAACCATGAAAATAATTTATCTTCTTCATTTTTGCCTGGGAATATTTTAGCAACATTTGCCTGAGATAGCTAGGCATCCTACAAGAAGTTGTAACATGTTTGCAATGGTCTATCATGCAGAGAAGTTCTGTGATCCCTTACTCCACTCACAACAACAAGCTGTGATGACAGAGGCATAGTGACTAAAGTTTTTTTAAATGGTGGACCATTGCTGCTGGATGACATATAAATTGGAAGCAGTTGCTATGACACACCATTTAAAATGGTCATCTCAGGTACCTGTTAATGGGAAACATTTTTAGTCACTGAATATTGTAGATCTTGGATGTATAAGCCACAAAGACCATAATTCAGAACCATTTGCTGAGTCCTGGTTCATACATGAGAGCAAATAAAGGGGCAAAAGCGTAATAGGATATGCAGCATTGTTTCAGACATTACATGGTAGACTCCATATCTGTTAGATCATCCATATTACATTATCAAGCAAATAGAAAATTAGCACAGCTGGGGAAAATGTTCTACCCTATGTTGGTTTTCTAACATAATTCTGGATAATCCCAAAATGCAGTCCTCCATTGGTGCAGGCCATTTCTTCACCATAAATCTTTGCTAGCTCATTACTACCTGATTGCTCTACAAGTGTGAACCAGGCATTAGTGGATGCTAATTATCCTCAAGGACTGCCAGCAAGTTACTGTAGTTGATGTAGGAATGTAGAATCACTGCCACACTAGACAAGATGGCACCCCCAAGTGCTGAAGAAAAACAGTTGGTGTTTATACCCCACTTTTCACTGCCTCAAGGAGTCTCAAAGTGGCTTACAGTCATGTTCCCTTCCTCTCCCCACAACAGGCCCCCTGTGAGGTAGGTGAAGCTGAGAAAGCTTTTGACAGGACTGCTCAGTCAGAACAGCACTATTAGGGCAGTGGGAAGCCCAAAGTCACCCAGACAGCTGCATCTTGAAGAACAGTCAAATGTGGAAGAGTGAGGAATTAAACCTAGTTCACCAGATTAGACGCAGCCACTCTTAACCACTACCCCTCAAGAATGTGTTTCTATATTGTAGAATGAGTTTCCACAAGAGAATTCCTTTTAGTAGGAATTTGGCCCATGGGGGCCAAATTCTGGTCAGGACCACCATGGCATAGATGAAGGAAGAGCTACTGCCTCCCCCCCATATGGTTTTTCCAACTTGACGCTGCGCCCAGGAGACTTGTTGCTAAATTATGTCTCCCTACACAGTTCCAGGATGGAGAAATGGCACTGCACCACCCCTCTTCTTCCCATGATAAAGTGGTCCTAACTTCCTCCTGTGCTGCAGTGATCTCAGCCACTGGTACTGTTAAAAGGAGTCCCCTGCTTTACATAATGGGGACGCCATCTCATTTAGTTTGGTTCTGCGATACAATTGCCAAGACCAGTTCATTAGTTAACTAGAGCAGAGAAAGAAATCAAACAAGTGACTTATTCCCATTTTGATGGAATGTTCCTTTAGTGACGGTACAAAAAATTAATGAAGTGACATTAAATATTCATAATATGTTATCTTTGTTACAATGCTCCAAAGAACCACAAAATTAGTTTCATAGGCCAAAATGGGCTTCATTCAGCAATACTCCATGTTTCATGGCAGTCAGATTTTTAAAAATTCATGGAGTGGCCTTGCATGAAACTATGCAGCTAGCTCTTTGGAGGTTGGCCTATCTGTATTAATGAGAAACTCTAGTGCTTACAGACGTGATGTCTAGGTTTAAAAATCTGCAATATAATCTGAAACTTAGTATCATATAGCCCTCTCCTTGGGCTTCATGCCTGCTTCTTCTGGGGGACTCTTACTTTGGCTTGGTGTAGTGTTTAGGAGTGTGGACTAGCATGCCAGGTTTGATTCTGCATTCCCCCACATGCAGCCAGCTGGGTGACCTTGGGCTCCCCACGGAACTGGTAAAACTGTTCTGACTGACAGGGTATTTGTTGTGGGGAGAGGAAAGGGAAAGCAACCGCTTTGAGACTCCTTAGGGTAGCGAAAAGCAGGATATAAGAACCAACTCTTCTTCTTCTTCTTCTTCTTTTCCAGTGGCTGTTAGCCACTCGAATTTCCCTGCTCCCGTCTTTGGTTCCCAGGTTATTCTACTTCTTTGTAGTGTTATCTTTATCTGCTTGTCTGTATTGTCTGAAGAACAAATGGTTGTACCAGCTCACTGGCACTGGTGTGGCATCTCTCTGATCTGACTTTACTTTGAAGATAAGGAACTGTGTTCTGTGGGAAAGTGTTTTGTCACACAAAATGTGGGGGGAAGGAGGATTGTCTACATGAACCCTAGGTTTCTCTTAGCAACTTGTTCTTAGCAATGCTTTGCTGTCATGAAGTGACTTGTAGTGCTCTCTGTGGACTTTAATATCCAGCTTTTGGATTTTTAAAATAAATGTTTCAGCTTGTTTTGTCCTTTGGAATTAAAAATCACATACTCCTGACAGGTGCTCATCCAATCTCCTGCTAAAAACTTCCAATAAATGAGACTCCACCATCCTCCAAGGCAGTATATTCCATCTACAAACAGACCTTACTATCAGAAAATGCTTTCTAATATTTAAGTGGAACCTCCTTTCCCATAATCTGAATCCATTGCTCCTAGTGTCTCTAAAACTGCCCCCTCTTCAAAATATCTACCTTTTACATAATTGAACACAGCTATCATATCACTCCTTGTCCTCCTCTTATCCGAGCTATAATCCACCTCTCTCAAACTTTGTAAGGCATGGATTCCAACCTCTCAGCCATCCTAGTCACCCTTCTCTGAACATGTTCCACCTTTTCACTATTCTTTTTGAATTGCTTCCCCACATAAAGCCAGCTGGGTGACCTAGGGCTCGCCACAGCACTGATAAAGCTGTTCTGACCAAGAGGAATATCAGGACTCTCTCAGACTCGCCTACCTCACAGGGTGTCTGTTGTTGGGAGAGGAAAGGGAAGGGGACTGTAAGCCGCTTTGAGACTCCTTCGGGTAGAGAAAAGGGGCGTATAAGAACCAACTCTTCTTCTTCATCATCATCATCTAAATTCTTGAGGGCAGGAGCAAGCACTGGGAGAACACTGCCATCCATGTAACTGTTCATTCCCTACATTTTAAGAAGCTTCTACACACAGAATGACACACTGTAATGGAGCCAAAGAGGGTGCTTTCCCTCTGCCTAGATGTTAAAATAAGATTGATACTACTTTACTATCCAATAACAAAGAAAGCCTTGTCAACACCAGATGTTAACAGATGCCCAGCCTCACATTTGAACAGCAATGGATGCCAGATGTGCTTAGCAGTTGCGTTCATGTATCTGATACTGGCTTGGATCTAGCTGAACCTTTCCACAGGCAGAAGGATTTTGGCATTTCATGCTGGTGTGGGAAGGGGGAAGCAAGTAATGTTCATCTGGATCCAAGCCATCAGTTACCTAATAAGATCTATTTCCCAATAAATACTAGATTCAAAAAAGTTGGAACTTAAAAGGATAAAAAAGAAGGGCAAGATTGCCACAATGTTACAGGAGATGCAGCATATAGACCGTTTATGCACTGGGAACTTCAGTGCCCCAGCTCTCATGCAGGAGCACAAATTGGAGGCGGATGAGGTGCCCCAGGCCAAGTATTCCCCCATGTGGGTGCAGGAAGAGGTGGGGCAACCTGCTATGACTAAAACTCCAGCCTGCAGCCTGGCATGAAACCTCCAGTGCATAAACGGTCATATATATTCTAGCAAACAAAGAATCATACAACATAACTTCCAGACTTACAGCAGTTATGGCATTTGGTTTGGCCCCATGTTGGAGAAGAACATTGATGATATGGGTATGACCTTGTTGAGCAGCTTGGTGTAGAGGAGTATACCCATTCTGTAATAAATGAAAGCCACATTTAGGAAAGGGGACAAAGGAAGACTAGAACATACATTTCCAGCACGACATGGTATAAATATTTTATATTTGCAAAGCAGCAAAAAAGAAAAAGATAAACATCTACCTTGGTCTTAGCATTGACGTTAGAACCCTGCTTTAGGAGAAAGTTCACCATCTTGATGTTTCCATAGTGACAAGCTACTATCAGTGGAGTATAACCTAGCTACAAAAAATAAAAGGAAAAGAAACATAAGTAGTGAACATAATATTGGCTGGGAAATTTCTTACATCTGCTTGGTTGTATACCTTAGTCTGAGCATCTTTGTTTGCTCCATGCTTGATCAGCATGTCTGCTACATTCACTTTATCTTCTTGAGCTGCTAAGTGTAAAGATGTAAGTCCACTCTGCAAATGAAATACAAACAGGCTTTTAGATTATTATGTATGATTCCGCAGTGTTTTGCAGGAGCCAAATCTCTCACCAAAGGGAGTCCTGCATAAGATACAAATAATAATATTCAAGATGTATATAATTCTTAGATCATTTAAAGTGCTTCACAACAGACCTATAAATTAGGTCAGCATTATTATCTCTATATTAGATGAGACAAGAGTAAAGAAAGATTTGCCTAAGTCCACAATGAGAATCTGAACTAGGGATTTCTACTATCACCATTTCTTTGCCACTATCAAATAGGCTATTGCTCATTATAGTGGTCCAGTATTGTAAGTATGGTCAAGAAGTCATAGTCTTCTCAACTAAGCAGTGCAGGTTCTGATCAATGTCACTATTTGGGCCTCTGATGAATGTACCATGTCTGTAAACAGGGCCACCAAACAGACTATCTAAAGATGTGAATCCTAATACCTTCCAAATTAGCATTACAGCTCCCTAGTCTGTCTTTAGTTTTAGTAATGTCACTAGTACCCACACTGGAAAGTGTCAGAACTGCAAGCACTCTACAAGATAAACAAAGTAATACAGTATCATTAGAATATCTGTAGAACTGGGCCCAATGTACATTGGCTTCATACACAAATTGAATTGTGGGAGAAGGGAATACCCTACAGAACAATGCAAACTGCTTGACATCTGCCCTTGAACCAAATGACAACAATGGATGGAACTGCTCAATTCCCAATAATCCACTGATCCATCTTGCCCGTTCACAGTTCCAGTCACTGGATCTGGCCAATTTGGCTAACAGTATATAGATTCAATGTACAGTAGTATTTGGATTACCTTTGTGGCCACATGAATGTTGGCTCCTTTTTCCAGAAGTAAGTTCACCATGTCAGCATGACCTTCCTGAGAGGCCAAGTGAAGTGGAGTCACTCCTTGTTTGGTCAAAATATTGGTCTCTGCTTTGTAATCTAGTAGAGTTGTGGCAATCTGCATCTGATTCTTCTTGGCAG
Source organism: Paroedura picta (assembly GCF_049243985.1). Classification (NCBI taxonomy): domain Eukaryota; kingdom Metazoa; phylum Chordata; class Lepidosauria; order Squamata; family Gekkonidae; genus Paroedura; species Paroedura picta. The sequence goes on from NC_135378.1 coordinate 65,567,618, forward strand.
CAATGTGCAGGGGAGTATACCCATTCTAAAAAGCAGGGGTCTTACATCAATACCCATTCATAATATCCATTTTCTTTTATAGCAAAGATTAGTTCCTTATTCGTAACGTGTTATATCTTAGTTTAGGGGGGAAGTACTTGGCAAACAAGAAATTGACTAGTGATTTCTGTGTTGGATCACAGCAGGAATCATCAATTTATAACATATTTTATGACAGCACGTTGGGTATTCAAAGGTCCAAACATATGATTACTGAATAAGACTTTTATTTTTAAAAATTGGGCTTATGCTTTAACATTTAAAGGTTCATTTCAACTAAGAGTTTATATAAATTGAAGGCAACAAATAATTTGTAAACATGAAATACACTTTTCCAAATTCTCTAAATTATCAGATTTCCTAGAAAGAAAGCATTCTTGAAATGCATGGGAAATCTCACCTTGGCAGTAGCATGGGGAGAAGACCCTTTCTCCAGCAACAGTAGCGCCACCTTCTGGTTGTCATAATGAGCAGCAACATGGAGCGGGGTGAGACCATTCTGGAAAGGGTGGGTTTACGTTACGGCATTAAGTGAGTGTTAGCTCTGTTTTAAGCTGCAGTTATATTGCAAAACAACGTAAATTAAATAAAAAGTCAGAGTCCAGTGGCACATTCAAGACCAACAAATAAAAATAAAAAGTGATGAACTGATAAAGGCACAGTAGAAAAGAACAAGAGTCCAGTAGCGCCCTGAAGACTAACATAATTTGTGGCAGGGTATGAGCTTTCATGAGTCATGACTCACTAGTTACTAGTGGATTGTGACTCCGAAAACTCACATCCCCCCACAAATTTTATGAGTCTTTAAGGTGCTACTGGACTCTTGTTCTTTCTACTGCCACAGACAAACATGGTTACCCATCTTGATCTAATAAAGGCACACAGGAACATTGAACAAAATTTAAATTATTTCATATTAGAATGTTAAAGGTTAAAGGTAAAGGTTTCCCCTGTGCAAGCACCGAGTCATGTCTGACCCTTGGGGTGACGCCCTCTAGCGTTTTCATGGCAGACTCAATACGGGGTGGTTTGCCAGTGCCTTCCCCAGTCATTACCGTTTACCCCCCAGCAAGCTGGGTACTCATTTTACCGACCTCGGAAGGATGGAAGGCTGAGTCAACCTTGAGCCAGCTGCTGGGATCGAACTCCCAGCCTCATGGGCAGAACTTTCAGACAACATTTCTGCTGCCTTACCACTCTGCGCCACAAGAGGCTCTATTGCGCCACAAGAGGCACAAGAATGTTACTTAACATTAAATACACCATCAGATTCAAGGGCTTAAATTATCAAAGGGAATAAGCATGTGTAAGAATTGTCTGCATTTACACCTTTAATTGTATTAACTCTATACAATGACCTCTGGGCTAATGAGATTCAAACACGATTACATTCAGATTATGAAGAAAAAAATAACCCATTCCATTTTACTTGTGGAATAGTCTCACAAACCCAGAGCAATCGGAACACAGAGCACTTTTACTTTATCACCCTGCTGAGAACTCCGCTCAGAGTAGACTGACAGGCAAATGTCCAAAGAGCAGATTAAGATGTTAGAAGGACATCAGCTGACAACAAAGATGATAGGGTTAGGCCTTGTGTCAAATTCTCCCTATACTGCTGAATTATAACGTTCGCTTCTGTATCCCCTGCAAGTGGTGCAGGCTGAAGTCAGGAAACACAGGGAAAGAGTGAAATCTGACATCTGACTGCCTCTTTAGCAGCATCCCTGAGCTTCTGATAATGCATAATTCTACCCTTAAAGTGGGCAACAATATCTATTAGACATTAATTTGATTCTCTGATATATGAATTACATTACCTATCCATGTGGGAAACGTTTTAACAAGATGTATGCTATCAATGAGCAGTCTTCAAGCAAAGGTTGGATACACACTTTTCTTGGGTGCTTTAGGATGCTTAGGGCTGATCCTGCGTTGAGCAGGGGGTTGGACTAGATGGCCTGTATGGCCCCTTCCAACTCTATGATTCTATGATTCTAATGAGGAGGGCAGCTTTCGTGGCATAATTCTATTAAGGCACAGAATGAGTGGCCTGAATATGTCTTCATTTTGTCTCTTGTAAGGAGGTGAATTATATAAATATCATGTATAATAGCAGCTGCAAGATGATTGCCAGTACTAACTGGAACAAACAAATGCCTGTAATAAACACTTACAGTATTAAGTAATGTAGTGTATGGGGGGCACTGTTGTTTATGTACAGCAGCCTTTCTCGGCCTTTTTCCATTGAGAAATCCCTGAAGCACTTCTCCATTGAGAAATCCCTCCAGGCCCATCATTGGTCATGGGGGGGGAGGGTCAACATAACCATATATGGTCATATCACAATAATGTTTTTAAAAAAATTAATATAATTTTAATATATGTATTTAAAAATTAATTCTCACCCAATTGGGGAACTCTTCCTGGGGCCATTGAGAACCCCCTGTTGAGAAAGCCTGATGTAGACAAATACTATCTGGTGAATATCAGTTCTAATGTCTAAATGCGTAGCTAAGCAATGCTATCTTGAATGGTATTGATTTTAGGCCTAAAGACTTCATCTAATTCCTACCTTTCCAGCTGAATCAGGAGATGCTCGGCGCTGCAACAGGAGTTTGGCTACATCCAGACTTCCATATTTAGCTGCCACATGCAGTGGTGTGAATCCCTTCTGTAAAATATCCAAATGCAAAATCGGAGTACTTATATGATCATAATGTGCTCCTTTGCTTTAAAGAAATTTTAAAGAAATTTTAAGAAATTCCACCCAATTCACAGTTTATAACCAATTACCTCTCAAATTCAAAAAAAACCCTCTCTTATCAGTAAAGGAAAACAAACACACTAGAACCACACCAAGAACCATATCACTTTTTTCCCATTTGGCTAGCACCTTGAAAATGAAATACCCAAACATGATGGAATCTCAGCACAAAGCTAACATCCAGAAATACACCAATTATTGCATTTAGGCATTTCAGAGAGATTGTTCTCTGCAGCTGCCTTCACAGAGCCCTTGACTGTTTCTTTTTAAGAGCTGTTAACTGAGAAAATGTTTAAAGGGATGATCAGGAAGAAACATACAGGACACACACCTTATGATGAGCTGGATTACTGGTCTATCAGGGTCACTACTATCTACTCTACTGGTTTGTCAAGCACTACTATCTACTAGCTGCAGTTCTCCAGCATCTCTGGTACAGGCCTTTCACATCATCTGCTAACCTGATCCTTTTCAGTGGAAGTGCTGGGGGTTGAACCTTGCACCTGCTGCATCCAGAACAGATGCTTTATTACTGAGTCATGATGCCTCCCTAGAATCATAAAATCCTGGAGTTGGAAGGGACCTCCAGGGTCATCTACTCCAACCTCCTGCCCAATGCAGAAACTCACAACTACCTGCCCACCCACACTGATCCCAATTTCTTGCCCAAGTGATGTCTCCACCAAAAATCTCCAGAATCCAGTCTGGCCTGGAGGAAATTCACCTACCATCCCACAGTGGCGATCAATTCTCTGGGTATGCAAGGAAGGGCCACAAGAGACAAACACAGGCACATCCCTTCATGCCCACCCACTCGGAATCTGCCTAAGTTAATAAGATCAGCATTTCTGCCAGATGACTATCTAGCCTCTGCTTAAAAACTTCTAAAGAAGGAGAACCCACCACCACCCAGGAACCCTGAGTAAAGCATGCATGAGCAACAGATTCCATTTAAACCTCTGTAATGTAAAATATTAAAGCCGGCTCATTATTGGGAAATTCTTCTTTTACCTTGGTAGCCAAAGAGTGTGCAGCACCCGCTTCCAAGAGAACGGATGCAACGTCCACTTGACCTTCCCGAGCAGAGATGTGCAGCGCTGTATATCCATTAGTTGTGGCAGCATCTGGGTGGGCCATGTGTTGCAACAACAGCTGTACAATTTCTGTTTTACCCAGGCGGGAGGCAATATGCAGTGGAGTCTGTTCCTCCTACAACTCAAATCAGGGAAGACATCAGAATGTTTTGTTTTTAATAAAACGGCTGCTTCATTCTCTCCCATTTCACATAGCAGCTCTACAGGTGTGTTCAAAAGGAAGACACAGGTCTCCCTCCCTCCCAGTTTATTATCACCATCAGGGTCATCAACATTTAGCCACCCTACGTACCCCACTGCTTTTACGGCACAGTGCAAATACCATGAAGGATAGACTTCAGAACGTTGTTAAACCTACCCTTGCACGGGCGTCAACCAAAGCACCGTTTCTCAGGAGGCAGCGGACCACTTCCACCTGTCCTGCTCGTGCCGCCATGTGCAATGCAGTCTCCCCTCGCTAAGTAAGAAAAGACATTCTTAATTCTTTTTAAGATCAGTTAAATGAAAATGGTATGGGATTGTTGGCATTGCTCAGAGTCTGAAGGAATCATAACATCCACCCACAATATATTTAATAATAACTTTCTAAAAGTTAGTTTTTAAGGTTGGAATGAACCACGGTAACTACTGTAGAAACCACTGGTGAGCATCTTCCAGAGGGCGGTCTATCAAGAAGTAAAATGCTAGCCCAATCGAGATCGCTGAGATTATTACATGAATTCCCAACTTCACCATAGTGCTCATGTTGCTCAGCGGCATCACTATGGGGCCCAGGAGGGAAATATGATCCTCTGCCTTACTCATACAGAGATTCTAAGCTATTCCTCCCCAATACGTTGTGGGGCACTGTCAAGATCAATGACTTTGCAGCAGATGGGTAACTGAGAAAAGTTTTGATTACAAAGCCAACAAAAACATGCTACGTTCAAGATTTCAAGATTTGTTGGAGTCACATATCAACTTGAGACTAGTTAACAAATACTATTAACTGTAGAAACGTGTGTTTGTATCAAAATGTCTCATATTTAAGTGGAACCTTTAAAAGTTTGCTTTTAAACATAAACATAAAGAGACTGGACACGTATGGACTCTGCATGCAGCCTTATTTAGTTCTTGTTTATACTTCCCTGGGATGTTGCTGTTGTCTTGTAGAAGTCTAACTAGTTGAACAGTTAATCTCAACCTATGCTTTTTATTTGTTATTTATCCAGATATAACTAGGTTAGTTTAAATTTTCAGAGTGGCAAATTATTGATCGGTAGTTGTGTTAGTCTTTAGTAGTAAAAACAAACAGATCCTATGGTGACTTGAAGGCTAATAATGTTCAATTTATGTTTGGTTTTTTAGGCTAACATCTAATTTCTCAAACACATAAGGGTGCATTTGCTTCATTTTAGACCCTTCTTTTGTCTTCAGTGAGGACTCAAAGCAGTCTACAGTGTTCTCTCCTCTATCTTATCCTCACAACAACCCTGTGAGGCAGGTTAGATTGTGAGTGGGAGACTGGCCCATGGTCACCCAGCAAGCTTCCATGGCAGAGTGAGAATTTGAACTTGTGTTGCACCTCCTAGGCCAACACCCTAACCACTACTGAATACTGCTCTGCAGACATAAAAATGTAGGTGTGTGTGTATATACACATACACACAATAAAATGTCATATATAATTGAAGTTATTAATCAAAGGAAACATCTAAATTCCAGAATTAGTATTTTTCTTTAAACTTGTCTAACTTTCTTCCACAGATGCAGGTTGTAGTTCTAGGGCCTTACAAAGCAGCAAATTCCACTGAAATCAGTAGATATGCCTTTTCAGTAAATATGCCTGTTTTCTTTGAAAACTATTTATGGTTAGCCATGTTGATGTGCAGGAGAAGCACTGGACTCAAATCTATCTCTTATGTTTATGGCAACTATGCCTTATAATATTGACCTTCCTTGGCAAATTAGGTTTGCCAGTACCTTGCAATGGTCTCATCAATTCGAAGAACAAGGAACTACTTAGGGTTTTAAAATAACTACCCATGGTCTGGGCCTCTCATATATGTGGGACCACCTATTTCCTTATTCACCCCCCCCCCAGCAGGGCTTGTCACTCTGTGGTTATGTTAGAGGTTCCCAGTCTGAGGGAGGCTCGCCTGGCCTTGACCAGGGTCAGGACCTTTTTGGTCCTGGTCCCATCCTAGGGGAATGAATTCCTGGGAATGCTGAGGGCCTGATAGAACTTTCTGTTCCATCAGGTCTTTGGTTGAGGCTCCCCTGTTGAAGACATTGGGCTCCCCTCTGGTTGCCCCCCCCCCCGAGGTATTTTTATCCAAAAGATCTGTCAAGCTGGGGGGAGGTGGGAGTTTTTTGCCACCAAGGGGTGGGTTTTATACTGGAGATATTATGACTGTTTCATGGCAGTTTTATGTTGGGGGATTATTGTTACCCACCACGAGCCACTGTGTAGGAGTGGTGGGATATAAACTGAAACATGAATAAATAAATAAAATAAACATTTTAAACATATTTTCTTCTTTAAAAAGGCAAATTTCCTTTTTATTTTATACCTATTTATATAGTCAGAAGATTGTGTTTTAGGATAGCTCATAAAATAATGGTATAAAACGTGGCCTTTGCACCAGCTTTATGGCAACTCACAACGATTACTCAAATACAAGCCATACTCACAATGTTAGTGACATCTGGAGAGGCTCCATTCTGCAGCAGAAGGAGAACTATGTTCAAATGGCCCATAAATGCAGCCACATGTATTGGTGTGAGACCCGACTGTGAAATAAAGCAACAGCAATTTTACTCCTCTGCAAATCACTTGAGGAAGAGGGGTGTCTTCCTCATTTATATAAAACGAGAGTGGGAATTTAAGAGAAAGAGGAAATAGTGGGGAAAGAAATGCTTCAGGAAATTTCTCTACCTCTGTTATAGCTTGGATTGAAGCCCCATATTTCACCAGTAGTTCCATGACTTTAATGCGATTTTTCTTGCAAGCAATGTGCAGTGGAGTAAAACCATTCTGTGCAAAAGACAACCATGTTAGATAAAGCATGCAACTACAGAAGTCATACGGTGTTAGATTACCAATTTTCTTCAGTAGCAGCAGGTTCTGGCATAATGACAAACAGCATGCTCTTGGACAGTTTGACTAACACTTTAGCCCAACACAGAAAACAGGCTGATGCAGCGCAGACAAAATATTTCCCAGTGGAGTTGTGTGTGTGTTTTTGGCATAACACTCAGCATGCCCATGTAAATAGTCGTATCAAATGTAACTGAGGTGCCTTTCAATCAAATGCTCAGCAGCATCCAGAACTCTTCAGTATGGTGAACTACTATATCACACGGGAACAAATGACTAACACAACTAATGGTGTGCATTCAGATCTACCCAAGCCAAAAATCTATCCCAAAATACCTTATTGATATTTTCAGGGTATATTTCAGAATCCCAAAGGGTAGCCATGTTGATGTGCAAGAACTAGATTTTAATTCAGTAGCAATGTAGAGACCAACAAGATTTTGGGAATATGAACTTTCAGGGTTTTTTCCAGGAAATTTGCATTAGAGTGGCCTTGTTTATATTTTTAAAAAACCCTGAAAAAAATCCCAGATATATTCAGGAATCATGAGCATCTCTGAAAAACTGCAGAGAGGCTGGAGCAGATAGCTCCCACCTCTCAGCTGTTTGTGGGATTCTAAAGTTTAAAGAGACTGCAGAAACCAGCCCCAGGATCAGCTGAGCCAGTGGGGAATACAGAATCACAGAATCATAGAGTTGGAAGGGGCCATACAGGCCATCTAATCCAACCCCCTGCTCAACGCAGGATCATCCCTAAGCATCCTAAAGCAATACTTTGCTCTCTACTGACACAGTTTAGGGATGGCCTCTCCTGAAACCAGATTTAAACCAAATTGCACAAGAAGCCAGTTTCGGAATTAAGCTGGCTTTTAAAAAAAATGTTTTTTCTTCTAAGGGCCATTGCCCCCCCCCCCCCCAATTCAGGATTTTTGGAACATTCTGGATCTGAATACTGTACTAGTCTAGGGATCCAGGATTTTTTGGAAATCGCAGAGTTTGGGGGTGTTCAATAGACCGGAACTGGAAAATATAAGTAAAAAACTCTGCACATTCCTAAACAGGAAGAAGCACTATCTGCAGCACAGGACTGCACCTCACTGAACTGGCTTCCAAGCTACTGAGCATGCATGTTAAAGGCATTCTGTAACAAGCTGTTGATTTTCTTGATCAGAAATGTAAATGTTCTTCAGGTAATGCCCATTTTTACTCTCTACTTCTAAAAAACACAGGGTAAGTATAAACGATAATATCCTTACTAATCAAGTACCTCAAGTCAATAGGCAACTCTGAACATCATGAGAGAACTAATCCTATAGATGGAATTACAGATGAAAACGTATCACAGGAAGATGCTATTGTTCAATTAAATATTAAAAGATTTCATTCATAAACTTCAATACGTTTGAAATGCTAACTTCTAGAATAGTAAGCATAGGAATTCCAAGGTATCTGATTTACCATTGATTTAACATAACGTTTTTAAAATACTGTAAATTCTATCTGATAACATTCACATTTCAGGAATAGATGAAGTTATCATAAAGTCTCTGTAAAACATTTAAAATATCAATGACTTTGTTATTTGAGTAAGAAAATGCATTATCCTAAAAATGAGACATTGTGATTATTTAGAAAAATGCAGTATTTCAGCAATATTTATTGCATATTAAATTGATTTCATGAGAAAGCACAAACAAAATACAATGGAAATACACGATAACCACCCATTTAGAAATAGCTTGCGGATCTTGGGCACAGAATTTTGGGGCACAATAATGTGATAGGGGGAACACCTTAGAGCAGGGGTAGTTAAACTGCGGCCCTCCAGATGTTCATGGACTACAATTCCCAGGAGCCCCTGCCATGGACATCTGGAGGGCCGCAGTTTGACTACCCCTGCCTTAGAGAGTGCACAAGAACTTGCACAAGCAGAAGTGTGCTAAATCCATTTTTGTTTTCCTGCGCACACTGCTGGATCCAAACCAACATCTGAATGATGAAATACACATTACAACAGATCTGTGAGGTTTTTGCTTTCTTTGTCTAGCTTCACACTGCTTCCAGTGCAGAACTGTTTTGTTGTAGAGCTGTCCCAGAGCTTAATGGAAAACTCTGTGATCTGCTTAGCCCTAAGCCGTATGCTAGCTGGCAGACCTCTGGTGTTGGGTGGCACAGACAAAGAAATATTAAGGAGGGGTGATGGGCACAGTCACAACATATGTGCCAGAATTCCCCTTTTTACAAGGAACAGCTGCACTGGGGATATTGTGTTCTCGCAGAGTTATGGGAAATGCTTACCAGAGCACGAGCATTTGGATTTGCTCTCTTGTCCAGGAGGAGTTTGGTGACCCGATAGTGGCCACAGTGTGCAGCAACATGGAGGGCCGTCAGGTAATCTAATGTGACATCATCAACGGGAGCTTTGTGCTGGAGCAGATGTTTGACGCACTCTACGTGATCACCTTGGGCAGCCATGTGAAGTGGAGACAGTCCATTCTGCAGCAACAGCAAGTACAGAACTGTTAGAATCACAAAAAAACTACTACTTAGAAAGAGGGGGATATACTTATTGCAGCAAAGGAATTCCAAAATCAGTTAAAATCATACAAAGACATGAAAAGGAACACTGTAAGACTCGCTAAGGGGGAAAAAAACCCGAACTGGAATATTAACAAGGCCACTCTAATGCAAATTGCCTGTGTAGTTATTCAAGGTTGGCAACTATAGGTTGGGAGATTCCTGGAGACTAGGAGGTACAGCCTGGGGAGGGTGGGGTTTATAGAGGGGAGGGACCTCAGGAGGAAGGAGGCACCTTCCAAAACTGCCATTTTCTCCAGAGAAGCTGACTTCTGTCAGCTCAAGATCAGATCTTAATTTCAGGAGATATCCAGGACGCACCTGGAAGCTGGCAACCCTTCACTTGTATCAAATTAAACTTAACATCATCAAACTCTGGCTGTGTTGGAACTAAAGTAGTTTGCACAGTCTCTCTCAAATCTGGAAAGATGACAAGCCGGATCCAGCCTAAATCTGCTAGTGGAAGGGGTGGAGTAATTCCTACCAGTTCCCCTCTTCCTCCTGTAGGCCCATTTTGTGTAGATCAAGAGGCTACAGCAGGAGGAAGGAATGTTCCATTCCTTTGTCAGAAGCATTGCGTAAGCAGTAAATTTAGTCTGGACCCAACCCAAAATATACAAATGGGAAAGTATGTCCATGTTCTTTAACCTATATAGTACAAAACTGATATATGTACACTAATAATTCTATGTATTCTCCGGTCCTCCAAATGCAGCCAGCTGGGTGCATTCTCTAATCCAGGGGTAGTCAAACTGTGGCCCTCCAGATGTCCATGGACTACAATTCCCATGAGACTCTGGGAATTGTCTCATGGGAATTGTAGTCCATGGACATCTGGAGGGCCACAGTTTGACTACCCCTGCTCTAATCACACAAAAGGGATGGGAAAATCAGGAATATTTAAGTAAAAAGTGAATAGGAATGTGTGCTCAAATCAGCTGTGACATTTGTACATGCATAGTTTTTTGGGGGGTCCTTTTTCAGCATCTGAAAAGTTAGCTTTCAGAATGGGACCAAGTGACCATTCGCTGCCTTGGCTACTGTGCAGGAGCACAAATCCGGGGCGGATAAGGTGCACCAGGCCAAAAGTTCCCCCGTGCAGGAGCAGGAAGAGGCAGGGCAGCCTGCCCTGACTCAAACTCCAACTTGCAGCCCAGAGTGAAGCCTCCATGTGGAAACGTTCAGTGAGAAACAAGGGAGGAAAATTATAGAGGTCACCCAGCTGGCTGCATGTGGAGGAGTGGAGAATCAAGCCTGGCTCGCCAGATTAGAATGTGGTGCTCCTAACCACTATACCAAGCTGGCTCTAAATAAGCCGTAAGGGAGTGGCGGGCAATAAATCGAAAGATAATAATAATAATAATAATAATAATAATAATAATAATAATAATAATAATAATAATAATAATAATAATAATAATAATAATAATAATAATAATAATAATAATAATAATAAATACTATATTCTGAAACTCTACTGTAGTTTCAAAGAGTGCTTTTGCAAACCATATCAGAGATTAATTGGTCCTAGGCAGAGTGCCTCAATGACCATTTACGCACTGGAGGTTTCATGCCAGGCTGCAGGCTGGAGTTTTAGTTGTGGCAGGTTGCCCCACCTCTTCCTGAACCCATACAGGGGAGCATTTGGCCTGGTGCACCTCATCCGCCCTCAATTTCTGCTCCTGCATTGTAGCCGGGGCAGTGAAGTTCCCAGTGCATAAACGGTCAATGTGATCTATTTGAGAACCATCATATTGCACTGCTATAAGAACAGAGAAGAATTTCAATGGTAGATGGCTGCGTATTTGCTATTGAGAAGATGGGAAAGCTTCTTCACTTGCACATCTTCCAGTCTGACAACCACATCCTCCTACTGTTTGTACAGGCAAAAGACACTTCTGTGTAATGGAAACAACCTTCTAGCATTCACACATTCAAAGGAAGAGCAACCATGTTTTCTTTTGTGTTTGTTTGTGTGTCTCTGTGTGTGTGCACTCACTGTCAAGTCACAGCTGCCATATGGTGACCCCTATTGGGGTTTTCAAGGAAAGAGACTAACACAGGTGGTTTGCTATTGCTTGTCTCCACATAGTGACTCTGGACTTCATTGGGAGGTCTCCCATGCAAATAATAACCAGGGCCAATCTGGTGAATTTCAGAGATTTGATAAGAAATCCAGCTAGTCTGGGTTATCCTTGTTTTCTGGTAACCTGTAGTGTAACAAAACACTGTGTCAATCTCTACCTTGAACAACTATCAGATGCTTCACCTCCTTAAAGTATTAAAAATCTCAAGTTTCAGGCCACTTGTCCTACCAAGTAACATCTGCATTACAACCTCATCTTAGCAACCATGAATATGAAAAAGTTCCAATAACCTTTAAAGCTTGCTCAAGCTCTTTGTAATTCTTTTTATAGTTGATCCTAACACAGATACTTCAAGGCTGCTTTTGGGTTTTTCTAATGGACCACCTCCTTCACCAGTGACTTTTATGTTTTTAATATTTATTGTATTTCATTAAGTTGCTCAATTACTTGCTTTGCATGTACCGTTAAACTGATTTTGAGCTTTCAAAATCCGGCAAACTGAGCTATCTGGCAAACTAAAAGTAACTCTTAAAACACTGGCCTGAATTTTTTAAAAAAATAATTGTGATAATTTACACACCTTTGTCCTTGCAAGCAGTGGGGCACCTCGTTCCAGGAGGAGCTCTACAACCTGATCGTGTCCACTTCGTGCAGCACAATGCAGTGGTGTCAGACCATCCTTAAAGCAAACAGTGGAAAAGAAGTTAAGCATCTATGGAACATAACTCTCGCTAAGCTATGCATGCCTACCAGTAACCATAATTGTAATCAGAACAACACACTTTCAATCAGTAATGTACACATTTGCAGGGAAAGAAATTACCCTTTACTAGAGCAGTGGTATCACATAGGGAAATACATATCCATTAATTCTCATATTGTGCAAAATCTCTCCACACATGAACGCCTCCAGTCAGGGAGGCAAGCCAGCAGGGTAAAGTTTTGAACAAACTCTACCCCCTCCAATGAAACTGCTGCTGGGAAAAATGTTTCCCAATGGATTCCACACAGCTGGGATAATGTACAAAAAAAGATACATATGTTATTAGCAAAGAAGGACAAAAAACCCTCCAGAGTTGCACTTACCTGTAATGGTTGTTCATCAATATCTTCTATTCAGACACACAATGGAACTGTGCCTCTGCAGGCTGGCCATGGATGTTTTCTTTCTAATGCAAAAGCTCCAAATTGTATGTCTAACTCAAATGCCTTTAGCCTCTATCATGCATGCAAAGGATTCCTGCCCAAGATGTCACGTGCTCTGCAGATGGACACCTCATTCCACGAGTTCCTACTAAGCTACCATGACCCCCTATCATAGCACAATAGCCCTGTGAGAGCTCATGGTGGGGCAGGACAGAGGTAATGTATGTCTGCACAGAAGATGTGTAGCTCTGGATTGTGACCATTAGCAAGCTACCCACCAGAGGAGGTGCGGTGACACTCTCACTGGAACAGAGCCTGCAGAATAGCCTTGCCTACGTTCACTTATTTTCTTACCTATGGTGGTGCTGTCTCTGGTCCCTGCAGAAAGGGGTAGCAAAGCAATGCTGCCTCTAAGAAAAATGTTGCCTATGAGCAAGGGCTGAAGAGAATATGGCTATCTTCCAGTTCTTTTTCATGTTAGTAAGGAAATCATCAGCAGATTGTGAGAATGTGTCATGTCTCATGCCAACTTTTCCAGTTTTCTCTTAGATGGAGGCTGGGGTTTGCCATTCCTCTGCCCCCCCCCCAATTTTTTCTGTTCTGTGTTAAGTTAATGGTATTTCTAGCCTTGAGGAGAGTTGTAAAACATCACAGCTCCCTGAAAAATGCAGCTGGGAATTATCTAGAAGGGGGCAGGAGTAGATTTGCACCTTTGTTGATCAAACAGCATTTTCTGTGAGAACTTTCCCTGTTTGAGAATGTGAGCCCAAGTGGATATAAACCCCACTCCTCTCTTTGTATCCCGTCTTTGCCAATAACCCTGCTCTGTGCGTTTCCTGAAGGAGATGCTTGCTCTGGTATAACCCTCAATAAGGACTAACTTAGCCATGGACTGATTCAAATGGGTAGCCGTATTGGTCTGAAGTAGCACACTAAAATCAGATTCCAGTAGCACCTTTAAGACCAACAAAGATTTATTCAAGGCATGAGCTTTCAAGTGCAAGCACTCTTCCTCAGACTATGAACTGACCATCATAACAGTAGGAATATAATAGCCATGGACTGCTTGTCATGGTCTCAGCTTTGTCGGTGTTGGGAGTCATCAGCCAGGCTGCTTTCTTAAGATCCTGACAGAATAGAGTAGACCCTTCAAATGGCAGATCCCCAACTTTACAATGAGTCTCTAGAGGGATAGTGGTAGTGCACAGCCATGATTGCCTCTCTAGAGAACTACAGAAGAGACTAGAGATCTGGCTGATGCATCTGTGGCATGCCTGCTCATGTTAATTCCTTGTTTTGAAAGCCTAATCACTTTGGATTGAATAAGTTTTGCCAGAGATTTAGATTCCTCAAATAGCTTGTCTAAACACTGGAAAAGACTCCCATAGGAAAAGCTGGTAGCCTCCCACAATTACTTGGTAATTCACTATTCAGAAATTAAGAGCTGATGAGGAATAAAACTTTCTCCCCAAGGTATCTAGCTGGCAGCCCACCCTATCCACCAGAGATGGGCGTTGGCTAGGCAGTTGGCATGCCTGCATGACTTCTGCAATCAACAAAGACAGTGGAGGATGTGTGGATAAAACTCACAGAAATCCTGCTTCACTCAGTATAGATTTTATCTTATAAGGTGTGGCTTCGGTGGAGGCTGGTTTCTCCCAAACAGGGACTGTGACATTGGACGGACCCTCCAAAATTGGAGAAGCCGCTATACCTGGAGTATTCCAAAGAGAGCTGACTCAGAATTTTGCCAATATTAAGGGCTTTCACTATTCTAAGAATCTGTTCTCCACAGAGACAGTCTTAACTGGGAGATACCTACACTATTGTCAGGTAACAGGTCCACAGCACTTTCACAATTTCATTGAGAAGTTGCAAACATGAAGAGCTAGCTTGGTGTGATGGTTAAGAGCAGCAGTCTCTAACATGGAGAAACAGGTTTGATTCCCACATGCAGCCCGCTGAGTGACCTTGAGCTAGTCACAGTTCTTTCAGAGGTCTCTCAGCTTCACCTTCCTCACAGGATGTCTATTGTGCGGAGAGGAGGGGTAGACAGTTGTAAACTGCTTTGAGACCCCTTCAGGTGGTAAGAAGCAGGATACAAACAACTCAGATCTCGTGCTCTCTCCTTCTGCTGGTAAGGGGAACAGCAAGGAACCATCACAAAACAGACCTCCATCTATTCCCTTGAATTAGGGTCAAGCTCTTCCAATATATGAGGGTGATGTTCCACCCATCTATTCATATGGGACTGCAACATGCCATAAGAGTGTT
Organism: Paroedura picta; assembly: GCF_049243985.1. Lineage (NCBI taxonomy): Eukaryota > Metazoa > Chordata > Lepidosauria > Squamata > Gekkonidae > Paroedura > Paroedura picta. The sequence continues at coordinate 65,582,681 of NC_135378.1, forward strand.
GAGGCAGGTCTGCTGGTTGCCACAATGGAAGCTGTTGTCCTATGTTAGGCTGACTGCGATCTGTGTCAGAGAAGGAACCCACAAGAGAGGCTAGGTGAGATAATGAGGTACAAGGAGGGACCAGAACAATGTCTTGGTAAGGCTCCAGACCCTTGGACTGGGAGGCACACACCTATATGAGCACTGCCTCTGTTTCTCCTTGCACTTTGATGTTTTATGCTTCTTTGCAGGAGGTTCAGAATGAGACTGGGCCTTAGACAATGGTCCTGGCGAGAGTGCATGTGGCCACCTGGATTCTGACTCTGGGACAACTGAAAAGCCCCTCTTTGGAGGAAGGATAGTTGCCCTGGCAGTTGGACCCTTTGGATCTGAACAGACTGAGTGGGCTCCAGAGCATGGTTTAGCAACTGAAGCCAAGGGAAGCAGACCCAAGACAGTCGACCCTGAACTCGGAATTACTTTGGACGGAATCAAGGCAGACAAAGGCTTTTTCTACAGAATGGCCTTAAGTCTAGAGGCCCTATTTAAGCAAGCCTCTGAAGTAAAACACTGACAAAATAGACAAGCTCCAACAGATCTCATGCTCATCACAGGGCACTGTTTTCATTCCACACTTAGAACATTCCCTTTTTTTGACTGACATTCCCCACAATACTTTACAGAGCCGGTGGCCTATCTATATATATAAAAATTGCTTGATAAGAGTATAAGGAATCAACCACTGAAGAAAAATTGTGAAAATTGAATATATCTAGAAACCGTTTTGGTTGATCCTTAAAAAATTATTGATATATAAAATTTATTGTACCAATTGCCTTGGAAAGGTTCTGTTTAACTCCAAAAGAGATCAGGTGACTAATTTTCACAAAAATGATTAATGTCAACTGAGGACTGCTAGAAAGTTTCATATTATTGTGATGGCAAAAATGGAACAGAAGGAGGGGGAGCCCATCTTTGGAACATGTGACGCATTGGGTGAGAATCCCATGTAGGCATTGGCTCTGAAAGGGGTAAAAGAGCCTCATTTTGGAGCTTTGGAGTTAGAAAGAAAATGTCAATGGCTGATCTGTGCAGACACAGTCCCTATGTGGTGCTGCATGAGAAGATGGAAGATGAACAAGCACCGCCTCTCCATTTCTCTGTATATGGTCTGGTAACTTTGGCAATCTGTCATGAAAAAAATTACAAAATCTTCGCAATGTTTCAGATTGCTTTTGAAACAGGCCATAGATCAAGCCCATGCAAAGAGAGTGTGGCAGGGGAAACACTAAAAGGGGAGGGGATTGAAAAGGATAAAAATAAATCAACAAAAAGAAAAGCTGAAAAGCTAGCAACCAACCGTTCAGCTAACATGCCCTGATAGCAACAGTTCTCTGCAATATTCTCGTCACTGCAGAAGAACATCCTGTCCCAAAGCCCTCATCGGCTTCACGGCCACTGAACATGACAGTTAGCTCAAGTCAAACCAATGAAAGATTTAGAGAGCAGAGTGCACTCCAGGTGAGTCCAGACATCCAAGAACAGGAAACCATGAGGGAAGGAGAACAAAAAGCGTCTGCAGTCCGAGGGGGCAAGGGCTGGAGTGAAGGCAAGAAGGCAAAGACACAATATAGACAAAATTGGGGAGAAATAGGCCACAGCTCTTACTGAATACAGCAGAAGGAACATTGGTGCAGCACAGGGACCCATCTGCTGCCAATATAACCCCATCCAGGAGTTGCAAGGCCCAGGATACTACATGGGCAGCAGCCACTATGTCAGGCTTTCTCAACCAGGGTTTCATGAAACCCGGGCGTTTCTTGATGATCCTAGAAGGGTTTTCTGAATGGGTAAGAGTTAATTTTTTAAAATTTGTTAAACATTTATTGGATCATATGACCACATATGGTCATGTAGACCTGCCCCCCAAATGGCCAATGATGGGCTGGAGGGGGTGGGAAGGGGAGGGTTCCGAGGTGGATGTGTCCACAGCTATGCTTCCCAACCATGTTCTGCATGATTACACCACTTCTGGGGTTTCTTGAAGCCTCAAGAATGTTTCAGAGATTTCTCAAAGGTAAAAAAAGTTGAGAAAGGCTGCACTATGTAGTTCCCTTGCCACCTTGTAATGAGAGTCAGCCTTCAGCCTCTGCCTGAGCATGCAGCTGAGAGGCTCCACCCTCAAGACCTCTCATCTGCCCCAGATGTGTGCTCCTGCATGGAAATTCCCAGTGTGGAAACAGTCTTGCCTTCCTATCTCTCTGGAGAAGTGATGGCTTTTATTTCCAGAAACTGTTCACTGAAGAGGACAGTTTCAAGCTAGAATAGCCTCCTTCCTTTCTTTAAAGTTTATAAAGATGACAAAATCCTAAAATAAGTCATGCAAGGTGACCAACATGTCCCCAGAGTTCTCTCTTAGAATGAAACAACCATTCATATGAAAGATGCCAAGATCTGGTCAAACACTCAGTCTTGGTGCTACCAACTCCTCTGTGAAGGGAACTGACAAATATGTCTTGGAGCCATATTTATACTCACAGATCATGAATTTTTTCTGCCCCCTCCTACTGTAGGCCAAAACAACTCCTTTAATGAAGAAATAGCATAGGGGGCATTTCCACAGAAGTGTTCTGCGGGATGCAAGCTGCCCTAACCTCTCTCCAATGATTTGTGGTAAATAAGGAGCCAAGATTCCAGGCAGTTCACTAGCCAGGTTCTATTTTCTGTCTTCAACCAGGAAGCAGAGCAATAAGAGACAGAGTACTGTGACAAATCCCTGAGTCCCAATAGGCTTTAGGGACAGCAGGCTGCTCTGTAAATCAGTTGAGCATATGCCAGCTGTTCGGAACATTTGAGGACCTAGGAAACGAGAGCTCAGAGAAGTTGGAAATCCAGAGACTGCTCCAATTTTTACTCAGGAAACATACTATCAAAAGACAATTCTGAGAGACAAAGGGTTCTTTCTCTTCTGGTCTATCAACCAGTAATGTTCAGGGCTTTTAAACAAGTGCTTAATTTGAATTCATTAATGTGGATTGTAATATATACTGTATTATTCAGAAAATTATGTTTTTTCTTTGGATAGATTTCCCTTCTTTATGCTTTTTTAGCAGTAGCCTGTGTTTTCAGATGTCTTCTGGTTTTTCTTGATACTAGGTTATATGAGGCTAAGGCTCACCCCACAGCCATCAACACATGTTTACTGCACAAAAATATCATAACATCTTACACTTGCTTACAGACTCTATCTGTCTTTTAAGTACACATTCAATTTGTCTGAAACTCCATTGTGATGTGGAGTGCTGACTGAGAATGGGGAAACTATGAACACTTTAAGCATCTCCTCCCCCATTTTCACTGTTTAGCTTCAGGAACAGCTTTCCATATTCAAAGAACTGGATCAGACAACAATAACACCCATATCTGCATGCATTTCAGCCTCCAGAGTAGGAAGTTGTGCTGTATTCAAAACAGCAGGAGGCAGTTTTCTCATCAAGACAGGGTATGGATCACCAAATCACTGAGAAATGAAGGAGTTAATTCCAGGAGCTTTCTGTTCCCTTTTCCAATTGTCAAATGCTGAGACTTGGAACAATCCTGGTACTGCATACTAATGCAGATTCAGTGAGACAGCAGAATTTCCTTTGAAAACAGACTTCTTTATTACCCTTTGCAACAGCAGGCATATGGACAAAGCAAAGGCAAAAGAAAAGGACACTGAAACCAAATAAAAGCCAGATATGGGGACATCACATAATTGCATGACAGTGACAAACAATATCAAAGCTCTGGAATCTCCCCCACTGTAAATTGCACATGGAAATCAGCAGACTGTCCTTGAGAATGTGAAAGGAAGGAAGAAACGATGATGTTGAGCCTGCGCAAATTTGAACGCCAGAGCGTTCTGCAGTTTTCGTGTGGGTGGCTGTATGCTGGCAGCTTTGAGCCAGGCTACCAGATGACTAGGTTGATAAGCCAAACAATGAAAACCCTTGAAAATTAGATTCTTTGCAAGAAACTGGAGGTAGTCCTGCACAGATCACTTTTGTACAGGACTAAACTATTTCTAGCTAGCTAAGCGATGCTGTGAGTTCAGAAGATGCAAAATATAATGTTCTAAAAGTATGACTTGGACAATGACAACAGGCATTCATGCTTGGATGGGATGGATGCCTGAACTGGGATTATGGAACAGATTTGTGACCATGTCTTGGAGCTGAAGCTGCATGAGTCAAAAAGGGCATTTGCTTGATATCACCCACCTTCTATGTGTGCAGTATGCAACTACCTTGTGCTTTTATCCCCTTACACTAGTATTATAGAAATGTGCCTTGGGCAATGCTGCATCCAGTTTTTCAAATAAGCAACATATTGCTGATAGCAAGCTGCCTAATACTAAGCCAGACTAGTACCAGCGAGTACTGTGGAAATTTCCCATCCATACAGTGTCACATTCTCAGTCCCACCCACCCACCCACTGCAGTCTGAAACGCTCTCTAAAATACTACTTCTAAGGAAACCTCCCCTCCTCACAAGAGTATTGGGGAGTTGGAGGTCTGCAGCAGGAAGTGAATTCCAGTAAAGACATGCACACACGCAAACCCTAACTCACCGAAAATTCTATGACCTCCAAGCCATCACTATCTACTCTGATTGACAGTGGCTTGCTACAGCCTCAAATAGAGATATTGTGTGGCCAACTGTGGAAACCATTTCCACAAGACAGGTCCAACTATGTTCCAGGACAAAGTGAGATTCAAGATGCTTGAGAAAGGCCATAGAGAAAATGAGAATTTGCTGTACAGCATTCTAAGAATCTTCTGCACAGAAGTTCCTTGATGGCCAAATCAGAAAGGAAAGGATTTTTGGCACTGTCTGAATATTTAAGAAGCCTTTGAAAAAAGTGTGACAGTTATGAGGACTATAATGATTATGAAGGAAGTCCAAGTTAGCATGCAACTTCCAGAACAGACCTCATTGTAATAAGGATCCCTGTATCTTGATGACTGAATTCCTGGTCCTTACTGAAGCAAAAGAAAAGGGAAGAGGCCACATGATAACATACATTCAGGGAAAAGAAACACTCACCCTGGTTTTGGCATCGATCTGCCCTCCACGATCCAACAAGAGCTTCACCATGTTTGTGTTGCCCCTTTTGGAAGCCACATGCAGTGGGGTGATTCCATTCTACACCATGAAAAGAACAAACAAAGAGCATGATGGGCTCGAAGAGGCTCAATGGGGATGGCTTTGCGTTTGGACATGATACAGTATAAAAGATAAGCACAGATGTATTGCGGAATACAGAAAACAGTGAGCATTGCCCTATCTTGGTAAAGGTTTACGTTGCCATGATTTATTAATGGTGTAAAGAAGAATTTCAATCGATCTATATACATACTAGCAGAAAATTAAAAACTTTGTGTTATATTTAATGTATTAGTTGACTTAGAAATGTTAACATTACAGGTTAAATCCTTAAGTGGTGGCACATTTCACCAAGGTTAATTGAAATTCCAGCACCTAGTTGCTGGAATTGATGGTTTTCTTTGCAATAATATGTGATCAAGTATCTGTGAATGTATGCAAATAAACCTCATGAGAGCAATGTGAATATATAATGTGAAGTATGCAACCTTTTAAGGTTCAGGGGAGGAGGATCCTCACTAGTTTGTAAAGCAACAAGAAAGAAACAGTCACTAGAACACCAAACATTACAATTGTACTTATGTAAGACAAAATGTACACATTCATGGCACATTCGTTCAGGCACAATGAAACCTATTAGCATAACTCCAATGAGTGTTAAAGTGCCCTCATTAGGTGAGAAGATCTTGTCTCATCTTTCATTTCTCAACAAGTACTTTGGATGGAGATTAGGTCTCTCAGTAGGAAACAGGAAGAGAAGATATAAACAGCTGAAATATACAAATGTTGGCAGGAATGTGAAATTTTTTTTGGAACACAGTGTCAGTACTCTGCCCAAAGCCATTTAATAAGATGTGGCTAGCTAGACAGCCATCAATGAGATGTAGCTACTGAAACGTAACCCGCACTCAGAGACCTCAGTTCAGTTGACTACATTCAGTACTTTCAACAACAGGTAACTGTGTTGTTCAGCTTTTTGGCTGGGAGATATGACTAAATCCAGCTCTCTGTTCTTCTTTAGCAGCAGACCAGTGCTATTAACACTTTCCAAGCAGGTGCTTTCTGTATTAACCCAGCAACATGAAAAGAACAGTTTCCTGGTGGCCGTTTTACACCTGGTTGCTCATCCAATCAGGACTCCATATGGAGAAACATACTAATACATGCATTTGCATCCTGGTTGAATTGGGACATAAATCTATATTTGGTTGATACTTCAGGGTACAGGGGTATTCAATAAAGCCTATTCATGTGTACATGGTATACGGAATTATTTATTTTGTCTATCTCTGCAAGAAATTAACAGTTATATACGCCTTCTATCAATGCACTCTACACAGATCAAATAAATGTATTACTATCTGTCATTCTCTCTGTAATTTACATCTTGCTCACCTCTATCAGAATTAGTTTAAGGCAGTGGTTCTCAACCTTTGGGTCGGAACCCCATTTGGGGTCATGTGGCCCCTTTCCCGGGGTCACCAGGTTTCCCGCTGAAGCAGCAGCAGGCTACGCCGATGTGTGGAGGCGTGTGGAGGTAGCAGAGCCATGGCAATGGTTGCCTCCATGCTGCCTTGATTGTTGTGCGCATGCGTGTGCACACGCCTGCCGCACCAGCCGCCAGAAGTTGGGGTCATGGCAAAGAAAAGGTTGAGAACTGCTGGTCTAAGGCCACTGCATTGATACCATTTGACAAAACAAGACCATAAATAGAATTCTCTAGGCAATTCCATTCTGTTTCTTAATTTGTACATTTAAATTTCCCGAAGACAGGGCAGAATATAAACCGCAAAATAAATTTAAAAATAAAGGAACAATTCAAACTGTTCACTTCATCTTCCATTCCATCTAAGAAAAGAAAACTCTTCATACCCTTGCTGTGAAATCCACAACAGCTCCTCGGTTGAGTAGAAGTGTTGCCACATTAACATTTCCATAGTGTGCCGCTATGTGCAAAGGTGTGAAGCCACTCTGTAAAAACGAGAGAGTCCTAATCAGGAACATCAATTTTTTCATTGACGTTCACCTTTTCATTTCATTTATTTATGGTCATTAAGCAGCATCAGGAAATAAAGACCACAGGAACAATTAAAACATTCTATCAACCAAGTCTACTCAACATCAACCAAGAATTTTCGCACAGTACTGGCAATATATCAGAATTTTGCCGCTGTATGAATAATAGAATGATTTTTATCTGGAAGTAAGATGTTAAAAGATTATCAGTCTATCTAGGGCAGTGGTTCTAGGGGTCAAACGTCCCTTTCACAGGGGTCACGGTAGGGCAAGCAACTTGGCCGGTGGTAGGGGGTGCCATCCACACAACAGCCTTGTGGGGCAGATAGAAATAGAGTGTTTGTCTCTCTGGAGCAGTGGAAAAGAGCGAGATCGGCATGGTGGGACAAAAGGCAGAACTGAACTGAGAAACCCCGGGGGAAAAAACAATTTATATGCAATCATATACAATGGATCTTCACACCATTGGTCAGTTTCGGTTTAATTTCTGTGAAAGAACACTTGTGTAATTTTATGGTTTGGGGTCACCACAACATGAGGAATTGTATTGTCACCACAACATGAGGCATTAGAAGGCTGAGAACCTCTGTTCTAGGGAATCTAAGTAACAAGGGCAAAATTAGACTACTTCTGATACCCCTATAAAATCATAATACAGTAGAACGTGGACAATTAATTCAGTGGCACCCGAAGGGCAAGTCACAGACAACCAAAGTATTATTTTTTTCTCAAGTCAACTTACTAGTAAAACAGAAGAGTGAATTATAGCTTTTTTCATCAACAGATAAACAAAAGCACAATTTTTCCAGCTTGATGATTTAATGCAGTATTTTTCATTTCATGGTAGCCAAAAGATTAGGGTGAAAATTCCCTGATGTATTTGTTCTTTGACATGCTACAGAGACACGCTATGCAGATCTTTATGTCTCTGCGGTCTTAATATTGTGCTTTTGATCAATAATCACCTGCTTTTGTAAATTTTCCATAGCACATTTTAAGTACTTTTCTGGAAAGGACAGCACTGTCTTTTCCATACCTTATTCCAAATATAACCAAACATATTAGAATAAATGGAACAGTGTAATGATCACAATGTATGTAATATGCATTCAAATGGTTTTCATAGTCTCCATAAACCTGACATAAATGGTCTTAAAATAGCTTCAATTTTCCAATGCGTTTTTGGCAGTCTGTTCAAAACCTTTACTTTTCCCCACAAGACCTGGACGGCCTTTTTAAAAAGCTGCAGAAACATCTGTAGTTCCTGAGCAACCTCACAGCAAACCTTGGGAACAGAGCTATGCAGTCCTGAAGCTCAAGTATCAGCTTCAGGGGAACTGCCTGACCAGACTGACTAAAGACTGTTTCATTCATTCTGATTTGATTCATTTACACCTTCCCCCCCCCCCCCAAATAGGAACCCAAGGATGTAACTTTATTACATCCTTTAATTTATCCCTACAGGAACTAGCCCTCTTTGAGGAAGGTTAGGCTGAGAGAGAGTGACTGGTCCAAGGTCACCGAACGAACTTTCACAGCAGAGATTCTTTCAGATCCTTGACCTTCACTCTCACCATTATACCCCAATGGCATAAAGCCGTGCATAAAACTTTTTAAAGTCCTTGTGACAGTGTGGATTAAGTATAATGTGCATACCTTTGACAAAAAAATACCCATGTTCTGTTGACCACTGAGATCTTTGGCACAAAAACAGAACCCCTTGAAAAACGTCAAAGCTTGCACGATACGCTCTGCTCATTTGATTGGTCTAATAAAAGGCATTACATGGATTTTATTCTGAGAAAACAATGCAGCCCTACTGGTAAAAGTCAAGCACCTGCATGACAGCAGGTGGTAACGGTGCTAATGTGTAAACAAAAAGTATATGAGTTGATATATGGTTTAAACATACATTGCAGCTGTGAAGACAACTGCCATTTCTGGGTGCTGCAATATGAAACTGTGACCCTTAAATTGCCCAATGGTTTCAAGTTGAAAATATTGCCATAGATGCTGAAATCCCACAAGTAATTGCAGCTGAATCAGCCTCCCCAGGGAAGAGATCACTGCAACCTCTATACCTCCTCAGTATCTACCAACCAGATGAATGGGGGCTTTCTCAGGCAATCTTAAAGCAGCCTAACACACATGCCCCTTTGAAGCACTGGAAGGCGGCATATACTTGAAAGATCATGAAAGGGTTGAATAATCAATTGACAGAGGGCACATTGCCTGTCAAGCAGTTGAGATCTGGAATGCCTTTTCTTATTCCAACCTCTGTGTTTCTTACTCTGTTTCAGACATAATGACAAATCAAAGTTACAGCTTTGTTTAAACCTGACAACTAATAAATCTGCTGGAGAGCAGATGCCATAAAAGAACCTCCATCAGCTGTAGGTTGAAGTATCTTTAACAAATCATAGTCTGGACAATCTGCAGTTTCTTATTACACGTGAATCATCAAGTATTAGTTTGAGTCGGCACTCCTCCCTCTGGGGGACAGAAACCTGGGATTGTTGTGGGAGCTGGTGAAGGAGTCTAAATTTTATTGTATAAAATACAGTCTGCTGTATTACTTCTGAAATATACACATTTCTCCCCTGCTAATACTGAGAGTACTGCTGATTGTGGGCTTCTGCTTTACCAGTCAGGCATGTCTTACTTGTATCACAATGACTAGTGTGAACTAGCAAAGGACAACACAGGGCATTTTCCTGAACAGATTATTTGAAAATCCCCACTCTGTCAATTGGGGTTCTCCAGGTTTTTGTTATTATTGGCCACTGGTTGGGAGCCAAATGACACTCAGTTGCCAACATTATAATGTGCTTCTTTACTCATTCTTTTACCCTGGCTCTTGCTTGGTTTTTCCAAGAAAATAAAAATTCTCATTTCCATCAACTGAAGCCAAAGCTGTGACATTAATTTTCCCTCTGGAAATTGACTGTACTCAACATTTCCTTGTGCATTTACATGGCATATAGTTTTATTTACATTTTTAACTAAGGTTGTACAATTGTGTTAACTACCTCAATATCCTCAATATGTCATATCCTTATAAACTGACAATCAGAAAGAGAATATCAATCCAAGCTCTGGCAATTTCCGAGTGACTATAAGGAATTGTTACTGTTAATTCTGGATAAACTAGCGCAACTTATTTGGAATTGTCCAATGGTTAGTGTGTTTGCACTTAACATTAAGTTGTCACCATGTCGAGATTAAACAAAATTGTTTCAAGAAATCATGGATGGCAAACTGTTAACTGTGCTTCTGGCAAGCTGCATTAGCCAGTGTTGAAACTGCACTGATTTGCATCTCAGTTCTAACACACAGTGAACAATAAACCTACAACCACACTTCAGATCTGCATTTGTAAAGACAGGTTAATATTAAATGCCCCCTTGTGCCCATTCCTATTTCTAGGTCCCAGTTCCTTTTAGCTAAAATGCTTTGAGATCATCTCAAGACAATGCATATTTCTTCCATCAGTGCATATTTAGAAATGACATATGATTCAGTTCGAATTGCATATGGTATAAGGACAAAGCAATTATCTTTAAAGATAGGAGAGCGGGTGGAATAGGTTAAAAAACATTGTTTGTGGTACCTCAGTTGTCCTATTCACCATCATCTGTTGCAGCATGTTTTGGAAAAAAGAGGAAAGATATTACAGATTGGCAAGAGGACAGAGAACTAAGTTGCTCACTGGAATGAATTACTTATGTTGTTATGGGGGGGGAAGCCTGACAAGCATGAGTTAGTTTTAAATTGGATGTATGCAACCCACATTCCCCTGGGCCACAAACCAGTATCCTACTCACTAGCCATTCTACTTCAACTCTTGTTTTATACTGAGAAATGATCCAATTGACATTTTAGAGATTGAAACAATGTCTTCACTGGAGTACATTTTCAAAGGCTGTAAGCGCACTGCCCCTACTAACTCCTGGGGAAAACCAAACTTTAAACTGCAACACAATTTGTGTCTCTGAAAATCTGCTGAAATTTGTCTTGCAGGTCTGCCATGCAGAAAAGAGCCTGTATTGCAGATACTGGTTTCAGCAACCATCATCATAGGAGAAGCAATCAAGTATTATTTGCATGAAACTTTTTTAAAGTAATGAAATGGATATGTCTCTTTTAACGCTACTACTGCATGCATTATACTTTACAGGCATAAACATAAGATGTTTAATATGTACATGGGAACTGTAAAGCATAAATATGATGAGAATGACGTAAGTACACCCTAAGGGAACTGCAATTGGCTACACCAGGGGTGGGCAAACTGTGCCCCTCCAGATGTCCATGGACTACAATCCCCATGAGCCCCTGCCAGCATTCGCTGGCAGGGGCTCATGGGAATTGCAGTCCCTGGACATCTGGAGGGCCACAGTTTGCCGACCCCTCGGTTACACTATACAAAATGACCCCCAGAGGCACCCACCTGGGCTACATACATCCCAGCACCATCAAGAAGCATGATTTTTTACCTTGGACTGAACATCAGCATTGTGATCATTCTGGAGCAGAAGTGCAGCTGATTTGGTGTCATCTTTCCTGGCAGCAATGTGCAAAGCGGGCAACCGTACTTTACCCTTGGTGTCGTTCTCCAGGAGGATGGCCACTGCCTGATTGTGCCCTTGCTGCAGCGCAACTGCTAGGGGAGTGAAGCCATCCTGTAGCAGCAGAATGAAAATGTTCTACATGAAGTCAGGCTCACAAAAGCCCTTTCCTAATAGCCAAGAGCTCCCACAAAAAGTCTATGAATCCACATTCTTTTTTAATCTCGGAGCAAGAAATTGAATTTCCGACATCCGCATTCACACTCCCTGGATTTCACCACACTGAGGCCTATATTCAAATACATAAGATGCTCCACTTCACATCAGAGTAATTGGCATCCTTCAGGTATTAAACTGTGTCCTATACAAGGCTGACAGAGCCTCTTGTGGCGCAGAGTGGTAAGGCAGCCGTCTGAAAGCTTTGCCCATGAGGCTGGGAGTTCAATCCCAGCAGCCGGCTCAAGGCAAGTCTCCACATGTGTCCCAGTTTCAAATGTAGCCTGGAATGGTGAAAACTAGGAAAGAAGTCCTCCAGAGTGATTATTGGTACCTTTGCTCTGAGGAGTCATGTCTCCAGTTTAAAGTACAAGAAGAGAAACCTTTAGACTTAATATGGAAGCATATGTGACTAGGATATTATTCTCAAATGTGACTCAATTCTGGAGTGAAATAAATTAGATGAAATTAAACCACACCTTTATATTAATACACTACAGATAAAGACAGAACTGTGGGCTTTGAGACTCTCTCGTGAATCATTTGCAAATTCTGTTTCTCCCAGGTTGCTTAGCAACCACCCAGGATTTCATACTCTAGCAATGCTGCAATGGTAACATGATCTCAATGCATCCCGGCAACAGAAAGGATTATTTTAGGAAGCATCATCAAATGCAATAGTATCCACTGAATGAAAGGGTAGCAAAACAGCTGCTAACAAAAGGCGAGCTTGGCTCAAGTGCAACTAAATAAATGCCATACCATTTTGAATGCCCTGTTGGGGGTTTGTTCAATACCAAGGAAGGTGTCAGATGCAAGCACTGACCAGGGACTACTTCTCATTACACAAGAGACAAAAATGGAAGAGCATTATGGACATTTACTAAATGTTTCCATGGATAAGCTGTGGTTCATTCTTGTTGATGGACTTTAGAATGTTTGATAGTACTAAAATAAGAACGGGGGGGGGGGGGCTGACATGTGAAATTAGGTTCTACAGTTCATAAGCTGCCCCTTGAAGTTAGCCTGAAAGGCAACTGGGATCCAAGGCAAGTGATGGAGTACTTTCAATTAGCAGTAATAACTAGGCGAATTCTCCATGCAGAACTTCCTTAAGGCATCATTGTTATGAATTAGATGGACATCTAGCCTGATTCTTCTTAAGTACTTATGCTCATGAAGCCTTTCTTAAGTAGGCCATTATTCTACAACAGTTGACACTGAAACGTTTGTCTTCAAGATGTGTTCCAAGTATTGAGGCCCTCAGCAAAATGCCTTCTGGTGCCTCCATGATAACTGGTCCTACACACCTCTTCTTCAGGTAGTTTCTCCACAGCTTACTCACTGTGTCCCATTTCCTCCTTGGTACCCTTCAGTTCACTCACCACCACAAGTAAACAAGAGACAACAGGGCACAAGTAATAGAGCAAGTACATTGGAACAACAGAGCACGTACATGGTCAGGGAACAATGGCCAGCAATCCTAGATGACAACAAAATGGAGGAGTCACTAGAACGGCAATGAGAAGCCATATGCCCACGAGCTGCTGCTGTTTCTCTTGTTCTCTGATAGAGAGGACTACTTGTACACAGCTCAGGAAATTACGTGCAGTGTTTTATTTATTTTATTTATAGTTGGATTTGTATAATGTCCCTCTCAGACTAGCCATCTGAGGACGGTAAACAGCAAAAGTACATATTTAAACAATAAAAATGCATAAAAGTAATTCATAAATAATTTTTAAAAGGTAAAATTGGATGCCTGCTGCCAGTCTATTAGATCTTAATTAACTCACCTAAATAACAGGGCAATGAGGCTGAAGGTGTTGGGAAGAGGGAAAGGGAGGGCAAGGGGAGGTAGGCTCAATAGATGTGGTTCTGGTTGGCCTCAACTGTAGGCCCGGTGGAAGAGCTCCATCTTGCAGGGCCAGCACAACTTGGAAACTACTGAGCTTCAAGGGGAAGAGTATTCATCGGGGGGGAAGGGAAGGTGCTATTACTGAAAGAGCTCTTCCTTAATTAATGAATGCATGAAAACATCCTGTCTGGTTGCCCCTATCTCCCTGGGTATACAATTTTGTTTTAATATGTTCTTTTCATAAAGGTGTGACCACATATATAGCCCTTTGCCTCATTTCACAAAATCTGAGTAAAATACCTCAGTAGCAGTGCTCTGGTTGGCTCCATTTTCCAGAAGATATTTCACCACTTCAATGTGATTTTCTTGAGCTGCCATATATAAAGGGGTGAAACCATTCTGGAGGAAAATATAAGAGATATGTTGTACAGTATGCATATTGAGGATACATATTCAAAAGCAAATTTGAGTGGCAATAATATATACATAATGCCATATATAAAATGTCATTCACCCCCCCCCCCAAATAAACATAAAGGCAGAAATCAAGAAAAGAAGCAACTGTTGTACTGAAAATTTCCTCACTGATAAATAAAGTTCTGCTATTTGCGCGCAACTCTGCGAAATTGGGAGCCGCATCGCCCTCCCGCCCTCCCCCCACCGGTCCACAGCCTAATAAAGGTTGCGGACCACTGGCCTAGATAATTTGCACTAGAATGTGTTTTAATTATGTCAAAAGTCCCTTTTGATCCATAAAACAGGTAAGTCCTTTTGAAGAAGATGTATTGTATGATTTTCTTTTTAAAAGATATGTAAAAAAAATCTGGCCTGCAGACATAGTCTTCACAGTTTTACTAGTAACAGCTGATTTTGCAAGGTTTTTTTTTTTAATCTTCCATAATGCTCCTCTGGTATCACAAAGGATGGAATTAAGGACAAAATTAAATCTAGCAAGCGGAAATAGACATGCGTTCCTCAACTGATAGAACAAGAGCAAAGGACGGGAAAGAAATAATTTTGAGGGATTAGCTTAATACATTCTTACAGGAGACCCTAAAGAAATTGCTAGGAGACCTTTTGATCTGACTTTTAAATGAATTTCTTTCAGCCAGTTTTCCTTGCCAAGTGTGCCTTGTATATACACATATTAGTGAAGATGGGCCATTATGCAGCTCACATCCGTGTTAGCATCTGTGACAGTTTCTTTACCCTTGAGTACAATGAGAGGCTACAATGAGAGATGACAGCCTGCTACAATTTGTTCCTATACCAAACATGCACTGTGTTGATTCTCCATTGTTCATTTTCTAAGTTAGTAAAACAAGTTAGTAAAACACACAGAAAATGGGGAATTAAAAATGTATTTATTACTTGGAGAGCTAGCTTGGTATATAATCCCATAGACTCTGTCCTTGAAAGTAGCTATTCTCATCTTCAACTGGCAAAAGGTGCCTTGTACTCTTCATCAACTTTGCCCAGACTCTTATACTCTTGACTAGAACACCTCAGAGATATAATTAACTCTCACTTCTATTTTATTGTTTTTCTCCACTGCTTAAATTTAGATGGTATATAACTTGGGGCAGAGATCTGTATTGTTTCAGATGCTCTATGAACCACCATGTACATTGGTAGATCTATTATGATTAACTAGACAAGGTAGCCGAGAGAAAACATAGGAGGGGAGAAGGCAGAACGTTCTGACATTTCCACAAGAGGAATCTTCCCCTGGACAGCCTTTGAATGTTGGCCACTTTTAGAGTCCCTTCCACATGGCGTTGCCTGCATCCCGAGGCTGTCGAGCTGTGTCAAGTTTTGACCATTTTTAACTTGTGATGAGGAAAATCGCCAAAACTGGATTTACCACCCTCCATTGCACATCCCATCAGTGAGCAACCAGGGGCAAGACCATATGGAGGGGGGAAAGGTGTGATTGTCGCATTGTCCTACCCTCACAGCTGGCCTCCCCTGAGTATTTTTTCAATGGTGTAGTCTGCGTTGCAGTGCAACCACAAAGGTAAAATACATTGTCAAAAGTAAAATAAAATCTTCTTTAAAGTGCCCATGGTCTTTTTGGGATCGGGCAGGCAAAAAACAGTCCTGTTTGTGTTTTCTGGAGGTGGGGAACGAGCTGGGAAAGAGGGAGAGAGGGCGGGTGATCAAGCATCCTTCTCCCGATCATACAGGGGTCTGAGCACTTTGTTTTTAAGCCAACCATTTACACAAAATGACTTTTTAGTCTCCAGGAACCCAGACAGAAATAAAGTCCAAAAGAATATGAATCCCCTCCCCCGCAAAAGGGGGAGGGAATGCTGTATCATTCTGGCATTTCTCCATAACAATACACCAGTGTTGATTTTTATTAAAATGCATCTGTATTATGGCATTACTACATAGGAACACAAAAGTGCCTTGGGGGGGGGGGAGAAAGAATGTTTCAGTCCACGAGAGAACTGCTGAGCTGTGATTGGTGGCTTGCTGTGATTGACAAGCCAAGGATCAAAGGGAAAAGTTCACCTTGTTTTCTTTTGCAGCCTTGTCAGGAGGCAAAAAGCCACAACGGGGCAGAAGGAAAACGTGGGAGGGGTCTCCCATGAAGAGGGCTGCAAAGGCAAGGTTTACTATCCTGCCTTTGCAAGTAGGAAGTCACTTGCATTTTAGAAGAAGAAGAAGAGGAGGAGGAAGAGGAGGAAGAAGAAGTTCTTAAATTCCGCTTTTCTCTACCCAAAGGAGTTTCAAAGCAGCTTTTACCCCTCTGTGTGGAAATGGTCTCTGTCTTATTTTGCCATGTTAAAGTTTATAAATTTGACTTGGATCCTTTGAACAAGTTCTGTATCTGCTGGATAGTATCTGCCATGGAGTTCATTTTTCTTCTGCTAAAACTTCTGTTTGTGCAACTGAACAACTGAGTGCAGTTGTACATTGAAAACAATTGATCTTCTGCATATGGTTTTTGGGTTTTTTTTTTGCAGTAGTACATGTTTGTAGTATGCTGATTTATTTTGCTGATTTATTTTAACTAGGGCAATTGCAGTTATGTAAGAAATGTGATTGATATAATAAACAAAGATTCTATAGCAAGCAAAAAAGGTGATTGCTAAGGGCATTAAATCAGCACATATTAATCTTGTATAATGGCAGGAATCTTCATTATTTAGCAGAAAGAATCTCCCCAAGCCAATCTGGTTGATGTCCCTTAGATCAGTATTTACTTCTTGATCCAGTCATTAAAAATATGAGCATTTATTATCAGAAGTCAAATCGATTTAGGGTTGCCATCTTCCAGATAGGACCTAGGGGTCTCCTGAAATTACAGTTGACATTCAGTTTATCGTATGTTTCAGCCTGCAGTTCCCCTGGAGAAAAAGATGGTGTCACAAACATAGGGTTCTGCTGCATGGAAGAAATCCCTCAATAGAAAGTCCAACACGATTCCATAGAATATGAAGGCATTCAGTCTTTACTGAAAGGATCCAAAAGGCATAACAGAAATCTCAAAGAATTGAACAGGAAGCAATTGACAGGAACAAAGAAGCACGATCTACCCAGCCTTATATAGGTCTGGGTATTTAGGCGTGAATCTTTGTTCTTTAGGCACAAACCTAGTGTCTTTCCCCAGATGCTGGGATGCTCACAGCTGACCATTTGTCACTCTCCTGTGAGCCAAGGACAGTGACTGATAAGGCCAAGTTCCCAGTGGGGGGAATGGCCTACATGTCATCCAGTTGTAAACCAAGGGCTGTGGAGAGACCAAGAAAGCAAGGGAGGGGGAAGGAGAGGGGGATTGCAGCGGACTGCTTGAACACAGAACCAACCTTCCCAGACCACCCGGGAGACAAATTATTATATAGTATGACAGATGGAACCAAAGGTCACAGGCAAAGATCAGAATAACTTCTCATATCCCTATACCAGTTTCTCATCCCTTTCTACATTCAGCATAAATCTCTTAACCTTACCTTTCTACTGAGATTCTACTTGATGTGGAAAGGGATGGGAATCCAACATAGGAATTTCAAGCAAGTAAAAATGTACAATCTCTTTAAATGCTGGGACCACCTCTTTCTACAAAATTCCATGTGGCAGCTTTGTTCTTCCCAGCAAGGTCTATCGTCAGTATGGGCTCTGATCTTTCTAGTTGTCTAGGGAGACCACCAATATTGATGCTTGGTCATGAGATGCTCAGGAAAAAGGGAGGCATATAAAATTTTAATTAAATAATCTAAGCAAATAAATGACTAAATAAATTTAACTTGCTTTAATTACAGGGCTCAAGGGGAGTAATAACTCATCAACTGCAGTTTGAATCTGGACTATAAATCAAATTAATTTCTTCTATCAAATTCTCTGGCTTTATGGCTCAAATAAATCATGTAAGAATAAGCATTAACAGGATTCTACAAGTTTTTATTTTGCATTAGGCTCAGAAGTATTTTTATGTCTATTTTTATCATTCTGCATTAGGCTCTTAAGCATCATTCTCAAAAATTTCTCATAAGAGGATTTTATCTCAACAGGAGAGATTCTGTTTGCCCACAAGGATGAGTCAAGGATGTAATATTCACCTTACCAAACAAATTCACATTTCTTTTAATGAGATAATGACCGTTTCTGCATGAAGGGGTAAAAACATGAGTGGCTTCCTGCTTGCAAATGCGGGATGGGAACTGTGCTGGGCTGGGCTGTGGAGGTACGGCAACCCAGAGTGCCACACTGAGGCCAGCAGTCCTTGACCATACTGGGTCTGACAGCAGAGAGATGACAGCTCAGGAGCATGTTGGGCCTGGCAAAGAAGGATGTTGCGCTCAGGAGCCACACTAGAGATGGTGGTGGCAGCAGAGGATGCCCAGCAGCAGTAGAGAACATCGTCAAGCTCAAGAACCACACCAGGATCCCCACCCACTGACTGGGGAGAGTTTGCCCACCCTGTGAGTACCGTAGTTCCCTACTATGCAGTTCCATAAGCCTTAATTTTCATCATTACAGCCTACTCCACTGTTACATCTGGGGCAGGCTACAATAATATGATAGAATGCCTCTCATTACAATCTGTGCCTAGCTCTCTTTATTCTCTGAGTCAGTTCTTTTGGATCAGAATTCAAGGACCAAACATCTGTTAGCATGACTGTAGACAATCCCCGGAACATTCAGTGCCACAGCAAATGTTTTGAAAAAAATAGAACTATATGCTCTCTGCTAGGATTATCTTTTATTTTTGGGATTTTCTACAAAAACAGGGCAGGGTTGTTTTTTTAAGCACTGCAAACTGGTATGGCTTCATTTTCATATTAACTACTGACATAAACTAAACACAATTAGGTGACAGAATTGCCTGTCACTTTAAAAACGAGGAAAAGTAAAAAGCAGTGTTCTAATATCTAGAGCTAAAGGAACATAACAACATTCATCAGCTTAATTAAAAGACGGTGAAGCTATAAGATGAAACTATTTGGTCACTGTTCACCTCCAATGACTTCTGGAAGGGGCCAGAATTTCAGATTGAAACAAATACAGCTAGGAAGAAGCAACACGTTCAGAATTCCTAGCAAATCATTACAACTCAAAACCAAAGCGTCAGGTTTAATTTGAGTTCACTTAAATTATCCCTGGCGCATCTGGGGGAGGGGGGAAGCCTTCAAACAGAAAGCATAGCATTCTGAAACAGCCCTAAAGTCCAACACTTCCTGTTGTAAAAATAAATCTTATATATACATGCACTCTCTCTTTTTATAATACACATCTGTAATATAAGCTCCCTGATCTGACAGCCGAGGCAAGCCTGATCTCATAAAATCTTAGAAGCTAAGCAGTGGCTAATATTTCAGTGGGACATCTCCAAGGAACACCAGGGTTATGACGCAGAGGCGGGCAATGGCAAATCACCTTTGAATGTCTCTTGCCTGAACCCTAGGCTCCCCTGGCTCTCCTGCACACATGCTATGAAATAAATAAATAAGACAAACTTGGGTTCAGTGGTGTTGTGCTTTGAGGTCAGCAAAGGACACAGGAAACAGCTAAAATGCCAAAAGCTTTGAAGCAGAGGTTAGGATTAGCGAGGGCAAGACCTAACCCCAGTTTTTTTTTTCTTTCAGCATATATCCTTCATAATTCAGTTTTCTATAAAGATTAGTCCTTATGATTCCTGTGCCAGCTCACCAAACTGGGTTTTTGTATTGGGTAATGTGGGATACAAATCTAAACAAACGTCTTCCAGATCTACTCTTATGATAACTGGACTGAGTCTTATACTTCAGTCAATCTCAATGTTCATAAAATGACTTTCCTAGGGACCAGCTAAATTGGGTTTTTTTTTGTTATCACTGCCTATGTTATTTAATGAGCGATTCTAAATTTTAGTAAAAATAAATGCCATTGATTTTTGGAGGAGAAGGGCTCAAATATGCAACCTTGCACTACCAACAGCCATGATCCTGGGACAATCACACAGTCCAATTACACTCTCTCTTGCTTTCTTCTTTTACAGCCCTGAATCCTGCCCACTCCAAGCTGCACCTGCAAAGTCTTCAAGTATTTCCCAACCCAGAGCTTGCAACCCTAACTCTAGGGTTTCACACAAAGGCTAAACATTTCCATCTGATATCTCATATCCATCCCTTTCTAACCTCCAAAATAGATCCAAGAACGATGCTTGAGAGCCCTACATTAAGAAAGAAAAGCACCAGCCCAGATTCTGCTTTGCAGTTGCAGTTTTTGGACAGCCATTAATACTAAAGTCTCCAGCCTGGACTCTGTTTCACATTTGCCAAATAAAAGAGCAAGAACACAATCCGAGAGAAGTTCCAATGAACAGCCCCCCATGAAATGAATGATTCCCCCCCCCCCGTTTGTAATCTATTCATTTCAGTGAGATATGAGCAGGAAAAATTGTCAGTGGATTGTACCTCAATGCCATAACCACTGAGCAATTGTCTGTGCATAAAATGCCTCTTAAGATTCAAAATCAGTTTCTATGGAAAGTTGAGTTCCTTAATGAATTGTTAAGTACTATTTGCCAGGATAAGAGTTTTAATTTCATACCCTAGGGATTAATTACAATGAACATAATTAAAAATGTATTTTATATAGAGAATGTGTGAATGTTTTGGAAAGTAGACTCATGTCATTAGTTATACACCTCCTTGGGCTTAGCCCCCAAATCTACAGGAATTTCCCAATATGGAGTTCGGAATCCTAGCAATATAGCTCCTGTTTTCTAGTTTCCATTTTGCCCCACAGGGCTAAATACGTGTAGGATTTTCCCCTGTGCATGACAGATTAGTCTCGACTTGATTTGCCAAAAATTAGGCATGGTCCATCTTATACAACACAGCAAAAGGACAAAAATGTCAACATACCTGAGATTGTGCATTAATATTGGCTTTTTCCTTAACAAGAACTTTGACAACCTCCGCCTGTCCAGCCAAGGATGCAATGTGTAGC
This sequence comes from Paroedura picta, assembly GCF_049243985.1. Classification (NCBI taxonomy): domain Eukaryota; kingdom Metazoa; phylum Chordata; class Lepidosauria; order Squamata; family Gekkonidae; genus Paroedura; species Paroedura picta. The sequence goes on from NC_135378.1 coordinate 65,603,906, forward strand.
GCAGTATTGCCTTTCTGTGTAGTAAAAAAGACAAAAATCCTCATTTATTTTTAATTCTATAATCCCCTTCAAAGCAGCTTACAACAAACAGCATCCCAAAACTTCACTGATTAAAACTTCTAACATTAAAAAGATATTTAAATGCTGCCCTGACTAGCCCGATCTCATTAGATCTCAGAAGCTAAGCAGGGTTGCCCCTGGTCATTATTTGGATGAGAGGCCATAAAGGAAAACCAGGGTCAGAATACAGAGGCAGGCAATGGAAAACCACTTCTGAATGTCTCTTGCCTTCAAAATCCCACCAGGGGTCGCCAAAAGTCAGCTGTTACTTGATGGAACTTTCCAACAAAACCATTAAAATGCTATCTCCAAAGACTTGCAAGAACAGAAATTAATTCTGTTCTGCAGGGCCTGCCATTTCACCAAGCTTACAGGCGGAGGCCTGAAATAACATCCATCTAATAATATCACGAAGAGCCTCTTGTGGCGCAGAGTGGTAAGGCAGCCGTCTGAAAGCTTTGCCCATAAGGCTGGGAGTTCAATCCCAGCAGCCGGCTCAAGGTTGACTCAGCCTTCCATCCTTCCGAGGTCGGTAAAATGAGTACCCAGCTTGCTGGGGGGTAAACGGTAATGACTGGGGAAGGCACTGGCAAACCACCCCGTATTGAGTCTGCCATGAAAACGCTAGAGGGCGTCACCCCAAGGGTCAGACATGACTCGGTGCTTGCACAGGGGATACCTTTACCTTTACCTTTACCTAATAATATCTCCCAATAAAGGCTGGCCTCACCACCACCTCACAGGGAAGTTCACTGCCCTAATTCCCATGCATGAGCACAAATCCGGGGCAGATGAGGTGCATGTGGCCAAATGCTCCTCTGTATGGGAACAGGAAGAGGCAGGGTAACCTGCCTGCAGCTTGGCACAAAGCCTCCAGAGCAGAAACGGTTCATTAGGAGACTATGAAAGAGCAGCTCCTGATACCGAAACTCCTGTCTAGAATATTAATTGGGGGCACGTGTATTAATATTGCTTTAATGTTGCTTTAACTTTGTATATGATGTTTTTACAAAATGTTGTCTGTTAATATGTTGATTATATTACCTTTGTAGAAGAATCCACTGCAGATCCTCTTTCCAGCAATTCCTGAACCAAGCCCACATGGCCTTCTTTGGCAGCCAAGTGTAGAGCATTGAGACCATTCTGTAAACAAAGAAACCAAGTGTGTCAATACCTACCCTTACCTTCCCATATTTTTACAACCCTTATCTATAGATCAGTGATTCTGTGTTCACTATAGCCAGCTTAAAAACAAGCCATGCCCTAAATTTAAAAGTACTTTCTGGATGAAAGACATTAATTTGGTATCAGGAAACAGCTAATACTGTTTGATGTGACACCAGCTTACCAGAACATTCAAACACATTTCTGACACCATAGCAGGCATCTTCAGTCAAGTTGTCAGGGGAGAGGAAAACATGCAAACAAAAAGATGTCTGGGAGCTCATAGGAGCTGGGCAAATCATACAATTTGTTTTTAGATTATGTTTAGCATATATTTAGGTGATATGAAGGGGACTGTGGGCCTATGATAGCTCTTGATAGACCTGTCTTTACTTCTAATAAATGAAACATCCAGTTACACAAACCTTTATGATTACAGTATTTGTTCTATTTCCAAAACTGGTATAATCAGTCTAGTTTTTCCAAGTTTTTACATCTAGGGTCTTCTCTGCACTTTTCCTTCTAGTAACTCTTTAATCTAATAGATCAAAGCAGTGGAAGAAAACTGTCTGTGCATAATTTAATATTTAATATTTTACTAATGTAAGGCTTTGCATACTGTACTAGAGTTCATCCTGGCAAACAGTGAGGGATGGGGGGGGATATACCAGTTTTCCCTATTATAATACATCCTGCCATTAGAAATAGAGAGTGAACTTTGTCTAGACTAAGATATCTGTAAGGTGCCTAAGGGAGGGGGAAAGTCCCTGGAAGCTGGCCCCTGACAGGGAAGACACCCCCTCCCCACACACACACACACTGGGTGATTGAAGATGGGACAAGACTAAAAAGATACAGGACATGCGTTGATTGCATAAATATTTATCAAACTTTGTAAAGAGTGTTAATTAGATAATAACATAATTTGGGGCATGTTATTCGATTGTCAGTCTGCAGCACAGCTCGCAACTGGTCCCTTGCCACCGGACTGACGAATCGAGAGGCACAAAGCGCCTCCCGATCCACCCCCCATCGACTGCGCTCGCAGCCGCCTGGTGGCCGCCATTCCATCACTCCCCATCGACAGGGCAGGTTGCCGCCTGCGACACCAGGCACCCCCAGCAGCCGCGGATGTCATGCCGCCGCCTGCCACACCTCACTTTGGGACCCCTCGCCGCTGCCACATGTGGCCGGGAGCGGCCTCTGGCCGCCCTGCCAAAACACCCCGCTGGTCACCCGCCGGACCACGCCGCCAGGACCGGCCGCTGGCAACCCGTTCTGGACCAGCGGCGACAGCCACCCCTTCCACCCGTGGGCCGAAGCTCGCCCGACCACACCGGAGGAGCCGCACCAAGCCCGCCAGCTGCCTCCTGCCCTCCAGCCCGCCTGCAGCCAGTTTCTCCCTGCCCTGCCAAAGACAGGTAGGCCGCGGCCCAGGGGGGGGAACACTCGCCACCGCTTCACAGACCGCCCACCGCCCGGCCTTGGGTCCATCCTCTACCCTGCTGTGCCACGAAACTCCCCAGCCCCACTAGCGCCCGCTGTCTTCAGATTACAGCGGGCTTGATTTCTAGTAAAAACATAAAACAGCATACAACCCCAAAACAATTGATGGTGGCAACAATTCACAGTCTACTTCCCCATGTGAACCCTCAACCCTTCTGAGTAGCAGTCGCCGTTGTGCTGATAGATGACCACGGCAATGTTTGGCCTCAAGGGGCTACAGATACAAAGGGGTACAAGGAATAAAAGGGGAGGGACCTTGAATCTATTGCCTGTAACTAAAAAGCAATGAATCCAGAGGGAAAAAAATGTGTGGAAGCGGGAAATTGAAGCTTTTCTTAATGTTGAGTTAAATTATGAAAATAACAACCCATTGGGTCTCTATTAAACGGACAGGACACACACACACACACACCCTTGCAGGCAGCTTGCAACCCTTATGGGAAAGGGAAAGAGGTTTCTGCCTTTTTCCACACCAGACATAGTTTTGTATACCTTTATCAGGTTATCCTGCAGTTCCCAAAGTTCTAAATTAAACAGTCTAGATCTTTGAGCCTTTCGTCCTAGGAACAGGGCCAAGAAATGGCTTCAAAGACTGAATCAGTCAAATATACGAAGTCTTGATTGAACTGCCTGAATAAAAAACAACCTGACTGAAAAAGCATCTATTATATAGGCGTAATTAATTTCAGATCCTCCTCTCCAAGGAAGTGTAGTTAGAATCACAGCAGAAGGCTCACCTTGATTTTTAAAAACCCAGTAAATCGAGAAGATTTACTTATAAACTACAGACTGTACAACTCAGCATTAAATGAATCGAGACAATGCTGCACAGATAACAGGAGAGGATCTATTCAGTTTTAATGATCAGTGGAAACACCAAAAGGTCAGCTGGGCACAATTCAACCTCTTTAGAAGAGAGGCTGGCTGGAAACCAAATGCTGTTTTATCTGATTAAATAGATCAAGGCAGTCGAAAACCACAGAGGGAAAGTCTCATGCTGATTTTCCTTGTTAACCACAGGTCAGTTTTGGAGGTCTAGATACAATGAAAAGAACCCCTTTCAGTAGCAGAACACAAGGCCCAATGTTTTTGAGCTTAAATAAAAAGCCTACTCTAGATTCTAGAGAAATAGCACTATGAACCCACAGAAAGGGAAGGACAAAAACTTGGAAGGACAAAAAAAAAAGACCAAAACTGAAGTTACTGGGAACTTCTTTGCATATTCCTTTATTACTGAGATGAGATAGCACTCCCCTAGCTAACATCAGCCTTCTAGTTGTTTATGTAGTCCTGTATGGCTGAAAGTCTACTTTTCAAAACCAGGCAAAAAGAATCACAGGTTACCATAAGTCATCATTTCTTCAAACAAAGAAGGGAAGCAAGAAATTGGAGCATGAAAAGGAGGGCAGAAGGCGCATGTAAGCCTGTGGCAGTATCACAGTCCTACAAAACTGAGAAAGTTTGGAACTAGGGTTGTCCATGGCAGCATCCGAATTGGCTGTTCCAGACACGGAGGTGGGGAGAGGAGGCACGGCTGCTGGTACATAACTCAGCACACACACCCAGGCACGGAGCTCCCCACCTGGAATGGCTGATTTGGAAACCGCCACAGTCAACACTATTTGGAACTGTGAATTTGCTTGAGGGCAGGAAGCAACCTTGCAGAGCAGTGGATACTAAATATTTATTTAAGAGTAAGATCCCTGCACCCTATTGGATCTACCTACCTATCATTGCTCTGCATGTACAGAATATTTTTTTCAGTCCTAAACGTTTAATTATATTTACAACTTTATATAGATTTGTAACAAAGGAAGCCAGGGGATCCTTCATAACCACTGGCTGTTGCTAGTATAAAATGAACAAACCGGCACTGAGCTAGTTCGGCAGATGACTACAAGCTATTCGACTCTATCTGCTCATACACAGGTTGAGCTTTCCTCTAAAAATACCCTAGGGAGTGTTTATTTACTGCCTGATGTTACGCATAAATAGCAAGGGAAACCGCAGACTTCCGTAGTTGGGATCACTGGACACCAGGTGCGTCGTGGGGGAAGATTCAATTTGCAGAAGGCAAAAGGTTGCTGGCCACACTGCCACCCACTCTGCCCAAGAGCAAAACAGCATCTTTCCCATTCAATTTTTTTAAAAAAATTAATAAAATATCCCCTGCCTATCTTCATACCTGCCCTGCAATTTAAATTGGAGCAGAGTCATTTTGCATCAACTTGGGGGATTAAATTCTGCAACAGTCTCACTGGAATTTTTTTGTGGGTAAAAACTTTGAGAATGGGTAAAATGTTCCACAATAAACTGGCCACATCCATGTTGCCCTACTGGGACATAACAATCACTGTGTGACTTTAGGCTTTCCCCCTTCCTCTGAAATACCACAAATTCTCATGGTTAGAATCCTTGCAGACTGCAAAGATGCCAAACTGCTTAAAATAAAAGTAGTGACAGCCAGACTCTCACAGGTATGTGAACACATACCTGCTCAGGGGCTCCTTGGTCCTCCCTTTCCCTCTCTCTGACACACACACACAAACTCCTTCCCTTCCATTACCCCCTGCCCTCACCCCCCTGCCTTCTTACTTGCCTGACCTCATCCCTGTTCCCTTCCCCTCCTCCTCTCCCTCCCTTCTCCCACAGATTCCTTCCTCCCTTCCACCTCCCCCCACCTAGACTCCCTCCTCCCCCCTACCCAAACTACCTGCTCCCTCCCACCTCCCCTCTACCCAGCCTCCTTGATCCTTCTCACCACCCCACCACTTACATTCAAGCCCAGCTTATCCCCTCCCCACATGTCACCCCAAAAATTGTTTTTGCTTCTGAATGAACAGGTTTTTAGGAAAACATTTTTCCCTTTTAGCTTTTTAGTGACAAAATCTGGCTACCTAATCCTTTTACCTCTGTAGATTGTCATTTTCTTCTGCCACAGTTTACAGTGAGGTGAAATGGATTACGTGTGATACATAATTTCAAGGGGGGAGTGATTGTTACCAATGGCAATAGATCTCACCACTGGACTGGAATGGCACCCCTTGCTTGAAGACTGCCAGTGAGGGGGAGCTCACCACCTCCTTAGGCAGCCTATTCCACTGCTGAACTACTCTGACTGTGAACATTTTTTCCCTGATATCTAGCCTATATCGTCCTGATATCTAGCCTATATTAGTGTATTACCCACTTCTTGCACAGCCAATTCCCCACATTTATCCAGAGCATTTGGAGTAACAGTCCAGTGGACTCTAGCTTGTTGAAACTATTTTTAACTAGCAACATTAATATTTACAACACCTATGTTCTCCCACCACTGGCCAACAGAGGGGAATCGTATGGATTTTCGGGGATGGGGTTATGTAAGCCACCTTGAGCCTTCGGGGGGAGGCGGGAGATAAATATAATAATAATAATAATAATAATAATAATAATAATAATAATAATAATAATAATAATAATAATAATAATAATAATAATAATAATAATAATAATAATAATAATTTAAAAAGCAGAAGATAAGTCACTTTAACCTCTGCAGAAAGACAATCCAAGGCTGAGATGCAAATAAAAAAAGTTTCCAGCAAAGATTAGATGTGTTTAGGGTAATGGCATTTCCAGCTCCAACAGCAAATACTGTTTAGTTCTTGGATATGCCATCTGTTTCTGTCGATGGATATAATATAGCTCTCCAACTCAAAGGTAAATTTACACTCAAAATTGTATATGGCTTAGATTATGCAGCACAGCTTTTCTCAAGCATGGAATGCCACCTCTTCCCATGACTCCAGACATCACTGGCAGAAAAGAATGAGAAAAGCAGTTTTTAACAAGTCTTTTTGATTAATCCTGCAGTCACAATGACTTTGATCTCTGTAGTAACTGTCAAGCAGTGGTCCTCTTTGTCACTCAATAGCTATTTTGTACATTACTGATGTTGCATAAAATGGTACAATGCAACATAGTAACATTTCTTTCTACCATTATTGGAAGGGGGGGGCTAAATTTACTTACACTGCCTTCAAAATCTATTAGTTAAGTCCTCAAAACATTATTTTAATTATCATAATTGAAACTGTCAGATCTAAAACTCATGAAAAAAAATCCATGAAGACACAAACATATTTATAAATGATAATATGTCATATTTATTTAGCACTTACGGTGTTCACAACACTGTATACACATTATTTTGTAATCCTGACAGCAACCCTATGAGGTAGACCAACTATTGAAAATGAGAAATAAGGTTGTCCTAAAGCCACCCAAGGAATATAGACTAAATTTCTCTTAGCTGCCTTAAGTTCCCTGTTAGTCACATCATTATCTTCTTCAGTCGGGAAATGAATAAAATAAGTATATGCCATACATCTCTATAAGAAGGGACAAAAGTATACCAGTAAAGGACAACTGAGGAACAAAAGAGGCCGAAGTGTTACTTCCCATCTTCAATTTCAAGCTTTTTGATATACGGTCCCATTAAGAGATCTGAGGTATTTTCATTCCATGTCAGTACATATTATTAACAAAAGGCCATTATTTTGGGGATAGTGGGTTTGAATAATAAATATGGTCTTGCCCTATAATGTGGTGAACACAGCACTATTCATTACGAATTCAGTGTTAAGTGTTTAACTGTCTCATTTTCAAACTGAATGTCTGCATGTGGAATCCGAGTGTGCCAAACTTTGGAAAAAGGCAATAAATGGTTGGAACACACTCCACGTCCCTCAGCCACTCCCCTCTACCCCGACAGTGGGAGCTGCAAATGCATCTGCAGGACAGGAAAATGACCGCAAGGAGATGAAAAGAAGCTTAAGCCTCCACTTTCCCTGGAAGTAACATGGCTGAGAACAGTAACAGCTTCCCTCCCACCAGCACCAAGACAATGGTCACTACAGGGTCACAGGGAGGCGAAGTCTCCCCTCCCCAGGGAAATAGTCCTGGGTAGTGGTGGGAGAGATCCCAGTTCTATCTCCAAGCAACGGATGAATTTCAGGGAAGAAGGAATGGGACAAGACGTCATAACAACCCAGATCGCATTCCTCCTTCCCTCCCAGTGAGGTTGAATGGGATCACTTACCTGGTTACATGTATTGATGTCTATTCCTCCCTTTAGGTATTCCACCACTTTGTCCAGGTTGCCAGCTCGGGCAGCTCTGAGGAAGCTTGCATTGCTGTCAGACTGTGAAAAGAAAGAGTGAAAGGCAACTGTTTAATGTTTGCCTCGAAAGTGGATATGACTAAAAGAAAAGCCTTCATACTTTTGCTACTGAGGCTTAAAACAACTGACATAGTTTGTCAGGCACTTCTCACCTAGAGGCAGTGCAGAAAGGCAAGAAACGCTCTACCATGTGTTCACATAACTTCTTGTGAAGGCGATCATCAACCACTCCCCCCAAGGTATGAGAGAAATTATGCCGCACATCAACACCTATCTGTCATGCAAGTAAGCCAGAGAAGGTTAATATTAAAATAAGCAGATTCGTGCACACCTTACCAGTGGTCATGTGTGCATTATAATAAATTACAGTTTGGGAAACTATTTAAATCAATCACCTAAAGCAGGGGTAGTCAACCTGTGGTCCTCCAGATGTCCATGGACTACAATTCCCATGAGCCCCTGCCAGCATTTGCTGGCAGGGGCTCATGGGAATTGTAGTCCATGGACATCTGGAAGACCACAGGTTGACTACCCCTGACCTAAAGCACAAAGGAAGCAACGATTTTGCTTGAAATATCAGAGACATATTGATGAAGAGCCAGTTTATTACAGATGGATCCAGTGAATGCCTAGCTTTTTGCTGGGGAGCGGGGGCACTGTTACTTTTAATAGTTCAGTCATATTCATACTGACACTGCTGTCTAAGTTCATTCATTCATTCACTCCAGTGGGCTGGAGAAACTCTACACTGTATTGTACTATAAAGCTGCTTGGACTGCTAGCCTCAATCATTTTCAGTACCTTACCCTAGAGCGGCCTAAGCTCGCCTGATCTTTTTGGATCTCAGAAGCTAACCAGGCTTGGCTCTAATTACTATTTGGACGGGAGACCACGCAGGAGGGTTGTTACACAGGGGCAGTCAATGGCAAACCGCCTCTGGATGTCTCTTGCCTTGAAAACCATATATGGTCACCTTAGGTTGATCTTGACACAAGCACACCTCAAAAAGAACCCGAAATGAGTCAACAGCACACAGCCTCTCACCGAGTTTCAGCTAGGCTTTCTTTCTCATCAGTCTCAAAGTTCTGCTCCTGCCAACCCTCTCACTCAGCTCTCTTGCCTTCTCCACATCCCTCAATTCCAAGTGTCACAGAAAGCTCCCTGTCTATTCTCCCTAGTTTCTTTCACCCATTTTAATCACCCCTGTGCCTTTGGCATTCTTCTTTCCTTGGCCTCCTTGTGTTCTGTTCACAAGATCCTCAGTTTCCTTACTTCTGTACCCTTTCTGCCTACAACCCCTCCCACAGCATGCGAGAGCTTATTTGTAATCTGACCTTTTACTTTTTTTAACAGAGCTACACATTGTGGGGTGGCTCCATTTTACTCAACTATTACAATGTCCATCTGTTCTATTTGTCCAATGGCTCTCAACATTTCTAAGTGATTATTATTGATAAACAAAAAAAACAAAACAGCTGTTTGATGGATAAAGTGGACATCCAAAAGGTGTGATTGGTCATATATATATGGTGTCATAGAATGATAATAATTCTTCTTTTTTTCTCCAGAAAAATTGATTTGGTATCTCAGCAAGCCTAAGAGAATCTCTGTCATACAGAAATATACACTGATAAGCAAGCAGATCTGCAAGTCCCTTCCTTATCCACCTTGCCAGCTAATATTGTTTACAGCAGAGAGGGAAACATGAATGGCACTGTTAATGGAGTTAAATAATGAGATTATGTAAGAATTGTGGAAGGTACATCAGACAAAGTCACTGAGATGTGGTCATTACAATGTCTGACCTAGATGTGGGTTCCCCATTATGAAGAAAGGTGGGGAACAAACAAATAAGTTTTGACCATTTGTCCCTACGGTGTGTGGAAAGTGCCACCAAGACACAGCTGGTTTATCACAATCACGTAGGGTCTTCAAGGCAAGTGACATTCAGAAGTGATTTGCCATTGCTTGACTCCTCATCACCCTCTGCTATTCCTTGGAACAGTGGTCCCCAACCTTTTTATCACCGGGGACCACTCAACGCTTGACAATTTTACTGAGGCCCGGTGGGGGGGGGTAGTTTACTCCTCTACTCTCAAGCACTGCCCTAACGCTCTCTGATCGCTATGGTAATGTTTAAACATCCCTTCAAAATAAGATACAGACATGCCACAACAATGAACATAAGGAACATTTTATTTTCATGGAAATTTTAACTCATGACAATGACAAATCAATGGGAACCCTGAGCTTGTTTCTCTGCAACGAGATAGTCCCATCTGGGAGTGATGGGAGATAATGACACCCGAAGTGTGTTGTAAAGGGCCGGGGTGGGGTGAAGTAAAGGGCCGGGGGGGGGGGGGAGAAGAAGGCGTCCTTCGAGGCTCACCTCCAATTAGTTGACGGACCACATGTGGTCTGCGGCCCACAGGTTGGGGATCGCTACCTTGGAGGTCTCCCCTTTAAATATTGACCCGGACCAACCCAGCTTAGCTTCTGACATCTGACGAGATCAGACTAACCTGGGTTATCCAGATCCAGGTACACCTATGGCAGAGGAGTACACATGGTACATGGAGAATATTTCATGGTCTGTTTTCACCAGATTGAAAGTCACAGACACCAAAGGAAATTTTTTGTGGATCTGGCCCAACTCCGCCCACACTGATGTTGAGAAGATATATGAAGTCTGATTTTCAATTCTCCTTTAAAAAGTTACATAACCTAGGCCCATGTCCTAACGAAAGCAATACCATAAAAGCTGCACTTTCCTTAAATGTATAAATCCAATTTTTATTAACTTTAGCATTGCCTCTTTTTAATATGAGTTTTTATTTTAACTCACTGGGCCATAACAAACAAGGCCATTTTGAGCATACTTTTAACCTCATTAGCCTCATTAACACTTGTCACACCACAACAAATCAAAATAATAGCACTGAGCCACATTTCACTCTAACCCAGATGGAAGCCATTAGCTCTGTTGGACCCTAATATCCTTATGAATTAATTTAAAGCAAACCATAACACATATTACATACTCTTTAATGTCAAGAAAACAGACCATCTGACTGAGTGCACTGCAGGGTGGAGAGAAGGAAACACAGAAAATCGCACCATCAAAGCCTTTTTTCTAACTTTCATCTCAGCCAGTGAAGCACAGTAAGGATGACACAGCAGCAGTGTCACTGGAAAGAGATCTGATCTAGAGCCAAAGGAGAGTTTGTGCAATGCAGCAGAATCTTTATAGCAAAAACAGGTATACTGAAGTCTATGCTATGAGCCCTAAAACATTCTAATCTGTTGAATCTTCTGGGCTATGCTCCAGTCTACAGCAAATTTCTTTTCTGATTCCAGGCAAATTCCAGGCTTGTAAAAAAATTATTTACATTATCGCGCAGTTCTTTGTTGGCTAATGCTGGTTGCCTTGAATTGTGCACCACACAGTCGTGTGGCTAGACACTGTATTGAAAATTGTGCTCCATACACAATTGTGCTCCATACACAAGCTGTTATTTGTCTAAAATTCAATCCTGAAAAGTCCAGGCAAATGTTTTCTGTTTCCATTTTGCCAACATATTTAAATCAAATGTATGATGTTCCTCAGCTTCAAGCACCATTTGGCAACAGAATGGCAAACATCTTTAGTCACTACAAACAAATTGACTAAGAAGGGGCTGTATTTTTCCAGTTGCCCTAATACCACCATTTTCCCCAATACAAATTGTACAGCATAAATTAACAAACCATTATTAGCCAAGCATATCAATATACCCACAGCAGCAAAGCTTGTGACACTTTAGTAATGGCAAAGCCGCATATCACCAGTATGCTACGTGAGTGCAGGAAAGATTCTTTCCAAAATCTGGGAACAATAATCAGCAACCATTTCCTTATCACTATCATCCCTGAAAATAAATTCCTGCTTTCAATTTCAGTCCATCCCCCCAGCATACCCAACCATAACAAAAAACCCTACCTAAGCAACCTAGCTGCACTCCACTTGTGGCAGATTAAGCACATACACCAGTTTGGTGTAGTGGTTAGGAGTGCGGACTTCTAATCTAGCATGCCAGGTTCAATTCTGCGCTCCCCCACATGCAGCCAGCTGGGTGACCTTGGGCTTGCCAGGGCACTGATAAAACTGTTCTGACCAAGCAGTGATATCAGGGCTCTCTCAGCCTCACCCACCTCACAGGGTGCCTGTTGTGGGGAGAGGAAAGGGAAGGCTGCTTTGAGTCTCCTTCGGGTAGAGAAAAGTGACATATAAGAAACAACACTTCTTCTTCTACCAGCACATACACATATATAGTCTTAATGGTAGCCCCTGCGAACACCCATCCCTATCCAATATTACCTATCTGCCACATATAGTGTTCAGTACCATTCTTTAGTGCTCCAAAACTCCTTGAAGAGTCTGCATAGCCTACCTCAGTTTCCATCGTCTCAGTATCATAAATGTCAATTGGGTACTTCTGTAAACTATTTTTGTCACTGAAATATAGGAGATTAAGATAGCTAGAGCTCCACTGGCATTGCTTTCCCTCTTTAACGATGATGCATGGAAATGAGCTTGCCACATTCATGTATGTTTGCAGAGGCAGAGGTGAGGGGCCAGCTCTGAGGTGATAGCAGGAAAAGGCTTAGTACTACTGGGAGGGTTGGGTGGGAATGGGTCTTAATGTTTTTATTGTTATGTATTGTAATCATGCTTTAATTATGGTTTTAATTCTTGCAAGCCACCCTGAGCCCACCTTTAGGGCAGGGTAAAAATCAAAATAAATAAAATAACTAATGCTAGTGAAAGCTGGCAGAAGTCAAGATCAGATTTGTTTTGACTCTGTATGTGGAGAAGAAAACAATCCGGAAATAAGCTAGGACTAAGAATCATGATACAGGGTCTGAATGCAACACCAAACCATGGTTTAGAGTAGAGTAGATTAATACATCAGGTTCATATCCTGGTTGACAATGCTCTAATTAACCACAGTTAGTGTGAAGGTGCAGATTCAGACAATCAATTAATCAAACTATGGTTCTGTGTTATGCCTGACCCCACCCATAGCCTTATAGTGAAAGCTTCCCAAAATGCTGGCTACTAATTATAATTCACTTGCTAACCAATATGTAGCCATATACAACATGTACACAGCCACTGCCCATGCCAGTGGCCACCACACCGAATATGAATACTAGGGCCCAACATTACCTTCAGTAATACCCCCTAACAGGATTTAAGGCTTCCTGCTGTCTCTACAGATCACTTTTTCATGTCTTCTCCAGAGAAAGTAAGTACTGCTTTCTATAAATTATTTAATTACTTCTTTCTGTATATTATTTCTGCCTTGAAACTGCATTCATAAAGTCATCTCTTGGCTTTTTCAAACCTTTATGTGCCCTGTATGGTCAAATCAGGATTAGGGCTCATTTCTTCTCTAGTCACAAAGCAGTGCCCATAGAAAAAAAGCAAAAAAGTGTCCTTAATCCACCTTAACTTGTTTATCTCTTGCTGTGTGTATAATGCTGGGGTCAGCCAAGACGTAAAGATCCTTGGAATGTCTTACATGTCCACTGGCTTTGGCACTGAAGATACAGCCTTATATTTAAGTCCTATTAATTTTCAGGTTGCGTACTAAGAACTCAGATCATATTACCCACGTCACCTTCTCATTTCTACCAAGCAAAAGAAAATATATTATATACTGTGAAAATGCGAAATTGATAGGTAATTTAAAATATCTCCTTTCACTTTCAGAATAAATGTAATGGTTAAAGCTGTCTCTGGCATGAGACTGCACAGGGGATTTATTATTACTCACCTTTGAAAACCGTGGGTTGGATCCTAACAGATTTTTTTGTTGGCAAAAATAAGGGCCCCCCTTTAGTCACTGAAAAAGCTACACTGGAGACACATGAGGATGAAAGTCATGCAGAATAGGATCTGCAATGAAGATGGAGGAGTGATCAGATTGAAAAGCTGATGGAATCCAACCAATTTTTTTTTAAAGCATGACATAGCATCCTCAAAAATACTTTACCAATACAAATGAATTCTGATTCCGCAAATATGTAGGAGAAAATCTCTGACAGCAGCATGATTCAAGCAAATACGATGCAGCTGTATGGAAATCTGAAGGACAAATGCATTACAGAAAAAATATTCCTATCAGCTGAACTCTAGACACAGTCACATGAATACAAGTTGTAAATATCTGTTCCACATAATATATTTCTGGTAAGGGCTTGGAGGAGAAGCGTGTCTCATGGCTTAAGTGCCACTCAGCGCTTAACACCCACTCAGGGTGGCTGTCCCGCCCCTGAGTGCCTCCTCCTCCAACTGGCTTGCCTGTCTGTCCAACGGCCAGACAATCGACTTCCCCTGACCACCCCCTACTCCTTCCACTTCCTTCCGAAGCTCAGAGTGTGCAGATCCCTGCTGGTGAGCTCCCTAACAGCTGCCTGCAGCCTTTCCAGCCCTAGGGGGAGGGAAGGGCTGTCCGCAGAGTTCTTCTACCCCCTCCTCCCAATCTAGCGCCTGTTGTATTCCTGAGTATAATGGGCTTGGCCCCTAGTATTCTACATGAAACCTAAAACTCCTTCTGTGTTCCTCTTCAAAAAGATATGATGTCTTATATGTTAGACATGCAGGTTTTACTTGACTTATGTTATAACCACAGAATGTGAGAAAGAGCATTTGAAGAAAAATTATTTTCAAAGTAAGAGCTAAGTGGTTAATTCTTCTGGATAAAATACTATTGAGAAAATAAAAAAAGGGTCATCTGGACAAACTATTCAAATCATGTAGAACTCATACTATAAAGGAATATTTTGGTCACACAATATAGAATGACATGGTGGTTGGCTGCTTTAGATGACTGACAAAATGACTATCATAGATACACAGGCATATCATGACACTATTGGCACAGAGGGTACATTCTTTCAGTATGTTATTATGTCTTCCTACAGTGTTAGTTTAATACCAGATCCCTTACAGGTAATCAAAATAGTTCAGTCTATTGATTACTAGCTAATTTCCGGGATTGCTCAAAATTGGCATCATTTCACTTGGCATAAATCTGTACTGCTGTTCTTGCTTTGTCATCATTATAATTCTTGGTTTTATAAGGGTCAAGGCTTTTGGTGAAAAGGAGAGCTTGATATATGTCACAGTACAATATACTGAAAAGAAGATGTTATGTGGAAACCACAAATATGAAAGCATTTGTAGAGAATACTGTGCAGAAAAGAAGTTCTGTTATAGGAAGGCAAAACAACAGGATATTTTTAGTAATTTTAGAGACCTCCGCAACTCAGAGAAACATGATTTTATTTAAAGGGCACAAGCCAAGCCTCCCAGTCTATAGAAAATGACTCAATTGGATCTGGCTGTAGTTCCACAATTAATCTCCTGTTCATGTAATTGCAACTACATTTTGTATCTTTTCTCTGCCTTTCAAGGAATATATGCCCTACCTCAGACTCCTGTAGAAAAGAAACACAATTTCATTCATTGTTTTGTTTCAAGCAGACTTGACGTAGCTTTATTAAACACCCTTTGTTTTAATTAGGAGTAGGGTAAGGTGACCAGATTGTTCCCACTTTTGGAGGGACATCTGGGGGCACCTGGCAAATTTTACTTATGTTGAAATTAAAAAATATATATTACAATACTATTTTTGCGTTCTATGCGTTCTATGAAATTTTTTGTTGCTCCATATATAGACCAAACTTTAATCAAGAACGCCCCTGGTCAATGATGTCCTGCTTTACCAATGTTAAAATCTGGTCACCTTAAAGTAGGGAAACTTTTAATGGGGTTCATTTCTATCACAGTGCAAGTTTTCTCCACAACTTTAAAAAGCCATCACTGGCTATTAAATTGCCATACACACACAGAGCAAACACTTGCCAAGAGACTGGGGAAATTGTGCCGAACTTCATGCAGTACACTGCATCTTTAACAGTAGTTGTGGCAGAAACCGGAAGAAAGATATCAACAGCAATATGCAAAGTCCTCCTCTTGCCAAGGGACGAGAGAATCATGGTGATAATCATTGCAGGTGATAATTTTTAGAATATTTACATGCCCCTGCTAGGATTACTAACTTCTAGGTGAGGCCTAGAGTTCTCCTGGAATTACATCTGATTTCCAAATTGAACAGAACAGTTCCCCTGGAGAAAATGGCGGCACTGGATAGGCTATGTCATTACATCCCTGCTAAGCTCTCCCCAAAATCCACCCTCCTGATGTTGCCTGTCAAAAACTTAAGGAGTTTTTCAACCATCCTTACCTCCTGCCCCCAAAAGCTCACCATAATGGAAGGCCAAATCATTTTGTTCAAATATCAACTCATTTTTGGCCAGTGTGGATCTGTTCCAATTTCATATCTCCCAACTGGAGACTGAAAAGTTCTCCATTCTACAGGGTAAGAAAAGTACAATAACATACACCTAAACTTGCATTCTTGGTTTCTTTGTTTCATTTTCTAGAACATTTAGACCAAAAAAGTGTTCTGAAGATTCTAACACCTTCATACTGTGTTTGATTACTAGATGACCCCAGTGAAAAGTATATTCTCTTGCACTCTGATTTTTAAAAGTGATTTATTATTTATTTATGAAATTAGTATACTCAAAGAAATGTGAGTCCAAAAATGATTCCAGAAAAGAAACCTTTTTTCTGTTCTAATACCCATCTGCCTCTCCATTCAGAGTTCAAGATAAGTTTCATTTGAAGAAAATGGACGAAAGTTCATGGAATATCTTCAAGACATGCAAACCTTTTATAAAGTCCTCCTGTTTGCTACTATATCCTATTACATTATTTCACTGACATGCATACTGTTCATGATATAGTTTTTGTTTTTAAATTTTACTATTAAATACTGAAGCAAAGAATATAGTACTGCTTTTGCACCCAGATACTAGAAGACTTACTATTTATTGCGCCCTTCCCCTTTTCACCTGTGTGATAAGAGTAGGAATGTCCACTGGGCTCATGATTTTTTTCATTGCCACACCTCTGCTTTGTTTACTACATGTGTGAGAGATCGCATTGTTCTCTTAATGAAAATTCACCTCTATGAACATGGATATGAAAGTATTCCATATTCAAGTAAACATGTGTGGCATCTTCTGTGAGGGGTGGAGGAGTAAATGGTCGAGCCCACAGTATGATCCTGAGAGAAGGCAGGAATAAAGTCCAAACAGCTATGACAGCTATGTTATGAGAACTGTTACCTTTGGGAAGCAACAAGACTCAAGAGCCATTTTGCAAGAGAAGACAGTCAATGGCAGTACAGAAGATAATATTGGGCTCTGAACTTGTCTCACTCTTGGCCATTCCTTGAGTACTAACCCTATGAACATAGAGCCAAGAATCCTTCTTCCATCTCTAATGTCTCTTGTAAGCTATCATTCTTGTTAAATGGGCCATGTAATCTTTTCCTCAGATCCTATCAGTGCCTCTATTTGTTATTTATTCATTTATAAGAACTCATAATGTACAGAATTATATACTTAAGCTTTTCCCAGAAGTTCTCCACATTTCCAGTTTTCCATAATTTTTCTGTAGTCTTCTGGACAAGCTCCCCAGTTTTCAAGGAACCCTTGTAGAAGTTCTCCTGCTATTTTTTTAAAAAAACCTCTAAAAATTGCCATCTTTACTAAATGAATATAATATTTGTGTGAAATGAATGTTTGGACACATTCCTTACTTTGATAAACTACCTGGTCCTAAACAAAGTATTCTGTATTATATAATGTCAGATTTACAGCTGTACTCAAAACAGAAAAAACATTACACCCTGGTCATAAAGTAATCCACTACACTGAAAAGTCAGTCTAAAGCTGCAGTCCTAAGGAAACTTTCCTGGGAGTAAGTACTATTGACTAACATGGGGCTTACTTCTGAGAAGGCCTTCTAAGGACTGTTTACTGAGACTCTCCTGCTCAATGATCATTTTCCTTTCCAATGTAATATGTACATTGTCAACATAAAAATAACTTTGAAGCTACAGTTTATCAGATCTAGAGTTTCTCCAGTGAAGATGGTCCCTCTTTCTTCTCAATATTTAATCAAACAGACCTTCTGTCTGCTGTTTGCAATCTTATCTCTTTGCATGCACCCCAAAAATATTCCATGTACCACTTTGCTCAGTTCCAGATTTCTCTCCGCATCAACTTATATCCAGTTAGTGCTACCCAACAGAAATGTAAAGGTAGACATATTGCCATTGCTCTAGGTGGCCACCAGTTGACCCAACAAATTTAAATAATTAGAAGAGGCATTTTCACACCTGTGTTTACAATCACAAGCTTCTATGTTTATCAGGTGCTGTACTTTCTTTAAACTCACCACTGCCTCAGGATCTTTACTATCTTCACTGTTGCAGCCATAGTAGTCCATGAATTTCTCCACATCCTGTATGTTCCCTTGCAGTCTCACACCTTTATCCGTGTGGCAAGTCTGGCAGAGGGGTGCATTGCCCATATCAATCCTCCAGTTAACTCCTGCAAGTGGGGCTGAGTTTGCAGCGTCCAGAACACACCTACTGGGCAGATGACTTGACACAATCCGGGAGGAGAATTGCTGCCCCTATAATCTGCTCCCTTCGCTGGAGTTTTCTTTCAGCTGGCTGTCCCGAGTCAAAAAGAAACCTCAACAACTGCACAGCGCATTCAGTGACCATTTCCAATTCAGGCACAGCCTGTCTATTTTTACACCTACCAGGCCAGCTATGCATGTAAATTGACTGGGGAGGGGGAAGCTGTTTTCTAGCACACAGCCCACCAGACTAGCACACAGAGTTAAAGTCCCACTGTGTGAAATGCCTCCACATGCAAGGGTTATTGAATTACCCAGCTGCATGCCTTTGAATGTTTTGATTTCCCACCCCCACCCCTCTCAACTGCTATCATTGTCCCACAGTGCTTACCCAAAACACTACATTTCAGAAGGCTGAACGCTAATGCCTTGGCGCTTTCCATATAAAAGGGTTAAATGTCAACTATTCAGTGTTTATCATGCTACCAAAACATTTCCATATTCCTCTTGTAGCTTTCAATAAAAATGTTTCCACATGGTTTTTTATATGAAATGCCGGCATAAATCTACACTTTGAACTTGTTTTAGGCTTAAGAATCATATTTGGGATTTTTTCCTGTCATTTGATATAATTATGGTATTTGAACATCACTTAAACTACTTGTCTAAGCAATCATTTTTTAAAAAATGTGTCTATTTTATTGTTCCCCACCACTACTATTGTACATTTACTTTCAGAGGTATAAGGGGGGAAACAGTCATGTTTTCATATCAAAACTGCAAAGAGAGTTTGCATGGTATACAAACTTATATTATTAATGATGAAATAAATTCAGAAGATACCAAATACATACGCAAAATAACTGTCAACAGTTTCCCCTCAGCTATTTTGACAAACATTTCGAGTATGTCCTACTTTTTGTACAAAGTTCAGGTGTATTTCATTTTGGAGATTCAATTGATATTTAGGACTCTGCTGTCATCAAGTCCCACATTTCTGTTCAGCTATTGATTTCTACCATCGCGCTTCACATCAGCCAGAGTTTAGAAACAGATCGTTGTGTTTTTCACCCGTTAGGATTACTGACCCATGTGGAATTCTCTCCCATGTCAATTATGTCAACTTGATTTTAAATGGCTCTATGCTTCCCATCCTCCCCAACTGCAAAACTTTTGGTATGTAGATGTTTCATGTAGATGTAGATTTCTGAATAGCAGTTCTTATGACATAGCTAGGTATGTTAACATGGCTCAATAAATTTGACTGGAATGTCATAGAATCGGCTGAAGTTGAATCCAGCCAAACCAGAGGTCCTCTGGCTGGGCTGGCACATTGAGGAATGGGTGATACAGCTCCCATGATTTCACATTTAATGCCAGTACCTAACATCAAAAGCTTGGGTGTGGTCTTGGACCCTTCATTAACAATGGAAACCCAAGTCATTTTTCCATCTATGTCAGGTGAGGCATCTTGCCCCATATCTCACAGAGCTGGATCTAACTAGTGTGATTCATGTGACCACTTCTAGACTAGACTTCTACAACTCATTCTATGCAGGGCTGCACTTGAGATTGCTCCAGAAACTCCAACTGGTCCAAAATGTGGCTGTACAAGTCCTGACAGGGGCGACAAAGAGTAGTACATTTGAGACCAGGTAGTAATTATTCAACTCTTCAGGATCCAGAGTAGATTTCTATCAAAATCACAAGATGTCATAGTCCCATTGTATACGGGACTGGTCAGACCACACCTGGAGTACTGTGTGTAGTTCTGGAGGCCTCATTTCAAGAAGTACGTAGATAAAATTGAAAGTGTACAGAGGTGAGTGACGAGGATGATCTGGGGCCAAGGGACCAAGCCCTATGAAGATTGGTTGAGGGACTTGGGAATGTTCAGCCTGGAGAATAGGAGGTTGAGAGGGGATATGATAGCCCTCTAAGTATTTGAAAGGTTGTCACTTGGAGTAGGGCAGAATGCTGTTCCCGTTGGCTGCAGAGGAGAGGACACGCAGTAATGGGTTTAAGCTACAAGTACAACGAAATAGGCTAGATATCAGGAAAATAATTTTCACAGTCAGAGTAGTTCAGCAGTGGAATAGGCTGCCTAAGGAGGTGGTGAGCTCCCCCTCACTGGCAGTCTTCATGCAAAGGTTGGATACACACTTTTCTTGGATGCTTTAGGATGCTTAGGACTGATCCTGCGTTGAGCAGGGGGTTGGACTAGATGGCCTGTATGGCCCCTTCCAACTCTATGATTCTATGATTCTATGATCTGGTTCAAAGGAGTTACTCCATGTGAATGCTTTCCTGCCATGGTATTGGGTTCCATTTACAAAATGGTAGAGATAATTCTGCATTTTGTCTCCCCTTTGGGACTTTTGAAGCCACACTGTAGATTTACAGTTGATGCACCTGACAGAAAGGCAGCCACCGAGGTCCTCTGCTGACTGCATCTTCCCATGAAGCTTATTTTCCACCAGAAAACCACTGAAGCTTCATAAGAAACTAAGATTGTAGGCTAAGTAAGAGCACAGTGGGTCTCTGTGGAGAGGAGACCCACTATTAAAGCAACTCCTTTCCCTCTCCATTCTATGGACTTGCAGGCCCCAAGAAACTGTGGCAATTAATGGGACAGCCAGCCAGCCAGCCTGGCCTGAAACAACCCCCTGTTCCAGAAGAAGATGTAGACAAGTCATAGACTTACAAATTATTGTATAAGGTAATCTACATCATTAGAGAATTACAAGCATGGGGACCCACAAGAACATTGCAGAGGAGTGGAAATCCTACTCCCCTGGACCTTGACTGCCCACAAGGCTCCACACTGGGCTGCCACCTCATGTTTGAGCCAGGACATGTTGCCCCATCGATTCCTGCTCCCGTACCGAGGAGCATTTGGCCCACTGCACCTCGTCCACCCTGGATTTGTGTTCCCACATGGGAGACAGGGCAACAAGTTTCTGCCACACTGTAGGGCAGTGTGGGCCTGTTTTTTAAAAAAAATTAAGAATGCGGTATTGTGTACCAAAACATGCCAAAGGTGGCTCCACCACTCTGTACAGCACAGCAGAACTGCTGAAATTTTTGTTTCTTCCAGGATGCCATACTTCAGACGAGGGTGGGGAGCAGCCTGGCTAGGACTGCCCAACTCTTTCACAGCCACATGTCCCAGGCCCAACACAGGCCTCATTGCTGCCCAGGGCAAAAAAGGAAACAAAGTATTATCCGCATTCTTTTGCCACTGGGCAAATGAAGGCGTAAGTTGGGCCAGGCTTGGGATGGCCCCGGGCTGGCACTGACATTATGCAGAACCCAGAATTTGTCCTGACACCAGATGAGTGGGGAGGCAGGACAAATTACAGGTGTGGAAAAGGTACTGCTCTTCCTAGACTTTTCCTCTTGTACCTCAGCTTCCTTTCCTTCCCCCACCTCCTCCTAATCTTGTTCTTCTCTGTAACCATAACCTTCTTGCTTCTTCTCTCTCCTTCCTTGCCACTTCCACTTCCTCTACCTTAGCCTACATTTCACAGTGAAGGGGGGGCGCACCGAGCAACAAGCTGTACAACTGTACATAACCCATGTATGTATTACAAACTTTGTTTTTAAAGGCTACATCCTATACAGGAGATAACTTTGAGAGAACATTGTAATAGAATTCTACTGGACACTATATATAACACAATTTTAAAGATCTCATATAATGGGAAAGGATATCCACAGAATCTGTTATAAAGACGGCAAATCAGTGATAAAGACGGCTAACAAGCACTCCTTTCAAAAATGACTTGCAGATGGTCAAGATCTATATAGATACCTAATACAAAGAAAGGGATAAGCTTTCTGCCTGTGCTTTTAGAACAGTATTAGGTTTGTTTGTCAAACTAGTTCTAAGTCATTAAGGACAAAATACTCTGAAAGCAATTTTTTTTTCATCTTCTGCCAAACTTAGTCAAGGCACACCATTCATTCAAACTAAGTATATTTTTAGTGACTTAGGTTTCAAAGTCCTTATGCAGGGTTCCCATGTTCTTGTTAGTAAAGCACTTGTTATTTGGATCTGTTTCTCTGATAGTTCCTATCAGATAGAAGTTGAGAAACCAAACACAGAAGCTATTTGTTATAGTACTCTGTTCTGTGAGGCATTCTAAGTGATAAACAAATAAATGTATATAGTTGGTTGCTGCCGCCCGCCCCCAACATAAGCTTATGCCCTTAAACGATTAAATTTCTGTGAATTCATTTTATTTACTATGGAGTGTATTAATGTTCACTTTGTGTGACACTGTAATTTTAAAGTTTTTTTGTTTGCCGCGTTGTGAACGGCACCATTAAAAAAAAAAAGTCCTTGGTCAGGAACCGGGTAGAGGGAGGCGGGTGCAAGGGTGCAACAATGCTTACTAGACTATTGCGTTTCCCTCACCATTCGGCAAACCCCTGGTTGTTCACTGGTTGCTCACTGATGGGACATGCAATTGAGGGTGGCAAATTGAGTTTTGGTGATTTCCCTCATTGTGAGTTAAATCTGGCCAAAACTCAAGACAGCTCCTGGACAGCTTCAGGATGCAGGCAACGTGGAGGAGGCTCTAAAAGCCGCCAACATCCGGAGGCTGTCCAGGGGCAGATTCCTTGTGCAGAATCTGTCAAGGTGAATTGAACAAACTTTGGCCAAGATAATCAACAGGTAAGAACAGACAGAATTTCATGTCACTCCAGAAGGGTAATCATGGTAGTCTATTTCAGTGAAAGCAAACAGGGGTATTGCAAACCCTTTAACTTTTTACCAGCTTTGTGGATTGGCTGCAACCCACTTTCTCAGATGCATCTAGTCTCTAGCATACAAATCTGTTAGTCTTTAACATGTCACAGAACTCCTTCCTTCATAATATAACTGATTAAGGTAGTTTGGCTCCTTGATAAACTTAAGAAGTTTGTTTTCCACTGGCCTTCCCAATTTATGATGCTCTTCAGCAAGGAATCTTAAGGTTATTCAGCGAGCAATTTTAAGTGTAGGATGCCATTATGAATTCAGTCAATATTATTGTATTTTTTATTCTGACTCATGCACACTCTTAACACTGACATTTCTTTAATTTAGATTCATTTATTCATATTGATTTTGTACAACACAGAGGAGAGATCAAAGGGTCAAAATGCTGAGAAGGACACACTCCAGTACAGCAGGTGCAGAACAACTCTTGGGATTTTGGAGATGAAAAGCATCTATAAATCCATCAAAGCATCATGTTGTCATCCAAGCCATGGAATGCATAGATGCTGTAACAGGATTTATTCTTCTTAAGGGGAATAAAATAGTTTCTGTTTCTGCTTCGTGCCATTTTTTCAGCTGTCTTTTAGAAATTAGATTTTTAATTGCAAATAAACATGTACTGTTGGAGAAACATCAACCAAAGTTATACAACAGGGCAAATAGGTGGCAGGATTTTTGTATTATTTTCCTTTGGCACTTACACTACATCCTACACTGCTAAATATATCCAACAGCAAGATGTATAAATAGCTCTACTGCTGGTAACTGGGCAAATAATAATAATATGTTGCATTATTTTACAGTGCATCACAAGCGTCTAAAGCAGGGGTAGTCAAACTGCGGCCCTCCAGATGTCTGTGGACTACAATTCCCAGGAGCCCCTGCCAGCGAATGCTGGCAGGGGCTCCTGGGAATTGTAGTCCACGGACATCTGGAGGGCCGCAGTTTGACTACCCCTGGTCTAAAGCATTTCAGATACGTTGCCAGCAGTCTAATCAGCAACTCTGTATCATCAACACTGCTATAATAGTAGGTATGAGAATCATAGAAAGGGCCATACAGGCCAACTAGTCCAACCCCCTGCTTAGTGCAGGATCAGCCTAAAACATTCGTGATCTATCCAGCAGTTGCTTAAAGACCATCAATGGACAGAACTACAATTCAGTTACTACAATTCAGCCTTCTTAGCAATTGCACTAGGTACATATATTTCAAAATACAAAGAAAAGCAATATTTTGGGAAGCAGTACCAAGATATCAAACGCAGGAATTAACAAAAGCACTATCTAGCTTTTCTCTATTTTGACACATAAGACTCAAACTGAAGATGGGTATTTAACAAAATATTAAAAATAAACATGTGATTCCAAATATTTCCTTCATTGTAAAGTTACTTAGGATTAGGGCTAAATTTTGAATAAGTTATATTATCACTTCTTGTTTGACCATATGAGACCACCATTCTTTCCTAACCATGGGATGCATAAAAGGGATAAGTGATCTTGAAAATCATGCTAACACAACCTAATTTGCACAATGGCTTAAAACCTACATTTCCTCTAGAATGTCCTGAATGAAGAGGCTAGTTGTTAGATACTGTAGAAACTACAATTTATTCTCAAGATCCCAGAAACAATAACAGTCATGACAGACCAATGGTCTAGCCAGTGTAAGGGCAGATTTATGTGTTCTGTGAGTTTTCAACAGAAGGATTAATCATTATAACTCCAAGGTTTCAGGGAAATGTTTGGAATATGGGCCTTAACTTCAGTGCCATAGATACAAATGGATATGAGCTATACTGAATGCACTATGCATACCACCTTTGCTATTACAACTTTTCTTGCAATGTTGTTCAATCTTTTCTCTAATAATTTATGTTAGCTGGTCATATATTAACTCACTGTTTTACTTAAGACACTGAACTAGAACACAGCAATGTTCCATATGGAAAGTTATTTTACTCACTGTATTTTAAAGTAAGATCTGTAAATGCAGATGACCATAAAATGCCCTAAAATCTAAAGCATAAAATGAAAAGCCCTCCACTAAAAAAATCAATAATTACAAATGCTTCCTTAAAATAAAAATCTCCTAAATTCCATTTCTATACTCTAAATTGTTTAGAAGATTAATCTTGCCAGTTCTAGAGAAAACAAGAGTTGTCAATCCAAGAGATAAAATATGTTACTTCATCCAGTGTGAAAATATGGAAATTGCTCAATTAATAATTGCCTAGAAATTCTGCAACATTAGAGGCAGAAGAAGAATGTCTTTTGACAAGGAATACTTCATTCTCTTATTGAAATTATATAACGACCAAAGCATCCATCTAAAATCTCTGTTTTACATGAGCAACTCTCGTTGGTGATCACAGATCCAGCTGAGCTGCAAAAGAAATGGTCCCTCAGAAGCAAGAGTTACATAAAGAACTCCCAAGTGTAAGCACAGAGGAACACTGGCATTTTATCAGCTTCACAGGGGAAAGCAAAAAAACAACAACATAACACTTCCAAGAGGGAAGAGGCTTGCATTAGAACTTCAGTTCATTCCAAGGTACAATACATGTAATGATTGATCTTCAGAAGTACCAGTTAAAATCCAAAGAATATCAAGCTTACTATCTTATCAACATGGAAACCACTTGTCTCTAATCCTTTTTATGGTTACGGTGTTGGAGACTGGAGAAAGGGACAGGGAATCATGAGTCTTTCCCAGCTAATCAATGATCAATTATTGTCTGTATTAGTGAGTGGGCTAATGACTAGCAGTGTCTACTAGTTGAACCAGATCCCTTGAATTCTACCCCATTTCTGCTTAACACTGTCAATTATTAAAATAATTCCCTCAAAAGTAAGGTTTTACCCATGAGTTCCATTAATAATAGTTTTTTTAAAAAAAGAATAATATCACATCGCAACTGGGCAAATGTGAAAGGAGTTACATGACATATGCATACACTGTCAATAGCACATTCATTCCAGAAATGTCTCCACATGAATTCTTATGCTTATCTGATGCTCTTTGTAATAGCCATAACCGTTCTTAAATAAACATAAACAATGATATTCTTATATCCCTTTAAAACTGATAGGGGGAATGTCTGAATTCTGCCATATGTGCCAAATCCTTTTGCTGAAGTCTCTGCAAAGCCAAAATTAATATGAGAAAAACAGGGAATTAACCATATTCTCTTCATTTATACCCTTTCATTGTCCTCCTCTGGTCCATTCTATCATTACACAATTTTGTGAGGTAGGTTAGGCCAAGAGTGTGATCAGCCCAAGGTCCCCCAGCAAGGTTCCATGGTTGAATAGAGAATTGAACCTGGGTGTACCATACTCTAGTCTGACACTATAAGAAACTGGCCACCTATATTCTTGACTGAAGATACAAATGTTGAATACCAGGCTCAACTCTATTTAATAGCTGATCTGTAGCAACAAAGCCCTTATCAAGAACATCCCTCCCAATGACCAAGCAGGCAACATTATGGTTCAGTGGCCTGACTTCTCTTATGTTGTCCATACCTCACAGTGACATGCCTCATTCTATACATCCAAATACTTGCAGAAAGGAGACCAGCAGCCATGCCCATTGGTTCAGTTCTGGAAAGCAAGAACCTCGTCACTTGGACAAGAGAGCCATGAGGAGATGACTGAGGGAAATTTTCCCTCACTATGTAGATGCCTAAGGATTTGAGAGTAAACTTGCACTTTTACCATAGCCCATGCTGTGCTTGCTAAACATGACCTCTAGTTAGGATCCAATCTGTCAAATTTATGACCAAGCCAACTGGATCACTCGTCTCCCAAGCCAACACAGAGAAGGTGGGAGAAAATGATCTTATTCCCAAGGCCTGTTAAGGAGAAGTGTCCTTAAAAAGTTCTGCTTGACCATCTGCTAGTTGCGCACAACTTTTGAAAAGGATTGGAGGGTGGATTGCCATGATGGCAAGAAACCGAAAGTGCAAAAGTAGAGTGCCAATTTGCAGGGCACCACCTCCCTAAGCAGAATCCACTTGTAGACAAAGACTCAGGGCATTTGTGCACAATGGAAAAAATAGTGTTACGCCAGCATAATGGCATAATGATAATTTTATTGCGCCTTCAGGCATTCCTCACCTTCTTGCTGTCTTGCTTTCCTTTGCCGCTTTTTTGCACTCCTTACACTTCACATTGTCTGATTGAAATGGCGGAAGAGAGCAACACATTTTACACGGGATTCTCTTCTGCCTGTCCATCAATCCAGGCAACCAATCCTCTTTCTCAAGGTTTTAAAGGGCCTGTGATGGCCACTATTTTTTTTTATTTCATCCTACTCCATTGAAATGTTAAAAAATGTCTCTTTAAGTGTAATTTCTTTCCATTGTATTTGAATCCTGACCAGGCAAGAGTATGTGAAAGTGAAGAGACACGGTGGAGACCGCTGAGGCTAGCCATGTGGCTTGCTGGGTGCTCTCCTTTCGCTCATGCCAGATAGTTGGGGGAATCCACTTTTAGGGATTCTCCAACTTTCACTATAAAATGGAGGATGTAGCTGCCAGTCTGCTACTAGGAAGTTGCATGTTGATGATGTCATGCAAAACACCAAAAAGATGGTGTCTGCAAAAGGTAAGCATTATTTTATTTTCCAGGTGCAGAAAGGCTCTTGATTATCCTGCCCATCAACAGAGTCTCACATTTCAGCCCACTAAAGAGGCACAAGGCAAATTTGCTCCCATCGGCAAATATGGAACAAGATACACTTTCAAAGGGCTTACAAGGTTTTTGAGATAGGAACCTGGCCCAAATTTTTATAGCTATTTGTTTTAAAACACAAGACTATATTCCTTTATCTGCTTTAACAGTATCCCACATGGGTTAGTACAAAGAGTTTTTTCTTGAAAGTTTCAAAAGCAAGGAAATTGATATTGTCCCATTTTCCCTATGACATTTTACCTCACTCCTTGCTAATGCATGCCTAGAATGGAAAATCTTCTAAGGGACAATAAATAAAATATCAAGTTGCTTCATAAGCTCTTCTGCTGGAAACAGGGCATGTATAAAGGCTGTTTTTAACTGGTGATGGTCATGTAAAAATCTAAACATGGATTCTGACTGGAACTACTTTGTGACAGCACTCTTTGACATACTAAGGCTACCGCCTCATTGCAGTAATGTCCTTGTGAGCAAGGAGTTCTGTGAAGTAGTGGGCTTATATTAGCATAGAAGCCACAGCTGCATGATCCTTTTGAACTTAGCTGACTTTGGGACCCAAGGTGGAAAGAAGGTAGAATGGAAGGAAGTTATGAGGTGGATGAATATGAAATAGGGAGAGTTCAGAACAGGAACTAACTCAGTTTGGAAGCCTCACCCTATTACGAATCAGGCCTGGGGTTGCAAAATCTTGGAAGGCAAGGGGTGAGGTATGAGGCTGATCCAGTCTCCATCCACTCACAGGATGAGCTAATGCAGTGGTGAAACCTAGGAGGATCGAGGAGTAGAGATTGTGTACCCAGCTCTTCTGGCTGATGTATCAGGAAGGAAATGAAAACACAAAAAGGAAGCCCGGGAGCTACAGTTTATAGAGAAACTGCTTTTGAAGCACAAAAACATATTCAGCTGAAAATGAAAATGTGTGGCTGTTGTAAAGGTCTTAAAGATACGTGCAGCAAATTCATTTGTTTTAGAAGGTGCTAAAAAGTTAAAAAATCACCTCTTTCCTATTATTTCCACTGGATAAACAGAAGATCATTTGGCACTTTACCAGAAGGGAGGAGGTGGTCATGCTATGAAGAACTGGCTAGTAAGGCTCAGGCCCCTCTAAATTTGGGGCTCAGTTCATTTGTCAGGAACTTACACATTCCCACTGGGGGATGGAACCCAATCCCCCTTTCAAAGCTAAACAGCACCGTAGATAAATTAGGTTTTGAATGGAAGTAACATTGTTTAGTATACTCAGGAGTGTCTTTTCCTGCCAAGGAACAGGGGATTTGTAGGGTCATCTGCTTCCTGATTAAATCAGGTTTAGGATTAATTTCTCTCAAGAGGCAAAATTTTATTTATTTTCACTCCACTTACTTAGATATTAAACTGGCAATTGATCCAGAAATCTCAAATAGCATTCTTGATTCTGTGCCTCAGCACATAACAGAATAACATCAGGATCAATACCAAAAATGTGAACACAATCTAACCTTATGGAATGAAATACTGGCTTAAACAAAGGTTCCTGAAAGATGCAGAGTCAACCAGCCATTTATTATCATGTGGCCGAACACTTATGCATTCACCAACTTCAGAAATGTCAAGCAGTGACAAGTCATTACACAATTTAGCATGGAACAAGCCAGAGAGTAAATAATTAAGTGGAGATTTGCATTATTAAACTTGGAACATCATAAGATGTTCATCAGCAACAATAATAACTTAGAACCAATGACGACCAAAGCTCTGCGGTGCATTAAAGGAGAAAAAATCTGCAGCAACCTGCGTCAGTCAGGGAGAACCCCAGCTGCTTCCTCCATCTTCTCAGAGAGCAGATCTGATGCAGAGCTACTGGACAAACCTCCAATTGAAGAAGGGGTGTTGGAAAGCAGACCCATCAACCTGTATTGGTCATGATGGAACAGCCTCATACAGAGAAGTATGCTTCTGAAGAACAGTTGTGGGGCGCCTTTATGGAAGATACCTAGCTGGACCCTATGGGGAAAATACGTTATGTTTGATAGATGGCTCTTTAGTCTGATTAAGCAGGGCTCTTACAGACTGAATTTAACCTTCTCATTGGTGGATTCTCATCTTCAACTGCACTGGGGGAAGTCATGAGTCATAAGAGCCCTGCTGAATCATCTCCATATTTAATTTCCCTTCACTATTCATTTCTGGGGAAAGTCTTCATGCTTTCCAAGGACATGGTCTAGAGCAGGCTTTTCTCAACCAGGATTTCATGAAACCTTGGGTTTTCTTAATGGGCCTGGAACACTTTCCTCAATAGGTGGGAGTTAATTAATTTTAATATCATGTTTTAAAATTTGTGAAATATTTGTTGGGTTTTAACAACCATGTATCGACCATGTATAGTCAAATTGACCCGACCCCCTCCCAAAATTACCAATGATGGGTTTGGAGGAGGTGGGAGGGGCTCTGGGTGGATGTGTACCCCTCTATGTTTCCCAACCATATTCTGCAGGATTGCACCACTTTTTGGGTTTCTCGAAGCCTGAGAAATGTTTCAGGGGGTAAAAAAGTTGACAAAGGCTGGACTAGGGTGTCTGCATCAGCAATAACCACACCATCACACATCAACCCTGGTCATATTTGAGCTGTAAATTGTTCAGTACCAACAATAACCTGTCTGCAAAAATTCTAAATTGTATACTGCAATTAAAAGGGATTCCTGGACTGGAATAAAATGTTTCAGGATCCCATAGCCTTCACTGGCAAAAGCTTGTAACTACACCATAAAATGTTGTCTAAGTAAGGAGTTCCAGGAGTTCCTCTAACTAAAGTTTGCTAAGCTTCCAAACAATAAGCCATGAGTCCTGCAATGACCTTTCTGAACTACTGTCTCTCAAAAATATAAGACCATAGCATTTACATCACTGCATCAGGCCAAAGAGCCATCAAGTCCAGCATTCTATTCCCAATAGTGGCAGGACAAATTAATTTTGAAAGCTCATAAACAGAGTATGAGGGTATTGCCCATTTCCTGATCCTAGGATCTGGTATTTCAAAATACACTGTCTATGTACATGAGGATTCCTTTTATTACCATGGCAAACACACAGAGCCAGTTGAATCTTTGGCTAATTCCCCCCCCCAACAATCTAAGTTAGTTGCTCCTATTGTATAATTGTTAGAAACACGTAAAGTAAATAAAAATCTCATGGCTTTGATCAAACTAAGTTTGTCTTTAAAATTGAACTATGTACATGTGATGAACAAGTGATGGCTAAGATGTATAGATTTGTATTAAAATTAAAAAGAACTGGTGAAAGAACACATGATAAAATGAGCAAAAAATGTTGGACATGATACGCAAATAGAGACATGGGAAAATACATCAATGAAGGGTATTAAATTTACAATGAGTTCTAACCTCAAAGAGGTTGGTATTTGTCACTAGAAAGCTTGTCTAAAATGTATACAAATATAATATTTGTTGAAAATGTGAACAACATGAAGAGATTTTATTTTCATTTTTGGTGCACATGTAAGAAGACAAAAAAAATTATAGAAATATATGTATTAATCAAGAAGTTTCTAAAGACTAATATACAAATAAAGCCAGAGACTTGCCTTTTGAGACTAATAGGAAAAGGACTTGGAAAAAAATGAACTTTGTTTTTGTACATGATTACGGCAGTGAGACTGTTATATGCTCAAAAATGGAAACGTTTGTTATCACTCCCAATAGAAGGATGATTGACAAAAATGGTTGAACTGCCAGTGGTGGCCGAAATTATCTCTTTAATTAGAGAAATAATTACTGTATTTGTTGCTAATTATAAACTTTCATAGACTTTTTGCATGATACAAAAAAAATGAAATTATGGTGTACTAGCTTCAAAGCCCATTTAAATGGGCTTTGAAAGGGGACCCTGCACAGCGAGAAGGAGGGTCAGGGGCAAGGCGAAGGGGTGACGGCTGTGCTGTCCCGCGCCAGGGACCGACCCATGGCTTTGCACCTTCCGATTGGCCCCTCTGTTGTTAGTCATTGGCCCCTGTTTCCTAACCCAGACTCAGCCCACCCCCGTTAGCCTTACTGTTTTATTTATATCGGCCCCCGAGCGGTTTACAGATGGTTTTGAGGATTAAGGGGGGAAATATGAGCATACAGAAAAAAGAACTTTAATTTCTTTTATATTATCATAGTTAATGGTAACTTGATTTATCATCATCATCATTGTAGATAAAATCAAAAGCCTCTTATTTCTCCTTTTCTTCTTGTATTTTCTGTATATTTTTCTTGAATACAAGTTATATAAAATATAAAGTAGAGATTGCTACCACATTTCATTGTACTGAACTCCATGAAATAACTGAGCATTTTAAATTTCCTTTTGACTATCCTAAACCTACTGCCAACTCAGCTTTACCAAAATACTCACTTCCATTCTGTTTATAGTCATATAAACGTCTAATTGTATACACTTTTCTTGTCCTGCAAGTTTCTCCACTCTTGAAGATAAAAGCCACTTAATTTATTACATAACCGAACAATATATGTAGGTGTTGCCCGGTCACAGCATTCTTCTCAGACACCCTGCAGGAATCAAGTACTTTTAGTGGCTCATGATTGACAGTAAGTATGACCCAGGCTTCAGAGATTTCCTGCATGAAATCTTTTGATCATTCATGTGCTTTTCAGTGAAGTCTACATTTCTTATCCAATATTTCTTATTTTTATATACTTTTCTTTATGCCTTTTTAATGTTTTCCTCTCCAGATCAAGTTATTGAATTATGAAGGCTGAGATATTTAAGGACAATGCCCTCCAAAGTTGAAACAAAGATTGAACATCTAGGCCAGAATTTTCTTGTACTATCAGGGCCAGTTTATCCATGTACTTATTTATTTATTTATTTATTTATTTATTTATTTATTTACCGCCCTCCCCATGTAGCACATGTAGTTTGTGCTATGGGCCCCGCGCTACCAGGAGCCCCACACAATCCCTTCCCCCCCATGGATCATGGATGTAGCTTCTGTCCTCCCCACTTTTCCCTCTTTAAGCACACTCAGAGTGACACCTCTTTGCACTATGGGGCTGTCTTCCCCCAGTCTGGATTTTTTGGCCAAAATTATACTTTACTAGGGCCCGACTGACTCTGCTGCTATGGGCCCCACAAATCCTTAAATCACTCTTGGCACTAAACTATTTGTTTTTAAACACCGATGCTACCACCCTTCCATAAAAATCAGAGCACCCTAATATTAAAAAGACCGCATTGAGGGATTGTGGAGAAATCCACATTCCCTTTTTTGCCACTGGATCCAACAGTGTGCATGTTGGAGCTGGGTTGTGCATTAGGGGGCATACTCGGGGAATCTCAAGTTAGGCATTGCTCCTCCCTTTCCACCCCAAGTGTTACTTCCATCATCTACCCTCGCAACCTTTTAAAAAAAAGTCCTATCACATTACAGCACAATTCCAAAGTAACAAAATAGCAACCCCGTACCCACCACCACCTTCGGTTGGCACATTTCCTTCTTTCTCTTTTTTCTTGGTTTTAGTGAGTTTGGGGGCAGTCTGTGTGTGGGGGGATGGCACAATAAAAGAGTCCACACTTTTTCATCCCCTTGTTTGTGTTGTAACCATTTTGTCTTACAACACAATCATGGTAATTAAAAAAGAAATTCAGACTTGGAGAAGGGGTGCTCAAATGAGACATAATGGCACTGGAAGATTTTTGACATATGACAATGACTGGTGAGTAAAACAAATGGTGGGAAGTTTTGTTTTCCTGTTCCTTGGCTACTCCATGTATACACAAATTCTGGGGGCAAAAAGGGGGGAACGTGAGGAAAGGGTTCCCTATGTGTTCAGGAGAGCTGGTCCATAGCAAAACACCAGGGCAGTAGACATCAGGGAAGAGCTGATAAACTGAATAGCATTGTTGTGTGAACTTATATATGGAGAAACAGTCCTTGCAGGTCTTGAACTGAGCCCAGAATCAACAAGATAGCCAGCATAGCTGCTTTCATAGAAATATTATCATACAGAATCTTTATTAGGCATTTGTTATAAACACAAAATGATCTAAAATATGGCATAGCCAGTTAGCACAAATATAACACATCAGAAACCGTGAAGAGCCATAATCTTAAAATACAGGCATGATATGAGCATTGAGTCTGATCCCAGCCACAGGTAGGACACTGCATTTTGTAACAGCTGAAGCTTTTGGAATGACTATATTGTTAGTCCCATCTACAGCATACTACAATAGATCAGTGAAGCCGATTCTGCTGAAGTGAGAACCACCTATTTATAAGATGAAAGCCCCTATCCCAGCCACATTCTGCTTGTCCATTAGCAGAGACACATTCATAAGCATTCCCAAACCTCCTCTTTACCATTTGTTGTCTCCTCCACTATTTAAAAATACAGTGTAAGCCCCACTAGCCTGAGATCTCTCCGTTTTCCTTCTGTTGTTTTGTAAAAAACCATCAGGTAAATTGATGGGGCTATGTAGCAATCATCTCCAAAAATCCTACCTCCCATCCAGAGCTCTGAGCCAATCCTTGTGATTTCAGCCTCATGCGAATCCAAGCATTTGTAAGTCAATCAGAGCCAATGGAACTCCACTAGATGGGAGGGGGTGAACAAGTTTTGTTTTCAAAAGGGAGAAAAGAAATCCTCTGAGAGGGATTTGATGCTCTGGATATGAGAATCAGTTTAGCTTGGGTTTTATTTGGCTTTTATTAGGTCAGATTTGGGGTCAGCTCAGGGGAGAAATCTTGGTTTATTGAGACAAATAAGCATCTCATTGAGATGCTTGTACATATTTGTGAAACAGAAGCCTGTGTTTTTAAAGCAACCATAAATCTTTAAAATGATGTTATTGGTTCTCACAAAAGGTTCCAGTGAAACTTCATAGGCTGAGGTAACCTGCCTGGTGAAAAAGGAATTTCTCTCCTCTCAGTGTTCATTTATATTTTGTATATATATATGACTCAATTATGAAGTATTCACTCTCACTGGGAGAGTTAACCTTCAGGAAGTGAAGTAGGGGAAAAGCTTAAATTTAAAAATTGAAGCATTCCACAGAAGATACTTATCCCGAGAGCCAGCTTAATGTAGTGGTTAGGAGTGCGGACTTCTAATCTGGCATGCCAGGTTCAATTCTGCACTCCCCCACATGAAGCCAGCTGGGTGACTTTGGGCTTGCCCCAGCACTGATAAAGGTGTTCTGACCAAGCAGTAATATCAGGGCTCTCTCAGCCTCACCCACCTCACAGGGTAACCAACTCTTTTTCTTCTTTTAAAACCAAGGCCTTGCTATGGAAAAGCCTATCTACTTGTGGAAGAGGTAGCCCATTACCACCTATTCTTCCTTTCTGCTGTAGCCACCAAAATGTTTTTCTACTTTTTTATTTATAACATGTCACTCAGGAAGTTTCTCCAGATCCCAGGGGCAGATTTTTGAATGGTACATGGGACTGCAGGTGGAAGGGTGATGGGAAAGGCCTGCTCTGCAAGAGTAACTTTGCTTGTAGTCTGTTGAATCCTTGTCCTCATGTTTCTGCTTGCAACAGAGACAGATTCTTGAACACAGTTCTTGTATAGCAGATTGCAAATGCTTTGCAGTAACTTAATGCACTTGTTCAGGTGGGTAGCCAGGTTGGTCTGGGATGTGATGTCATGGAGTTCATCCTCCAAAGTTGTCATTTTCTCCAGGGGAGTTGGTCATCATACTCTGGAGATCAATTGTAATTCCAAGAGAACTCAAGGCCCCACCTTGAAATTGATAACCTTACTTCTAGGATCAGCAATTGGGCAAGCATTTATTCTTCCCTCCCTCATATCACACACACTTAACTTAGATTGCATATGGAAACAATGCTATGATTTGTCCAGCCCCATGGGCCTACAAGTTGACCAGCCCCTTCAAATTTTTTCATCTGAATGGTTGCTACCATTTGTTTTCTCTGCAAAGGAATGTCTAATGTATGTTACAAATGGGGTTCTGTATTTACTTTTACAAATGAGTTCATTCCTCAGAGGTTTTCATTTTTTTCAAAGTGATTGTGGGGCTACAGATTACTGCTATCTTCCTTTATACAAATGTTTAAGGCAAGCATTTACTTTTGTGATTTACTGTTAATATTACTTCCATATCCCATGGCGGCTGTGGGGGCGAGAACTGAGAGAATGTAGTTCTGAGACGGCACCACACTGGGCTTAAAGATTTATTTTAAGAACATAAGAAGAGTCCTGCTGAATCAAACCAATAGTCCATCTAGGGCAGCATCCTGTTTTACGCAGTGACCAACCAGTTCATCTGGCTGTCCAACTACAGGACACAGAGACCTGATGTTGCCTCCTGGCTCTGGTATTCAGAGGCTGAGAACCTCTGAATGTGGAAGTTCCCCTCAGTCATCATGGTTAGTAGCCACTGATAGATTTGTCCTCCATTAATCTCTCTCAATCCCTTTCTAAAACTGTTTATTCCTGAGGCCATCATTACATCCTCTTGTGGCAAATTCCACATTTTCATCAGTCCCTGTTTAGTCTTGTTCATTCATTCATTCATTCATTCATTCATTCATTCATTCATTCTATATTTATATACCGCCCTCCCGAAGGATCAGGGTGATTACTGTGCTACTTACAGTACTACTGTCCTGTACTTCTTACTGTACTACTGTGTCTCAGTTCCATATGCAGGTATATGAACCCTTTTCTCTGAAATGTCCAGTCTTGCACACAAGCTTCTTCTACTCTCTTTTACAAAAACACCGACCTACAGTCAGGCAAAAGGTTTAAACAAAATTAAAAGTACTGGTAACATGGAAATTGCACACCCTACAACTGGTCTCTGGCTTATGCTACAAATATGACTCTCTTTTCCATGTGGATTTTGATTGGACTGGCAACAAATTTCTACTTAACTGAAAATGACGTATTGAACAGAAGAAGAAGAAAAAGAGTTGGTTCTTGTATGCCACTTTTCTCTACCCAGAGGAGTTTCAAAGTGGCTTACATTCGCCTTCCCTTTCCTCTCCCCACAACAGACACCCTGTGAGGTGGGGTGAGGCTGAGAGAGCCCTGATATTACTGCTCTGTCAGAACAAATTTATCAGTGCTGTGGCGAGCCCAAGGTCACCCAGCTGGCTGCATGTGGAGGAGCGCAGAATCAAATCCAGCTCACCAGGTAAGAAGTCCACCCTCCTAACCGCTATACCAAGCTGGTATCTATCATCCACAACAAAAAGGAGAAAATATCCTAACCCAAGTCAAGAACACCCCCTCAAAAAAAAGGGTCAAAATAAGGGAAATGTGCTAAAGCTTAAAATATAGCCTCATTAAAATACATGTGTACATTCATAGTGTACACATGGATTTTAACGAGACCATTCTTTAAGCCTTGGGTTTTTAATTTTAATAAATATTAATATTCAGTTTTACATTACATTCTACCCTATAGATGCTTGAGCACATTTTCTTTAAAATGTTTATGTCTTCCAATATCTATAGCATTGCAACTATGTTGCCGGAGATGTTGAGCGCTAATGCTCCTATCTAAGCTCCCATCTGCCAACTTTGAATTTCTTTCTAAAGAGACAAATAACAAAACAAAAACAAAAGGCCCTGATAAGAGCATTAAATAAACTAAGCCACTGAAAACCAGATTTGTTTTTTTTTTTAAGATGTGGGTCATAAACATGTTTGTCATGGGATTATATATTTCGCAGCAGACATTTTAAATGCTTGAAAAGTCATTATGTCCAGAAGACCAGGCACAAGTCTCAGGTGGTAGCGTAGAATTAAAAAGATGGAGAGTTTAATAAAGAGGTTCTTGCTCTATAAATGGTACAGCAACACCCAACGTGTTTCTAGTATTTCCTTTTATTTTTATAACCCACTATGGATTCTGGAATGGATCTGCATCTGGGACAGTCTAAAATGCTGATCTGAATCAAGAGATCGAGTTGTTATGAACAACACATAATTGAGCATTCTTGGTTTCAATATGGTTTGAATTCATGGTTTGATTCATCAGTTAGCATGATGGTTTGATTCATCAGTTAGCTGGGAAATTATGGGAAACAGAAATCTGTTATCCGTATTAGCTGTATGCCACTGAAGCCAAAAGAAATTTTATGTTACATAAACAACATTCATACTTTCCCGAAATCTTTCATTTAAGTAAACTTTTGGGATGGCCAGACTATTACGCTATAGAACAAACCCACGCTTCTCTGAGGAAAATGCACCTACTCTTTCAACAGATGTAAAATGTCCTCTCAAAAGACAACAGTGACACATGAAAAGCTACATCCTCAGTGGCTCACAGCAGAAGGTCACAGCTGACATCTTCATGCCTGCATTTGCACACATCCAAGTGGTCCCAGATGCTAAGTGATATAATTCTTCTTCCGAGCTTTTTGATAGCATGTCAGGTAAGAGTTTTTTGGGGGGAGGGGGAGATTGCAAAAGTCAGTCTGTAGCAGACCTGATTTGAATAAGTCGTGATGCTGGTGTTACAATTGTTGCTCAAAGTGCATTTTGCTTTTTAAATCTTAGGGTTGCCTCTAGGCTAACTTAGCAATTTCTAAAGACTCCCCCTTTCTGCTACAGACTCTCCCCTATCACCTTATTCCCCAGGATCCCCCACCACTACTGCCAGGAGCAGTATTTCCTGGAGACCAGTGTGTTGCAGTGGAAGAGAGGAAGGTAGGAACTTTTGACCTGGATCCAGTCCTTAAGCTGAAGAAATTCCAGGCATTAATTTGGAACCAGTCATCCATAATAATTAAAGGCACACTTGGTGGAAAAATAAATTAGGATGCCAAATTAGTATAAGACATTTTCACAGAATACTCTTATCTGAAAAGAACTAAGAATTATAGCTAATATTGAGGAAAACAGTTGACTTTTTTCTTACAAAACCTAAAAGTGAAACATAGGGGTATCTTTAATATTTATGAAATATGTATGAAAACCCTTCTATTTTAGAAGGTATTTTAGATCTCATTTTTGAGGGTTCTCAGTCCTGTGCTAGCAAATGCCTGGGGAAATTATGAAAGGGGATGACAGGGAATGGTGGTGTTTC
This sequence comes from Paroedura picta, assembly GCF_049243985.1. Classification (NCBI taxonomy): domain Eukaryota; kingdom Metazoa; phylum Chordata; class Lepidosauria; order Squamata; family Gekkonidae; genus Paroedura; species Paroedura picta. The sequence goes on from NC_135378.1 coordinate 65,642,883, forward strand.
AGGAATCTGATGTTATGTCCTCCATAATGCTATAGGAATTTTCTCAATGTCTATGGAAAATGCGAAGACATCACAGAGGAGGTTTGAGGAATATGATGTCCCTTCAAGGTGATGTTCTTTCCTTCCACTCAAATTTTCTCCCTCTCCTCATAAACAGATTGAAGGTGGTGAAAGGAGATGATCCACTCTCAGAGGGCAAATGGCAAGCCTAACACTCAAGTCTGGATACCACAGTCAGAGGTACTAAGCCTCTGAATCCCAGAGTCAGAAAGCAATATCACAGGAAGGCCATGGTGTCTATTCTAAAGTAGAATAAAACCAGAAGGGATTATGAGAGTGTGTATATATTTTCTCACCAAAAACTTGTATACAGCTTTCACAACGGAAAGTATCGAACTACAAATGGGAATCGCGTCCATTGGTTGACAAGAAACCGATGCTGGTATAATTTGACTACCATTTATTTATAGTAGAGGTATACAACAGAAAACTGTATACTTTTTTAAAAAGGGAGCAAGGGCTCGCAGATATATTATGGAAGCCACAAAAAGGCTTCAAGGGTGATAACTAAGTTCATAAGGTAAGCTATTCCATTCCCATCAGAAAATAGACAATTTCCCTACATATTATTATAAATATATAAACTGCATTCCTCTTGTACTTCCTAGCACAATGAAATGGCCCTGCAATTGTACAGCAAGTCTGTAGTCAATAACTAGTTTTGTTATTTCAAATTTCAAATAAATATGTTACCACAAAAAAACACCATATGACAATCTCTGTAAAGGATTTAAGGTTACCACCATGAAATCATTTCTACATACAGGCCAATTTTCTCAAAATGTATGAGACAACAACCTGTCCTAAATTTAGCAGATGTTCGTTGCCCCATCCTATCCTAAGGATCTTGGTGACACTGAGTGGATACCCACTCAGCTCTTACACACCATGACAGATTCCTCATCAGCTTGGTTCCAACACACACATCTCTGCATGGATTCATTCCACTGCACAGATTCTTCTCTCCGAAGTATCCTCTTTCTCCAATCCACTTCAGCTGGAACTACAGCAGTGAAGGGATTACGACCTCATTTACACTTTCAACAATCATAGTGATTCGCTATTCGTAAACCACAGGAGCCTTTTCTACTTACAAGACATGGCAACACTGTATGCATTTTGCCCTCATCTGGGCTAGTCTGATCTCATCAAATCTCAGAAGTAAAGTAAGGTCAGCCCTGGCTTGTATTTGGAGGTCAGACCTCCAAAGAATACCAGGGTCATGATGCAGAGGTTGGCAACAGCAAAACTCCTCCGAACATCTCTTGCCTTGACAACCCTACAGGGTTACCATAAGTCAGCTGGGACTTGACAGCACTCAAACCACTCCCCTTTCATATGTTAGGACTCCAGTAGGTGTAAGACTGAAAAAGAAACAGGTATTGATTTCTGTTTGCCTTTGTTACCCAATCCTGCAAACTGCTCAAGATTTTGGTTTGCTATGAAATTGTGCAGTGCTGAAAGGAGGGCTCTCAATAACTTTTGGACAAGCTCATCACATTAAAACACGAAGCCTGCCATGGCTTCATGCTTTATTGTACACACGAGGCATGTACTTCCATTACGATGGGCTTTCACGAGAAACAAATCCATAAAAAGCATAGACCACACCCATATTTTAGGAAAGCAAGTCTGCTGTGCAACAGACACTGTTATTTATGTAACGGTGAATGTGCAGCTGCAGTAAAAGGCAGACACAGTGAGGCAGGTGGCTGAATACTAAGTGGAACCAGGCAAACAGAAGCATAGTAATTCCCCCTGTATATTCTGAGCACTGACCTACTACAGCATCTTAGACAAGAACACCCCCACCCTCTAGTGCCAACATATTAGTAACATGTGGATGGCTCTAAGTCTGTCTCTAATCAAGGCCATGCAGCAGTTTCTGTTAAGCGAGATGCCCCAAACAACCAGCTTAATTATATACAACTTTAATTAAACAGCTCTGGCATCTCTGTTGAAAACAGATACATACATGCTGAAAGAGGTCTCCAAAACCCAAACCAATACATATGACCTTTCACTTGGTCATGTATGGGTGTGGATGAGTGACACCAAGATTTTTACATCATTCTCCATTGTAAAAAACATCATGAGTACCAGAAAGCAACATAAAATATAATGAAGGATCTAGTTTATGATGCTGTGTCCCACTTAGAGGATTAGGGTGTTAATCTCAATCTGCCTGTACCATTTGCATCAGAGGCATCCAAGCACTGTCTGTATTAAAAATGGCAGCATTTTGATAAACAGAATTCTAATGCAACTTGATGCAGCAAATAAAGTTTTTGAGAAGTCAAACAGATCACATCAGGTATCCAGAAGTTTAAGGTGTGGGAGTTACACATGAGATTAATTTCAGAGATATACTGAGCGATAGTTTCTGGAGGTTTGTGAAACATATCTGCAAATTAAAATATAGGATGACTAGGCCCAGAGCATATGGAAGACTGATGCTTTCCATACATGAATTTGTACCAAGTATAGGAAAAAAATATTTGCAATCATATTCACCACTCACTGTGAAAGCTACAATCAATGACAACATTTTTGGAAAACCTAATCGGCAGGAGATTCCCAAGTTGAGTACATGCAGTGAAACACTCATGCATGATCCTTACAAATAGCGCCATATTCATTTTTTATATCCATGAAATAGCATGTAGCCTCTAAAGGATAGGACGATGAGCTACTCACTGGAGATACCTCCTTCCATGCTCAATATGTACCCCAAAGAGAAAAGTCATTCACATGACTTTTGTCATTGTGTTCTGCTCTTACACAAAACCTCCTTCCATTGTAATTAGTTTCATTAACAAATGAACACCTGGATAACATTTGGGAGGGGTGAAATGTCTGAAATGCACTGACACTAATTACTCAGCAATATTCTAATAAATAATTATTATAAAATAATAGTAGTATTGGAGGAAACACTGCAAAATTGTATTGCCACCTCAGGATAAAAAACAAACCAGACATCTGCAGAATATAGGGTAAAATACACAGTAATGCTGGAATGGGGACCTAGGAAGACACTGAGTACACACCTGATACTGCAGTAAAGAATCCTGCCCTGGTATCAGCACTGCAAGAATGGTCCGTGTCAAATTATTTTGATATAAAGCTGCATGCTAATATAAAATTCACATGCTAATGATTCCCCAGCAAGGGAAAAGGGATACAGTGCTCCAAACCCTAAAGCCTATCTTGATCAAGGTACAGCCCAATTGCTATTCTCCTACCAGTAAACAGCTTCAAAACAGCTGGAGGCATTAAAAAAAACAAACCCTGGCTTCTGATTGATCAGAACAGAGCCTACTTCCTTTGAAGATCAAGAAAGAAAGGCATTTTTAGGGCCACTGGTCATCTTCATAACTCTCCATCCATGTGCCTAGGGACCATTTCTTTCCTCTCCTTGTAGCAAGGCAAGGTGAATGACGCTAATGGGAATTCTAGAAAGGGAAAAGATGGACAGTTGCAGAGGTCATCTGGATACGCATTCTAGGGGAAGTGATGATGGAAGGGATGATGGAAGCTCCTACCTTGCGTTTCCGATTTTCCCTAGAGATTCTCCTCTGCCTTTTCCTTTCCTTCTCTTTCTCCTTCTCTCTTTCATCAACTTCAGCCTCCCGAACTTTTTTAATGGAAGCAGCAGCATGAGCCATTTTGGCGAGGGAGACACCTGCCCCAAAGGGTCACAGACACCTCGGTGATTTGTTTCTCTCCTTGGGGGGAGGAGGGGGAAGGGCTGGCTGCCGCCCAGCGATTCCACAAGGCAGCAATCCTCTTCTTCCTCCTCCAACACAGACTCCCAACAGACTCACAGCGCTGCTCCAGCCTCTGCAGGATGCATAATTCAAGCCCCACTCAAGCCAGAGCCTCTTGCATACAGCCACCCACGTAGGCAGGCACACAAATAGCTCTGGGGGAGAGAAAAGCCTTAGAGCAGGCAGCACTTCAGTTTGGCGGGGGCACTTGCAGGAGGGGAAAGACCCATCCCACGAAATAAATGTCACCGAATTAGAAGGGGGCGGGGGGACAGAAGGTCTACTGGGATTCCTCCAGATGGGCTGTCTCTTTTGCAGAGATCCGAGCGGGAGCCACCGCTGTGCAGCCGTCTCCTGGCGAGGGGTGGGTGGGGGTGGACAGCTCCTTGCGGCTTCCCGCACCCCCTCCTTCGCGGCTGAGAAGAAAATGGTGCAGCCTGCCTTAATGACTCGCTGCTGCAACCGCCTCTGCCAAAGCACGGGCTCCGCGCGGCTCGGCTGGCATCTTCCCCTCAAACACCCGCACGCAGAGAGCGACACCCGGCTCCCTCCCTCCCTCCCGTGGCTTGCAAAGGGGCGATGCCTCTCCCCGGACCAGGCAGCAGGCAGCCTCGCGGCGTTCAGCGCAGCCCTCGCCCCCCGCAGGTAGCGCGAACGCCCTGCTCGAGACGTGGTCCCCCGAGCCCGGGAAGGGCGGGCGGGGGGGGGGGGGGGGAGGGGGACGGGGACGGGGACGGCGCCGGGCCTCATTGTTTCGGTTCCACGGCCACGTGAGGCTGCGTTAGGAAAGCTGCATTAAGCGGCCGAGCGAAGGGCGCGCCGGACGCGGCGGCAGGCAGGCAGGCAGGCAGCATAATCTGGCCTCAGCTCGCCCTGCCCGGCTGAACTCTGGGCGCGGGGGAGGAGAGGGGGGGGCGCAATCACAGCCACTGCCACAGAGCCAAATGTCGTGTGTCTGAGTCTGCATTATACATCACTAAAAGCTCTCCTCAGCTATTTGGGGAGTGCTTAGATGGGGGATAAAAAATATTCAGGTGATTATGGTGTAGGAGAGAGGAGAACTCAGAGGGAGAGCACCTTTTTAATTAAAATAATAATATTTTCTCCCTCCTCAGTTTATCTCAGACAAGACCGAATCATTTTTAATATTGGGGGCAGAACAGAAAGGGGGGCTGCTTTGATAGCTAAAAACAGTCCTCCTTCCCCCCCCCCCCCGGAGTTCCCCCTTGGAACTTTGCCTTTTTTGAAATCAAGACTAGTCCTTTTTAGACACAAATCTGGTAGTCATTTAATCACACTGCAGGGCAATAAGGGGACGGGCAGAGTCCGGTTGGCACAGTCCTGCTGAGCAATACCACAGAGTGCCAGGCGCCAAGAAACACAATGCCTGTTTAGCATCCTTTCCAGGTTCCAGTCAGGAATCATCAAAGACGTTTCTCCAGGTGTTGTGGCATCCTGGGGCCAGCCTAAGCACTCCTGCACCACAATCACCACAATCACTGCAGTAGCAGATAGAATCTACAAGGATCCACAAGGGATAAATGAAGCTCCAGGCTATACCAATACTAGACCTAGCAAATATTCACATGAGGGAGAGAAAGAGCTGACCTCTGCCAGAATGGACTGAGGCAGACAAATACCTCACCAAAAGCATGGAAGACTCTATTATGACAGTAAGGAAGGAGAAAGATGCCCTTGGTAGTCATGTGGTTCACTGGTTGGACTGTAAGTTGCACTGATTATACTGAAAAAGGAAAAACACTATCTAGACTACAGTTTGTATCTCTGTAGTCAAACAATTCTTTCAAGTTCTGTCATAAGCTGCTTTCTTCATGCAAAACTGTAAAGCAAATTGGTGGTAACATGGGGCTTCCTTTCTTGTTACATTCTTTCATGTCCCTCTGACTGCAGAAGTAATCAGAAGTAATCTATCTACCACCTTCTGGGTGGTAGATAGAATCATCCAACTCACCTGCAGGAATAATTACCATACACGGATCCAGTTGGAGGACAAATCCCCCAATTCTGTCTTTATATTTTTCTGCAAGTTTGCAGAAAAAAAATTGTCATTTAAAAATATATATAAGGGGGGGAGATACACTATGTCCAGCATTTGCTAGAGGGGACTGGGAACCACCCTGGGGCCGGCAGTGGTATTCTCCAAGAATTGTGTTGGGCCCATGGCCAGCAGTGGCAGCGCAGCCTGAAAGCCACTCTGACCCTGGTGGTGGTGGTGACATAGCCTGTGTCTTATGGTGGCTGTGCAGTCCAGAAGCCATGATGGGCCCAGCAAGGAAGTGTTTGAAAGGAATCTCTCCCTGAAATTTTCATAGGTCCAGTAACAGCAGAGGATGCCAGCTGCTGTGGCAGCGACACCCCAGAAACAACCACTGAGCTCAGGATCAGAAGAGGATGATGGTGTCCACCCCAGCACCAAGCTCAGTTGCAGTGAATTCCAGCAGCTGTTCTGGGCCCAGCGGTGGTGGCAGCAGATGCTGGCTGCTGCGCTCAGTGTCAGGTGGTGGTGCCTGGAGCCCCATTAGCTCACTAATGGGGGTGAATTATGGAATCCTCCCCATGAGTCTTTTGGGGGGCAAGGTTAAGATATAAAAAAATTAGATCCCACTTCTTAATAATATGGTCCCAAGAGAGCTAGGGGAGGTGGAACAGTAAAGCAATCAAAACAATAATATAGGTCAATAAACTATTAACACATTTAAGAGCAATAAAAAACTATCTGTAAATAATGTTCCATGAAATAAAAGAAAGAACCTGATCAGGACAAAGCTGAAGCAGAGATTGGCATGAGAGAGAGAGAGAGAGAGAGAGAGAGAGAGAAGGGCCAGAGAATCATATACATATGCACTTATAACAGAAAACCAAACTCTCATAAATCAACCAAAAGCCTAAGAAAATTAAATTTTTTGCAGCTGGTTTCTGAATCCCAACAAGTATGGCACCAGACACATTTCAGTGAAAAGGGAATTCCATAATAGAAATGCTATCACCATTATACCTTTCCTTTTCTAATGTATTTATGTTCCTTCTCCCCAATAAGTAACCAAATCATTTTATCACATTGTTGACCTCTGCTGCACTTTATTCTCACAATAACAAATGGTCCAAAGTAACCTAGCAAATGTGAATGGCAGGGTGAAGTTTCAATACAATACTCTTGGTTCAGTTCTCCGTCCACTACACCGCACTGCCGTAACTGATAACTCCTTGTGGCCAGTGCTCATCCACTTAATTATTGAAGGTTAAACACAGCAGGGGCTTTGAAGCTGATTTTAATTGATTGTGGAGGGGCACCTGGCCCCCTTATTTTCAGTCTTCAGGAGGCAGTGGAAGACTGTTTTATTTAGGACTGGGATTGACTAATTTAGATTTTAAATTGCAGTCTTTTATGTATTTTGTAAACTATCATGTTTTTACATTGTAAACCACTTTGAATTCCAGAAAGTATTAAGGAGGCTAATAAATATTTTAAATATTTCAGGCATGTGCATCCCATGTGCTTTGAATTTGTACAAGTGTTTGTCTTGACTGCATTTTCTATTCAGGGCGCAGCAGGAACAGATGAATGAACACGCACTTTCCAATTACAACCAAGGAACTACAGCTCTTATGACAGCAGATTTGGAGACTAGTGGCCAGATGTTTCCCTCATCTTTTTATTTCCTTCTCCTAATGGCTGCTATTTGTATTATTTTCCAGGTACCAATACTGCTATTCATGTCAGGAAAAAATATAAAATATAACATGCAAATCTGTGACTTGTAATTTGTTCTCAGTTTACAGGATGTGACCAGTTAAGCAAACCATTCAGGGTCATAAACATCGGTAACCAACTGATGCTACTTCATGCTTCTGTTCCTCATTGTTACAGGACTTTTAAAAAACGGCCTTACATCTGCAGGGTGTACTGGTAAGGCTGTGGCCAGATATACTACCAGCTGCAGAATCCTTTATATGTTGATTACGTTTCTCCTGATCACATGAATGAAGATATTCAATATCACTGTTCTCAGTGTGTGTTTGCAAAAGGAAACACTCTACCTAGTCACATGCTTGGGAGTTCATTACTGACTTTCCTGTCTTAATCCTTCTTAATCCAATTCAACTAAACCACAGGTTAAATGAAGAGGAAGGAAGGATGTCTCATCACTTTCATTTGAACCTAATCAAAAGTCCAATAGCACCTTAAAGATGAACATTTATTTAAACATGAGCTTACTTCCTCAGATATGTAGAAGGAAGAACTTATTAGGAATTATCTTCCCCAATAAAAGCCTTCCAAGTGTATCTTCCCTTCACATATCCATACACAGCACAGTGGTTCAAGATTCAGACTAGGATCCAGAAGACCCAGATTCAAACTTCTAGCATGGTATGGTGGTTAGTGGGTCAGACTATGATGCTTCAAAACCCTGGAATTCCAGGTTCAAATCCTTACTGCTAAAATAGCTTGCTGGCTGTCATTAAGCTAGTCACACTCTCAGCCTAATGTGCCCCACAGGGTGGTTGTAAGGATACTATGGGGCAGAGGAGAATGATGTGAGATGTTTTGGGTCCACTTTAGGGAGAAGGGTGGACCATAAATGATCATATTGATGAGGATAGTACTAGTAATATATGAAGATGCAATCTGTGGCTCATAAAGCTCTTCCCATATAATAAAATGCATCCCATGGCCCCTGAAGACTCGCTTCTTAAAACAGGAGATCACTAGGCCCTGAGTGGGGGCATTTTGCAAATAGGAAAAAGGCAGCCCAAGGGATCTACCCAGCAACTGCTGATGAGATCAGACTGCCTTTCTACTATTGGTGAGGGCAAGTGCTGGTAAGGGAGCTCCAGTCCTCTCCTCAAAGTGAGCAGCCAGCCAGCTCCAACATTCTGCCGCTGATGAACACAAGTCACTGGGGAGGTGGAGCATTCCTATCTGCTGCCCCCCTGCCCCCCCCACAATAGCCAGCCTCACCAGCAGACCTAAGCAAGGCAGCAGCAGCTACTGTCCTTCCTCCCTTCCTAACACAAGTCCACCAGTCTTCACAATCAGGTACTCATGGGCAGGCTTAGTCGTACAGGAGGCCCAGTGGGAAGCCCCAGAGCTTGGTGTCGAGGACCAGGAAGGTGTGGAAACTGAGTAGGCACTAGGAGCACATCATCTCACCAGTGGGCCCCAATGTTCCCCCAGCCTGGCCCAGCTCCACCACAATGGGGGGAGGGAGGACATGGGACAGGGTGGAAGAAGGGGAACCTGGAATTCCTAAACCTCAATGGTACAAGAAGACTTGGTTCTTATATGCTGCTTTTCTCTACCCAAGGGAGTCTCAAAGCGGCTTACAGTTGCCTTCCCTCTCCTCTCCCCACAACAGACACCCTGTGAGGTGGGTGAAGCTAAGACAGCCCTGATATTACTGCTCGGTCAGAACAGCTTTATCAGTGCTGTGACGAGCCCAAGGTCAACCAGCTGGCTGCACGTGGGGGAACGCAGAATCAAACCCAGCTCACCAGATTAGAAGTCCACACTCCTAACCACTTCACCAAGCTGGCTCAGAGACCCCCTCCATCACAGCCATTTTTGCCTGGGGAACTGATCTCTATAGTCTGCGGATAAGCTGTAATTCTAGGAGAGGTTGGCTCCCCTGGGTTGGAAATATTCCTTGAGGTTTGGAGGTGGAGCCTCAGAATGGTGCAATGCCTCACCCTCTACCCTCCAAAGCAGCCATTTTCCATTGAGGAGCTGATCTGTATAGTCAGCGGATGAGCAGTTTGTGATGAGGTGCAAGTTTGTGTGTGTGTGAAGTTCCCCTGGCAAAACCCACACCAGACCACAAATTAGTGCCCATTGCATTTCACCATGCAATGTGTTTTACTACTAATATTGAAATGAATGTTGAACAAAGTAGCACCTTTAAGACCAATGAAGTTTTATTCAAGATATATAAGCTTCCAGGTGTAAGGACCCTTCTTCAGGTACAGTGAAACAGATTTTCCATAACCATTACAGATAGGAAGGGGGGATGAGTTATCAGAACAGGCGGTTAAAGTCAACATATATTAAAGGTAAAGGTAAAGGTATCCCCTGTGTAAGCACCGAGTCATGTCTGACCCTTGGGGTGACGCCCTCTAGCGTTTTCATAGAAGACTCAATACGGAGTGGTTTGCCAGTGCCTTCCCCAGTCATTACCGTTTACCCCCCAACAAGCTGGGTACTCATTCTACTGACCTCGGAAGGATGGAAGGCTGAGTCAACCTTGAGCCGGCTGCTGGGATTGAACTCCCAACCTCATGGGCAGACAGCTTCAAACAGAGTTTCTGCTGCCTTACCACTCTGCGCCACAAGAGGCTCTTCAACATATATTAGCTGGATGTTAATAGCTGAGATTAGATTAAGGTGGTTGACACAATCTCTGAATGGCAATAAATTTGCATACGGATACAAGAGTTAACAAACAGATGGAAGAATTAAGTTTGAGTCCTGTAACTCAAGTCCCCAACCCCAAGTCCAACAAAGTTCAATTCTGGTTATGAAAACTGAGAGACTTAGTGTGTGTAGATGCAAACTCCTTCATATACATTGAGACAGATTTCTTCAAATGTTACATATAGGTGAGGGGGGATAGTTGCCAGGTAAGTCTAATTAGAGTCAAGATGCATAAGTAACTGAGCAATAAATGCAGCTAAAATTGGATTTACACCATTTGTATACTAATATATTGCCTTAAGTCATGGCTTGGAGTAAATGCTGAGGCACTTAATGGGATCTTAGTCCCTTTAAATGCCTTTTCTACTCCAAGACACAAAGTCATTTCATGCCTTAACTCCAGATTTCTAGCAACCAGTTTGGTAGCTAAGAAAATGGGGGGGGGGGGAAGGATCCAGTTGAATACCCCCAACATACCACTCAGATTAGCCAAATGCACACCCCTAGTGTGCATGCTCACTTCAGAGTGCACCTGAAAGCTTCTGCCCAGATGCATGAATGCAATAAATATATAAATAAATAAAATCAATTTATAAAAATAAATAAAACAAAAGCTAATTCCCAGATTTAAACTTTGGTCTTAAAGGTGCCACTGGACTCATACTTTGCTCTGTTGCTTCAGACCAACACAGCTACACACCTGAATGAATATGGGGGTAAATGAAAAGGCTCACAACACCACAAAAACAAAAAAGTAATTAGTCTTATATCCTTGATCTCCAGCCTTGCAAAGGAGGCAAAACACCACAAACATCTCTCTTCTAATTGCACTGATGTTATACACTAATAGCGCAGTGGAATTGAATAAAACCAAGAGTCAGCAAGAAAGGGCAAGCCCTTCACATTATTGATCTTTTAGCAGCCTATGGAAAATAAATATTTTGGTAAACAATAGGACAGCTCAGCCTAAAAATAGCAGGAAACAGCCAGTCACTGACCAATGAATGCAGCATTATATTGAACCTAAGGAGATGGAGTTCCGCTGCAGCCATCAATTTAAAAAATTGGACGGTCAACATCCTGTCCCATAAAAACGGACTTAGCTCTATGTTGTAGACTTTTCTCCCGCGACTATTTTTTCACTGGAAGATGAAGATAAAGCTCTGCTACAACTGGTATGTAGGAGGAGAGTGGGAGAGGAAGCAGATGTACAATAAGCCCAAAAGAACAGAACATTGGTGGGAAACATGTCTCTTCTGAAATAGGTTTTCTGCAATCGATGAAGGAAACAAAATTGGAAGTCTAACATGATTCCTCTCGGTATAAATTGACTCCATCCTGCTCTTCAGAAAGCATACAAGGTTGTGCCACACACTGGATGCCTGAGTGATTGCTAACATTTCACATATGTCCATTTTTGAAGAAGGAAAGACCCACATAACTAAACTCCAGATTTCTAAGCAGTGTGATCTTGGCTTGGGGTTCTGGCATGTAAATGAAATCTAAGCAGAGTTATACCTTCTAAGCCCACAGACGTCAGTAGGTTATAACTGGAATCATTTTCCATAGTAATGACCTATGACCTCCAATACCTTGGGCAACTTAGATGACGACAACAGACACCCTGTGAGGGAGGTGAGGCTGAGAGAGCCCTGATATTACTGAAGAAGAAGAAGAGTTGGTTCTTATATGCCGCTTTTCTCTACCCGAAGGAGTCTCAAAGCGGCTTACAATCACCTTCCCTTTCCTCTCCCCACAACAGACACCCTGTGAGGGAGGTGAGGCTGAGAGAGCCCTGATATTACTGAAGAAGAAGAAGAGTTGGTTCTTATATGCCGCTTTTCTCTACCCGAAGGAGTCTCAAAGCGGCTTACAATCGCCTTCCCTTTCCTCTCCCCACAACAGACACCCTGTGAGGGAGGTGAGGCTGAGAGAGCCCTGATATTACTGAAGAAGAAGAAGAGTTGGTTCTTATATGCCGCTTTTCTCTACCCGAAGGAGTCTCAAAGCGGCTTACAATCACCTTCCCTTTCCTCTCCCCACAACAGACACCCTGTGAGGTAGGGTGAGGCTGAGAGAGCCCTGATATTACTCTCTGTCAGAACAGCTTTATCAGTGTTGTGGTGAGCCCAAGGTGAGCTGCATGCGGGGGAGCACGGAATCAAACCCTGTGCACCAAATTAGAAGTCTTTCCCCCCTTTACATACCATGATGGAAGCTTTCCAAGCCCTCTGAAGGTAGCAAATACAACTGAGCTATTGCCCTTGGGCTCTTTTCACCTGTGTCCGTTGGCATATAAATACATTCTAAATGAGAACAGGACAGCTACATGAAAAACACTTTTTGAACACAATAGTACTTTGAGACTTAATAGATTTGTAGGAGACAGAAGACTTTGACAGCTTGCAATGCCAAAAGACACAGGTTGCAAAATTATACCTGAAGGAAAGCAAAGAACTTTTGCAACCCCTTTAGGCAAGCAGCCCGAGAATAAGGAATGGGTCTTCAGAAGGAATAACAATATGGGTCTTGCAATCTGTAGAAAACATCTTTTAGAGGTAGATTGTGTTAAGGCAGGGTAGGGGAAAATATAGTCAGAATTCCATTTGTAGTATTTAAATCAGTTGCTAATAAATCTGCCATGTGCAACCTTCAGCCCTCCCTGTTCAAGTCCACTGACTGCGTGGAAGGAATAAAATCCTACTTTAAACCAATTTACAAATACCTGTCTCAGCATGCCTCAGACATATTACATGACAATATAATATGCAGCATTGATATGGCATTTTAGAATGTTCAAAGTGCTTCCCTTGCAGGTGAAAGTGGCTTCTCAAAGGCCAGCTGGCAAGGTCATGGCATGGACAAGACTAGAGCCGAAGTCTCCCAGCCTTATTTCTTAGCCTTTTAGCCAAATACAGAAGATGGAGGGATCAAATTTAGATTTAAATATCACTGTAAGTATTCAGACAAGCCACAAACCTCTGGTTACCACTGGAAAGAAGAAAGTTGTGGCACCTAAGAACTGCCAGAAAGATAGAACCAATGCAGTCTAGGGTGAGAGTCAAACCTTCAGTCATCCATTCAGTACCAGTAAGCCTTAGAATGTCAAATATGCACATATGTGAGAGTGTGCATTCACTGTTGTCGTGGTGGTGGTGGTGGTAGTAGCAGGGGTAGAATGGCAGGCCATTGGTATTAATTATATTTCAACTTCATTGGTTAGAAAGATTTGCAGAACTCCAATCACCAGCTTGTACTCAATTAATATTTTGCCCTATTTTGATCCTTGGAGACTCCATTAGGATCACTAAACTTCAATACTACAATAATAACTTTATCCCTCTTTCCAAAAGACAGATGGTATACACTGCAGTCCAGTTTCCTGAATGAACTGATCTGAAACTGCCAATGTGTAATTATAAATCTTGGCCCCCCCAAACTCTTATCTAGTATTAGTTCCAAATGTGAGTTCCATCCAGTGGTTCTGCTTAGTCTTAGCTAACTATCCCCATCACTATTGCTCCTGTTCCATTTGGATTTTGTCCATGTGGGTTCCATGAGCCTCAGTATAACCTTTTTGATTATCATAGAGGGCCACCTCCTTGTTTTTTCACCAGAAAGAAGAGCTGGCTGGATCCAGTTTGTTACTTATTGTTGTTGTTGTTAGTTGTGCAGTCATGTCCGACCTATCGTGACCCCATGGACAATGATCCTTCGGGCCTTCCTGTCCTCTGCCATTCCCCGGAGTCCATTTAAGTTTGCATACTTATCATGCGCTGGTCCAATTGTATTATCCTAATGGGATGAATTGGTAGTCACTATCCCAGTTTTAAATGAAATATGCCACACAGCAGGAATAGACATACTCCTCTGCCTTTACAATTAAAAAAAATACACACAGGCCTGATTGCTTCTTGCAGAGATCATCCCTTTGGTAATGAAGAAGGTCTATCCATATATTTTAAAATGTAAGACTGCTTGGAGGAAATATGCAACAGAATATGCCTTTATGTGACACCTTATAATTTTGGAGAAAAGCAGACCGCTACATCAAAGATGCCAGAAAACTCCACCTCGTCAATCAGAATGCCTCTGAAAACCTTCAAACATTAGCCATGCTGGAAGTATTAGTGAAGAGAAATGATTCTGAGGAAGCCAGCACCATGGACAGAGCTCACAAGGCACTCCAGCAGGCTCTACCGAAACCGAAAGCATTCAGTACCTGTGCCCTTCAAATGGAATAAAATCAGAGTCCATGGGCACCGTTAAGACCAACAAAGATTTATTCAAGGCGTGAGCTTTCGAGTGCAAGCACTCGAAAGCTCATGCCTTGAATAAATCTTTGTTGGTCTTAAGGGTGCCCCTGGACTCTGATTTTATTGTGCTACTTCAGACCAACATGGCTACTCATTTGAATCCATCCTTCAAATGGAGTTCAACATAACTGAAAGGCAGCAAGGGAGCATAAGGGAAAGAGAGACGCTATTGCCTTCTGCAAAAACTGCCAATGTGCATAACTCAGCAGTTAAGTTCTGTGAAACGGAATCTTAAAGAAGTAAAATTCCTTGGCATTTTTAATGTGGGGAAAAGATAAATATTTTCCTATGCCTCAAATTTGCAACCAGGATGTTATGGTATCCATGCCAAAAAGGTTGGTTCAGACAGATCAAGGAATGTGCTTCCCTTCCTCTGATCTCTGGCCAAGAACACGGTGATTTGTAGCCCCCTGCTGGGGAAGTGCTGTAAAGACAGAAAGCAGAAGGGCTGGCCCAGAAGAACCAACTAGGGCAGAAGTGACATTTTTCAGCTAGAAGTTTTAGTGTTATTTCTGCTGGCAGGCAAGCTGTAGGCAGCAGATAAGGATCAAACTGCTACATAATATATTTTTAATCACATATCTAGGATGGAAGAATTATATCCAGACCAGAATGGCAGCCTTTAAGGTATTTCTACTGGAAACATTCTACTAATATTAATGGGACTATTCCATAGTTACTTTATGAATGTGGTTCATCGGCTCAAACACTTTAGGTATTTCAGACTTTAGCTTGGTAGGCATCAAGATTTCTGCTAACCATCAGAAGTCACTTCGTTCACTAAAATGACCTAATAAACATGCATGCAAGAAACAGAACAAATGATGTAATCCTCTCACCAAAAACAGGCTGAAACATCCAGGCCATGGTAATTTCAGCTTTTATATTGCATTTTCATGTCTCAGTGACATTCTATGCATTCATTTGTAAGACTGTGGATTTGGTGTTCTCTTACCCTCTCTGAGAATTGGTTCAGATATACTACCAGAAGGTGGGTATGATGCCAGGTCCTTTAAACTTTCACAGTAGTACTCCTTACAATTCACATGCTTTCTCAAGGCAGGGGGGAGCACTTGCGGGAATTCACCTCCTCCCTCCTCCCCGCCCTGATTCTTAGAGCAGAGGGGAACACTGGCAGGGGTTGTGGACTTCCCTGCCCCCCCCCCACATGCTGGTGAGCACAGGGCTCACCTTCCTTTCCTCTTAGGCCCTAGTCCTGGCTGTGTTCCCTGCCCCCCTTCCCTAGCTTGCACTGATTGGCTGTTCATTGGACAGATGGCCAATCAGGTGCACAATGAGTGCAAACTCCTCCCACCACCCATTACCCATTTTTTATGGGTACAGATATATGATACTGATTAAAGTCTCTAAATGGTCTGGGACAAGGTTGATGGCTGATGGGTTTGTTTTTATTGTAACTGTGTAATCAGAAAACATAAATACCTTCTAACAGGTCATGTAGGTCTATTAACATCAGTGTTTACCCTTCTGACTAGTAGTGGGTCTCAGGGTCTCAAACAGATGTCTTTTATACCACTTATTAACTAAACCCTGGTTGCTGTAAATATCAGAGACTAAATTTGTGACTTTCAGCATACAATACACATGCTCTGCTGATTGATTGTCCCTCTAGGCCATATGTGTTCATAGAATCATAGAATCATAGAATCATAGAATCATAGAATCATAGAATCATAGAATCATAGAATCATAGAATCATAGAATCATAGAATCATAGAATCATAGAATCATAGAATCATAGTTGGAAGGGGCCATACAGGCCATCTAGTCCAACCCCCTGCTCTACACAGGATCAGCCCTAAGCATCCTAAAGCATCCAAGAAAAGTGTGTATCCAACCTTTGCTTGAAGACTGCCAGTGAGGGGGAGCTCACCACCTCCTTAGGCAGCCTATTCCACTGCTGAACTACTCTGACTGTGAAAAATATTTTCCTGATATGTAGCCTATATCATTGTACTTGTAGTTTAAACCCATTGCTCCTTTCCTCTGCAGCCAACGGGAACAGCATCCTGCCCTCCTCCAAGTGACAACCTTTCAAATACTTAAAGAGGGCTATCATGTCCCCTCTCAGCCTCCTTTTCTCCAGGCTGAACATTCCCAAGCCCCTCAACCTATCTTCATAGGGCTTGGTCCCTTGGCCCCAGATCATCCTCGTCACTCTCCTCTGTACCCTTTCAATTTTATCTACGTCACCTTTCAATTTTATCTACGTTCAACGTAATCTGCATTGAGAGTTCATTTTTTACAGAAGGGCAGGCTATACATGTTTTAATTTTTAAATGGCCCACTGACAAGCATGCAGATAATAATAATAAAAATACATATAAAATTCATTTAAAATGCATTTTAAAATTATTTTAAAATCTCCCCCCCTAAAAAAAGTGAAATGTGGATCTAGCTCACTCCTCAATCTTAGAACTTTCATAAAATCATGACTGCAGCATCCGGCACCTAAAGGCCTACAGTACATTCCTTTTCCCAGGGCCTCAAAATGAAGGAAATTGTACCCAGTCAGTGACACCTAAAATGCTAGCAAAGAAATAGGTTTCAGCTCCAACCCTCCCTCCCCAGACTCTATATAACAAACCAGGGGGTTGTACCAAGGGGAGGATATGGAAAAGAGGACAATGCCACTGGTGCGTGAATTTTTGTCAAAATCAGGTGAGAACAACCATGCTACTTATAAAGTCACAAAATGACAATTCTGAAGAGAGAAAGGTCTATTCTCCAAAAAGCATCTAACAATCTCTTGTTGGTACATGACAAAGATTATTTACAAAAAGAAGCGGCTCTTCCTGGCTTGTATGTGACAAGCCTGAAGCGACTGGGAACACTCCTGTAATGCATCCAAGTGCACAGTGTTCCCTCTTGATTATCACTGTATGTTTAGAGATTTCACAGTTTAGCTTGTTATGAAAGCAAACTGAAAGGGAGGGAGAGGCACAATTATACTAGCAATGCTGCTTTCCACTGTTTCATTGCAAATTAGTTCATTCTAAGGTCTCTTCTTAATTAGACACAAAATCCTTTGTAAGATCTATAGACGAACTATAGATCCCATCTAACCAATAGCACTAAACCAGTCTCACTCTTCAATGCTTTACAGCACCTTTGAGATTGAGTCAATGGAGTCAAGGAATCTCAGTGGTGCTGCTATAGCACTGAAGAGCTATATTGGTTTAGTGCTATAGTGCTCAACTGAATCAGAGTCCAATAGCACCTTTAAGACCAACAAAGGTTTATTCAAGGCGTGCGCTTTCGAGTGCATGCACTCTTCCTCAGCTTCATGTTAAAAGTCTGCAGAAGATTAGCTTTGCAAAAAAGGGCAAAAAAAATCATCATTGTAGGAAATGCTACAGGTATTTTAAACACACACCACAATGATCCAGAGGTGCAACAAAGGTGTAGAAAACGGAAGAGAGCCGTTTCCCACAGAAAGCAGCTCCATTTGCTTTGCTAGCCCAATGCAAGCAGATTTCTACAAACAGGTAAACAAATTCCGCTAGCTGCCAATTACTAAAACAGGTCTGTCTGAAAAGACAGTAAGAATCCATCAGCAACTAGTTACTAAAACAGAATACAAAGGCAGTCTTAAAATGGTTTGTACCTTTAAAAATACTGATGGTTTCATAATGCTACATAGTAATGTTAGGTGTAGGGATAATGGAAGTTCTCTTGCTTAAGTAGCAATGAGACCTTTATTTTATTTATTCACTCCGTTTATACCGCCCCTTTATCTAAGGCTATATTCCCAGCCCAAGAAATGAATTACTAGAAGACTAGTGAGAATGTGACTCAAGCTTTTCTGTATGTCCTTGGCAGGAAATTGGTATACTGTGAACTGAAGTATCTCTCTGAACAAGAAGCCAAGCTGCTACAGAACTGCATTGTAGAGCCATCATTTTAGCTGTAAATTTGCAGGGGCAAAGGAAGGGGAGCATCAAAAGGCGTAATTTATGAAAAGCACTGAGGTAGTTAAGTTTGAAAAACTGAAATTTAAGAGGCAGCTTTGAAAAGAACAAGCATTCGTGAACACAGTTGCCCTATATGCGCATGTGCGAAACTAGTAAATAGGCCACACCCACAGAACACATATGCATGCTGAAAGCTGATGCAGAGCCTGATTCTATGTAGATTTGCTGTGAATTTGATGAGATCTATGTTAAAGGGAATGTACATGGAACATACAAAGAACTGCATCGATGCACATTCTGAGAGACCGTCTCTCCTCCTATACCCCCAAAAGAGCATTACACTCTGCCACTGCCAACTGGCTGGTGATCCCTGGCCCCAAACAAGCACATCGGTCCTCAACGAGGGCCAGAGCTTTTTCTGTCCTGGCCCCCACCTGGAGGAATTAGCTCCCTGAAGAGATCAGGGCTCTGCCTGAACTCCCACAGTTCCGCAGGGCCTGCAAAAGGGAGCTCCTCCACCAGGCATTTGCCTGAGACCGACCACAGGTCCCTCCTCAGACATCCCCTCCATGGCCTGAAGCAGTCTGACCTCTCTAGGGGCCTTAGCTAAGTTTCTGTTCTTGTTATGTTGTTATTATTGGGATCACTGAAGTTGTGTTGTTTAGAACCACGGTTGGATTGTTATTGTTGTATATTGACTATATTGTATGTTGACTCATTCCATGTATCCCCCTGTGATGTTGTATGTAAACTGCCCTGAGCCATATGGAAGGGTGGTATAGAAATCAAATAAATAAATAAATCCATCCTAGTTAGTGATTATTTCGGCAACAGGATAATGGGAAGCACAAGGGAAAGGTCGGGTTGCCACAGAAACAGCTTTGTCACCCTGCCAAATGGAGGATGACCTCTGGTGGTTCAACTGTGCATTTCCATTGTGCCTGATGGGGCTGGTCATGATGTCTGTGGCACTACCACAGAGCTTGCGTGGCAGCAGAGTGGCCTCTACAGTAACGGTTCATGGATGATCCAAGCCCTCTCAGAAGGCAGGCAGTGAGGCTTACCTTTTGCACGCTGGACATCAAAGAAGGTGAGGGGAGGAACTGTATCTCACATCCCAGCGGAAAGAGCTGAGGGCCCTGACGGAGCTCTCTAGGTTCCGCAGGGCCTGCAAGACTCTTCCACCAGGCATTTGGTTGAAGCCAGGTTGGAGACCAGAGTAATAAGATCAGGTCCCTCACTTCTAGTTGAAACTGGCTCCCCCCCCCCCCCCGGCCAACATCGTCTGGTGACATCTATTGAAACACCACAACTGGGACCAGAAGGGCTGTACTGAAGGATTAGGGGATACATATTGTTGCCACCAGCTATTATATTGTTTGTTGTATGGGGATCGTATTTTACCATTTTAGGTGTTTAATGTAAACCGTCATGAGCCGGCTGGTTTGAGAATGGCGGCCTGTACGCCCAATTATTTATAAATAAATAAATACATACATACATACATACATACATACATACATACATACATACGTGGTGAAATCCTTTCCCTTTCCATGACCTTTTTGTCGAGCCTCCTGCACTGCTCAGCTGACCTCCAAAGTAAAGGAAGCTACAGCACTGGGTGGCTTCTCCCATGATTATTCCTGAAGAGCGATACTATACTGTTTGCACATGACAGCCACATTACCAGATATTGCCAGGGTTACGAAAGCCATTCCCGTATCCCTTTGACTATGCCTATAACAACTCAGTCGAGATAAGTAGGTGATCCTGGAGAATGCAGGATATACAGCATATGACCTTAAGCTAACCTTAAAATCACACAAGCTATTTTCCTTGCTTGTGGTCTCTTTGTGGTTTAAACGTACTCTCCAAAACACCACTAGAGGGAACCCTAAGAGCAAAATAAAGGAGAAGAAAATGGCTAATGAGGAAAAAACTCTAAACACAAAGCCAATGACAACTGAACATCTTCTTAGGCTTAAAAGGCCATTATTATGACATATTAAAAGGCCATTATTATGACATAGAATCATAGAATCATAGAGTTGGAAGGGGCCATACAGGCCATCTAGTCCAACCCCCTGCTCAACTCAGGATCAGCCCAAAGCATCCTAAAGCATCCAAGAAAAGTGTGTATCCAACCTTTGCTTGAAGACTTCCAGTGAGGGGGAGCTCACCACCTCCTTAGGCAGCCTATTCCACTGCTGAACTACACTGACTGTGAAAATCTTTTTCCTGATATCTAGCCTATATCATTGTACTTGTAGTTTAAACCCATTACTGCGTGTCCTCTCCTCTGCAGCCAACGGAAACAGCATCCTGCCCTCCTCCAAGTGACAACCTTTCAAATACTTAAAGAGGGCTATCATGTCCCCTCTCAGCCTCCTTTTCTCCAGGCTGAACATTCCCAAGTCCCTCAACCTATCTTCAGAGGGCTTGTTCCCTTGGCCCCAGATCATATTCGTCACTCTCCTTTGTACCCTTTCAATTTTATCTATGTCCTTCTTGAAGTGAGGCCTCCAGAACTGCACACAGTACTCCAGGTGTGGTCTGACAAGTGCCGTATACAATGGGACTATGACATCTTGTGATTTTGATGTGATGCCCCTGTTGATACAGCCCAAAATGGCATTTGCCTTTTTTACTGCTGCATCACACTGCCTCCTCATGTTTAGTTTACAATCCACAAGTACCCCAAGGTCTCGTTCACACACAGTGTTACCTAGAAGCGTATCCCCCATCCAGTAGGCATGCTTTTCATTTTTTCTGACCCAGATGCAGAACTTTACACTTATCTTTTTTAAATTGCATCTTGTTCTCATTTGCCCATTTTTCCATTGTGTTCAGATCTCATGGCTGAGAAAATTTTCAAAAGAACACTTCTGTTTTGTTGTTCCTTGTGAAAACTTCATGTCTGAACGGGGACGGGGCCAGAACTGACTTTCTTGTGTCTTTTTAATGCAGGCTGACCATTAGGATCTGTATGGGAATTTAATTTACATGCTCCTTTGGCCACACCTGAAAGTAGAGGAGAAAACAACCTCCTCCCAAATGGTGGCAACCAAACTACCAAGATCCTCCTGACTTCCCCCTGCTAGTAATCAATTGCTATCTGCTGCATGGGTGATATGACCATATGTGGACATGTTGACCCTCTTCCCTCTTCCAAAATGACCAGTGATGGGCCTGAAGGAGTGGGAAGGGGAGCAGTCCCAGACATACAAATCCTTGCTGGCTGAGGCTCATTGTGCATGGTAGCCACTGGAGTTCAGAGAGGTAAGTTCCCTCAGCTTAACTGCAGGAGGGAGGGGGATGGGATGGAGTGGGATAGGCCTGCCCTGGCTCTCTTTCTACAGGCTCCCACTGTAGCTCCCTTTGGTGAAGAAAAGCAAACTGGTAGCCAGCCCCAAGTGCAGGCATGGTTCTATTCGCAAAACAACTGTGCTGTCATTTCCTGTGCTGTGCGAGTGGCGTTGTGGTTGGAGTGTACAAACAGAAGATGAGCAGTGTAAGTAAAATATCAGATGCTTTCTCTGCTAATTCTCTATTTATATATAACAGAGGTGGCCAGAACAATTCCCATGTGCCCCTGTAGTCCATGGACTTCTGGAGAGCCACGGTTTGACCACTCTTGGTATAGAGTCCCACCCACTCCAAGTGAGGGAACATCCAAACTCTGACACCTGCAGTTCAAAGAGGTGCCGTCCGTTCTACTGCCAAATTATCCGGCATTCCCGTACCAAACAATCCAAGAACTACTGAAACATTCAAAAAAATAATGCAAAATGAACTTGTTCCTGCTTTCATCCTAACCATCATAAAATTACTCCTTTGAATTTGCAAGGAGCCAAATCAAAATGCTTTGTGTCTTGCATCTAATTCATTTTATTCAAATCTCCAAAGAGTCTCTTCTGATAGTTTTTGATTGGAACCGATATGAGTTATTCATTCTTTAAGAATATTTCATTTAGATTCAGGTGGGTGGTTGCATTGGCCTGAAGATGTTAGACAAAGTAGCACCTTTCAGACCAACAAATCTTTATTCTGGGTATATTCTTTCATGTGCACAACTAGTTCTTCAGAGCATCTGAAGATGTGTTTATGCATACAAAAGTTTATACCCAGAATAAAACTCTGTTGGTCTTAAAAGTGCCGATGTACTCAAACTTTGTCCTACAATTTCATTTATATAACCTTAGGAATTTTATCTTATGCTTTTACCAAAGGATCTCAGAGAAGTAAAGATGATTTCTCTCTCCTCTTTACAAGAACCCTTTGAGCTAAATAGCTAAGGTAGTAAAACAGAATTCGACTTGAGCATTGTTTATATACCTTGCCCTGGGCAACTAGTTGTTTGCATTATTTTCTGCTTTTGCAATTCCAGTCCTATGGCATTGCTCACTGCATGCTTTAGGATATATGACTGTATTTTTGTGTGTGTGTGTGTTTAATTCTGTAATCCTCACAGAGTCTCAGAAAGGGCTGTATACAAATAAGTTAGCCCATGGACCAGTAAGCTTTATGGCTGAGCCCACATCTCTCAAAGTTTTATTCTGGCACTTTAACCAATACACTGTGCTACTTATCATCTGCCATTAATATTTTGCAAAGTGAAGGTGCACATTTAATGTGAGCAATTCATTTGATAGCATACAGTTCTCAATATCCAACTGGGCAGTTCTCACCAATGACCACTAGATGTCACTGTGTCCCCAGAGAGGACATTTGACCACACCTAAATAGCCCAATACAAAAATAAAACCACCTACTAAGGAGAGATGCAGTAATACGATTTTCCATAATCTTTGTACAACTGATGATACAAATTGAGAGCCTATTATCTAGCAATTAATTTGAATACAAGCTTTCAGAAATACCATATCCTTCCTCCGTCACACAAAGGGGATGTACATTTTCCTAATCTCTAAATTGCAATTTGTACATAGTGGCTGGTCTCGCCATTAAAAGCAACAAATCCCGGGTTGCAGCTTTTGACAAAACTCTGCAAGGACATCATAGGAATTGAGACACAAGCTCCCAAATTTGCAAGGCCAGGTAGCATTTCCTCTTTTCTTTCTCAAAACAGTATACACGTCAAGAAGGTTGCCATGGCTACAAGGACATAACCATTACCTACTTTATTATTTTGAAAAATAAGGCTTGCGAGACAACATTGAGTCTAATAGGTCACATGTAGGCAAAAGTATACAATTTTACTGCCGGGGAGTATCCTCATAAGCAGAGCCCTGTTTGACTAGACAAGTGGCCCGTCTAGTCCAGCATGCTGATTCACTGTTGCCCTGGAGGTCCCACCAACAAGAAGAGAAGACCTTCCCCTCCTCCTAGCACTGGGTTTCATAGGCTTACTACCCCTGAACATGAGGGTTCCCATCATGGAGCAGAGTTCCCTTAACGGCTACTTGTGTGATTAGTAATCCCAGGCAGAAGCCTGGACCTCTCCTCTATGAATCTGTCTAATCCATTAAGAACACAAAGATCCGGGTTATAAATGATTTCCACTCCAGTTACAATCACAGACGGGGTTCACCATGTTATGACACTCCATGTGAGGAGAATTCTCAGACTCCAAACCACCATGCCAACTACTAGAAGAAAAACAGCTGGGTTTTATGCCTGGCTTTTCACTACCCGAAAGAGTCTCCAAGCGGCCTGCCCCCCGTCTCCTCACAACAGACACCTTGTGAGGTAGGTGGGGGCTGAGGGAACTCTGACAGAATTGTTTTGCGATAGCAGCTCTGATAGGACTGTGACTAACCCAAGATCACCCAGCTGGCTGCATGTGGAGGAGCGGGGAATCAAAACTGGCTCTTCAGATTAGAGGTCACCACTCTTAACCACTACACCATGCCAGCTCTACTAGGAAAGTCAGACAGGGACATCAGCTGATTGGCTCTAGCAGCAACCTGCACATGGGGCAAACCCTGTAATGAGAAAATCATGGTGCTGATCTGTTGAAACTGTATGTAAATCGCCAGGCTCAAATCTAGGCTGATCCTCTGGTGGTGAGCAGAAAACAGATTGCAAACATGAGCACACTCGTACCCATGTTTATTTACCACAGTATTCTAAATACGGAGAGACAACAGCTATTCAAATGAAGAAGAAACTGGCAAGAGACTGAAGGTGTGATTGAAAGCTCACCAAAAGTGATTAACTATAAACAACTCCCACCAGGCTTCAATCTGACCCAGAGGTGACCGCTAGAAGCTGCTTAGAAGGCCGACAGCTGGGATTCACGTGTCATCCGATCTCTACGCAAGGCCTGCAGGGGAAATCATCTGTGGTTTTGGAGTGGGCTGTCATCAATATGCCGATGACACTCAGTGCTCTATTCCTCTCTCCCCGTCATCGGGTGATGCGGCAGAGGCCTTGGATCACAGCCTGACCGCTGTGGCTCCAGGGTTAAAAATGAACAAGCGGGAACTGAAGACTGACAAGACAGAAGTCATGTTGGTCGGGAAGTGTGAGATCTTGAGGGGCAGGATCCTTCCCACACCTGGAGTCCAGCTGACCTAGTCACTTGCTTAGGGGTTAGACTGGACCCAGCATTCCTGCTGGAGAGGCCAGGTCCAAAAAGGGCACACTAGCTAATACAGAACACTGCAGCCTGCTCACTATCAGTGGAACACTCACGTCACACCTATTCTGCAATTGCTCCATTGGTTACTGGTCAGTTCCTGGACTCAGTTCAAAGTACTGCTTATCCCCTGCAAAACACTTGCTGGCCTTAGACCGACTCAAGCTGCACTCCACCAGAATAGCTTTGCTTACTGGAACAAAACAATATCAGGGGACCACTCTACAAATAGATTGAGATTGGCAACTGCCCGTTCACGTGCCTTCTCTGCAGTGGCTCCCTTCGGTCCTAAATAAGTTTTAAAAGAGCACCGTAGAGACTACACTAGTCCCCCTGCCCCAGTAAGTGGGTTTCACCTCAGTACATGCGTGAAATCTGGGTTTCTCCTTCTGCACAAGCAACATGCTGTTTAACTCCACTGCAACCTGGTGTACGGTGGAACAACAGCTGGAAGACCCTGGGCACTCTGACCCCTGCTATGGTCAAGGGAGCCCAACAGCCATTAGGAAGGTCTATGCCCTCTTTTCCAGGAATAGCCCCATCCCAGAAGAACAGCAGCTTCATCAAGCCCCTGGCAAGATCCGCAGTGCAGCAGTCACTGAAAGGGGACTCCAACAACCAGTTTCACTGGAGAACTTTCACAAAGGGCTGTTTGTTTCTTCTGTGTTAATGTGCTCTAAATTGCCTTTGCATAATTTACATTGCAGAAGGAAGTGATCTCAATTATTAACATTAAAAGTTTAAGAAGAAGAGTTGATTCTTATATGCCATATTTCTCTACCCGAAGGAGTCTCCAAGTGGCTTCCAATTCCTTTCCCTTCCTCTCCCCACAACAGATACCCTGTGAGGTGGGTGAGGCTGAGAGAGCCCGGATATTAATACTTAGTTAGAACAGCTCTATCAGGAGGCTCAAAGCAGCTTACAGTCGCCTTCCCTTTCCTCTCCCCACAACAGACACCTTGTGAGGAAGGTGAAGCTAAGACAGCCCTGATATCACTGCTCCATCAAAACAGCTTTATCAGCACCGTGGCGAGCCCTAGGTCACCCAGCTAGCTGCATGTGGGGGAGTGCAGAATCGAACCCGGCATGCCAGATTAGGAGTCCGCACTCCTAACCGCTACACCAAACTAGCTCTTGTATCTGTCGGACATACAGCCATCCTCCATACACACACACACAAGATTTTTGTTAGTGTTATGCTTTGCCTTCCTTTGCCTTTCATCTCTTTTCACGCTGGTTAGAAAAAAGAAGAAAAGAATTGAAACGAATCAGGAGGCATGGGAGTACGGAAGTCAAACACTCTCTTTGCGTAGGTCTGCCTCCTACACAAAAAGGAAGAAAGAAATCACTGCAACAGGAAACTTACAAAGGATGGAAGTTAAAGTGTTACCATAAGAGGGTCAGATCACAGTAGGGAAAGTAGGGCAGAAGAAGGCTGAAGGGACTAAGGGAAATGAAGCCAAGCTGCCATAGAGAACACACGATCAAAGAGCTAAGTCTCAAAAATAAGGGGACCCACCACTGAATGACCAACCTGATGGTGGAGATGGGTAGGGGGGTGAGTGGAAGGTAAATTTTAGAATAGTTGTGGCTTGAGGATGGTTTTATTGATGTTTGATGAGGGTTTTTTATTGATGTTTATTGTGATCCCTTCCCCCCCCCCCCGCCATCCATGGGAAGGGACAGTATATAAAGAATAAATTATTTTAACCAATCTTAGCCAGCTTTCTACCAGTAAAACATAGCAGATAGCTGGATCTGACAGAGATCAAGCTTTCTTAAATCAAAATGTATCTTTTTAAACGTTTTGCCGTACTTGAATATTTCATTGTCCTTGTCTTTTCTTATCTGCTGTATGTTAAAGATCAAATGTCTCCTGCTTGCTGGTCTTTGAGAGTATTAATCAATCTCATCTGAACTTCCATGACCAGGCATTGACGGACCTGCCCTTTTGCATCTCTTCTTAAAAGCATCTGATGCAAATGTTAACAGCCCAGAGTAGAAAACAACCATGCATTGCAGATCCAAAAAACATTTACGCCTCTGTAGTCTTCCTCCTGCACGTGTAGTTTCTCGCAGTTCCTTCTAATAAGCAATTGTATTTTTATCCCTCCTTCCCTCTGGGGAGCTCAAGACAGTGTACATAGGCTTCTCCCCTCCACATATCACCCTCAAAACAAGCTCCCCTGCACAGACCTGACTAGGATTTGAAGTAAGACTTGCTTTGGGCTGCACTTCTTGTAAGGTAGGTAGTCAAAGAGACTGTGGCTGGCCCAGGGTCACCCGGTGAGTTTCATGGCAGAGTTTCATGGCCATGAAAACTGCTGTTTTACAGAGTAACTGAACTGGGAATACCAATTTTGGAATGTGGTGAACATGCTGTCGTCAATGCTATGGTCATCGTCAGGGGCCCTGCTTTGGGTGAACCTATCATCGAAGGCAAGAAGAGCAGCAACCCACAAAAGGGGCTTGTCAACAGTGGCACCAAAATTACGGAACTCCTTCCCCAAGGAAATGCATCGATCATTGTCTTTGCAAGCAGATAAAGAGTGTCCTTCACTCTTCCCGACCTTCTTCCAAGTTTATATGTTTAGTTTATAATAGTTTATTTGTTGTTTAATTGTTGTTTTTAATTGTTGTACATATATATGTTTAACAACTGCTTTTAATCTGCCTTGTTGTTGTTATGTGCGAAGTCGTGTCCGACCCATCGCGACCCCATGGACAATGATCCGCCAGGCCTTCCTGTCCTCCACCATTCCCCGGAGTCCATTTAAGTTTGCACCTATTAATCTGCCTTGGGTACCCCTAAATGGGGCGGGAAAATGGCATAAAAATGTTTTAAATATACAAATAAAATGAAAACTACAATTTCCAACAACACAAGCAGAAAGTCAAGGTTGCTTAAAGAGCCATTTCCCAGGGCAGGTTCCCCCTCCCTTCAGAAAATGCATTTTCCACTGAAAGTAAGGAAAATGATGAACAGAATGAAGAATCTTCATCCTTAGCACAGAGGCTGACCTTTTCCATTACTTCCTCCTTGGTGATGGCAACTGAATTATTACCTCCAACCACATCCCTCCAGCTCCCAAAGTGTAAGAAGACAGAAAATTATTCTCTAAGTTTCCAATCGGGCAATCTTACCACACATCCAAATGCTACTTATTCTTATACCCAGTAGTACTGCCACGCTCTCTACATGACCCTCTCGCTGACGAATTAAGAGACCGAGTTGCCGAAGAGCATCCCAGGAGACAGTGTATCAGGGCACCGTGCTTCAAAACACACAAGATTTCCAGTAAAAACCACCTGGGAGCAGTAGAAGGACAGGTATCAGAGCCCACAAATAGCAACTACTGGCAACCTGAGCCACAAGGAATGCACCTGTTTCGTATTTCTATTGATTTAGCCAGATGGGTTTGATTCACATCGGTGACTATTGGGAGATTTGGACCCGTTTGCTGAGCCTGCTGATAAAAATGCGTTCACCAATTGGCTCTCGCTACTAATTATCCTTGCAGTAGGTCACAGTTGCCATAGCAACTTGCTGTTTGATCTTCTAATCAGCAGGCTACACGCCAGTGTCTCCACAATTGTAATCTGCATTGTACAAGCAAAACAAATACAGTGGGGTGTAAAAAGTGTCTTCTTTTTTGTGACTTTGTGGCGATGACTAGATTTGCTATTGTTGACACTTGGCCCTATGAAAGCTTTCAACAGCCTCAGCTGGTGCCATTTAACAGGCAGGGCAATTAATAATAAAAATTTAGCACTTCTAGGACAGCCTTGAAAGGTAGGCTTTCCTTTGTATCTCCCCTGGCCTTCTGAAGTTAGGTAGGTGGCTACAGCTTTCTCCATAGGAGAACCTCTGGAAGAAGATTCATCATTTCTCCCATCAGCCTGGTGCTTGGCTAATTGTCCTTTTTTCCCCCTAAAGCAGAAAAAGTGCAAACAACCATACTGGCAGGAAAAAATCCTTGTAATTTCTTCTTTTTTTAGTTCAAAACGAATGACACAAACCTTAGCAGAATGTTTTGTGTTATTTTGCTTGATCTTAGAAGGTACATGGATTTTGTCTCTCTCCCCCCCCCCCCCTTTTAAGGCCACTCTGTAAGCTTCATGGCATAGAAGGGATGTGAACCTGGGTCCCTCTAATACTAGTGGTGAGTCTCTTCATCTTGTTGCCCAAGTTCCCAATTTGTTTCTCTCTCTTTATTTGTTTCTCTCTCTTTATGTTTCTCTCTCTTTATTACCTCACTGGATATGCAGCAGGCCTTAAAATAATATTTAAATTACATAAAAACCTAACATTTAAAAAAATGCAGCAGTGGGTGACAGAAAACAACATGGAAATATAATCTTATAAAGTCAGGCAAATATAGCAACTGCCACAGATACAACTTCTAATGTTCGTTCCTACTTGGTTTTGCTACTGTTCAACAGAATGAAAATAAATCTCTGCTAGTTAGAGGAGCTTAATCTGGGTCAGTCAAGGGTGACAGCAAACCACGAAGGGGAAGAGTTAAGAATACATTTATGAATGCAATATACTCTCCAGAATGGTGTGGGCGGTAGGGACCTTATCACTCCTGTTTTGTTTCACCTATATTGGTCCACAACTAGCATCCAGGTCCAATCATAGGTGCTGGTACTAATCTTTAAAACCATATACTGCTGGAGGCCAGCATACCTTTAAAACCACCTTCTCCCATATGAACCTACCTTTCTACTACAGTCTTCTTCAGAGGTCTTTCTTTGGGTGTCCTACTACACAATCTAAGGCCTGACACAAGGCAATTTGAGAAAGGGAACTCCCTCTCCAAGGAGATTTTATCTCTCCCCTTCAATTTTTCTCTTCCATCAGTGGGTACAGACTTCTTTTTGTTTTGTTTGGCATTCCTTTATCACTCTTATTATCCTCCCCCCTCCAGTTTATGCATTGTGTGGCAACGAGTTCACAATAGAGAATTATCAACATGATGATGCAGCCAGAAGAATCAGAACTAAAAAAAAAAAGCAACAAATCTTTAAGTATACAAATTAATCACCAAAATATTGTTGGAAGGATGTCTGGGTCATTGCTAGCAGGCGATTTATCACTTGAATAGTATAAAAGAAAAGTAAAGGGGGTCTATGGAGAAATGGTCACAGAAATGTGTATATTAAATATTAATTTAAAATTAAAAATTAAATACCTGCCTTTTCAGTCTAAATGAGCATTCCCTTTCCCTCCAAGCAACAAATGGAATACATCATTTATAATCCACCTAATGTTTTGGGAAATCTTAAATTATTTCAATATGAAGAACAATAAAGAAGCTCAGAAATATGTTAGCAAGACACAGGATATATAGTGGTTATGCTAAAATGTCGAGATGGCAGAGTTTCTGTCCATTGTCATCGTATTCTAACAAAATCTGTTTTGAAGTCCCAATATGCTCTGTCACACAGGTCTACAAATTAAATTTATGTTCACAGCAGACAGAATAACATGTGCTCCAGCCAACATATGGGGCAAACGACATGTAAGGTTGAAGAACAATATCTGAAGTCTGAAGATATTGCCTAGTAATAATAATTTAGTGACTCACTAAGATTTTTAGGCATTGAAATTAAAGCAACAATATTAGTCTTCTATTCGGGATTTAACAGGTTCGTGTTTATATCAATTCAACTGGCCACCAGCATTTTATCGTCTTAAGAGAAATTATGGCACAGTTAATATTTAAACTTAAGAGTCTTATATTAAAATGTTATCACTGTTATAACATAGACAGAGAAATATCCATAAATTAAAATACATTACATTCTTTGCAGTGGGAAATTTAAATGCTAACTGCATATTAGGTTGAATTTTTACAAATCTAGTTCAGTAAATCATGTATTGTTCTTTAGAGCTTGAAAAGGTGCCACTTGGTTTAAAAGATCTTTGAATATGGCAATTACAAATTATCAATGGATTTTTACAGGCATTTACCATACTTTCCTTTTTGCAGCATATGTTACGCACACAAAAAGCTGCAGGCATGATCCTGTAACTGTCCAAATACACATTTTACAAGGCTATGAACAATTTAATAGCCTCTTGAAATCCCTGCATCCTTCTGAATAATTCCTTAGGGAAGAATTCTATTAAAATTCTGATATTTAATCTGATATAATCCGATCCACAAATCCATTATTACCTGTCCAATTCACTAAATAATTGATAACTCCACTGATTAACCTGAATAATGCCTTCCGCTGTAGTAAGCTTAATTTTGATAAAGAAAGATGGCTGACACCGGCCATGTCATTATTAATTTCCAGGGCATTTTAAGATACTGGGCACGAGTGAAAGAGCTTTTGGTGGTACTGAACTGTAAGCAGGTCTGTCTTGAGTAAATCTACACATAACACAATCTTTTTTCAAAAAGCACTTTGCTATTATTGTCAATTCAAAGCACTGTTTGATGCAATACCTTCATCATATCCCCTTTTTCCTGCACTCTTCTTATATAAGGCAGCCTCTGTCAACTTTTTTTTACTGTTGAGAAACCCCTGAAACATTCTTCACGCTTCAAAAAACCCCAGAAGTGACGCAATCATGCAGAATATGGTTGGGAGGCATAGCTGTGTACACGTTCACCAAGGGCCCTCCCCTTCCCTCCCCCTTCAGGCCCATCATTGGCCATTCTATATCACCTGGCAAATGTTTAACACATTTAAAAATAGAGTTAAAAATTAACTCCCACCGATTCAGGAAACCCTTTGAGGACAGTCAAGAAACCCCAGGGTTTCACAAAACCCTGGTTGAGAAAGCCTGCTGTAAGGAGCATGATTTTTATAAGGGAGCCAAAAGCTGTTTCATTGAGCAGTTTGCAGATGAGAAACAGCAGGTTGGGGTGGTTTTTCTGTTTCTCCCTGCTTGCTTTGATCATAAACAGAAAAGGTGTAGTGTGAGTCTGGGACACAGAAAACTCCCAAAAGACTAATACAAGGACTTTGTCATGTGCACATGGAACCTTAGCTAAGAGTAAGCTGGTTCTCTGGAACAAGTAGCCAGTCTCTAATGCTGGGGGTAACCATTCAAACTGTATGCACAATACCTGCTTTCCAACTGAATGCCATTCTGCTATGGCTATACTCTTCTGAAATGCTAAATTAAAGTTTCCCAAAAGTTCTGTCCAATTATCCATGTCTAAATTCACTGAAATCAATGATCTTAAACCATACTAATCTTACAGAGGCTTGAGCTGTGTAATCCAAGAGAGTTTAACCCTTCTAAGGGCACTTATGGCTGTAATCCTAAAAACACTTGTCTGGGAACAAACCCAACTGAATCAAATTAGACTGGGTAGACTTGCTTAGGATCACTCCCAATTTTATTTTGTCTTTCCACACCTCAGTTTGAAAGTTCAAAGCAAAATCAATGGAGCGATTTTGCAATCCAATGGACTCAGATTGCTCAAAAACCTGCACCACTGTACTTCTTTGTTGCCTCCTTCAGACAAAGAGTAACCCATGAACACTATTAGCCAGTTAAGTATGGAGCATAGTGACGTAACACCTAGAGATAATGTAATCATACCTGTACCATACCAGGACAAATATAATCTGGGAAGCATTCTGAATGGGAGGGGCAGGTGGGGGGGGGGTTGAGCACCCCCTTTCCACAGCTGCTCCTCCACCTTCACTCTTGAAACTGCTTGCAGAGCCTGCTGGCTATTTCCACCACTCTGTATTCATACATCTGTTCCCAGAGAACGACTATTCATGCATCTGACAGAAAGGGCTCCATTCTAGGAAGGATTCTGTCAAAATAAATGTGTTCGCCTTCAGTGGGTCAGAGGAGCCTTTGTTGTTTTTGTTGCCGCAGACTGACATGCCAACCTGTCTACTGTTGTTTCATATTAAACCGGGCCAGTTTTGCAAATCACTGCTGTTTGCTCCTTAATCAGTTGTAGCTAAAATTGTCTCTTTTCCTACACTAAAATGTCATATATGAACTCAATATCTGAGCTATTGGTTCTTCTGAAACATTCAATGATAAGAGATCATGTGAAAAGACGGCATTTCTCTTTTCAGATAAATGTCTGCAAGATTAACTTTAGAGAAGCCAGCCCAGTTTCACTTATTATTATTATTATTATTATTATTATTATTATTATTATTATTATTATTATTATTATTATTATTATTATTATTATTATATTTGATTTGATATTCGCCTCTCCCCGAAGGCTCGAGGCGAGTTACAGTACATAAACCCCCCCCCAATAAAAACCATACAATAAAATCCATAAAACAAAATACCGTATCTGATGTTCTCACAGTTATAGTGCGAGGATAACATGAGCAACAACACTGAGGTAGGATTTTCTCTTTAAAGTATACTGCAGTTTGTATCAGGAAATCATTGAGGGCCAAATTTTCATTTGGTACCTACTGGAACCAACTGCAGGTAACAAGCCTAATGTTACAAAGGACTGTTTTCAGCACTTGGATGGGGGACCTGAGTATTCTACATTCATGGTGGATGTAGTCGGTCACTTGCTAGGTAGCTGGTTATGCTGGCTTTCGAAAGGTCATGTGGATTTGCACTGTCTGAAAAACAATTAAAACAATCTCTACAGTGAAGACTTCACTTACCTGAAAATGACAAATATTGGAAAAGACTTGAAACCTGAACTACACCTAGTCCAAGATTACTAGATAAATGCATCATTTGTTTTTCAACAGCAAGTTCATATATTGTATCACTTCCCAGTCACAAAGAACATTGAAATGTAAATATAGTTCATACATAACCAAGAGTGAATGAATACTGGAAAATTATGAAAAGGGCATCGCTATAGCTATCAGTCAAGATCTGGGGCATTAAGTTTACCTCAAGAGAGACCAACTTATAGCACTTAGCAAATAAAATTCCCCAAGGACAGAATCTGGAGCTGTGGCAGTTCTGTTGTCCTTTCATATACTTAGTTTGGAGAACTGAAGTTCAATTTCCTATTGCACAGCCTTTGTTGAGGGAATCAGATATGGGTCCTACTTCAGCTGGGGGGGGGGCAATAGGAGAAAGGATCCCTTCCACAGCATCTTTGCTTTACTACTAGTTATATGATTCTAAAAGTGCAATTTTAGAAATCCAGAGGTTAGTTTGTGGTCAGCCTCGAACTTTGTTCCTCTTTAGGAACTTGGGCTATTAAAAGGAGTACCATTATAGCAATGCAAATTTACTTTGTAAATTACACCACAAAGGAAATCAGACAGCAAAGGCTTGACCCTAAGAAATTCTGTTACAACTATTTCATAAATACCACAATAAATAGCAATATATGCACAATATCAGCGATGTTGTATCTGCCACCATTCAAATTTTTCTTCTAAATTCTAAATGTTCAATAAATTAAAAACAAAAATCAAAACACCAGATATCTACATTTCCATTGCGGGACAAGGTTCGTGTAGGAAAGTACCGCGTGCCCTGATTAACTAATACATAAAGTAACACATGATGAAACTCCATTCCTCCACAGTTTACTACACAAACCCTCATGGTTAGTCAGCTACAAAGGGAACCACATTTGTCTTTAAGACCCATTATGCACGGGGGTTTTAGCGCACATTCGGGGTGGAATGGCGGCGACTAAAATCACCGATAACGCACGGAGCCGGCTGCAACCGGCCGCAGCTTCGGTGCATGCCGCCGAAAAAGCCGCGTCAGTGAAACGCGGAAGAAAGCGCAGCTTCCGGGTAACCGGGGCACAACCAGAAGCGGTGCCCGGATCGCCGCATGCATAATCGGTTACTCTGGGTTTTGCCGCTGTCGCGCCCCGCCCCGTACATAACCGGTATGCGTCGCGTCTTCCCCCTCCGCGTTTTCCATGTGACCCGAAATCGCCGTTTCGGCGGCCGTGCATAATGGGCCTAAGTGCCAAACAGCTGACTGCTGTTCACAATACTGCCTAATGTTTAAGAACTGACAGCACAGAGTGCTAGTAATCTGCTCAATCGTAGCTCCCTGTTAATGGCCTGACATGCTAATATTTTATCCCATGGCACACCTTTGCATCCCTGATTACACACGCATTTCAAAAGTGACATGATAAATTGCTCTGCATAAATATGTGCACAATACATATTATACAAATGTGCTCAGCCTACTGAAATACTAGCAATACTAGCAAACTAAAAAAACCATTCCTTTTGTGAACCAGTAATGCTTGGATGCACAGCAACATCGATTGCCTGTTGTAAAACAGGAAGGCCAGTATACAAGCCCACAAAATGAATAAAAAGAGAAAAATTCAACATTACTTAAAAATGATCCATCCAAATGATCCATCCAAAATGGCATCACTATAGCTATCAGTCAAGATATATGACACATTTTGTATCGTTTCAGTGTAGTTGCCCATGGGCAGATTGGCCATTTAATTTCCCAGATAAATTTTCCAGTGTGCCTCTGATTTACGGGGCCATTGGTGGCCATGCCTCAGCAATTAGGCCAGTTCCTCAGGGGCCACCTGGCTCAGCCTTTCATTGGTAGTTGCATCAGCTCACCAGCTTTCTCCTCTGGCACTGCTGCCATTTTGTGGGATGATTTTTGTGGCCTATTGTTGATGCCACTGAGTTTATTTTATTTATTTATAATTTAATTTATAGCCTGCCACTCCCGGACCTGGCTCATAGCAGGTAACAATAAGGATAACCCCACAATAAAATCCCCATAACCCCCCACAAAACATCAATATAAATCAGAACAATAAAATTGGCAGCAGACTACAGTTCAGAGGCCCCTGACGTGCTGGCTCACCAGAGCCGTTCAGCTGGGTTTGCTCCCAGTCATTTCACCCCACCCCTTGTCCAGGCCTGCTGTCCTCTGCTTTCAGTGATGTCCAGACAGTACTCAGCTTGACAGGTAAATGGCTGGACTCGGAGTATGAGTTCAGCACGGTTGCCAAGGAATTCTTTTGCAAAGCAAGAAAGGAGGTTCTGAATCCTGTGGCAGCCATTTAGGGTTTGTCTGGAGCTCCAACAACTGCCATTTGGAGTGGTGCTCGCCAACATCTCTCAAATTCCAAATGGGCAGCAAGCTCAAAAAGTTTAGGGACCCCTACCCCATGATCTTCCATATCCTAGTCCAACACCCTAAACACAACACTGGCTCATTTCCCAGTGCAAACCACTAATACTAACTAGGTTCCTCCCAAATCACTGACTGGTTTACAAACTTCTGTCAGACACTTTTGCTTATCGCATAAGATAATAGGCATATTTTAGGGCTGGGTATGCAACCCATTTTGCTCAGTGTGTAGGGCCAGTTCATTGTCCAAGCAACACAGGCAAGTGCAATGCTGGCAGTATCACTGGGGCTAGCAGCATGGCTGAAGGTAACTGACACAGCTTATGCTCAGGATGTATCCTACAGCTGGGAGTTAAAGCATGCACTTAGACATATGGCCAAGATGATACAATTTGTGCAGGAAGATTTAAAGACAATCCCCGAGGTGCTGCCAGTACTGCTAAGATTATGCTTGTCAGAGAGAGAGAGAAGAGAGTGACAGTGAGAACAAAAGTGAAATGTAGAGAATTTGCCAAAGCATGCAAGGATGTTACTCTTCACCTATAGACATGGAGACAAAAGGGGTTAGCCATTCAGCCCAAAACTGTTACTTATCCCTCTTCTGTTCCATTTTTGGCAATGAATGAAAACTTACATTTTGAGGGTCACTGAAAGGAAACTGTAGAAAACACCTTTATTGGTTGTGTGGCCTCTATGCTCCTGTCCATGTACATCTATGTGTGGATTTCTGGCTAGCTGTTTAAATGTTGTACTGAGCAAGGCAGGTTGGCCGTGTGGATGAACTGATATAAAAACTTTGATGCAAGTGTTTGAACCTCATTAAGCCCGTTAATTAAGCCACAGTGTTATTTTGGATACAGCCATTCTGGTCATGCGCTTTCAACCAACAAACTGGCAGGGCTTTTGAGAGTCACAAAGATTATCTCCCCCACACCCGATACATTTCAAGAACATTTAAAGAAACACAAAAGGAAATGACATAAGTGTGGGGGGGACTAGAAAAAAGTGGGATTTTCTCAACATGGTAAACAAAAGAGCATGATTCCCCTGCCAAACACATGCATATCGAAAAAGGATGTTCTCAAAGCTGAAGGGAGTAGATCAAGAGAAAGGCTTTCTAGGATTCCAGATCTTCTCACTTTAAACCCTTGCTTACTTGAAAAAGACAGAACAGGAGTCCCCAATGTTATCTTCAATGACGATTACTTCTGTGTAACAAAAAAATATCCTGAGCTACTAAAACATAAACATATTTACTCTTACTGAAATATTAAATTAGTTCCCCCCCCCCCTGGTTAGAAGTAGAATTGATTCCTCACAAAGAGAGACACAGCAGGTCAGGTGATTGAGCCTTCTGGGGTGTTGAAAAATACTTTTTTTCTTGTGTTCTTTTCCTAAGAATTCTAGGGGCTATGCAGCAGGCAGTGGACTACAGGTAGGTCCCCAACTGCTTGTTGGAAACCCTTAATATAATGGCTCTTTTGCTCAAGGAGAACACTAGCTCCTATTTCAAATCAGCTAGCATTAAAGTGAACAATTTTGAGGAGGAAGTTCTAACTATTCTGAAGCCTTGATATTTAAGTGCATGGCTGGATGAGTAACAATCACATGGACTGCTCTATTGCTCCTGCCTGTGGAGGAGTGAGGAATCGAACCCGGCTCGCCAGATTAGACGCCGCCTCTCTTAACCACTACCCCAAGCTGACTCCTGCCCATTCCAACGTAGCCTCCTCCTACTTTAAGTCTGACTAGCTCTTCAGAGGCATGAAGAAACCATGTAGGCTTGGCTGGCGCCACAGTGATTGTTTTGCCTGAGACTCAAATGTTGTGTTTTGCAGGCAAACAAAATAAAACAATACCAACAGCAAGGAGGGCTGAGCACGGCAGTCAGAGTAGTTGCTGCAATATGTATCTGCTAACAAACTCCACATCAGTCCTTTATCTGCGGGTGGAAAGGCGCTGAGTAACAAAAACTCCCATGCTGTGAAACAATTCAGGAATGTCAGCATTATTGGTATAATCAGTGGCACGGTTTAATGCCTGTTCCGTGAGAAAGCCTCAACGCAGTCTTGTCAGAGTCGCACAACAGATGCCTTAATCATACAAACGACACGGTATATTTCTACTAATGCTGTTGCTGCTATTCCTTTTTCAAAAAAAAAATGACAGCAAGGAAAAAAATACAGAGACTAAAGTTTATTATTCTGGGATTACGAGGATTATGTTATTATTCCGGGATCCTTCACCCCACATGTTGTGCACAAGAGAGCTAATGATGTAGGTCACATGCTTGGAAAAGGGACTCGCGTGGACTTTTAACAGAATTGCAAATATGTGCAGAAACCATTCACCCTATAACTGTCGAGCGGAGCCTTCACAGGCAAGGCTTGTGTGTCAAACAGGGAAGGGAAACACTGTCGGAGAGAAGACAAAAGGTAAAAGGGATGCCGTTATCAGCCGGCTGAGCCACTGGTCATTAATCTGAGAAGGCTGGCTGTCAAAATCCAGACGGCCGTTGCCTGCTGTTCTGTGCGCTCTCAGGAAGCGCCTTGCTTGCAGTAGGGAAGCGTGATTGATAGCAGGGCTAGAAAGTCCTTCTGGGATAGAGAGCCAGCGTGGTGTTGTGGTTAAGACCGGCGGCTTCTAATCTGAAAGGCCAGGTTTGATTCCCCGTTCCTCCACGTGCAGGCTGCTGGGTGACCTTGAGCCACTCACAGTTCTGTTAGCATTCTCACAGAGCAGTTCTCTCAGGGCTCTCTCAGCCACACCTACCTGGCAGGGTGCCTGTTGTGGGGAGAGGAAGGGGAGGTGACTGTAAGCCGCTTTGAGATTCCTTCAGGTAGTGAAAATACTCTAATGGTATCCCACACAGTGAGGATTGAGAATATTGGCTCATCAGCAAAAATAATTCAGGGAGAGACACTGACCATTGAGAATTCCACTTTCAAAACACGTAAAAATAAGGACTAGCTGTTCTCAATGTATAACTCTAAAGGCACTGTGATCTGTTACTTATACCGACTGCATTCCGCTGACTACTTATCATGTCTACTATCAAAGACCAGAGATTTGTTCCCAATATCATTTCTCTGTGACTGTAAGAAGTATCATTAATGCCTTGTTTCAGCTTGCTTTTAGCAGTTACAGAATTTGATATTTTCATGAGTATCTAACTGATTTTGTTACTTTGCTTTGACTTTGCTCAACCGGCAAAGCACCCCAACAACCTTTCGATATGACAGGACTGGAATCTAAATAGGCTGCAAGGAAGCTGAAAGGATCGCATCCCAGTTTGGCAATGGGAATGCGCAGCTTGTGACTTTATCAGGTCACTGGAAGCTGGGGGAGGGAGCACTGCCCTAGGCAAGGCAGCCTCCTGAGTCTCTGCCATGCTCTATTTCCACAGACATTGTCCTTAGCTCTCTTTGTCTCAGCCCTTCCTCAAGTCAATGTTTCATACAGCGCCATTTGCAAGCAATTTCATGAAATACCAAGCTTAATTCAGTTCAGCAAAGACCTGGCATTTCACGTTTGTCAGTCACCTGAGTTGTTGTTCTTTTCCTGCAAAAAAGAAATGCCTTGCTCGCCTAACCTTGTCCTCATCTTACAAGTACACTTACAGTGCAACCCTGTGCGATCCATTAAATAAAACAAGGGAGACCAGCCTGGAATAATTCTGCATATGGCTGTGCTGTTAGACATACAGGGTTGAACACTTCGATATTAGCATTTAGGGGGACTGCCCAATCTGCCTGCAT
The DNA here is from genome assembly GCF_049243985.1 of Paroedura picta. NCBI lineage: Eukaryota > Metazoa > Chordata > Lepidosauria > Squamata > Gekkonidae > Paroedura > Paroedura picta. Next base: position 65,682,824 of record NC_135378.1, read on the forward strand.
AACCATTGTACCTACTTGGCTATACATTCTGTATTACTATGTTTCCCGTGTGTAGCTCTGCCATAAGATAAATACCCAGAAAAAGTTTCAGCAGCTTCAGACCAGCCCCAATGAGAGAATATTGGATTTTTATAGATAACATCCTTAGAATATTGCTTAGCCAGTTCCTCTATCTCAATAGGCCTTTATCTGAACATTGTGGAGGGCCCATATACGACCTACCCTCCAGAGGTTTCATTGGTTGCCAGTTGAATTCTAGATCAAGTTCAACGTGTTGGTCTTAACCTTTAAGGTCATATGCAGTCTGGGCCCTGCTAAGGCCTGAGGGAGGTGCAGCTGGCCTTGACCAGCATCAGGGCCTTCGTGGCCGTGGCCACTGCCCGGTGGAACGAGCTGCCGGTTGAAACCTGGTTCCTGATGAAACTACCTCAGTTCCACCAGGCATTCAGTTGAGGCTAGAACAAGATAGTGCCAGCAGACTCTATGAGCTTCCCGTCATCTCCATAATCCACACAAAGAATTAGAATTCAACATCACCTATACCATCTAGACAGACTAGCAGAACATCTACAAACACAATGGAGGGTTGAACTGTTCAAATTGTTTTAATGGTATTTGAATTAAATATAATTTCATTGTGATTTTATGTTTCTAAGTTATATGGTAAACCACCCCGTGCCTGCCCCACAGGGAGGGGCAGTATATCAAACTAATAATAAAATTAATAAATAAACTCCTTGTCCACAATCTCCTGTCCTCTTCTGTCCATGCAGATCTCAGACCTGGGCTCAGGGTGAGTGAAGGTGAGGTGCTGATGTTGGTAACGTCACAGACAGATATTTAAAGACACTGTCTTAGATCAGGGGTGGGCAAACTGTGGCCCTCCAGATGTCCATAAGTCCATGGACATCTAGAGGGCCACAGTTTGCTCATCCCTGTCTTAGATCCTGTAGCACTTCTACTTTTATGCTTCTCTCTCGCATGTATGTAAAGGCTCAGTGGGGTGGGAAGGGAATTGATCTTGTCCATGCGCAAGGCATGGTAGCAGAAGAGGCAAACACTGTAAAGGCCAGAGAGAAGTACAAGGAAAATTACATTATCATAACCAAGCCCTATTGAAGCAAAACCTATAAGTGCATAAGTAAAATGAACTGCCTCAGAATGCTGTCATGCATATTGCATCACTGCTGAAGATCTCCTGGATTCCACAGCAGATAGTAAAATATAATGCCTTCCAATCGCTTTCACTTCTGACCCACCAACAATATGCCATTTTTAAAAAATGTTCAATAAAACATAGGCACCGGAGAGGAAAACTAGATGCACCTCTTAATGGTGGAACTGCACTTAGTCAAGTTCTTGTCTGCTACTTGAAAGTCAGCCTATAATGATAAATGATCCTGTTTCAAAAGCTCTGAGCAGTTAATGCAGGGGTAGTCAAACTGCGGCCCTCCAAATGTCCATGGACTACAATTCCCATGAGCCCCTGCCAGCATTTGACTACCCCTGAGTTAATGTGCTGCCTGACGTCCTTGAGCCAAGTAATCCAGGTTTTCACACTGCAATCAAAATATGAGGAGCACGAGAACTTCTAGATGGACGATTAGGGCCATAAAATCCTGAAGTTAATTGCAGCAAGATGTGGATTCAGATTATATTCATATTAAAGTTCACTGTCGTTAAGATCTTTTATACTTTATTTTTAAAGGCCTAGGTTAGGATTTCTCAACCAGGATTTCATGAAACCTTGGAGTTTCTTGACAGCCCTGGAAGGGTTTCCTGGATAGGTGGGAGTTATTTTTTTGTATATTTATTAAATTTGTTAAACATTAATCATGTGATAGGACCATATATGGTTATGTCAACCAGTCTCCCCTCACAAAAAAGCCAATGATGGGCCTGAAGGGGATGGGAAGGGAAGGGGTGCTGGGTGGGCATGTACACAGCTATGCTTCTCAACCACATTCTGCACCATCACACCACTTCTGGGGTTTCTCATAGCCTGAGGAATGTTTCAGGGGTTTATTAGCAATAAAAAAGTTGAGAAAGGGTGATCTAGGTCAAGGCTCTCCAACATGATGCCTATGGGTACCTTCAATGCCTTTTCTGGCACATGCTAAATTGTTTTTAGAAAGGGGGCCCAGCCAGATGAGGCAAAGAAGACATGGGTGAAATTTTTTTTAAAAAATGCTGTGTTTAAAAGGCATCCTGCTAAACATACTTTACTCCTGAAATGCTGAAGAGTTACTATTAGAATTATGCAGGGCCTCACTCCCTGGCATTTAGGGATGTATCGAGACCCTATCAAGCCACCAAATGAGTGAAGTACTTGAGAACATTGAAACGGAGAAAAGTATCAACCAGATTTAAGGCAGTGACAAAAAATGAAATACCAAAAAAACCTTACATGGTAACTTCAGCAGCTGAAAGTGAAGGAATGTATTCTTCTAAAGAAATCAATTAGAAGACACAGCCCTTGCCAGAAGAACCTGACAATGGTATTTGACATTAATTATGCATCTCCTTCACCTTCAGAAGGCATGACATACAATACTTCTGCCCTTAACACTTGGATAGTTAATTTTGGCACAAGCAATGTTCAGATGAACATTTAAATGAAACAGTTAATTCCTAATTGTTTCTTGATGACTGACAGAGAAATGGAGGGAATTCTAAGAGCAGAGCTCAACTTGCTCCTCTGTGTTAATTTATATAAGAGAATTGACAGGCCCGTCCATTAAACATTGGCTCAATTTCTTAGAATATGGCAGCAAACAGTAAAAAATACTGTTTTAAGACATCCGTTATTGATAGTTACTTTTGCTAACAGTCATTAAAATAGTTAACCAAGATCAGGGCCCGATTTCCATGGCAACCATTGCCTAGACTGCAGTCTGACATGTACTGGTCATTAACCTTGACTGGGGACAGCAAACCTTTGGATGCTTCCATAAACTTAGACTCCGAATGTAAATTCCACGGCAATGCATGACATCAGCCGTAAGAATAAACAATAGCACATTTTAGGAATTCATGGAGACAGATGGATATGGTCAAATGGATATCTGGAAGGCATCATCAGATTCCATTTGCAAGGAATCACGTACATACACACCCTCCCCTGTATTAGGACTCATTACGTTCTTTACATTTGCTACAACACATAGACCTGGAGTCTGACATAATGACCTCCAGAAGACAGTGCTGCTTGGAATACCAAGACTCCTGTGGCTATATCTGCAATTCCCAAGAACTTGGCTTGAATTACAGTATACCATCTGCCAGTCTAATACCTGACAGAATCAATATCAATAACAACAACAATGTGTCAGTAAGTCGCAAGTGACTCATGGCAACCCCTCATGGTGTTTTCAAGGCAAGAGATGAACAGAGCTGGTCTGCCATTGCCTTCCTCTGCGATAGCAACCCTGATCTTCCTTGGTGGTCTCCCATGGTATTATCAATGGCTGGCCCTACTTAGCTTCCAAGCTCAGGCTAGACTGGGTTATTCCGCAGATGGAATTATTTGCCTCAAGAAGTGGCAGGGATAGAAGGTTAACTCTTTTGACCTCTTTTCACAGCACTAACATTCTTAGTCAACCACTAAGGCTGTTCTTGGGATATTTTTAAAAGGAGGATACAAATGTTACCATTCAACATATTCTTAATCTCCTGGATCAACTTGTCTAATATCTAAGATATAACTCTAGATGCTAACTGGAACAGCAGCATTTTAAAACCATGAACTGCAGTGGGGCAGTGAATTCCATGCCATTCCTACATATAACTAGGGGACCAACAGTATCAGGAACATAATCAACAATATATTTGAATACTACAGTGCCTGTTCAGCATCATGCAGCTTTATCCGGTGTCCTGTTTTGATATTACTTGCTGTTTCCCTCTCTCTCAAACAAAATGGCAAAATAAAACTTGGTAACAAAAGGTTCAGCGGGGTTTTGCAACTGACAATTCCTGCTGGTACTGTAAAGCTGTCCTGCTCTTTACCCAGAGAGAAGTGTAGTGCCCTTAACATGGTACCAGTTTGTTTTAAGGCCAGACAACTCAGACACCAGCAAGAAGCCGTTCCACCAAACCACTAAGACAGCCCTGGCAGATGATGTGACACTCACCAATTAGCAATTTGTAAGGAAGGAACCTGTCCAACTGTGGAAATAGCCAGCAAACTGACAATAATGCTGTCTATTGACCTTCTGTGCATGGGAAAGGCTCTTTCTTCCACAATGCCAGGACTGCACTCAAATTTCCTATGGTACTTCCAAGTGCAATCCAACTCTATACTGAAGGGGTAGACATTACATTTCCCATAAAGTATCCTGATGCTCTTGCATTCATGATGCTGAATGAGAGGTCTGTCTTCTCTAAGTGGAGCATTATGCCTCCAATGAAGCAATGACATTTAGAGTAGGAACAGAATGTGTTTCTTATCATTGCTTGTATTCTCACTCGGTCTGGGGAGGCGGCAGTCACCACAGTGTCTTCAACCGGAGTAAACAGTTTAAAACTTAATGGAAATGCCAGCTCAGAAAGCATCTTTTTTTCCCCCAGTGCTTCAAACTTAATTACAATGAATAGCAACTGTATTAAAGACCATTCCAATATTTCTAGTGCTCCATAAATCTCACTTAGAACATGACAGTCTATCTGCTTTTGTTGTAACAGGGGAAGTGTCTTATGCGGTTTTTAAGCCACACTTCCAAATACTTTCGTAGTTATTTAAATGTCAAGGTTTAAGCTTCCAAATTAGCTTTATAACATGCACACAAATAAACATGTATGTATGGGGTTTTTTTAATCCTAAAATTACTGTATATAGATGGTTGCAAAGGGCTGTTATACATTGCAGAAAGGATAGAAATTGATAGCATACCCCAATTATTTGAAAACCTTAGTTTGTTTGCTTCTTGGGTCTTTCCTACCTCTCAGTGAGAAGGAAAAGAACTGCCTTTCTGAACTGCACTCTGGCTACAAGAAAGAGTACCTCTGCACAAAAGTTGGCCTTTTCAGATCAGCCCTCACAACAAACCATAATTTGTTCAAATTGCTGTATGTAAACTACCTGCAAGCTCTAGTTTGAAACCTCTGTTTCATGCCAACCAACAATCCTTGGTTGGGTGGACTGTCTAAATTCAGATTCACAACTAACTAGTGGTAATCAAACTATAATTTGTTAATTACAGCTTATTGTAATGTCTTCATGCAACCAAGATTTCTAAAAGACAAACGAAAATGCATTTAATACATGATCTTCTGCAACTTAAGTTTTCAGAAGCAGCTAAGTAATCCAGTCTGCATGAACTTCTGCACCCTAGTTCCCTTGGATTATTATGGTGCCTTCTGTTTTACAGCAGTAGCTACCTACACTTTTGCAATCTTGAGTCTTAGAAATGGTATGGAAGTTATTATTTATTTATTTATTTATTCATTCATTCATTCATTTAAATCCATCCAAAGTTCAGTTGTTCCTGCCTTGTTTTCTACGTTCTATTCTGCCATTATCCTATAATTGATCTATTGATTTATGTGGTGAAAGCTTGAGAATATGTACACAGATCAGAGGTAAATAGGGTCTTATCTCATTAATGATTAATGTAACTACCATGGTTCATAACTCTTCATTGAAAACTGATTCCCAAACAGAGATGCTTGTTCAACTACCATTCCGAATTGTGGTCTGTTTGCCAGGTGAACAGCTGTCAAACATTCATGAACTGTTCACCTGGGTTTGAACAGGTCACAAACAGTACAAAAGACACTTCCCCCCCTCCACCATCTCCTACTTCTTTGTATATGCTCACCACATTGACTAGAAGTACAGAACATTAATATTTCTTGGTTCCTGGTTTAGAGCTGAGTTGTCTACTTCTTGCTGCCCACCTCTATAATTAGCAATAGCACAGGCAGGTGAATTGTCCAGATCTGTCCCACATATTCTTTTAACCAACCCACCTCTTAGAAAATGGGAATCATCCTTACTCTGTAAGAAGGAGTTTGTATGGATTTGGAACAACGTGGAGGCCAATTTACAGTGGGAAAGACTTGTTTTTTTTAAAAAAGCAGCAGTTATTAAATTAACTGCTGACTTTATAAAAGCATGCACAAATTATATCTAAAGCCATATAAATTGGTCGGATAAGCATCTGCCTGTATTCTTTTATTGCAGAGTTCCTGAATTAACCTGAAGATGGAAGAGGTTAGAAAAGCACAATTCTGTAAGTGAGCTGTGAAATTACCAAGGTGTGCATGGCAGTTGCCAGATTTCATTTTCTCTCTACTCCGTACTAGTTTGTTGCTTTCCAGTCTCTTCCCAGCCATGGAAACCAAACTAACATGATTATCTCCTCCCCCCTTATCACAGATTATCAACCCGGATTACCATTTTTCCTGCTTTTTTAAAAGAGGCTTCTTCTTAGCCTTCCCATGGCCTTCAGGGACCAAACTGGTTTCCCATGAGTTTTGCAAATGTTTCTGAGATTATAACTTTGAACGATCCCAGGAATATTTTAGCCCAAGGCTGCACAGTTTTCAGTGTACACACACACATACAAAGTAGCTTGATTATTTCACTGGTCCACTTGCTGTCACAACTGTATTTGCCTTGTCCAAATGCAGTTCCAAATGGCCCTGAATATAAAAAACAGGACATTACACTACAAAATAGTCACTTATCATACAGACATTCATTCGTACACAGTTGTCCCTTGTTAAACATGTTAAAATTTATCTTCCTTTGAAACAAAAATATTTTAGCATTGGGAGGGCTCATTAATTGCAAAATACTTAGAGATCATTAAAAGACTTCATTGAAGCTTAAAGCAATCATTCTTAGCACTCTGTCACTGTTTGACTCTCCTCTGAGACGCACAAGGCAGATGATCTCAGCAGATATCCTTCTCTTCTTTCAATCCTCCACAGACCAAACTGGGAGTGTGGAATCCACTGCTGAGATAATCTGCTTGTGTAAAAAGGAAATAATATCTTTTTGTGTCTCCAGTGTTATGGTTTCGGGGGAGGGAGAGAGAATAAAATCCATCACTAGAATTAAATGATACTGTCAGGTCTCTTTTCTCCAAAACATTTTCCAGAGCTTAAAGGCAACTGTACAGTTCATAAATCCGTCATTCAGCTCCAGCTGAGATTCCAGCTTCGGGGGTCTCGAGGAAAAATGATCCTGAGTGGTCTGTATACATTGCATCCCATGGCTGTCCTCGGTTGCCAGACTTGCTCCGAGGAGTCCAGAAATCCAAAGTGGCTGCTGTCAAGCACCTCCTCTCCTCAGGTGATGGAGAATGCAAGGTCTGGCCTTCTCCAAGGGGCAGCCACTCTATCCCTCCCTCGGACAACGGATGCAACCCATAAGTGCTTATGATGACAGGGTCCCTAAGTGACCACCATCCATACTATTCCAGCCTACTGGGAGGGGGGATGGGCACCACCTTCTACAGCTCAAATATGGCCAAGACTAGACTTGTAAAGCCCATAAAGTAGATCCAGATGCAGCATAGCCCATGGGGGGGGGGGCTCCCAAAACTATGGCACATCCAAAGCCACTCATGATATTGAAACACAAATATTGTTTTTATTAAATGCACCACATATTTAAATGCACCACATTCATTTCAAGCAGGAATAAGAACAACAGAAGGGTAGTGTTGTTTTTTAGTTAGTACACTGGCAACTTAAAAACTTGGGCAACTACTGTCTCAGCATCATATTTCCATTAATGTACATATGACACACATTTTTTTAGATGCAGTAACCCTTCATATCAAAGTGTGGCAACCATACAGAATTATAGTCATAGTCAAGAGGTCTGCAGACATCTGGAAAGGTGCAGGAAACAAATATGTCCAAATCAGATTCAGGTATTCCGACTCACTAGCACGATAGCTCAATATGAACTATTTAATTCCTTTCCTAAAGTAGTGCTGAAGAAGATTCTTGCGAGTCCCTTGGACTGCAAGGCGAACAAACCGGTCAGTCCTAGAAGAGATCAGCCCTGCCTGCTCCTTAGAAGGCCAGATCCTGAAGATGAAACTCAAAAACTTTGGCCACCTCATGAGAAGGAAGGACTCCCTGGAGAAGAGCCTAATGCTGGGAGCGATCGAGGGCAAAAGAAGAAGGGGATGACAGAGAATGAGGTGGCTGGATGGAGTCACTGAAGCAAATTTAAATGGACTCCGGGGAATGGTAGAGGACAGGAAGGCCTGGAGGATCATTGTCCATGGGGCCACGATGGGTCGGACACAACTTTGCACCTAACAACAACAACAACAAAGTAGTATGTAGGTTCTACTTTAAAAATGAAGTAGTATCTACAATTGGTTCACTGCAAACATGTTGGCAGGCACACTGAAAGGACTCATGCTAAAGGTTCAAAGACTTGGGTATATAACTTTTAAAAAGCAAACTATTTCCCCCTATAGGAACTCATCTGAAAGTCAAACAATACAGGGGTAGGTAAGATTATTGCAGATCATTTTAAAAAATATCTACTACTAGGCATGCATAATGTTACCTAAAGAAAATAATTAACATGTATGGAGGTCAAACATTTTTGTAACTGTTCCTTTTGCAAATAATCTTAACACAACTCCCCAGTTCCCTGGAAGCCTGCATACTAGAACCATCCTGGAGATCCTTACTCCTGTGTGGTTCCTCTCCCAATCCTGGCCACTGGGCTATGGGCTACTGTTTTCAAGACAGCACCCCTATTGCTCCTCCCTCACTGTGGCTGAAAGCTGAAGCCGAAATTCAGCCTCTCTCAGGCCTTCTGATTTAATTCCCCAGAACTGACTTTTGGCCAGAATATTCTCTACTGGTGATGTAACGATGACCTAGGCAAGCCATGCCTAAAGGAATCAATTTCTGTGTGTGCTTGAGAAACATCAACTGTGGTTGGCAGGGCTACGACATCTATAACATAGCAAGTGAAGTCGCAGAGATTATCCTAAACCCTGCTCCAGCTATCCAATAGACTTCCTTAGGGTTAGGTTTTACACCAGCTCTCTAGTCCTACAGAAGAGGGGTGACCCTAGTGTGATGTCCTAGTGGGCAAAATAAAACAGTGAGAGGTTAAGCAATGAGGTAGAGTGCCATTGATATGCAACATCCATCCTTTGGTTAGTCTCTCTTTTCTGATGGGCAGCTCATTTCAATCATGGGCTGTATGTACCCTTGATCCAAGGAAAAGGACCCCAAGCAAAACATCTGCATAATCAAGTTAGGAATATAACCAGTTAGATTACTTTTTGCAGTTTTTGGGGAGGGTATGATTTTTCATAAGAATTTATTGTTCCTCAGTTAGAAGAAACTATCCACAGTATGTTTGTTATATTTCAGCACCTAAATAACTGTTCTTGTCTAAATTAGCAACTGGGGAAGGTGTGTGTGGGTTTTTTTAATTATTCAGTGCAGACTCTGAAACTACACCTCAAGCTACTCTCAAAACAAAGGGTTTGATCCAGACTAAATTTTACACTAATGGAAATTTTTACTTGTTCCTTCTTTCTCCTATAATTTCACTCTCTCTCTCACTCACACACACACACACACACACACACACACACATATTGTTCTTTAGGATCTTGAAGAGCGGCATTTCATAGAGATAAGAAGTTTGCAATGGGAACCAGGGGACAGGAAAGTTCAATTTGTCTGATGGAAAATTTAGCCAGGAACTGATCCACAGCAAAAGTTAGCTTTTTGTTTCTACAGATTTCTCTTCTGAGAGCCTTCCCAACGTGTTCTCCTCCAAAGTCTGACAAAGGCTACAGGTTATATCTATGCTCAACCTGTATGTCCAAAGGTCTGACATGAATGGCGACAGCATACTGAGATCCTGTTTTCCCCTCCCCTAGTTCTAGGGACTCCCTCTCCTTTTTGTCCCTGACCAGAGAACTAAGACTCTTCTCCCCAGTTACCGCAATGGGGAACTCAGCAGTATGAAGTGCAGGAGACCCAGAAAATACAGCAGTCAACACAGAATCAGTTTGAGTGTCATTCCAGTCCTGAATGCCAGTCACAGAATTATGAACATCTACAGCCCAAAGAGCCTCTTGTGGCGCAGATTGGTAAGGCAGCAGACATGCAGTCTGAAAACTCTGCCCATGAGGGTGGGAGTTCAATCCCAGCTCAAGGTTGACTCAGCCTTCCATCCTTCCGAGGTAGGTAAAATAAGTACCCAGCTTGCTGGGGGGTAAACGGTAATGACTGGGGATGGCACTGGCAAACCACCCCATATTGAGTCTGCCATGAAAACGCTAGAGGGTGTCACCCCAAGGGTCAGACATGACTCAGTGCTTGCACAGGGGATGCCTTTATCTTTACCTTTTACAGCCCATACAACTATTACACTGTGCGTACTTTTCCACTTTTACAGACCAGTGAATTTCAAGCATGGCCAATTTATTTTATGTCATTCATGTATTAGATTTACAGAATCTTCCCTCCTTGGCTGCTCTTTATTATCTGTCTTGTACACCTTTGCTCAGCAGGATATTGTTGCACTTCTAAAGCTTGCATTGAGTCAAGATCCACAGAGCTGACATACCCAGTCCTACCCCCGGGGCCCCCACAAATAATCACTGTAGACTGGGCTGTCTGCCTACATAAGTGTGGCCCAGGAAACCACTCAAGTGAAGAAGAGTGTTAATAGCTACTGTCTATTTTGAAGAAGACTAATGCTACGGAAAAGAATATCTAAGGAACACAGATGGGGCACATTAAAACAAAGAGACTACAAAAGCTAAATACAATAGATTTGAAGTTTGAAGAATACAAAATTTGAGGTTTAGCACCAATTTTATAAACAAATAGGCAAATTGTCTAAATTGAGATTCTAAAACATTTACATAAACACTCAAGTCATATGTGCTGTTTAAAAATATATATAAATGCAAACAACATATTTCTGGAAATATTTGTATGTAACATATAAGTCTACAAAATTACACTACTCACACTTTACTGTCCTTGGAATGAAAATATAATAAACCATTCATTCACTATGCAGGTAAAAGAATTATTTCACCAGTTTCACATACTGGGGCATATAAATCTAATACAAAATCTGATGTTGCTGCAAAAGGCACTGTCTTATGTAATTATAACATTTCATATACATATCAGGCCACGTGGAAATAACTGATTTCCAGGTAGACTTATAAATTTTGAGACAACTAATTTTGTGGTGCTCTTTGCTACACCACCTGGCAGCATCTGAGGGTAAGAGTGGATTGTGCTGGGACAACATATTCTGAGAAATGCTAATATTACGCTTTTGCCACAGCCAAGGAAACTGAAAAACAAGATTTTTTTGCCAGTAAAACAGAATCAGTCCATGTCTTTGTTTTGGCTCATTTATGCATCCATATAGGCCAAGACTGCTAACAGCAGTGTGGGGATGAAAAGGTGTGAGTGCATTCCTGGAAACTGCATAACTCCCTCCCCCCCCCCTGAGGAAACTACAGGCTTCCAAAACACTTGAGAGAGGTATGACATATTCCTCATTTTATGCTCCTGATAAAGATTTAAGAGCATTACTTTTTATTAAATTATGCAAATTTTAGGAATTGTAACACTTATTGCTATTTATTTTGTACTTTTAGGATATGGTCCAGAAGCCAGCAAATACAGTTTTGACATTAATGCATCACGGATTGCTTTAATTCCTTTTTATAGTGAACTAGGGGCCAAGCCCATTGCATTCAGGAGTACAACGGGCGCTAGATTAGGGGGGTGGAGTGGAAGAACTCTGCAGATGGCCTCTCCCTCCCCCCAGGACCTGGAAAGGCTGCAGGAAGCAGGGGCAGGTCTCACAGAGCAGGGATCTGCAGCCTCTGAGCCTTGGAGGGACGTGGAGGAGGGGGTGGTCAGGGGTGAGGGATGGAAGGTGATTGGCTGGCCGCTGGACAGACAGGCAAGCTGGTTGGAGGAGGAGGCACTCAGGGGTGGGACAGCTGCCCTGAGTGGGTGTTAAGTGCTGAAAGTCACTTAAGCCATGAGACATGCTTCTCTTCCAAGGCCTTACCAAAAATATTAAGTGGAACAGATAGTCAGCAGTTTGCTTAGACTTTGAAAGGTGTGATGACTGACCAGCCACGGTTTATGTTTGGGAAACTGAATCATGCACTGTCCTTCCCTAAAGTGACCAGATTTTAACATTGGTAAAACGGGACACCATTGACCAGGGGGGTTCTTGATTAAAAATTTGGTCTATATGGAGCAACAACATTTTTCATAGAATGCATAGAACGTAAAAATAGTATTGTAATACATATATTTTTAATTTCAACATAAGTACAATTTGCCAGGTGCCCCCAGATGTCCCTCCAAAAGTGGGACAATCTGGTCACCTTATCCTTCCCTGCTTGCAAGGAGCTCAGAGAAGAATATATATTACTCCCTCCTCTATTTTATCCTCACAGCAACTACCTAAAGTAGGTTAGGCTGAGAGAAAGGCTGAGGTCAAACAGTGAGCTAAAATTTGAATAGGGTCTCCTCCCCAATTCCAGTCCAAGATTCTTTCGCTGCACCACACTATTACTCTATCTGTCCCCATCTCTATTTCGGTTTGGGCAGTACATGTACACTTTTCAAGTGTTGGCCCCAAGTCAAGCACCCAGTCTCCTTCCATTCTTCCTGAGTGTTTCCAGAAGCATAGTTCTTAGGCTCATGCTTTCTGAGCATGGTAAGCCAGCTGTACCACTGAAATTAATAGGCCACACTTCTGGCTATGTGTTCAGATCAAGATGTCAATCATTTTTATTCTTCTTTCCATAATGACAACAACACCCACACATTTGTTCTATTATAAGACTTTTGCACCCATGAACCTCCACAATCTCACTCTCATGGATCAAGGCTCTTTTCTTCTAATACATGTTTGGGAGGTCACAGTTTATAATTGTTAAGATATCTTACATAAAAGTGAAATGTCATTATGCCAGCCTGCTCAGCTGCAACTAATTACTCTTCTGGTCATTCATTCTGATCATGAAAAACTGATATGCCACCACAGAGCAAAAGAAGAGTTTGAACGGAATTATGTATATCCGAGCTGAAAATGCTCCAGAGCCAAAATGAAGAAAGCCACCTATTCCAAATAGATCTATAACACATCCTCACAATTAAAGACCATTTTCAATATCTCACCTACTGAATGGGGTGTTTGGGATAAAAAGGACACTGGTTTCTACATACACATAAATAAATTATTTAAGTACTAATTACAGGCATCATACATGTATAGTAATACTGAGACAATTCAAAGCAAAGGACCACTTCTTCTGGTCTCTTATTTATGCCAGGGATGCAACCCACAGTGCCTTTCTAGACAGAGTTACACCCTCTGAGCCCAATGAGTTCAGATGGCTTTGAACCTTAAGATCTGTTTAGGGCTGCACTGTCAGGGTTCTAAATTAAACACTGCCCATGGTGTGGAATTCTAAGGAAATCTTCTGCACCCAGCAGGGTGGAATCCAACAATGTTTTAACCTTTTGTTAGCGCTCTTGCTATGGCTAACACATCCTTTATTAAAGCACAGGTGTCTCTCTGCATTGGGAATATACATATTACCTGCGAGCAATCAAAAGTCCTTTCCAAAAGTCTGTCTTTGAACTCTGCTGCAAGTTAGTACATATTATCAGGTTTCTAAAAATATATGGCTTATCTTTTGGAAAGCTGTGTTACAGCAGTGTGTTCATTCTGCACAAGTTTACTACCAATGACTGCAAAATGCATCACTGAACACTGTCTACATTTCCCTCCCTTGGGCTACAGTCTCCTTGCAAAGCAGAACATCTTTTTTCGCTGAGACACCCCAATGCATTTTTCATGGAAACTACTCTGGCAGTAAGGTATTTGAAAGTGATCGTGGCAACTAATTATGTTATTTGCACTTCTGCCTAAATAATCAAGAAGAAATTATTTTAAGTTTGGAGATGAATTTTAGCATACTGGAGTACTATCACATAAACCTTTTCTTTGGGGAAACTGGGTGTGGTTGTACATTTTGCAGTGCCTTCCATCACTTTCACATTATCACCACCATATCACAAAAATCAGGGAGCCTTGTATTCTTGGCATCTCTAGTCAGGCTAACACGAGAGAACTCTCAAGGCAAACTAAAGATAAGCAGGCTCCGATTGTTAAATCTACAAGAAATCAAGTCACAGACCTGCCGGGCACACTGTTCTCCCTGCCACCACAAAAGCAAACCAGTTTGTCTTTTACAAAGAGTAATGCCATACAGTGAAACTGGTAGTGCAAGGCATAATAAAGTCAATAGCAACTCGGCAACACAGACATCTGTGTGCTTTAAAAATAGCCATTCAGTTCACTGTCCATTCGAATTAACGGAGTGAACTAGCACAGCATCGCTTAGTGCGCAAAGGTACTGAAATAAAAACACCCTAGGATTTCTTTATCACCAGATTAGCTGTTTTTCAACCACACCGATATTTTACACATGCACGTACGCTCATCTTCCGTGCCATCGTTGCGGAGCTACTAAGTCGTTACATCCTCCTAATTAAAAACAAAACGAAAAATCACACAATACCATTTACAAAAGGCAACATGGTGCTGTCTTCCTCTGTTATCCACAGCATGAAACAGAACACAGACAAAAAGAAATACATGCTAAAGGGGCTCCCGGCACCTTCCTTCTCCGACTCCAGACCACTCCTACTGCCGCCCTGCTTCATGCACACATTCTGTTTGTGTCCGTTTACGTTACCTTCTTGGGTCTTTTCTTCCTCTGATTGCTGCCATTATACTTCTCCCCACCATCGCTCTTCTGAGCCGCTTCCTCATTCATCATTTTGAATAGTTTTCAAAGCAAAGAGCTCTGCCATTAAACCCTCTCAAACATACAGACCATTAGCAAATGTGTCACTTGCCCGAGAGGAGGAGGGGTGTGTATGCAGTGAGAGAGAAGAAGGGAGGGAAAGAGACACACACACACACACACACAAGGGAGAGGGAGAGCATGATGGTGTTGCCATGGCAGCAGCTACCACAACTGTTTATCTGGCTGCATTGTTAAATCTGATTTAACCAATTATCACAGGATCCTGGTTCAGTCACAGCTTGCAACCCCTTGATTTCAATGCCAGAGTACAGAACACAAATTAGAAATCAGTATGAGGACCTCTTTGTGCACCTTGTAAATACCAGCAAGCATATCAGATCTGCTCCATCAATTCCTTCATGCAATCTTTCACAATGTTAATGAGATAAAAATTGTTAATTCTGCCTACATAGCATGCTATACTTAAATATTTTACATATCCTTCTCAGAATTATTGACTGATAAAATTCTTTCACAAAGTATTGTTCATGTACTGTATCATGTAAGTAGTAAAGATAGTCAGTATGGTAAATATAATGAGTACACAATTAGAATAAGTCTTTTGTTTGGGTTTTTTAACCCCTTTAAGACTGGTTACTGCCTAAGTGCAAGCTCTCTCTTAACCACTAAAATAGATCTTCCCTGATAATAGATGGGATCCACTGGAACATTTGGAATTATTTCCATTCATGGAGTGCAATTTTTCTGTCTCCTGCTACAACCCAGAATTGTGCCTGAAATGCAGCTTCTAGGGCAGGGGTAGTCAACCTGTGGTCCTCCAGATGTTCAACACTGGCAGGGGCTCATGGGAATTGTAGTCCATGAACATCTGGAGGGCCACAGGTTGACTACCCCGGTTCTAGGGCAGTGGTCCCCAACCCCCGATCCAGGGACCAGTGCCGGTCTGCGGATCAGTTGGTACCGGTCCGCGACTCCTCCTTGTCCTCCTTCCTGGCTGCTGCCTCGGGGGCTGCCCTGCCACTCTGCCACTGGCTCACCTTTGGTGCTCTCAGGTGGCCGCCATGGCTGGGGCTCCCCCTCGGCGTGGCACTGCGCAGCTGCTGCTGGCAGCACACCCCAGCGGACGGCGGGAAAACAAGTGGAGCAGGGACTCAGGCGGTGGTGACGTCCCTCGGCAAAAGACTAGCCCCCATACGGGCCTCAGTCCCCGGTGATAAAAAGGTTGGGGACCACTGTTCTAGGGGACAGAGCATCCACCGCAAGCAGCATTTACCAGCCTACACGTGGGGCACTGAAATTATTACAACTGATCAGCAGGTGACAAAAAAACAATTCGCTTGGATAAAATGGTTGTTCTAAAGGGTGGACTTTGTCACTTTACCCACTGAGGTCCCTGCCCTCCCCAAATCTCCAGGAATTTACCAACCCAGTGGCAGATAAGAAGTTGAGCACCACAAACTGGATTCATTCTATCTATGGAAATGTTCCAGTGGATCCAAGACAATGTTTTCCTTTTAATTCAGCTCATTAACAATACTACACTTGCACACTACAGAAATTGGGAAGTCCAATTAAAGACTTCTTCACAACAGTTAGAGAAATTAGCTTCCAAAAACCCGCAGTCTAAACCAATGCATAGAAAAAGGGTCAACCAATATATTTGTAGAGATACTACAGGTCTGAAGTTCTTGTCAGGTATTGAAGTCAAAGGATAAGCAGGTACATTGGCCAGTCAGACAACAGGAAGCTGCCAAATGGTGGGCCACAGTCAAATAATCTGACAGTAGCCAGCTCTCCTTGTTGTTCAGTCTAAATAAGGATAGTAAACCTAGAGTTGATATAATACATTCTCTGTTACATTTGGAGAATTGGGAACATTTGGAGAATTGGGAATTTAAAATAAATCACATAAACTATTAATATTAAAAACAAGGAAGCAACCATAAATGCCCACAAACCAAGTTAGAAATGGATAATATAAACATAAATATAAAAAGATGTAGCCCTTCAGTTAAAAAGTACTGTTTGGGGACCTGGTGCCTAGAATTAGTATAGTAGGTGCTAAACAAGCCTCAAGGGGAGGCCTTCCATAGGCAAGGTGTCCCCACTGAAAAGGCCCTCTTCTCTGGTTTCAGAACTTGGGAAACAGATCTCTTATAAAGGACCTGGCTTGTATTAATCAGTTTTGGAGGTTTGACCATATTGGCTTCCATTTTAAATCCCTGTCATCTCAACCAGGGCTAATTCTGCAGATGGATGATAATGCACTTTCAATGTGCTTTTGCAGCTGGATTTTCCTGTTCAGAACAGGAAAATCTACTTCTAAGGTGGATTGAAGGTGCATTAACTCTTGGGTGCAGAATGGGAAATGAATACATTGAGATTATTTGTTTTGCCTTTTTTTCTACAAAATTTGTTTTGCCTTTTTGTCCTACACTAACCCTCAATCCGACATCAGTTTGTTGCCTACCAATAAAAACTGGTCAGAAACCCTCTCCATTTCTGAAATTACCAGTTGAAATGCTAACCTCACCTGTTACCAGGCAGAAAGAGTTAATCCGGTTCTGCTATATGGCATCATTAATAACATGTCCAGCAATAACTGAGTTTTTACAACCTTATCCTTTTACATTTATATGGTAATGTATGCAAATACCACTGTCAATTCAGAAAAGCTTTCTCTAGGAAAAGACTAATAGCTTCTTCTGTAACTTCTTTTTTGGCCTGATGCCTAATTTTAAAACTAGGCTTGTGCCTAAAGATTAAGGATATCACATTTCTGTTTCCAGTGGGAGGACCGCAATGGTCCTTTCTGATTCCAAACCACTTTTTTGATGAGCCCCAGGTGAAAATAAGAAGGGGAAATGGTGCTGTGCAATGTGTGATGTAACTTTTAGCTGAAAAACTGAAAGTGATTTAACTGTGCTGCAGTGACACTCTAGGAATCCAATAAATCTCTATGTTAAAACCACACAGATGTACTGGATTTCAAGAGAATCCCCACAGTGCAATGATGGCATTTCTGCCTCACCATCATGACCTCAGAGCTCAGTAAGTCTGCCATCAGGCCAAAGAACACAGTCAATATCATACAACAGAAGAAGAAGAGTTGGTTCTTATATGCCACTTTTCTCTACCCGAAGGAGGCTCAAAGTGGCTTACAGTCGCCTTCCCTTTCCTCTCCCCACAACAGACACGCTGTGAGGTGGGTGAGGCTGAGAGAGCGCTGATATCACTGTGCGGTCAGAACAGCTCTACAAGTCCTGTGGTGAGTCCAAGGTCACTCAGCTGGCTGCATATGAGGGAGTGGGGAATCAAACCCAGTTAGCGAGATTAGAAGTCCGCGCTCCTAACCACTACACCAAGCTGACTAATGCCCTATAAATAGAGAGTGACTGTGTGGATCCATTTATTTCCACCACATGGACCCAGGATTACAGCACTTCATCATATAAAATAATGTAATCTTTATAGGCTTCTGAAGGTCATCTATAAAGATAACATTCTGACAATTGTTCAGAGAAACCATAAAAGTAAATGCACTAGAAATTGGAATGGCACTCCACACAGTCTGCTCAGATAAGTACAAGGGCCTTCCATTACAATGTGGCTTCCTGTAATGAAAGAACCCTATGAATTTAGTTGAGAGGAGTGGTGAAATATGACCCAATACATTTCTGTTTTGAGGTAACAATATTAATATCGCCCTGACCAGAATGACCCAGGCTAGCCTGACATCGTCAGATCTCAGAAGCTAAGCAGAGTCAGCTCTAATAAGTACTAGGGTAGGACACCACCAAGGAAGATCAGAGTTGCTACTCGGAGCCAAGCAATGGCAAGCCACCTCTGTTCATCTCTTGCCTTGAAAATCCAATGGGGCATCATGAGTCAGCTGTGAATTGACAGCACTTACTGCCTCCAGATTAATGCAATAGTATTTTACTGGTAACCAACATTCTCCTTTAAGAATTAGAGATAGCAGAAGAAAGAAGTTAATGAGTATCTTAGTAGAAAATGACAAGTTGACATATATAGGGCAGAAAGCAGTGAATCTTGGTGACTGCAGCACAACCAAAACCAATTTGAATCCAATAAACATCTCCTGAGCAGCCTCAGCAGTTCCTGACCTGGAGACAATCATGACACTGAATCCAAAGGTATTTTGTTGCAACCTGCTAAAGGCCCAGCAGATTTTAGATTTTTAAAAATTAATTTTAGTGAATTGTTTAATCTATCAATGGAATATGATGTACACCACCCTGAGCCGTTGCGCTGGATAGGACAGTATATAAATTGAATAAATAAATAATGTGTTCATATAGCATAAAAAGTATCTTATAACAAACTTATTAAATATGCACCAAGTAGCCCTGACTAAATTGGTAGTCTCTTATAAGCCAACTTACTAAAGGGCAGCGTTTTCATAACATTTCTTTCTGTTCCCCAATTTTACCAACCCAGTGCATTTATCTTCACCAACAGCCCTCTAATTTAAAGTATCTTGTAACAAAGATGCAAGAGCCTCTTGTGGCGCAGAGTGGTAAGGCAGCAGACATGCAGTCTAAAAGCTCTGCCCATGAGGCTGGGAGTTCAATCCCAGCAGCCGGCTCAAGGTTGACTCAGCCTTCCATCCTTCCGAGGTCGGTAAAATGAGTACCCAGCTTGCTTGCTGGGAGCTAAACGGTAATGACTGGGGAAGGCTCTGGCAAACCACCCCGTATTGAGTCTGCCATGAAAACGCTGGAGGGCGTCACCCCAAGGGTCAGATATGACCCAGTGCTTGCACAGGGGATACCTTTACCTTTTAACAAAGATGCATGATTTTCAATTTCATACAAAGCAGCAAAACTGTGCCCATCAAGGGAAATTGAAAAACAGGCTGTTCTTGTACCTGCAGAAAGGCAGTTACTAAACCATGCACTATTACTCAACCCACGTGACCTAAAGAAAAGTGCCTGATGAATGTCTCAATTTACTCTCATTTGCACTTAGCTACCACTTTGCCTGATATGATTACAATTCACAGATGGCTCAGAAGCCTCAAGTGGGAAAGAGCTGGTGGTCTCAGTGGATTGTTAGTTAAAGGGCAATGGATTTTAAAAAGAATATTAATACAATTAATTCACGGATTTCAGTTTGTGGACCATTGTGTCACTGGACACAAAAGCGTTGTCTGGCAAATTGCAGAGCAAGCTGTCACACCTCGCCCACCAGTGGCTCAAGAAAGCTACCGGTCCAGATATCATGCTGTTAACTTACTAATGGGACAATCCTCAAATCCTTTTACTCTTCAGGCTCCCACCATCTTCCACTAATAGCCCTGTTCACAGGAAAATGATGGGATGGTAGATCAGTACATTTTCATCAAGCAAACAGAACAAAAACTCTTACGCTTAATCCTCATAATTTTATTTTTCACTTATTTAATTTTCTCCAGCTTATTCTGAAGTAAGCATAACGTGAAGCCAAGTTTTCCACCCCAACTGCCTATAACACAGACTCCACACTTGAATAGGATCCATTAACTTTGTATTCTAATTCAACCTTATTTTACTATTTTATTTTACTAAAGTTGGGTTGAAGTAGGTGTGCAAAGCAACTGCCATGACTACATGTTGTCCATTCAAACTTGAAACAACAGTGTATTGACCTAGGGGTGGTGGTAAGGTAGCATGGTATTGCCCAATCTCAAAAGCTAAGCAGGGCCAGAGCCTGGAAGGGAGACCAACAAGGAAGATTCTGCAGAGGAAGTCAATGGCAAACCACCTCTGCTTCTCACTTGCTTGAAAGCACCTTGTTGGTATCACCATAAGTCGGTTGTGACTTGACAGTTCTTTACATACACAAATTGACCTGGATTGTCCACTTTAACCCAGTCCTATCAGATCTTGGAAGCTAAACTGTACTTGAACGCGAGACCACAATAGAAGTTTCCAGTTCAGTAGCTGAACCACGAGAACAGGCAGGATATATTTTTTTAATAAAAAAATACAATTTCTATTTCAGGAATAATAACATAAACAAGTGAAATGCCTTAGTTAAAGCTCACAACTCTCCAATATTCCAGGTATTAGAAGCAGTAAAATAATTTCTAGTTCCCATTTAACGCTTCCTGCCCCCTAATTAGCTACACTGCATAATGATTCTTTAAAGCATCAGTCATTGAAATGTGTGTATGTGTGTGTGGGGGGGACAATGTTGTCACCATAAGGTCAACTAAAGTGAACTACTTTCTGCCTGGCCTTCCATGGCCTGCCTTCAGGTCAAATCTATTCCTTTAGTCACCACTGAAAATTATCTACTGCTTTGGCCTTTGTAATTAAATAGGCTCACAGACACATAGAAAATATTGCAGGGTGTTTCATCTAGCTACTGGTACTCTATGCAAATTGAGTTTGTCTTGTATTTTATTCCTTAATTTATTTATTTATTTATTCAGCTTTTGAAGGAAACCATTTTCCACATTTAGAAAATATCAGGCTTCTGATCAATGTTTCTGTAAACTGAGAGACTATAACATGGGCAAAAAATTATGCCTGCTTATTCAAATAGATGCTATCACACACACACAAAGAACAAAGTCTTATGAAAAATGTAAATTTTTCCCATGCCTATTATTTTCACAATCACATTGGTCTTCATATTGCAAAGAATCATCACACATTAACTCATTCTCTTCCAGTTACTTTACAGCCTGCTATGGTCATTTGGGATTTCCATGACCTTTCCTTATTACAAGGGCTATGTTGCTCACTTTAAACTAAAGCTTCTGGCCAACACTGATAAGAAAACAACAATTGAATAGTGCAAATCACTGAGGGTCAGAGACCAAGTGGGGGGTTCCAGTTTATCAACAAATTAATGTCGTTTTAAGGCCAAGTTGGAAAAGGCAAGCAGGATCAAGCTGTTTTTAAATTGTAAAAGAAAAACAACAACTGGAATTTTAGTTTATTGCTGAAGAAAGCCAAAAGTTAATCTGTAGAATCAAGGGGAAAAAATTATCCTACATGCTATTACGTAAGAATTCCTGGGAGCAATGTTCACTTCCTCATAAAACAGAGTAACAGAGACACAGGTAGGAAGAAACTGGAACAAATGCACAGGCACCACACACTGATCCTGTGAAAGTTCTGCAGAAAATATGACTTGGGAAAATGTGTGCCACCTGCTCTTCTTTAAAACAGATGGCCTGTTTGCTTCTTTTTCTTGAGAAAAAAAAGCCCAGACCGTCGATCTACATCCTGGATCAATAATAAATTTTACTCAAAAGCCATTCTGAAAAAGAGGTCCAAGCTAAAGACCCAAGCCCTTGCCCAGTAATCTTCCAGATAACAAGCAGTATCCCCTTCACCCCTGGGATGTCAACTGTGGGGGAGACAAAAGCTCTTGTCATAACAGCTTCTAATTCCTCCGCCATTCCATAGCTCAGTTGTCCTAAATGTCACATTAATTCTCAGTTACACCAAATGTCACATAGTCAGGTCTGCAAAATCTCAAGCTGGACTTGCCTCTTAGCAAAATGACTTTTTGGCACTGGCTTCAATGTTTCATACATTGTTCAGCATGACCTAAATGGTGCCTACCAAATAAATTTTTAATTGAGCACATATTGCTGATGCATCCAAATCCTAGATATTCACAGGGAATAAAAGCATCAATATTGCTTTGAATCCTTTCAAACTAACACAAATGGAATGCAAAGCCCATCTCTTTACTGGTTCTTGATTAAGTTTCAATTCCCCCTTCCATTTATTTTGTCCATTTTTGGCATATTCTACCAGTTCAAAAAATGTTCATCTCCAGCAACCCTGTAAGAATGCTCCAGGAATAAGGAAAATGGGATTTGCTATAGATTTAAAAGAAGATACTTATCATATTGTTACCTTCAGAACCCACATTCCTGTATCATATGAAGCCAGAAGTGTTGATTCACTTTATCTTGTATCAAACCATGACATTATTATAAAAACTTGCTGCTTAAAACAACTTCCTGCACTTTTATTTATTTATTTTATTTATTTATTTGATTTCTACCTTGCATTGCATTGCACCTTCATAACTGTCTAAAGCATCTTATGATTTCTCTGCATACCATTTTGATATTTGTCCCTTACTTTTTCTATCTACTGTTTACAACTAAATAAAGATGTTTCCGTTAATTAGAAGACTCTCTGTCACTTACCTCCTAAATATTGCCCCAAGTAAACCTTTATGTGCAACACAGGATCCCAAGCCAGGGTCACAGCAGGACATCTAGGAAGATGCCTATCTGTGCAGGATGTCCTTCTTGAATGACAACATTCAAGCAAAAAAAAAATAGCATCTAAGAAACTTACACAGAATCATTTTCTTAAGGATTTATCCCATTCATAAGACCGATACATTCAAAATAGATTATTATATTGTAAACAATAATACATTATTTGTGTAACTTTGCTTGGATCCTGCACTAAATCTTCAGTAATACAACTCATTTTCATCAGCAGATTTGGGCTTCATCCCCCCTCCTGCTGTAGCCCAAAATATTTCTTAAAATCTTGCTCCTAGGGGCCAGTCTGAGGGAACAGTCTGAGGGCTACATGAGGGGGGAGGGATCTCCCTTCCTGTTAGCAGAAATCTGTTAGCAGAACAGAGGCTCTGCCACTACAGGACATATGAGCTTATTAAAATCCCTATCATCTTTGCAGGTTTCCTCATTTATATATCAGCACTGTGACACTGGACAGCACCACAAAATGTAACTCTTTGTCTATACATTTTTTCCACAAGACATACTAATTGCAGAACAATTTGCCAAGAAGCAGATGAATTGGTTTACAAAGCGTAACAGCAAACAAACATTGACTCCAGGGACAAATTCAACCATCTGCATAACTTACAATATTTTGCAGGCAAAAATATTTCGTATCAATGGAAGGGAACATTTGGATAGCCAAGAGCCATATGGTAGCTACTTTAAAATCTCTTACATGTAACCATGTGCGATTATGGCCTTCTGTTCCACCGGCCAGTTCTGTGTTACCACCTTTCTGAATTCAATTCCAGGCTCTTAAATTCTTTAAAGATTCGTGGCATTTCTAAATATGTTTGGTTTCTCAGGAAAGGGAAACTAATAGTGAAAATTGTGTGCACATGAATACATACATGCAAAAAGTAATCTAGAAGAAACAGCAACACTTTACCAAGCACAGTTTTCCTTACTCAGAAAAGAAATCTGAAACCTTAAATAGAATAACTGTATATACAACCATTTTTTACTGATAATGTTAAAAATACTTCCTGTACCTCTTAAGAATAACTTTTAGATTACATCTGGATTAGATTACTGCAATGCACTCTACATGGAGCTGCCCTTGAGAGCTGTTCAAAAGATTCAATGCCACAGCCAGAATGTTAACTGGAGTGGGACCAAGATCCCTTAACACTCAAATTCTTAATGGTTTTCATTATATGTTTTTGGATGGTTTAAATGGTTTTTAAGACATGATTTTATTCTGTAAATTGTAATAATTTGTTATCTCCTTTGGTGACTCTTGTAAGGGTAGAAAGGAGATGAAAGAGCTAATCAGGGGAGAAATTTTTATTTATTTTTATTTATTTATTATTGCATTTTTATACCACTGCTCCCAGAAACTGGCTCGTGGCGGGTCATAAAACAAGAAAAAAAATACAACAATATCAGTTTTAAAATATCCCATTAAAACAACCCCAAGACATGCAAAATACAAAATGGTGGTATACTAAACATCCTAAAAAGATCTTACCCCATGCTCTGGGCATCGGCCTCAGTATAGATATGTATAACCAGATGGGAGGTAGAATCAGGCTCCTAGCATACTGCAGTAGGAGACGGGGGGGGACCTCATTGAATACCCCAGGGCTCCCACCCGGCCTCAACTGAACACCTGGCAGAAGAGCTTTGTTTTGCAGGCCCTGTGGAACTCAAAGAGTCCTGACAGGGCCTGTAGCTCACCTGGGAGCTAATTCCACCAGGTAGGGACCAGGACCAAAAATGCCCTGGCCCTGGTTGAGGTCAGGTGTGCCTCCTGAGACACATCTTATTGCAACACATCCTATTGCAACTGAGCATAAATATATGCAGTTAGATCTGTGGTCTTTGTTACCTCTGTTTTGGCCTTTATTGATGGTTGTAGGCAAGCCACTTTCTCTCAGCCGCCATACCATTTACCCTCAGACTAATCCTGTGAGGTGAAGTAGGCTGAGATTGACATCTTGGTGCCATTTATGAACTTTCAGACTGATAGCCTTGAAAGTTTGCTGAAGCAACTTTAAGACTTCACACATTTGTGGTGGAACAGACTTCCACAGACTACAGACCAGGTACCTAATTTTATGAATGTCAAATTATGTGGGCTCAAGTATACAAAAAGGCTGCATCATGGTTAATTGGCTAAATTTTAAAGTGCCGTAAGACTCCTTTTGGATTGTAATGAATACTGTGGGATTCTATGAAGGCCTGTTCACTCCTCTATTGTCCAGCCTTCCAGTTAAGATCAAAGCTCTGTGTCACTGGCAGTCTTCAAGCAAAGGTTGGATACACACTTTTCTTGGATGCTTTAGGATGCTTAGGGCTAATCCTGCGTTGAGCAGGGGGTTGGACTAGATGGCCTGTATGGCCCCTTCCAACTCTATGATTCTATGATTCTATCGGCAGAGTTGAGGCTTCTGGAGTGGTGGTGCCTCACCTCTGTAAAGTGCTCCCCTGTGAGAATCACTGAACCACACCCTCACTTTACTTTAGGGTACAAGCCAAAATGTTTCCCTTTACCCAGGCTTTTAACAAAAGTGGTTCCATCTTTTTGATGTGGAACACATCTTCTGGTGCGCTTGGTGAAGTGGAAGTAGATCCATAAGTCCCGCCCACCAAGCTCGCCAGAAGACTGTGAATGGCAGCCACCATGGAGGTAGCCAGCAGTAACCAGCTGGAGGCCAAGGCAGACAGGGGCCCAGCCAGCAGATGTACCACCTATGGGGCCTGATGCAGCCATCACGGCACCTCTGGGGACCTAGCCAGCATCCACACCACCCTTAGAGGCTGAGGCAGCGGCCATGCCAACCCTGAAGGCCAAAGCAGCAGCCATGGTGCCCCCAGCCCAAGGTTAAGGAGGGAAATGGGGAGGGGAGAAGGGAAGGGAGTCTGCATGTATATGTGTGTGTGCATATGTGTTTGCAAGAGCAGGAAGGTGGAGGGTCCAAGGAGGAGGTTGGGGGATGAACTGGTAAGAGAGGCAGGGGGAAGGGAAGTCTGTGTGTATGTGTGTTTGCAAGGGATGCAGTGGACCCTGAGCAATGACCCATAGAGCAGGTATATGTTCCACATACCCCCTGAGAGTCAGATTGTCAGGCAGATTTTTTTTAAATTGTTTTATTGACTGTTCCTAGCATGAGGACTGTTTTGGAAAGATCACTTTAGATGGCTATATATATATATATATATATACACATACATACATACATACATACATACATACATACATACATACATACATACATACACACATACACACACACACACACACACACACACACATATTTGTGTTGGTTGGTTTTGTTCTACTTTTTCAGTTGTGAGCTGCCTCAAGCAGGTCTGAAGAGAAATTTTCTTTGTAAATAAATTGATAGATAAAAATGCCAGCGTGAGAGGCCTTTCACTTCACTGAACACCCACGTGATCCTGTCACTTTTCATATTCTTTTGCAGACCAAAAAAGAAGAAGAAGAAGAAGAAGCTGTGCTAGAATTGTCTCAGTGTGAAGCATCCCATTCTGTTACTAACATCAAGCATTAAGACACAAGGAGAGCCTGGGAGGAACATCTTTGCCAGCCTTAATATCCCGCTGCCTGTTGTTTTTCCCTTCTTGTTGCAGATATAAGGCTTGGAGAAGAGGCAAGAGAAGAAGGGCAGGAGCTTGGGACTATTTTGTCTGTCTTGTGCTGTTAGCCTCTGCCTTTCAATGAGCCAGCCACCATATCCAACCCCTGCCCAAGATGTTGTTTGTTACTTTATTTATTTGTGTGATGACATGACGATACTTCTTTTACAATTATAAGCCATTTGGGACTTCTTTGGAAAGAAAAATGGGCCCAAACCAATCATTCAGTCTATCCAAGAACCCAGAAGTCACCTAAGATTTCCTTTCCTCTCAAGGTTCCTTTTCTAACTCTGCAGCAAAACATTTTAAAAAAAACCTTTCGATTTCTACAGAACAACAACTTGGGAAGCAAACTGCTCTTAACATCCCAGGACTGCAAAGAAGAATTCCAGCAGTGGCAGCTAAGGTTGCCAGCTCTGGATTGGGACATACCTGAGGCTCAGAAGGTGAAGCCTGGAGAGGACAGTGGTGGGGGAGGGGCTTCAGTGGGGCTTAATGCCACAAAGACCAGCCTCCAAATCTCCCCTTTTCTCCAGAGGATCTGACCTCTGCAATCAGGAGATTCCTGGAGATCTCCAGTCCCTAACTGGAAGTTATTAATTAAGAGGTCATTAATCAATACCATATATTTATAAACCATAGGCCAGTAAAAAAAACGAGAGACTGGTTTCTCACTGTTCATCACATGTACACATATTATACCTCCTTCTCCATACATCCTAGCAGTATAATGTTTGGCCTTCCATTTCTGGCTCAGCATTACACAATTACTTTAGTCTTTGCACTAAATACTCCTTGGCAAATTTACAGGAGCTTCTTGATCCCTAAAAGACTTTTGCAGGAGGTTTTATAAAACAGGGTCCTTGTCTGATCCATTACAGTGATTGCATATATAAATATAGCAAGTAAATAAATAAATAATTAGCCTGATGGTAGCCCGGCGGCAGTGAGATAGAACATGGTCTAAAGAAGCCAGAAATAGATTATGTCCCACCACAACTAGAAAGGCCACCATCTGATACCTCCAGGGACAAGCTCTCACCTAACTGCTGTCAGCAATTGCTCATTGTTCTCTTAATGTGAACATCTTTATAGCACCCAAAATATTTCCCATGCAATTCAATCTCTAGTGAATACAAACAAATCCAAATTGCTATTTCTTCCTACTTATCTCTGGAATTTGTTACCCATTTCCATTGGGCCATATGTAAATTCACTCTTACACCTTGTCTATAAGTATGAACTGATGACTTCCATTCCATATGGTATTTGAGGAAGTGTGCATGCACATGAAAGCTCATACCTTGAATAAAACTTGGTTGGTCTTAAAGGTGCCACCGGACTGTAAATTCTTTCTCGAGGGAAAGAGGTATTGTCTGTATACCCCAAGATGTGGGAAGAGCTACTGTTTGATTTCATGAACATTAGATTGCAAAACAGATACATTTCCAGCACGGGCCTCAGTAGGTCTCTAATCATGCCAATTGCTAATCACAGGATCATTGAAAGATAATTCATTACAGCATTCCATACAGAAATATTTGAGTAGAACAGACATTATGAGAACCTATCCTAGGTGGTCCATAACAAGCAAGACTTCTCTTTTTCAGATAACATTCTTAAGGATGGAAAATATATCCTCCCCCCCCCCAAAAAAAAAACTGAGAAGAGCCATAGCTGCAACACAACTGAGGAAAACTAAAAGCACACTGCTGGTTTTGGCGTAGACAATCACAGTCAAGGGAAAGAATGATCTGTTCTTGGACACTGTGGGACATTCTGAATGCTCTCTTCTTTAACAAAAGCTTTCTTTTATTGGGAAATGTGGGGGGAAGAAGCCTTTTATTCTCTAGACTTTGATGGAATCACAGCAGGGCAAGGGCACTGAGAAAGCAAGTATTTCCTACCCTGGTCAAATGGCTGTGAACTTAAGAGTTCCTAGAAGTGTTTTATCTGCATTCACTCATTATTACACAATATTATGGGGCCTTCTAATAAGGGTTCATTTGAGAAAAAGAAAGAACACCATAGAAGTTGTGTTAAAAGCAATGTGGGATTCCTCCTCAAGTGAGGAGACTGTCTAGCGCCAGACTCTAGAAAATTCATTTACAAAAGAATAGTAAAGTAGTTGCTTTATTTGGGCCCAGCTTATGGGACCCATGCAGATAAATACATCAACATTATGCCTAAAGTTGTCTATAATAACACTGTAAGGCTTTAAGTGTTGCTTCAAGTGCAATTTCCCTCATGTGAGTCACCTTTCAATCTTTGATTAATACTCCAGAGTTCTCCATACATACTTTGTTTGGGGAACAGCAAAATCCATCAGGAACAAGAGGAACTGTCTTTTCTAACTGAAAACAGTAAAGTTCCAGAAGTAAATGGATCATTTTCTGAAGGCAATGCCTAGGAGATTTAAGCTGACAGGTTCCATCTTCAACAACTTGGATTCAGACCACACACACTAAAAGTATAGAGATCCATTGCATGAATGTTTTGACACCAGGCATGTGGTGAGATAGCAGCTCATCAGCTTCTAGAATCTTTTCAAAGGTCATGTATTAACTGAAATACTCCGAGAAGAAAAACCATGTTAGTCTGTTGTAGCAAAAATAATAGAAAGGGACCTGCATTTCTATTGCAGCATAAATATCCCTAGAGCCACTTTATCAGGGTAAGTACCTACATGGTAATGCTTGAGCTACCAGAAATCAATTGATGATTTTGTTTTTTGTGCACTTGCCAATTAGATCTCTGTAAGGTGACAATGAGATCACACTGTGCATAGTCATCTGTTTCTACTCATAAACAGCAGAAGAACTACGAGGGAAGTGATCCACAATTTCAACACTCTCTGAGACATATCAGAGCATTTGCTGAAAGGGTTCCCACATTAATAAGAAACCGACCACATATACTCAATGGCTTCACCAGTTCAGTTGTTGATGTGAATCCACCCTCAGATGTTTGATTATTTGGGATAACTATCTCCAGTTAACCAAAAAGAGTACAATATGCTAATTATAATACAAGTTTTATTTCAATACCTAATTAACCAGTAATATTTTCCATTAACCTCTTATACTAGGCATTTAATGTGAGTTTTTCACCATCAAATCTAATTTTCTGGAGTTAAACAAAATTTTATGTAAGTCTGGCAATGTTCCTTACCTTTAAGAGATAAAGGTACAGCTTTAGGCTGAAAAATGTGTTTCTCATTTGACAGAAAGCAGAATGATTCATAACCAAAAGAAGTGATACAAGACTTTAAAAAAATATATATCTACATTTGTTTCACACACTTAATAATGCATGTATTTTGTGCAAAGCTGACACATTCATACCCAGAACTGCACAAACAGCTATGCTCCCTTGCATTCTGGATCAGAGCCAATTTACAAAGAGATGCATTTACGGTAGCTAACTTTTTGCTTTAGGATGTACAATAATGCGTGGTCAAATCACAGGCTGGGAAAAGGGCTGGGCAGAGTCAAGTTCCCATCTCTGCTCACCATTAAATTCATTGAAGAAAACAGTTATTTCTTTCAGCCAAAACTACTTCTCAGGGCTGTTGTGAGAAAAATAAGGGGGGGGGAGAACCACTTATAAGACCATAAGTTCCTTGGAGGAAGGGTAGCATACAAATGAAGCAAATAAGCTATCCAATATTTGTCTATTGAAGTATAGATAATTATCAGTATTATTCTGCTGAAACAAATAATGCCTGACACTAGTGAATTTCAATTGACTGTACTCTGGTCTTGACAACATTGTTGCTATAGTAATAAAATCTGATCCAATAACTCTTAGCAACCTGACACAACTTGCTAGTTCCTACGTTTTGAAGCTCATTCAGAATAGAATACCATTCACTGATGTTTGTTTTTAAAAATACAATGCACCTGTGAACCATAACAGTCTGGCTTCAGTCGATTTCAATAACTCATTATGCCAATATTAATGTACCATAATATAGTAAATTATATGTCAATAGTAATTATTTGACCGTGCCATGTCATCTGTCTTATCGATATCCTGTTCCCATTTCCTGCCAATAGATTCAGTACAGACAAAAGGAAATACTTTATACAATGAAGATTAAAACAAAGAATTCACTGCCAGAAGGTGTAGTGATGGCCACTCCACCTTTCACCCCAGATGGAGACCCAAACTGGATTATATTGTTCTCTTCTCAATTTTATCTTCATTACAACATTGTGAAGTAGCTTACTCTGAGAGCATGTGACTGGCTCAAGGTCACCCAGCAGGCATCCACAGCAGAGGTAGGATTCAGAACTGCATCTTACAGATCTAGCTTAGATGTTCTAACTACTATGCAGCACTGACTCTCACTAGGAACCTTATAAAACCATTTGTCCAAAACTAATTTTTTCTGATTTGCTTACATGTTCAAGAAATGTGGCTCTTGAAGAGATGGAAATTAGCAATATTGACTTACCTTCCATTTCATCCCATCACAAATGATCACATACGATAGGGATGGTATCCCAGAAACAGTCCATCGTTCCATACAGAAATAGTGGATATCATAAGAACCGTGTTGAATGACTGAAATGGTGTGGAACATCTGTGCAAACAGGACATACCTATAGAAATAGTAGAATGGCTTCACACCATTAAGTATTATCTTGACTATAAAGCTCTTCTGTGGTCATAGTATTGCTTTGCCTTAATTGCAAGAATTATTGAGCTAATGCGAGTGAATAAGCTTTGGAAACTCCAAAGACATACCTGTACAACAAACTGATATTAGAAGTGCTTTAATGTCCTTTCTGTATACTCTGTCAACTGAATTATGAATAAGAAAGACCCTGTTTCAGATTTAAGAGCTGGAACCAGATTAAATTTTCCATCCACACAATGGAACATTCCCATCTCTACACCCCACACACACGGCACTCCACTGAAATACAAGAAATGCTGCTCTCAGTACCTAAAGAGGCCCCGAGGAACAACATGATGGTGGGGAATTGAATAAATGGCCAGTATAGTCTGGACTGAACCCTGGGCTCCGCCAAAAAACACAAAGCTCTGTGAGTCATGCACACCATCCTCCAAGAATCTCAGAATCGAATATACATGGCTCCCCCCCACCACCACGTTTTTCCTTACAATAACTCTGTGGCACTTTTTGTTTGTGTCCAGTGGCACCCTTAAGACCAACAAAGTTTTATTCAAGGTATACATTTTTTTTTGTGCATACGTACTTCCTCAGATGAGGAAGTGAAGAGGAAGTGAAGAGAAAATGGAGATTTGAACCCAACAAAGGAAAAAGCCACAACTTTGTATGGGCAGCAAAGCCACCATGCTTCTCCTTGTGCCCAGATAGCCTCAGGCAAGTAAAAAGAGTTTGCTACCAACTTTATTAGATTTCTGACTAACAGAACAAGTAAAGAGTTAAGGATAGCATCCTGGAGCAGGAAGGCATTGGGGGGGGGGGTGGAGAGGGAAAATCAGATCCACCCAGCTGCCAACATGAATCTAGCAGCTTCCGATCAAGTCTTGTGCAAGGCCTTGAATCCTATCCCGTTAGGATTCTTTTCCAGATGTTACCGTCAAGTATCCTCCTCCGCAGAGAAAAAGAAACTTTCACCAGAGTCTTTTGTTGGCAAGGTGAGCCATTTAAATCTAATTATGTTGGCAAGGTCTGCTCTGGTGCACTCTATTTCTCCCTCAGGACCAGGCAACGCATTATCTTGTTTGCAAAAGAAGAAGCTTCCGCAAAGTGACTTGCCCGTTGTTCAAGACAGATCACCCTGTGTGGAATGTTTCTCTGTCAGTGGGTATCTCCCCTCTATGGACTTTCTCTATGGACATCCATAACTGACAAGCATACACCTCCCATTATTATTATTTCTGTGGGAGGAGGGAGAGCTACATGATAAATCTTACTAGATTTCCTTGGATATAAAGAGTTATCATGAGATATTTCTCTAACATGAAGATGGTAACGGCCCAATTGGGGCTGCAGTCAGAAGTAATGGGGGGTGAGGGGTGAGGGTGGGGATGGCCCTCATAGAGAAGAGTCTTAGAATTCCTCACAGACTGCCCTTCAAATAACTACAGTTTGTCATGACTCGACTTCTGCAACTCGCTCTACACAGGCCTGTCCTTAACCTTGATCTGGAAATTACAGCTAGTCCAGAATGCAACAGCCAGGGTATTCACAGCAACACCATGGAGGTCCCACATTCAGCCCATTCTTCAACATCTGTGCTGGCTTCCAGTCGGATTCCAGATCAGGTTTAAGGTTCTGGTAATCACCTTTAAGGCCATACATGGTCTGGACCCGGTGTACCTTAGAGACTGCCTTTCTATCTGCACCCCCCAAATAGCTTTATGCTCCACTACCTCCAACTTATCGGTGATCCCTGGCCCCAAGGTAACTTGGTTGATCTCAACCAGGTCCAGAGCTTTCTTCATCCTGGCCCCCACCTGGTGGAATGAGCTCCCAAAAGAGATCAGGACCCTAATAAAACTTGAATAATTCAGTAGTGTCTGCAAAATGGCGCTCCTCCACCAGGCATTTTGTTGAGGTCGACCAGAACCAATCACCTTTCATTGCCCCCGTGAGCCTCCCTCCCATGAAAATCACCGCCAATGCATCCAACCCTCGGGCGATCAGTATCTTGTCGTTTGAATTATTGTTCTCACCATTGTTCTGCTGTCATCATATTGTTTTATTGTTATTACTGTACTGTTACCATTTATAACTACTGAGTTATCTACATTGTTCCCGGTTCTGCTAAATATTATGTAAACCGCCCTGTGACTCAGGGGAGGGCGCCATATATAAATATAATAAATAAATATTTACACACACGAAGCAGCCTTATACTGAATCAGACCCTTGGTCCGTAAAAGTCAGTATTGTCTATTCAGACTAGCAGTAACTCTCTAGGATGTTAGGCAGAAGACTCTCACATCACCTATTATCCAATTCTTTTAACTGAAGATGCCAGGGGTTGAACCTGGAACCTTCTGTAGGCCAAGCACAGGCTCCTCCATAGAGCCACAGCCCTTCCTCCTACAACTGTGGAATTCTCTGAAGTTTCCAAAAGGTTATGCTTAAGTGAAAAAACTACGATCTCTTTAGGGAGCCTGGAAAAACAATTATCTTCCATTGCTGCAGTGAGTCATAAGTACATAATCACTTAACTGCAAACCAAGAGTGTGACTCAATGGTCTGGAGTGGAACAATCCAATTTCTCCTCTGATATTTGAATGAGGTGCTTCAGCCCTATCATGTGGAGCATTTCTTGGTTGGTTCTTGCCTTACAGTTGAGTAGTTGTGTATTTACATTTTATCCTCAATATAACAAAGTTAGCACTCTCTCTCTCTCTTCGGGATGCTAACCTAAGAGCAGGGCCATTGGAGCCTGAGAGTATCCTACTCCAGAGAAGCCACGGACACAGAGAAAACATTCCAGTTGTATAAAAAACTTAATTTTCTCCATTTATAAATTTATACAAAACACCGGTTATTGCTATACTCTCAAGTAATCTTGGGATGTATGTTTTGTTCAACAGCAGTTCTTAATGCCAATGACAACCCTCTTTCAAAACTAATAAGATTTGCCATATTAGTTTAAGGCACAGCATTGGTGTCTGCTGTTCAAAGAACTAGGATGCCAGTCCCCAGGTGGGACCTGGGGCTCCCCTAGCTTTGCAGCTAATCCCCAGGAGACAGAGATCAGTTCCCCTGGAGAAAATGGCTGCCTTGGAGGGTGGACTCCATAGCATTATACTCCACTAAGGTCCCTCCCCACCTCAAATCCCACCCATTCCTGATTCAGCCCCCAATGTCTCCAGGTATTTCCCATCCCAGAGCTGGCAACCCCAAAAAAACTCTTAAAATATCACACTGGAACTGCTCAAGATCTTGGATATACCTGTTTCTGGTGCCATTTGGAATTCGAATAAATCACTATATTATTGGCCAGTGATGAGGGGATACTATCTCCAACTTCTTGTCATTTTCCTTCTTTTCTTAAATTATGCATGCCTGGCCCTCGATTATCAGAGCAGGACTGCAGGCATTAATGTTTTGTCCTAGCTTAAGAAACCATATCAGTAAAACGACTCCATTCCCTTTAGAATTACTGTTAGTTTTGCACTCTCAGCAATTAACATTTTATTAACATCCTACTTTCAAAATACATTCCTCCTTGGGAGAAAAGATATAAACAAGAAATGACAAGGCAGGTAAATGTAGTTTCATTTTTTAAAAATTCAATTCCCCCATTTAGAATGAATTATTATGCTTCACACTCATAATTTCCATTTCCTTTTTTTACTCATTGCATGGGGAGATATTTTAATGGAAACCTACTGGGATATGTCCTACATTGTGGCTAAAAGCAGAGGAAGATAAATTTAGCTTGTTTCTGAAGCATTTCAAAGATTACAGCAAAACAACACAGGAATACAAAACAACACAAATATTTACTATGCTAATTTTGTTTAAACCCTCCCTGTACATAAAGCTTGCATGTTCTTCCCCAGCTCCCACAGTCCAGGATTCCATCAGGGTCTTTATGAAGAAAATAAATGAAACGGCGATCAGAGTTACCAGTTCCTGACCTGGAAGGCTTCTGTTCCTTTAACAACAGTAGTTATCTACCAAAATTAGAGCAGCTTTCAGTTCAAATGCTGATAATGCAATCCTATGGAGAGTCATTCCAATCTCAGCCCACTCAAACTGACCTAATGCAGCATAGGATTGGACTATTCACTTAAGGCATCAAATTAGCTTTCCCGTATCTAATCTCCCGGCAAGATGCAGACTTCACAACATGCATGGTTCATTATAGGTACTGCATTCAAGTGAAACTATTAGTAGAGAATCTTTGCTTCCATTTCATCCTTTGTTAAAATGTAACTTTAACAGTGATGGATTAAAAGTCTATACCATTCACTGATTCTACACAGACCATTGCAGAATTGCAACTACCTGACCCCATTAAAATTTCTTATCCAAAGTAAGCAAATAAGGAGCTTCTTCCAAGAAAAAACTGATAATATATTCAGAGATCAATACTTGCGTGTTTTCAAAATTCTCTTCTAACACTAAATACCTATCCCACCTAACAGAGCCCACATTCTTGGCTAATTAACTGTCTCATAACTTCAAAAGCCATATAAAGTTATCTATATTCATATCTCTGCTAAGACCATGAGAAAGGATGGACCTGGGAACTGAGGCCTTTCCTGTGCTGGATGGGACTGCACTCTCCCTAAAAAGACAGGTTTGAGAGTGCTGTTGGCCCCATGCTTCCTGCTAGAGGACCCTCCACCAACTTTGGGTGGTAAGCCAGCTGTGGTCTTGCTTTGGACAAAAAAAGATCTTGCCACTGTAGTGCATGGACTGGTAACATCTAGATTAGATTACTACAATGCACTGTAAAGAGGCCTGCCCTTGAAGGATGTGGTGTCTGAAAGCTACAAATGATACAGAATACTGACTAGAGTGGGCTAAGAGGTTGCCAACCTCCAGGTGGAGGACTCCCAAGTATATAACTGATTTCCAAAATGCTGATAGTCCTCTGAAGAAAAGGCAGACTCTATGGTATACCATAGATTCCAGGGGAAATCCCTCCAAAAATTCAGCCCTTCCATACATACTGCACCGTAATCTGTAGGAATTTCCTATGCCAGAGATGTCAACCCTAATATCACTCTAACCTCAAAACATGCACACTAGCTCCCAGCTTGCTTCCAGGTGCAAGTGCTAGTATTGACCTTCAAAGCCTTATATGGTTTGGGACCAGCTAGGGTTGCCTGGTGGAAGTGGGCTGGCAGCGGGGGGATATGGCAGCATGCCAGGGAGCTCCCCAATGTGCTGATGTCACATAGAAATAATGTCGGCATGTCAGAGGCAATGCTCTGGCTTTTGGGCAAAAATCTACAGCAGAGTTTTGTCAAAAAAAACAGAATGGGTGCTGTCACTCCCCACCCACCCAAACCTTGCAGAGCCAATGTTTGCGGCTCCAATGCAGACACTGCCTGCCACTGTCACTTTACCTGCCTGAAACTCCCCCCACACCTGAAACTGCCACAGATACCACTTGCGGCCATCACGCATCTCTGCTCCCACACACACACCAAAAACTTGCAGAGCCAGCAGCCAGCATTTCCCTCAAACCCTCCTTCCTGTTTGAATTGCTGCTTTAGATGCAACTCTGTGGATCCAGCCATTTATTGGAGCTTGAGGAGTAATATTTTGTCACAGAGGAAGGGGAGCTATACAAGAGTTCTAAGGGAGAGAACTGTCCTGATTGGGGGGGTGGGGGAGGGAAAGAGAGAATTCTGAGGAGAAACAAGGGAGAGAGAAGCCATAACAGACATAAAGAATGCTGTTGTGTCAAGCCAGCAATTTTCTGTAATGGAAACTATGTGAATTAGTGCTGTCAGGAAGTATAACTATCTATTTTTTTCTCCTTTACTTTGTAAAGCTCTTCCAACATCTGAAAAACTGAACCATGCTGATCTTACAGAATATTTTCTGGTGCATGGGGCACAAATCCTTCAATTCCAAGGAATGCCTTCTAATGATAAAAGGTAGAGAAATTTGAGCATGTGGGAAACATAAGGAAAAGGCCAGCTGTCATACACTTTTCCTTGTAAACAGGTACTGTCCACTCTGTTCAATACATTCCTTTGTAATCTATACATAACTCGAAATTGAACAAAACTCCTACACAAATAGACACCTTGACAAACGGTGTATCAAATAACACTTGCTAGGAACAAGCATGGATAACGTAAACTTCATAATTACACCTCTTCTATCCAGCAAAATTCCAATGTTCATTAACAAGGGCAGGAAATATTCCAGACTGGAACTTTGTAACAATTCTGTGACAAAATTAACAAATTAGCACATCACAGTACTGTGAGCGTGAACCACGTCTAGATACTGGGCTGGCCTTTTGTACGACACATCTGAACCCTAGCATTATATTCGCTCGAACAATTTGTACTTGTTGTTAGGGCAGCTAACTGCTCACAAAGCTTTTCCAAAATATATGCAGCCTAATGTCCCCAGAGAGTCTGTCAGGGCACAAAGGACAGTCCTGAAATGTTATTGGAAGGTCATTAAGACTAATGGATACCATAGATGCTGGTCTGCAAAGAGGCAATCAACAGGGGCATTGCTTATTGTCCAGCTCTGCTGGGGCCTGGAGGAAGGGAAGACCCCAGCTGATCCAAATTAATGTGCAAATGTTGGAAAATGTGCAGTTGGTGACTTCAGATACAAAATAAAGAAACAGCATTTGGATAACAAAGGTCTCTGCTTTCCAATAAAGCAGAACACACTGTTTCCAAATGCAAAGCTGTGGCTGGGATAGAAGCATTCTGTTCCATAACAGCCAAACAACTCCAGATGTGGTGCAGGGGATAAAGAACCATGTATATATGTTTCATATTATATTATATACATTTTCAAGTCATAATGTTGCCTCCTCTCCAGACAGAGGCTCATTTAGAAAAACACCATGTCAGTTGAGGACATTTACTGATTCTTTGACCCACAGTTCATCTGTGTGTACTGCAAGAGGTCTATTAGGTAATACAGCTCTAGCCCCTTTTCTCCTGTAATGAATCAATTATCAAAAGATTATTATTCCGAAGCCCCTTGCCTAAAAGGAAGAAGGCATTTCAAAGGTTGTTCCTCTAGTCTATTCCTTCCTGTCCAACCCTTTAAAATACATGACATTTATTTAAAAGATTCCAAATTTAGTTTTTCGA
The DNA here is from genome assembly GCF_049243985.1 of Paroedura picta. Taxonomy (NCBI): domain Eukaryota; kingdom Metazoa; phylum Chordata; class Lepidosauria; order Squamata; family Gekkonidae; genus Paroedura; species Paroedura picta. The sequence goes on from NC_135378.1 coordinate 65,721,326, forward strand.
ATCCCAAAGGTTGAAGTAAGCTAATGATATTGCTCCCACCAAAACACACAATACTGGACAGCAAGGGCCAACAGCATCCTCCAGTGTAAAACAGTTTCCCAATTTCTTCTGAATTCTTCCCAACATATCAGGCATAAATTGAACACAGAACTACAAATGGAGTCAGTCTACTTACTCCATTGTAGCTACATTATTCCCATGTCTTGGGTAACGTGTGCTAGTCAATACAAATTACTAGACAAGTCTTTTGTACCCCAGCACTGTAAATTGTAAGTGTTATTTCCCTTCTCTCTTTATTGAGATTTGTTGTATTTAAAGATTCCTTTTAAGTGTTATTTCCCTTCTCTCTTTATTGAGATTTGTTGTATTTAAAGATTCCTTTTTGCCCCTAGACTTATTTCTTGGTCATACCCATGAAAGTAACAAGCCCAGCCTTGGACTGATTTGGGTAACACTACTTCTCAATTTTCTTTTAGGCAGGGGTTTGCAACACCATTTATTATAACATATTCAGCAACAGATAAATCAGTACACAAATTGCCTTTTAACTTACTACTCAAAATTACAGCGAATTTCTAAGCAGATTATATTGTTCTAGGCTAGGGTTGCCAGCCCAGTGCCGGCAACTGACAAGAGGTTTTATATGGTGGGGATATGCAAATAGGCATCGTTCCAACCCTGCAACATTGCTTCTGGTGCCACCCCAGGAGTGCCATCATCACAGTGTGATACTGTAGGATTCCCCCAAAACTCTATTCTAAACCCTGTGTGTTTCTTGTACTACCCTTTAAACATGCCTTGTGTGATTAGCAGGACTGTCCATGTGTTACCTCTGAGGAGTCTTTTCTATCTTTTGCTAAATTTAAACTCACTCCTTACTGAGAGAACTTAACTGTTCCAAATTAAAACAAAACCGTGAAGCTACTTGACCTATTAGCCACTCTCATTTATTTCCCTCAGGACAGGGCTAAATCTACAGCAGAGATAACTCCTTTGAACTCCTTTTAAAGCTGGAAAGAGAAAGCTGAAAAGCTTTTTAAAATAAAATTGTTAATATTGTTCTTCTGAGAGTATTGCACTGCTTTGGATTACAAGAGAAAAGTGAAATATCAATATATCTAATTCTCAACCTGGCCAAATTTGCAGATACTTAAATCTGCAGATTGGGACAGTTGAAGTGAAGTGAGATTTCCCTGTAAACTTGGGGGAAACCTCAGGTTTGAAGAAAAACTTACCAAAAAGGGAAGATTTATCCCACCCACCCCCCACCCCCGAACTTCTCTGCACCTGAGAACTGCCACTGAGGCTGCCTACCCACCATCGCTGTCTCTGTGTGCAGGAAGGCTGGTAGCAGCTCTTGAAGGCAGGGGGGAGGAGGGGAGGAGGAGGAGGAATTTCTACCACCATGCCCATCTTCACTGCCTCTGTGGTGGCAATGTTGCAGACGGGGGTGAGGGAGGAACTAGGACTGTCACTGTTGCCACCATGCCTTCCATCAGCAATATCAGCTCTTCAGCAATATGTTCTATGTCACAAGGTGAGGCATGACCCCAGAAAAGTGTCTCCATGGCAGGGCAACCACAGACTCTCCTAGGGACCTGCTGGCCTGAGTGCAGTCATCACTACAGCCCATTATGCACAGAGGGAAAGGTCCGTATTCAGGGTGGAATGGCATCGCCTAAAATCACCAATAACACACGGCACCGGCTGCAACCAGCCACAGATTCAGTGCATGCTGCCGAAAAAGCCGCATTAGTGAAACACAGAAGAAAGCGGAGCTTCCGAGCGCCCAGGGCGCAACCAGAAGCAGCGCCGGGGTCACCACGTGCATAATTGGTTACTCTGTGTTTTGCCGCCGTTGCATCCCGTCCCGTGCGTAAGCAGTTTGCTTTGCGTCTTTCCCCTCTGCGTTTTCCATGTGACCCGAAATCGCCGTTTCGGCGGCCGTGCATAATAGGCCTACCACTGTTTTGCAGCAGTTTATCATCAATGCATAGGTCTCTGTTTGGTGTCTGTTCAGTGTTACATCACTTAGGAGTAAGCCCACTAAACTTAACAGGGTTTATTTACTTCAGATTGCATAAGAACAGTGCTAAAGGGAAAGTCAGTATCCAAACAGCAGGCTTCACAGTAGTTCACTATCATTATCCATATAACATTTTCAGTGTTTAAAGCTCTACACACATATTCTCTTTACAAAATTCCCATAATATAGCGATATTATTATTCTGAATGGGAGGGACTGAAGCTGAAAAAGGCTTGTCTAAAGCCACCAAGTGCATTCCTGGCACAGACAATGTTTGAATCAGCATCCTCCCAAATCACAGCTACAACAGGCAATGAGCAAGATTTTGTGGTGAGCGTTAGAAGTCCTACTGCAGTGCCAGTTCAAACCCTCCAGGTTGTCATACCAAGGTTGAAAGCAAAAGCAGTGTAGTGTGGTGGTTATTATGTTGAACTAGAATCTGGAGACAAGGGCTCCACTCTGACACGAAGCTCACCAAGACCATTTCCACACATCAGTATTAATAAATTATCAAATTTTCAGCACAAAATTTTGCCTCCCCAGGAGTAGATCCAAATTTCATACACACACACCCCTTATCCTGCAGTTCTAGAATCCTTTACAGCAATTTTTTTTCTTTCTGGATCTTAATTCAGTTTGCCAATAAGGAACTCTCAAATTTGAATTTGGTTCCTCAACATGCCGCCATTTTGTGTTGTCAGTGTCATGGGCTCACTCCACTGTCTTCCTCCTGCACACACACTGCTCATCCCCTGAGAAATCCAATACTTTTTAAAGCATAAGGTTGATTATATTACCATTTTTTTCATCATTATAACAGAGCAATGTTATAACGTTGAGACAAAACTGGCAGTGAGACTTCATATAGTAAGATGCCCTTTGAATTCCAGATTACAATTTTGACCTGGTTTAAGTCACTGCCACTCACAATATTGAATGCTTTTGCTGTGATTCAGGTAGCCTACGAAGTATACTGTGGTTACCATGGCAAATGCACCCTTCTGAAGTAATTCCACAATTGTTGTCAGCACGTCTTATTCCCACCCCAAAAGGCTTTTGATTTAAGAGTATCTTCCACATCTATGTTTTCAACATATTCCAACAGAAGTGATTTGATCAATACAAAATTGTCAAGGAGCAATGTGCTATCATGCAGCACTCACACCTCAATACCAGCTACAAATAAAGTAACAAATAACATTTCTCTAACCCCAAAATCCATCTGCTGTTTTTATCTGAGCAGCCATTTTCCTTGACTGTAAGGTACCATTGTTATAGATGGCAAATTAAGATAAAATACTGAAAGTTGCCTCCATTCTATTTGCTTGGCAGATAGATTTACCAAGACAACTGATGCTATCTACATAGCCACTGGAAATGATTGGCTAGTTCCATAAATACATATTGGCCTGGAAAAATAACTCTACATGCTTTTTGATTAAGGGCGATGGGAACAGAGGACAGCAGCTGGGAGAATGAAGGACAGAGTCTAATGGGTCAGAGAAGTAAGGCGAGAGTTTCAAGAAGGAGGAAATGTGTCTTTGTCAACATTGCTCAAAGTCAGGCTTTCTCAACCAGGGTTTTGTGAAACCATGGGGTTACTTGACGACCCTTGAAAGGGTTTCTTTAATGGGTGGAATAATATTTTTTTTTAATGTTAAATATTTATCAGCTGATATGAACATATTTGGTCATGTCAACCCATGCACCCCTCCCCAAATAACCAGTGATGGGCTGGGAGGGGGTGGGAAGGGGAGGAAGCCCAGGTGGGCATGTACACAACTATGCTTCCCAACCATATTCTGCATAATTACACCACTTTTGCAGTTTCTCAAAGCCTGAAGAATGTTTCAGGGGTCTCTCATTGATAAAAAAAAAACTTGAGATAGGCTGCTCTAAGTGGACATAAGTCTCATTAGGGAGGCAAAGGAAGCCTCTTTTCCAATGTATACTTCCCTCTAACTTTTATCAAACCAAGGCCAATATAGATTATCACAAGCGGAATTCTTCTTCTACCTTAAATTTTAAAATGTATGCATGGTGATCCATCCACACTTACTCAAAATCATCCATAATGGAGTCTGACTTCAATTTTGTTTTTTATTTTGTATTTTAATTATTAAAATTTTATAACCAGCTTCAAGCACAATAGAAAAGACAATATAATAAATAAATATAATACATGAAATGCATTAGCAAATTTGATGATATGAATCAGCTAATCCATTATACAAAATACGTAATTGCCAATGTTTACCTGCCTATTTACCATATTCATCTTGCTATGCTTATTAACCCCAAGTAGCACATTGCATGTTGATTTGTACACTAGCTATATAATTGTTTGCTATACCTACACTTATCACTTGCTACTTCTGACACAATGTGCTTTGCCAGAAAAGGTATTTTCTGTCGTATGCTACATGAAAGCAACCAGAGGGTGTAACTAGAAGATGTAGGAAATCTGTAATTGAAACACCCAATATCTTTTTATTTAAAAGCAGCCATAGAAAGGGAGGATAGGACTGGATCAAGGTTATTGCAATATCCCAAGATAAATGATCCTTGCACCATTTCACTAAGCTGACTTTACAAAAACTAGAAGGAAGAACAGGAGAAACGGAGACTAGACTACAGAGTTTAAGGACTGGCTACAATTTCAAAGAAAGATTGTCAACTACTATAAGACAACTGGAGCTCCTTTTCAATCAACCAAAAGCATCCCTGGACTGCTCACCGACATGTACTATAGGAGGCAACATATTATCTGTGGTTTTGTAAGTTCATGTACTCTTTGACCTAGTAAATCATGTTCCCCTATTGTAACCCATTTGCTTTCCTCAAAAATCAGCAATACGGTATTTTGCATCTCCTTTTGTAAAATATCTGCAAAATGAATAAGACATAAGCTTTGTGCAAAAAGGGGGCGGGGGAGGAGTTGTCTGCTGTTACTCCTCTTCTACAATATTTATGAGTGCTGGGAATTAGGGAGGTGGAAGTTATTCCAAATACAGAGGTTGCTAAGAATGGAGATGATTCTGTTTCTTCACTCATAGCATTTAGAAGACATCATTGCAGCTATGCTAGACCGGGTAGAGAGGTGTGGTTCAGGAAATATACCTATAAATACACTTGAATTTTTAAATTTGGGGCATAAGCTTTTGTGTGCATGCACATTTCATTAGTATGCACACAAAATCTTATACCCAGGATTAAATTTTGTTGTCTTAAAGGTGCCACTGACTCAAACTTCTTTCCATATCAGAATTAATTGACTCCAATGTTCATTTAGAATGAAAGCATCCTAGAAACCAAGTACAAAAGGCCTTTTGCTAGAAAGACCTACACTTCCTTTACAAAAGAGGCAGGAGATCAGAACATTTTAAAGGTAACTCTGGATGACATGCATAATCACCTTTCATCCTTTCCTCTGAATTACACATGAATGGCCCAATTTAACAGAGAACTAGCAGAGTCTCTTGAGACTAGCCAAGAGTCATGAAAATATTCTGAGGGGAAAGGTGTGTCATTATCCTCAGGCTGTGCTCACCAGACTGTAATTAGGAAGACAATTCTCTCTTTCGCAGATGGGGCTTCTGGCCTCTTTCCAATCTATAGGTCTTGGATTACCATTTTCAGCCATCATGCTTGAATATATCAGAGAAGAGTCTAACCTTGCTAAACTTCAGGTTTATCAACCTCCAAGTGGGGGAAGAGTTGGAGTTCCTTCAGAAGTACTGATAATCTCCAGACTACAGAGATCAGTTCCCTTGGAAGAAATGGAAGTTTTGAGCTGTAGACTCTGTGGTAGAACACTGCATCTGAACTCTCTCCTCCAGCTCTACTTTCCTCAGGCTATGCCCCAAACCTTTAGGAACTTCGAAAGCTGGAGCTGTCAGCCCTAATCTGTCCTCTAGATTTTTATTTATTTATTTGACTTATTACTTGCCGCCCCCAGCAAGATGGCTCATGGCAGGATACAATAACAGAAACCCCACATATACTTGATGCATTACAATAATAGAACCCCAAATATACTTTAAATAGAACCACATACTTAGAGAATAAAGTTTGTTCTTTGGACAATTGTTATCTTGAAGAAAATTCTTTATCGTATGGCACAGGTATAGTGAAGCCCTGGGTATTATTGTTGATGTCATTCACCATGACCTCCTTGCCATGGCTAATATGTGTAGCCAGAAATTCCTAGGATTCTCAGGCAGCCAGGCAAGAGATGTTTGAAGGTGGTTTGCCATTGCCTACCTCTGTGTCACATCTCCTCGTGTTCTTTGGAGAGATACTTGAAATGCACAGTGGCATTTTTAAAAAAAACACTATTTATACTTTGTCTTGTATTTTTTCTGTTGGGTGGGACCATTCTACATATATGGTTATGTCTGATAATCATTAATATGGATGGACAGTTAATTTTGTAACTCTGGTGTTACTGGCTCCATAATTTTGCTGGGAAAACTAAGAAAACAGGGTTCACGACTGTCAAATAACAAAAGAAGACAATAAAATGATGAGAACTTCACAACTGGCTACATTTGATCTCTTGCTGCTATGGGGATAACCAGGGCTTTGTGCTTGTTTGTGCGTGTGTAGTGGTATTCATCTGTACTGCATAACACCACCTACCATGTCCTGATGGAAAATTAAGGATACTAGTCCCCAGGTGGGACCGGGGGATCCCCTGAAATTACAGCTCATCTCCAGACCAAAGAGATAAGTTCCCCAGAAGAAAATGGCTGCTTTACAGAGTGGGTTCCATAGTATTACACTCCGCTGAGGTCCCTGTCCACTCCTGGCTCCATCCCCAAAGTCTCAAGGCTTTTCCCAATGCAGAGCTGGCAACTGGTACAACATTATGTATGAGTACTGGGGCTCCTCTCTCACTCTCTCTCTTCCTCTCCCTCTCTTTTAACAAAAAAAGTACTGGAGATAAAGCTACAGAGTGCTTGAAACAAGATGACAAAAATAACACAATTTTTTCCTTCTGTAACCTCAGGCTTGTAAATCATTATTTCTGTTTTAGATACCTTAACCTGGACCGCTGCTTTGACCAATTTCAGCAGATCAAGTTCCTATTAAAGGCCCAAGAGCAGACATTTTAATAGTTAATCCTCGTACTGGGAGCATCTTTGCTGAACTCACTCTTAGGCTCTGGACAGCAGCAAGCTTCCAGCAGAATCAATACAAGGGCCTCATCAGCTGCAAGCACTCCTGATTTCATGGAGCAATTATACAGTCCCATCCACAGCCCATTATGGAATTGCACTGCATTTGTCAAAGGTGAAATGTTTGCATGCCTCATTAGCCTGTCCACAGTGCCTTAAGGTGAAATGGTGTTTGTGATATCTTAAGGGGCCTCTGTCTTGAACATGCCCCAATCAGGGAAGCGCTTGATAGAGTTCCATCAAGGCTAGAACAATTTGTTTATAGAAGTTCATTGAAAGCGCTATCTTGGTGACAAATACTTGCTCCCTGATTGCCCTCAGGCTCTCTCCTTTTGCATAGTGCATGCTGTGAGAGGAGATACTTAAATTTAGCAGCAAAATATATTTGTTGTTGGATCTTCTTCTTCCCACCTCCTCCAGCAACACGTTTCCGAGAAAAGTGTGGAAATTGGAAACTGGAAAGAAAATTGGGGGCGGGGGGGGGGAGATGCAGCTCTTATCAAACAATACCAGCCTTGCAAAGAGCTGTGAAATAGTGTACAGAACAAACATGCAGTGAACAAAACTATAATACCATGAACAATAAAAATGAAGGGTTCTTGATGAATCCAACTATGGTTCAATGGCTAAGATGTGCTGCAACACAGAAAGCCCCCCAGTTAAAATCTCTGCTGTGAAAACACAGGCCGGCCCTTGTCTTTCACTATTATGCCTCTCAACTATATTACTCATCTGGGGATTACAATATGGACCTATTTTACAGGAATGTTAGGAGTTCCTAAAACAACGTGCATGAAATGCTTTGATAGTTTAGACTGCCACCCATATACCTAGAAAATAATTGCATGAGGTTGGCACACCTGGCAGATATTGATGTCAACTAATTGGGCAATTGATAACCTATTGTTTGGCCATAGCCGAATAAACTGTGAATCACAGAATGTCAGGGTGCAGGTGGCAGCTTGCCCTTTTCGTTCATTATGGTACCATACTTTAGCAAGGGCAGGAGTCCTGGCTGCTCACCGCCCACCCTGCCCCCAGTCCTGCAGCAAATGGGAGCAAGCCTAGCAGCACAGTCACATTTTCCCTATTGGCTGCATGCTATATATATAAGATAGGAGTTTCAGGATAAATACTGAAGGCAAGAACTATTGAATCTGCTGTGAAAGAACAATCCGTGGTTGAATGCGCTGCAGGAGGATACTGCTGAATTCCATACAAATAGAAAACCCGTTGTCTGGGAGATATCTAGATGGAACCAACATGCTAATTTCCTAAACTCAGGGAGGCTTGTTTGTTTGCTTGTTTGTTTGTGGGAGAGCATTCAAAAACACAACACGCCTTCCATGGCTGCAGCCAGAGAAAATCAATCCAGGATCAGCTTAAACTCTTGAACACAGAAAGTCACTGCCTGATATGAGAAAGTGGAGATCATTTCTGTGCACTAGCTACGGACTCAAGCAAGAGGCATTCAAAAAATGGTTTGGATTTTCAAATTTCCCCATGCTAATGTCCGCAGAAGGGAGTCTGCCTCTCCTATTGATAATCACATCTCTTAAAGCACCTTATCCTGCGTTGAGCAGGGGGTTGGACTAGATGGCCTGTATGGCCCCTTCCAACTCTATGATTCTATGATTCTGATTCTATGATTATGAAACTATCTGTTGAAGAACAAGCATCTATAAGACAGTCACTTAGAAGAGTAAGATTTGAGTTCAGTATCACCTTAAAGACACACAAGATCTCCATAGGCTTTTGAGAATCAAACCTCTATTCATCAGATATAGCTTTGCCAGAAAGACTGGGTTTCCAGTTGTACAATAGAAATGCAAGAAGGCCTCTGCCAGATGAGACCGGTGGTCCAGCATCCTGTTATAGCATTTTCAGTCTTTCCTCATAGGGAAGATACTCTAAGCTCTTAGTTGTCTCCTTGTGCACTGTTTCCAGCTTTCAAGCTAGGGCAACCAGAATGTTATGTCATTTTCCAAATGAGGCTACACCATGGATATACATAAGGGCAATAGAATTTTCACTTCCTTTCCTAAGAGCCAGTTTGGTGTAGTAGTTAGGAGTGCGGACTTCTAATCTGGCATGCCAGGTTCGATTCTGCGCTCCCCCACATACAACCAGCTGGGTGACCTTGGGCTCGCCATGGCACTGATAAAACTGTTCTGACTGAGCAGTGATATCAGGGCTTTCTCAGCCTCACCCACCTCACAGGGTGTCTGTTGTGGGGAGAGGAATGGGAAGGCGATTGTAAGCCGCTTTGAGCCTCCTTCGGGTAGAGAAAAGCGACATATAAGAACCAACTCTAATAATAATAATAATAATAATAATAATAATAATAATAATAATAATAATCCCCAACATGGAGTTTACCCTTTTCCAGTGCTGCCAAACACAGCTGATATTTTCATCAAACTATCCCTTTACAATGCTGAGTTCACTAATTTGTTATCACCTGGGGGGGGGGGGGCTGCAGCACTGGTACAAAGTCCAGGTCTGTGGCCATGTCAGCTCCCTACCCCAGTGGGCCTGCAAGCCCTCAAAACAGGGCTAGGATTGCTGTCCTTGTTTTCTCTTTCTCCCTATTATATTCACCCCCTTGCAGACTGAGCTAACACTCCTTGGCCAGCTTCAGGGCCCTCCATTAACCTCCCCACACAGAGGAAGCCACACTCTGTCAGAGGACCAATCCCCATCCCTCCTTCAGAGGCCTGGACATTGCCCTGAGAGTATGGTAGGGCAAACCCCACCCTCCATCTTCTGCCCTGATTGGCTGTTTCTTGGAGCCATGTCAATCCTGCCCTTTGCCTTGCCAGGGCTCCTGAATCAGGGCATGCCCCTGCCACCCCTGGCATGGCTACTTTTGTTGCTGCAGTGGGGCTGGTGGTGGGGACTGGCTGCCCCCATTTGAGGCAGACGCATTCCAGGACTCCTGTGGTTGCAGTGAAGTCATGTACCACTAACACAATGGCTGTTAAAACAGCACAGTTTGTGGAAGTTTCCCACCTGTTTAATAGCACAAGATTACCTGAAGAATCTGGTCTCAATGTTGGCCACAAAGCATTATGAGAGATGTCAGAAAAAGATAGCATCACTCGCCTACCCCAAGCATTTCAAAACATTTGTATTATGCAAAACTAATCTCTCTTTTTTTTGGGGGGGGGGGTAGTATAATGATTTAAAGCACATACACACACACACACACAAAAGATGAAAGAAGATCCAGACTTCTGGCAGGGGCTCAGAAATCCATTTATAAGAATACAATGAGGCTCCATGTCAGCTGGAAAGATTTTTTCCACCCACTTTTGACTGCAAGACACAATTTCATTGGGTTTTCCTGAGACAGTCTGACTATTGGCAGCGACAGAGAGCTAATATAATATAAAGTCAATACCCTTCCTAGAAAAGAATGTCCTTGGCTTATGGAGCAGAAGTTGTCACAGAAGAAACAATTTAAGGATTGTTAAAATTAAAGCCTGTGGAACGATGAATCATTATTAACACGCTTCCATCTATAAGGAAATGTCTTGGCTTTGAGGGGAAGAGGGAAAACTGACCTCAGGGGACTTGTATCAGTCGTACAATCTGGGACTTAAAGTGGCAGTTGAAGAGAAGAGCTGTGCCAAAAATGGAAAGCAGCCATGCTTCTCAGTGCCAGTCTCCAAAGAGTGCTAACAATGCCTTTTATTGCCCATCTAGCTGAAATGTAAAATTAAACCCAGCTCAGAGGAAAGCTCTCTTCGACATTGCCACAGCTTATCAATCAATCCCAAATTAATATTTCAGGAAACATTGATAGAATCCCGTATCATCAACTGTGCCACCCCAAACGCTGTTATGCCCTTCTAAGTACACCAAAGCGAATCAGCTTGGCTTAGAAAGGTGCCGAGTCAGCAGCAAAGGAGCAGGTAAGCAGGAGAGGGGAAGGGAAAGGAGTGTGCGTCTGCACGTGGGTGTGTTTACTTGCTTGGAGGGAGGGAGAGAGGTTGGGAAAACACTAGGTAAAGGAGAGCGCAAGGGAAAAGAGGGCAGAAGGGAGGTGAGTATCTGTGTGTTTGCGAGTAAGGGAGGGTAGAGGAAGCAGGGAGGAGGCTGGGAAACCAACAGGTAAGGGAGAAACTGGGGAGGGGCGAATCCCTTTACGTCTGTTTGTGTGTGTGTCTTTGTGTCTGAATGGGTGGGTGAGAGGGAGGGAGGGGGCCCTGGCAAAGTCTCTCCAGAGCAGATATGTGTCTCACAAACCCTCTGAGAGTCAGACTAATGAGCCATTTTATTCTACAGAGTATATACTCACTTCTTGTGTGGAATAGTGCAGGCAGTACATGTCTGTCAAGGCAAGTACAGTTTCCCCACATGCTTAGTTCCGAGGACACGCTCCTTTCTTGGAGGTGGGATGGAGCACGTACTATAGTCCTGGTTTGAATTTTACCTCTTCTCTTATTTCCCTGTGCAGGGTGTTTGGTCTTGGCACTCTCAGGTGCTAGAATGGAGCTGAGGTTATTGGGCGGGCAGTTGTTTGGATTCACGTAGCAAAGCACCTGAGAAGATGAATGTTAACAAAGTAGGAAACACTGTGTCAGCCTTCAATGTTTTATAATGAGCGCCTGACAATTTATATGTTCCACGTTCTAGATATGGGAGCACCATGACAGAGCTCTGCTCTACAAAGCTTGACCAGGCCTGCTGAAGCATGGTGTAATGGTTCATGTACTCCTGAAATGCACCACAGAGTCTGTGGCTGTGGGAGCGGAAAAGGTGTACAGCAAGTAGGGCTCTGTACTGACTTCCACAAAAATGTTTCAACTGTTGACATAATGGTGTGCACCTGCAGGGAATGGGAACAAGCTCTTGAGATTCTTTCTAAGCTCCTGCCCTGTCACTTTTTCCCACTATGACTACCCCCGCACCCCCGGTTAACAATGTACAGGTTCCAGTAGCCGTAACTTTTGCCAGTAGAACAGCGTTACTACACCGCAATAATCCACTCTGCTGATTATTTTCAGGCTCTGTCAGCAGAGGGGTTTTAAAAGCAATCCGATCCCCCCTAGTGGTTAGAACTGAAGGACTATGTAGGATTAGTCATGACAGAACAGACTGTTGAGGTCAATCTTCCATCGCTAGTGACTAAGAAATGACATTCGGTAAAAAAATTCATCTTTGTAAACAACTAACGAGCAGGATTCCCAAGAAGTCGTTAATACCAGATTGGATAACTTCACTATCCTGAACAACTGTGTTCTAGAAGAAAACAAGGTTATTACAAATCAGTAGCTGGAGCAAGCATCCAGACCACTGCTGTACTGTTTTCTCCACAAAGGATTCCTCTCAGCTTGCAAGCTACAGCTAGCTATTTCCCTGGCCGCACGAATATTTATAGCTTTGGCTGTGGCAAGAGTTTACTTACCCTTCACTGCATGCATGCCCGATATTGGGTGAAAAATGAACGCATGAATCTATAAAGTACCTTGGGGAGGGGAAAAGGTCTTAAAAAGGGGGACATTTTAAGTGAATTAATTTTGCCTATGAATATATATATATTCAAGTGCATTTTGCCCTCCATTACAGCACTTAGGTGAGCACCAGACATGTGTAGCCCAGGTAAGCCCAGTTCCAACAGGGCAGGGTCAGCCCTGGCTAGAATAAGAAGAAGAAGAGTCTGCACTCCTAACCACTACACCAAACTGGCCTTGGAAGGGCAACCCCAAGGAATACCAGGGTCATGATGCAGGATCAGGCTACGGCAAATCACCTCCACGCATCTCTCTTGCCTGGCAGCCATTCTTAGGATCCCCTGGCTACATTGCATACATACGATAAATAAATAAATAATAGAGTGAGCATTCACTTCTAGAACACTATATTAAAAATAATGGGTTATTTCAAATTGTCATCACGGTTGCTGTAAGTTGTTTGAAGGACTGTCTTGATTTCCATTACATGACTGATGTTGATTGTGCAGAATTGCCTTCTCTTTTGCAGGAAAGGGATTTCCAGACCTCTGTCTCACTCCTTCTTGCTGCACAGATTTCTGCGAGGTACATTATGCCCTATTTCTGAATCTTGATTTGTTTCCTCATCCCCAGTAAAGCCCTGTAGGCAATTTTAAGCATCGCACCATATTGGTGAATCAAAGGACAATATTTCCTAGTGTGGGTGTTTCATTAGCCCTTGAAATTGTGGCTTATTTATAGTATGACACTGGTGGGAAGAAAGATGAAAAAACTCATGTAATGCAGCACAAATTATATCTTTTCTTGGGTAATATCTGACAAGCAAGATAGCAAAACTTGCTTTGCTATTAAGGAAGCCTTTATCGAATTGAATTCACCTGAAGGAAAGAAGTGGGGTACAACCTCCAGATAATGAATATTATGGTTTGTTAGAAGAGGTTCAGCTATATCCAAGTCACAGTTTTATCCATTTTTAACTATCAGAATACTATCAGCTCCTCAATAAGCTTCTGTCTGATACATAGAAATCTCTGTTTTGCTGAATCTTGCACAAAAACAAAAATGTTTCATGCACATTCATTCAACCAACACTCCCCCCATCCATACTTGGCATGTTTAGTTAACTACCCTCACTTCTTTGAAGCAGGCCACCCTATGAATCTATTTGTCTTACAAATCAGAATTCTGATTAATGGGAAGGTTTTTAATCCTGATTGTAAAATCCTGTTTAAAATCCTGATTGTAGCACAGATGCAAATTGAAAGCCACATTTATCACATGATATGACTATATGACCATATACGTTCATGTTGACCTCCCCCACTCCAAACTGACCAATGATGGGCATGGAGGGGGTAGGAAGGGGAGGGACCATGGTTGGGAATATACACAGCTATGCCATATTCTGCAAAATTGCACCACTTCAGGGGTTTCTTAAACCCTGAAGAATGTTTCAGGGGTTTCTCAATGATAAAAAAAACTTGAGATACACTGCTCTAAGTGGACATAAGTCTCATTAGGGTTAAAAAAAAACGTTGAGAAAGGCTGAATCAGAGTGGCTCTCAGTATCTGGGAGATCCATATGTGAATGCCCACTTTACTGCAGAGGCTCTTTGTGTGATCTTGGGCCAGTCCCACAGCTTAACCTCTCAGCTTAACCTCCCTCACAGGGTGGTGTGTAATGGTGAAATGGAACACAGGAGAATGTTGTGAGCTGTTCTAGGTTCCCAAAACTGAACAAAATAGGGCATAAATATCCAAACACATAAATAAATAGTAAACCTCTAGGTTTTTTTTAATCATCCAGGTATTAACCACCATAATTTCGAGTGTCTTCATACTTCCTGTTTCTTTTAAAATACTTTCCCTGATGAAAGATAGATGGAAGACACAGTATTGCATCCACAGTGAAACTTAAGTCATCGTACAATTTGAGGACCCAGCCATTTAAAAAAAAATATGGCCTTAGTCCATTTGTCAACAAAATGCGATCCACATATGAAGCCCCTCTCTAAACACAAGAGAATTGGAGGGCCCATCCAAGATCAATCCAGGGTTCTTATCCAACCAGAAGCAACAGGACATTACCTTTACTGCCAGATGACAGAGGCTATACATTTTGTCCCTGTACACTGCCCAACGCTGATCAGTAAAGGGCGCTAGAAGTGGGGGGGGGATACTTTAAAGAAATACTGCATGCTTGTATTTTGAGTTACAAAATAATATTGTTTACTGAGTTTGCCTGTGTCCTTTATAAAGTTGCTTTCGCCAGTGCCTGGCAGCACATTTTATGCCAAACATGGCCCAGCGACATGTATATCAGATCCAGCCCTCATAACAAATGCGTTCGACACCTCTGGTTTAAGGTTTATCCCACAACTGAGCATCTAATGTCTAATGGTACAGAGCTCAGCAAGAATGATACACAAAAATCAAGACAAGTTCAAACCCCATCACAAGATCCACATAAATTTCTATTCTACTTCAAAGGCTCTTCAAAATATCCTAATTCTAAAAGCCTCTGATAAGAGATTCCAGCCAAAAATTACAGGGTGTTCTCGTACAGCTTGAGGAAGTTACACTGTCAGCGGGAAAGCCACGCAATGGTGAAATGAAAATTAAGCTGATATAGAAAACGAAACATTGTGTTTGAAAATTATTCGCCCGGAGACAAATCTGAATATTCCATCATTTAATTTAACTGCCACCTCAAGAGATAACTTCAAGGGATGATTGACTCCTTTTCATGGCAGAAGGGTTTATTGTGGTGAACACCAAGGAACATAAAAGAAAGTTGAGCTTCTATAAACAGAGAGTGGATATGCACCAGTAACTGCTAACAAGCATGTACCCTTGAGAATCTAAAGGAGCATTTGCAGTTACACTTTATATCGTCATTACAACCACCTATACTCTGGTTTCTCTTCAGATTGCATAAATCTTTCGCCAACTACAATACAACCTGCACTGAATACATCAACAACAGCACGGTGTGTGGTTTCTTTACCCTCAAACTGCATCTACAATGTCACAGAAATATAATTTTAGCAAGACTTCATGTTTTCACTAACCTGCAGTTATCCTTTCCTAATTTTTTGAATCAAAAATTGCATGCGGATGCTTTGGGGAACTCAGTTCTAAGCTTCCAATCTTTCCTGCTGTAGATATTCAATTTTTAGGGTGTGGTTGCTTCCTTTTTCACAATGCAGCCCAGGAAAATTGGAGTGAAACATGCTGGTATAATGAACGTTATCAAACTGAAAGACCCCATTTGCATAAGAATTGCAGTGCATATCAAGAATTCTCAGTTGGGAATGAAAAATTTGAATATGTGAGAGCACTGCAGCAGGGGTTCATCATCAAAGGAAGGCTGAGCAATGACCCCGGAGGCCACTTTCTACGAGGAAACAGAGATGCTTCTTTTGTATTTTATTATGAGCCAAAACAAAACCCACAACCCCACCTCTATACATTAATAGCCCAGGCCTAATACAGAAGATGCATTTGCTTTTGGGGTGGCTATGGCTGAACTACAGGTGCAGAAGGACCTCTGTTATACAAAATCTGATTAACATATCCTCCCATTTTCAAAATCCACTGCTCATTTTTCAGGCACAGCTTCTTCCTTGTGATCCCGCCTGTTTGATAGCAGCCTCAGACTTTATATAGGCCCCAAAGATTTCTGTGTAGCCTCGAATGATTGCTACTACATGATGAGATGGTGGCCTACCACTGAGATGGTGGTCTACCACCCAAACCCAGTTTATATAGTAAAGGTAAAGGTAAAGGTAAAGGTATCCCCTGTGCAAGCACCGAGTCATGTCTGACCCTTGGGGTGACGCCCTCCAGCGTTTTCATGGCAGACTCAATACGGGGTGGTTTGCCAGTGCCTTCCCCAGTCATTACCGTTTACCCCCCAGCAAGCTGGGTACTCATTTTACCGACCTCGGAAGGATGGAAGGCTGAGTCGACCTTGAGCCGGCTGCTGGGATCGAACTCCCAACCACATGGGCAAAGCTTTCAGACAGCTGCCTTACCACTCTGCGCCATAGTAATGAGGCTTAAATTGGCTATGACCAGTTTGTTTCATTGATTATAATGGAATTGAGTCATGACTCATGACTAACACTGTAAGCCTCAGTCCTTTTTATATTTACATTCTGGTTTATATCAAACCTTCAAAAACACTGAAAGCAGATCCACGGTCGTTCAAATTGAAAATATGTTAAAACTATTTGCCACTAACAGGGTTGTCTGGCTCCCTCCTTCTGCAGCAGACTTCCAGCTTGCCCATCACACTGTTCCTCGGTCTCTTTGAGGAGTATTTTTGAGCTCCAGTTACAACCGGAGGGAGGAGAAAGTCCCCTTCCACTGATAGGAACTCCTTCCCTTAGAAGAAGCTTACTTGCAAGATTCAAACTGTAATTTTAATGATTTTAAACTTCTTTTAAATTGTTTCAGGATCATAGATACGTTGGGAAACACTTCAAGGACACCTGAATAGGACTGAAAAGTGACACATAGATTCATTAGCTAAATACATAAGCCAGTGACTTTCCATGTTGTTATGCCATTCAGATAAGTTATGCACTAGACAATGACAGCAAAAAGTGGACTGACCATTTGGCTTTATACAAAATGTTCCTGGCAGGGCACTGGCAGCCAGGAGGAGGCAGAGCCAAGCCCTCGTAGCTCTGGCAGCTACCCAAGGGCCATTTGGCTCAGATCCTTCAGCAGTAATGACTGGAGCGAGCTCACCAGCTTTCTCCTCCTGCATGTCTCTGTTTGCTGAGGCAGCCAATAACACTGTCACTCTCTGAGTTTGCTCCTGGCCCATCTTCACTTCCCAGTCCACCGTGATTGCAAATGTTAGTTTGTCTAGGTCTTCTGGAATCTTCAAGTGCTTTACAGACTGGTTTCCTTATTGATATAACAGTTGTCTAGTAATTTATGCATTTTTCTAATTCAGGCTTCCTCAACCAGGGTTTTGTGAAACCCTGGGGTTTCCCAAATGGGTGGGAGTTGATTAATTTTAATATTTTTTTAAAAATGTGTTAAATATTTATCGGGTGATATGACCATATATGATCATATCAATGAGTCTCCCCCTCCGAAAATGGCCAATGATTTTCCCTCCTCCAGTCCTCCAAGGTTTATGGCATCTCCTAGTTCTTCCAAAAAACATGGGCTTTTGGCCTCACCTAGTCCATTTCCAGGACCTTTCTTGGGTATAGCTGTATTCTCTTTGACTGTGTTTACAACCTTTGAAATGCATGGGAGATCTCAGTCCTTATTTGTGTGATTCTGTTGCAGCTGGAAGGGGCCATACAGACTATCTAGCCCCTGCTCAAGGCAGGATCAGCCTAAGGTATCCATACTAAGTATCTGGCCAGCCACTGCTTGAAGACTGCCAGAGAAGGGGAGCTCATCACCTCCTTAGGCTGCCAATTCCACTGCTGAACTACTATGACTGTGAAAAAATTTCCCCTGATATCTAGCTGATATTGTTCTCCACATAGTTTAAACCTATTACCGCGGGTCCTCTCCTCTGCTGCCAACAGGAACGTTTCCCTTACCTCCTCCAAGTGACAACCTTTCAAATAGTTAAAGACAACAACCATGTTCCAACTGGAAGAGTTACTACAGTGCCTGGATTCAAGGCCTATCTTGTGTTACCCAAATACCTAAAAGGGAGTTATCTAATTCTAATAGCTTCACACATATGCAGTGAATTAGAAAGGCAGTCCTCTGCCCAAGCCAGTCTGCTGTTGTCTTTCAGCATCTCTATTACACATAGTCTGTAATGGACAAATAAATTATGACATGCTTATAATGAGCAAGAATGGGAAGTGGGTTAGCGTTCCTTGACAATGGAAATATCAAGGTTTTTGTAATGATTATGTAGGGCTTTCTGAAGTCATATGAACTGTTTTTCTTTGCCAGCACTTTGTGGAACTCCCTATTTATGCCATGCTGGGGTTTGAATTGGGTGAGGTCAGCTGTAGGACTCAATTGTGAAGGGCCCGGCCTTGGAGCTCAGGGGGCACAGGGGACAGATCTGGACTTCTTTTGTTCTGTCAATTTAATTTAGTATTGATCCTAAATAATGGATTTTTTTAGTAGTTTAAACAGCAGAATTAGGAAACTATAACCCTAAAACTCAAATACTGCAACTGGGTAAGGTGAGGGTGAATTATAACATTTTTACACATGGTCGCAATGCTCTTTAAGCAAACCAAGCCACCCAAATAGCCGGTAAAGGTCTTTCTAATGTTGTACTTCCTACGCTACAGATAAGAAGTTATAGACACAAAGATGTGCAAAATGAAAAGAATGACTATCTTTTGTTTAAGAACATGAGAAGAACTGTGCTGGATTAGACCAATGATCTATTTGTTTATTGCAGGCTTTCTCAACCAAGATTTTGTGAATCCCTGGGGTATCACGGTGGCCCCAAAAGGGTTTTGCCAATTGGGTGGGAGTTAATTCATTAGTTAATGTGATGGTCACCTCCAGGACTGAGTTCTGTAACTCACTCTACTCTCATCCTTGACCCAGAAATTGCAGCTGGCACAAAATGCAACAGCCACCGTCCACAATGAAACACCTTGGAGGGCCCATATCCAGCCAGAGCTGAGACATCTGCATTGGTTCCCAGTTGCAGCCCAGATCAAGTTCAAAGTTCTGACCTCTAACGCCCTTCGTGGTCTGGGTCCCATATATCTAAGGGACCCCCTATGGCCTTATGCTCCCTGCACGGCAGAGGGGGGTTTATTTTATCGCCACCAGAGTAGGTTGGGATTTGGGTTTTATGGGTTTTATTATGCTTTTATGTATCGGGGTTTTATTCTTGTTGTAACCAGCCGCAAGTCAACTCTGAGAGCAGCGGGTAAGAAATCTAATTTATTAATATATTTTTAATTTAAAAATAAATGTATCGTGATATGACCATATATGGTCATGTAGACCCACCCACCCCTCCCAAAACAGTCACTGATAGGCCTGGAGACATGGGAGGCCCCAGCCATACAAATCTTCACTAGCTGAGGCCCATCACATATGGTAGTAACTGAAGTCCAGAGAGTAACTATTTTAATTTAACTGTTGGAGACAGAGTGGCATAGGCCTTTCGCAGCCCTGTTTCTGGCATTGGGGTGGGGGCAACAGAGCAGCATAAACCTGCCCTGGCCATGTGCCTGCAGGCTCCTTTTGGTGAAGAGCAAACTGGTAGCCAGCCCAGAGAACAGGTATGGTTCTGTTCACAAATAATCTGAAAATATTTCTGTGTAGTCACTTCCTGTGCTGTGGGAGTGGCCAGGTGATGTCACTTCCGGAGACACGTAATATCTAGGGCTGTGGCAGGAAGCTGTGGCCTGATGACATCACTTCCAGGGTTTCTCAAAGCCTGAAGAATATTTAATGGATATCTCAATGGTTAAAAGGTTTAGAAAGGCTGCTTTATCATATGGCAAGTGTGTGATGTAGCCAGGAGATCCCCAGATTGTCTGGCTGCCAGGCAAGAGATGTTTGGAGGTGGTTGGTCATTGCCTGCTCCTGTGTCATGACCTTGGTATTCCTTGAAGGTCATCATTCCACACACTAGCCAGGGCTGATCCTGCTTAGCTTCCGAGATCGGGCCTGTCTGGCCTATCCAGGTAAATCAACAGAACTAACAGCTGTTCTGTTCTCGCTTTGGAAATGGTAAAGCAACTACTAATAAAAAATATACAGAAAGACAAAAAGTGTGCTGTGTTTCCTAGAATTTAGAGTTTCCATAAATTCACTTTAGATCCTTTCAAAGCTGCCTTCACTGCAAGAGGCGTACATCAATGAAGCACAGCCCGTACTCATCCCTTTCCTTCCATTGATTTTTGCTGTGGAAAGTTATGAACTGTCACCTTAAGAATTATGGGTACCATTCCACATGCTGAGTCTGCTTCCACAGAGAGAGTGTTTTATAAATTCAAAGAAATAAAATAAATAAATAATATAAAGGCAGGGTCTTCCTCTCAAGAAGGACTCCTTTATATCTCACACTGGAGCACTACAGAAGAAAAGTAAAACTAATTCCAAAGTCATTCCTCCAGTGATGGAAGCTCTCGACTCTAACAGTACGTTAACACTACCTTCACTGATCACTATCGATACAGGGCTTGTGGCAACAAGAGCCTGGGAAGCCTACGTCCACTGGGCACTGAGTTTCAACTGGAACTACAAGCAGTGATTATGAAGCTTTGGCTCATAAATTAGTCATCTGTTCTGACAGGCCAATCTTGCACGCTTTCACAGAAGAGATAAAAACAAGACATTTCAAATCAATATCCTGTAAGGAGCGAAAATTGATGGACACGCTGTTCCCTGTAAAATGGACCAAGATAAAGAACAGTCACATAACAGCCTAACTTTTGTGTAGCGATAACAAAAATGTAGGATGTTTTGCTTCATTTAAAGTAGTGGCCCGTTTTCAATTTGGCCTTTGTAAGCCAAACGCTATGGCCAGCGCTCTCTGTTTGTATGAATGTTATGAGAGATATATACATACCTACATATATATATATACACACATATATATATATATACACACACATATATACATACATACATACATACATACATACATACATACATACATACATACATACATACATACATATATATGTAAGAGGGAGTCTATGTGCAGCTACTTCCTCTCCTGTGCAGATGACATGACAATCGCACGGGGACAAGGGTGCTTGGGCACTCTCTCTCTTCCTGCCTATTCAAGTAATGTCCAGGGAGGAGGTCATGTGTAAAGGGCTTCTAACACCATCTAATGAACACTGCTTTTTCATTCGTCCCGTCATTCAATTTGTATACCACCACTCACGGTGATGTCTTGCTGGCCGTGTACACAGAAATACTCTTCAGTTTTTTGTGGGCACAGCATTGCTAGAACATAGCTCCAAAGGAAGTCTTAGTCAGGAATTCTCGCCGCGGTAGATGCTGTCAATCTTGAGGAACAGATTTTCGGATTAACATTTGGACTACAAATGTTGCCTACCGTTCAGTAGATCAATTTGGCACTTGCCTTGTGCACACCTAGAGGTCAGTCATTTATAGAAGGCAGAGAGAGAGAGAGAGAGAGAGAGAGAGAGAGAGAGAGAGAAAGAGAGAGAGAGAGAGAAGAGTTCAAAACAGAAGAGAGTAGACTCACTGAATGCCACATTGATGCAAGTTCTTCCTCCTTCCACAAGGTGGCAGCCTTTGCTTTTAAATATGCAACAAACACTACGTTAACTAGGAAAAAGGAGTCAAGAAGATTGAGAGTTGCTTATTTGTTGATCTTGAAGTACAAACTACAAAATATTTACTATAATCAAGGATCATAAATAAAAAATAAGGACAGAAAAGTGTGTTGCAAAACAAAGGGGTTTTTAAATCTTATACTCACATACTGCATAGGGGGGGAATACTATTTATCTTTCAAAGTAAAAGTTAAATGTAAGCTCTTCAGCCAACATCTAAATAGTTTAAATGATTTTTAACTATTTTAAGCTAAGCATTACAGTGCAGTGTTACATAATATGTGAACTTCCCCCACTGTAGAAATCTTCAAGTTATCTCTCCAAATCCTCAGGTGAATTCCCCCTTCTCAACAACTGGGGAAAGTACCAACTATCTTGCACCCTTCTAAAACCACCCAAGAAAAGGACCTCTCTGTGACTGTGCAGGTTCACTGAAGACGAGAGGGCGGCAGGCCAGCCCTGCACAAAAGTTGCCACTCAAGAGCACCAGTCTTGCCACTGAGGCCAAAGGAGCTGGGGAAATGCATTCCAAGGAAACCACAACGTTTCAGCAAGGCCAGCAAGGGACTCAAACAGCTGGGGAATAAAACACATGGGGTAACACGGCTGTGGACATTATATTTGCTCCATGGAGTTTTCTACAAATATTCAGCACATGCCAAATTTTGATGTCTTTGTTGACACTGAAGATCTTTTCTCACAAGATTTCTTTCCCCAAGAAAAAAATGATATATACTTTTTGAACGTATGGTATTTTATTGGGATGGAATTTAACACACGGCCAGTTTTCATTTTACGAAAGTGAAAAATGTAAGCCACAGTCCCGTTCCTTTAATGAGTCTGACACTGGCAGTAATACGATACAGAGTTGAAACCGTAACTTGGTGAGATGGAGGGGGAAGTCATCACCACATGTTTATATTCGTCAAGAAATGACTAATTTCTTTACTCCAAAGAAAGCTGGAATTAATCTAAAGAGCAGTCCACGCCTAAACATTCTTTCTTGCTTGATGGAGGGAGATTCTCCTTTTTCACTGCCTTTGGTGTGATTAAAACAACATCCTTCTAAAACATTAGTGAAAACAAAACAAGGACAAGCACATTGGCTGATAAGAAATACCAATTGATAGATTCTTTTATGAAGCACATAACCTGATTCATGTCCCTCACCATTAATCTCTTATGTCTGGCAAAAAGGCAACAAAGATGAGAAGATTTCATTGTGGGTAGAATGACTAATGACTAAAGAAAGGCATATTTTAATATTCCAACTGAAGGTCAAACAACAGCAAGAGATGCCTTTTCAGCTGTCAACACCTGCCAATCTCATAATTAAGACAGGTTTTTAAGCAACTTTTGCTCAATGGCAGCAACAGGATTATGGGTGAAAGGAGGCCCAGTCCCCTGATTTAGTTGTTGACTGGATTAAAGACAGGCTGCTAAAGTCCTTGTTTACCTGATAGAACAAATGCAAGTATGATTAACCCATATCTCAGGTCACCAAGCTACTACCAAAAATACATTTATTTCAAGTGAATTAACCTTGAGGGAGAACTTTAGGAAACAAAAAGAATAAACTACACATGGGCCAGTTTCAGAGATTCAGTATTCAGGGATTACCTTTATAAATGTTAAGAAATCCTGGTTGAACCACAATACCATAGTAAGTCCCCACAAAACTGGCACATCTCACAAGTTATGGGTTTTTAGATGTTACAGTAAAGCTGTAAAATGGATGCACAAAAGACTCATTCCCAGTCCAACATGGTCTTGAGTACCATAATACCATCTATTCCCTATGCTGTACAATAATACCATCTCATAGTAACATGGACACACCTTTAGATACACAACCTCATGTATGCCTCTTAATTCCAGTTGTGTGAACCAAGACACATTCAAACATTATCATCTTAGCAAAGGTGTTGCCACGAAGCCTCCATCTTGGTTTATTTTCCCTCCCAACTTCATTTTTTAAATTTCTTTAGATTTGTAACTCTCCATCTCCTCCGGACGTGGACTCAGGGTGGCAAACAGCATATGCATTGTGATACAATCGATCATGCTAAAATCATGCTAAAATTTCAAAATCTAAAAGTCTAAAACCAGATGTCTAAGGACTGAACCCTAGGTCCTGGGTAGGATGCAGTGTAGGAGGGAGGCCAATTAAGGTGTTTTACTGGCTTCAGCCTTTTCGGTCCTGGCCCTCACCTGATGGAACAAGCTCCCTGAGGAGATCAGAGCCCTGCCCGAACTTCCACAGTTCTGCAGGGCCTGAAAAAGGGAGCTCCTCCACCAGGCATTTGCTTGAAGCCAACCGAGAACATCTGCTGGTCCCCCCTCAGACACCATTCCATGACTGAACAATTTGATTTCCCCTGTGTTGTTGTTATTTCTGTTTTGTTATAAACTGTTGGTTGTTGTGATGTGGTATTGAAACTTGTATGTTATAGATTATTATAATGTTCCATGTAAAATTACATAATATTCCATGTAAACCACCTAGAGCTGTAAAGAATGAGTGGTATAAAAATCCAAATAAATAAATAAACCATAGGCCTGGGGGAAGACCTCTGCTTTAAAGGCCCTGCGGAACTCAGTGAGTTCCAACAGGGCCCTGAAGTTTTCCGGGAGCTCATTCTACCAGGCAGGACCCATGGCCAACCAAGCCACCCTGGGGCCTGGGACCACCAGCCTGATTGTGTTGGCTGAGCGCAATGCTTTTCTGGGGACATATTTTGAGGCCAGGACCAGCTCCTCGGTTTATGTCACATTACCACCACAAAAGTCAGTCACCAGAAGAAGTAAAATTACACCCAACCTCATCACATTTACTGAGGAAAATAACCTTTCCAGAGAGACAGCATGCCTCACTCAGGACTGAGTTATCAGACTCTCGTTGGTTAATTAGTATGCCTTTAGCCACAAAAGAATTAGCATCCCGCATTAGTATTCTGCCTATGAAAGAAGTGTGGCCATATCTGCATTCATTGTAAAGGAGCTGAACCATCCCATTAATGTTATTAAGACTACAGTTCTTTGGTCAGACACTGCCCACAAACAAATGCCCTCTCTACTCTTTGTTTCTGGTTTCTTGAAATAGTACCTTGAATCATTCCCTTCTCCCTTTTGTCCAGTCAGGTAACTTATTTGAACTCCTCTCCCCCTTTTCCCTTTCTGACTCCTCCTTCTTCCTTTATTGCTGACACCAGAATCTACCCCAACATCAATGCTCCTGTGAGCAACACTCCCGTGTACTGCTACAGAAGCCTCCTATCTTGGACATATATCACAGGTTGGTCTTCACTTTTAGATTATTAGATCACTTGCTGTCCCCATGCCTGGATGCCCTGCCTGGACCTGTTTGGCTCTGCAGCGATAGCTTCAGCCTGTTGGCCTACTACTTGCCTTGCCTTCTTGAGCAAATTGTGGACAAGTTCATCAAATGTTTGGCTCCCTTTAGTGGGCTTTTGAAACATCTGACATTATGAACATTTCATATTAATCTTCTAGCTCAAATCTTTATTTGGTCCCCTCCATTAAACTTGGTTTCCAGTCATACTCTAGTCAATTCTCAATAACTTTTTCAAACTGGCAGAAGCACCTCAACACTTTATCAAGAACCATTATGGGTATTCGCAGGGGGTGGGGGCTGTCCAAACAGGGGCTGTTACTTTAAACTGAGCATAAAAGTCTGCTGCTCTTTTAACATGCGAGTAAATGGCAGTAGGAAGAGGCTTCTCTTCCTTATGCTCAAGCTACTGCATGTGACTTTTGGCTCAAGCAAACTACATGCACACAGATACACGTTTTGTTTTCATATGTCTCCTCCTCCTCCTCTCTTGACAGCAAGGGAGCATGTATGCTAACGGTCTCTGCCCAGGCAGTGTACACCTATCTGAATGCTTACGAGAGAGCAGCTGAAGGCAGAGTGTGGGAGTGACTGCTGATAAAGGTAAAGGTAAAGGTATCCCCTGTGCAAACACCGAGTCATGTCTGACCCTTGGGGTGACGCCCTCCAGCGTTTTCATGGCAGACTCAATACATTTGCCATTCCCTTCCCCAGTCATTACCGTTTTACCCCCCAGCAAGCTGGGTACTCATTTTACCAACCTCGGAAGGATGGAAAGCTGAGTCAACCTTGAGCCGGGATCAAACTCCCAACCTCATGGACAGACAGCTTCAGACAGCATTTCTGCCGCTTACCACCCTGTGCCACAAGAGGCTGCTAAATTTTGCCTGGGTTTGTGTGGGAGGCTATTCACTTAACAAGGGAAACAACACAAAAACATTAAGGTGCACTGAATAATTTGTCCTTAGATAAACTGCCTATGAAATGTTTGCAATAGGCAGAAAGTCTCTTTTTGCATACGTAACCAAATCCATATTTCTTTCACCTTGAGCATGATTAGTTGCGGTTTTATAAAGGCATTCATTGTAGATGAGGAAAACATAATAAAATAAAGGCGCTCACCCAGCACAATGAAAAACCTGCTTCTGAACTGTTTGGGGAGATTTGGGATTAAAATGATGCCAGAAAGGTAATTGTTTATTCTTCCTGCTTACAGTCCGTCTTTTCCCATGCTATTGTTTTTTATGAAGAAAGAAAGGTGTTGTGGCACCTTAAAGGGATGCTGGTTGCTTGGCACACCTGTGCTACCTTGCCCTGCCTTGATTAATGACATGGATAACTAATTTACTTTCCCTTCCTCTTTGCCGCTTTCACAGCTGTGTCTAATTGGCCCACCAATCACAGCAGCAGCCTATCTACAAGCCCACCTCCAGATCCTTGTGCTACTGAGCTTTTGAAGTGACCAGCAAGTTCACAATAGAATTCCTGGGTCCCCCCTTTCCACCGGCGGGGACTGGTGGGGTCAGGTTACTAGATCTGAGTTAGGAAAATCCTGGACATTTGGGGAAGGAGCCCGGGAGAGAACAGGAACCTCAGTGGAGTACAATGCCATAGAGTCTGCCCTCCAAAGCAGGGGTAATCAACATGTGGTCCTCCAGATGTCAATGGACTACAATTCCCATGAGCCCCTGCCAGCGAATTCTGATAGGGGCTCATGGGAATTGTAGTCCATGGACATCTGGAGGACCACAGGTTGACTACCCCTGCTCCAAAGCATCCGTTTTCTCCAGAGAAACTGATCTCTGCAGTCTGGAGATGAGCTGTAACTCTGGGGGGTACCCAGGCCCCATCTGGAGGCTGGCATCCCTAGTTCATAAGCTACAAGAAATCAGAGAAGAGAATCAGTGTGGCTGTAAATATATGCTACACACATAAAGTCATCAGGACAGGCCATGGCAAACTTATGGCACTGAGAAGCAAGTGACTCATTAAGTTTGTGAATGAGATTTAAACCTCATTCATCGGGTTCCAGATGAAAGGGGCTTCCCCTGAAAACCACAAGAAGCAACAGGAACTGGGTAATAATTTTTCACATATGCAGGGAGGAAATCTTTCCAAATATACCACCAATAGACCCTTGGACTGTGCCGCCTCTATTTTTTTCAACTGAGTCTGGACCTGGATGCTTTCCCCCAGGACAAAACAAGGAAGACTCTTTTATTTAAAACATTTATTTAAAACTGCCTTTCCAACTTATGGAACTCAAGCTAATTACAATG
Source organism: Paroedura picta (assembly GCF_049243985.1). Taxonomy (NCBI): domain Eukaryota; kingdom Metazoa; phylum Chordata; class Lepidosauria; order Squamata; family Gekkonidae; genus Paroedura; species Paroedura picta. The sequence goes on from NC_135378.1 coordinate 65,748,906, forward strand.
TAAGTTAAATAACAATATAAATAAATCCCACCACACAGCACAAACCGCAACCGCTCAGAACAAGAAAGGCTGCCAGTTCTAGCTTGGGAAATTCCTAGGGATTTAGAGCAATGCCTGGGGAGGAGCTTGAGAAAGAGGGAGAGCTCGGCAGGAAAGGGGTCCTACTGAGTCCACCAAAGCTACCATTTCCTCCAGGGAACTGACCTCTGTAGTGTGGGGGACAAGAGAGCACCAGGCCTCACCTGATGGTTGGTAACCTTAGCAACAGGTTCTCAGGCAATAAGAAAAAGCAAGGGGTGGGGGGAGGAATTCGGCTGTCCAGTCCCAGCCAACTTATGGAGACCCAGAAGGATTTCCAAGGCAAGACATTCAGAGGCTACTGCCTGCTTCTGTGTCACGACCCTGATATTCCTCGGAGGTGTCCCCATCCAAACACTAGCCAGGGCTGACCCTGCTTAGCTTCGGAGATCTGACAAGATCAGGCAAGCCTAGCCAAGGAACTAAAAATACCTTTTTATAATCTTTTCAAGTTCGTCCTATAGCCTTGCAGGGCACAGTGTTGCTCTCTGAAGTGGGGAAAGCAGGTTCTACCCCCGTTTCCCTCTCTCCTCTCTCAGTACTCTGTTACCGGTCAGATCTCACAAAGGTACAGGAGATCATGTTCCCAAGGCAGGACACAAAGATTGCCTGCCTGTCTCTTTGCCCTCAGTCCACTTCCTCGCTTTGCCACAAGACAGCCCATGTTCTTGCTTCCTAATCTGGCTTCAATTTCACTTGTCCGAGCCACTCCCTTCGGCTGAAGACACTTTTATTAATGGCAGCGTTGGATTAGTTCTTCTGCCTACTGGCACTTTTAAATTATTGATTTACGTAATTTAAAAAAGATATATTATTCATTTTATTATTATTTATACATTGTAAGCTGCTGTAACTTCCCATAAGGCAGAAAATAGGCTAATAAATCACCAACATGAACGGTATGGTGCCTGCAGGTAATACTTTTCTGTTATAACCGGCTTTCATTGATTTTGTGAGACTTGCACAACAAACCCGTGAAATTCAGCGGAGAAGAACTTATTTTTTCTGAATGTACTATGTTTTAATTTTATTAATTTTGGTTCAAACACATGCATGTTGGTCCTTAAACCATGCTTTGTATATGTTTGATCTCATTATCCACTTACCTGAGCCTTCCATTTTTGTATTCTACTTAACTGCCTATTTATATTCACTAATAGAGACAGGGATTCCCTAGTCCCAAAATGATGGATGTAAATCTAAAATTATTAAACATGCAAATGACTCTTTACATACACCTGAAGTGTGCACTCTTGTTCCCTCTCTCTCTCTCACCCACACACTATATATACTCCCTTGGGCACACATAATAACAAAATTGAGAGGGTACAAAGGAGAACAAGGATGATCTGAGGTCCGGGGACCAAGTCCTGTAAAGAAGGCTAAAGGACTTGGAGAATAGGAGGTTGAGAGGGGACATGATTATCCTCTAAGTATTTGAAAGGTTGTCACTTGGAGGAGGGCAGGGAGTGGTTCCTGTTGGTGGCAAAGGATAGGAAGCATAGTAATGGGTTTAAACTACGTGTAGAATAGTACTGACTAGATATCGGGGTGGGGGGGGAAATCAGGCAGATTAGTTCAGCTATGGAATTAGCTGAGCTTCCCCTCACTGGCAGTCTTTAAGCAGCAGCCAGACAAATACTTATATCATTGATACTTCTTAGGCTGATCCTGCATTGAGCAGGAGGTTGGACTAGATGGCCCGTATGGCCCCTTCCAGCTCTATGATTCTATTAATGTCTTCATTATGCACATTGGCACAAATTAGAGCTTCCCCGTCCACTTCAATGGAGTGAACCACTATGTATGAACAGCACAGTCTTTGTGCTTATAGAGGGTTTTCCCCTCTATTCAAGAGTATGAAGAGTCTTCCTTACATGACACTACTGCTTTACACAGGAATGCCAGTTCTGAAACATGACCAATACTGGGCTATTATCCTAAACTGCAAGAAGAATCAATCTACCACATAAGATTGCAGTTCGGTCTCCATTCATTTCAATGGGGTCTGTGTGGGAGTCTGAAACAAGCAAGAATGGCTAACAAAGGCTCTATGCTTAGTTGTTCGTAAAGCTCTTTCATACTTCCTGTTCTCAACCATGTTTAAGTTCTATCCACTGGCAATGTTGAAAGATAAATATTCGTGAAAGTCCACATGCACAGTTTTAAGCTAATTCAGAGGAATCTAAAAATAATATCTAATAATAATAATGATCAGTTGACTGTTAAATTGCATTAATCATGCTAGATGGTAATTGAACTAAAAGTCTTCTTTGGAAGTATTCTCAATCACAACAATCTACACAAACACCTTTATTTAAACAGCTGGAAAGACTCTTGAATTCATGTGGTGGTCACAGACTACTGCATGAGCATATTTATTTTAACCCAAATCAGTGTAGAATGACCCAGTATTGAGAATCTCTTATATTATTTGGGGGCTGTTAATTATAATCACAATGGGAATGATTTAAATATGTATCAGTATCACTATATGTATAATGATAAAAGCTTTCTTCTACCCTATCTGAGATCACTCTAACCTTGTAATACCCTTTATGCTTTGAGCCAAACACATACAGAATATTATAAATATCCGTGGGATGGTAATGAACCTCCTGATCAGCATTCATCCTGATGTAAAATATGGATATAGATGGCTTCTAAATGGCAGAACTTTAATAGATTTATATTTTATTAAAGACAGACCAAAAAGGAGATGTGCATAAATAAGCACTGCTCTTGGAACTATCAAACTATTTTAAGTGAACTGGAAAGTTTTTATATTATAAATATTTTTCCTGGCCTTGTGTCCATCAGAAGACTCACAAAGAATGTCATTCTCTCACCCACAAGCATATTTCGACATTTTATTATGGCTTGCTTTAGTATTTACCATTGATATACTGGCTTCAAAAGCACAACACATGTATGATAATATAATTTACAAGTGGAGACTCTATAACACGCTGGCTTTCATGGGGGGGGGGCTGAACAGCAGCATGCAGCTGGGCCTGGATACATCATGCAAGTCATGCAGCCACCACTGCCAGACCAAATTTGCCGAGTCCTCCCTCAACAGCCAAAACAGTCCTGGAAATGCCTCCCCCCAATCTTTTACAGACACAATACAGTCTGGTTGCCTAACAACAACCCTCCAAGGTATTTCTTTTCCTCAGGTTTGTAAAAAGCTCTGTCCTTTCCATCCATGGCTCCAATCTCAAGATTTCAGTAACCACAGATGGGACCATACTGAAAATTAGATATATAGACAAGGGCATCATATTTGCTCCTCCCCCACTATCTCATTTTTCTATTTCCCAAACCTCCCATAAGCCTCCTTTTTTTTTTTTTTGCTTGCTTCTCTCCTTTCCACCCACTAAACCTACCTTCATATTCCCCCATTTTTCCTTCCCTGGCATCAGCTTTGTGTCATGGTTAAGAAAAGCAGCTTCTAATCTGGTGCCCATCTAGCAGCACAGTGCTGGCCTAGCATCAAGTGAGGATGAGTACTTGCAGGAGCAGGACTGAGGCAGCCGGCATAGGCATGATGCAATAGAGGTGTTTGGCTGCATGGTGTTTAAAAGCAGCAGAGAGGGGAATGGCTGTATGGATACAGCTTCTCTGTTATGGAATCATAGAGTTTGAAGGGGGCATACAGGCCATCTAATCCAAAGATAGCCCCACCTGCAGCACCTCTGCCACTGGCTGTGGGTTGGGGCCAGGTCTGCTGACTGCCTCTTCCTCAGAGAAATCTTCTGCATCACTTTGTTCTACTTAACTTGGCTGGTCTACAACACCTAGCAACAACCACTGAAAGAACTGATTTCTTAAAACTATAGGTTGTTTTCGCCCCCCCCCCAATATTTTCCTTTTAAGATTTCCTGCAAACCTGTGGTATTTTTCAGATTTGTAGAAAGATCTTTTTTGTCTGTTCACAGCTCTAGTCACTGTCTAGCTTGCATATTCCATACCAATGAGTATTAGTCAAAGAATGTCACTTTAACTATTTCTATATGCCCCCATTTTCATCTCTCTCCCCCCCCCTTCCCTCCCCAGGAGAAACATCCCCATAAAAACATTTAAACATTGAACTTTCCCTTACTACACTCAGGATGTAATCCTAAGAACAATTTCCTGGGAGTAAGCCCCATTTGATAATATGGGGCTTACCACTAAGCAGAGGATTTTAGGAGGGTTAGTAGATTACGTTTCTCAATTTCATATAAAACAGATGCCATTTAATGGATGGAAATGAACTGTGAGGAAATATAATTTAAGGGTAGAGAAATGTTCATAGTAAATAGACTTATTAAATTCTTTCCCTTACAATGTGTAAGGCCGATGTAGTCTGCAGTATTCAACTTAGACTCTAGTGAGCACTAAGTCCATATTTAGTAGCCTACATGTACACAAAACCTCAATTAAAATCATAATGTATTCAGTGAGTAATCATTGTTAGTTCTTATGCCAGGTTTATGAAAAAAGACTATGTATTGTCATGTATTTTATTAGGAATGTTTTTTAAAATGTATTTATTTTCAAGTTTTTCAGGTATTGGGATGGATGTTCAGAACAAAAAGAAAAAGGAGAAAGCAGAGATAAAGAGAATGTTTCTGCTGGCCATAAGGAAAAGGGCTTTGGACTGTGACCTGAACATTGAAGTACAAATGGTAAATTTGATCACAATAGGAGTCAGTGAGTGTAACAAAACTGGAAATAAAGGCATTGTGTGACTTTTTCTTTATATTTTTCTGCAATATTCCATGCAACCATAAAGAAAGGGATTCCTCAACAGGAAGACTATCTAAGATCATGGGGTAGATTCAAGTGGATGGTTATGTTGGTCTGAAGTAGCACAACAAAATTTGAGTCCAATGGCACCTTTAAGACCAACAAAGATTTATTCAAGGTATAAACTTTCGTATGCATGCATACTTCTTCAGACAATGGACTGAGTGTCATTGGACTCAAATTTTGTTAGGATCATGGGGAATTCTCCAGACGTATCATTCGAGACGTATCTATGTTCCACTCTAATTTTGTTAATATAAAGACTGCCATATTTTCCCTCCACTGGCAGCTTTTTAATGGATCTGTGCACTCTGTCTGGCTCTGGAGACACTGGTCAACTTTTATAGTCTCAAATGGAGGGGGCCCCTGTTTCCTCCTCCTTCATCCATGAAGGATCATATGCAACCTTAAACGAGTTAGATCTACTATTCAGTCAGCAGCACATCCTGTATTCCATTTCACAGGCTGCAGAACAGAAGACTTTCCATCATAGCCTTGTTTCCCTCCCACCCACCCTTTTTTCGCGCAAACATTCAGCATGATGAAGTTATGGAGTACTCAAAAACTAGTGTACTGTTTAGTGACATGTGTTCATTTTTCTATGGACTAAAACGGCTCCTTTCAACCTCAGCTTTGTTTTCCATTTCATGAAATGGAAACAGTGAAGACTTCTCTTAAGATTGTAAGGAGAATGGAGGAAAATGTTCAGTTATACTAATATACTAACATGCAGGGCCAGCCCAAGGGATTTGGTGCCTTAAGCAAGCTATGATGTTGATGCTCCCCACAACATTAAGCACAGAGAAAACTGAGGTCTACAGATAACATTTGTTTAATAAAGAAACAAAAAAAAATCACTTCCATATAATTTGGTACCCCTTAAAGTCTAGCATCCTAGTTTACCTGTATCGTTGGGCGAGCTCAGGTCCTATGCCTTCTGGCAAGATGGGAAACTACTGGAAGAAGAAATGCACTGCTGCTAACCCTCTGAATGTGACCTTGATGGCAAATATTATCTACGCTCATACTCAAAAGAATAAACACAGTGCTGTTTTAGTTGTTATTTATCGCAGGAATATACTTTGCTATGTGTTAGAACCCAAAGGAAAACAATCTGCTAGTAAACATGTAACATTGACACTTAAATGTTATATTTAGACTGTTACTTGGGGACTTGGAAGTACAGCCACGAACAATCTGTCTGCTACACAGAAGAGATAATGGATAGATGTAAATTAATTCCCTTAATTTAGGACCCGGCTCCACTGACAGTCAAGTGAAAAATGATGCAAGTATTTTTCAGCATTCTGGATGATGCATGAAGCACCAGCCTCGTTTGATAAAATGAAAGGAGTCCGAATAAACTTGATCTGCTTTTATCAACCATTTTAAGAAATATATGTCCACAACCTGAATTCTGAAAGGACTGTGCAGCAACAGATTAACAAATCTGACAACTCCTTGGTGAAACGTTTCCACAGAAAACAAAGATACCTTTTCTATAACATTTAGGAGGACATACAAAAACAAACTAAAGGATGAACCATAGATGTTTTGTGATGGACTCTGGGCTCTCACCTGATGCTCCTAGCTGCTGCTGAGTAGAGTAGTGGGGAGAAAACCCCAGGAAAACTGTCATTGCTCCAGCGGTACAACATCACTTCTGGTGAAGAGCTGGAAGTTTGTCTGCTTCTACAAACTGGGATTGTAGGGTTGCAAACTCCAGGTTGGAACACTGCTGGAGATTTGAAGGCAGAGGCTAGGGTAGGTGGGGTTTAGAGAGGAACTTCAGGGGGTTGTAATGCCATAGAGTCTACCCTCTAGAACAGCCATTTTTCCAGGGGGACTGTTCTTTATAGTCTAGATATCAGCTGTAATTCTGGAAGAACAGGTCCCTCTTGGGAGTTACAAAGCTAGGTTAGAATGTCAGCTCACAGGAGACAAACACCCCCTCCTGCGTTCAGATGTAACAAGCAACTGGAATTCATTTTTATTTTCCGTGTGAGAGGGAAAAGTTATGGGGGTCTTATTGTTATTATTAAGTCATTTATTATTGATTTGTATACTACTCTACTCCTATAAGGGCACAGGAGAGTTTACAACACAGATTAAAATACAAAAAAAGTTAGTTTATAGATTCAATTACATTTCAATTAAATATTATTTTAAAAAATAGCAAAAAAAAAATGCAAACTGAAGAGAAACCAGAGTATCCCAACCATTATATCCCAACCATTTACCTGCCTCATGTCTATGGCAGGTAATATATATCAATGGGGAATGGGGGAGGGACTTGAAAAGATAATGAAGGGAGGCCCGTTTTTATTAATTGCTTTGGCCTCAATCATAGGCCTGGTGGAAGAGCACCATCTTATAGGCCCTACAGAACTGTGACAGTTCCACCAAGGCCCTGATCTCAACTGGCAAATCATTCCACCAGGCGGGAGCTGCAGCTGCATTCTGGGCCAGTTGTAATTTCCAGGTCAGATTTAAGGGTAGTCCCACAAAAAGCAAATTGCAGTAATCCAGTCTGGAGGTGACCTTCACATGGATCACTATGGCAAGGTCTTCCAGGACCAGGAAGAGCACTAGTAGCTTTGCTTGGCACAGATGGAGAAATGCCTGGCATGCTACCTTTGTGATCTGAACCTCCCTTGATAGGAAGACACCAAAGATTACAACCAAATTCCTGGTGGCGTGTGCCCTGTTTGTTGTCTGTCCTATCTCTGTGGTCTCAGGGCAGATTACATCCCAGTTGTAACTGTAGTAAAGTGTTTGGAAAGGACTGTCCTACTGCCTCTCATTGCATAAATGAACAGAATTCTTGTTAAAATAATCGTAACTGTCTGTACCAATGGTGTACTTCCCTGTATTGATTGATTTATTGATTTATTTATATACCGCCCTCCCAAGGTGGTTTGGAAAGGAATACTTAATGGCCTCAGATACAAAACTATCTCCATGCATCATGTGAACTATCTCCATGCATCAAACTGGAATTTAACCATGGTTTATTATTTAATTATTTTAAGCTATTTGAATGTGGTCACCTATACATTAGAAGAGAATGCAAACAGTGCAGGTTAAACAAATCAGTTCAGAGATTAGGTGGCTCTAAGCGCTCTGCAGAAGCACAGCCTCCTCCCTGATGACTTAATGGTGCCATGCAAAAAATATGCTTCTGCTCTTGGTAAGCAAAGCAGATATTGCATTTGCCGCAAGCTGGTAAATGCCTACAGCGGAGAACAACAAAACAGACAGGTGCTACAAACAATATATGGATTTGTGCCAGGTGAATAAAGTAGCTGTTGACATAACCGGCTAAATCTTGGGCTCCTTCATGTCAACAAATCATTACAAGTCAGCTGCCAGGTACTAATCATTGGTCTTAATACTTGATCCCTTACCCTGAATTTGTATCACCACCACATGTCTGTTTTCCTTTCCTTTCTTATTTTTTTTAAACCTTAGCAATCAGCAGGGAGAAAACCAAGTTCCACTTAAACATTTCTTGAAAACTCCGTACAAACATTTTTAGGATAAAGATATGGACCTGCTTTATGATTGCCAACTTCCAGGTGGGGCCTGGAGTTATAACCAGAAAAAAATGGCTGCTTTGGAAGGTGAAGTTCATGGCATTACACCCCATTGAGGTCCCTTCTCTTCCTCTTCAAGATAAAGCAAAATAGCTCGCTAGATCCATCCTCCAGCATGATACAAGGCATGGTCACTGTTATCCGTGGCTGCACGCTATATTCTGTCAACATAGGGGTGGAAAAACCACATGGAAAAGAAGGCCATGCAAGAAATACATTAATGATGCCCCTCATCCAGCCTCTGTTGATTGCATGGGTTGATCGGTTCTGCAAGTAAGAACCAGCACCTTATCTTGAGCCCAGAAACAAACAAGCGGCTACTGAAGTTGTTTTAGTACACATGCAGCATGTTCATATCAGTTCATGCCAGCCAACATAATGGGCATTCGCATTTTGCACAATTTAACTGAACATTTCAAATCGTCTTTAAAAGCCACCATACATAAAGTTTCATCACAGCCATCTAGCTTCAAATTTACAGCAGCATTGAGCAGTGGTGCCAGATCAGCTGAATGCAGAAGGAGAGACTGGTAATAAATAAGGGACAATAGATAAGAGAGACTTTCAGTAAAAAAGATAACCTACTTCTAAGTACAACAGCAGCAGACTTTGGAAAAGTCATGTCACTTATGTGCAACTACAGCCCATCAAATCACTAACTCTCCATAGGCCCTGGAAGATCTCCAACAAGGATGTTCTACTGAGTGGATGATCTGTGATATATTTTATTCATTTGAAACATTTCTGTACTGTATTTTCACCCAAGTAAGGTTCACATGGCAGCTGCCTACTTCTTACTGAGCTGGCCAGGCTTGCTTCTAAAGATACCATTGTAACACAAAATATATGCTAATTAGACTGAAGATATACTACTGATGATTATACAGATTAGTAGGTGAGTCTTCTGGTTTATTCAAATAGTTCCAATGCAACTCATGGCATTGAGCCAATTATGTTCTCCTCCTTGGTGTTCAGAGTAGTGGTTAAGAGAGGCAGCTTCTAATCTAGAGAGCTGGGTTTAATTCCCTGCTCTCACACACACAGCCAGCTGGGTGACCTTGGGTTAGTTACAGCCTTGATAGAGCTGTTTTCACAAAGCAATCCTGTCAGAGCTCTCTCAGCCCCACCTACCTCAAAGGTTGCCTGTTGTGGGGAGAAGACGAGAAAGCAATTGTAAGTCCTTTGAGACTCCTTTGGGTAGTGAAAAGAACGTATAAAAACCAAATCTTCTTCTCTTTGCTGCCAAGTACAAAGATTATAAGAAATACCTGATAACCCTATAAGCCCACCATTTTGATTAAGCAGCAGGCATAACAAAAGCATCCGGTCATACTGTTGTCTATCTTCATGTATTGGTAACTTTTTCCCATTTAGTATGGCTTATATTTTTGAAAGTCATGTGCACAGCTGCAGCAAGGCAGGAAAATGGGCTTCCAATTATCGCTGCAAAACAATTGGAGAAAGAATACAAGATGCATTTCCAGCAGGAAGCTTTTTAGATTTCAGAGGACTAACAGTCAGATGCAATAAACTAAATTGCCTGAAACAGATCACTGTAATTTCATCTTTCTATCATTAGAGCTATTTCTCTGCAACCCTTCCCAAAGAGCCGAGAACATGAATTCAAGATGAATGGTATACATGTGGATCATAGGAAAATCGTTTTCATGACCGATTTTGTTCCAGTTGTTTTTACATTTACAAAGAAAAACTTGAAAACCATATGAAAATAAGACAACACTGTTGGTATGTTCTGCAAGATATGGTCCACAGACTTGCAGGGGCTAAGGAATTCACAGCTGGCTTCCAGTAGCAAATCCGCACTGGTATCACATGTTAAATATAGCATATAGTCTGGGCCTCTAACAAAGACAGGACATGGGGGGTTTATGCCTTCAGAGGCTGTGAACATTAGATCAAAACCTGAACTTGTCCCAATGTTGTACAGTTCTAGGAAATGGAACACCCATGCCCTTCACTTGGCAGGCCAGCAAACTAACCCATTTCTTCATTTCAGGTTCTAGGCTTCCCATGGAGCACTCAATCAGCAAGACAACCCCACTGTGGTGCGCTAAGGAACATTTGGAGTGAGACTCAAAACTAACAGTATGGCAACCACCTCTAAATACCATATTATCTTTTTCTTCTTTTCTGTGAAATGCTCTTTTAATAGATACATTCAGAGTCAACAAGGAAGACTAATGATTGACCCTAATGTCAAAATCTAAGTTGTATCTTACTGCTGTTCTGCTGGCACCAAAAGGCCACTTCTGAAACAAAAATTGTTGTGTGTTTAGGGAGCTATGGGAAGGAGAACTATCAGGCATTGTTGCATTTCCTCCTCCTTCCACCAGGGGATCAACAGTAGGGTAAAGGTAAAGGTATCCCCTGTGCAAGCACTGAGTCATGTCTGACCCTTGGGGTGATGCCCTCTAGCGTTTTCTTGGCAGACTCAATACAGGGTGGTTTGCCATTACCTTCCCCAGTCATTACCATTTTACCCCCCAGCAAGCACATTTTACCAACCTCAGAATGCTGGAAGGCTGAGTCAACCTTGAGCTGGCTGCTGGGATCAAACTCCCACCCAACCTTATGGTCAGAGCTTCATACAGCATATTGGCTGCCTTACCACCTTGCACCACAAGAGGCTCTTAACAGTAGGGTATAATCCCCTATAATATAACACTTTAAAGTACATTGAAATAGGATATAGGATACCGCTGACAAGCCATAGAATGAAGGTGAGTTCACACTACACATCTGTCAGGGTGATACTCACTGGGCAAGGATAAGGACAGTCAAGCTGTATAAACCTCCCGTTGGATGTTTTAGTCCTTTTGTCATGGCGATGTGATATTCCTAACTTATGTATTGGGAGAGCACACTATATGCAATTTATTCTACATGCAGATTAGCTACACGTGAGCTCCTCAAAAATACAGTCACCGTTTTGTATTAAAAGGGCAACATGCATATTTTCCGGTTTCGATATTCCTGAATGCATGCCCTCAAAAAATTGGATTTCTAATCACATGTACTGAAGCCGGGAAAAATATGCATGTTGCCTTATTCACGCAGAATGGTGAATATGCACATATTGAGGAGATCACATGTAGCGTCCTGTCCTAGTATGCAAGGTAGGAACACAAAGACATAATAATGGAAACGGGTCTTTTGACCTACTATATCCACCTACAAAGGGATGAGGATCAAACCTGAGAATTACTGTTGAATTAACTCAAAGCACGTAAGCAGTATTCTAATGGATTTTCCCTGGGCATCATTCCACTAGCTTGTAAGTGGATTTAATTACTGCTCTCCTTTTTGTGGGCTACATTGTAATGGCTAATATAATCCTCCTGAAAAAAGTTCTTTAGATATAAAAATTATTTCAAAATATGGCCGCTACATGGCTCTGATAACACAAACACAATGGAGATGGTTTTCTGATCTGCAGGCTCAGAGCTCATTATATGCTCTGCCAGTGCCTCTTTCTATCACACACAGCAAGCACTTATATACTTAAGTAAACATCCGGCTGGCACGGACTATCTGTTAGAGAGCAGCCAGTGAACCATTTGGCTTATCCAAGATTACCCAGGGATGCAATTTCTTAATCAGACAAGATGATTAATCTGCCAATTTTACAGCTATCAGACAGTCAAGCAGTAACTGTAAAGAAGCAGGACACCAGTGGAAGTTCGGGAAGTAGATAATCTTCAAACTAAGCAAGAGCACAACTGTTTAATGGTCCTCTGTCCTCCTCGATTTAATAATCCTTCTGGTGACCCTGGGCTGGATCCAGCCAGCTTTCCATTTAGCATTGCCCAATTCCTGACCCTATCACAACACCTGTCCTAAATGGCTTGTGTACATGCAGGTCTCATGATCCCCAGAAGAACATATTTTGGTGATCCTTCCTTTTCAAGATGCAAGAAAGCTAGCTGGATCCAGCCCTTAGACAATAACTGTCCTGACAGATTCAAATTGCACATCAAGTCCTTTGTTAACACCATCTACTTCTGATTAGAAATGTGTAATTCTCAGAGGCACATCACTTTAATTTAAAAGGACCATATTCTGTATCAGATCATCTGCATTTTCTTGTATCTTCTAAGGCAGGAGTGCCCAAACTGTGGCTCTCCAGATGTTCATGGACTACAATTCCCATGAACCCCTGCCATCACAGGAAATAGTAACAATAAAACATTATTTAAAAATGGCATTTTAATATGTGAGTGACCTTTTCTTTGTGTTATATGGAGATTGCTCAGAGGACAAATATAAGCAGCTGTTGGCAACATTTTCAGTTATATACAAACTGTATTGCTGTATTATTCCTCATGCACCTTTGTGCCTTAGTTAAACAAATACCAGGGTACCTTTTGTAACATGGTGGTCATTTGCAAAGTCAGTTCTTCATATCACCATTCCAGTACTTACCTAGAAAGGAAGAAAAAGTTCACATCAGACCCTTATAACAGCCCTAAATTCATTCTATTTCAATATATTTTATTTGCTCATTTTCAACAGAAGTTTACTGCATATCTAGACAGTTCTTTTGCCGTCCTCCTACACAATGACTATCATTTCATATAACCCACCGTTCGGAGTTAGGGCTGGCAGCCACCAAAGTAACTGTCCACTCGTGAACATATGATAAACAATGCAAAATAACATCTAGTTGCCATAGAAAGACCTCACTCAGCACTTTATTCTTTTCCCCTTGAGCCTTAAAAGGCAACAGAATTTTCTTCTAGCTCACCAGGAAGCTACTGACACCAGTAATCAGAAGATCCAGGGCTCATGCCGGACCAGTATTCAAATCTTTCAGTAATCCAAGTACAGCAGCAGCTTGCAAACTCCTCCTCTTTGGAGAGGGGCCACCGCTCAATAGTAAAACATGATTGGCATGTGTGGAGACTCCAAGTTCAGACTCTGGCATTCTAGGAGTGCAGTTCTGTCTAAAACAATTGTGCTTGAAATGATGGAGGCAGCCATTTCTAAAAGGTTGCCCCTACATACACAAATGCAATTCCTGTAGCAATTTCTGAAGCACTTCCACCTTCAGTGAGATGGAGAAAGGCCAAGATTGGTTCATTCCAGGAAAAGATACTTCAGGGAGGAAGCAAGTGAACATCTGAACACAGCGGCAGGTGCCGTGTCCCACACAGAGGCTGCACTGGAGATCACGATGTTAACTGATATCGTACACAAGGTTTAATAAGTCACCATGACAGCTTAAGAACATCTATCACAGCAATGCTGGGGATGTTGCTGAGAGCTACCTATGGCTTTTCCAAGTACATCATGAAAGAACTTAAACCACACATTATGATGAATGAATGTATATAGCACTGATAACACATTTCTGAGGGTAGAATCATAGAGTTGGAAGGGACCTCCACAATCATCTAGTGCAACTTCCTGCAGAATGCTGAAAATTCACAACTACCTGCCCACCCACAGTGACCCCAGTTCCACTCCCAAGTGATGCCCCCCCCCCAAAAAAACCAGAATCCTTTGCCTGTCTGGCCTGGAGGAAATCCACCTCCTGACCTTAAAGTGGGGATCAGCATTTCCCTGGGCATGCAAGAAAGAGCCATGCATGGATACAATCCCTTCTGCCCAGCCACTTACAATCTGCCTAAATTCCCAGAATCAGCATTTCTGTCAGATGGTTATCCAGCCTCTGCTTAAAAACTTCCAAGGAAGGAGAATCCATTTTCTCCTGAGAAAGCCTGTTCCACTGAGGAACCGTTCTGTCAGGAACTTCTTCTGGATGTTTAGCCAAAAATTCTTTTGAATTAATTTCATCCCATTGGTTCTGGTCCTACCATCTGGGGCAAGAGAAAACAACTATGCTCCATCCTCTCTGTGACAATCCTTCAAGTACTTGAAGTACTAAGCAGTCACTCCATAACTCTTAAGCATGCTCTATTGAAGATGTAACATAGGGCTGCCCATCTTCAGATGATTTGAAGGAGATCTCACCATTTCAGCACAATAAATCCTGACAAACAGAGTGACACAAACACATAAAGAAGAAATTGATAATTGAGAGGAGGTAGGCAAAGAGCTGTATGACATAGTGGTCAAGGAGTGGTGGACTCTAATCTAGAGAACCAGGTTGAATTCCCCACTCCTCCACATATAGCCAGCCAGTCACAGTTCTCTTAGGGCTGTTTTCACAAAGCAGTTCTCTTAGAGCTCCCTCAGCCTCATCTACCTCACAAGGTGACTGTTGTGGGGAGAAGGGAAAGGTGTTTGCAAACTGCTTTGGGATCCCTTTGGGCAGTAAAAAGCAGGGTATAAAAAACCCAACCCTTCTTCAATGAAGAGACACGTTACATCAGAGGGTATTGAAGATTATCTTGAAGGAGCAGTGAGGACAAAGCCTTCAGGACCTCTCTTACAGCTACCAAAGTTGCCATTGCTGCCAAACCAGTCCAGCTCAACCAGGATAGGCAATCTCTGGCTTGAGTGCGATTGCACTGGTGAACGGTATAAGACGGACAGTGTCAATTGGATGTGTGTAATTCTGTATGTGATGTATCTGTGCCCATGTTGTATGTCAGCATAAGTCAGGGTTGGCAAATTCCTCAAGTGGAGGCCAGGGACAGCAATGCTTGGAGGAGAGGCACCTCAACAGGGGACAATACTCTCCAATCCAGCACTTTTCTCCAGGGAGGCTGATTTCTGTAGCCTGAAGATCAGTTGTAAGTATGGGAGATTGCTAGACCACATGGGAGGCTGGTGAGCCATGTGCACGTTAGCTAATGTGCACATGAGCAAAATACAAAGCACCTCAGTGACTGGGTGAATTCTTTGAGGGAGGAGCTGGCAATCTAAGCACAGAAAGCAGGACGGTAGTAGGGACTTGTACCTGGAACATCCTCACAAGGATTCTGGGGAGGCATCACCTCCTCACCTCTGCCGCTATCCCCTTGGCGCAACTATGACTGGTATGGCAGGACTACAAAGCTGGGCCAGAAATAATGTCATGTGAGGAAGGCAGGAAGTGATGCAAGGCCATGTTCATTTCCTTTCTCTGCCCCAGACAGGAAGGAATAATCTGAAAGAAAATCGTGTGAGTTTTCACTGTGCTTTACTTGAATCAGCACACAGTTGTGAAAATATGGAGCAAGGGCAAAGGGCCAACTGAGTAGCTGCTATTTATTAAATGACTTTGTGGGCATATTAAAATAATGCTTACCTTACCATTACCAGATGTTCAATATTCAATGGACATCTTTCATTCCTAAACACTCCATCTTCAGCAATCTCTCATAACTCCACAGTATCCCTCATTTTTATTATTTTATTCTTTACAGTCCAGCCCATTAAACAAAGTAAGAAAAGAAGGGGCATGCCAATCTTGTTTTTCTAGGCTTACAGCAGTGTTGCTTCTCTCTATAGCCTCAAGCAGAGTTCATAGCGAAGTTAAAGTTTTATATTTTATCAGTGCTGGAAGATGTAATCAGAGACACATGGTTGCCAGTTCTAAAATTGAAGATTCCTGCTTAATGTAAAGTTTTAAGCATATCAATTCCTGGCTCTTGTATCTATAAGAGGTTGATAAGGAATGAACCATACAATTCTCTCCCCACTCCTCCAATTGAGCGGTACAGCAGTCATCTTATCTGTTACCAGGATAAAGGAAGCCAACTTTTTAAGTAACCAACATATTTAGTGTTAATGGCACTTAAAAATGGCAAAATCAATGCAGTTTCCAGAAATCTTGTGTTTAGCAATCTGGACAGAGTTTCCTCAAGAACAGAGTTCTAGCCTCTCATCATATCTTTGATAGTAGGGACAGCAGAAAAAGAAGACCGTCTAAAGACGATCAGAGTGACTGGTCTACACATTTAAATAAGGTAGGGGAATCCTTAAATGAGCCTGGCTCTGGGATGTTGACAGCATATTCAAGGCAGGATTCTGTGCAAGAAATTATTTCATTTTCAAAAGCTCTCTAGAATAACTATGTGCGTTATTTACAATAGAAAGCATGGCTGGCTCACCATGCTTCTGAGATCAGAGATATCCAGAATCTGTGGGCTCTACCACAAATACCTATCAATCTTACCTTTGCTAATGATGGATCTTAGAACAGGATGTCACTAGCACATCCCAGGTCTTGGGTGGATTTATATGGGTGGTTAAAGAGTTGCTGCACACCTTCTGGACATGTTTTACTTTGTGAACACTTTTCAAAGGCATGTCCACATATGAACAGTGCAGTAGGCTCCTCTGGAAATTAAGAGGACTTGAATCATGATGGCCAGAACTTTCCTACGCAGGAAGGACATGGTTAGCATTCCAGACCAAGGGAACAAGAAGTGTCCTTTCCTAGAGCCACTAACTAGACATACAATAACAGGGGCAGATCCAAAAGCACAGCCAGGATGCATGTTGGGATTCTTAAGGGAGGGCAAAGCCACACCCAGAACAGGTTGATAAAACCATCCAATCCAGTAGCATCTCTGTCGTATCCCAATTAAGTTTCAGTATATTCTCCCTCTTTTAGTCTATTACTGATCTCAAATACCCATCCAAAACATCCATGACCACAGCCACATCAGATAAAAGAGAAAAACAAAACCAGAGATCACAAACATACTGATGATACTGAATGCCCCAGCAACATGATGTTTGAAAAGCAGGGGAGAAAGACTGAACTTTGTTGTATAATCCAATACCAAGAGAACCACTTTCTGAAATCTGTTAGAAATGACCAAAAGCACTGCAATATGGTAGTTTTCTGGGGACATTTAAGCAAGGCAACCCAAAACAATATCATGGTCAGTAGTATGAAAACCACAAAATGATTCTAGAGAACTTTTATCCACCCAACTTTCAGTACTGATCATTCACCAATGAAACCTAAGACGATTTCAGACCCAAAATATGGCAGAAGAAATCAGGCTGATTAAGATCTGTTTCACCAATATCATTCAGGAGTGGTGCTTATAGGAATGGTGCCAGCACCCGCTCGAGCTCTTGCACAAAACTGGCACACTGAAGACTTGCTGAGAGCCAAATCTGTTAGGTCCAACCGGGACATTCTCAGAATTAGCTTTCCCATTGTCTCTTTCACAGCATGAAGGATTCTATTTCTTGAAGAACCTTTCATCATGTCTGGCATTTTTTGATACTCTGCTTGCTTAACTAGCCAGGATGGGCTACCACTCAAGGTTGAGAGTCAGGACCAGAATAATTTATGCAGCCAAAGAAGGCATCTGAATCAGAGCAGATATAATCATTTTATTGCAAAAGGAAGCCCAGGAAGGTCCCGCTTACTCTCAACCAGAATGTACCATAATCAGTTGCTCATATCTTTGAATGCCAGTACATCCACTAAAAAGTAAAGTACAAACATGATGATACTAGGTTTCTTCAGCACTTTCACAACTACACGGTAGATTTAAAATGGACTAGCTAGCGTTCCACCCAACTCACTTGCATTGAGCTCAAGCAATTATCACCACTGCTTCCTTTATATGCTATATTAGGGAGCCAACAGCATTCTAGTGAACAGGTGTGACTCACTCAACTCTAGGAAGGATCATACAGAGCACTCCAGACCCTTCCCCACTCTAGACATCAGTCAGAGCTTCAGGACCACCAGCCATGTTAATAGGAAAATGTCCAAGGGTTTAAAGAAATTCTTTGAATTCATAAGCCTCCAGGGTTTACCACCTTTACTAGTGATCTGTTCATGGCAAGGGAATAATTAAAAGATCCCTGTCCACACATAACCAGCTTCCCACTCAGTTCAGAATACCAGTCCAAGCATATGACCCATGTAGGAAGAGAAAGAATTTGGGACAGATCCATGGTTGTCTTGAAAAGCTGAATTGTGTCTGATAATAGCATGAGCACTTTGGCACAGACCTACCCATCCACTCCTAACATAAGGATTTCAACACCACTTCCAAGTAGGGTTGCCAGGTCCACTGGTCTGGGCAGGGGTCCCCTACATGCCCCAATTCCCCCTGAACCAGAAGAATACCATATTTTAATGCAACATGCCAACTTCACCCAGAAGTGACATTGTGGTCATCAGGCGGAGGATGAACCTCCCCAAAGACTCCTGAGTAAACTTAGTAGCCATGGGATAAGAAGATGGATTTTTCTTATGGCTTAAAACTAAGTTAAATGACAAAGAATAAAAATCAATGGACAGTTGGAGGGAAGTAAGCAGTGGGGTCCAACAAGGTTCTGGACTGGAGCTGGGACTATTTAATTTATTCATGAATGATCTGGAACTAGGGAAGCTAGGAGTAGTGTAGTGGCCAAGTTTGCAGATGACGTGAACTTATTCAGGATAGTGAAAACTAAGGATGACTAAAAAGCACCAAGAGGATCTCCACAAATTTGGTTGAGTGGGTAACAGTATAAAGTAATGGACACTGGAACACAAAATCTCATATTCAGCTAGTGGTTAATGAAGTCTGAATTTTCTGAAAGTGAAAACGAAAAAGATCTTGGGGACATACTAGATAGGTCCATCAACCTTATGGTGGAAAAGGTAAACTTTATGTTAGGGATTATTAGGAAAGAGAATGAAAACAAAATGGCTTCTATGTGAACAAGCATGTATATAACCTCATTTGGAATACTGTGCACAGTTCTAGTCACTGTATCTCAAAAAGGACATTGAAGAACTGAAAAAAGTACAGATAAGGGCATCCAAGGTGATTGGGAATTAAAGCACCTTCCCTGATGAGCCTGGGTTTTTCTGTTTAGAAAAGAGATGAATAAGGGGGGACATTAGAGGTTTATAAAATTATGCAGAATAGAGTTGACAAAAATACATTTTTCTCCATCCCTCAAAATACTCGAGACTCAGGAGACTGATGGGAAACATATTTAGGACAGACAAAAGTAAATACTTAACACAGAGCATGGTCAAAATGTGGAATTTGCTGCCAGAGGATGGAGCGATGGCCACAGGCCTGGACAGTTTTAGAAGGGGATTAGACAGAGGATAGGTCTATCAGTAGCTACAAGCCATGGTGACTAAAGAAAACTTCCATGTTCAGAGGCAGTAAACCTCTGGATTCCAGTACCAGGAGTCAACATCAGGGAAAGGCCTCAGCCTTTATATCGTGTTGTTTGATCTCCAGATCAACTGGTTGGCCACTTTGCAAACAGGATAGACCACTTGTCTGATCCAGCAGAGTTCTTCTTATGTTCTGTGACTCTTCAATATATCAGTTTTTTTTTCAAATTAGTGAATTTGTTATCTTCTGATTGCATAACAAAACCTGTAAAACACAAGAAACTGCAGTAGTTTTCTCTTAACACTTTCCAAGGATCACATTAAATACTGAACAAACATAGTACCTGCTGTTTCTTGGTGCCCACCGGCTCACCTACTGCCCCAATTCATGTCCTTTTCTACACTCCTCATGGTACCAAAACTATGGAATTCCTCCCCAGGAAGATTCATTTATCATGGTCTTTACCAGCAGGAGAAGAAATCTCTGTTTTGCCTGGCATTCCTTCATTGATCCTTTTGGCAGCTTATGTGTTTTAACTGTTTTTATTCATTTGTGTGTTGTTTTTATTGTTTGCTGCCTCAGGGATGCTAAGGGAGGTAGAAAGACAGGTTAAAAATGTTTTAGATATTCCTTTCCAAGCTCTCTTCTACTACTTGTCCTGCTTCATCCAATTCACACTGCTTTGCTTTCTACTCCTTTGTCACCTTTCACCTTTCCTTCTTCCCATTTCTCTCCTGTCTCTCTGTCTTCAAGGTGTGTTAATGGTGACGGCCTTTTTCAAACACTGAATTCTTCCATTTTCCCCTGTGAACTTTTCTTTGAACTGAAACTTTATTTTAAACACGTTTTTACTAGAAAATCTTGCAGGGCTGCAGATCTGGCTATTGCCCATTAAACATCTTTTAAAACCAGCTCCTCTTTTCCCATGTCAGATAGCTTCAGTGAAGCTGCCTGGAACTGCATGATTAGGACTCTCATACAAATAAGAACAAATACTGTCTTTGTGCAGATTTCCTGGAACAGAGTGAAAGTTTGACTCACAAACCACAATACCGTTCTAGACAGGGTAAATTACACAATCTGCTCAGCATTAAAAATACTGATGGCCTAAATGTTTTCATGTTGACAAATGCTTTCAAAATCTAAAACCTTTCTAAAATGGGTGAGGGGGAGGATTTGATTTCAAATACAACATAGATATGGAAAGCTTTGTTTTACTTTGAATTTAGAGCAACTAAGTCTGCCAGAGAGTCATCTGTTCATTTACTGGAAAATGAATCCCACCTACTAGCCCATGGGACTGTCAAGGAAGCATATAACAATCTGTTTAATGTGGTGAAGTTTTAAAAAAAAGGTACTTATAAAACAATGTATCATAAAAGGCTAGACACTACCAATAGGTTTGTACTAGATAACCTAAGTGCTCTCCAAGGTACATATTGGGAGAGGAGGTCCTTCAGATATGTAGGTCTCAGACTGTGTAAGGCTCTGAAGGTCAGTACTGGCACCGTGAACCCGATTCATAACTCTACTGGAAGCCAATGCAGCTGTTTGAAAACCTGTTGAATATGCGCCTTCCATGGGGTCCTTATCAGGACCTGAGCAGCTGCATTCTGGACCAGCTGTAACTTCCAAGTCAGGAGCAGCCCTGCATAAAGTAATCTAGCCTGGAAGTGACCATTGCATGGATCACTGTGGCAAGGTCTCCCAGAACCAGGTAGGACTCTAGTAACTTCACTTGGCGTAGATGAAAAATACCATTGGGCTACTTTTGTGATCTGAGCCTCCACTGAAATGGGGGCACCAAAGATCACCCCCAATTCTTAACTGTGCACAAAGTTGATAGCTGCACACCATCTAGGCTGGGGAGATGCGCTTCTGCTCCTGGCCCTTTCTGACCAAGTCATAGGACCTCTGTCTTTGAGGGGTCAAGCTTCAGGTGACTCTGTTGGAGCCATCCAGTCACAGCCTCCAGTATAATTTTATCCAGTATCTTAATATCTACTTATTTATATTTACCATAATTTTATCAGTAGATATTTTCCATTCAACTGAAATCCCAGTGTATGTCTAACATCTTGTGTCAAATTAATCCCAGACTTTAATAGAGGACTAATCTACTTAGTTTTCTGAAAATTTCCGCCTTTCTGAAAAAGCAAAACACTCTTATATCCCTTGAGTTGAAGTAGCTCTCAAAAGTTATGTCCATATAATCCTCTCATTTGTCACTGCATTTATGAAATATTCCTATTTAAAGTTAGAATTTTATTATCGCTAATTCATTTAACACTTAAAGAAGGCATAATTGCAGGGAAAACATATTTTGTGAAGCCTATCTGCTTCCTCTCCCTCCAGAATTACGTGATGTAATGCTCTCAAATGGCTCCTCTTGAGGGCAGCTACAGTAAAGAGGAAAATGGCAGAGTGATGCTATCACCACAGTCCTAAGCAGAATTACACACTTCTAAATCCAATGGGCTTAGAAGGGTATTACTCCATTTTGTACTACACTGTGAGTGGAACATGTGGCAATAAAACAGGCGCATTTGCCACTAGGATGCCGGATTTGAGATCTTAAAAGTATATTCTGTTCTTCTCCCTGAGTGTTCAATATTGTTACTTTAAGAAAAGATAGATACAACCTACCTTAGTACTAGCCATCATTTGCTAGGATTTCATATGGAGCATACTACATATCTATCCACTTCTGTGCTACTGTGGCATCAGCACATAAGGCCAAGCTCATGCCTTAAATAAAACTTTATAGGTCTTAAAGGTGCTACTGGACTCTAAATTTGTTCTGCTGCTTTAGACCACCCACTTGAATAAAACAGAATGCAAGCTTTCAAGTTATCCAGAACTCTTCATCAAACTGACTCACGCCCTGAATAAATCTTTGTGTCTTAAAGGTGCTACTGGACTCTGATTTTATTGACTATTAAGAAACAGCCATGATCTTAAGGCCTTCATTGGCAAGCATTCTGTGTAAAATGCTGGGCGGTACACAGAAGGAAAATATTGTTGGCGTCCCTGTATTGGATGCCATCAACTTGTTGCATTGACAGTAGTACCTTCCCTGATAGCCTTTCACATCATTGGGAGGCTCCTTGCAGCAATGAAAATGCCATAATTGATGGAGCAGGCCAGAGGGATCCAAACCCATGTCTGAATACAGAAAATATCAAAATCCTTCGAGATGTCAAACTGACTATTCACAAGATTAGTTATCGGATCAAAAATTGATGTTGTAATTGTGTGCTTTTATATAGTTGTTGATTTGCTCTGTATTTATCTATTTTCTTCAGTATCATTGTTCAGTTTTCAAGGAACAAACAACAGCAGTACCCACATATTTCAAGGAAGGACAGGAAGGAAAAAAAAGAGTACGAAAGAGAGAAGGGAACCATGACAACAGACGGCAAAAGAGGAGGGGAGGAGCGATGAGGACACAACAGCCAGAATTATTATGAAAAGGTCAGACCTCTCCCTGCAGGCTGTAGGATCTTAACTCAGGCCAGGATACTGTCTGTTATGTAACTGTCAAGTACATGGCTGGTCAAACAGGACAGAACGGACTACAGCCAAGCCAGGGGTCAGGCAGCCAGAGGGTCAGAGGTAAATAATAAATCCCTAGGGTGAAACAGAAAACATCACAGTCTGGCCAAAAGTCAAGACCTATGGAAAAGAAGATTAAGGCAAAAAAGAAATGTGGTCAGGGTCAGGCAAGAGGCACAAGGCAGTCCAGGGCAGGCTAAGGCACTAGGTCAACACAGACAGAGGGCTAGTGTGACATACAGGCTAGAGTTAGACCAGGATCTGAGAGATCCAGGTTCAGATCCATAGACTGCTTGCTGGGTGACCTTGGACCAGTCGCTCTTTCTCAGCCTTGCCTAACCTAGTTCAGAAGGCCGTCATCAGGATAAAGAACGGGAGGAAGAACCATGTACACTACTCTGAGATCCCTGGAGGAAGGCAGGTTTTTAATGAAGTCAATCAATCAATCAACAGGAATCTTTAAACACAGGGAAACAAATGTCCTGCCCTCTCACAAAAGATCTTGCAAACAAAATTTAAGTCCGGTGGCACACCAAACCTCACACCTTGAATAAATCTTTGTTGGTCTCAAAGGTGCCACGGGATCGCCAAGAGTCAGACCTGACTGAATGGCTGATGACAACAACAACAACAGCCCTGCCATGTGCCATCTGTGTTAATCCAAAGATCTAAAATAAAAATGGCGCAAGAATTTTTATGGGAAAACATCATGAGAAACAAGACGCACGTCCACTTTTTGTCCCTAACGGAAATGCATGGTGGTCCTTACATGTCCTTTATTCTACATGCGACAAAACATTCACATCCTACATTTATATTTGCTGTATATGCAGGTACCTGGCACTTCTGTGTAATCTGCAAAGCATAAAGCCAAAAGTAGTCATTGTGTCAGAAATCAGCAAGTTAAATTTCATACGGTTATAAACCTGCTGCCTCGCAGTTTTCAGTATATTAATTTGGTTATAAAGACTGATTAATAGTTTCCCAGTGGAAACAAGAAGAGAAACATGGATCATGGCAACTGGCAGAAGTATAATGAGGTATTTGACACATCGCAACAAATAGCCTGCTATGCTGTATAAAAGGGTTTCCTACAGTATATTAATGAATTAGAAGATTACAGCACTGCATGAAATTTACTGCATTCCTTCATCCAACATAGGCCAAGCAATTTCCAGTAACATTAGTTCTAATTAGGAGCCTGGTATTACGATTATTTCATGGAAGCAAGAGAGCTGGTAGGCCCTTCCATTATAATTGGGTGGACCCTTTATATATAATACTATGCATAACACAAACAAGATAGCCACATTTTCAGCACGAGTTATTCTCCTAATTCCTCCTGCCAATACCAAGCAGAAGGTTTTTACCATTTACAGGGCAATCCTAAACAGAGTTTACAGCCTTTTAAACCACTGAATTCAATGGACTTAGAAAGGTATAAGACTGTTTAGGCCAGCAAACATATTAGACCTCTTATATAGGAAGCAACATAAATGGATAGATCTCTAAGCAGATGAAAATGTTATATTGTATTTATTACACAACCTCAATTTAAATATCAGAGTGTTAAGTGTCTCCGCAAGGTGGGAGCCACCAATGGAAACGTCAATGAGCATCAATGAGCAATTGCTGATTTTGTCCATTTGCAAGGTGGCAAGTTTGGCTCAGGTATATATGGTTCCAAGGTCGTTAAAGGTTTTGTGGATGAACCCTGATCTGAACCCAATAACTAATCAGTAATCAATGGGGTGTTTGCAGAATGGGTGTGACGTGAATGTTCTCTTCTTCCCCTGAAAGTAGCCAGGCTGTGGCATTCAGAATCAACAGGACTTTTTACGTTGTCTTTAAGGGCAGACCTATTGCTCCTCATTTTCAAAATCTGAACCAGTGGCTTGGACACTAATGTGGTATTGTCTGATGAGTTGAAATAGCAGGAAGATGATATACTCACAAGATGTTGCTTATGAGGGCTACAGGCCCACAAGGGCAGGGTATCCAATTGGATTTCTATCGACTTGTTCCCCTAGCACATCATCTCAAATTATGCTCCAGCTTTGTTAATATAAGGCCTGTCATGTTTTTTTTTTCTACCACTCTCTGCCTTACGAGGAATCGTGTTCTCCAATGGACTGAGGAGAAGAACTCCAATGAACTCCAAGTGTTTGTATTTTTTTGAAGCATTCCCCCCCCCCCTTTACTTCATCCTAATAGCTTCTGGTGCTATTTGATCTCCATCTATCTCCACACAATCCAATTAAGCCCACACCACTTTCCAGTCTCCATCTTCAGAACATTAAAAACTGCAGACAGACGTTGGGCTTTTCCAGCAAGCTTAAATATATTTCTCCCTCTCCTACCCCTTTTTCTGCACTTAATATCCAGCCTGATTAAAGGTTCTGGGGAACATATTTATTGACACAACAATTGGTCCTAAGAAAAGTGTATTTTGGTTATTGGTCCTAAAAAAAAACCCGGTATTTCACTAGTGTTGGTGGGTATTTTCCCCCCTTGTGTACCAACACAGCTATCTTATTTAATGAACCCCTGGACTAGATAAGAATATATTTTCTTCCAATAAGGGAATGAGGAGCTGGCAGGATTAGAGAAAAAGAAAAGAGGGGTGGGGAGAGGGTCTCCAGAGCCAACACACACTGCACAGGAGCCAGCAGCCACCTCTTTCTCACTATTCAGGAATATTTGGAAATGCCCACATTTGGCAGAAAAATGCAACCGTATATCCTGCGACTGGACTATTTCAAAGCCAGACGTGAAAGAGGTCTTACACCATTCAGAGGGCAGACAGAATACAGAAACATTTCTCTCTGCATTATTTCCATTAAGTACGAAAGCAAACAGCTTTACTCACGATTAGAAAGCATATCCCTGCTGCACCTCCAAAGGCAGCGCATGGCATTAATCTGCCTAGCGCAATGACGGAACAACAGGGAATTAAAAGGAAGGGATTACGGCGGCTGATCTGATATTTCTAATGAAACCATCAAGGTACTTTTCTATTAATGGTAAGTGGATGAAGCTCTTAACCTTTCGCCAACTTACTACTTGTGCCGTTCCAACTTTACTACTTTTCATTTAAAAATATACCGAATATTCATCAGCCCTCATGCTCCTATGGGGCTTTTCAAAGGCCTGTCACCAATATCACCTTCCAATGAGCTGCCAGAAGTAACTGATTTTGAAATAACACTTCTACATATATTTTTTCTTAGTTGCTTCGGGTTTCTATTGTTGTATGCAGTATTACATTACACTGGCTGGGGTACTGGAGGAGATCATTGCGGTAGACTGCCCAGAGAAAAGACAGCGTTGAATTACAATGACAGAAGCAGTAGATGCTTGAGGCAACCTAAGTCTGCTTTGATGGCCATGGAAGTAAAATGATTGACTTGCCATTTCTCGGTAGGGGAAGTCCTGGAGACTGGGGGCAGCGCCATGGGGGGCCCCAATTGGATAAATGTGACTAGACTTAACAGTCTTGCAACTTCTTCCTGGGCAAAAACACATGACCACTGTGGACACATTTTTTCCAAACGTCCTTGTTAACTGATGCCATCATAATCTACTCAGTCTTTGGAAAGTGGGTAACAAAAGCACAGTTGCATGTACTTAGGTGACACATCAGCTGCTGCCACAGCCATGCCATTTAAATTTAGTTGATTTACATATTTGATATGACTTCTAAATTATTAATCAGATTGGATAGTCTAAAAACCAGCAACATGGCTGTTTGTTGCTTTCTGGATGGATCACAGAACATTTTTAAACCTAAGACACCTCCTAGTTTTAATTCTAAAAAAACCCAGCAGCAGAATTCAAAATGTTGCCCTCTTCACAGGCACATGGGGGTATTCACTGTTTTCCATTCTGATCCACCATGCGTGAGCTTATTACCATCCTTGTCATTTTCAACGGAACGGCTGCAAAACATTTGTCTCCAAGGTTTCTTAAGGGTCATTTAATACAATTACCATGTGAGTGATGAGGACCAATTTCAGGAGCTCTGTTTGCTTTGCTAAACAAATGATCCTGAAGAGGTAGAAGATGGGAGAGAGGAAGAGAATTGCAGCGGTAGCTGTGCACTCTGTCTATCAAAGAGCCTACGCACATGCATCTTGCAGGCACACAGTCTCCCCTTACATGATTAAGAACTCTCCAGACCCTGAGCACAAGGAGAGAACCTAAAAATGAAAAACTTGACGATGCACAAACTCCTGGCAGCGTAGCTCATGAATGCATGGAGCTCGAGGGTGAGAGACCTGGCCGCACAACCTCTCTCCCCACCTCCTCTATTCCGTACCCCCAGCCTAGCCATCTTGTAAAGTGAATAATGGGGGTTATGATAAATTTGTAATTTGTGGTCCACGAGTAATTTCATTAATGCTCCGGTATCCAAGCAAGTGATTTCTCACCCCCTCCCCCCAGTACGCTGCTGATTACTGTATGCTGCTCAGGGATACAAATGCATTCTAAGCAGTCAAGTGGGTACTTCACAACCACATACTGAAAGGTTTCTGTGCCCAAAGACTCTGACCACATTGTTAGTAACCATGAGAATCAATCCAAAGGTGCTTGAGAGTTAAAATGACAGAAGCTCTGAAACAACTGCTAGATCACAGAACATAATTTTGCAAAACTTAAATGTACTTTGTAAAACAAGCCATACTGGGAATCAATCAATAGAGTAGAATATACCAAAGTAAAGCAAAACGAGGACTTGTTCGCATGCCAGAAACTGACAATGTAAAATGTAGTATAATGATCTAGGCATGGCTTTGAGCAAATTAGGGGGAAACTTAGTCAGCCCTGTCTCTGCATCCACCATTTGAATCCAGATATTATTACTATTATTATTATTGTTGTTGTTATTATTATCATCATCATCCTTAGCCATGGTTCCTCTATGTATTTGTGAAACAGCCTAGGGGGGTGGAACATGTCTGGCTGTCCAAGTTGGAATAGGGCCAATCAGGCCCCGATTGGCCCTGCTCCTGCAGCTCCCACCCTCTGTCCCTGGACTCTAGCCTCTTTGCTCTCAGACGTGCCTCAGTGCCTGGAGCCAGCAGCAGATAAGGGGAGAGGGCCCTGGATGAAGGGTTGTGGAGGGCCTGCTAAGAGGGTTTGCTAACGAGGGCCTCCTGGCCTGCTGACTGCCTGCTAAGGCACTCTGTCCCAGTCCTGCTAATGAGCTGACCAGCCCCCACCTGCCCCACTTGATCTGGCTGCAAGCTGTGGCCCAGAGCCACCATATGCTGCCTGTCAAGGCCCATTCTTAGGAATGGGCTTTGAAGCTAGTTATTATATTTAATTTATTCAATTTATATATCCTGCTGCTCCCAGGAAGCCATCTTGCGGTGGGTTACCGCCACACACACACACACAAAACATTAAAACAATAATATAACATTAAAACTCCATTAAATATCTTTCAGCGGCAACAGCACCAAGCCCCGTAATCACTAAACTGCATTCCAGTGTCCAAGGGGACCTTGAGTTGCCGGCCATCCACCACAGCAATGAACAGCATGGTGGGGAACTCTACTCAACTCTATTTCTTCTTCTTCTACTACTGCTTCTGGGAGGGTGGAAACCCATCAGATCTTCCTGGCCTGGCCTCAACTGTATACCTGGTGGAAGAGCTCTGTCTTACAGGCCCTACAGAACGCCCACAGTTCCCACAATTGTATTCAACAGTAGTGTTTCAACCACTAATGGTAAACTCACTTTGCATGGCACTATCTCCTTATGTACTTGTTTTGGTTTAATTTCAGCATAAAAGACAGCCATTTTATATCTTTAAAATATCATGGTTCACACTGCTGTTTAATTGAACCCTCAGTAGTGACATGCCCAGTCTAAACACTGTGTACTCTAACACAATGGTGTGCGTGGGTTATGAGCTTTTCAAAGTGTACTCTAAAATGCATCCACAACTACATCTCATACATTTTTAAATGTATTAAGAACAGCTGGGACTCTGGAGGACAGCTGCTTATCTTCACGGTCCAAAAGACACAGGCTAAATTTCATTTCAAAGCACCTTCTGTGATGATGATGGTGGGAAAGAAATACTTTCCTGCCATTGTTGCATCTGCACAAGACACATGTTTTAGATGGTCAGAGGTCTGTTGGGATCTGGCCCACAGGAGGAGGAGACTCACTGACTCATTGTGACCATTTTGCTCAACATTTTCTGCATGAAATTTTCTTGCATCCATACTGGCTTGGGTTCTACACTAGCAGTGACAGGATCAGATGGTGTCAGGGAGCCTACTTGTCCAGGCATTTGTGGCATATTTCAGCTTAGTCAGCCTGAAGATGAAAGCATCAGGCCTACCACCTGTCTCAATGACCTGCCTCCATGTTTGCTTAAATCTTCTGGGGGTGACTGGCTGGCTGGCTGAGTCCAATAAGGTAGTTAAGGACTCATAAGGAGAGGGGGTGGGTATCACAGCCTTGAAGCAGGCTGCAGTGCAAACACTAAAAAAAAATCTACTCTGGACCCAGGAGATCTGAAGAATTTTTGGTTGCTGGACAACTACACGGATTCCTAAAGGGATTGTTTAGATCTTTTCCAGTCTCGTTTCAGGCCTGGTGATGGGACTGAAGCAGCCTTGGTGGCCGTGGTGGATGACGTGTGCTAGGTAATGGACAAAGGGAGCACCACTCTGCTGATTCTCCTGGACCTCTCTGTGGTTTTCAACACCACTAATCATGTCATCCTTCTGAATCACCTTTCTGGGTTAGAACAGAAGCAGAAGCCCCACTGTTGAATGGAAGGTCTCATTTCAAGACGGAACATGTCACCCATTCTGGATGGGTTGAACTCTACTTGGAGGAACAGGTCCATAGTCTGGGGATGCCTGTGGACCCAGGCCTACTTCTGGATAAGCAAGTGGCAGCTGCGGCTAGGAGCGCCTTTCCCCAGCTTCAACTGTTTAGCCATCTGTGGACTTTTCTGGCCACTGTGTTGAAAGCTAAGGTAATATTTAACGATGTCTTGGCCACAATTTCAAGGCAGCTTACAGTTAAAATACACAATATGTGTAAAAGCTGTTGGATATATTCAGCATAATAATTATTCATAGAGCAGGACCAGACCATTAAGAAGCTGATAAAACCCTGGGTAAAATCCTGAGTAAAAAAGATGTGTTTTAGCCCAGCATTTAAAAGGAAGTAAAAGTATGTTGCCTAGATTACATTACTGCAATCCATTCTACATGAGGCTGCCCTTGACCAGTATTTGGAAACTTCAACTGGTACAGAATGCTGGATGCTGACTGGAATGGGTCACAGAGACTATATCACTCTATTACTGGCCTGTCTACATTGAGTCTGCCATGAAAACGCTAGAGGGCGTCACCCCAAGGGTCAGACATGACCCGGTGCTTGCACAGGGGATACCTTTACCTTCACCTTTACATTGGTTCCCATCTCTTTCTGGCCACAATTCGAGGTGTTGATCTTTAAAGCTCTATATGGCTGGGGACCAGCACTTTTGAAGTACTGCCTGAATCTACCCTACTGTTAATGTCATTTCTGAAGCCCAGCTTTCGGTGCCCCTGCCTTTTGAGATTAGCCATTCAAGTGCTCTTTTGGCCATGGCACCAAAATCATGGAACTCTTTCCCCATTTGTCTGTTCCCTTCAATGAGTAAAAGACCTTTTTCCCCCATCTGGCATTTATTCAATTTATTCCTTCCTGCCCTATGCTTTAATTACCATTTTAGGTGCTTTTAGTATGCACTTCAGTTCCGGTTTTGCTTTTATTGATTTTAAATATTTTATAATGTTTTTATTTTAATGATCAGCCACCTAAATGGTCCTCACTGAGCAGAAAGATGACATTTAAAAATTGTAAATAAACAAAGCCCCAATCTTAATGAGGAAGAAAAAGTGGAAATGTTCTCCTGCTTCCCACACAGACTGTCATGCTCACAGTTCACAACTCTTCTCAGAAAGTCTACTCAACTCAATAACAGGATGGACATCGCTCAGACTATAAAACACAATGCAAAATATTGTAGGAAAGGTTAGAAGAGTAGAAGGAAGAGTTGGGTTTTTTATCCTGCTTTTCTCCACCTTAAGACAGGGGTAGTCAACCTGTGGTCCTCCAGATGTTCATGTACTACAATTCCCATGAGCGTTTGCTGGCAGGGGCTCATGGGAATTGTAGTCAATGAACATCTGGAGGACCACAGGTTGACTTCCCCTGCCTTAAGAAGTCTCAAAGCAGCTTACAATCATATTCACTTTCTCTCCCCACAACAACAGGTAATGAGAATGAAAGAGTTCTGAGAGAACTGCAATGGGCCCAAGATCACCCAGCAAGCTTTATGTGGTAGAGTGGGAAATCCTAGCTGGTTCTCCAGATTAGAAACCCTCACTCTTAAACTCAAGAGCTCACTGGAGTTTTGTGTTGGGAGGGGGGAATTTAGACACAAAAAAATTAGCAGCACTGAGTTCTGATGTGAATCATGGCTGTCCTGCTATATGAGAGGTAAACTCTTCCCTAATGGCATTCTTACCAAGTAAAACTGGCTTCCCTGGGCTTTTGCCTGATAGGGAAATTAGTCAGGAGGACCACCTTTGGTACCTGGTGGTTTTCCCTGTCTGCTAAAAGCATAACAGTCATTCCAGTCCCAGATCACCTCTGCTCCATTGGGAGGCAACTGGGAAATCTGCAGGTGGTGCTGCATGCCCTCACATCTGAGTCCACCCCAGTGCCCCCCCTTCCTCCTCTACCACTGGCAGGGGTGGTGCAGGAGTGCCCTCAGCAATGTGGCTGGAAAGCACGCCCTCTGGTGAGCAGATGCATATGGTGGAAACGACAACCCCCTTCCCCTTCTGCCCTTCAGGGACCCTGTGCTCTGTGCAAGCATCGAGGCACCTGCAGATACCTGTGGAGCTGACCGCTCAATCCACCTCTCAAGTATTCAGTGCCTGGATCTGCTACCAGGAGTTGGTCCCTTTAAAAGGATGGGAGGTATGCTTCTGACAACAAGCAGAACTCCTGGGCCCATCCCTAGCCACGATAGACTCCAACCCCTTTCCAGTGGCCCAGATAATGCTGCCTTCAGATAATGCCTCCACGAACCACAGCAGCACAGTTGCTAGAGATGCTACCCCAAATTGAGCTAATTAAAAACAAATCACAAGTTGTGAATCTAAGCCAATAGCCATTCCTTTTAAAGTCTAGTGTGAAAAAGAGGTTAAAAAACTAATTTTTTCCACTCAGAAATGGTGAACATCTCCTTCGTCAATGGAGCATTGTAATATTATTGAAAAATACAATGAAAGTTCTCAGCAGACACAATTCTCAAGGTAAGGCACTATATCTACTCAGCCTCACTTGTGTGGCACAGTAAGAGCTAGGACCAGCTCATTCTCCCTCCCTCCTTGGATGGGGTGCTTTTCCAGGACTGTTTTCCCTCCCAGTATGGCCCAGCCCTACCCTTCTCTGCTCTTTCATGCACTGAACACAACTGAAGGCATTGTAGAAACCAGCCATCAAACTCCAGTTTTGCTATGGTATCTGAATAGTACTTGGTCAAATTGGCCTTCATTTCTGGTCCATAGTTATTCCATTCACCATGGTCTGTGGGATAGAAATAATCTACAAGTGGAACAGGTGCTTATATTTGGACATCATGGTAAACTGGAGCTCAGCTTAAGGCTTATGAAACCAAAGTGCAATATTTCATAGGGTTACCAACCTTAAGGTGACATCTGGAAGCTCTCCTAGAGTTGCACCTGATCTCTGGACTACAGAGATCAGTTCACTTGAAGGAAACGGTAGCTTTGGAAATCAAAGACTCTGGTATCATATCTTTGATGAACTCCTTCCTCCCCAAACTCCACCCCATAGCTCCAGGAATTTACCAAGCTGGAGTTCTGCATTTAAGGGACAAATGAGGAAGGGCTCAGACATGGCAACGATCCAAGCCTGTGGCTATCCCAAACAATCCTCCATTTACATCTGAAGTCTGAAAGCAGCCTCAATACTTCTAAAACCCTTTTTACCTTCTCAATAAATTAGGGAGTCATGGCCCTTTAACCATTTTCACTCTGTTGAGCTAATCACCTTTTCAGTATGCTGTTTTCTCTTCAGCATATTCTTCAGCTAGCAAGATTTATTATGTGTCCTGTATGTTTCATTAACTTAGTCCATGAGTTGCACGGGGAATACAACTAGACTAAAGTATGTGTGGCACAAGAGACACAGGAATGTTAAACAAAAAAAGGCATTCATTGCACACCAGACAGTGCACACAAAAAACACAAACCCCTAGGAGCTACCCATCACCCAAGTACTGGCAAAACGGCATGCTCAGTATTCATACAAATGAAGGAAGCTATTATCCTTTTCAGCTGCACTATGTCATAAGCAAAGTCATGAGAATTCCAGTGATCTGAGGTTTTGCCCTGGTAAGGAGCACTTCAAAGAGCATAAATAGTAACCTTTTAAGTGTTTGACTGGCAGCATCTGAATTATAATGAAACTAAAAGGATTAAGAACAACCTTCCTCCTTTTTTAGGGGTCACTGTCTCCTTTTTAAAAGCAAAGAACAATACTATTGCTTTATAATTCAGCTCCTTAATGTATATCTTACATTGGCTATTTAATATTTTATTTCAGAAAAAAACCTGAAAAGGTAATTTCTACAGTTATTTTAAAGGGAAGGTAAATGCAGATGGGAAATCTAATAGAAAGCAAAATAAGAAAATTCAGAAATCACATGCTTCTTGCAACTTGGCTTCCAAATAAAAGTGATGAAGGGTAGTTGCGTAAATTTGCCTTTAAAAAAGACATCTGTGTGATTAAAATTCAATGTGGCCACAGTGTCCAATACCATCAGGAGGAGTGTTTAGAATAATCTGAATATTTTGCATTTTCAACTCTTAGTGCATGTTTACCCAGCTCTAATTTCCATAACAGGATTTATTCTCAAAAAAGTGTACATGGGATTATCTTATTTTATTTTTATTTACTTCCTAAATAGGCTCCCTTTCTCACTAACACGCAAGGCAGATTATGACATAAAAAACAATTTGATCAGACTGCGCAAACATATCATAATACAGAAAGTGGATTACGAAGGCAGAAGTTAATACAGGAAAAGTTATGTGCTATATACAATACACTACAGTTCTAATCC
Organism: Paroedura picta; assembly: GCF_049243985.1. NCBI lineage: Eukaryota > Metazoa > Chordata > Lepidosauria > Squamata > Gekkonidae > Paroedura > Paroedura picta. Next base: position 65,783,111 of record NC_135378.1, read on the forward strand.
CTTTTCTAAATATCCTTTATAAAAATGCCCTCATGTCCATTACTGGGAATCAAACACACAAACTGCAAGAAAGGCTAGGGAATTTCTTAGTTACCTGCACCACAGAGGCCTTAGTGTTAAATCTTAGCCCAGGATATCATCAATTCATGAAATGCAGGTGGGATCAAAAGGGACACTATGCATTGCAGTTCAGTCACTATAGTGTCACTTCTGGCCAAATCTCCTGGGCTTGGCCCTTTGTAACTGCCATAAATATCCTGTTGCATTTTTCTTGATCTACCACAAAGACCTGGCTATGACCGTAGGAAATTGCTACTCCTTGTATTTTTGTCCAATAAATCTAGGGAGGCCATAACAATTACACATTGGCAATATCTGAGACACAAATCTGTAACATGTTCTACAGTTCCTTCTATTCTGTGCTTCCATTGCAATCCAAAAAATATCAGTTGGATGTGAGATTAATAGGAAATTAATTTCACACCTAATTGATAACATTTAAATTTCAAAGCAAAGTCAAAGCTTCCCATTTGTGCGCTTTTTCTCCCCCTGCTTAATCACACCTGGCCAAATAAAGCACACACATTGAAACCTGAGAGGTGCTTGATAATCCACGTTTTTCTAGCCAACTTGGGAACAAGAGGGTTATCAAGGACCAGAAGGATTATGATATGAACAACTTAAGGGCTGCAAATATGACAGGCCTAGAAGAGGATGCACTCACATGAATGCCAGCTGTAGAAGAAATGAGCCTATGCCTTGCATGTGAAAAATTAGCTTTCAGTTCAATGGAATAGGTCAGGGGTAGTCAAACTGCAGCCCTCCAGATGTCCATGGACTACAATTCCCAGGAGCCCCTGCCAGCAAATGCAAATGCTGGCAGGGGCTCCTGGGAATTGTAGTCCATGGACATCTGGAGGGCCGCAGTTTGACTACCCCTGGAATAGGTGTTTTAGCTTATGCAGTACAAATAGCTGCGTTACCTTGCTCTGCAGAAGAACCATAATGATATTAGCCTACTATTCTGTTCATGCAAAGAAACGTATAGCTTTGAAATAACAAAACTGCTAAATAAATTAAACAAAGCGGTTCAAAGTATTCATCACTTTAATACGAGGTATTTTAAGAGAACATTGTTTATGGTCACAGTTCAAATAATGTGTCATTTCATGTGACTGACTACTTCTTGTTTTGTTGCAGTTGTTTTTATAGGGACAGGGAGCCATTTACATGCACCTTATTAACAAGCAAATATGTTCCAGGATCTGCACGTGTAGCACCTGGCATTTTGCGTTGTTCTTAAAAGGCTAATTGGCAGCATAGCTACCATAGCTATTTTAATCTAGAGCCAGGTTGACCACATTGGCAAGCTTGTCAGCCACTTGGAGACCACAGTTGGCCATAGAGAGGCTTGTATGCTGAATGCGTAATGATTGTACCAATTCCTCTTCCAGAATGGCCAGCTCCCCAGCATCCTCTGTAACCCTTCCAGGTGTATACTCAGTGCATGCAGACAGACAGCAAGGTCTGAGGCTTTCACCATGACACGACCTGCTCATTACCAATGAAGAGTGAGTCCAGCGTGCACAGCAATATTGCAAGGGGTATTAAAATGTCCACGCTAGGGTTGCTAAGAAGATCATTTGGTGGTCTTTCTTTCTTCTCCCACAGGCACAATTATCACTGTGTAGTTAGGATGGCAAACCTCAAGATGGAATCTGGAGATCCCCCAGAAATCCAGCCTACAGAGATCAGTTCCCCTTGAGAAAATGTATGCTTTGTAGGTCAGGCTCTATGGCATTTCACCCCACTGAGGTCCCTAGACTCCACCCACAGATATCCTGGAGATTCCCATCCCAGGTCTGGCAACCCTATCCCCCATCCCCCCCTGGTGGCCAGTGGGGACCTTGTAACCCTAGGTGCAGATAAGATCATTAATGAGTAGTACTAATGGTAATGGAGCAAAACCTGCTCCATCCCCTGAGCATCATTCCTCAATTACAGTTTAAAATTCTGGGTTGAAAGATTAGAATTTGGAGGAGGAGCCTGGGAAGGGGGAGGGTTGTGGAGGGAAGCAACCTGGGCAGTGTACAAACCCATAGAGTCCACCCTCTGAAGCAGCAATTTTGTCCAGGGGAACTGATCTCTGTTGTCTGGAGTTTGTTTTGTAATCCTGGGAAAGCTCCAGGCCCCACCAGGAAACTGGCAACCATAGCTTCTGTTCAGGCAGACAGGGCCAACTTCCTCCAGAGGTGGATCAAAAAAGATAGGGGAAGTAAGTCCTGCAGCTCAAGTGCTGATTTAAAGCAAATGCAATCCATCTAGAAGCAGAAGCCCCATTATGCAAATCTGGTATCTAAGAAATGCATCTTTTTTTCTGAACTAGCTACATGGCAACATAAACCTGTGTAAACTTTCTGCTTCCCCAGATGTTTTGTGGCTTTTCTCAGACATTCCAGACAAATAAGACTGTGCCAAATTTACTTCTCAAAAGCAAGACTCTCTGCCGTTTTAAGTTAGCATCAAAGCTGGTTGTTGCCATTTGTTGTTAAATAATTACCTAATTACATCCGAAATATGGGTCTGCTATAGTATTGCTCTCATCCCATCATCATTCAATAGTAACATCTCAAATTAAATCTGTTCTAACTCGGCGGGGAGAGCCAGTAGCATCAGACCTCTGCAGATGATTACAAAGTCTGCAGATGATTTACAAAGAGACAATCCATAACTTGACTGTCATTGAGACATCGGAGTGGATGGGCTGTTTGCCCAGCATATTGAAATGACCCTGAAAAGTTTTTGGCTCAAACAGTGAGCACATTAGCATTAACTTAAATCCCTTGTCTTGTTTGTGCTACATGACTGCTTGCATTTGCTTTCCTATCAAGGATACTTGATGTTATCAGGGGAGTCTGAAATTTTAGACACAAGAGTTGAAACCCAAGGAAGAACAGCACCACCAGTCTTTTATGTTAACCACAGGTGGCTTGTCAGTAATGTCTGGATGCCCAGCTTGCTTTCTCATATATGCATTAAACGCTTCATCCCACTTGTAAAAATGCCATGTTCTGGAGGGAGTGTTGGATTGTGACCAGGGAAATCTCAAACCCGCAAAGCTCAGCTGGCAACCTTGTCCCAATTGAACACTCTCAAACCAGACTGAATTGTAGCTCTGTTACGAAGATGTTCTCAGATTTAGAGGGAAGGTCAAACTAAAAAAGGTAATAAATAATGCTATTTATATTAATAATAATGCAGAATATATATAGTATGTGCATTATATATACAGCATATTTAAAATGTGAAGGACAAATTGTGAAGGAAAGTAAGGAAATTTGGTTTGTTTTTAAAGTATGTTGTCAAACTCTTTTGTTGAAGTCCACGGATCAATATTAAAGACAGTTTTTCACATTTATTTCCCAGGGTTTTAGGGATGAACGCATACCTACAACTATATTGTCGGTGTACTTCAGGTTTGTGAAAACTGTGTGCACAACTGCAGGCTTTGTGCACAGCTGAAAACAGTTTCGTATTTTCCAGTGAGTCCTTCTAAACCAGAGAAATTTCTGTCGTTCATAACAAGTATTTGTGGCAGATGCACCTGTTAAAGGGCACTATCCAAAAAAACCTTGCCGTACTTACAACAGAAAACAGTGCATTCTTAATAGGCAATGTAGCCGTTTCCTGTTAGTACAAACATCAGTGAAGATTTACAGATTAATTCAAATCATTAAGAAATCAGAGGCTATGTTACTTTTCCATTACTACAGAAAGAAACAAGCAGCAGACGCATAATACCTGAAGTTCCATATACAGAACAGAACAGTATCCTTCCGTCTATGGAAACCAAAGATACAACAGTGTTTAGAATTTGTTTGCGGTCCATTTGCACACAGAAACTGTAAAACCACAAGTAATGCCCAGGCCAAAAATATAAGTTAAATGTAATTTCTAACATAATACTTGTAAGGAATTCTGAGAAGCAGAGGGGGGCCACAAAAGGTTTCACTGGATCCATATGCCTATCTTGCAATCCAAATGAGCTATTTTTGTGCAAGAAGCAAGCAACACTTACTAAAATCAAGGAAAGCAACGTTTTCTGAATTCTTCCAACAGACAGAGATAAGCCTAGATTAGCCCTGTAATTATACCGCACTTTGCAAACAAGCATTGCTTCCAAGTGGTTATTTATTGTGCTGTGTCAATGTCACTTGATGTGTACATTTAAATGTGTACACTTAAAAAGGTGGGTCAGGAATTGTATACTGTCTGCATAAATGCATGCAGGAGGAGACTGATTATAGTTGATCAAACCATGAAATAGCCCTGCCATAACAAAGATTATGCCTCCCCACAGCAACACCCTCAAGGACTATCTTACCTACCAAAAATTACATTCTTAGGATTCTTAATAGTTTTATAAGTTATTTCTGAGGAATTTTAGATTTTCTTCCATACATATTCTAAACAAACTTTCAGTACTGAAACACAAGATATTGGTAGACCTATGACAAACAAGACCTTTTTGAATAATCACACTATAGATCCATGGCAATTTGACCTTTACTCATAAACAGACATACAGTGCAATTCTAAGCCAGTTACTTCCTTCTATGTCCATCTAAAACATAAGAAATTCAAAAAGTCAATGGGTAAGATCATCAGGCTTAGTTTTCAGTGCAGGGGTTAACTTTGGAGAGATCGTAAGAAGAGCCCAGTTGTATCAGACCAAAAGTCCAGCTAGTCCAGCATCCTGTCTCACATAGTGGCCAACCAGTTACTCTGGACAGCCAGCAACAGGACACAGAGGCCAAGGCCTTCCTCTGATGCTGCCACCTTTCCTCTGACTGTGGAGGCTCCCCTCAGTGGGGCTCTCTCCCCTTTCCTGCTTCTTTTTCTCCTGCCCACCTTATTGAACCCACTATTCAATACCACCCACAAGCCAGAGTTCAAAGGTAATAGTGGAGTCTTATGATGCCTTTCGCAATAAGCCATTTGTTTTTTTAAAAAATTAATTGGACAGTTACTAAAACAGCATCCGTCCCCAAAAGCAACATGTCAGCTTTGTTTTTTATGAACCCCTAACCAAATTGCTTCTTTCTCCTCCCTTTCTTTGCATACCCCCTCTGGGATGGGAAACTGTTAGCCCTAATCCCAGGAGTAGCATTCATCTGCCTGTAAATCAGTATAGCTGATCAGCCCATAGCTCATAATACTCCGCAATTCTGTTAACTTGCACTTGTCCATGTCAGAATAAAGACTTACATGGGATGTTGTTGTTTGGTTGATGCACACTGATAAGCAGTGTAACACATAGGGCAGTGTGCTACAGTGCTCTCCATCTAAAATATTGCCCACTTCAATAAATTCTGCATTGGTATAACTATCCTCTATGAGAAGGCCTTAGCTAAGTAATTCAATGTCTTTCTCTCCTCCTTTTCATCATTTTATGGCATCACAAAGAAACTGTGTATAACCACATAAAGCTTGTTACTCCTGTTTGGTCCTTGAATCTCCTAAACATTTTCATTATGCTGTATGCCAATTTACTGCTCCCCCATATGCATGGACTGGTAACATCCACTTAATTGTATCTGAGGAAGTGTCCCTGCACACAGAGGCTTAATACCTTGAATGAAAGTGTCAATCCTAAAGGTGTCACTCAACTCAAACTTTGTTCTAATGCTGATTTTGGTGATTTAAAGGCCAAGTCCCCAGAGAAACCCAGAGGCAGAATTCCCCAAAGAGAAGTCTCCTTGAAGGCAATTTCAAAAATCATCTTCTGAGTACCAACAATACCCAGGAATAAAGACTGTGCTACATCAGCTCAAGGTGAGCCACCTGCAGATTGCACACTCACAATGGAAAGGGCAAGATACCATTCCCTGCTATAAGACATGAGACACTCCTAAGGAGCCTCACAGCCATCAAGTCCATGCCTCTCCCTGAAAGACAAAATAGCTACTCACTGCCAGCTCCGGCCGTTCTCCCTCTGCACCCTGAAACTTCCTGCGGAGAAAAGTCTTCAGGCTCTCTTGTGAACTGGGATCAGTGACAGCAGACTCTTCTGTGGCAGCTCTTTTACTATAACTCATGTGTTTGCTGCAGGCCAGTCCCTGCCAGCCACACAGTCCTGTATGATTGCCTCTTGAGCGAAACAGCGCCTCTTGAACGAAACACCAGCTTCTGGCAAGTCAGTGGTTCTGGCTTTGTTCAAATGCATTTACACTTGGCAGCCGGGAATTAGCAGCCGGTCTGAACGAGAATGCAGATCAGGTTGCTTCCTCTACCCAATGATTGCAGTTTTGGGAAGGGCAAATTATATGGCATAGACTGAACCTGATTTTATTTACTCACATTGAGAGAAAGAGACAGAGAGATGGAGGGAAGGAGAGTGTAGAGAATTTTAGGGACACATTCATTGTTTCCATGGAACGTTTAATTGTAAATAGTACTTTACAGCCTTGCCTAATTTATGCTATCACCCTTATACTGAAAGAGCTGACTGATCCAAGCCTATCTTACAGAGCTAGACGGCTGGTTTGGAACACGAGCCTTTCCCAAACTGAAGCAACAGGTTCAGTGTGGACCAAGGCTCCACAATGACCCCAGATATATGATTTGACGCTAAAAATGAGCCAAAGGGGAGGAGCAATTTAAACTGGAACACAAATGTTAGAGAAGAGGGACTCTCTTCCCCCCTGCATCACTTCCCCAATCTATTCCTTTGGTGAAAAACATAAGCACAGTGCAGATACCTTGCCCTTCCCCTTTTCCCATCAAGGCATAATTAATTTACAGCAACCCATAGAGTTTCAAGGCAAGAGTTGTTCAGAGGTTGTTTGTCATCACCTGCCTCCATATAGCAGCTTTGATCTCCTTGGTGGTCTCCCATCCAAGGTCTAACCAGGGTCATCTTTTCCCCCCGACTGGTGCGTAAAACTACTTGAGAGCAGTTTTGATCAGGGAAACCATGTGGAGTGGGTAAGGTAACTCTTCTTTCTCACCCACCTTAGCCCTACTCCATGAGCTTCTCCTCCATGGCTCACCATTCCAATGATGGAACTCTAGAATCTGTTTTTCTTTTTTCTTTTTTTACAAAGGATGTAGTTACATATTTACATCCCTCTCCTCCAAGGGACAGTAAGAGGCATACACAGTATACTTATGGATTTATTTTGCATCATGCATATCTAATAACTCTGTTTAAATATAACAATATCACATGTCATCATGGCATTTTTTCCCGCTTTTGGCTCCGCTTATTGATTAGATTCTCAAACTGAGCAGTGGTCACTTGTTTAATTATAACATTTCTTTCTCACATATTTGCTGAATAGGTGTCAAGATATATAAATAAAATATATAAATAGGCCATCCATCTAGAGAAATGGCAAAAGGGGTAGAACCCTGTCTGTTCTGTCATTCTAGTTTTATTCTTGTTCGAATACCCTTTGCATTAATGGGGATAAACTGTCAAAACAGTCTAAGCACAATCCTCAATAACAGTAAAAAAAACCCTGCATTTTAAATGCATTGGTTCCAATGATACACTTGCATCCCTCTCCTCCAAGAATCCATGGCAGTGTACATGGTTCCTGCATTCATTTTAATTTCACAACAACCCTGTTGAGTAAGCTCCCTGGGAACATGATGCCTCAAGGTTACCCAGGTAGCTGCACTACTGAGCAGAGATTCTCAACATAAGTCTTTATGGTCATGATCTGACCCTCTAACCACTATACTGCACTGGCTACTTATGCCTGGCTTCCCAGCAAGTAAAATTCCACCAAAGTTTATAAAAACACTTTTGAATAACTGGGCTTAGTCACAATGTCATCTCTATTCATATTAAAAGTATATCCATTTTAATAACAGCAGGATTGGAAGGTTTTGTGGAAAAATTCATCACACATCGCCAAGTGCCCTGGAGGGCATCCAAAACAACATTTGGATAATCAGGAATGTATGAGCAAACAAGCCTGCAATGAACTGGGGATATGGAAGAACAACACAGGGAGAATGTATCATTCTAGAGAGTTGGATGATAAAGGGTTGCAACAACTTCCAAATTGTGTTATATGGATTTCTTGATGTCCTCAGAAGCTTATTAAAGATTTCCTAAGCCCCATGTGGCAATGGCAGAGAAACCTCTGCGGAGAATAGCTTAAGCGACTACCACCATGCTTCCCAGCGCCCTGTGCAGCTGTGAAGAAGCCTAAAGTTCCTTGTAGGCACCCAAGACTGGGATGATATGGGCCAAAAGGGCCTGTCCTGTCTCCTCAGTGAACTGATACTCAGCCCCAGCTCTTGCTTCAAAATCCTCTGTAAGGTCTCTTGATTCAAAATGCTCAGGATGTGTTGGCAGTTTTCCCTGAAAACAGAAAACTTCAGAGGCACTGTTCAGGCTATGTCATTGAGAAGATAACACCCATTTTCCTCTTCCACTCACCATCTTTTCCTCAGTGCAGAAAACTAATTTTGCTTTGCCTCCACCTCAGTGGAACAAGAGGTGCTTGGGAAGAGCCCAGAGGACATCACCTTTGCATCCATGAAGCCACCTCTTTGAATGCAGTTGCCTAAGTCAGAGAAGGATGCTGGGCACAGAACCTTCTAACATTCTGAGGAACTCATCCCTGTTTTGTGATTGGCCCCAACTTTGCTCAGAACCCATTCTCATTATGGAGCCCACAGCTCATTCTCAACATTCCGAAAGTGCCCACAGGCTCACAAAGCTGGGGACCCTTTCATCTAGAAGTTCAACAGAAAGGATAAATAGAGGCCTGGAATCTAAATAATAAAGGAAGCCTGGATTAAAGGAAGCCTGGAATCTGTTCAAGATTTAATGAGCACTGAAAGCACTGAAAGCACTAGGTTGCAACCTTGCCCATCATTATACTGCATAAAAGCAAGTGCATTTATTTATTATGTATTTAGACAATTGATACCCCAGCTCTCCAGAATCTGCTCAAGGTGGCAACTTGTATGCAAAATTCCAACTTCAGGACCCAATTATACATGACAAGAAGGACTTGAGCCATTTTATGACATTTTTAGCACTGGGAATTTGTCCCACCTTAGCACTTGTCTGGTGTCAGGGCAAATTCCTGATTCCAGGTGTTGTTGCCAAGCTGGAGCTGCCTCAGGTCTCATGGACTTAGGCTCACATTTGCTCCAGGGCGAGGCCCTTTTTTACCCTGGGTGCCAATGGGGCCTATGTCAGGCCAGGGCCATGGGGAAGTGAAGAGAAAATTAGCCATAGAGAGCCACAAGATAAGGCAGAAATATGAAAATGTGCACATGGATCTCCAATCAAACATGTCTAATTCAAACTCTGTAACAAGCCAAAGACTGCTTAGATTTTTCACTTGTTTTAAATTGCCCTATGAAAAATAAAACTAACTGAAGGTTACTACAATGTATACATAAAGGTTGTGTTATTCTATTGACTGGCTTCCTAATGAATGAAATTAATAGTGAAAGATAGTTGTCAATCAGATCTGGAGTCTACACTTAAGTCTATATAACTTTCTTTAGAGACATGTAATCTACAAGTACTGAAAACTACAAGTGTTTCCAGAGGCAGAGCTGTCTGAGTATATAAACAAAAAGACCTACCCCAAGAAAAGCTTGGTGGAGAGTAAGGACTTATTTATTTTTAAAGGCTCATGTTATTAGTAAATGTGATGTATCACTTTCATGTGTGTTACCTGGACTTTTAAATTGATTTTTTTTTCTCTATGTTGAATGACTGGTCATACTCTCCTATGCCAATAAAGGTATCTGAATCTGACTGGTCATTCTTTGACAAAGGTATAACCTGAAGATGATATTAAGGCATCTGATAACATACGAACCAAAAAATGTGTCATTTGTTAAGGTACAATTACACTTTGAGAATGCAAAGTGTGCTCTTTGACACCAATAATTAAATCACTGCACTTATGCAGAGGGAAACACCAATTCACTCTGCCGTCTCTTTGTTTCACTGCAGCCTCCGAAAATTCAAGAATATACTTGCAGCAGTAAGAGCCACTGGGACAAAAATATCCCAGAGTCCTCAGAAGTAGGAGCTTGGCTGCCTCTTATGGCACTGTAGACCCAGACAGCGACAGGAGACTGGAATGTGATTGTATGCCAAGTCATTGGTGCCAGTATTCCCATTCTTCCAAGTTTAATTAATCTCCTGGGACTACAGAGGCCAAACTGTCACACCTGCACACAGACTGCGGTGGAGTGAGGTTTCTATGCTCTGAATGCTAGATGTTCCGAGGCTGATATATAGCCAATCCCTTTCGTTTGATAAAATTCCACTGATTACACGGAGCAGGCTCTGCAGCCCTTCTGTACAGGAAGAAAACATTTCAGCATTTGCATCATGAGTTAATTTTCCATACGTGCAGTTTTTGAAGCTTATGAAAAACAGGACCATAACTCATGAGTTTCTGTATTTCTGTACCAAAACACACACACACACACACACACACACACAAACCACAAAACTTCATCCAACAGTCTTGCAAATCTTGGAGCCTTTAATGGGATTGTCCTTGATGAGAGATATGAAGGCAAATTCATTTCCTGTTAGCCTGACTCACACTAATGGACTTTCAAAATACAGCCTTTCCACTCACTCTTAATGACTTGTTGCAATGGAGATGGGGAATCGGCACACAGCAATGCCATCTTCTGGCAGAGTTCCGGTGAGAAAGGGAGTTTGCTGAATACAACTAAAAGAAAGCCCCTTTTCTTTGGACACAGAAACTCAAGCAGCCACACAATAAATCTTGAGAGTTGCTTTTTCTTTTTCCACCCCGCAAACATAATGTTGGATTGTGATTGTTCAAAGAACTGAAATAAAACAGGGAAGGGGAACACACAGTCCTGAACAGGAACAGCAGACTCGCTTGAGTAGATGAATTCACCCTGAACGTGTTTGCAAGTGCGCAAGGTGCTGCCAATTTATATAGAAACCTTCACAATATTAAGCATGAGGGATAGAATCTTGTAAGGACGGCCCTCCCTGCCCTTACATCGTCAATAAGAGGGTGCATACAGGGTAGCTGAAGAGATCATTGTTCACGTCTATTCATATAAGGCCTGTGATTGTCCTCCAAGGGTAGCCTGAGCTTCATGTTGCCAACCCTTAGAAGCAGCCAATTACCTTGCGGCCCAGCAAGTTTCTTGCTGCAGAAGGGGGGGGGGAGAGGGAAGCGCGACCACCAGCATGCCGGCAACACAAACGCGCACATGTGGCAGTTTTGCGCATGCGTGTTTGTGCCCCCGCTGGGAGCGCAAACGCACATGCACGAAACTGCCACGCGTGTGCGTTTGCGCCCCTGCTGGGCGCAAACGCGTATGCGCGGCAGGTCCGTGCATGCGCATTTCCACGGGACTGCCACACATGTGCAGGGCCCCGGGTCGCCCTCTCCCCCCACCCCTTGGCAACGGGCCGCAACCTGAAAAAGTTTGCGGACTGCTGGGCTAGTGTATGCTGAGTTCAGCATGCTAATAAGCTTTCCAGGATGTGCTGAATGAATTCATCCAACTCCACACACACCAAGCCCTTGTTATACAACCTTCAGTGTATTCAGTGGAAATGTGTAAGCAGAAGATCGATTAGCAAATTCAGATTACCACCTTTGATATCAACAAAGAGATAAATACATATACTTCAGTCACCATCTCCAATGGCTTACATTTGGGACCCAAGGAAGACAGATGAGAAAGTCTCAAGGTTATTTAAAGTTAACTTCAAAAGCACTTAAATGGCACTTATTAAATAAAAATTTCAAAACACTTGTCATTAATGTCTGCTGCACCTCAAAACTCAAATTGTTTTATGAAGACTACTATTTTGAGAATGATAATTTTCTGCAGATCATTTTTCCTCCTGTTTTTCTTTTCAGCATAAAATCACCTTCTTTCCTACCCAAGAATGACCATGAACAACATCCACATGTGGACCTAGATGCCCTCTGCTGGCTCTTCTGGAGATAGCAGAATACTTTCTGACTCCCACTAACCTGCAACAAAGAATACCTACATCTACATCATCTGCTTCAGAGACCACTTTTTATCCAACATGATGTTATGGTTACTTTAAAATACTTTAAATGATACTTTAAAAAAATAATGCATTTCTAGGCATGCACAAGAAATAACTTTCCAATAGCACTAACAGTTTTGTGCTCTCCACTTGCACTCTGTATAGTGTCTGAGTAGGACTGGAGAGGACCCTGTTCAAATCCTTACTCTGCCATGTAAGCTTACTGGGGAACTTTCGGCCAGTCACACACTTTACCTCACATTGTTGCTGTGAAGTCAAGATGTGTCAGATCAGTAAATCAGTAGGAAGGACTATCTTTCTGTTGTCTTAGTTCTCTCAACATACAACTGGAACTGAGAATAATCAGTACAGAACCGGCTGCAGGAAAGGTCAACGTCCCTGTTTCACTCAAACCACGCTGGTGGTGGTAGAAAGTACCACCAAGTCACACCTAACTTATGGTGACTCCCCTGTAGGGTTTCAAGGCAAGAGATGTTTGGAGGTGGTTTGCCATTACCTGCCTCCACATCACAACCCTGGTAGTCCTTGGAAGTCTCCCACCCATTGTGCATCCAGGCCAATTCTGCTTAGCTTCTGGGACCTGATGAGATCAGGCTAGCCTGGGCTAACCACTTCCACAGTCAACCAGTTTTTATATTAAGGTCTACCTCATCATATCAGCCATAACCAATTCCAAAAGGCATATAAAGAGCCAGACAGAGCCACATCGTAGCACTATGCTAGACAAGCAGCACAAAGAGGAGGTTGAAGCAGTTGAGCATGGCAAAGGGTGCAGACAGGAGGGAAAACTTGGCCCACAGACATAACCACTCATGGATACTATCTGATGCTACCCCGCCTCAGAAAAAAACAAGGAGGTTCTGAACAAGCATGAACTTCCATTGGCTACTGAAATCCTAACCAGAGTTCCACCTTCCTAAATCCCTCAACATCAACAGATTCTGAGAATAACCCTGAACAGGTTTGTTTGCAGTCCTACCCTGGTCTATTCAGTGAGGTTTACTCACAGAAAGGGAACTTAAAGGCTACCCCAGCCTTTTTCAACCATTTGACCATGGAGATACCTCAAAAATATTTTGCAGGGTTTGGGGTACCAGGAATTGATGTCAGCTGGCCATGCCTCCCTGCCACACCTTCCGGAAGACAGAGGAACTTTAGGCAGCAAAGGTTTAAATGTCCACAGCCCTTCCCCTTCCCACCCCCTCCAGGACCATCACTGGCGACACTGGGAGGGGGTGGGCCAGCCTGCTCGAATAAGGGTAATTAAAAAAAAAATAAAACTCCTTTTTCTTCCACAGGGCAGGAGGGACCAGCCACCATTCTGAAAACTCCCATGAGGTAATACCATTGAGGGGTCTTCACAGTACCATGGTTTGAAAACCCTGAGCTACACTGTTAGAAGAATCAACTCTGCTTAGGATACCACTGTTAGTAAACCTTCTGGAAATGAACCGTGTAACACACCCTGGCAGAATCAGATGAGTACGGCATGTGAAGCTTGAATCAACATACAACATTTCCTCTAGCAAGTGCCAGCTAAATGAGATTAAAAAGCACTTAGAAGCAGATGGAATGGTCCCACTGCCCGACAGCAGTATGATACTTTTTCTGCCTGAGTCATCTCTTCGGAGGTATATAACAAATGAGATAACTTGTGTGGATGAGATCTAATATTAAACATGTGCCCCAAGTGTTCCATATGAGGTGGGTTTCGAAACTAACATACCTGCCTGACTTTGCTAGAATGTTCTGGGAAAGCACATAATATGTAACACTATTGGTCAAGTACATTAAAAGACTTCAAACATTTTTACACATGCAATGTTAGGAAGCAAAGACCACCTTATAACACTTCTCCTGAGAATGACTTCGAAGTCTGCATCCATCAGTAATCAGATCTCAGGACTCTATTATCAAACGAAGCATCAAAAAGAGATGTACTGATCTAAGTATTGACAACTCTCCATCCTTATTGGACCAATCTTGAATAGGTTCTCTGGCGAGGCAGCATAAAAACTGTTCTAAATAAATCTGTACACCTTTAAGTATTATGTTATTGCTTTACAGCAGCATACTTTTTAAAAAGAGTTCTTCCACCCCACACCCCTAAACTAGTGCCTGTTGCATTCCTGAATACTATGGGCTTGGCCTCTAGTTACATATAAATTGAGATTTTCTATTCTTCGGCTCCATCATCAACCAAAAGGGAAACTGCACCCAAGAACTCAGGAGACTGTATCTGAGGAAGGCAGCAATAAAGGATTTGGAAAACATCCTTCAATCATTCAGGACTACTATAAACCTCTCTTTTGCTTTAGAATGCATTGCAGAACCCAGGCAAAATTATCACTCAAGAGTATCTGTTGTTTAATATTGACATTAATACACAATACACAAACAGTATACATTTTAATATTGCAAACTAACACAAGTTTCCGCACTGGGTACTTCGCTGCTCCAGCTCCTGTGTGGGAGCACAAATCCGGGCTGGATGAAGTCACCAGGCCAAATATCCCCCCCCCCCCGTCAGGAGTCGGAAGAGGTGAGGCAACTTGCCCTGACTCAAACTCCCGCTTGCAGCCCAGCGCGAAGACTCCATTGCGGAAACGGATTCACAAACAAGTGGTAGCTCTCTTGAGAACTCTGTGCTCACTACCAGAATGTCAACAGTAGGTAAAGAAGTAAAGCAGAAAGTGCTAAAGGGGATTTCCTTTTTCTCTTTAGAGGCAAGAACCAATAGACATGTGCCAACCAAAGTGTCGTTAATAGGTTCTTAGTTAGAATGCACCGTAGAACCCAGGCAATATTATCACTCTGAGTATCTCTTGATTAATATTGGCATTAAATCAGAGCTAGTAATGACTCATATGGGAAAATAATATGTGCCAGCTCAAATAATACATCCTGTAACACAAAAAGAAAGATATCAACCCACTCAACTATGTCACTCCTAGCATTTTATAAACTACTTGTGAGTAATGTTTGTCCTTTATTTTCCGGTAATTTAACAATCACTTGAAAGTTCTGCTATTCCCTCCTCCACTTATTTTTGTAAGATTCCCCGTTTTCCAGTGTCAAATTTCATAAATACGCTAATGCTGAAACTGCATATTCAGCCAAACATTTGTTGCTTATCTTTGCTTAGACAACCAATTTTTTTCTAGATTTTTCTTGTTTGTCAAGACTCAAAGTAGTCCAGAATGCCTAAGAAGGTGGTGAGCTCCCTCTCACTGGTGATCTTTAAGGAGTACCTGGACAGCTATTTATAATGGATGCTTTAAGCGAGGGGTAGTCAACCTGTGGTCCTCCAGACCACAGGTTGACTACCCCTGCTTTAGGCAACCTCCTACATTGAGCAGGGGGTTCCAACTCTATGGTTCTATGATTTCTATGCCACCTTTCCAAATAACCTTTTCTTCACTAAAACAATGGGCCAGTACACCCATATGCCTTCATCCTTCAATAACTACAGCATCCAATGAAGGTTAACACATGTGAAGCAAGTGCAGATGAAAAATCATCACTGAACTTTCATATAACACTACCACTGAAAACCTCCATTCCCCTGCAAAACTGCAAACCATCGCATGCTGAACAATCAGTTCTACATATGACATAACTGTGTAGAGGCAACATACATACAAGGGGGATTAAGACACATGTTTGCTCCCCCTGCCCCAAGTTCAGCCTAATGCCGACACAGAGTTTGCACATATCCACCAACCACAAGTATACAAAACAGTGTGCTTTTTTTTTTAAGTTTTCCAGAACTCTTCTTCAGGTGTGTCTGGGGGTGATGACTGTAAAGGACTTTTCTCATCAGCATTCATGTGCATCCCTGTGCTCCAACCAAAAAGGCAAGTCGATACACATTGGTGCCTTTGATGACTGTCCTCAAAGTAAGATAAAACAAATGGCCTCTCTCCACTGGAATTACTAAGGACACACAATCTTTTTTGTATATCTGTGACACCAAGTGAGATTCACAGATCTCTTGTGAGGTAAGAGAAAAGAAATGCATTACTCTTTATTGTACTTAAGGTGAGGCATGAAATATGAAGTCACATCAAACCAAATGTCATAGATGTAACTTGTGCTGTGGGTGAAGAACCATCTTCACATCCTTACGCTAGTTCCTCTCAGCTGAATTCATACATTTCCACAGAAAATGAACACGAGGTGTTTACTGACTCCTTTCCTGCAAGGACTTCAGGGGGATGTAATTGTGTCTCTCATCTTCCATTTTTTCCTCACAATAACTATGTGAATTAGGTTGGGCTGATAGAGAATGCTTGACCCAAGAATATCCAACAAGTCTCATGGCAAATGGGGATTTGGACCTAGGTCTCTGAAGGACCATGGATCCTTTATAAGCAGTTCCTGTTTGCATGGGGCATCTGGGTTTTATGTGCCATTAAACTGAATTCATATTAGCAGACAGCTTTAGTGGACATGATTCCCTTCTCTCCCACAAACACATGGCCATGTCAACTGTAGATGGCTGTTATGAGAACTGGAGAACTTCATGTGTGTCTTTTTTTAAATTTTTATACTGCCCTCCCGCATGCATCACCTTTTTATCATGAAAAAGTAAAAGTGGAAGCGATATTCATCTTTTTTCTGGGGGGAAAGAGCCTTACCAAGTCTTATTAGATTATGTGCATATACATACATGCATCAAATTTCGTCCAAGTTAATTTTCATCTGTATTAGCTTTTCAGAAGAAAAGGTGCTGTTTCCTGGTAATTATCATAGCTCCATTTCTTTTCCAGCTGTGTACTCTTTCAAGACAGATACTCATACACAAGTGGATGCCTTATTTGGTGCTTAATCCTGGAACTAAGCAGGAATTTCTGAGCAATGCAGCATGAAGGGGTCACTCAGGTCCCACTAGAGCTTTCCTTTGCTCAGCAGAACAAGCAACTTGCATATTAAATACTGAAGAAGCAAACAAAACAAGAAAATGTAGGGGACCGGCAAGGACTTGCAAGGGCATCTAACTTTCTTCTTCTATTGAGGCTTTGAGACTCCTGGTAGAGAAAAGCAGCATATAAGAACCAACTCTTCTTCTTCTATACTATGTCATCCTTTCCTTCCCTAAAAGTCCCCATAGGCGCTCTCATTTATTTATTTGTTTGTTTGTTTGTTTGGATTTTTATGCTGCCCATTCTTTGCAGCTTTTGGCGGTTTACACTGAAACATTATCTAACTTTACATGGAACATATGAACAACTTTCAAAACATTATAACAGTTCAATACCTCATTATTTCCCAAAATCATCTTAATAATCTATAGGAACATTAAGTAGTATAAATAACAACAACATTGGGAGGTCAGTTATTGCAGTCATGGGAATAATATTTTCCTGCTTCATTTGTTCCTTCCCATCCTCCACCCAACCTACCTTTACCTGCCCCTCCCTAGCTATCACTCCTTTACTCCCGCTAGTAGATTTACCCATGAAATCTGTGGTCCAGTTGCAAGGTGGACTTGCATTCCCCTGTGCCTTTCATGTTCTATTTCCTTTTTCTTCCTCCTTGGAGCTCCCACGTCCTCACTTGTATTGCTTCCTTCTTGCCTTTGCATACATCAGCCAATTACCTTTTCCTCACCCACCTCATCTTCAGCTATATTTTTATTTCATTTGTATCCTGCCTTTCTTCACAACGGGAACCCCAAAGAGCCTACATCATTCTCCTCTCCTTTATTCTCTCAACTACCTATGAGATAGGTAAGGTTAAGAATGTGTGATTGGCCCAAGGTCACCAAGTGAACTTCTACAGCAGAGTGGAGGTTTGAACTCGCTCTCCCAGAGGCTTTTGTGAGGTTGCTGCTGTTGAACAGTAGCAAACAGCTGGGCTTGGGTGAGTCATGCACCATGGTATCAACTTACCCAGTGGTTGTTGCCAGACCTGGCTCCAATCAATCCACTCTCAAAGACCAAAACAGTTTTTTAAAAGGTCTCTGCCCCCTTCCCCCGCCCTTTTTCTTGTAGTAACCAAAGGACAATACAATTGTGGTTGCCTAAAAATGACCACTGAGACCACTCATTTCTTAAAACTGCAAGGACTGCTTCTATTATCTGGGGTGATTAGATCTCACCCCCCCCCTTTTTTTTTTTAAGATTTCAGATATTTCTGCAAACTTGGGCTTCTCTCTGATTTGTAGAAAGATCTCATTGGTCTGTTCATGGCTCCAGTCTCTGCATTTAAGCATCCCTCAAGGAACTTGCAGGAAAGGGACATCCCATTCATCTTCCTTCCTTCATCGCTCCCCTCTCCCCCACCATTTCTCCACTGTCACTCCTCCACTTTCTGTCTCCCTCCAACCTGCCCCTTCCAATCGAGTGCTCTGTCCCACTACTCAGGACCAACCCTTTGTCCTTCTATCTTCTGTTCTGAGGGGAATGATGACATTGATAGACGGCTTCTGCCCTTCCCTCCCTTTCTCCTGCTTCCATCCAGCCAGTGAAGTGATGTTTGCCAGGGACTAATAAGAGGGTTTTTTTCACTACATTAGTGAACGAGGGTGTTTGAGAACAGCAGTGGCTCCCCCTCATCTTTCTTCTCTACTTGCCTGTGTCTTCCATAGTGGTTCTGCCATGATTACATCACCATCATTGACTGAGGTGGGACGAGCCACAGCTCCTGCTCTTAACCGTGCCTCCAAAGGTGGGCCACCTGCCTGAAATTCATCTAAAGGGGAATAAGAACAACAATAGCTGCAGGCAGCCTCCTTGTCGTCTTCCTCCTTGTTGTCCCCAGCAGCAGTGGCCTGGCAGCATGAGATCATTTTGCTTCTCCTCCTGCCTCCCCTCCTCCTCCTGAGCCTGCCTGGATTCAGAGAACAGTGGTCTGTTCTCTCTTTGGGTTTTTTGTTTCTTTTTTCTCCAAGTCTGGGGAGGTATCCCCAAATTTGGACAAAAGCCTCCATCTTGTCAATGAGATCTTAATCCATTAATTTAGATATGTGGCTACAGATAAATAACTCCCAAAGCAATGACTGATCCTGCGAGAAGCTGTATTCACTAATATGATTGGAGGATGAACAACAAGGTCCCACCTTTGAATCCGTTCTAACATAGGCATCAATCACAGGACTGAAAAGATCCTTAAGGTCACCTACTCTGGCTCTGTATCCTCCACATAGTAACTTTCTTATGGACAAATTCATGTCCTCCAGAATTCTAAAGTGATAGAAAGAGACACACGAGCTAAGAGTGCATCACAGCAGAGCTGCTGGCAAAGGAGAGAGAGGAAATTAGTAGATCAATCAAGATGGCTGGGGCAAGGGAGCCAAACTGCATGGCATCAAGAAACAAAAATATATTAAGATGTTCTTCAAAACACCCAGTTGGGCTGTTTGCATTGCTACTTAATGAGACTTAATAGGCAGAAATAAGAGCTAAGAGGCCAGACGCCTTTCCACAGGTCACAAGTAAACGCTCTGTTTATCAGCAGCGGCCAAGGAAATCACACACAAAACACACACATGAAACCACACAAAGGACAAGAGGCCAGTCTATTATACGCTGAGCCCTAGAATTAGCCAGCATAACTGGAATCAAAGGGTTAACACAGCACACACTCATCTCAAACGTTTTGCAGCCGCTTTTTTTGATGAATGAATCTTTTGTTGCTTAAACAAAGATTCCTTTAGTATCCAAGTCTCAAGTCATTGCCCCATTGTACTCCTTAGACTCTATGGGAGCAATTAAGACAGGCAGATAAAACCAAAATACTTTACAACCACGCAGACTATTTAAAAAAAACTGTACAAGGAGATGCAATGAGAGATACTTTATGAAAAGTTCTGAGACTGCACAGAGCCACCGTGGTCAGAATCTTTTTCTTGCCTTTTCTTTTTTGGCTGTACTGGGAATCTCAGCAGCGACGTATGACTCAACCGAAACTTTGATTTCATTACCAACAACAACAAAATGTGGAACAGTCACACATATTCAGTCCCAGCAGCTGGGTGGAAAAATAAACACATTATTTCAAAGTGTTACCAGACAATTCACTGCAAATCCTTCTTCTTGGTTCTTGCAAACAGTTCATCTTTCACGAAACAATTCTTGTGATCCAAAGCAGCTGAATGGGGCCCTGCGATCCATAATTCTACAGGAGTCACTACAGGAGAACTACTGAAAATCCCCTAAGATTGGAAGCAATGTGAAGTTTCCATGTGAAGCCCAGGAGGCCCAATGGTGGACCTGCAATTCTCTTTTATGTTGCAAGTCACTTAGAATCATAGAATCATAGAGTTGGAAGGGGCCACACAGGCCATCTAGTCCAACCCCTTGCTCAACAGGGAACGAAACAGAAATGCTAATAAAAAACTAAAGCATACTCCAAACAGAAGCCCCAGAGAAAGTTTACAGGCTGCTCCTACTATCTCCAGTATAGCTCTGGTACAGCTCCGGAATACCTCTACTGGTAAACACCCTAATCAGTTCTTTTACTCAGAAATTGATTGTTTTGCCTTCAAAAGCAAAACTGCAAGACAAGCCAATGCAAATATACATCTCTGGAATGTTCCCATGTCTCCCTCCAAGTTCTCTTCCATGGCACATTAGCCTGAGACCTTCAGCTCAGGTGCCAGTGACTGCTCTTCTCCCTCCTGTGTTTGCCATGCTAACTCTAGTTTTACCTCTAGTAACCAAAGCATTTTGCTCCTTATTATCTGCTTCTTCTAATGAATGTACCATTCTAGCATCACTGCTGGTGCCCAGAAAGTCAAGAGATTTCTGTTTTTAAACAAAGAGTCACTGAAAGCTAGGCCATCAAATCTCTGGATGCCACCAAGATGAATACAGGGGTAGGGTCATAGGGAAAGGGGAATGACAGAGCCTAGGCTTTCCATGTAGAAGATCTCATGTTCAATTCTCAGCATCTCTCATGAGAAATTACCAGGTTACAGCAAGTGAAAGGCCTTCCTCTACCTTGGAGAGCTACTGCCAGTCGGAACTGATAATAATACTGAGTAGGTCAGAATATGACTCAGCCAGAGGCCCAGTTATGGCCAGACATTGGAGTGGAAGCCCAGAGCCTGGACCCAGAAGGTCAGCAGGGCTCCCCACTGCAAAGCCTAACATTGGCAGCTTTGAACAGAGCTTTCCCACAGAGATATGTCCTAGTTTGTTTGGGTGTTTGGTTTTTACAAAGCCAGCAGCAGGTACAGCAGCAGTTTTCAAATGCTCCTCTCCGGAGTCGCCTGCAAGTTCAGTCGCCAGCAGTTCAGCTGGCTGGCTGGCTCTTTCCCTCTCCTGCTGTCACCCACCCTCAATCCCATCAGCCTCTTCTTCCTCCAGAAACACTTGACCGGAGCTGAATGGAAAAAGTAAATGTCAAACTTTCCCTACCCAGCACTGCAAGGGTGTATATTTTCAACCTGTTTCCTTAACTGAAACCTCCCCCTGATGTTAATTCTGATAGGAGAGAAAAAGAAAGAAACTTCATCATTCAGAATTAATACAATTTAAGAAAGCCAGTGTGTATGGTAGGGGAAGAATCCTCTCCTTCACTTTTCTGTACTCTACCAGTTTCTTACAAAGACAATACATAATATTGCCATTTACTAAAGATAATGAGAGGAAGGGTTGCTATTTTAGTACTCCAGCTTCCCTCTGAAAAACTATCCCTCTTTAATTAATGTAGTTGTGAGTTCCTGCATTGTGCAGGGGGTTGAACTAGATGACCCTGGAGGTCCCTTCCAACTCTATGATTCTATTAATGTCAGGAGAGGAAACAGTTAAATAATTCATCTCCTTCCTTATAGTAACGATTGAAAAAGAAAACAAACCTAGTTTTAAATGAACACGGGGGGGGGGGGTAAGGTTTGACTCTTAAGAGTGGTTTAAAATTGTTGCCCCCATCTTCCTCATCGTTCTTGTAGCCATAAGATGCTTGATGATACTCCTGTCAGCTAATAGCTGTATCTTTTCTTCCTGTACATGTAGTCTTTAGCAAGGACACAACTGTACAAACAGCAGGGAGTATCCTGCCCTAATGCAGTATGTCTCATTCTGTGGTTTGTCATACATTTCTGGTTGTTCAAATTACAGTGTGAATTGTCAACATTTGTGTGTTGCAAGCTTTTAAGTTGTCAGAGTTACAAAGTCTAACCACTACACCACCAGGGCTTAAATGCGAAACACACATCTTCTCTCATAGTAGACGAGGTTGTGCTTTATTTGGTAACTGCATGCACCGCACAGGTGCAACTGCAGTCCAGCATGTTATGAAATAACTTCTGAGTAATAATTGTCATACTATCTGTTTATATTGTTTGGTATGCCAATAAAGGTACTGCTGTCATTACTTGAGGAAGAAAAAGTTGAAGTTCATCAGGCATTCTTGCAAGGATCAATTCAACTTCTATCTTAGATGATGTCATACTTATTTTTTTCCTCATTTCTCTCAGTGAATGACTCAAGATAACTCAAGTTAACTTCAGAAGTTAGCTTATTTCAAGCTACTTGCCCTGCTAGCATTGATGCATTAATAAACCTCATCTGATGATATCACACTTCCAAAGAATATTTTGCTTGATGTGTATTATGTCTTTTCTAGAATAATCTCTGTGTGTTTTTCTTAAATAACATTTTGTGATCTTGCCCGCTAGTTTTAATAGGCCTTAGGACATGTACACAGGGATACTGCACTAAAGTGAAAGGATTAGACTTAATGTGTGTGTATTATTAGATCAACTCTCATTGTATTTAGCATCAAGTCTATTATATATATATATAATAGACAACTATTACATTAATATAATTGCTCGTGTTATTTCTGCATCACCCACAATGCATTATTTGTGGCTAATCCTGACACCATTACTTCATTCTTCACAGTTTATATTGTCACTTCCACCTCCAGAAAAGAACACAGTCACCCACTAAATGCAGTGTTCCAGGGTCCCTTCTGCTTTGGTAAGAGGGTGTTCAGCCGACTGTATCAAAGCCAAATGAGACATGACAGATTTCTGTGCTACTTCCCTCATTGATATATCCCCACCACCATCACCACCTGGAAGCAGCCTTCTCAGACTGCCCTTCTGAAAGGAGAAAGACAGGCTTGCTTAACCCTTTTTATACCAATAACTAATGCATACCTGAGAAGCTGCTATTAAGCCCACACAAAAAGAAAGACCTGTTTTCTTTTCACCTACATGTAGGAAAGCAGCTTCAGGCCTTGATCAATTACAGCCATTTAAGGCTGCTTTTCATTTTCAGAAGAAGAAGCATCACATATACCAGGGAACAGAGACATGGAACTACGTGTCACACTTAGGTTGGCCCTAATATCTAATAATTAATCCAAAGGCAGCACGACTTAACAGGCTAAGTGACTATTTTTATCTGTGTATTTGCTAGCCAGTGTCTCTTTTGAACTGCACAGTCAGCTCAAATCCCAGCACTATGCTGCTCTTCCTTAACTTTCAATTGCCCTGTGAATGACAGCTCTTGTACCACTAATGAATTAGGCAGCCTGCAAGAACATGATTTAGAGAATACCTAATAAGAAAGCACGTTCTGCACCCAGCCTGAAGAACATTCAGATTAAGATTCTGTTGGGCAACGGGAATGCCCCACTTCCCAGCTTGGTATGACCCAGCCTATTTCCACACGGACTGCGATGGGTTCAATGCTGTTGTGGGGGGGGAGGAGAGTTCCTGCTTCTGCAGGTGCA
The DNA here is from genome assembly GCF_049243985.1 of Paroedura picta. Classification (NCBI taxonomy): domain Eukaryota; kingdom Metazoa; phylum Chordata; class Lepidosauria; order Squamata; family Gekkonidae; genus Paroedura; species Paroedura picta. The sequence continues at coordinate 65,806,878 of NC_135378.1, forward strand.
TTTTTGCACCTCCCAGTTTCCCTGGCTTTTCTCTGATCTTGCTCTAGCCTGCTTTGCTGTGATGTTTTGGGAAAGGTCATAGTAAAGACTGGATAGTTGCCGCTGGATGGAAAACTTCAGATTTTTCATTTCATGTGCTATTTATTTATTTATTTATTTAAATGTATAGGCCACCCCTCTTGAGCCTGTCATTTCAGGGCTGTATACAACATTATAGAGTAAAACACAGACATCTAAAATGTGATTAAAACTACTAAAAACCTAACATTAGATCTCCCACATTAGATTTTCCCCCCTTCTTGCCATTTTTTTCTCTTCTGGCTTTGAAAAAACAAAACAAAACAGAGAGCTTTGGGTCACTGCCGACCAAATGACTGGCTTGCAAAGAACCACGTTTATCGCATGGAGCGACATCACAGCTATGCGCTCTCATCCTAGTCACAAACAGGCTTTCTTGCATCTCTGGGCTTGAAAACATCTTCTTGTGCATAATCCAAACTCCCTCCTTTTATTGGAAGCTGAAATCAAACAGCATGTCCTCTCCAAAGCAGACTCATCCTGTCCTTCCTCTACCCCTTCAGTGCAGGAGTTTTTTCAGAAAAGCTCTGAAGACATTTATTAATGTCTTCAGGCAGTGCCATTGGCCCCACATTTGCTTTGTTGTGATGGTCTTGGAAAGATTGCAGCAAGAACAGGGTGGTAGGCATATGGAAAAGGATGCATCTTCCCAGTCCCACCCACAGCAGCATTATTTCCCTGCTGCAAGGGCCCGTGATGGTTACCTCAAAACATTCTTTCCTTCTCAGATTTTAAATTGCAAACCTCACATGACTTCCTCATGAATAAACATTCTCAGGGCAGAGGATGTTCCTGGCTGCTGTGGGCCCCAGAGGGCCAGCAGGGGGCTGTTTCTGAGCCTCCCACAGCCCCCATACCCAAAGGCACACAGGGGTTGCACCAGGAGGTGGCTCGCTCCACACACCCACATCCACCAAACTGAAAGAGTCCAGGAGGCCAGGGCAACTTACTGGGACTTCTATTCTGAAACTGGCAGGAAGTTGGAGGTGAAGAACTGATCCCTTAACAGCTGTTCCTAGCTGAGAGCTCCCTCCTGATTGGGGCTAAACTACCAGGGCAGGCCTTTCCTGACTGAAGGCCATCTCCCATTGGGGGAATATTTTTGATGTGGCCAATCAGGTTGGAAGTAAATTGGCTGCATGCAATTTGACCTGATTGACCCTCATTGGCAGGGTGCAATTTGCACTGATTTGCCCTCATTGGCAGAGTGCTCTCTCTATTGGTGGCATGCCCCCCGGGAGGGCCAATCAGGTAGGGAGTGAGTTGTCTGTTTGAGCTTTATGATGTTTAATAATAATGATTCTTAAATGCTGAAGTTCATTTCCTGAAGTGCATTTTTACAAGAGGCAGTTTTTATTCCTTTTGATGCTGTGACCATGATTTGCAGGGGGCATTCGATCTTCAAAATGGATGGTTCCTCTCCAGCCAGATACGAAGGTGGCTTTGGCAGCTGGTTAAGTTTGTGATGTTCGTCAGTTTATAAAGCAAAACAATTGATGAGTCACCATGAGCCAGATTCAGCATCTGCAGAAGTAGTCCCTAGCAGAGCAGAAGGCAACAGACAGAGGAAACTGTCAAAGAAAAACACAGCATGGTGAATCTGAGTGGAAAACTTGCCAGTTACCAGGACATCAGCAAGGATTTGAGGCTAGTATAACCCTAATATGTTTACAGAAGACTCTCAGCCGTCTGAAGCTCTGGGCTAGCTCAATATCCAAGGAAATAGTGTCTGCCAGCCCAATATGCCGCTGGTTCACATCCTTGAAGATATACTGCTATTTTAATTGATGTCATAACCCCTACTGAATTATGCTTTTACTTTAATTTGGAGTGAGGAAACTGGAGGTGGGGTCAGAAGCTAAATGACATGAAATAAACACATTTTCCAAAGCTTTTTTTTTTGGGGGGGGGGGATTACTGTGAATCTGCAATAAGAAGATATTTAAATGCCCACCAGTCAGTCATATCTTTGAAATCTACTTGTATGTGTTTCTACTATCTAGCCCTGATGATAATTAATCTGCATTTGTTCATAACCTGTGCATTGTCAGACCCCATATCCGTAGGCATAGGTTCCGGAGTGAAGGGAAATTAACATTCTTCCTAGCACCACGTAGGTCTGTAAAACCCTTCTCTACTTTTATACAGTGTTAAAAGAAGAGGCATAATTCACATTAACAAAAATTCTCAGGCTCTTGTTCTTCCCTCCCTGCTGTCCTTACATGCTACTCAGAAATGAATAATTTTCACTTTGGCGGGGTACAAAATACCTCTGAAACCACACATGTGGTTTGTTCTCTTCTCTCGACAAACCAGAATTCCAAACCGTGGCTTAATCGCAGCACGGTGCAGTGGTTGGAGTAATGATGAGAGTTAGATCCCTACTCTGCCATGGAAACTTGCTTCGTGACTTTGAGCCAATCATAGACTCTCAGCCTAGCCTACTTCACAGGGTTGTTCGGAGGGTAAAATGAGGAATGGAAAACAATATAAGCCACTTTGATTCGCACTGGGAAGAAAGGTAGAGTAGAAAGAAGTAAACATATGTCCGTAGGTTAGAGAAGTCATATTTTGTGATTCAAATGTTACTATTAAATTCTGTGCTCTGTGTAACCGGTGGAGGAAGCATGGAAACATAGGGTCATCCAGGCTTTATACAATTAGCAAAATCAAAAAAGACTTCTTACAGACTTTAGGGGAAGTTCCCCTGTGTGTTTGTGTGTGTTAGAAAACGACAGCATATCAGGAACAAAGGTTTCCCCTGCCCCAGACACAGGTGGCTCATGTTCCCTAAGGGACAAACTAAACATGTAATCTCTAAGGTAGCCTCCCAGAGTTTCCTCTTGACTCTCGTCTCCCTTACGATAGTAGAACTTGGGAATCACTTGATGAAATTAATAGGCAATAAATTCAAGACAGAGGAATGGACTTCACACAATTCATATTTAAAGTGATGACCACTAGCACAGACTGCTTCTGTCAAACTACGGCCCTCCAGATGTCCATGGACTACAATTCCCATGAGCCCCTGCCAGAATCCATGGGAATTGTAGTCCATTGACATCTGGAGGGCCGCAGTTTGACTACCCCTGGCTTAGACAGATTCAGAGGTCTCTCAAAGGCTATTATCCGTGATAACAAAAGTGAAACCTCCATGTTTAGAGATGGTAGAGCACTTAATAGCAGTTCCCAGGATACTGACAGGGAAGGGCTGTTATATTCTTGTTCTCCTTTTCAGCTTCCGGGGGGGGGGGGGGGGTATGTAACTGGCCACTGTTGGAAACAGGATCCAGAATTAGATGGGACCATCTAGGCAGCACCAGCAGGAAACCTCTGTTGTGCTTACTGCCTCTATTCTGGCCCTTATCCTCATGAGATGGAAATGAGATCCAGCAGCAGTCTTTGAATTTTGAGCTTATATTCTCTCTACAGCTTGGGGATCAGGAAATTAATTCAGAAAACACTCTTGTTCATTTTCTTCTGTTTTAGAATTATGCTCAGTTTGAAGTTTATTTTTTTCTCTTCCATCATCCAGTTCCCAGCTGATTTTCAGACAAGGAGTGCCAAAATGCTTCTTATAATGTTTTTGACCAGAGCCAAGAAAAAAATGCCTAGAAATTCCTTCTGGTGTTCAGTTAATTTGATCATCTAACTACCTGGACTACACAATGGTATATTACCTACAACTCCTCTGTAATATGTTCATGAGCAGTAGATGTTCATATATTTACACAGTTCTGTGGTTTTCAAAATTCTGACATTAAAACCCAACAATGACACCTTTTAACTGAATGCTAGCAGCACTTGAGAACTTAACAGGACATCTGTTCCTTGTCTAGGCTTCCATAGCATTCAAAATATGTCTGCATATCCAGGCAGATACTTCTTAGCAGCCTGAAGTTGGCAGTACGTGTATTTTGCTAGGCTGGATAACGATCAGGCCATGTGGACAAACAATTCTGGCAAATACTTAAATATATATGTATGTAAATTAATGCACCAAATAGTGCCAGTTATGCTTTTTTTGTGGAAAGGAAATATATGCAGAAGAATGCCAGGAATGAAGGTCCTTGGGGAAAGTGCTGAGATAAGTGTGTGGATTTATGGAATGGTTAGACCATCCATTAAAAAACAGCTGTTTACTGATGTTTATTCTATAAAGGTAAAGGTATCCCCTGTGCAAGCACCGAGTCATGTCTGACCCTTGGGGTGACGCCCTCTAGCGTTTTCATGGCAGACTCAATACGGGGTGGTTTGCCAGTGCCTTCCCCAGTCATTACCGTTTTACCCCCCCCCCCAGCAGAAAGCTGGGTACTCATTTTACCGACCTCGGAAGGATGGAAGGCTGAGTCAACCTTGAGCCGGCTGCTGGGATCGAACTCCCAGCCTCATGGGTAGAGCTTTCAGATGGCTGCCTTACCACTCTGCGCCACAAGAGGATCATATTATTTTATAGTTTAATACAATTATGTGTCTGAAATCCTGACCTGGAAGAAAACTGTTATCAGATTGGTTTCAAAAGGCAGAGCATCACTTCTAATATCTACACTTTTATTACATAAACACATACAAACTATTAACAAATCCATGTGTTAACTGTCAGAGGCCTAATAGATTTTGCAGCATTCTTCTTTCTGCAGCAGACAAATTTGTTTTAGATAATGTAATGGACGTCACTGGAAACCACATTCACCAGATTGCAAATCACATAACTGGACGTTGGCTTTGCCCATGACACAGACTACGAACAACAAGGAAAAGCTCCAAAGGAAGTAAGACAACAGAAAGGCAGACTTGCGTGGAGGATCTCATTACGATGGACAGAATAAAATCCATCAACAATATGAATCAGGACATAATTCACCCTGCATAAAACATCAACAACACAAAACAAGACTGGACATAGGAAGTCTGGATTTGTTTTCAGGTGGCTCAAAATGTCAATGTAACACCATCAGTCTTTGTATCATCAGCATCTTTTTCACTCTCTCAGTTAAGTCTCCTTTCGGTGACGCTGCAGCTCAGCCTACTTGCAGAGAATAAAAATGACATTTCCCTTCCATGTTCAGTTCCCACTCTGTTTACTCAAGTCCAAACACAGGCTGAGTTTGTAACCAAGGAAAGTGCACCCGGGTCTGCAGAGTCACCCCTCGCTATCTTCATGCCAGAGAAGGGCATGGAAATAGCACAGCCAATGAATGGTAACACTCCCTCCTCCACACTACCCAGACAACCATCAGTAATGTCCTGCTGTTTCTGTGACACTCCTGCCATCTTCGCATGTACACACAAGAAAACAGAACCCTTGCCTACCCAAATGGCAGCAGGTGGCATTCCCCTCCATGGTCCATAGCACAAAGTGCAACCTGCATTCCTCACTAACACAATGACCATGGAGCATGTCTGTGCATACCAGGTGGTGTTTATGTCTGTCAAACAGTAAACCACATTTGTGCCTGCAGCCTGTAGTCACCATGCAGTCATTCCAGATGTTTTGGATCTCTGGGAGATGTATTTTATGCCTCAATTGCCCTTGTGGTCTTTTCATCTATGAGAGATGTTAATTTGTTTCAGTGCTGGGTGCATGGATTAAGTTATCTGTGTGGTGGAAACGAGGTAATTACACATGATGTCAGAGTGAAGTATGCGTTTTACAGAAAGAGGGAGCTGCTCCCTTCATGTGGAAAACAAACTGTTCACGGCAGCATTGGATGTATGGCCAGACAGTGCCAAAGTGTGCGAGTGCGAACATGGAACTTGTACAGGATGTTGTGTGTTCCCTGTACTGTGCAGTACATACATCTAATGCGGAATCAGGCATTATTTGCAACAACGTAGTTGTGGTATTTAGCGCATGTGATGCTGCATACAGCTTCTGCAGGGCTTGGCTCTTGCGCTGCATTGTGGTTGTGGCTCAATGTGCACCGGTCACTTTAGCCATAGGTAGTCATTCCTCTGCTGAAGGAGAACATGGCACGCCAGTGTGTCTGGGCAGGCCATGGGCTATGCCAAGCCCAATATTAATCTGGATCGGTCCCTCTGTTAAGGGTAGGTTCACATTCAGCCAGCAACACGTTTGTTAAAGACGCCGAGTTGATCAGGTGTCGCTGTTTTGCCAGGCTGCCTGCCAATACGCAGCGGGAGCGGCGGCGGCGGCGTGGAGAAGCCTGGCCAGCCCTTTCCAGCCCCCGGTCTCTGGGATGTGAAGCGGCCCCATTGATTTCTGCCCGTCCCACACAGCGCGGCAGCCGAGAGCCCTTGCTGGAGGCCGGGCGAAGTTCCTCTCCGGCAGGTCCGAGGCAAATAAGCCCGCCTGAGCGAGCGAGCGAGCGAGCGAGGACCGGCCCCAGCGGGCTTGACCCCCCCCCCCTCTCCCCAGCGCCCTCCGGCTGCCAGGCAGGTGCGAGGCGGCTCCGGGCAGGTGGGTGGGCGCGCGCCTCTCTCGCCGCCTCCCCCTCGCTGCCGCCGGCGGGGAAGGTGCCCCCGCCAAGGGCGTTCCCGGCTCGCCCCCCGCCCCCCGCCCCCCGCCCCCCCCCGGGCCGTCCGAGCGCGCACCCACCTGGCGAAGGCGTGGCTGGCTGGCTTGGGGCGAGGTCCCGCCTCCGGGGGTCCCGGGCGTGGTGGGGGAGGCCATCTTCCGCCCCTCGGCGACTCCCAGCCCCGCGGCGTCGTGCCGGGAAGCCGTCTCCCGCGGGGGCAGGCGCCGCTAATGCCGCCGCTGCCGCCGCTGCCGCCGCCGCTCTGCCTGCCTGCCTGCCGAAGCGCGCCCGGCCGCTCGCTCGCTCCTCGCTCGCCCGCCCCCCGAGGCAACCTGCAGTGGGCTGGCCGCGGCGCTGGGGGCGGGCAGGGCACGCGGCTGGCCAAGGAGTGACCTTCCCCGGCAAAGACGGCGCCCGCGCCCGCGCCCGCCCGCCCGCCTGCTTCAGCGGGGGCGCGTCCTCCTCACTGCCGCTGCTCGCTCCAGCCGGGCTCCGAGGCGGCGGGTCTGGGCGCGCGCCTGTGCGCTTCTCGCGGGAAGGGGGGGGGGGGTCGCGCGCAACAGTGCTGGGAGTCTTATCGCCAGGCAAGGAGCCCGGGGGGGGGGGCGCTGGATGAGGTCATGGAGAGCTCCTCGCTGGACGCCTGGAAATGAATCGCCAAAGCCGGGGGGGGGGGGGGGCGGGGGGATCTGCGCTTCCCTGCCTGCCCAGCACGCTGCAGGTTTGCGGCCAACACCCAGCACGAACGGCGGGGACGCCCCCGCCGCCCCCCTTCCTGATCTCGCTGTCCTTGCGGAGCGTTGGGTTCGTCCTTAATGAGGCGCCGCAGGGCTTAGGAGATTTCCCTCTCGTGACTGGGAGGTAGGGAAGCTCTATTGCTTTGCAGGAAGGGCAGCACAAACGCCCCTTGGGTGGCTGTGGACTCTAATGCAGTGGGTCTCAACCTGGGGGTCGGGACTCCATTGGGGGGGGGGGTCCAACGGCCCTTTCAGAGGGATCGCAACAGGGCAAGCAGCTTGGCTGGGGAGGGGGGGCACCATCCACATAACAGCCTTGCAGGGTAGATCGGGATAGAGCGTTTGTCTGTCCGGAGCAGCGGAAAAGAGCGAGATGGGCATGGTGGGCCAAGAGGCAGAGCTGAACTGAGAAACCCCAGAAAAAAACAATTTATAGGCAATCATGAAGAATGGATCTTCAGGCCATTGGTCAGTTTCAGTTAGATTTTGTGAAAGAACATGAGGAACTGTATTAAAGGGTTGCAGCATTAGGAAGGATGAGAATCACTGCTCTAATCACTGGGAACAGGGAACTTATATTTCTCCTGGACAAGGAGCTTCTCTGTTCAGGAGCAGTATAACTCTTCAGCACCCGTTCCCTTTGTGTAGGCTTCCCAAAAACATCCAACTGGGGATAATGAGCTAGATAGACCTTGAGTTGACTGACTTAAGTCAGATCTTCTGTTCCTTCTTAAAATCCAGCCTGCTAAGGACAATTCTACACCCATTCTGAAATGAGAAACTGGGGCTCTGTTGGGCAAACCCCAATGAATGTCTTGGGTCTTGTTGCTGAGCACGGCTGCCGAGAGTTCCTCGGTCTTTATTAAATCAGTTTTTTTTTTTAAATGAGAACGGTCTCTTCAGAGTGTTCTCCAAGCCTGTCTCTCACAAGCTTAAAACGGGGGCTTTATTCCCTGGCTCACACCGCCCACAGAAAGCGGCAGAATGTGTCTGGGTAGGCTGCACTGCTCTGAGTTGACGATCCGGAGAAAACAGCAGGTGTTTTGGTCTCTAAAGCAGGTGCGTTTCCCACAAGGGGAAATATGCCATTTAAGTTAAATGGAAGATCAGGAATCCTTCCTCTCTAAACCACTGCGGTAAGAGAAGAGCTGCAGATTTGGGATCTGAAACCTGGAGATCCGCTGCTGGTCGTAAGCAAACAATATTGACCGTGGCAAACTGATGGTCTGATTCACTGTAAGGCAGCTATACATGTCAGTGAGAGTATAAGAACAGAAGAAGAGCCCTGCTGAATCAGATGGGTGGTCCATTTGTCCAGCATCTGTCCAGTTTTATCTACTTTCAAACCTGTGTGTATGTGCTGTTTAATCAGGCGGCTGAATGAACTGACCTACATCGGATCACAAGCAGGAGCCAGATTTTTAATGCTTTATTTTTTAAAGAAAACACTCTTACCTCATATAGAAAGCGGGCTTAGCCTTTTCTTTCTCGGGTATTTTCACGCTTGCATCTTCCCTTCCATCCAGTTTCTGGAAAGAAGAAAACTGGGACTTTGAAAGTATTCCTGCTTTTGTCTTGAAGAAAGATGCTAAAATGTTGTGGCGAGACACCTGCAGTCTCCATGTCAGATCCTCCTTGCAGTACCGTCAACAGGAAGTTACATTGCGGCAGGTTTGGCTGAAGTTTTCATTGAATCGGCTAATGTGGGTTTGCAGGGAAGGAACCGTAGATTATATTCTTCACTGTGCCTATTGACCTAGAGCAGGGGTAGTCAACCTGTGGTCCTCCAGATGTTCATGGACTACAATTCCCATGAGCCCTTGCCAGCAAACGCTGGCTGGGGCTCATGGGAATTGTAGTCCATGAACATCTGGAGGACCACAGGTTGACTACCCCTAACCTAGAGGATAGGGAGTGAGACAACCATTTTCCCAAAGATCTGTTCGTAACTAAAATTTAAAGAGTGAAAACTACCTTAGAAACGAAGAAAGGGAGAAAAATCACTCTGCGAGGGTTTATGAGATATGCCACAACTTCGAGAGGAAATTCAATAGACCTATTCTGTAAGGATTGTTCAATTGATTGTGCAAAGGAAGCCTGACATGCTTAAGTTAGTGAAAGTAATATGAAATATAGCTGTGTCATTTGCAATGCCCAAGGGCATTTGCGACTTCTTTGTGTAGCCCAATAGAAATAACTAAAGCTGTGCCTTTCAGAATGGACTATATGGTAATGAATAAAGTTATACAGCAAGGAATATAAAGAGAACCCATATATAGAAAGAACCTTTCCCCCCCTATGAACCCATGTATAGAGAGAACCTTTCCCACCACCTATGAAAATAGCACATTGCAGGTCTGATTACGTAAAAGGCTAATGCATGTCATGCCTCCCCAAGTCACTCATGCTCCTAATGCACAGAAAGAGGTATTTGTGAGCCACTCCAGCTCCAAGGCTGTTCTATGGCTCTGCCTCCAGAATAAAGACTGCGCCAGTAGAAGAATGAACCACAGATTTCAAAAGATACAGCAGGACAATGATGGGAAAGAGCCGAAAAAAAATATCAATTGTGATAAATGCAGGAGGTCTGTAGAATACAGCAGATTAGCTCTGCATTCCTAAATGTATGTAGCTGGAATGGAGCTTCATTGATTTCAGCAGAATGTAAGAAACTGTAAAGAGAGAGACAAGCAACAGGGATCTGTTGGCAGCCTCTGCTTTGCTCAGCAAAGAGAGTTCCCAGAAACACTTGGATCAAGATATTTTTAAAGATCGCATTATCCTGGTTACACAAATCAATAGTCATTACAGTAGTGTTGGGTCCGTGGGTATATAAGTGTCTTCTAGTTCACAGACCATTCACTTGATGCTTCTGAGGGTGAGTTTCAGATCTTTCTTTCCCCCTGCTATTTGTTTCTTCCTCCTCTGATTTATGTGTATCTATCTTTTTCCTTTATCCTGTAACAGACAACCTGAAGCCAGAACTTGATATGAAGAATGAAGTACTCCCTTGATTCTGAATACATGAAGCAAATGTCAACAGATTGCAAAAAGAGGCCATACTTTCTAGTAAGGCATGCTTGACAATCAACGCTAGCAACATATTTTGCTTTTTTTGTAATATTTTAGTTTAATTTATCCAAAGGTTCTTAGTTGCTATTTGAGCCTACTGGCTAATTAGCAAATATGAAAGGTCCCATAATGAATTCCCATCTCCCTTTTTTTTTAATCCTGCCTTTCTCTCCAGGGATCTAGGGTAGTACACAATATTCTCCCATACCTCAGTTTATCCCTACAACAATTATGGCACGTGTATATTGTCTCAAGATGCATAATGGATGTGTTTGGATTTGAACCCAATTCTCAGATCCTCAGAGCTAATGTCCCTGTTTAACTGGGCAGGAATTATTCTCTCCCTAGATATTCCCTTTCCTTTGGCTGGACTGGGAGTCTCATTCCACTACCCAAATCACCCAGCGACATATTATTCCCAGTTCTCCTGTGTAAAACTGCTTTTAGCTAAGGCTGCACCCAGTCTCTTGATTCAAAACTGTATTGTTTGACTAAAATCTCAGATATTCAACAGCTATCTCTATCAGAATAAAAATTCCTTCAGCACAGCACTCACACAAGTCCTCTGTCTCAGCTGTTGCTGACCAATCAGAGTGATAGGAACAAATTTTCACTCAAGCTCTCTAGATGTGTGAAGATATAACTCTTCACCTCCTGGTTATCTGATTTCAGCACTTTGAGGCTTACTTTTAAAGTGCTGTCCATCACAGTGTCTTTTTAACCATCAAATGCTCTGGCTTTCATACTAACTTGACACCTAAGGAGGCCAAGTCCACCAGAATCTAGCTTCCTCTTTCAGAATGCAAAAGATACAGAAAATGAACCCTTCTTTCAAAATTTAGATTTATTTTCCTGCGAAACTAAAGTCAGAATCTAGTGCTGAAATTCTTCTAAATTTCTGTTATCCAACACCATAGATACTACTAGGACTAAACTTGACAGTTTTGAAAGATCTTGATTGTCTTCCAGATCCTTTTTTGTTACAACTCAAGATGTTGATTCTTAAAGTGTTAAACAGTTTGATAGCAAAGTATGAGAAGGAACATCTTCTGTATGAATGTGCCAGATATGTCTTCAGACCCTTGTGCTGTGTACATGTACTTTCTGAAGAACAATGGACAGTACTCTCTTGGGGGTGGTTACCTCTGTGGAACCCCTCTCTGCATCTGTTTAACTGGATCCTTCTCTATTGAGTTGTAGATGCCAAACTTTTCATAAAAGGTAGATTTAAAATTGAGTTGTAGATGCCAGACTTTTGATAAAAGGTAGATTTAAAAAATTTCCCTTATAGTTGTTTAATTCTTGTGTATGAATTTGATATTGTAGAGGTCATTTCAATAAGAGGCATAGACATATTTTCAATTCAGCAAACCTCCACTGAGTGGCACTCTCACCTCCCTTCTGAAAAGTAGTCCAAGAGAGGCTCCTGGTTTGGACAGGGCTGCCTCATCCAACTTGAATGCAGAACTTTCTTTATAGTGGTTCGACAAAAGAGAAGTTAGCAAGGACTAATTCATAGCAGCCTTTCCTAGAAACCGCTTCTCCCAGAGGCAGCCATTCCATCTGGCTACCCTGTTCTTTCTTCCTGAGGCATTTTTAAGAAGTCTGTTGAGCGGGGGGTGATTTGTTGCCATCTAAGGTGGTTTTAATGGAGTTTTAGACTGTTTTAATGGGATTTTATTGTCAGGACAAATGTTACCCACCACAAGCCACTTCGTAGGAGTGGCGGGATACAAAATTGAATGAATGAATGAATGAATGAATGAATGAATGAATGAATGAATGAATGAATGAATGAATGAATGAATGAGAAATATGTTGTTCACTCCTCGTGTTGGAACAATTAGCATTCAGCCATCTCAGAATCATAGGACCATGGAGTTGGAAGGGGCAATACAGGCCATCTAGTCCAACCCCCTGTTTAATGCAGGGTCAGACTAAAGCAGCTTTTCTTAATCTTTTTACATTTGAGAATCCTCTGAAAGGTACTTCAGGCGTTGAGAAACCTCAGAAGTGGCCTAATTGTGCAAAATATGTTTGGGAAGTCTAGTTTTGTACATGTCCACCTGGGGCCTCTCCCCTTCCCACCTCTTCCAAGCCCATCATTGGCCATTTTGGATGGGATGGGTGAATATATGGTCATATCACTAGATAAATGTTTAACACATGTTTAAAATATATAAAAATTAATTAACTCCTACCCATTCGGGAAACCCTTCCAGGGCTGCTAAGAAACCCAAGGGTTTCACAAAACACTGGTTGAGAAAGCCTGGACTAAAGCATCCATGATGAATATCTGTCCAGCCACTGCTTAAAAACTGCCAGTGAGGGAGAGCTCACCTTAGGCAGCCCATTTCACTGCTGAACGACTCAGTAAAAATAAAAATCCTGATAACTAGCCAGAACCATTCTATACATAGTTTAAAGTAGGGGTAGTCAACCTGTGGTCCTCCAGATGTTCATGGACTACAATCCCCATGAGCCCCTGCCAGCAAATGCTGGCAGAGGCTCATGGGAATTGTAGTCCATGGACATCTGGAGGGCCACAGGTTGACTACCCCTGGTTTAAAGTCGTTACTGAGATTCTGATTTTCTCCTTTTTGAGACTCACAGTAACTCACCCTGCATATTGAATGAGATATTGAATGAGATGGAGCATATTGAATGAGATATTGAATGAGATGGAGCATATTGAATGAGATATGCATATGCACCCTGCATATTGAAGGAGATGGAGCTGTCTTGCAGTCTCAGATTTTCCCATAGCTGTTTGAGCCCTGACCTGGATAGCCCAGGTTAGCCCGATCTTAGAAGCTAAGCTTGGTCAGCCTGGGCCAGTATTTGGATGGGATGGTCAGCCTGGGCCAGTATATGTATGGAGGAGCAGGCAGGCAGTGGCAAACCACTTCTGAACGTCATATCTTGGAAAACCCTATGGGATTGCCAAAAGTCAATAAGTTTAGATTCTATTTGTTTAGATTCTATCATGAGCCAACAAAATACTTGCTGGCAGAGCTTACAAAGTCTTGTACTTCTGTGTCTGGTGAACAATGATTAGTCATTATGCAGCTGAAAATGCAATGGGACTCCAGACAGGCTGGGGGGGGGGAGGGGGTGAGAAGAGAACAGTAAATGGAACTTTCTCACATGTCCAAGCTTTAAAGAAAAATTATTCCCTGAGTGCTATCAGTGCTATCAGTGCCCTGAGTGCTAAATTAGAGATTTTTAATTTTTATATTATTTCTATTTTATACAATGTCATCGTTGGATTTACAATAATAGAGGTTGATTGTTTATCAAAAAAAAGTGGAAAGGTTATAAAACCTTAAGTGAAACAGCCAGAATTTATTACAATGAATCTAATTCAAGATATAGTTGATGTGGTTCAATGGAGCATAGAGGAAGTTCTTTTAGAAATTCAAAGTGGAATGATTGTTCTAAAACAAGGGATTATTAAGGAATGTAGACAAAAATTCCTGAATGTTTATACTTCTCTGAAAACAACTAGAAAGGTAGATAAAACTAAAGAAAGATAGATAAAACTTTTGATTATTTCTACTTCCTCTCATCTTACGTTTTTTAATTTTATTTTTAAATTCTCAATTCTCAATAAAATAATATTATAATATATTAGAAAGAACACATATTACAGTGATCCTGTCAGGTGAAATGCTAGGCAAACAATCTATTGCACATACAACAGTTATAACAAACATGTAGCTGCTTCAGAAAACTTTACTTATTAATGTTTCCCAGGTGGTGTGGATAAATACGGCTAGCTGAAGTTACATTTTAATTGGAAGTCTACACTTGATCTTAGCCAAAAGGCCAAGAATGCTCCCAACAATGCCACTGCCAAGCTGTCCCAGGCCCTCTTTTCTATTAAATTATGTTATCTGAACTGTGTAGAGCAGTTTTCTGCCCTCAAAATCCAGGTTTCAATCTCTTTGGTATAACTTGACTCAAGCAACTGATTTATTAGGCTTCCTCCTTGCTTAAAAATGTTATAGAAGCTCTGGAAAGTGTCCATCAAACCCCCCCCCCCCCCAGTGTCCTAAGATTCATGGTGCCCCACTCTTTCCCCCACCGTTTTTAAATGCATGCATTTTCTATTGAATTTATGCCTGGGAGTCTTTTCTGAAATCTCTTTAAAAAAAACAAAAACCAAGCCTGCAGTTGTGCTTGCTTTTAAAAAAAAACATTGCATGGATTTCATAGTTCAGTTGTTCTTTTTAGATAGATGGCCTGCAACATCCACATAACCAAGACGTTTCCAAACAGACAATTTACGAGCACATAAATACACCATCGCCAGTTACTTCCAAATTATTGTTTGCTTGAGAGATGCTTATGTAATCACAGTGCATGTTCTCTCAGCGCTTCCCCTTTTCATTTTATAACTCCATAGTATACTTTGCTTAGAAAAGTTTTATTCCATTGTATTGATTGTGTGCGTGCACACATCCACGTGCATGTACTTCTTACAGACCTGTTGTGAGACCAATCTTAAGCAAGTCTTCTCAGCTGTTTACTCTGAGAAAACACAGTTTCTGGAGTTGCTCTGTTACTTCCTCTGCTTTGCTATATCTCCTTGCAGCAAACCCTACCCTTGGTCCAAGCATTCACCCACTACTGGATTTGCTTTGCATCATTCCTTTGAGAAATGGAAAAGCTAAGACAGCAAATGCTTTCAACAAATCTGCAAATGGGCAGCATGAATCTAGAGACATTTTCCAGAGAAGTGAGCTCAAGTGAGTTCAACGGAAATGTTCTATTCAATGAGCTCAATGCTGAATCTGTAGTTATGGACACTTACTGAGTATTAAATATCTTCTTAGATGGTACTGAAACTATTGTCGTTAAATGTGCTTGTAATCTATTCTGCCTTTTATTTCTTTAGCCTTATATTCTACTACCACCATTGAGGGCCAAATAGGTTTTAGCAGAATCTGGCAAGCTTGGCATTTATTAGGCATGTGATAGACCAGGGGTAGTCAACCTGTGGTCTTCCAGATGTCCATGGACTACAATTCCCAATGCTGGCAGGGGCTCAAGGGAATTGTAGTCCATGGACATCTGGAGGACCACAGGTTGACTACCCCTGCAATAGACCACACCACCAAAGGACAAACAAGAAGCGTTTTTATTGAAGAATTAATCATTACAAGGATAATGCAGCTATTGAACTGGACAGTTATAATTCAGGTATACCTTCTTGTTGGTTAATGTTACCGAAACAAAAGTAGATGTCACTTTCTGTGTGAGTTTCCTTCCCTAAATAAACAGTCTTCTTTCTGATCAGGCTTTTCTTTGGCTCTTCTCGATACTGAAGACAATAGCACCAACAATGTTTGGGGACCAGCTTGGGGTAGTGGCTAAGAGTGCCGACTTCTAATCTGGCTAGCTGGGTTTGATTCCTTGGTCCTCCTCCACATGCAACCAGCTGGGTGACCTTGGGCTCGCCATGGCACTGATAAAGCTGTTCTGACCGAGCAGTGATATCAGGGCTCTCTCAGCCTCATCCACCTCACAGGTTGTCTGTTGGAAGCTGCTTTGCAATTCCTTCTAGTAGAGAAAAGTGGCATATAAGAACCAGCTCTTCTTAATAGTGAGGGGGTTGCTCACTGAAGATATTAGAAAAAGGACACCAAGGTGCTTCTGTTAGCTCTCAGTCCTTCTTCAGCTAATAACACCGAGGTTCTTCTCCCTCCAGCCGCCACCCTTTCACAGTCCATGCCGGTTTACAACTTTTTCTCCAGACAGTACCACCACCTCAGCTATTATCACAATTGCTGATACTGCCCTCTTCAGCTCTTTTTCCTACTGCTAACAATCAGCCACCAGCTCTCTTCATCCAGGCTGTATCTGGCTTTTTATCCTGTCTGGGAAGCCCTTCAGCCAACCACTGATTGATATTAGCTCTTAGCTAAAGACCAATAAAGATTGATCAATTGTCCGCTATTTGACCATTCATAAATTTGACCAATTTAAATGATGCATTTGGAGTCTTCTGCCCATACAAATATGAAATGGACTTGCTGAGAACCTCAGAGAGAGAACCTGATTGCCATGATTAAAAATGATTCCCTGGTGTGGCAGACATCCAGAAAGCTACAACTTCTCAGCTTTGTCAATCCATCCTAGAAGTAAAATTGCCTCACTTTTACCTCATAACTTTACTAATTATGCTTTTCATACAACACCATTAGTTACATATTTTCTATTCATTTACTGAAGTACCACAAAGATGAAATATTGAGGTAATCATATCTTGGACATTAAGGCACCCTTGCTGTTCTACTTTTATTTCAAAGATCCTGATAATTTTACACAGAAGATTTTATTTGGCTTTTATTCCTACACCTGGCAGCTGCCTTGCTTTTGAATTCTATGTTATGATGCTCTAGAAACCCACATGTTTTAAGTTTTAAGCACACCTTCAAGGGGGGGAATGCTTTGTTTTGAGAGTATAACTAGTACAAAATTGATATGTTGGCTGTAATTCAGAAGTGACACTGATCCAGTTCTTTCGATCTATTTCAGCTACTGGGTGGACTGCCTATGAGAACAGTTGTTGCCCAATGAATGGGGTGACTGAGGAACATTCATACCAGGTCTCAAGTACGGTCCTGTCTATTTATATCTCACACATCCCAGCAAGCCTTTAACAACTCTACATTCATTATATTACTGATGTTTAACTTGTGGTTTTATAGGCATTATTTGCTTGTAATTTTATGGCTGTGTTAAAAAAAATTCTACAATTAAAAAAAAAATTCCACAAGGAGGGTGTCTCCTGGCATTTTACACATTAATAAATGTATATCAGCATGGACTTTGAAAGGGAAGTTCTCTTCATCAGCAAAGTCTTCAGTCTCTGCCATTGAAATCAAAGGCTTGGCGTGCCGGATTGTCCCCTTAGTCTATGCTGTCGCAAGAATCTCTGCTTGTTGCTATCCTCTGCAACCTATCCGGAACATATTTACACAGGTTATTTCCTTCTAAATAAATCAGTAAACAAAGTTCTGCTGGCTTAAAATAAATGTTCAAAAGGTGCCAAGGAGGACTAAATCTTCTTCCTTGGAGGCTATCCAAAGGAATTCACTGCTGCAGCTACAAGCATAGACAGCTTCAAGAGGAGATTGAATAAAGATATGGATATAGGTTGGATACACACTTTTCTTGGATGCTTTAGGCTGATCCTGCGTTGAGCGGGGAGTTGGACTAGATGGCCTGTATGGCCCCTTCCAACTCTATGATTCTATGGAGCAAAGGTACATCAGTGGCTATTGGCTACAAGGTATAGAGGGAGCATTATGTCTAGGGCAGTGATGTTTAGTATCTTGGTGTTATGGGGAGCCACAGTAGGAGGGCTTCTGGAATTCTGACCTCCCTGGTGGATCTCCTGAAGACACCTAGTCTTTGGCCACTTCTCTTATGTTCTCATGACATTGGGTATGTTCATTAAAGGTACTGCACATTCTCTTCCTCAAATATTAGGCAGGGAGTAAATGTACTGCGTTCCTGCTGCTGAAAATGATTTTCTGATAGAGAATTCTGTGGCACTGTCAACACCAAATTCTTCTACTAATTGGGCAGTTTGGCATTGTGCATGAGAGACCATTCCTGCTTCTGGAACCAACTCTGATCATTCCCTTTGGTTCTACCACATATCCTGACTATCTGTAGTAGAATTGTCATTTCCTTGCTTCCTAGAAAAAATGTTTTGCCTGTTACTGTCATTGCATATATGAGTCAGCCTTCTGAATCCAGGAATCAGCATTTGTACATGATGACACTTGCCTTGCAGGCAATGATTCGTTTTAGGCCCACAGTCATGTGGCTGAATCCACATCAATCCAAGAAGAGAGCAAGCCTCAAATCTGTCCTTCAAGATGTGGGGTTATTTTAGTACAGGAGGGACACAGAATGCCACAAGCCTCCATTTAATGTGATAACTTGTTCATTTCCATTCTAGGTCAAGCACAGTAGCTGTCCCCACTCCAGTTGCACTTCATAGGCCATTGATCCAGCAGTATCATCTGTTCTTTCTCATAAATCTGTTTTTTCTGTCTTACAGGTAAAAGACTAAGGCGGCATCCACACAGTGAGGATCTTCTTCATGGGCAGTGGCACAAATGCAGAAGCACACTAGCATTGGAGCATTGGCTTGGATGTTTTGTGCACATTTTCTTCTGTCAGCCATTATTTCCATAGAATTTCCCCTCAACGAGAGGGTTAAAAAGAGACCAAAACTTAAGATCTGTTTGTTTATTGTATACAGCCCCTCTCAGACTTGCCATCTTGAGGTGGTGAACAACAGAATCAGGTTGTAACAATTCATTATAATGAACAATAAAAATAGTAAAAGAATTATGGATCAAGTACACTTGTCAGCACCAATAATACATGATTTCTGTTAATGTTAGAAAATGAAGCAATGGGAATGAGGGGAGGGGGAAGGAGGCCTGGTCAGTTGTTTTAGGGTTTCCTGATCAGCCTCAACAGTAATACTGGTGGAAGAGCTCCATCTTGAAGGTCCTGCAGAATTTGGTAATCCCCATTGAAACCCTGATCTCTTCAGAGCTCATTCCACCAGGCAGGAGCCAACAGGCCAGAAATAACTCTTTGAGGCCAAGGATCCTCAGCTGGTTGGCAGTGGCTGAGCAAAGTGCTTTCTGGCAAATGCATTCAGACAGGTGCTCCCCTTGGATATGCAGGGCCGACCACGTAAGGCCTTAAAGGATAATGTGACAACCTTGAACCAGGTCCAGAATTAAACTAGACGTGAATGCAGCTGCCACAAAACAGGTCTTATGTGGGTGCTCCATGTTGTTTGTGTGAGAACCTGGGTAGCTGCAGTTCTACTTTCTGGAGCAGGGTCAGGGGAAACTAAATGAATGTTGTCTATCTATTCTCCAAAGGACTATCACTAAAGAAGACGAAGAGTTGGTTTTTGTACCCTGCTTTTTACTGCCCGGAGGAGTCTCAAAGCGGCTTACAATTGCCTTCCCTTCCTCTCTCTACAACAGACACCCTGTGAGGTAGGTGAGCTAAGGGCTTCTGACAGGACTGCAGCTGGCTACATGTGGAGTGGGAAATCAAACCTGGCTCCCCAGATTAGAAGCCACCTCTCTTAACCACCACACCACACTGGCTCTCAGAAATCAGGAAAACTGAAAAACATTGGAACATTCATGATTATTCTGTCTTACTCATAAATTTCTCTCTGATATGTTTATACAAATAAAGTGTAACTGAACCAATATTTCTGATCACTTTTAAAAGTCAACCTGTGTCTGGACTGAGACTCTGATTACACATACACCCCACCCCACCACCAGTTCAGACTTACACTATCAAGGAAATGCTGAGTTTAAATAATCGGAAAGCTTGCCAGAGTGTTTGTTTCATTACTATTAAATATGTTATTTACCAAATGTAAAGAGTGGATAGTTTCTGGATCAGGCAATGACTAGGTGACCCAGGTTCAAGTCCTCACTAAGTCATGAAGTTCACTGAATAAGTGGGTTAGTCACTTTTCTCTGTGTCTAATATCCTCAGGGCTATTGTAAGAATAAAATGGAAGAGGGGACCACCATGTATTCTTCAGAGGTAGAGTGGGAATCGTTGTAAGGCCATAGGCAAAATTTGCCAAGTCCAGAAACAACAATATGTTTGTACCCCATGGCCAAGCCAGAATATGTTCACTTGTTGCTTGATGTTGGGGAACAATCCCTAGTTCCACTTTGAATGCACACATACAAGCCTCAAAGCAGAAAAGAAACACGTTTGCAGGTACCTTGGTGCTCATAAGTGACTTCTTTATTAAGGGTTTGTGTCCAACAGAAGTCCTGGATGCATAAATGCCATTTTAGAATATTATTATTTATTATATTTGTATGCTGCCACTCCCGGGCCAGCCATCTCAGCTGACGGGTGAACCTGCCCCACTGTTAGGGTTAAAAACTGCATATATGAACGCTTTGGGAATAAGGGCTGTAGAGCAAGGAGGTAGAATAGGTGAGAATGAGTAAAAAAGCAGGCTATATCCAAACATTTTGAGGCTGTATCTAATAAAGGTGAACCCAAAAATGATTTTGACACTAAATTCACTTTTCTCTGCTGCTGTTTCCAAATGTCTATGTTATGGAAAAATTCACCACAGAGATTGTATTTTAACTAACCTTTATGGATTCATTTTTCTTCTGTGTCCAAGACTTCTCTACTGCATTCACTAGAGAGGCAGGCCCTACAATGCATCATTCTGGCATATCTGAGACACCAGATGAGTCAGCAGCTGTAGCAGGCTCTTGGGTCACTCCACTGCCTGCAGAATGAGTCTCTGCATGTTTGAGTATAGCGGATGTTCTCAATGAATTGTTTGTAAGAGCCAAAAGGTCTGGCAGACCTGCAAGGGGTTAGGCTTGTGTAAAAAAAAATAACTATCTGACTTGTAAGGATGATACCTCTTCCACATGTACACAAATATACCAACAAAAGAGTCAGTGATAGTAGACAGCAGCTTTACATAGATAATGATTCAAACAGTACAGGAACAGGGTACATCTTTGATGGTTATTTAACAGAACAGAACAATCCTACTTTCAGAATATATTTTATTTTTTCCTGTTTACAGAACGTAGATTACTTTGTAAATTACCATTGCCTTGTTACCACTGTAACCTAAGCACTTAGAAATAGCTTACCATCAAACGTACCTGTTCATCCAGAACAAATATCAAAGTAATTTATTGAAGATTTCTGCTTTTTATTTGGTTCTTTTTTACCAGTTTGTAAAAAATTAATATACAAAAAAGTTGAAAAGGACACACTAGAATTTGCTGAATGCAATCGTCCACAAAGTGACTGAAGCAGCAATATAAATTCATTCTGCCTACTGGATTAGAACCATACTTGGATTCTGTGGTATTGTGAGGCAAACAGATTTTCTTCATAAGAATAGTTGGATAACGTAACAGTTTTCTGTACAGGTAAAGATCAGACTGGTTTACTCATCTTCAGAAAAACGGATGTGCTTGCTTATTTCCTGTGTCTTGGCCAGTCTCATTTTTTCAGCTTTTGCTATTAACTGCAGAAGACAAAAAGGATGGGGAAAAGAATTAAGTACAGTATTCTGTCACTTCAATTTACCAAATGCCACAAAAGAGGACGATTAACAAATCACACCAACATTTACAACTAAATTCTTAAAAAAAAAAAAAAAGGGGGGGGAGGAGGGGCAGAGAACCCTGCTGATACTGGGGAAGATCCAGCTAAATCATCACCTATTTCAATAGGATTTAAATAGCTGAAAGTGAATAGGACTTAAATTCTCAACAGACAGGATCTCAGTCAGAAATCTAACAATTAACAAGGAATCTCTCTAATCCAGAGACAATTAATCAACTATTCATTCCTTCTCCTCAAGGTATTTGCTTTTAAAAATACCTGGTGGAAGATGTTTAAATTTAGCATTTCTAAAACCCTTGAACACAAAGTGCAGCATGCCTTTTTAAAACACTGGATTCCATCCAAGTGATGGACAAGATGACATGTGAGAAAAATACCTTAAAAATCCATCTTTTTAGAATCGTAAAGTAACTTGACATTCATTTGGGAAGTATAATGCATTTGAAATTGACATTTCCTGTAACTGAGACAAAAAGGCTTCCCTAGTGCACATTTGAATTTGACGTAGCCTTCACTTGATTTAAACATCAACCCAATGACATCATCTTGAAGCTGCTGCCAGCTGAAAAGGGAATGTGACTATGAAAAATTAATACAAAACGCACACAATGAGAAAAAGGTTGTACTCAGGTTGCACCGAGCCAATGTGGCTATTGTATTTAGGCTCATCTGACTTCATGTCTTCTTGTTTATAGCTTCTATTTCCCTAGGATCACATACCGTTTTTCCTCATGTCCATGAGTAGCCATGTTGGTCTGAAATGGCACAATAAAATCAGAGTCCAGTAGCACCTTTAAGACCAACAAAGATTTATTCAAGGCGTGAGCTTTCGAGTACAAGCACCCTTCGTCAGGGAATATATAGCAAAACAGAATTAACAGAATTGATTTTTGCTATATATTGCCTATCATGTAAGGTCATAGTCTGTCGAAGGGTACTTGCACTTGAAAGCTCACACCTTGAATAAATCTTTGTTGGTCTTAAAGGTGCTACTGGATTCTGATTTTATTATGTATCTAGGAGTCTTTCATATTCAGAACTTATACTAGGATGCAGTTCCAAGAAAGGATTATATGGGATGAACTGTCATATTTATACACATTTGGTTTATTAAGTGAAACAGCAGAATGCCCCTGCCAGTATTTTAAATCATCAGTACAAATTAATAAATCTAGGTCCTTCTCCCTTCTGAAATTTGATTAACACAATGGACAACAATGACACATCTACAATTCCTCTCTTAGTTGAAGATAAGATAACCAGAGATTCTTTTATACTAGCCATCTTTCCTATTACTGGGCTGTCAAACACTAACTAGCTAGCTGTTCTGGCAAGATTTAGACACAGAAATATACATATGCCTTAATGGGTTTATATTAATGGACATATACAGCAATGTTCATAACTTTCTGTTCAAGCAGTACATTCCTGTACATTACAGTCTTCAGAGTAACCCACATTGACTACAGAGGGCATTACTTCTGAGTAAACCAGCATAGGATTGCAGCATAAATCTAATCAGGGTAAATCATATTTTTTTAAAGTTATCATATAGCTTGAGCTAAAGAACAAATATGGAGATAGCATGAGATACCTTACTGGAAGAACAGACATATCTTTACCCACCCACCTCTACCCATAAATAATTCAATCAAAAATTACAATTTTGGGGAGCAGTTGTCTCCATGGTTACAGAAATAATTGGCTATACCATTTCCATTAAAATATATGGAAATTCAGTTTAAGAGACATGATTCAAGAGGGACATGGAATTAGAAACAGAAGCAAAGTGAAAATCATTTGAAGGCAAGAATGTTAATTTCATACCATCTAGAATATTAAAATTAACTAATTTAGTTAAACTATTGAGATAGCAGATTAAATATAACTCTTAGTTATTTACTTCTTTTTTTATTTAAACCCCATCATTACACCCAACAGGGATCCAGAGTGGCTTACATCAATTCCCTCACTTCCATTTATCTTCACAACAAACCTGTGAGGAAGGCTAGTGTATGAGTGGTCCCAAGATCACCCAGAAAGCTTCTGTGGCACAAGTGGGGATTGGAACTCTTGATTTCCCAGCTCCTGATCAGCCACTACACTACTCTGGCTTTTTAGAAGTGCTTGCATCAAATTTTGGGGAAAGTATTTCATGAAAGACTAAAACCCATCAATTATTAGTGAGCCACTACATGCCACTAGAAATAATTTATTTTTTCAAAAAATTGGAGAAAACAAAAACTACCTTTCATAACCTTAAAGGCTCAGAAGTTTGCCATTACAATAGTATTACGGCAAGCCTGTGCTTCAATTTCAGACCTGAAAAAGGAATCCTCTTGTCCTTTCTAACAACCATGACGGAAATTGTATTACATCTGCCTTTGCACTGAATACCGAAAGGAGTGTGAGATCCCATAGATCGTTTCCATCTTTCTTTGTGCAAGTAGAAGTTCTAAAATTATTCCTTATTATATCTGCTTGTGATAAGTACAATTTTCCTTTTCACGCATTTCATTTACTTACTTCAGTAATTCCTCAGGTCCCAATGAAAAAGGCAGGCTATAAATAACGTAAATAAATGTATGTCCTGCCTTTGATCCTGATGATGGGGACCCAGAGCCACTTACACTGTCCGTCTCTCTTCCATTTTATCTTCACAACCACCCTGTGTGGTAGGTCAGGCTCTGTCTCAAGGTCATCTACCAAGTTTCCACTGCAAAATGTAATTCAAACTTGGGGTTCCCAGATACTAGATCACTATACCATACTGGCTGTTATGCATTGCTGGAATCAATCCAAGGACAAAGACTTCAGTTTGGGGGAGGGGGGACAAAAATGTGTCCTTGGGGACAAAGGGTTCACCTAGCTACTGCATTCAGCATCACCATTTACATGACTTTGTACCAGCCATTAGCACTGAAGAGGCTTATGCAAAATATCTCCTCAGTGAATTAACACCATAAGGAAAGCCCCATGGAAGTTCCAGTCAGTGTAAGGGCTTCAGTTGCATATATTCAAATAGGCAAAAGAAAATGAAACAATAGGATGCAAGATTTGTTCGAACTTTTGGATTCACAATCTAATGAGAACCATTTTGAAATATACTGACTTCATCCCACATGAACAAATACTATGAACAGAAATTCAAATCATATTAGTTAAGGTAGAATTTAATGTGTTAAAATGCACCATGGCTTCAAAAATACATTAGGAAAGTCAGTAATGGAATGTTGTCTCCATAAAGATGAATCCTAGCCTGTGTCACTTCTCTACTTCTTGGATGCTTTAGGATGCTTAGGGCTGATCCTGTGTTGAGCAGGGGGTTGGACTAGATGGCCTGGATGGCCCCTTCCAACTCTATGATTCTACTATATTTATAAACCTTCCATCTGTAATGCTCCCATCTTCAAAGTCATGACAGTATATCCATAAAGCTTCTTCAGCTGGGGTCACTGAACTAATGGCTCAGTGATGAAGCTAATAAAACACTCTGAAACAGCACCTGAAATGGAGAATCTGACTATTTTTAGGGAATATGTGGGGAGGAATCACTGCAAACAAGTCATTTATACCTTAACTGAACAGAGAGATTATTCTGAAGTATGGAGGTCATGGAAGTACAGAACTACAACTATTTTCAAAGTTAACAAAAACATAAGCTTCCTTATATCAGACCAATGATTCCTCTAGTTCATGGGTTCCATAGCAGGTTGGAAGGCAGATGATAAGGTAGCTTACTGAAGTTATGCATGGAACACCACCCTGAATTCCAATATGGAAGAAAGGCAGGAGAAAATAAATGTAGTAGAAACCCCCCACACACACACACACACACGGAACTGTCAATTTTAACTAAGATTGGTGCTTCTCAACACTTGCTACAAGAGATTTTTTTAAAAATTGGAGACTGAACCTGGAAACCTATAAATGCAAACTGTATCCTTTACTGTAACAGCCCTTATCTGAGAGCTTACCTTCTCTGTTCCCCGTTTCTTTTCTCGTGGCTGATTGAGTTTCGCTTGTCGATCTACCAAAATCTTCTGCCAATATCTCTGCTCATGATCACCTTAGTACAAACATGACAGCACACTGTTTTATTATTCTTAAAGATATAAAAATATGGCATTTCTGGTCTGTGCTTTCTCACAGGTTATAGTGCCAATTTGTCCAGTCTCATGAGATACTTTCAGCTTGTGCTGTTTCAAGGAAGTGGACAGGATTCTTAGAAGTTTTAGAACTACCATCTGTTTGTATTATTCTTGACCCTCCTGGTTGATTGAACCTGCAAGGGGAGCACCCGTAAAGGCCTCCCTGAGAGATGGGGTAGTCACTCCTTTCTTGAAGCTCTCCCAAAGAAACCTACTCTGGATCCTGGAGAGTTGAATAATTACTACCTGGTCTCAAATGTACCACTCTAGAGCAAGGAGACTGAACAAGCAACATTTGGTCAAATTCAGAGGCTTCTGAATGAAACAGATTATTAAGATCCTTCCCAATCCGGTTTCAAACCTAATTATGATGCTGCAATGGCCTTGGGTCACCCCAGTGAATGACATGCACTGGGAGGTGAATGACATGCACAGGGGAAGTGTGATCCTGTTAATTCTTCCAGGCCTCCTGGTGGCTTTTAACACCATACATCTCAATTGCCTTTTGGGACTGGGAGCACAGTTCTGTTATGGTTCTGGTCCTACATAGAGGGTAGATTTCAGGGTGTGGTGCTAGGGGACTGCTGTGCCTTTGGACTACAGCCTTTGTACTACAGTGTTCCCACAAATTCCATCTTGTTCCCAATGCTTTTCAGCATCTAGGTAACTAACAGGCTGAGACTATCATGTAAGCTAGGTCCATGAAGAAAAGACTTTAAAATTCTACTACACAAAATAAACAATACAAAAATGGGGTGCTCTGTTGTGTGGTTAAATTTTTTTCTTCTTAATTGAATTCATTTACATTGACTGTTACTTGATTTATAGAATAATCTTTGTTGACTTAATGAGTAAGGTGAACAATCTAAGAATAGTACACAATTTTTGCTAAAAATAAGATGATATAACATATAGTCTTGCCATTATGAAAACAGTGGTGAAAGTGTTGTTCAACCAGTGCTCTTTCCAGCAAGATTTTTGTTTTCTATTTGGAATAGAAAGAATAAAAGGAATAGGTTCATTAACTGTGTAGCCTAGTGTTTGGTCTCTATTTTCAAAAATGGTATTATTCATTAGGTACCATATGAAGCTAGACGGGTGACAATCCAAGAAGTGGCCTTTCTCACAGCAGAACAAAATAATTGAACTTCCTCTCCAGGAAGATATACAGTGGCTTACAAAAAATATTTTGCACATTCAAAGTGGTAGGCATGTTGAGAATCAAATCGTGTTAACCGCCCCCCCCCCCCCAAATTAGTTCCAGGTTGCAATGCAACAAAACAGAAATGTGTGAATACTTTTGCAAGCCACTGTATCTGTCAGTAACGTTTGCCAGTACGGGAAGCCTTTTTTGTTTGATCTGGCATACCACCAATAATGGTTATTAACCCTCCTTCTAATTTGTGTTTGTGTGTTTTAACTGAATTATTTTATAATTTCAACTTATTTTGTTTCAATGTTTCTTATAGATCAAGATTGGTAGTCATGTTAGTCTGTCTGCAGCACAAGAAAAGAGTCCTGTAGTAACTCATGAAAGCTCATACCCTACTACAAATGTGGTTAGTTTTTAAAGGTTCTCTTGGACTCTTACTCTTTTAAAAATTTTATTATGTTCACCTCCTTGTGAAATATGGATGAATGGAAAGGAAGAAATTCCTGACAGTTAGAATGGTACCTCAGTGGAACAGGCTTCCTCGGGAGGTGGTGTGCTGTTTAAAACACACTGGTCTCAATCCAGTGGTGCTGCATACAATTGCCTGGATTGAAAAGCACCATCTAAAAGCTGGAAATGCATGCAGGGCAAGAGAGAAACAGAGGTGCCTCGTACTGCTGCTGTTCTCTGAAGAGATAACTGATTCTTCCTGCAGTCTGGGGCCCCGCCACCAACTCAAAAACTAGGCTTTTCAACCTAGAAACATGCATGAATTCTATTTCTAGGCTTCTGTAACATATCTATTACAAATCAATCTCACCCAGTTTTTAATAAGCTCAAGACATCACACATGAGTTTTCATCTGCCAGTGCATATGGCTCTCCTGTCCCTAATTTTATGCTCACAGCCACCTGGTGAGATAGCCTACAAAGCTCATGTTCACTCAAATGGTTTTGTGGCAGAATGGGGACTTGATCTCTGGTCCTAGCCCAACTCCTGAGCCCCTATACCATACCAGTGTCTGTCCCTAATTAATTTAGAAAAACTTGAAGATTTTTCAGACCAGGGAATGTCACAATCTAAGCATATGTTGAGCTCTGATGATAAATGCATCAAGTACAAACTAAATGAACTTGTAGAACCTTAAAGAAGAAAGCTTACCTGATAGGATCTCAAGTTTCCAGTTGTTTTTAGCCTGAATTTCTTTATGTGGCTTTAGTAAAGTCTGTGCATCTTCTGGAGTTTTAAGGCGCACATGACATTCATTATCACCTTCCAACAGGTCAACATAAGCAACATCAGCCAACGCTGCTAATATGTCCTATGGCAGAGACAACATTGTAACCATTAACAGTGAATTTATCAACTATGTTAACTGGGAGAACATGTTTATGCACAATCACACCAGCAGGATCGGACAAAGGGAATTCGGACTCTTCAAAGCTTGTACCCAAAATCCTGTTGGTCTCTAAGGTGCTATTGGGATTCAAAGCTAGTTCTTCTACTGCAGACCAACACAGCTACCCTCCTTAAACCAAATGTCACTTTTGCAACAATAACTCTAGGGGAAAGAATGGTTGTTCCCCAGAATTACTGGTAGTTATAATACCTCAGCACAACGGCTATTCCAAAGTAGTAGTTTTGCAAAAGAAAAAAGGTAAAGCTTTGTGCATGTAATAACCATAGATAAAATACATTATGGGCCTATTGTAATTTTAATATGTCTCATAGTTCCTTTCTTGCCACAAACTATTTTGCAGGCATTTATTATTTGGTTATTAGGAAATAAATCAAGCAAAGATTTTGAGATAAATGTAAATATGTACAGTGATTTAATGTTTGCGTTATCTCTGACAAGGCAACCCATCTCTGCGTTGACCCACTCGGCAAGGAAGAACAGGCAGTAGTACACTGGTATTCCCCACTTCCACACATTGTCAAGTTGCCTGTACTGTACATATGTGTGAAAGTTCCCGTATGCACACTCCTTTTCCATGTTGAGCAACACAGTGGTGCTGATTATGGGTGAGCACTCATGTAAGCAGTTCCTCCAAACACCCTCACCATACAGTTGACACAGTAATCACAAGATGGTGAGGCCAAGTGGCTCATACCTGCTCTGCCACACCACATGGTGAATCAACACATGGATTAACAACATGTTCTGATCATAAAAGGCTCCAGTGCAACTTGTGTGGGGAACTCTATTCCCTTCACCAAAGTTAACAGTTCAGCCAGATACCAAGAGAGTTGTGGATGTGAACTACAGCAAATATAGGTAAGCAGACATTTTTCAGTTTCCCCCAAAATGGCATTTGAGTAGATATTTAAGTAAAACCGTTTTCTGATTTAATGTCAGACACTTATAATTTGGATTGTTCTGTATATAAAGCAACATGGAAATCAAAACAATTTCTCTATGCCTCTCTTTCTTCTCTTATAGTATCACAAAAGGAGAGCAAAACCATTCTCCAGGAGAATTAGGAAGAAAGGCTGGCAAAGGGCATCACAACAGTAATAACTGTGTGCCCTCAAGTCACAACCCACTCAGGGGAGACCCCAGGGAGTCTTGCCAATACAAAAAATGTGAATCCTTTAAAATCGCCTTTTTCTGTGACCAAATACTTGACACCTTTTGTTTTGTTGTTTCTTCACTGGAATTCTTCAGTGAAATTATCCACTAGCAGGAGCTATTCAAGGAATGTTTGCACCTAGCCAGCAACAAGAATTGACTTTGGAAATCCGCATTCATACACAAAAGATTTCCAAGGAAAACATAACAATTCCCCTGAGGTTATAGAGGCATTACCTTGATGTGCTTCCTGCCAGGCAGGGGCTCAGGACTAATGATCTTCACAATCACTCCACCCTCAAACTGGGGCCCCATTGTGTGAGCTTTCTCAGGAGGGGCTGAACGGGCACAGGTGGCTGCTTGACTCAAAACAGAGAAGGCTATTAATGACTTGATGAACTTCTGCTTCACCTAGTATTTCTTATATCAGATTAAAAATAACAGTAATGGTTACTGAACACATAACCCTGCTTGGAATATATAGATGACAAGAGAGGAACCTGCAGGGATGAAGCGGGAATGCCTCTGAACACAGTTGGGCTTTTTAAAAAACTAACTGCTGTACTTACTGCACCACTTTTTATTAAGAATGATAAAGACACCAATAAGAACCTTAATTCCTGGTGGTAGCATATTTCCAAACACAGCAGTCAGAAATAGCAGTAGTTTCCACGGTTACAGAGGCGGCAGAGGAACATTTTTATGAACAAATATGTTTGCATACCATAAGAACATGTGGATACTACTATGTGTACCATCATTATTCTGCTCTACTACTTTAAGTATTAACTCTTGCAACTAGTTTATAGAGACTTCTTCAGCTGAACAGGTCAGTTAATCAGCACAAGGTAAAAACAACTATTATGGCAGAAGACTCATTTATGGGTTGGAGTTCTCCTGAATATCACATTTATCTTTTTTATATCTTGAGTTCCCCTATATATAAAATACATTCTTTAGTAGGGGTTTAATATAGCAAAATAAGTGTGGTTTATTTGAAGTCTTCAGGGGGGAAATTCTCAATTTTCATATTTAACTCCCAAGCTCTTTCCCTGTCCATTTATATGTTACCCTTAGAGACACCAAACACAAGATATGAAGAACCTCAGAATTGTCTTTACATTTGCCATTTCTTGCTTCAGTATGGATTGGTTCACAGGCATTGGTTTCCATTTCCCCAACAGTCATTGGGTTTATTTGGGCCATTGCTTTTTTCAAAGAAGACATGCTGGCTTTCTGCAGGGCCAAATACTCTTGCTTCAACTGCATCCATTCACTCCTGTAGAGAACAGGGATTAGGCTCATTAGCAAGACATATCAATACTTCACCACTAAATCCTATTAAAATAATTCAAGACAAGTTAATCTGTATAATGGACACAAGAGGTAGAGCAACACTACATTTTCTCTTCTGTGTTTGGGTCCAACCAAAGTAAGCTTTAGTTTTAGTCATCATTAGTATGGGACAGCTGCTGCTATGGTGCTTTTGAATAAAATGAGATTCAAAATAAGAAATCTCTTCAATCAGATCTAGATTTTCTGGTGGGAGAAGTGAACAACCTAGAAGACAGGGAGAGTATGCATACTGGATGGGAGATACACTGCTGGATAGCAGTATGTGTGAACAAGATCTTGGGGTACTTGTGGACAGTAATCTAAATATGAGCAGACAGTAGGATGTGGTGGTTAAAAAAGATTAATCTTGGACTGTATCAACAGAGGCATCACAGCAAAATCCTAAGATGTCATAGTCCTGCTGTATACTGCATTGGTCAGACCACACCTGGAATATTGGGTGCAGTTCTGGAGGCCTCACTTAAAAAATGATGCGGACAAAATTATGAGGATGATCTGGGGCCTGAGGACCATGCCCTATGAGGAAAGGTTGAAGGACTTGAGAATGTTCAGCCTGGAGAAGAAGAAAGGGGACATGACTGCTTTCTTCAGGTATCTGAAAGGTTGTCATTTGGAGAAGAGCAGGGAGCAGTTCCTGTTGGCATCAGAGGACAGGACCCACAGATTTAAACTACATGTAGAATGATACTGGCTAGATAACTGGAAAAAAGTTTTTCACAAGCCTACCTAAACAGGTAGTGAGCACCTCTTCACTGGCAGTTTTCAAATAGTGGCTGGACAGATACTTATGGATGTTTTAGATTGACCCTGCATTGGGCAGGGGGTTGTACTAGGGAGCCATGGCCCCTCCCAACTCTATGATATATGAGAGAGATACATAGGGAGAGTGACAAAGAGATACACAGAGAGATTTTAAGATCCCACAGAACTCTTCATCATTCTCCATCTATTTGTTAAGAGCTCTTGTATGTGAAATGCTGGCATACAAAATCAACTTTTCTTTTTGTACAATCTGTTACATAGTTCATATGATTAGACAGACTACAAAGTAAACACAATTGGGTTAGAATATTACTATAATCTAGAACATGCATAGAAAATGATAATTGAATTGCCTGTTAATGCTCAAGCACTCTTACTATAACCTAGGGTAGTATTAGTTTAGGATTGTTGAGGTCTACCAGTGGACCACTGGCTAAGCTTCACGGAGAGCCTACTGACTGCCACTATTCTTGCAAAGAACATTGGACCAGACTGAGCTTGATGTGTTCCAGCAAAGTACTATTCACTATGTCTATATATTCAGAATTGCTACACAAAAAATGCAAAAGTTACATTTTCAGGATTGCTACATAAAAATATTAAGAGATTTTACTGTATACTCTTGAAAATTTTAAAGCTCCAATTTTAAAACAGCAGATCATGCAGACAGTAAGAACTACACCAGGTAAAATCCCCCCCCCCATGTCTACAGAGACAAGAACACTTCTCCCTGCTCAAATAAACCCAGAGGAGAAAACACATAATGGAAGCAAATTATCTGTTCATATTAATTTAACATGGAGATCATTTTGCAAACAGCTAGAACTTTGCCTAACAGACAAACAATGGA
Source organism: Paroedura picta (assembly GCF_049243985.1). NCBI lineage: Eukaryota > Metazoa > Chordata > Lepidosauria > Squamata > Gekkonidae > Paroedura > Paroedura picta. The sequence goes on from NC_135378.1 coordinate 65,839,281, forward strand.
AATTGTGTAATTGTGAGAATGAGTCCTTGTTCATCTCATCTCAGCTACCAAATACCCCATAAAGGATTTTTTAAAATAAAAAGACCACCGCTTTGGTAGTAGTTTTAACTGCTGATATTTACAACTGTATACTTCAAAAAGAAAGATTCAGTTCCACCCAGGAACCTGTATTTTCAAACTAAAGACTTTTAAATAACAAAAGGGCTACCTAATGACTCTGAGATAAAACACCAATGTTACTCCTTGGTGCGATATGATATAAATAGCAGTTAAAGGAAGCTGAAAAAGAGAGCACTATGGAGAATGACCAAGGCAAGTAGGCAAGATGGAAAGGTTTTATCAGCAATTTTTTGCTTTTCTATTAAAAGAAAAGTATTTTCTTTTCTACTAGACTTGGCTCACTGAACGTGGATATGTGACATATGCTAGCATCACACGCTGAAAAGATTTCTGTGGACCTCTTCTCCTTTAACATGGAGGTGCTTTCTGTGTGTACTAAAAAGGTAAGTGCTTCCATGTTTCAGCAGAAGTGACTCCTGAACTCAGTCCTAATCTCCATATATAAAAATAGTAAAGCTTAGTGTGGAACTTAGGGGTGCTTGTACTAGTCTGTTCAACGCCTTGGAAAGACTCACAGCAAAAATGACGTTTATCATATTGCAACATTTGTTATATATTCTGAGCAGTGGGGAAACTGGACAGGTAAGTCAAGTTCTCTCTAGGTTCTGTTTTAATTAGATATGTTTTTCATGCTCTTCTTCCACAAAACTGCATGTTTCTTCACACTGATTACACAGCTGGTGCAACATGAAATCATTTAAGTGATTGTTTTCCTAGTGGTGATAAATTAAATGCATTTTAATTTATTTTCCCTCTGTTTTCTGTATTAATGCATATGGTGTATTTATTTATTTATTTATTTATTTATTTATTTATTTATTTTATTTAGGTTTTTATACCGCCCTACCCTACAGCTCTGGGTGGTTTACATAAAACATTTTGAAACATTTACATAGAACACTCTCAAAATCAATATAACAATAACATACCAACTAGAATAGTATTTTAACAATAACTTTGACACTCCCTTAGTAGGTTCGGTCCCTCAGTCTTTAATTTGGGGAGACATGTATAAATGGGAACTTTACTCAAGAGCTGTGTGAAAAATATTTATGGAAAATGCTATTTGACTGATTAAAAAGAAGTACCTTAACCCAACTGTTGTTTTTCACAGCAAATCAGAATTTGTCATCTCTTGATAAAGGACCACCCACTACTTTAATATGGAAGTACTTGTTTTGTTCTTTTTAAAAAGTGCTTTCATGTTTTAGTGATGGTGCATCCTATTTATATTGTCAAAATATGAAAGGATCTACAAATGGAAGATTCAGGAAACTCTCCAGTTATATTAGTTGCATGTAAAATTTCTCAAGTGTGATCTGAACGGGTCTTTCACATTTTAACATGGAAGTAAATGCTGGCCATTTGAAAACCCAAGCTTCTAGAGTTTTTGTTGTTATGGATGGGAACTGATTTTTGTTGTGATGGATGGGCACTGAAACGAAATCAAAGTATAAGCAGTTGGCCAAAATAATAAGATTAATAAAGTAAAATAAAATATTGATTGTTTTCATTTCACAAAAAAAGCAGGATTTATGCAGCAGATGTGCACTTTTGCTATTATCCTTTACTGTTGCTAATATGCAACTCTGTGTCATAAAATCTGGAATTGCACTTTAGCAATGGTGATGGATTATAAGCTATACAGAAAGTAACCATTTGGACAAATATCTGACAAAAAAGAGAAAGCATTTCCCCTCTATTTTCTGTATTAATGCATATGATGTATTTGGGATCCTTACTCAAGAGCTTTACTCAAATAGCATTTCAAATTTGATTATTTCCTCTTTGTACATTTTGATATAGTTACTGTTTAGAGAAATGATTGTGCACCCAGTATGTATAAATGTGATGAATGATACTCCTTAAGACTATTAAACTTCACTCTGCTTTTATCCTACCATAAAAAGTCAAATGCAGCAATAAATAACACTACTGTAACAGAAGTCAGTAAGCTAAGTTAACAACTGCAGCTTTTGATGTAGCACAATAGAATCAGAGTCCAGTAGCACCTCTAAAACCAACAAAGATTTATTCAGGGCGTGAGCTTTCGAGTGCAAGCACTCTTGTCAGACACTCAAAAGCTCATGCCCTGAATAAATCTTTGTTGGTCTTAAAGGTGCTACTGGACTCTGATTCTATTGTGCTACTTCAGACCAACACGGCTACCCATTTGAAGCTTTTGATGTAAAAAACCTTTTAATCTCTCCTCAGCAGAGTGCTATTAGCTAAGAAACAGCAATTATTTTTACAGGGAACAGAAAAAGGCTGCTTTTTATCCACAGTCACTATTGTAGAACAAAGTTTGAGTCAAGATACAAGCTTCCCTGTACTTGTACACTTCCTCAGATGTCAGTGTAGTTATCAGTGTGTCAGACTAGGATATAGAAGACCTTGTTTCTTATCTCTGCTCTGCCACAGAAGCTCACTTGGTGACCTAGGGCCAGTCACTCTCTCAGCCTAACCTCCCTGACAGGGTTATTGTTGAGAGGATAAATGGAGGAAAGAATATTTTCTCTTCTATGGGAAACCAAAGGAGCTTACAAGTGGATGAACTAATAAACTGAAAGTGCTTTCAATTAGTGCTGTTTAAAAATACGCTGTTAAAATACTGCACTAACAATCATGTTGAAGACAAGAGGCAGAACCTACACATGCCATACTCCTAATTGTGAATGTCAGTGTTTATAAAGCTAGAGCAATTTGTTTTTTAAAAAAGGGGGATTGGGGGACATGGTGGTCCTGATTTGCTACAAATCACAGAATGCAACATACCCCCCTTAACATTCAGCCTGATGTAAGAATTCTAGAATGCAAAGGTTTGCACACTTATCAGCAGCATCTTAGAGACCCTGACTCTGTAATTGTCATTGATTTCTATCTACCAATAAACACTAAAGCCAATAAAACTATTACAGTGTTGTCTTAATGTGATCACAAAAAGGAGGGGAAGTATCGGCTATAATTCCACAGATATAGACAATGAACTCAAATCTGGAAAGAAGTACAAGTACAAATCTTAAAGTAGCAGCTACCTGATCAAGCAAACAGATAATCATTTAGTCATGAGCAATGGTACATCTACTACACAGTTTTACTGCTAGTCACAGAGCTCAGGGTGAATGCCATGCCTTAAATTTAACATACATACTTTGAAAGCACTCTCAGTGGAATGACCTCTTCTCCCATCTTGTGTCTCTCTTTGTGTTTTTTCTTATGCTTCCTTTTGGATTTTGAAAGAGATGTGTCTTTCTTATCTCCACTCTCTCTGTCTTCTTCAGTGGACAGTTCTAAACAGAAAAGCAAGATGACACTGAAGACATAAAACTGCCTTTAGTTTTTAGAATTGTCTATGGGCTGCTTAAATATAAGTTGGAAAGTGAGGAACACATTCAATACTCATGTACATGACTGGTTTTAGATTTGGAGATCACAAATATTTTCAACAGAACTTTATAATACCGAATTAGCCTACTCTCTGTGCTCCTGAAACATCTTTGAGAGGACAAAATATTGTTTCTTAGTAGGAATCCAGGACTTCCAGCTAGTGCAATACATCTTTATGCCACTGTCCCATTTCAGTAATAAATTACTATTTTTTTACTGTGTATCAGAAATTTATATGAATAAGAAGAGGAATAACCCAGTCTTACCCTTGGAATCCTCTGGTCCTTCTGTAGATCCCTCTCGTGCAGAATGAACATTATCCTTCTGAGCAGTTTTCTTTGCCTTTCCAAAAGATACCTCTCCATCTCCAGAGTGACTGCGCTTCCTCTTCCCTGGCCTGCTTTCCCCAGACCCTGAGCTTTCTGTTCTATCAGTTCTCTTTTTGTCTCTTTTTGAAGACTGCCACTGGACCTCTGAGGCTTCCATTTCAGAGCTTTCTGATGTTGTTCTGTGTCTCTTTGATCTGCTTGTGTGTTCTGCAGTAGTATCCATACTGGAGTCCTTTGTGTCCACAGTTGCTGGCTGGCTGTTTTCCTTCTTTGATTTGGATTTCTTCTTCTTTTTCTTTTTCTTTTCTTCTACATTAATCAAATAATGTGTCTCATTTACACTTATACTCCAGAACTCAATTAAATGAGCTAGGTTAACTTCAGAAAACAGCACATACTTAAATTAGTAAATATCAATGTAACGCTGTTGTTGTTTTTTTACTCTGTATAGGACTGAACATTTCTTGTTAAATCTACAGAATCTCCCGCCCAAAAGAAGTAAAGAAAATAAGTTATCTCATGAAAAACTGACATTATAAGTGACTACTTCATGTACCTGAAATGGGTTTTGATCCTTGGAAGTATGTCTCAATAAATATACAATGAGAAAGTTTTAAAGCAAATGCTGATTTGCCCTTCACATAACTTGATTCCAGAGCAGCAGAATGAGAGATATAAAAGGGCAAATAGAGAAGGTTAATTCTTCCATCCTCAAACTGTTCTGAAGTCTGCACGGGCACTTGCTTTACAATGTTATACATTATCCATCATGCCAATGTAAACAGGAGATTCCAAGTTAGCACTTCTAATATTGGCCAAAAAGAATGCCATGGGAACAATCAGAAGATGGAATGAAAAAAGGTAAAGTACAAGCTTACTTACCAACAACACTAGAGTCACTTGTCAATGCAGGAACAGGCTTGTTTTTAACTGTTTTGGGGAATATCCCAGGTTTTCTTGGTGCATCTTCAGGTGGGTTATTCAGGAACTTAAATGGAGAAATCAAAAAGTTCATATGGCCATCTACACTAGTTAACATCACAAAGATTCCAGGACAAAACTCTCCAACTGACTTCATATCTGGAATTTAATAGATGGGAGAACAATACCTAGAGAGTTCTTTTTGCTGACTAGTAGATCACCATGAGGCAGAGAGCCATCACAAAGGTGCTTTGAGCTGTATTTTTTTTTAATACCTAAACTCTGGCACTGATGAAACTGTCTTATAGCTATTGGAGTAAGATATGCTTGCTATGTACTGAAACATATGCTTGCTATGTATAGATCGTTCAATATTCACATTCTGTACTTAACAAGTTCTTCACTTAGAATAATCCATGAAAATGAAGCAAGCACACATTTATTTTGCAAATGTAATTTGCTGGCAAGTTGCATGTTATCAAAAGAGAGTCCACAACAGTCTTTTCTAGAAGTTAATCACTGGGAGTCACTCATTACACATGTGATACGTCAGGCTGCAATTTTCTTTTGGCAAGGATTATGTCATGAGGGTCTGAATAAGTGGGAAAAGGACAGTGTATTATTATAGTAATAATAATGCAATAAAATCACACCCCCATTAACCTCGACTCAGTTTAAAGTTTTCAGTAGACACTAAATTTAAAGTTTTCAGAAAACAATCTGCCGGCAAACAAAAGCTAAATCTTGTTTAAAGTTCCAGCAGACAGATGTTTGTTTCTAAATTCAATGTTCATATTGCAGTTACAAAATTTAAACCATACCTTAGTCCAACTGAAATACAAGTAGTTTGAAACAAAGCTGCAAAGAAAGCCAGAATGGTGCAGCAGAAACAATGTCAGGCTGGAATCCTAGGAGACCTGAGTTTAAATACCCATTCAACAATGGAAGCTCAATGACACTGGACTAGTCACATTCTGTCAGCATAACCTACCTCACAGGGCTGTTGTGAAAAAAATGGAGAACAATGTTCTAAGCCACTTTGGGTCTCCATCAGAATATAAATGAATGCAAATAAACACAAAGCTATAAAGCTAAACAGACAAAAATCAGTCTTTTGAACTGTCTGCAGATTACCTCAATTGCCTTTTCTGCTTGTTCTTTTGTTTCAAACTCAACAAATGCAAATCCCTTTGGGTCTCTGGTAGCTTTATAACGAGGAATGCTGATATAAACTACATTGCCACATTTCCCAAATACTCGTTCAATCCAACTGTGATTGACATTTTTAGGAAGCAATTCCTAAAACAAAATAAATGAATAATTTTTTTAAAAGCCCAAAAAAGAAACATACAACCAGCAAAAAAATGGAAACATGAATTATAGCTTACTGAACATTTATAAATCACTATATTGACTATCTCTCAAGAGATGATTCATCCATTTTGGTACAGTAGATCAGAATATAGCCCTTATTTATAAATCAACCAAAACATCCTTTTACCGTCTTCATTTTACACCATAGAATTGCCATACAACATTCACTTAGACTTCTTTAAGGCTTTGAGAGACCAAATAATTTTTTGAACGTCTGGTAAATTTCTGTAGATGATACTTCCATGGTGGACAATTGCATGAACTGGGGTTATTTAAGGTTACTGAGCTATTCTTTAACTGGGATGAAAGTTACTAGTTTGGTATCCCAGGTAGTGACAGGTTTCTAAGAAAATATGAACTGGAAAATTTTCTAATCCTGCTTTACCATATACAATCACTGGGGTGTGTTCATGCTTCATATCCCACATTTCGCTCATCTCACATGACTGATCTACAACACAACAGCCACGACAACTATAGATACATAGACTATATAAATACATAAGTAGCGTGCAATACTTTCCATGAGAAAATATAGCATCAGAAAGTTCTTCCTGCACACATTTTTCTCCCTTGCATCATGGCTTTGAAGGGGACAATTAAATTAACATATTTTTATTTGCTTTATCAATAGACAGCCCTCTGTAGTAGTTCATGTACTATTTTGATTTCAGCAAAATAGATAAAAGATAATCCATGTCCATTAGGTAAAAAATACATATGCCACATTCCTGCTCATGAGCTCATTTTTACTTGCATGCCATTCGCTCTATTTTAGCAGAAACTAAATCCTGCAACTTCAGGACTTCACCTCAGTTGGCATTCACTCGTATTAGATGTATTAGGAAGATTAAGGGGCTGGGTTTACCAGCCGAGTTGTATTAGGGGAACACGGAAATAAAATCAAACGCACTCAAAGATTGGGAACTCTTAGTAGTTTGTTACTGGTATGACATTTCGAACAGTGTTATAATATCTTGAACAACGATTAAAAGATAAATTGTATACTGAAGCCAGCTTGCAAATCTTTTTATACAACAGTATCCTTCATGGCTGCATATCAAAGGATTTGCAAAGTTTCATTTTTGTATATACAATGCATCAAAGAAAAATAAAAAACGAATTGACTTCTTATGGATGTTCATAAGAGCGTGAACTTGGTAAATTATACAAATATAGCTGCTATTTTGGTCCCATCGGTCATGGATAAGTGATTGACAGGGCATACAACAAATAACATATCCTGTGTCAAGTGCATATTACATTCAGAAACAAACCCCACAATTTTCAGTACTTGCTTCAGAGCCTACAACTCACACTCCATTTACCAACAATCTATTGCAAGGCATTGAGTACCCATATGTAGAATAGCTAGATTTGAGTTGAGTAGCATCATAGAAGCCAACAAGTTTTTTGGGGTATGAGCTGTCAAGAGCTCCTTTCATCAGACTCTCAACGCTCATATCCTGAGATTCTTCTTAATCTCTGAGGTACTACTGGACTCAGATCTAGTTGGTTCTACTACAGGCCAACATGGTACTCCTTTAAAACTTTTCCCATGGAGGAAGCAAATCCATTTTCTGGCACCACAGAAACTAACTGCACATATATAACTGCCAACTGACATATATTTTGATAAGATGACTGATGTTCATGGTTGCAATCCTCCCATAACATGAAAATTCTAATTTTAACAAAGACAAAAGGACAAAATACAGCACTGATAAGTCATTGAGAATTCTTCATTGATATCTTACCACATATACTGTACGACTATCCACATCCTTAGGTTGCTCACCCAGTGGTTGCCTTCGTCTGATCCTAGTTCCTTCTAAATCCAGCTGTAAGGCAGAATCCAATTAGAAAAGCATTTTCTACAGTATTCAGTACCATCTAGCCAGCAAGTTAACATCCTCTTTCCAAGCCCTTTTCTGTGCTTCCTCTTATATAGGAGAGGTAAGTGATGACCAAAGACACTGCTTTTTGAGTGATGATACCTCCCCCTTGAAACACACTATGTCTTAACCATATTTTCCTTTAGGAGTAAGTGGAAACATTTCCTTTTATAAAGGCTTTGGCCTGAGAGGTTCTATATTTTTAATTGTTGATAGACTGCTTTTAGCCTCAAGACAATTTATGAATTTCATTTCAGGCTGTTGAATGGTGTATTCTACTGGATTTATGCCCTGAGCTTGTTTTCACAGTTTTGTTCTATTTTTCTTACTTTGTTAGCCATTTCAAACAGGTCTCCAAGGAGGTGGCATATATATATATAAAGCCAGGATTTATCCTCACCTCTACAATGGATGAGTTTTTAACTGCTCGTGCTATCAATTTTCTGTCAGTGGTTAATTTTTTCATTTTGTTAAAAGAAACGAGAAGTGATATGTCAACATCTACAAAGGAAACAAAATCTGGAATTAGAGACTAAATCAACTTAACAGAAAAGCAAAATTAAGCAGCAATATCAACTGAAACAGAAACACCAGGAAAATAACCCCCAAACCTGCACATATGTACCTAATACATCCTTATCCATGGTTCCTCTATATATCTGTGAAACAGCCTGGGGGGTGGAAACGTGTCCAGCTGTCCAAATTGGAATAGGGCCAATCAGGGTGCAGCAAGCTGACTACGCCCTGATTTGCCCTGCCCCTGCAGCTCCCGCCCTCCATCCGTGGACTCTAGCCTCTTTGCTCTCAGACGCACCTCAGTGCTTGGAGCCAGCAGCAGGTATGGGGAGAGGGCCCTGGGCAAAGGGTCGTGGTGGAGGGCCTGCTAACTAGGGCATCCCAGCCTGCTGACTGCCTGCTAAGGAGCTCTGCCATGGGCCTGCTAATGAGCTGGCCAGCCCCTGCCCGCCCCACTTGATCTGGCTGAGAACTGCTCTGGAGTCCGAGCGGCCCAAAGCCACCTTAAGCTGCCTGGCCAGGGGGGGGAGCCCTTTCAAAGCCCGTTTTTAGGAATGGGCTTTGAAGCTAGTGTAGAAATAAACAAGAAATCTCTCCCCTAGCTTATAATGCAATCCTAAACATGTTTATTCAGAAGTCCCACTGAATTCAAGAAAACTTACTCCATAGTTAAGTGTGCATAAGACTGAAGACTCAGAAAAACTTACAGCCATCTCTAGACTTTTCTATTTGTTCTCGAAGAAACCTGTCCTTGTGGAGGTTGACATCACCAAACCAGAAGTCCACTTGCTTTGCTATATCTGAAAGCACCTGTTTAACTCTAGACCTTTTCTTTTTGTCACGTTCCTTTTGCTGTTCAGTGGCTTCTTTTTCTGCGGCTTTGCTTCTTACAATGTCGGTCTCCATTCCTGTAACTGTCATCTGAAATTAAATGTTACATTATCATTTTTAGCCTAAGGAAAGCACAAAGTGAACTTCTGAACCTTTAACATTCACATTTTAAAGTAATTTGATTGGCAAAGTATTCTAGAACCCTGAAATTGCTTTCCTTTCCTCATGCTGTGTTATGTAGGCAAGTATATGTCTCTTTACTGATGACGAACTAGAGAGATAATGTATGGCCTTGGGCAAATTGCTATATCTATATATTAAGGGATCACATTTCATACTAAAAATCCTTAAAAACTTGTTTTAGAAAACCTTTCATTTAATTTCTGTAATGGAAAGATGATACATGCACACAAACATAAACAGCCCAGTAACATAATGTGTTGGATCCAACCAGCTTTTCTACTGATGCAAGAAGGAGTCCCTGTCTAATTACCCCCAAAAAACTATGCTACCTGGAATAGGAGGTTTAGTAAGAAAGGGAATTGAGTAAGGCTTGAGTAAAAAAGGAAGGTGGGTCCAACCTAAAGAGCTGATGCACTGGCTTAGCACAAGCAGTGCTGTCAAATTGTTTGACCAAATTGTAACATATCTACAAGACTCCCTTCCTCTGACAATCTGACACCATGACTTAATGTTTAAGGTTTGTACCAGTTAACTTCTATGTCTCCTATGTCTGCATGATTAGAGACTTTTGGCTTCCATTCCTCCAGTCAGAAATTAAACAGTGTTGATAGAAGTGAATATGTGACTAAATTGCACTCAGGCATTTCAACAGAAGTGTGATTTTTCCATTAACACTGCAATTATTTATCCTAAGATAGAAGTATATGCCTAAGATATTTAAAGAAGTACATTAACTATAACTTCAATCCTACTATGAAGTCCCACTGAAACCTATTGCAGATTAATATATATGAATGCACCAAAACCAGAAAAAACTTTTTCAAGCAGAGTATGCTATATTGGTGGGTTCTCCATGAATACAATGGTGTCTGCATACCTCTTTCCTGGGGCCCACCAAATGTTTTTTGGTGGGTCCAAATGGGGCTTTTGCCCAGTAGGGCTTCTGATTGTACAGATTTTCAAGACATTTGCTTCAGCAGCAGCTGTCATCACAGCACAAAAATCTTCACTGTATGACTGAAGATAAACTGTCTGTACAGAAGAAAAAAATCTTTTTAAAAAGCACCCTCCTTAATGGAATTTCTGGCTGAAATGTTGAAGATTTATTTTTAGAGTTATTATATATGACCTCATTCCCTGAGATTTTGAGGCTGGCTGTTGCAACAGTCATCTTTTGGTTGTGCCCACCATCCAATGTCTGAATTCCAAAAGTACCCACAAGTTCAATAAGGTTTGGTGTCTCCTGCTTTATGGAATTTCCCAAAAGCCGAGTTGTGAAGAGGTGCCTTCCATCCAAGCAACTGCCATTCTTGCAACAGAGGCAGAACCGCAACTTGATCTTTCTTCCCTGACTTTCAGGACATTTAAAGAGCTAAAATATTCACTAATATTTGGGTGGGTCGTGAAGTAACATCTGATTGTTTTCCTGTCAACTGCTAAGTGATGAAGAGAAGCTGAAGTACACCAAAGAAAGAAAACTATTATGTCATGAAAACTTGAGAATGAAAAATGCAGTAATTTGAGTTTTCTGGAAAAATATTTAGAATATTTTCAAGAAAATATGGCATTGTAATAAATGGAGTGATTTGATTTAGTATGTTTATTTTAGGCTATATATTAGTAAACATAACTGAAAGACTTCAAAGTGCTAACTTTTTGTTCCAAATACTTGAACTAAAATGTTTCATTGGGGAACATTAAGTGTAGTTTCATCCACCACCATATAATGCTGTAAATTTAAATTATATATAAACAGTGTCAAGAATTTCTTGCACATTAATTTTATTTCAGACCATCAAACTTTCTGATGTAAAATAAACTTTGGGTTTTCTCCAGTCAGCGTTCTTTGCTGAATTTTGACCATGGATGTCCCTTGATCTCAGACTTAGTATTCTGTTGGTAAAGGGGAATTTGGGTCAAGTGACATTAATCTATCCACTTAAATGAAAATGAAGGCTCTGAAGATTCCACAGGTCCAGATTTTTAAAATTGAAATAGTTTGTGAGCTCTGCTAGATGTTGGTAGCAGGCAAGTAACAAAATTTCTTTTTTTAAGCAAGTTTTCACATCAAAACGTAATACATACTTTTGCCACTAATATGTCAATTAGTCCAAAGCCCATAGACTGAAAAGGGGTAGATAAAATACTTGTACAGCTCACACGGTACATCATACTTCAAAAGAAGAGCATTATTATCAGTTCCAATTATACCAGTGCTATCTTTCATAAGGCCTATATCTACAAGCAACCCAAAGCTGACCTGCCAAAGAGAATGATTTCTTCACATGTCATCTCAACAAATTAACTTCCTATTAACTAGTACAGTAATAACATAATACTACAAAAATAAACCCCCTGGAGTAGAATTATGCAGCAGACATTGATAAAAATGGAAATAGAACAATGCTTGTCTTTCTCATAAGAGTCTCTATACCTGATTAAGCTGACCATTCAAGCTGATCAAATTTAACAAGCTTCTAATTATAGTTCAAGGATAAGCAAGATCTCTTCTCTCTCTTCTAGGGCAAAAGTACAGCATAGGTTTAAGTAACCCAACACAATGCTTATCACATTATTTACAGAATTCACTACCAAATATGAGGTACTATGCTGGCCATTGCTTTCATCTACTTTCGACTTTAATCGAAGTATGGGTTCTGTTTTCCCTGTGGCTCAGTTTCATGATGTTTTCCAACCTTTCATTAGTTCCAAATGCAACTCTCTTACTAACTGAGAAGGTCTAACTGGAAAGAGCATGCTACACTGATCCTAACCCAATTTAATTAGCGGTCAATTTGTTTCTGTGTATAATTCAAAATGCTGGCTTTGATCTTCAGTCTGGGCCTACTATACCAAAGAATCATCTTCTTCTATATTTAACTAAACAGATGCTAAACTTTATGTGCTATAACCAGGCTTTGACATGTGGCAACATATGAGAGCCTTCCTGGTAGTACTTGGTAGCAATTCCTGTGACTTAAATCTGGCTCTCTCCCTTGGGGACGTTAGGAAGACAGTAAAAATCTTTTCAATATAGGTTTCGCATTAAGCAAAGATGATTTTACTAATGGCTATGAACTGTGTCATAGTATCCCTAGGAAGACAGTAAAAATCTTTTCAATATAGGTTTCGCATTAAGCAAAGATGATTTTACTAATGGCTATGAACTGTGTCATAGTATCCCGGGCTTCATCTGGATACTATGACACAGTTTACCAATTTGCCACTAATTTATTCTTTTCTCTCTATGTGCACTCTTATTCTTGTTCCATTGTCTGAGGAAGTGTGCCTGCACACGAAAGTTCCCACCATGAATAAGTCTTCGTTGGTCTTAAAGGGGCTAACAATGTTTTGTGTTTGGACCAGCCAAAATCATTTATTTAAAAATAAACCGGAAGCCTACAGGCAAAGCTGATTTGGGTTCCCTTCTGTACAGCTCTTTATTTTGAAGGCCTTCGGTCAGTATTTATTTTTATTATTATTATTATTATTATTATTATTATTATTATTATTATTATTATTATTATTATTATTATTATTATTATTATTATTATTATTATTATTATTATTATTATCATTATTCCTCAGCTCCCTAGGAATACCAACGCTCCAGAGGGTGCCCCTGGTCTCCATCCCTCCCTTCTGCGCACCGGGCGAGCGACAGCAGTCCGGGCGGGCCTCAGAGCTCCCTTCCAAGCAAGACCCCACAACCTCCCGCTGACAGCTCAATCCCAAACTGACGGCCCGGGAGCCAAAAACTACCCCTCGCCACTCGGCCAACCTCCTCCGCTCCGAAGCAGCTGCCAAGGCATGCGCGGCCTCAGCTTCCACAGAAGCGCCTCTCCTCAGGAACCGAGAGGATTAAGCGGCGCCCATTTTTGCAAGCAGCCATTTCGCTCCGTCCTCTTGCTCCCCCCCCCCCCCCGGCCTGACCTGACGCCGCGCCTCTGCGTTAGGAGTCAAGGCGACGTCACGCCGAAGGAAGCGCGGCCCGCTCCGCCGTCTTGCCCGTATTGAATTCTCGCGCGATGCCACAGGGCCTTGGGCCTTCCCCGGTGCTATTGGCTGCTTGGACAGCGGCTTGTGCGCAAGCGCACAAAGGGTTCGTTCTGTTCTCCTTGCCTTTATAGCTAGGCTTGCGGACCTAAGAGGAAGCCTAGAGAGGGACACGCGCTCCAAACATCCGGTGCAAATGGAAAGCCGCCATTGTGCGCCGCGGCGCCGCTCTAGCCTTGGATATCTCTATGCTCCACTTCTTGTACGGCCGACTGACACCCGGGAAGCCGGTTAATGACATCAAATACCTAATCAAGCCGCTGCCACGGGGATGCGGGCCGGTTGGCGGAAGGAATCTCCTGCACGGGGGAAACGGCCCCGTTTGAAAGCTGGACGGCTGTCGAGCACTCGCTGATGAGGAGGCTTTGGTGTCGCGTAAAGATGGCGTCACGCCCAGCTGAGTGAGCGGGAAAGGTTTGAAGAGGGGAGGGATGTCTGGAATAGGGTGGTGGCCTGCGCGGGGCCGCCCTTGGGAGGCGGGAGATTTATTTATGGGGTCTTGTGTCTCGGGCTTACCTACCCGCGGAAGGCTGTGAATTATCATTCCTTCAACCGTATGGAGTTCGCGGTAAGGAGAGAAACTCAGCCGACACCCTCATCCACTTGTGTATGTTCGTTGAAAACATTTATTAGCCGCCTTTTCTGTTCTATATAAGCTTTAAGGTGCTTGCAATGTAATTACACATTGTTCTCTCTGCTGCAATGGAGGGCTTTCGGTGCCTGGTCCCGGAACAGGCTGTTTGTATTAAAAACCCACCGTTCTGTCCTAGATTCAAGTGCACAGCCGCGTTGGTCTGGAGTGGCACCACAAAATTTGAGTCCTATAGCACCTTTAGGACCAACAAAGGTTTATCAAGGCATGAGCTTTTGAGTGCATGCATACTTAATCAGGCATTGGAACAAGCATCATAAGAGCAAGGGGAAAGTAAATTAGTAAACAGCATCAAAGTACAAATATAGTGTATGGTAATTCTTTGCTAGGAAAGCCAATCGGTTCAGTTGTCATTCATAAAAACATTGGGGCAATACAGATGTAAAATTGGTGATTTCCCAGTTGTGAAAAAAAGTACTTAAAAGTGACTTATTAGCCCCATCCATCTCCACCCAAGCATGGAGAAAGCCTAGGTGAGTTCTGTCCTAGGATATCCAGTGTGGTATAGTGGCTAAAGTGCTGGACTAGGGTGTGGCCAACCCATTCTGCCAGGTTAACTCTCTTGGGCCTGTCACATATTATCAGACTAACCTATTTCATAGGGCTGTTGTGCGGAATAAATGAAGGAAAATTATGTAAACTACTGTATGTCTTCATGGAGGAGGAAAGTGAAATATCAGTTAGTAATTAATAAACTAAATAAATGATTGGGCTGCACTTCCAGTATCTTGCCTACCCCATACCTGGGCTTTTGTTCAGGCTGCTTGCCCCCATTCTGAGCCAGGCTTGACACCTGTACATGAATAACTGTGTGCCTGGCTTGTTAGGATGCAATCTATGTGACTACAGAGTGGAAAATAGCATTAACAATTTTTAGTATGACTTTTGCTGGGTTTTATGTGTATTCTGAATTTGATTTATTTTTATACATTGTTATAAGCTGCCCTGAGACTTTTTTGGAGAGGGGTGGCCTAAAAGTCACATAAATGAATTAAAAATTAAAAATTACTTTGAAGAAAGTAGCACTGTGCTCAGTGAGGTTTACACCAATGAAAAAAGTGGACGATTTCTCGTTGCTATGCTGGGTATATTTTAATGTGATGAAACATTCACATGCTGGAATCCATCAGCAGTAGGCCAATCAAAACGAGGCATTCTATTCTGTCAGATCATTCTCAGAAAGATAGATTCAAATGGGTAGCCATGTTGGTCTGAAGCAGCACAACAAAACAAAACCAGAGTCCAGTGGCACCTTTAAGACCAACAAAGATTTTATTCAAAGATTTTATTTATGCAAGCACTCTTCCGCAGACTATGAATCATGACAGTGGGAATATATAAGCAAAAGTTAATCCTGTTAAATTAGTAAACTGTGTCACAACATCCAAATACAGCCATATGAAGGGGAAGGGAATAGGCATTCTGGGGGCGTTGCCTAGTAATTATGTTCCCTACTATATTGCTTTAAGGATTTCAGCATCTGTGAACTAAACCCTGAAAGTGGGTTGTTGGAAGCCAAAGATGCAGCAGCCTTGCTGCAGCCAAAGTTTTGGGTCTAATTTCCTAAAGGGGAGGGGGAAGGTTGCTAATATATTCCTAGCATAGTAAATAAACTCTAGTCTCACACCAGAGATTAGATCATGTACCACACTGAGTGGCTGCACTTGGTAAAGCAAACTAAAATTAAAATGTGCCTCTTTTATTTTAAATGTTGTTATCATCTCCATTTGTCAGCCTAGTTTTAAAACAGAGGAAGTAGGAAAAGTGAGATAAAAATGTTTCAAAAAAGTAGCTTTGTTGACCTGCAGTAGCATAGAGCCAGTAGCATAGAGTCAAAGCTCTTGTTGTCAGATATGAAATAGAAATATTTCAGGTTTAATATGTCTATTATGAGTTAGGTCTCCTTAAGCAAAAAAAAAAAAAAGACTCACACATGTTTTAGTGCTTTAAAGTGCTACATTTGTATGTATAAGAGAAAGTGGAGAGATCTGAAAATGAATTGCCTGAGACTAGAAGTGCTCGTGGCTTGTCTGTAATAATGCTATTATACTGCTAAATATTTGTTCAGATATTTTTGGTTGCTATCAGATCATGGGGTTTTCAAGGCAAGAGACATTCAAAGATGGTTTGCCATTGCTTGTCTTTGCACAGCCACCCTGGATTTTCTTGGTGGTGTCCTTTCCAAATTCTAACCAGGACAGCTCCTGATTAGCTTCTAAAGTCAGTGAGCCACCTGGTGGGAGTTACGCAGTATTGAAGGTGTTGTATATAAAAATGTCCTTAGTCTGGAATTAAAAAAAAAACTGAAGGCACACAAAACGGGGTTCTTGCTGCTCTTGAGCCCTTGTTCCATCTAATAACTAAACTGCTTTCTTGAACTTTGGGACTTCAAACAGTTGCATTTGAGAGTAACTTGTCAATAAGTAGTGAGAGAGACAAAACAATGCATGCACCTCTTTGGTTAGCAGCCTGTATGTTCAGTTGATTAAACAAGATTTTTTTTTTTCCCCAGATAGCATAAAGATGGCTTGCCAGGAGTTTACTGTGAGTCTCTGATAATTCAATAGTATTTTAACATTTAATTCTACTATGTTCAGAGACATCAGCATGATTGTAATACATTATCATGTAATTTTTCTAATACAGGTTTTATATACCCACCAGAAGACGAAAAAATCCAAAGTATGGCAAGATGGAATTTTGAAGTCCACTGCTGGTGGAAATAAGGTAAATATTCAGTATTCATTACAGTATTGGAATATATCGACAATAAGTGTGGATTTTATAGTTTTGTTACTTTAATAGCTCAAATTACATTTTCTGTTTTTATACAGGCAGTCTTATGTGATGTCAAAGGACAGGTTTTGGACAGCATTTTTGTAAAGTTTCAGGTATATACTTTTTAAAACTTCAACAAGTATTTTGTTCTTGTGTCTTAAAATCTGCTGTACTGATTTATTTAGTACCACGTTTATTTGTGGTTTGCTACTCAGCATATCACCTTAAATTACACTTAATTCTAGTTTCCTATATCAGACATTAGGTAAGTCAGGCAACCTAAATGTTCAGGACAGGGTTTTGTTTCCATATGAGGGAAATCTAAAAATTTGATTCCTCTTTTCATAAAAGATTTGACAAAGAACAAAATCATACAATACCATTTACACTGCGAGTTGACTCAAGACTAAGGCTCTCAAGACTAAGGCTATAAGACACAAGTTGTATTTTGGTGATATTTATTGGAATTTACCAAGAATACAATATAATTAAACACTTGTGTGTATCCAAGGCATTTTTATTCTGACTTCCTCCAAGGAGTTCATGGTGGCTTATATTGTTCTCCTCTCTTTCCCCACCTGAAGCTGAGAGAGCCAGTTTGGTGTAGTGGTTAGGAGTGTGGACTTCTAATCTGGCATGCCGGGTTTGATTCTGCGCTTCCCCACATGCAACCAACTGGGTGACCTTGGGCTCACCACGGCACTGATAAAACTGTTCTGACCGAGCAGGGATATCAGGGCTCTCTCAGCCTCACCCACCCCACAGGGTGTCTGTTGTGGGGAGAGGAATGGGAAGGCGACTGTAAGCTGCTTTGAGCCTCCTTTGGGTAGGGGAAAGCGGCATATAAGAACCAACTCTTCTTCTTCTTCTTTCTTAGACAGTTTGTCTGGTCTGGGGTCATCATCCAGCTAGCTTCATGTCAGACTGGGGGTTTGTACCCCTTAGTTCAAAACATTAACCAGGAATGCTAGCTGATTACAGAATTCTGATCTGTGATTCACAAAAATTTTGTTTTCAGTGAAATATATAGTGCCTCCATTTGCTCTTGGAAAGCTACAGGTGTCATACATTAAAATCAACACTTTTTCAGCCAAACTTCATTGTGGAAGTAAGCTTAGAAATACGAAGCAACCATATACTTGAAAGTACTAGAACTAGAGGAGACATGACAAAAATTGAGTCCAATTACACTTCTAAGACCAACAAAGATTTATTCAGGGCATGAGCTTTTGTTTGCATACACACTTCCTCAAACAAAATTGAACAAGGATTATGAGAGTACAGATATATAGAAAAGGTAAATTAGTGGCAAATTAGTAAACTATCATCCTATCCAAATTATGTCATAAGATAATTCTTTGCTAAAGCAGCTGATTGGTCCTTTTGAGTTCAGTTGTAGTTCACAGAAACATTGGAGAAATAAACTATGTTAGTTATTAATGGCAGACCCTCCCCCAGTTGTGAAAAGAAATAATTAAAAGAGACTAGTTGCTTGCCCCATCTATCTCCACCCAAGCATGGAAGCATCCCTGCAAGTGACAAGCTGCGATGTCAAGTTATCTTGTCCTAAGACCAGAGAGTTAAATTTGAAATTACATATTACTAACATCACATTACAGTCACGTCCCAGCTAAAATTAAAAGACCACTAAGTTATCCAGGGTGTAAATGTTCAAGAGTGAAAGCTCTGCCTGAGGAATGGAGCCTTGACTCTCAAAAGTAAACCATAGAAGATCTGGTGCTGAGTGTTCTGGCTGTTACAATGTATGTGGTTTTGTTTATACTTTGATGCTGGTCAATGACCGTAAATCTGCCTGCCTGTAAATCTGCCTGCCTGCCTGCCTGCCTGCCTCAAAAGTAGAAATCTTGTTAGTCTGCTGTTGAATTCAGATCTTGTTCTCCCTTTTTTACTTGCAATATGGGTAGTTTCCAATAGCTATTCCTGGGAAATGATAGTGCATAAAAGGAATGTAAGAAATGTATGATATAAATACTATCAATCAATAATCACACAGCTAAATTCACATTGGAGGTATTTATGGAAATCTTGTTTTGTGAAGGTAGATCTTGCTCACAGGAAAAGAAATCAGAGTTTGAGTTAAAATGCCATATGTCGTTTCATTTCTTATGAAGTTGCTACTGCATTCCCTCACTATTACTTCTCCCTATCTCTGTTTAGGTAAAATCCGGAGATGACTTGGAAAGTGAGCGCTACTTAATCACAGTTGAAGCTGAAAAAAATCCTGGAATAGATGGTGATAATAGTCTGCCAAAACCCACAGAAGTGCCCATGTTAGCGACAAGTAATTTGAGGTTCTGTGCCTCGTCTTTGCATATGCCAGTTGGCCTCAAGAGGAAGTTTACTGCAAGTCATTATTTTTCTCCCCTTTTCTTAGTTCAAGTTTAAAGGCTCTGTTTTGTTATCTGAAGTTAACACCGAATACTCGATAGGGAGCTACTTTTTTTTGTAGTAAGCATGTACTTTGATAAGTTACGGTAGAGAGTGCCCCGAAATTGCACACCATAATCAGCAAGTGTCCCTAAGCTTGGAATTTGCTTTGAGGCAGCAAAACACTGTGGATTGTGCCCTAGGCTCCATAGCTGTGATATGGGAGGCATTTTGGAATCTGGTCGATTGCCATTCTGCTGTCAAAGAAGTAAAACATACTTCTCTGTTGCTTAATGCAGCATCCTGGAATTATTGTTATGGAATTCTAGTTGAATAATTCCCAGACAAAGGAGTTGGAATGGCTATGTAACTAGACCAGATGGTTAATGACTTCTTTCTCTGGTGCTGCAATATGATTAACTAAAAAAGGACTTAGAGCACTGTGTTGATTTTAAATTCAGACATTTTGTTGGGCTCCTGGATGGTGTTGAGGAGGTTATGTTATTTACAGTTACTCTATATTTTTTAAGCCTCAAAGCAATTTAATCAAACATGATTAAAATCATGTTTGTAGTACCACAAAATATTGCTGAATGAACTCTACCTCTTGGCATTTAACATTTCAGTACTAAACTGGCCACAAATTTTTATTCAAAGCATTTCTACTTCTAGGGTTTCCAAGGGCCCCGCCATGTGGAAAAGAAAATGGCAACAGTGAAAGAACCTATAGCAACAGCTTCAGCTATGTGTCCTGAATCACCTTTTCCTTCTCAGTTCTGTGTCACTTCTCCATTATTTTCTGTGGCTTACCAGAAGGAAAAGGCTAACTTACTACCAGTTGTCAAAGGAGATGCTCTCAGGAATAGCAGCAACACTGAGTCTATCACTTCAATGGCTTCCACACCTTACATTGATGGTCACAAAGAGGTACAAGATGTAAGCTATCATACTGATGGCGAAGATACTGAACACTTGAAGCCGGAATCAGACCTGGATAATGGACTAGTTAATTTAAACTGCCATGCAAGCAATACTGTGGCAGCTCCACAGAATATCAGGAGTAAAGGACAGATTATTGCACTTCTCAAGTCTAACACATCACTGCTTAGCAGGGAACAAAAGCATTCTGTATCTCCAGAGTGTGGACATACCTCTTCACTGAACAATCTACCATTCATAAAGCCGCCATTTCCTCCAGAAGGTCTGCCTCTGTCCGAGCCATCAAGAAGCACAGACTTTTTGACTCAACAGAAGATGTCACCTGTATTGGGATCTGTAAACAATGCTAAAAGAGAATCTACTGAACACATGCCGGCTGTACAAACCACAGTCAAAAATGTTCAAACGAAAAGTCGATGGAATGCATACTTACCACCATCACATGTACCAGAGGAGCCTCCTGATCTAGATGACATGGAACTTAACAATAAGGACTTTAACGAACTGCAGCCGATTATAAAGGACATCAAGGAGGATGGTGATGCTAGGAACCAGTACAGCAAGGCTGATTCAAGCATTCCCCAAATTCCCGCTTCCCTGGGCATCAGCAGTTCTCCCATTAGTGAGAGTTCTGTTGCAAAGCAGCCGCATAGCTCTCTAGTAATTGAAACCAATGTGAATAGAGGGAACAGCAGTGAAGTTGTATCATTTGACAGCATTCAGAATTCAGATTGTATAACATTGGAAGCATGTGATACTAATCTTCCCAAATCTAATAAACATCCAACAGCTAATAATTTGGAAGAATTTTGCTATGAATCAAAAAATGAACCATGTTCGGTGATGAGTTCTGAAAATTTCTCAGATGGAGAACTTGGTGATCCAGCTGAGCAGTTTATACAAGTTAACTTCAATGTTCTGGATATACAGGACTTTAGTGACACAGGGGATCAAGACTCTCTTGCCGACAGTGTGCATTCACAACATTTGGTGTGTTTGACAGCAGAAAGGGAAGAGAGCAATGCGAACGGCACTTTACAATCTTGTGACAAAATGTCTGAGGATGCTAAGAAGGCTGTGGCTAAGTGTAACTTTCTAAATGAATATTCAGAGGCTCCATTTGTAGATAAAATGGTAGGGGCTCATGCAATTGGTGCCCAAAATTCAGGTACTCATACAGATCTTCACTACATTGGCAGAGATTCATTAAAGGTGAATGATGTAGACTGTGGTGTGAGTAAGGAGCATCCTACTCAGGCATTTCATCTTCAAACAAAAGTAATTACAGATGTTCAGCCCCATTCAAATATTTCTTTTATGGACAAAAATAACAAAGGTACAGAGACTGGAAGGAATAATTCACAGCTTCCTTCTGTACATATTTGTGATGACACGGCATTAGCCAGTCCATTGCTGGCTGCTGAAAAAACTGACAGTTCTGATAACTTTCCACGGCCTATAGCAAATAAACATGATGATGCTCCAGAGTGTAGTTATGGCAGGCTAAGTGCTCACCCCTTCGATTGTGAGACTTTTTCAGATGAAACGCAAATACATAAGGATGAACTGGAAGATATAATTGGTGCCTTGGAGGCTTTTTATGAATTCACCGAAGAAAAGGAGAAGAGCTCTTCAGCTTCTAGCCTTCCCAAGTTGACAAATGGCATCAGCCTGTTAAGATCACTTACAGAACATAGGACTGCCTTGGAAAGTTTGCAAATGATTGAGAAAAGTCCTGCCATATCGTACCAGAGAGGGACTCTGTCAGAGAAACATATATCCAAAGAAGGACCCAAAGGTTATTAGCTTTTATTTTTAGATTATAATTTATTTCAAAATGTTGTTTTCTACTGCTTTACCCAATTGATTTTCTCTGTGTGGAGGTTTAACACTTTTGGTGAGATCTAGTTCTCGGCCTGACAGATGATGTTGACTGGCATTATGTACAGAAGAGGATATAGAATACTCTCAGCCATGATTAACGCATATATCAATTTGCTAAACATTGCAATGTGTTGACTCAGAAAGTCCTAGAGAGATTTTTCTGTCTATGAAGCTGTGGTGTACCCTTACTTACTTACCACCAGAAAGTTATTTGTTCTGGAAAACAGGAATGTTACACTATCTGTATTGTCATGGCAGGACAGTGATGTAGACCTGTTGCAGTGCCATAGTGGATTTTTATGCATAGTTAATCCAGTTTATTGAAATCAACAGGCTTAGACTGAAGTAACTCAGCATGGAGTTGCACTGACAGTATCCTAACGATAGGACAGCAGGAGTGTGTGTAGGCTTAGATGCATCATCCGTCTAATTTCAAATGCTACCTTCAGTCTAGTGAAGAAGGAAATCTGTTAAGTGTTGCTAAGTGGCCTCTAAATACATTGAGCTTATGTCATTCCCCACCATTGTAAGGACTGATGTAGGCTTGATTCTGTTTTTAAAGAAAGGTCATAGAATCTATGTGGGAGGGGGAGCAGATTTTAATGTCTTTGCTTTGTTCTAATGCTTGAGGCCATTTAGATAGAGCACAAGCTGGCTAATGACTAAAATACACAACAGTCTGAATCAATACATACCAAAATGTCAATGCTCAACCCATAAATACAACAATGTTAAATATTTAAATGTATCATTATTATTAGGTATAATAATACAGCAGATTTCAACGATTTTTGGGAAATGCCCTCTAAAACAATGTTTTACCAGCTCTTTGAAACTTAATGATTATGGGGTCTGGAATAGAGTATACAATTCAATTCTTGAAGTCTGTAAACCTTAAGCAGAGCTTTAAACATCATTGCCAGAACTTTGCATCATATATTAACATGCCCTCATGCACAAACACTATCTTGCCTGTTATCCTCCTGATTTAATCATCATCAAGAAATGAGGCACATCTACACTGGGCCTTTTTGTAGTTTGTACTGGCCATACTGGAACAAAATGTTTACATATAGATGCAGTTGTTAAAAGTGTATTCAGGCAAAGCACGTGCATTAAATATTAAGCTTAAATGGCTTGTTTGGTCTGATTTAAAATAAGCACTTATCTTTGAAGATTTTTCTCAGTCTGTATCACATTAAACTATATATAGAAGGATTGTTATGGAAACCTGTGGAAGATGAAGGCCTGTTACCACTTCACAACCCCAGATGAGGAAATAAAGTTCATCAAGCACAAGTATTCATAAAAGTGCGAAGCTGTTTGTTCTTCAGGTACTTGTGCTGCCTGGTACAATGGGATGGATCCAACTATCCTCAGTCTAAGTAGTGTTCCTTCTTGAGGAGACTTCTTCCAGTTTGAGGTTCTTCTGGCAATGGAGGAAAGACCACTTAATTGATAAGGGGGCATCATACTTTAGCAAAAAGGATAAATATAAATAAATCAACTTTGCTTAGTGGAATGGTAGGAAATGGGTAGGATTCGCCCCCAAAGCTTTGTTATTTGATATTTGATTACCCATAAAGGTCACTTAATCACCATTGCTCAGAGGAAAAGCTCTTCTTCAGCTACCATACCCTTGCATCTTCAGGCATGTGCATGTCCTCCAGCTGGAGGTTTTGATGCCTCTGGCCACTTTGTCTTCTGACAGCCAAAGCTATCAGCTGACATCATCTTTGGGTACCTCCTTCCTCTTTACCTGCCTTGAGGAGGGTTCCCAGGCATTCAGCCCCCTTGATTGCCTTACATGTAGGGTGGTTTGGGGGGGAAGAGAAAGTGTCTCTCCAGGTGTTGGGGCTATCACCGTAGCATTCCCAAGAGGGGTGGTGTTTGGGCTATGCATATTCTGGATAGAAAACTGCAGTTATAAACTTGAGTATCAGATGTTTTTGATAAACCAGCAGCAAACCCTGTTTCTGATGAGTACCTGACAACAAAACTTTTATTGTATGTCTAATAAAACAGCTTGAAAAATGTAATGGGAACATGAGCAGCCACACAGTAGTATAGCAACTGGATTAAAAACTGAGCTATAAAGCAGGAAGGTTCAAAAGGTGATTTTAGGTGAGCCAGGGTCTTTCAACCTCTATTTGCAGTAGGGATTAATAGAGCTATAAAAGTCCTTGACATAATGCACAAATTCACACAGCCAAGGGCTTTATAGGAGCTGGCTCTTATAAAAGGCTATGAACAAAGCAGTCAAAAGATTTGGTGTCCATCTTCAGTTTTGTTATGTAAGCCATTTTTTTCAGTCTCGCTTCTAGAAGACAAAAAAGAAAGAAAGGAAACAAACTTAATTTTAAAAAAACACGAAACATCTCAGATCCAATCACTACATAGTAAATAAAATTGTGATTCAGCTTACCAAATACCATTAAAATGGTCAGCTGTCACACATGTTCTAGACTTGTTGACAATTTCGTTTTACCACGTCCACCAAAATGTCTTGCTTGTCATGTTTTTTCCTCATACTTGCCCTGGTGCCGTTAATCAGTGAAAAACAATTAACTTGAATATACTTTCATTTAAGAACCGTAAGAATCCCTTGGTTTTACAGGTATTTTTCAGAGGATGTATTCCTCCTTGCCACACAGAGACTCTGATTTCAGATTCTCTTAGGAATAAAAAGCAGTTGACCATATGGCATCAGGAGGCTACCATCTGAGATATGGACAGGCGAATTATAAACTCTTCTATGGATCTATGTTTTTGTTTTTAAAAGCCAATATGTACCAGAGTGGGAATTACATGTGAGGGATTTTTCAATAAGAGTCAATTTTTATCAGTTATAGTCTTAGAGAGTCTTTGCACTGTCAAAATCAAATTTATCCTGTATCATTTTCTTTTTGAGATTGAAAGATCTGAAGCTCAACATTTTCCAGTGGTTAATTTTTTTTCATAGAAAGTTTCCATTTTTAAAGAGCTGTTGTCTCAGAAAATGAGTAGCGTTGAATGGATGGAAGGGTGTTGTAAAGCAAGTGATGAAGTACCCCAGTGATTTCCATGGGATAAATTATGTCATAGATGAATTGGACAACCACATCAGTGGAATATCATTCAATCTTCTTTGGGTATGTTAAAATTACAATGTAGTCCTCTGTACAATTGCTCTATTCCTTGGACTGCAAGGCGAACAAACCGGTCAGTCCTAGAGGAGATCAGCCTGGACTGCTCCTTAGAAGGCCAGAACCTGAAGATGAAACTCAAATACTTTAGCCACCTCATGAGAAGGAAGGACTCCCTGGAGAAGAGCCTAATGCTGGGAGCGATTGAAGGCAAAAGAAGGGGACGACAGAGAATGAGGTAGCTGGATGGAGTCACTGAAGCAGTCGGTGCGAGCTTAAATGGACTCCGGGGAATGGTAGAGGACAGGAAGGGCTGGAGGATCATTATCCATGGGGTCGCAATGGGTCGGACACGACTTCGCACCTGACAACAACAAAGCATGTTGGGACATAAATTAACTAATGATAAGTTAAAATACACATGAATCTCATGTTATATTTTGGGCATTGGTTAATTTTCTAGATTTTTTTAATGCTAGAAATCTCACATCACTGGTTGGAATAATTGTAAAGTCACTGTTAATGCTGGTTGGAGTAGTTACTATACATTCTGCATTTATTTATTCATTAGGTACACGCCTAATCCCTATGAAGAGCAGAATTAACTTGATAGCTGTGATTCATTGTATGAATGTAATTGATCCTTTAAATATTTTTCTCATTTAATTTGACTGTGATGTAGGTTTTCTGTACTTTCCCTCTGTTTTGTAGCTAAGCAAAAGTTTGCTGAAGTATCTTATTCTCATGATGTGACGAAGTCATCTTCATGTCCTGATGCACCTGAAACGGTAACTTTACTAAATGATTTTCTATTCATTATTAAGTAAAACAATAAGGTTTCAGATCTAAGAGTAATGCTATACAAGCCAAAGATCTTTCTTTTGGTGCATATTCACATATGTTGCATTTTAGATACCATTTCCACTTGTAGCCTCCACCAGAGCACCAGAACTTTATGCAAGCACCAGAACTTTATGCAATGAGTAAAGCATTTCAGACTCAGTGATATTGAAGTTCATTGTCTTAAGACTGGACCTTCTCTCGGAATACATGGGACACAAAAGGTGCCCATGACCCGGGTCCTGACCTTTGGGCTTCTTTCTTTCTTTCTTTCTTTCTTTCTTTCTTTCTTTCTTTCTTTCTTTCTTTCTTTCTTTCTTTCTTTCTTTCTTTCTTTCTTTCTTTCTTTCTTTCTTTCTTTCTTTACAATATATAATATATATTCTGTCACATCCTGACAGCAAGAGGGCTCCTATACGTCACTGAGCAGCAGCTCCTTTATGGTTCCAGATGTTTTTCATTTGTGTTATATATTGCCAGATAACCTTGTTCAAGGAATTTTTGGTGGCCCATTTTTCTTCAAGGATGAAGAAAAAACAGGCTGCACTCAGCAATGTTCCAACAGAACAAAAAGGGGAAGAAATGATAGGTGCCAAGTTCTTTGTACAAAAATTAATTCGACAACTGTCACGTGGCATTTTTTCCCCTTTTTGTTTTGATCTGATTCAGTCACTATACTCAAAATTAAATGTGTGCTAAGTACAGAACACCCCATCTTTCTCTTGACCTGTTTATGATCATTTGTTTCTAGCATTGTTCTTTAAGCAATCATGTAGGAAAACCTACAGCAGCTATTGTCAAAGTGCTACCTGGCCAAAGTCCCATAAGAGTGCTTGAAAGTCAATCAAAGGTAAGGAGATCTGATTTAATAACTCAGATGACTGGGAGACAGCTGAAACTAGTTCCGGGTGTCCAAGGGATCTCTGGGTGTACACTTCTCAAATACTATGGGAAATCGCTTTTAAAAAATGGTGCCTGATGCGTCATGTTGTAAAAAGGATGGTGGTGGAATCAAAATATCTTCCAAGCAACCACAAAAGGCCTTGGGCATGAGTAAAATATCTCTTGAACTCTTAGCTGATGATAATTGCCTGTTTGGTTTTTCACTTGGTATGTAATTTTAATAAGTATTTGTAGATAAAACTACAGCAGTCACAAGGTTTCCAGCAGAAAACTTGCCTGTTGGCTTCTGTAAAATTACGACTAACAAATAGGGGATCAGTTTTAGGAACGTGCATCCCTTTACCCCAAGCCCTCTGTAGTTGAAGCAGTTCATCAGGAGTCATTTCAACTACATTGCCCAAGGGCATTAAGACTGAGCCAGCAAAATTTGCTTAGGGTCCCCAGCCTCGGTAAATTGGCCTCTACCATAGCCGGGGCCTTTTTGGCTCTGACCCCGGCCTGGTGGAATCTCAAGTGACATCAGAGTCCTGTGGGACTTTGAATGTTTCCACAGCTTGTAAAACAAAGCTGTTCCACCAGGCCTACAGTTGAGGCCTAGCATCACTGAATAAAACTGACTTCCCTATTAAGTCCCCATTCATTCCACCTGGGGCTCCCTAAACCTCTGTACTCTCTCCTGAAAGACAAGGAATAGACATCGAAGCGCATGACTGTTTTAGCTTCTATGTTTTTAAAATTTATTGAAGATTATTATATTTTTCTACAATTTTTTCTTGTTATATGTTACTTTAATGTACCCCTTCTGAGTCTGTGGAGAAAGGGCGGATAACAAATATATAATAATCATAATTACATTTAAGGTTGACCATAATTTCTGAAACCAACGGGTGATTTGGATTCTGTGTTAAGCAAACTCTTTAGCCTTAAGCAACATTTGTTCAAGGAACTCGGGATTCGGACCCGAAGTAAAACATCATCAGGAACTCCTCTCCACCCGCTAGTAGTGGGAGGGGGGGGAGTTGAGCTGCCGTTCTTGCCATGCCGGTAATATTGGTAACGTTATTATTGTTTTAATGGGGTTTTAATGGGGATTTTGGGATGCTGTTACCCGCCACGAGCCGCAAGGGAGTGGCGGGAAATAAATTAATATAATAATAATAATAATAATAATAATAATAATAATAATAATAATGATAATGATAATAATAATGATGATGATGATGATGATGATGATGAAAAGAATATATATTCTTGATTTGTTGATTCCAATTGAAAGGGAGGACTTTAATGAGCTTAGTGGCTTCTAGTTTCATTGTTTTTTTCGTTACAAGAGGGCAAACTCATTATTTCATTTCTTTTTTCTTGGTAATTCATTTTTTTATTCCTTTATAATATTTGTTTAATTAAATGTTATATAGCCAGTAGCATTTCAAGGGTACCAGTTGAAAGGATCAGCAGCTAGTGAAGTCATGACGAGAGAAACCTGTTCACATCTTAGTTGGGATCCATGTGCTGATATGGCAGAATCTGAAAGCATGGCAAGGGATGATTGCTTTTTCTCAGATCAGGAACCGAGCAGCTCTGTGCTCCCTGGTTTCTTTAAGGTAGGCTTATTTTAGGTAGGTTTTAAAAATACATGAATGTGTTTTATGAATTAAGCCATAGATTACATGGAATGCAAAATAGTTATGTAGACTGAGTCAGAATGCAACATCGCATGCCCCCTAATAGATCCAAGCCATAACTTAAGGATAGATTTCCTGTACTTGTTTTGACTAGTTTCCCAAAAACATCAGCCATGGATTTGTTTATTCCCTTGCAGTCCCTATTCACCAAACTCTGTCCCTTAACAAACATCTGCCACCTCTTTCCCTTCTTTCACATTCTGACTCAAACTATACTTTCCATGTAGCTTTTAGCTTAACTTTTAGTCCTCACTGACAACTGGAACCAAGCTAAGGTGTACGTAACTGCATAGCTTTCTCCTTCTGTTGTGTTCCCCATTGCCAGTTTTAAGCCACAGTTTTCTCAGGGTTAGACAACTGTTTAATTTTTGGCTGACAGATAGGGAGGTCTAAGGGACATTCAGGTGGGTAGCAGCATTTCTCGAAGCAGCAGAATAAAGCTGGAGTCCAGTGGCACCCTTAAGACCAACAAAGTTTTGTTCGTGGTATAAGTTTTCATGTACATGAAAGCTCATACTGAGAATTATTATTATTATTATTCATTTATTTATTTAGATTTCTATACCGCCCATTTCTTTGCAGCTCTGGGCGGTTTACATTGAACATTATATAATACAAATTATATGGAACGATATATAGTAACAACAGTATGTAGCATCAACTTTCAAATAAGGCATCAGAACATTGCAAAACCACATTATAATATAAATAACAATTAACAGTAACATTGGGGGTTGATTCTTTCAGTCATGGGTTGGTTCTTTCAGTCTGGGGGATCAGCAGCTGTTCTACGTCAGTCGGCTTCAAGTGAAAGCCTGCTGGAAGAGCTCCCTCTTGCGGGCCTGCAGAACTGTGGAAGTTCGGGCAGGGCTCTAATCTCCTCAGGGAGCTCATTCCACCAGGTGAGGGCCAGGATTGAGAAGGCTCTGGTCCTTGTTGAAGACCGACGTGCTTCTCTGGGGCCAGGGATCCGCAGCCAGTTGGAGGTGGCGGAGCGTAGGGCTCTTTTGGGGATATAGGCAGGGAGACGGTATCTCAAATACACTGGGCCCAAACCGCGTACAGCCTTAAAGGTTATTACGAGAACCTTAAGCTTGATCCAGAATTCAACTGGGAGCCAGCCAAGTAGTTGGAGTACCGGCCAGATGTGGGATCTCCACGATGTTTTCGTGAGAATCCTGGCCGCAGCATTCTGCACCAATTGTAGTTTCCGGATCAAGGATAAGGGTAGGCCTGCGAAGAGTGAGTTGCAGAAGTCCAGCCTAGAGGTGTTTCTTGGTCTTAAAGGTGCCACTGGACTCCAGCTTTGTTCTACAACAGGTACAATTAGCTTAGATGTGGGGAAGAAAATCAGAGAAAATTGAAAAATGTCCATATATAAGGGTGTCCAAACTGTGGCTCTCCAGATGCCCTGGATTACATCATAGCCTTCTCACTCCCACCCAAAACTCTTCTGTCTCCCTGAGTCCACCTATTTTATAACATTAATAGGCCAGTAGCTGACAGCAATTTTATTGTTCAGAATGACTTGTACATTTGACCTTGTTCAGCACCCTGAGATAGCTAGTCTGAGAGTACACAATATGAAAAAAACATTATCCTATAGGACAGGTAAATCTAAAAGAGAATAACTGATCATTCAGTGAGCTCCTTAGTTAAATGGGGATTTGAACCTGGGTTTCCTTACCCCTAGCCCAACCACAGTGCCTCACTTGTTCTCCCACACTTTTTCATTTGTCAGGCATGTATTCTGCAATGTGGAACTAAATTATCCCTTGCAGGTATGGCAGGCACTTCTGCTCATGTAGGGTACAGGAGCCTGAACATTAATCTCCATCTTGCACCAGTCTCTATGCTACATTCCTGCTTGCTACCAGGGATAGAGTTTTGGGAAGCTTAGAGAAGCACAATAGGAAAAGAGCAGCTGGATAGATCCATTCTAAGGACAAGTCCCACTCATGGCTCTTTTCACATTTTTCAAACTAAGGACAGTGTTTTTCCAGAGACAGACTGATCAATTATTCCTTCTACTAAAAAAAAAAAACATGTTAGCCTCTTCCTATCTTTACTTCCATTGCATTCCAAAATGGGCTGGGGACAGTCAAGTGTAAATATTTTTGCTGCCTTGACTTGTATAATTTTACAAATCATTTGTGTGCAGATGTCATCAATGCAAGAGAGTCCTTCCTGCCCCTCTGAATGCCATTTTTTCTCAAGTCCGAGCAGAACAGACACAGCTGTAGACATGGGAAAACAGGAATTCCTGTCATCCACAATTTTTCCAATGCCCATGAACAACACAGAATGTTTTTCCCGTAAGATTTTATTTGCAGTCTTCTGTAAATCATATAAATACATAGATGCATTTTATTCACCAATACTTGCGATGACTTTTCCACCAATCCTTTGTGTGTGTGTTTGTGTGTTTGCATCAGTTTCTTCTACTTCCCTTTGTGTTTTTTATGTATTCAGTTGCTATTGTTTTTTGCCCTTCTGTTTCTAAAAATATTATACAGATATACTATTTCCATATACGCCGTCCTGTGTAGATATAGGAATTTATAATTATCACATTTTATACTGTTAAAATGACTGAACTATAGTGAGCATCTGGTGTAATAGGGATAAATGGCATCCTAAAGTTTAAACCATTCATCATCATATATAATAAACAAAAGACTCAAACCTTTTATGGTCCTACAGTTAACTTGAATGTTCTGACCATTTTGAATCCAACATAAGATGACCAGATTGTCCCACTTTTGGAGGGACATCTGGGGGCACCTGGCAAATTGTACTTATGTTGAAATTTTAAAAATATATATTACAATACTATTTTTGCGTTGTATGCGTTCTATGAAACTTTTTGTTGCTCCATATAGACCAAATTTTTAATCAAGAATCCCCCCGGTCAGTGGTGTCACCTTAATCCAACAAGCTGGTTGATCTTATTTTGAATTCAGTGTTTTTCATGACATCTAGTATTACTCTTCATACTGAACATTTAACCCTTTATATAGGTTGTCAGGGAACATTGGAAATAGGAGTAAACCACTAACTAAACTGAAGATCAGTAGTCTGAACATGATTTTGACTCTAAAAAGGAATTGTGGGGCAGGGGTATTCAGATTGGGGGCATGGGGCTGGGCAAGGGGATGCAATTAACTCTTTCCCCAAGGGCCATTTTTACAGTAAAACTGCATCCTCCTTTCCAGAATGCAGTTAGCCACAACAGAGAAACCTGAAAAGCAAAGACATGAGCTTCACTAGAAGGTATTGTGCATAGCCAGTAGTGCAAGAGTATGCACTGGTCCTATTCGCATGCACATCTAGATCAAAGTAGCTTTTTCAGCTAATTTGTTATGATTATATTGCAGTAAACTTTGAGTAAAATATGTCCTAGAAGAAAATGAAAGTACAACAGACTACCTTGAAGATAAGGTCTGAGGAGTGACAGTGCCAAGTATATATTTTATTAGTGTTTCTCATAGAATTTTGCATTGATGTATGCGAGGACTTGTTCTGCAACTTTCTAAAACTCTCCACTTTATAGGAATGAAGGGATCTATCTGCTCAGTGGATGATAGTGTGCATACAGGCTTGCCTACTCGTAGAAAACAAACTCCAGTTGTAACTATACCGGTTGATGAAGCATTTCCTGACTCAGAAATTTACTCCAGTTTAATGGCTTGTGAGCAAATGCCACCTTTTGGTTCCCCAGTAGTCAACATGTACAACAAGTCAAAAGTGTTAGGGCCTGAGGACAGGATGTGTGAATCGTTTATGGATGAAAAACCTTTAGGAGAAAGACAAGAGGTGCTTACACAGTCTGCATTCCCTAATGTGTCTGAACAAAAGAGACAAAGCAAGTGGCAGAAATACCAAAACACCACTCCTTGTGACTTGAGAACTCAAAACAGTAGTGAAGTGGTCATGACTGATGACTTCCAAGCTGAGAATGTCTTGGGAATGCCACTTGATGATACAGGAGAGTGTCAGAATGATGCCATCAGTAAAAGCCCTCCAGACTTTGCACATCTGCAGATGATAAAAAGCATGCTTTGTAAACAACAAAGAAACTTTAGGAGCCAAGATTCTGTTTCAGAAAAAAAACAACTTTCTGTGCACTTAAATCCAATTTTTTCAAGTGAGGAAGCACCGAAGGTGTTAGGTCAGCTGAACCGTGATAACATAACTAGACATGCCAAGGTAAGTGACTGTTTCAAAAAGTATTGGGAAGCAGATCTTGGCAAAGTAAACAAAACAAAGCAGTTGTGAATATTCAGTATTTCTCAAGTAATTGTTAGACTAGTGATATGTGGAATGAAGGATTCCCTATCAGGTGTTTCAGAGCTGGGGTTTTTGGAGCTGTGGTAAGGTTCTGGGATCCATTGCTGCACCACCCCATAGCCTGCTGGCGTAGTCTCAAGAAACAAGACCACAATCAGACTTCCACCACTGCCCCCCCCCACTGGCCAGAGGCCAATTCTAACCCAATAGTCTTGGACTTATTCATGACCCCTTCAACTCAGACCAGATCTGCTCAACCACCCCACCACCGAAAAGACCAGCCCATGGCCCAGCTGCCAACTACCACCAGCCTTCATCCTCCCAGCCTTCTTTGAAGTATGCCCAAAAAAGAAAGGGAAAAAACAGAAAGGAATTCAGCCTGCACCCAGAAATGATTTATTGGGGTAAAAGCCCCTGACCAAACCAAGAGTCCCCACAAAAACTGGGAAGATGGGATGAGCTCACAAGTCAGTATTTAGTTCAAACCATTAATAACACAGTCAACAAGAGTTGAGGGAGAAAAATTATATTACAAGAAGTAAACAAAAATTATTAATGTATATTGGAAGGTTTCAAGAAGATTCCTGAAATATGATATTAAATTTTTAAAACAACGATCTTGCACAGATTTGAAATGTATTTCAGAATATGAAAATATTGGGACTAATCTTAAGTATACAAGACCCACTTGCAAAGGCAGGGAACTGGTGGGGACAGGATGAGAGAGAGAGAGAGAATGCACATCAGTGCATCTATGTCAGCATCAGTCATCTGTACACGTTCAGGTCCACAGGAGCATTGCGCTGTATTTTATCAAATATTTCAGAGATCAATTTCGATGAATGCACTGATCAAGCTCTGGAGCCGCAGGGGGATCAAGGTTGCTGCATGAGTCAGCACTCCAGTAAAACTGACCTGAATTATGTAGGGAAACAGGAGTTTGCAACTATTGCTTTTTTATTTTTCAGAATGTCTCTGCGTTGTTCTTTCCAAGTGCAAACATAGTCAATTGCACTGATCTTCCTAAGAGGCAAACATGTATCCCAGCTGAGTTTCAGTCTTCTGCACTCTATAAGCAAGTTTTTTCTGCTGCTTTGACAGGTAAGAATTAACAGTGTATCTCACAATTGTTGCAATTAATTCATTGTGAGTGGGTTTTGTGTTTAAAGTTGTTTTTTCCAATTATGGATCTGTTTTCATTTTATTCTTTTTTCCCTCATTTTTTTATAAAGAACATTTGAACATATTGCTCTTTGAACTGTCACAAAGGCTACATAAAGCTCTTGGGAAAGTGGATATATCCTTCCATGCTTCAGCAAAAGGAGGGCCGGTGCAAAAGAACTCTGCACCACTCTGCAACCACAAGATTGCAACCAAACTTGTTATGGTTAAAAAAGAAGGCCGAAACCAGGTAATCTCCCCCCCCCCCTTTTCACATTCAGTTGAACGTTTAGGTTTTTATACATCAGATTAATTGCCGTTTTAATAAATATTTCATTTTATATTTGCTAAAGAACTGATGTAAACTATTTGAGTTTTATGGGTAGCCTACCTGTCACACATTCCAGTCTACAAAAATATTGAATTACTTTGTTGGGGTTTTTAAAAATTAATATAATAGAGTCTTTAATACTCTGCTACCTTATTATATTTACTTGTGTCATTTTTAAGTAAATTGGGTTAAATCAGGAAAATAATGCAAAATTGGTGTCGTGCTGGAGCCATCTCTATTTTGGATTAATCTGTTTAAAAGAAGATGGGTGAAGTTCATGGTGTGGTTACTTGTGATGAGGGTGGGCTGAGGAAGGACACTAGGCAATGAGCAAATTTAGAAAGAGGGGGGGGGAGAAACTAACCAGGCCAGGATCTCATTTCCCCACTTTCTCCATCTTTTCATCTTTGTCTACCTCTGCCTCTTCTTTCCTCTCCTTCTGTCCCACCTATCTATCTATTTATTTATTTATTATATATATATAATATATATATATATATTGGGTTTCTAGCCGCCCCCGCCCCCCAAATGGTCTTGGGGCAGCTTACAAGAAGTACTGATAAAATCTCCTTACAATAAAATTCTTTAAAATCCTAAAAATTAACCTTTCCTGTCTTCTCTTGTTTTCCGTTTTCATGTTCATGTTTTTTTTTTGTTTGCCTCTCACTCACTCTCCCATGCCGACACTAACTTTGTATTTTACAATACACTTGAATTGTATGTATTCTATCTTAGGGCCGCCTTTTCTATGCCTGTGATGCTCCAAAAGCCGAGCGCTGTGATTTTTTTAAGTGGCTCGATGATGTAAATCCAGGACAGATCAGAAGTAGTCCTAGTGTTGCATTTCATGATCTGAAAAGTATTGGAACCTTTTTGAGGAGTCAGAATATTTTTCTACACGAAGAATGCCAACTTTTGGTGAGGTGTGTTAGAATGTTAAGCAAACTGTTACTAATACTGTAGGTATGAATGGAAATGGGCCTAACAGTTAGACAATCTTGTTGATATTACAATACCTGAACCTTGTGTTTAGAGAAATGTTTTGAGAGTGGTTCCAAGAGGTGGTTACCAAAGGCCCGTATTTTCCTCTTATATCATATCACCAACATTGTCCTGTTGCCAATTTTCTTCATTTTTAAGACCCCCCCCCTTTCCTGTCCTCCATTCTGTTTCTGGGGGTCCATTGAATCAAGTAGGATTTGAGGGGAAGGAAAGGCTATAACAGGAGGCTGGGATGAGCAATTTTTCTTCTGTGAGTTAAGCAGCACTTGCATATCATAGAATGATGCCTATGATGTTCACTTCCTCCTTTGGAGGAGTCTTCCCTAGGCAGAACACTCCTCCCATGATCGGAAGGGTGCTTTCAGGTCCATGTTCTCAGACCAGACAGTGTTGGACTCCACAAGTACCAATACAATGGGTTAGATTCAAAGATGTGTTTTTCAAAAAATTTTTGCCATGCAAGCTTATATTTAAGAAATGTATTCACTTTCAAAGAGGCTTTTAGGGATATGCACCTCCCCCCCCCCCTTCACTTTAATTTTTAATCACTTTATATAATACTTGCTACTTGTAATTGTTTTCTTTATTCTGCTCTTCGTTCATTTCAATTGGTTTCAGGGACAAAATGCATTTTAAGCTGTAACTTAGTTTCCTTGTTCGCCTGGAATGAAGTGTACTGTTTCCAAGAACCGTACTCTTCACCCAGGGGGTGCTGCCTCCAAATATCCCCATTGGAGGGTCCCCACTGTACAGGCAGTTAATTTTCTCACTCGGACATTGAACAGAGGTAGGAATTCAATAACCAAAGAAAACTGTTGGACGCAAATAACAGAATAGTCCCTATGAGCCCATCCATTCATTTCTGAAGTTTCTGCTTCACAGCTCAGTGGAGCGAGGTGCAGACAGGAGTGCAGGTCTATTTTTAAATAAAGAGAAATGGAAGAAAGTCTTGACGGGGTCGGGGGGGGGGGGGAGATTGCTTTAAGCACTGAATCAGAACAATGTAAAGTATGGGTAGAGGTACAGTGGATTTTCCTTCACTTGTGTATTTGTTCTAAAATGGCGTGACTTACTTTATATATGAATGTGAAATTGACTGTCTCTTTTCCCATTTGGTGCTAATAGCTGGGGATGGGTTTCCTTTGAACTGGAAAATGGCATGGGGAAAAAGAAGATGTAACTTCTACAATGCAGACCCTTTCTATGGTTGTTTTAAAGAATCATTCAAGAAGCCTAAATCTATCACATCACGGATCTTTTGGTCTGTCGGTCTGTCTGTCTCTGAGTTACTGTGTTACTGGAAGACAGCACAGCTAGTGATGCTGATTACCAACCTGATGAAATGAACAAGCTGCTTAGAAACATGTTGCTCCCCATGTCTTGGCTTGACATTGGCTTGACATGGGTGGTAGTATCCAGCCAGGTCTCTAGTTGGTTGAGTCCAAGGTATAACAATGTCCCTCTTTGGGAGGGTGTAGTCTAGTCACTTTCAAAGAGGAAGTCATGAAACCCATTCCAAACACAACGGAGTCCCTGGAAATAAATAATGAACCAGTAACTATTCCCTTTTGGCCAACTTTGCATTCTTGGCTAAGGTACAAGTGGGAAATGGCTACACAGCTTGAGGAGGCAGATTATTCAGATCCATTTCAATACAGTCTGTGTTGGATGTTGAACAGATTCAAGGACCATACAGGAATAACAAACTAAACGTCTGTGCACATGAAATCTTACACCTTGAATAAAACTATGTTGGTCTTAAATGTGTCACTGGACTCAAATGTTGTCCTGCTGCTTCAACCCAACATGGCTACCCACCAGAATGTACCGCCTGTTTTAGGTCTGACTCCATAGCCTAATATGTAACTAATTATCAGAATTTATTGATATCAATAAGCAGGCTGGTCATGGTTTTATAATGTCACTAAAATAGAACAAAAACACCTTTGCAAAAGCAAGAACACACATAACACAATTTAAAAAGTTTTTTTAAGTTACTATAAATACTATAAAGTGTTCGTGTTCACTGTTTTTGGGTTTATTTTTCCGTAGGAAAGCCTTTGATATTCAAAGAAAGCGATTTAGTAAGCTAAAGAAATTTAATATTGCTGAGGTTGACTGTGATGCTAGGAACAAATTATATCTGAAGCTAAACAGAAAAGAACAATCTTCTATGTACAGCAAAGGTTGGTGAACTTAGTTCTCGGTGAAATGATGCAAAAGGAATTTTTATAGAATTGAAGACTTCCTATTTTGAGGTGTGAATATTGCTTGTGTACATCTTCAGTTGGCTTTCACAGTGGATATTAAATATTTAAGCCTAGATGATAAGGACCCTCTTACTTTGCTTTGCCCTAATATGAACAGGATTTTGTTAGCTGCAGCATCTTCAGGATTTTGGGATTTGTAGCTTTTACCCACATTTGACAGAACAAATTTTTAGTTGCCTCTGGTTTTTAGATCATGCCTCGGTATTCTTGAAATTGGACCCTTAGCATTCTGATGCAAGAGGAGGAAATTTGAACTTTACCTCTGAAATACTTGTCTGACCTGGTTCTGCCTCAAGGCTTCTCTGCTAGAAATAGCAACAAAAGAACCCAGGCTTTATAGTTTTCATCAAGTCTGCCCTTTGAGAAGCTAAACACTCAGGGGATGTGGTGGGGCAAACACAGGCCATCCAAAATTGGCAGTCTTAAACTTTCTGATTGATGTAGCAGTTTTCAGGCATTTATATCACCACATGTTCAAACTTGGTATCCTAGATTTGTCAGATGAATGTATTAGGCTGATACTATGTCAAAATCGTTCTGATGTCATGGAGTCTGATTAAATGAGAAAATATTTGAAATCCCTTTTCCAGTCTTTTTTTGTGCAACTTTCCCCGCCCTTTCATTCATCCTCTAATTATAATATAACTTGTGTGGTAGAATATTATACCACTTTTAAATGAATAATATTTAAGAGTTAAATATATTACCAGTCTTGAAGGAAAATCTCCACAATTTAAACAGCAACTCTGAAAACCACCATTTCTTAACATGAAACCAGATAAAATTTACCCAGTGCAAGTTGAATAAAGAGGTGCAAAGCATTCGAAAATATTTTGGAACAAGCAAAAGGAAGAGCCATTTGAATTGGAGGCAGGCTCCTTGGGGCATGGCTCAGTTCACCTCTGTTTCCTCAAAATAGCTATTCCAAATTTAATGTTTCTCATTGCAGATGTTAGCAGCTTATTACACTTAACTAACCTTTTACTATCTTGGTAGATGATCTTTGGGTTGTTTCCAAGACCTTAATGTTTGAACCCTTGGACACTTTTATTGCCTGCAGTGTTTTCTATGGCCCATCCTCCAACAATGAAATAGAACTGGAACCTCTCAAGGGCTACAGCCCCTCAAACTGGCATTCAAATAGTAAGTTTCTCCTGGGAATGTTTTCTGTGTTAATAACTGTGGTAATCAACAAGCATTTCAGCATAGCTATTAATTCTTTAATATGCTAATCGCTGTATAAACTGAAGGTATTATTATATCACGTTTTTCAGATTTGTGTGTAGCAATAAAAACTGTTTCATAGTGAGTTATAGTTTAATGTAGAGCTTTGGTTGTCAATTAATGTCAACATGTCTTTAACTATATATCAATATGAGACTTTGTAAGAATGAGGGTCCCATATTGTACACTAAGATGGGGAGGGTAGAACAGGTGTTTGGGGGTGTTCAGGCAGACAAAAAGTATCATTAACATGAAGGATAGAGAGCCTGACCTGCCTCTGAGATTCCATTCACCAAATTTCATGTTAACAGTATTAAAATTTAGAACATCTGCAAATATGCCAATACATTCCATGTTTGCTATTTTCATCCATTAGACAGAGCCTTGTGGAACCTTAAGGATAACAGATTTATTGTGGCCATAAGAGGAAAGTCTGTTAAACCATCGGGTGTTACATCGGGAGTTAGATCAAAAGTCTTCCACAGTTTCCTCCTCCGACTCTAGGACTTTCACATCATATTACAGTCCTCCAACTCGCAACAGCAGCATATTACAAAGCACAGTAGGAAATGGGGAGGCAGGAAAAATCCATTTCCAAAGTTGGAAATCCATTTGTACCCCGTTGGAGCTATCCTCTTTTCCCCTTTGTGTCCAAATAATTTGTAGTCTAGACCTTTCTGTAGCTGAGTTCAATTGTTCAGCACTTATTCCTTCCCTCTCCCAGTGGTTGTTCATGCCTTGCTAGTTTGCAATGCTAGCACAGAACTCACAACTTTGAGAAACATCGAAGAACACTTCAATTCAGCTGCGTTACCAATAATGCAGCACCTACTTACGAGGTATGTAGCCTTGCTTTCAACATCATTTTATACGTTAAATTGTAATGCCGTTTGGAAAAGATGGGAAAACAAAAGAGGTGTCAATTCCCCTCAGAGATTTATCATTGCACATGGTGGTCGGTACCAGGATGACAGTCATGGTTCTATGGAAGAGACTTAGCAGGAACAATGCAGAGACTCTAGAGCTGTATTGCGCCAGATAAACTCACCTACCAGCTGGAATTGGCAAAGGGTCAGGGGAAATAAGAAGCTTTCTTTTGAGCTGGCACCAGCTTCTTGAATGTGTATGCCATTTGTCACAGATGCTATCTCTGCTAACTCATTGCCAAACTATACGAAACTGTTATTTAGCAATTTATTATTTTAATTTATTTCCTGCCACGCCTGAGACCAGCTCATGGCAGGGTTATAAATTGTCCATGCTAAAACTCCAATAAAACCCCATTAAAACAATCCAAGAACACGGAAAACTCATACAACAAACAAAGCCAGAACAAACATGGTGGTAGTACTCAATCTCCCATTCCCCCCAGTAAAACATCTAATAAAGGGAGTGGGAAGAGGGGGCCATAGATAACAGATGGTCTTAACCATTGCCTAGCATCAGGAGAGCCCTGTTCAGATCTTCCTCACTGCCCTGGCTTCAACCATAAACCTTGCGGAAGAGTTCTGTTTTGCAGGCCCCGTAGAATGCCGGAAGCTCCCGCAGGGCCAGCAGCTTATTCCACCAGGTAGGGGCCAGGACCAAAAAGGTCCTGGCCCTGGTCAAGGCCAGGCGCACTTCTCTGAGACTGGGAATGACCAACAAGATGGTATCCGCAGAGTGACAGGCTCTTCAGGGGGCATAGGACAGGCAGTGCCTCAGGTATGTTGATCCCAGATAGTGAATTGCATTTAAATGGTGAATGGCATTGGGAGAGTCAATTAGCCTGAAACATAAAAAGAATATGATGTAATCAGCCATGCATTATCATCTTGAGATTAGTTTTTTTTTAATGCTTA
The DNA here is from genome assembly GCF_049243985.1 of Paroedura picta. Taxonomy (NCBI): domain Eukaryota; kingdom Metazoa; phylum Chordata; class Lepidosauria; order Squamata; family Gekkonidae; genus Paroedura; species Paroedura picta. Next base: position 65,880,206 of record NC_135378.1, read on the forward strand.
TTGTGTGTGTTTCTTTTACTTGATTGGTTTCAGCTTAAACTTTCCTTTGGTGTTTTTTTTTTAGCCCCCTCAAAGAGGAATCAAGTAGCAACAAAGTCAGCAAACGAAAATTTAAGCCACCCGTCTTAAACACAAATGCAGTGAATTGTGGACTTCTAAGTTCTGAAACGATCATAAGTCTGGCAAACAAGATGATTCAGACATTTCAGCTGAATAAGGATCAGGCCATGGCACTGCTACGAATAGGCAACATGATGGCATCTTACCCAACTGAGAAAGAAACTGGGAAACAGCGACCCCTCCCTGTAACAATAATACACGGTGAATTATTTATTAATATTTTTCTAGCCTCGTGACCCTGTGGTGCAGAGCTTTTAAAAGATGTTATAGCAAAAAGTATATGAAAGCACGTCCATGTGTGTATTAATTGCCATCAAGTCACTTCCAGTTATTGGGGGTATGATAACCTCAGTCATTTTACCAGAGTTCAGGCTTGATTTGACCTAGAACCCACTTATTTGGTTGCAGTTTAGATCACATGATGTGCCATTTTGCATTGAAGTCTCTGATTTCATTACCTCCAGTAACGCTTCAGGAAGTGATACCATTTCAGTTAAAATAGCTGCCCGAAAAGTCAGTGTACAACATCCTTGTCTGTTTCTGTTAAATTATGTTAGGTGTGTTTGGATCTGGAAAAAGTTATTTATTGGCCGTTGTTGTCTTGTTCCTGGTACAAATCTTTGAAACCAGCGAAGCAACTGTTGGCAGAAGGTTAGCACCATGGAAAATACTAATCTCTTCTTCCACTAATGTTGCTGTGGACAGAGTACTGCTGTGGTAAGTAACTCCAGAAGAGTTTATATCAGGGGTAGTCAAACTGCGGCCCTCCAGAGGTCCATGGACTACAATTCCCATGAGCCCCTGCCAGCACTGGCAGGGTCTCATGGGAATTGTAGTCCATGGACCTCTGGAGGGCCGCAGTTTGACTACCCCTGGTTTATATAATCACTGCTCTGTTTAGAAAATAATTCAAGTTTCTCCCTGTGTTACAATAACATAATTCAACTTCAGCTATTAAATCTTTACTCCCCACCCCGTGCCTATCAAGTAGCCTAAGGTAGTTGGTCTTCCCCTTTCTTGTTCTGACTAAGAAGCTACCCTGCTGTGAGGAAAATCGAGGAATAACTTTCTTGACTTAATTTCAAAGATGGGCATTCTGTGCACAGAAACAAATATTTTCATTCTATGTTATTGTGTTCCTTCATTTTCCAAGTTTCTAATGAATCTGAGATTGTTGTCTGTCATCCAAAGTGCCTGTTAAGTCCATAGCCTTAACAAATAACTTAACAAAAGTAGCTCTCACATGCAAAAAGTTTTCCTCATTTTTTTATTTTGTTTTGTTTCTGGGGGGTGGAGGTGGCACATACGTGGGAGGGGGAGCCAAACTCATGAAACCTTCCTTTTCTCTCACCCTCCTAACCAATAGCCCAGTTTCTTTAGAGGCAAGGGGGGCAATTGAGGCTTTGTTCTTGAAGTAGTCATGTAGGGAAAGACACTCACCCACTCTTCTCGCATTCACTCTGGAGACAAAAAAAAAGAAGGCTCATCTTCCTTTTTTCCCTTACTATGTTTGTTTCTCTGACCCACTGAGCAAGGACTACTGCCTACTTACTGCATTCCGCTGCTGTGGTTTCCAGGCAGCTTGAGAGCAGTGCACATGTCTAACCATAATCTGCATTGATGTTGAGGGAAGGGGTGGTTCTGTTACATCCCCCCTACCATTATTTTTCTGCAAGAGTACAGGAATCTCAGTCATTGGTAGAGTTCCCCACCTCTACACTGACCACTCTCAGAAGATTCTCATGGACTTTGAAAATAGATGGAGAAAGCGAAAAAGAAATGGAGAGAGAATATCAAAATTATTCCGATTCCTTCAAATAAATCTCAATTCGTGCCTTATTTTTTTTCCAGCTTATTGGACCTTGGATTTGAAGAATTCATTAGAGTTGGAAGTATTAGAAAAATCGCCAAGCCAATTCTTCCTTATAGGTAACTTTCAGGCAGTTTTTAGCCCATTCTTCATTTCTATCTCTAATATTTTATAAAATTTAAATCAAATGTGCAATGAGAAATCAACGAGGCGGCAATCAGCCATCAGTGCTTATTGGTTTGAACACAGCCTGCATGAACACAGTAAGCTTCCAGAAAGAATTTTTTAGCAGTCCCCCACCTCTACTGACAAGCTGCAGCTGAGGGTCAGGGGAGCTGCCTTGGGCTAGACCAGGTGAGTTTCATGCATGGCATACTTCTGTCAGATCTTCAGCAGCAATTTTTTTAGGGTGCTGCTGGCAGAAAGGAAAGCCAGCCAAAGCCACTTTAGTTACTATATTAATTATATGCATGGCAAAAGGAATGAAAGTTTTTAAAGACTCCACAGCTTCTTTCTAAGTTTTAATGGTTGCTTGTCTACTTGGTCGCAGCCAAAACACTTCCAGTCCGATTCGAATAATCTTTAATTGGAAAATAAATGCTTGTATTCAGTACTGATCTGACTTTTTTACAATGTGTTGAAAGCTTGCATGCTGGCTTGGGATCAGAAAGTGAGCAATTGAAAGAGCTGCTTGCTCTGATGAAGGAGGATTTAACCCCAGCAGAAAAAAATTATGTGAGGAAGACCATTGAACACCACAGGTTGGGCACCAACAAAGCTCTTCTGCAACAGGTACTCATAAAATGACATTATGTCTCTGGCAGTTTGGATGCCATGGAGGAGTGCTATGATGGTTGGGCATTGGTAAGGAATGAGATGTACTACACTAAGGTCCTTTAAAGCAATGGTCCCCAACCTTTTTATCACCGGGGACTGGGCGACGCTTGACAATTTTCCTGAGGCCCAGGGGGGGGGTAGTCTTTTGCCGAGGGTCATCGCTGCCGCAACCAGAACCCCTGCTCCGCTTGCTTTCCCGCTGGCACCCCTGACTTCCTGCCGCCCAGACCGGGGGTTGGGGATCACTGCTTTAAAGAATAATGCTTTGTCTCCATATAATTCTGATTAAACACCTGCCAATTAACGTGGTAAACTTACAACCATTATATGTCCATGTAATATGAACAAATCAGCATGTATGTGGAATTATGGGAGTTTTGATAATCTTCACCCATCTTGATTTACTGTATTGATTAAGCCAATCCTACCAATCAGATCAGACTTCTGTTTTCCCTGGTAACCCACTAGAGGCCCACTGCCAGGGTGGGGGCCACCCAGGCTTACAGCCATTTAACCCTTCTGTTTCACTCCCCCCCCCCCGGCGTCAGAGCTCACAACCATTGAAAGCTAGCTGTGGGGTGGGCAGTCACTTCAGCAGTCCATTTTGCTTCCCCCAGCTTGGGAGTGGGGGAAAGTGAAACCAGCTGTTTTGTGCCATTTCAAGCTAACAGTGGAGTGGGTGTGCCCATCAGCTGTCCAACTGAAACGGTCTGGACTGTTTCGGTTCTTCCTGCTTCGAAGCAGGGTGGGATGCAGCAAAAACAACTGATGGAATGGGTTTATCACCATTTAAGCCTAAAAGGTCAGCTGTGAACTGAAACTTCACAGAGCACCTTCACTGAACATCAGTTTGGGTGCTTCAAAATGGGCCAAATTCATACCAATTTTTGGCTCATGAAATGGTCCCTGCCCATTCCTAATTGGCAGCCCAAGATCTGGAACGTTTCAGCCTTTTAAAAAACCTGCTTGGGATCATGAGAACCAGTACATTTTGTTTAAATGTTAGAATTATGAATTTTTCATAGCTGAATGGTTGTGCAAACTAATTTAACTGATGGCTGTTTTCCCACTAATAACACAGGTGAGGATAGTGGGAGCTACCTGTGCTGCCTGCCCATTCCCTTGCATGAAAAATCTTACGTTTCCTGTAGTGGTGCTAGACGAGTGCAGTCAGATGACAGAACCTACATCCCTCCTTCCCATTGCAAGGTACAGTTTCCCTTTATGTCACAATTAGCCTAGTACTTTTATCATTCTAACTATAGCCAAGGAACTAGCTTACAAATACAGCTATTTGACCATTTCAGGCAGGTAATTGTGTTTGTCTGTAGCCGAATACAATTTGAGTTCAGTAGCACCTTAGAGGTCAACAATCTTTCCAGGATATAAGCTTATGTGAGTCAAAGATCACTCACATCTTGGTTACCTCTGAGAGCCAGATTGGTGTGGTTAACAGCAGCAGGCTCTAATTTGGAAAACTGGGGTTGATTCCCCACTCCTCCATATGAAGCCTGCTGGGTGACCTTGGGCCTGTCACAGTTCTCTCAGAGCTCTCTCAGCCCCACATACTTAACAAGGTGTCTATTGTCAGGAGGGGAAGGTTTTGTCTCTCATTAAGGTAGAGAAAAGCAGGATGTAAAATTCTGCTCTTCTACTCATAATGCCTGTGTTAGCCCTTTGTAGCAAGTCAACAGGTAGAGAAATAATCTGATCAGCCTGCTAGTCACTGGACAAAAGATTATTTGCAGACTTATTTGTGGATATGATTATTTAGTAAATATAATTAATCTTTCAGTATCATTAAAAGAGGGATTAACTAGCCCTTCAAATACTTATGTTAAAAAATTGGTTAAAAGTTTGGGCAGCACAGTCTGGAAACCACGTAAAATCTCCCATCATGCAACTGGAATAATTTACACAGGTCGTTAGTAGTTTCCAGAGTGACTGTAAGCTAAATAAGGACCTACACACAACATTTGTACTCTTGCTGTTGTATTTCTGCCTCACACTGGGAGAAAGGCATCTCAGGACAGTGGAGGCTATATGGGTAGACTGTAAAAAGCCATTTCAGATATAGGACTGAATGGAAAAGATACAACTGCAAATCTTGAGGGTTTGTAGCACAAATCACATCTATCTCAAAGTTCTGCAATTGAATTTCAGTGGGAGTTTTAAAGCATGCTTTTTTATCTTGCGCTACAAGTTGATGGGTACCTAAAATTGAAGGGTACCTACATTTCTCATGCATTAAAGTTTGACATTTCTGCATTTGACGGGGCTTTTTTAATTGCAGCTTCACTCAGTGCCGTTAGTGATGCTTTATGGGTTATCTTTGCAGGTTTGGGTGTGAGAAGCTGATTCTGGTTGGTGACCCTAAGCAGCTCCCACCCACCATTCAAGGGTCAGAAAGTACATGTGATAATGGTTTGGAACAAACCCTTTTTGACCGACTCTGTTTAATGGTATGTACTCCTGCTCATCTTGAAAGGGTGTTCTTTCTGTAATGCTAACCTTGTTGGAGGGCACACATTGGTTTACACTGTAGAAATGATAAATATATATATACTTTAATGTATGGTTGGATTTATACCCCACCACTTCTCCAAGGACTCATGGCGGCTTACAATAAAAACATTGATAAAATCCCAATAAAACCCCCAACAGCCCTCCAAGAATGGCAGCCAAAAATATCCACTAGCTCCTAAGCAGACCAACCAGGATGAGGAGCAACAATATGCATGCTCTAGCCTGAGGTGGGGGGGGGGCACTTTGATCTTACTCTGGCCTCAACCCAGTACCTGGTGGAAGAGCTCCGTTTTACAGGCCCTGCGGAACTGTGACAGCTCTGTCAGGGCCCTCAGTTCTCCCAGGAGCTCATTCCACCAGGTCGGGGCCAGGACGGACAAAACCCTGGCTCTCGTTGAGGCCAGGTGGACTTCCCTAGGGCCAGGAACCACCAACAGATTAATACTCGCAGAGCAAAGGGCATTGCGGGGATCATAAGGAGACTAACAGGCCCTCATATAAGTAGTACCCACGCCACTTTAAAGATCAAAACCTTGAACCTGATCCAGGCCAAGATTGGCAACCAATGCAGCTGCCTCATCACAGGTTGGATATGGGACCTCCTAGCAGCTGCATTTTGCACCAACTGGAGTTTACAGGTCAAGGACAAGGGCAGGCCAATCTAGAGGGAATTACAGAAGTCCAATCTAGAGGTGCCCATTGCCAATATTAAATATTGTACAGTATAACTGTAATGCCCAGGGCTGACAAGCCAGTAACCCTTTCAATGTTCATGCCTCTCAGTCATTTTTCTCCTTGACGATTTATAGGGACATGAGCCAGTGCTGCTCAGGATACAGTACCGTTGTCACCCAGCTATCAGTGCCATAAGCAACAACTTGTTTTATGATGGAAATCTGTTGGACGGCGTTTCTGAAATGGAACGAAACTCTCTCATAGACTGGTTGCCAGCACTGTGTTTCTACAATGTTAATGGCTTAGAGCAGGTAGGCATTTTATTGGCTTTTAAATCCTGTGTCCTTTTCTCCAGAGGGAACTAACCCAGAGAGCTGTGTGTGTGAAATCACTTCTGTGTTGGGGCAGAGGCAAGTTAACCACAGCATTTTAACCATGAGTTTAGAAACAGTTGCACTGATATGCTAAAAACCTTTATCCTATGTGCAAACTATTTGACACCGATGGCACCCTGTTCCAACCCACCGTGTAATCCCAAGGAGAGTGATACCCTACTAAACCCATTGAACTCAGTCTTCATGGCTTCTCATTGGGTTGGCCATGCCTTGTGTCATTTGAAGTCTGTTTCTTGTTTTCCAGATGGAAAGAGACAATAGCTTTCACAACATGGCAGAATCCTTTTTCACTGTCAAGTTAATCCAGTCTTTAATTGCCAGTGGAATCAAGGGGTCCCTGATTGGGGTGATAACCCTGTATAAATCACAAATGAGCAAGGTGAGTTGTACACACATACAAAATCCATTAGACCAGGGGTCCCCAATCTGAAGCCCGTGGGCCACTTGCAGCCCCCGACCTCTTTCTGTGCAGTCCTCCAACCTATCATCCACAGACCCATACTGTTCTTCCTGCCTCAAAAGGTACCATCTACTGCTGTTCATAATGCTCCTTTCTTGCAAAAAAGACTATAGCAACATTGTTTGTTTGGGTCTCCATGGTTCCTTCGGTCTACTTTTCATCTAAATAAGTAGGTTAATAATTTTGCTCCCATGTGCCAAAAGGTTGGGGACCCCTGCATTAGACCATTTACCAGTGCAGTATTAAGTGTATGTATGTTTCCATTTTTCCTTCTGTTTCAGACAAATTAATCTTCCTTAGACAAACTAACTTTGGTACTTTTGCTAAAAGTTGACACACTGTACTTGGCAAGGATCTGACTCAGTTTTAAACTTGCTATTTCTTCTCAATAGAAAAATCTAGTTTTCATTTACCTGTAACAATCAGTGGATAATGTTTTAATTGGACTTTGTGGATTCAAATTGATTTTTTATATGTTTCATTTTAGGTACAAGTTCTTTAAAAAAGAATCTTGTTTAAAATGAAGTCTGGGCTTAATGCAAACATAGAATCTTTTAAATTAAGGCTAGAACAGTCTGTCAACCTAATCTACTTTACAGGGTCACTGTGAGGATAAAAATGGAGGGGGGTGAGAAACCATGTGTGTCATCTAGGAGGAATACTGGCAGAGGGGGATCTAGTATACAAATAAAAATGGTAAAATGGCATTCCTTTGATCTGCTTACAGATTTGTAACTTGCTAGCTGCAGTGGATGCCGACGCTTCCCAAATTAAAGCTGTCCAGGTGTCCACTGTTGATGCTTTCCAAGGAGCGGAGAAGGAAATCATTGTGTTATCGTGTGTAAGAACAAGACAAGTTGGCTTCATAGACTCAGAGGCAAGAGTGAACGTGGCCCTGACCAGAGGGAAGCGGCATTTATTGATAGTGGGAAATCTGAGCTGTCTGAGAAAGAGCAAATTATGGGGAAGTGTCATTCAACACTGTGCAGGTAAAACAGAGTACTTTTTAAAAAGTGAGCTTTTGTTATGTAAGTATCAGGGAATTGGAGCCATAAAAATAGCCATTTTTGTAAGTGTGTCAAGACGTATCTGTGATTCTTTTGTATATTTTGTGTTGTGGTGGCTCGCATTGCGCTGTAGGGTTGTATAGCATTGCGAGAACGCTGCCATCATTCTCGGTATTGTAATTGTCCTGCTAAACATAACTATTTTAACTTAGAAACAAGTGTTGTGGGGCTTGGGGCCTCGGGCCCCACCTGGAGCATCGGCAGGTGAAATAGACTTTACCCAGTAGGCAAAAGACAGAGTCACACACCCTGGAATGCAGCTGTTTCCAGCACAGAGCCATAGTGTCATCCAGTCCATGCTACAGAATTGTTAACCCCTTCTCCTCTGGGAGCCACCAACATGAGCGGTGCCTTTAGGGCCCACCCAACATTTGTCACACACACTCAAAGGCTTCACTCCTGGAGCCCATCCAGGCTCTCATCAGTAGGGGCAGCTTTGGCTGATGGAGTTAAACTTACTTGACTGGGATCTCTCTTCACTGTTGTCCAGCCAACATACTCATCTGTTTTCTTTACTTGTTTATGAAACTTGCTTTATTTCAAAATGAATTTGGCATGTGGTATGAGGAATTTATTTATTTTATTTTTCACATTTATATACCGCCCTCCCCGAAGGCTCACTCAATTGTCACTCAGGTACTGCAAGTCCAGATTGCGTTTCTTTGGATGTGTTGTACTGGCACAGGGCAATGTATTTAGAACAAAAGGGATAAACTCATGCAAACGGGGGAAGAATTTTCCACCAATTCCCCTTTCCTGCCAGAGATTCTCTACCAACACATGCTGCATCTTATACCAGTTCTAGAGCTCTCCCTAACCTATGGGAGAAATCTGTTCTGCAAGCAATTGTATCTTTTTTAAGATTGACCATTTTATATATAATTGCTTAGTATTGCTGTGTTATTTCTAGGAAGCAAAGATGGATTGCAGAATGCTAGCCAGTGTGAACAGAAATTGAATGACATTCTTAAATCTTACATAGAAAGGAAGAAGGAAGAAGAAAGGAAACAAAAGGAAAAATCTAGAAGTAAATCACTCTCACAGAAAACAGGCGTATAAAATATTTTTCTATATAAATTGTGCAAATGTCAATAACATTATTCTTAAATATAATATTTCACTAGTATATCTAAATTTAGTTACGTGGATGAAAATGTTAATAAAATAATGATACTTATTAAGCTTGGTAGCCAAATAATTCCCAACTATGTATGTCTAGTCATTTGGCATTCCCATTCAATTTTTTTCCTGAATAGTGGTTATTTCAATTGTTGTATTGGTGTCTAAGTTCTCTACAGCAGAATAAAACGAAGGTTTTTAATTATTGTGGATATTTATTTATTTATTTTTATTTCTATACTCCTTCTCCCTGCAAGCGGGCTTGGAACAGTTTACAGTAATAATACAGTTAAAACCAGTTCCCCTCCCCCTACACGTAAATACCCTCTCCTCGGCCGAGCTCACCAGACTGGGAATTGGGAAGCCAAGGGGAAGAAGAGAGGCCCATATAATTTCTGGAGGCCTCAGGGCAATGGCCTCAGAGTGGTGGAAGAGTGCCGTTTTGCAGGCCCTACGGAACTTTGACAGCTCTGTCAGGACCCGGATTTCAGCATGCAACTCATTCCACCAGGTTGGGGACAGGAATTACCAACAGATTGGTGTTAGAGCACATTGCTCTCTGGGGGACATATTGGGAGAGGCAGATTAGATTTGTAAGTTTTTCATGGTTCAGGTTTTTTTTTTAAGAAATAAACTCTAAAAGTGATTGTATCAAGTTAACATTGTCTAACCCAAGACAAGAAAAAAAAAACTTAAGTGGCAGTTTTTAAAATTTTATGCAGATTGCATAATTTGTCACTTTAAAATAATAATAATTTGGCACAAGGCAAGTAGTTGTACAATCAGCACAATTCCTTGTTCTGAATTTCATTTTATATTTCTGATCCAATTGATCTATGCAATATGAGCTATAATATATTAACAGTGATTAAGTTTATAGGGATGTCTACAGCCCATCATCAAACAAGGCATGAGAGACACACTTGGATTTATAGATATAAAATTTTAAAATGCCATATATAGTTATCCTTCCACAAACAAAGAGGTCCAGTTAAATTCAAATAGTGTTAGCTGTTTTAACAACTTATGCTTAAATTGGGTATTGCCTTTCCAATATCTGTAAGACAAGTGGGGGGGGGGGTCACTAGATGGATAACCTGAGGATCTGTGGGATCAGCATGAATATCTTCCAGTCGTTCTACAAACCTCCGTGTACTTTTCTGACACTTTTTCGCCTGTCATGCTGCCTGTCCTGGTTTATCACACTGTTATTCTAAATGCAGCCAAAATGCATTGCAACATACACGAATCATGCATGAAAAGAAGTTTCATTTAAACTTTTGAAAAGTTGGGTTCAATGAAAACCTTAACGATTCTCGAGGGGGGGGGGAGACCTTAGCTTCTTTGCACCCATTTTATCTGTTCAGAGTTTTTCACATGCATTCCCAGTTATTGTGCATCCCTTTTCCAATAACATGCACAGAAAATGTTTAAAAGGCTTTTCCAGAGGTCTCTGAATGCTGCTTCTGCAGTAATGTTCTACTCCTACATAAGTTGCCATTGATATGTTCTTAGAATTATCTTCCACAAATGCTACAAATTCTTTTAAAGATTAGCCACAAAAACTCTCAGTCATTTAACTTTTTCCCATATATAGCATCACAGCCTTCTTCAAGATGGCTTTAAAAATGTGCCTGAATGTATAGAGCAATTTGACTTGACAGATTTCATTCATGAGGCTTTTTTTAATGTTAAAAAGTCTCACTAAAAATCCAGTGTTTCTCACCAAATCTTGTCCATTAGGTGGTGCCAGTGTACTCTGCTGCCCGTACACCAGCCTGAAGAGAATTCAGGATGGTCATCTAATTGTAAGAAAGAAAGAAACATTTGCATAATCTCACATGAATTTAAGATAATTATTCAGATGCCATGCCAGTCGGTTGCCAAAAGACATTGAAGCTGTGCTGAAGGGAACAAAACTTCACGGGGCTCCAGACTTTGCTGCCTGCTTTACTCGAGTTGAAGGGAAAGCTTCGCTATCATATTTGATTATTTTATTTCCTCTAAAGGGCTTCTTTTAACCAAAGCTGTCACCGAAGACGCTAATAAGCAAAGTATGGAAGAAGAAGAAATAGCAGCAGCCTGAATAGCGTCTTTTAAATTACTGGTGACACTCCTGTTCCAGCTCCCTAAAATCTCAATCAACAATCCATTAGAACTCAACAGGAGTAAAACTAAATCCTCATTTAAGTGTATTTATCCGATCTCTTTTCTCTCTTTCAAATGCTAAATCCATTTCAGCATATGCCCCCTTTTCTCTCTCGCCTTTCTCTCAAGCCTGGCAGCCTCCCCTTTTCTTGTAAATATGAAAGATGCTAATCATATGACATATCACGTCTCAGTCGGAGCTCGGAATAAAGACCTGAGATTTGGGATCATTGCCTCCAGACAACAGCTTCATCAGCCGGAAAGTTGGTTTTTTTTCCTCCTTTCCTTCAACTCTCAATCCCTTCTTTGTCTGAGGGAAAATGCAGCCAACTCAAGATACCCTGGCCATATGGTTCACTCTGTATTTTCTTAGTTGAATTCTGAATTGTTTCTGTGACTTGCTAAGGGTTTTTTTTTCTTTTTTCTTTTGGACGGGTATAAAGACATAGTAGCACTAGTTGCGCTGGGACAGCTTTACAGAAGGCGCTGCAAGATACTCATGTGCGTGCAGTTCTTTACTTGCAACTGATTTCTGGTTGAAAGCAGCTTGCAACTATGGGCTTAGTAATTTATTTATTAAAATGCATCCTGCCTCCTTGTGGTCCAAGGTGGCTGATTATAACATTTTTAAAACACACTTCAAACCAAAATAACAAACCCCAAATCTCTTTTTCCCCACAAATGTAATAGAAAATTTAAAAATAACAAACCTCGTGGCTTTCTAGCGTTTTCCATGGACTTCACACATGGAACATCCTATGACATATATTTAACAGGGCAGCAATTTTGCAATCAATGGGACTTACTTTGAATTGTTATATTCAGATTCGTGATGCGAATCATAAATAATTTTTGTTTCCCTTCCTTGGGTACCCACAGGGATCAGTTTATACTGATGCTTTTGATGTAAAGGAACGAATACCGAGTAAGTTATAAAAGTTCTGCCTCTCCAGGGTCAGTAGAGAGATTATTTCGATAAGAACCTGTCAGGTTGTCCAGAGATGTGCTTGCCTCTCCCCCGCCCTTCCCCTCCGTCCCCTTCCCCCAAAGGACCTTTCAACAAATCATTAAATTCTACAGAGGTGGTCAAGCCAGGCCTGCTTTTCATGCATTTCGGGAAGGGGGGGGGGAGAGAGAAAAGAGTCCTTGAAGTTTAGAAGATGCCCAAGGAAAACTCCTTGAATGACATCAAAAGCCCGGGGTTTCCATAGCTGTTGAAGCACGAGAGCCGTGTAAGCCGCACAAAGGCGGGCTGGGGCAGTGGGACTGTCCCGTTGCTCTATCCCAGCACAATTGGGTCACTGAAATGGGGAATTAATTACCATTGGAGAGTGGGCAGCCCATTCAGCGCCGCCTGAGTTTTATTAAACGCCAATATAAATAACAAAACAACTCTTGTGGCTGCACTATTCCGACACGCCAAAGGAAGGATTAGCTTGGGGATTAACATCTTAAAGTCTATGAGACTTTCTGACTCAAGGCTCCGAGCTGGTAATCGTATTTGTCTCCTGGTTCAGCGATTAGTGCTCCGGCTCGCCCGCTCGCTCGCACCTTCGCCTCGCCTCGCCCAATGGCCCTTTTTGCAGGCTCGGTTCTTGGGGGCGGCGGGAGGAGAGGGGGCGCCTCTGCTCACAATCGGCTGTTCTTTTGGCCACGGCCATAGAAGGGCGCGAGGAGGACCGGCATCTCGCGGTCCCGCAGGGCTGGCGCTTCTGGGAAAGGGCCGGGGAGGGGCAGGGCGGCGCTGCAAGGCCGCTCCGGGGAGGCTTGTCCTGCACCTGCCATGCAAATCGCCCCGACGACAAGCGGCGCCAAGACTCCGGATTGGGCTGGGCGGGGGCGGGGGAGGCGAAGAGGCCGCGGCGATCAATGGATGCCTCCGAGCTGCGAAGGTCCACAGGCATCTCCCGGTGAGACCCCAGAAGGGCGCCCATCTGTCGAGCGGCTTCTGGAACCAAGAAACTGAGGCCGGTTGGGGGTGGGGGGGGTGGGAGGGGGGAGACGGGACTGCCACGGAATAAGGCTTGGACCTCTTTGCCCTAAAGCAGGGGTAGTCAAACTGCGTCCCTCCAGATGTCCATGGACTACAATTCCGAATGCTGGCAGGGGCTTCTGGGAATTGTAGTCCATGGACATCTGGAGGGACGCAGTTTGACTACCCCTGCCCTAAAGAGTTCTTAGGCGTTGGTTTGGAGGTTAAGTTAAAACTCCATGCCAAAAAAAAAACAGAAGGGGGGAGGGAGGGAAGGAAGGCGTTTTGCTGACGTTTGGCCCCAACCCTCTGGATTGAATAGGTGTTCTTGTTGAACCCACGAGGTTATAGAGGCGCTGGGTCGCTGGGGGAGCCCCAGCCGGTCTGTAGGTGTGCTGATGCGCACCTTAGATGCAAGTGGACAGCCGTGTGGGTCGGAAGTAGCCCAACAAGATTTGAGTCCAAGGGCACCTTTAAGTTTAGCAAAGATTTCTTCAAGGCGAGAGCTTACGAGTGCGTCGCTTAATATCCGAGGTTGGTTTGATTTTTATCTAACTCAGCCTTTCTCAGCTTTTCTTGCCATTGAGAACTACCCCACCTTTATCCCCGATGGAAACCCAAGTAATTCTCCTGTCCTCCACGTTATCCTCACAACAACCCTGTGCGGTAGGTTCAGCTGAGCGTATGTGACTGGCCCAAAGTCACTCAGCTAGCTTACATGGCGTGCATGGGAATTGGAACCTGGGTCTCCCAGATCTTACTCCACTACCTCATGCTGGCTTTCAAGTCTGTAAGTGCTCCTGGTCAGGGGTAGTCAACCTGTGGTCCTCCAGATGTCCATGGACTTCAATTCCCATGAGCCCCTGCCAGCAACCGCTGGCAGGGGCTCATGGGAATTGTAGTCCATGGACATCTGGAGGACCACAGGTTGACTACCCCTGCTCCTGGTCATACCGCCCCACAGATTAACAGAACATGAGTGCTAGGTGCACACATATGTGTGCACATCCCGTAAGATGGCTGTTCATAAGTCCCAAAAGTGAGAGCGATCCTGTACAAATGCCTAATGAATGTGCTTGAATAGGAACAGGCTTTGGCCAGTTGTAAAGGCCTGTTGTTTAAATGGAGCAAACTACCAAGTCCCCCCAAATATTTTCTGTCTGTCACAGGAATGCGAACCTTCTGCTTTCCAGGGAGCTGTGATGGAGCTCTTTGTACTCTCCCCACCTGCAATGGCTTGAAAACATAAGATGCCAGGGCTTTGGGGGACTGTCCAGTCTGTCTGCATGACCTTAGTACCTCCTTGCCTTCATATTTAATATTATTTCATCTGTTTCCTATGTGAAACTCTGCCGGGTGATAAATATCGGGGAATAATAATAATCCAGACCCCCAAGGCCTTCATCTGTGGCGCGCCGTGTCCTCCTTCAGCGCTACTGCATCGCCTGGAATCCGCAGCCCCCGGAGCAGGCCGGACCCCTAAGCGGACTCTCCCTCCCTCCGTGCTCCGCAGCGCCCCCTCCCGAAGCCGGCAGTGCGGCGGCAGTGCGGCGGCCTCAGCTGCGCCGCCGTGTGCGGTCGGGGGCCGGAGCCCTGTGCTCTGCGCCTAAACTGTCCGTGCTGGGAGGTCGGGCCGGAGGTCGAGGGTCTCCCCGCCCCCTTCGGCCCTTTGTGCTCCCCGCCCCCCCTCCCCCCGCTGCGGCCTTCCCTTGTCCCCTTCGGCCCAAGGCGCCTGCGGTGGAACAGCTTGACCCGGGCCGGGCGCGGCGGACGCGTCGCCTCCTGCTGCCCTCGCCTTGCAAAGCGAGTCCAGCGCCGGGGGTGGGCGGGGCCAAGTAGCCGCGAATGGGGGGGGCGAGCTGGACGCAGGGCTAGTCAAACTGCGGCCCTCCAGATGTCCATGGACTACAATTCCCACGGGCCCCTGCCAGCTCATGGGAATTGTAGTCCATAGACATCTGGAGGGTCGCAGTTTGACTACCCCTGGGAGCACCTTGCAAGGCTCCATCCGCGGCTGCGGTTAAACCCCAGCCCACTCCGGGACATGCGGCTTTAAGGCGGCTTGCAAGGAAGACCAATGTACGCCTGCTCCCCAGCACTTTGCCTCTTGGCGTCCCATTCCGCACACATTGGCCAATGCCCTTTCAATGTGCTTTTTGCAGCTGGATTTTCCTGCGCGGAAAAGGATAATCGACAGGTGCCGTTTCCATCCCTTCCGAGATGCTTTCCTGCTGTTCCAGTGTTCTTTTGTGGAAGGTGGGATGACATAAGACACCTTGATGGTCATACAGGAGAGTGAAATTGTCACCCATTTGCTGTTTTGTGTCACCTATGAACAGTCAGTCTGACGTGCATTTTCAGTGTACCACTTCGGAGAAGGGGGCGGGTTTCATACATAGATCAACATGTTTCCTGTAAAGCGAGGGGACGGTGGAGTCTGTCCATTTCTTCTATGCAGGGTTCCTTCTCCTTTCAGGCGAAGCCCTGACACCTTCAGCCACACCTGGTGAAGCAGTCCACCCCCTCCCCCTGTCCCAGCCTAAAGCTACCAGCAGGAAGGGGTGGGGAACTTTTCTTCCTGCAAAACGGCATTAATAATGCACAGCAATAAAGGTAAGTAGATAAAGGAGGACTGAGGGAGCACTGGTGAAATCAACAAGGTTTTGTTCCTCCTGGTCTGGAGGCCTGAATGGGCAAAGCTAAGTGGCTTACAATATTACTGCTCAGTCAGAGCAGTTTTCTCAGTGCTTTGGTGAGCCCAAAGTCACCCAGCTGGTTGCATGTGGGGGAGTACAGAATCAAACCTGGCAAAGCTGGCCTAAACCTATGAGATTGCAGAGCAATAGGGAGTGAGGGACCAATATCCCAGGCAAACAGTAGCCGGAAAGGCTGTGCGGATATTTCAAACAAGTTTTTAAACCAAAGCAGTGATTTTAGGTGCCCCTGATCTAGTCTCTGCAGCTGTAAGCTCTATCCACCTCTGGCATGGATCCCAGTCTTCTTTTCTTCACAGGCAAGTCCGTCTCTTGTGCTCATTTCTGTTCGGTCTCTACAGCTCTACTATTCCCTGTTTTCTTAACATTTACAGATTCATTTTTTAAAAAGAAAACCAGCCCAAACTAATCGGAATTTAGGGGAAAGCATTATAGAAACTGCAGTAAATGCAGTGGTCTTTAGCGATAGCTTAGTGTCCATAAAGAAAGGTAGGCTAGTTGTCCAAGACTCACAGGCCCCTAGGACCCTTCCCAGGGGACCATTGTTGTTAAGGTGCTGCGCTACTTGGTACATTAGCACAACCTCCTTCCTGGTTGGAGCAACAGCCTGCATCTCTATCCTGCAGTGGCTCTTCCCGACCACTAGGTGTGCTGTGGGTCCGGCCCAGAAGGTCTCAAGAGCAGAAAAATCGAAAAGTGCCTGGAACTGAGCATAGTGGATTGATTCAAGCAGGTCCAGGCAACAGAGACCTACAGTTTTTGTTTGTGTTTGTACTATATAATCAATGGGTAGTTTTATATATACCTTTCAAAGCTCAGGCTCTTCATGATACCCATGGCTATTGCTAATTCCCCATATCTAAATATTCAACAAAAATGAACTTGAGATTCCTTTCCTTATGCAGAAGAGACTGAACAGTGAAGCCAAGGCTGGGACATGTCCCCGATAGAGTTCCAAATAGATGCCTTTGAGAAGCTCTTCACAAGTGGAGCACTGATGTAGCACCCAAGTATCCCAAGTTTGTTTTAGGAAACAAACACCCACACGGCTTCACTAATAGGGTTGAGAAAGCCGTCCATCCAAAGGAGTGTGCTGCCCATGAAAGCTTTTGTCTAGCTGTGCAGGTCTTAAATGGGCCACTGGACCCAAGCTTAGATGACCTTAGGCAATCCATCTTTGCCCTCTAGGGATAATAATGTTGATCTCCTTTACAGGGCAGTTGTAAGGATTGCAGCAGAATAATAAGTGCAAAGGGCCCCGCTGTGTCCAACTACAGGGCTATCTAGTCCAGCATCCTGCTTCGCATAGTGACCAACTGGATGATTCCAGAAAGTTCACAAGCAGGAACAGGGACAACAGCCTGCCTTTGCTCCTTTGTCCTCTGGGGTAGCAACTCTAATCAGATGTCGACAACCTGTGAACATTTGACCGCTTTGGGCCATAATAAGCAGACCTTTTAATTTGTCTTTGAAACACCCACCTAAGATATCATAATACACATTCATAAAGTGTTTTTAATGGGATCCAGGCACTCCACTTCTTAGTCAATGTGTTCACCTAAAAGTCTGCATCTTGTATATGTATATCTTAAATCAGCTTTCTGTGCTTGTAAGAGAAAGATGTGAGTCAGGCCCAGTTTCAAGAGAGGTGCAGGCTTCCGTGGCAGAATGAACGCGAGTCTCCCCATCCTTGCCTGGTGCTCTAATCACCACAGCAATCTACCTGGCCAGGCCAAGTGGATACAAGCGTTCTAGGAGAGTTCATACCCCTCTAAACCCTCTGAATTCAACGGGTTCCGCTTAGGACACTTAACCACTGCACATGCTGCTCCCGTCCTGGCACCAGACAAGGGACAACACCTGGCTTCTGAGTGTTAAAGAGAAGCCAGGTGCTGTCCTGGGTATGGTGCTAGGACAGGAGCAGTGTGAAGTGAAGACATTCACTTGGCAATGAGGACTAGGATATTGAGAATAGGGACGAGACAGAAGCAATTAGTTTTCTGAAGTGTTGTAAGTAACTTTCAGGAGTTTCTAGTCCACTTGTGGGATATAAACGCAATAAACAAATTGATAACTGCAGGCCAACAACATCAAAGGGCCGGGTGCTTCATAATTCCAGCTGGGCTCCTAGGCACCAAATAATGACAACAATAATGCAACCCCCCTTCTAGATAAGATCTAAGGTGTCTTTAACCTGTCCAATGAAGATCATATGACTTCCAGCTGCATTAAAAAAAAAACTCCTCCCCTATTGTGTCCCCTTGGAGTACCTGGTCCTTTAATTCCAGTTAGGTGGCAGTTTTTGCAATGGCTAATGGCTTTCAACCAATACAAGCCATGCCGTTCCGTATATCTATTTTTTTACCCCACCTTTTCTCCAATGAGCTCAAGGTAACATGTGTGTTTCATCCCCCCTCTGTTTTATCCTTGCAACAACCCTAGGAGGTAGGCTATACCACTCTGCCAGCCTCACAGCCAAAGGAAGCTTTATGAATGCAGCTTTGTTCCTGAGGCGTTATGACTCAGTGGTAGAGCACCTGCTTTGTATGCAGAAGATCTCAGGTTCAGGTATCTCCTGCTACATGGATCACATGGAGTGAGAGTGGAATCCTGTACCTGCCTTAAAGACCAATAAGATTTCTAGGGTATAAGTTTCCAAGGGTCCCTTTGTTAGATATGGAAGGAAGTTTAGCCTCCAGAAACCAATACCATGGGAATCTTTAGTCCAGAGGCACCTTTAAGACACTATACATCTGAGGAAGTGTGCTTGCACACCAAGGTTTACATCTTGAATACAACTTTGCTGCTCCGCAGGGCTACCCTCCTGAAGCTACCTGGAAATCTTACTGGTCTTTCAGGTGCTATTGGGTTGGACTCTCCTTCTCCCTCTGCAGACCATGCATCTCCCCACCTGGGGGGGGGGGAGAATCAGTCAGCTGGCCTTTCCACCTGGATCCCACCCTCGGCTAGTACAGCGCCAACCCCCCCCCCCTTGGACAGGTGTGGAGTGCATCAGGCTGGCCACGTGCTCAGCACATCGGCCACCCTTCCTTTACGCCCCCCTCCCTCTGCAGTTTTGCAAACAGATGTCTGCCCTGATGGGAAAGCCACATGTGCCCACGTGCTGCCGGTCCTCTTGAAGACAGCTGAGCCTGGGGGGTGGGCGGCAGGTCAGGAGCGCGCATCTGCCCCGCTTGTCTCTTGCAGCCTCGCCCTCCTTCCCGCGGCCGGCCTGGCCCACCCGGGTGTCCCGGCCCAGCGATCCCCCCTCCGGCTAGAAGGGGGCCCGGGCCGCCAGAGCTGGGCTCGGGCTTCTGGACCCCTTCTCTCCAACCCCGCCCCCCCCCGCACCCGAGGCCTAATGAGCTGCTGAAAGGGAGCAGGTTCCAGCGCGCGTGGCTAGCGGGACTCCCTGATTGGCCAGCTGCGCCTCGCGACCCCCATTCATTAATAAATTAGCGGCACGCTCCAGCCGAGCGCGAGGCACCAATCACACCACGCCGCTGTCCGGCCGCCGCCACGCACTTGCCGGGGATCAGAGGGAGGCGGGCGAGGGGGGGGGGAAATGAGGGGCGCTCCCCCCCCCAGGAGAAAGCGATGAGTGATGATAATGAAAGACCCCGCCTGGGGAGGGGGCCGTCGGGGGTAGGCTTGATTGTTCCCCGCGGGGTATATAAGGGGTTTTAAGGCGAGTCGTGTGCCAGACGCACAGCCGCCGACGCGCCAGCAGCTTCGCTTGGACGGGAGGGTCCGGGCGCGTGCCAGCAGCTCGCCCCGTCGGGTCTCCCTCGCGCTGCGGCGCGTCCAGGCAGGGAGCCCGGCCGCCCGCTCACCCCCCCCCCCCCGCCCCTGCAGAGGCCTCTGGCCCCAGCCCAGCGAGCAACCGGCACCCCTCTCCAGCGGCCAGCAGCGGCGCGGGGCCAAGCTCGGGCCCAAGCGTGCCTCGAGGGGCGGTGCTGCAGACCGCGATCCCCGGCCAAGCCGAGCAGCCAAGTAAGTCCCCCTCCGGGATGGCCGGCCTGGCTGCCAGCCAGCCACGCGCTCCGACGGCGGCCGCCCCTGCCAGGGCTGCGAGGGCTAAGGGCCGACAAGGTCGCGGGGGCTCCCTCGGGCCGCATCCGCGCCGGAGCGTCCCGAAACGAGGGCCGTTTCCCTCCCCTTGCTCCCGGCTGGGGGGGGGGGGCGGTCCCGCTACGTCGCCAGCGAGAGCCCTGCGGAGCCAGGTTAGGCAGAGCCCCCGTCGATTAAAGCTCAAGGAGTCCGTCGCAGGCCTCGCAGCCGGGCCGCTGCGCTGGCTTTCAAAGGGGGCGCGCGGCAGGGGCTCCCCGTCGGACTGGGAAGCCACTAAGGGCCCGGGGGGGGGGGGTCTTCTCGGCCTCGGACCGCTGTGGCGACGCTGACGGCCCGTCTGTTTCCCTCTCTCTCGTGGCAGGATGTTCGTGAAGCCGGAGAGCCTGGAGCTGAAGGAGGAGGAAGCGCTGCTGCTGGCGGCCCGCCCGTCGCCCGCCTCCTCCGGCTCGCTGCCGCCCTTCTCCTCCGGCTCCGAAGGGGAGGACGACGACGAGGAGGAGGAGGAGGAGGAAGAGACAGCGGCGTCCCATGCCCTGTGCGCGGCAGCGGGCCAGGCGGGGGTCGGGGGCGCCGTCCCGCCGCTCCCCCTGCGCCGCCTGTCCTTGAGCCGCAGCCCGGCGTGCAAGCGGCGTGGCGGGAGCCGGGCGCGGAGCGGCTCGCGGTCCTCCAAGACGGCCGAGACGGTGCAGCGGCTGAAGCGGAGCCGGCGCCTGAAGGCCAACAACCGCGAGCGCAACCGCATGCACAACCTGAACGCGGCGCTGGACGCCCTGCGCGAGGTGCTGCCCACCTTCCCCGAGGACGCCAAGCTGACCAAGATCGAGACGCTGCGCTTCGCCCACAACTACATCTGGGCGCTCACCGAGACCCTCCGCCTGGCCGACGGCGGCGCGGGCGTCGGGGGCGGCCTCTTCTCCGGGGCCCTGCTGGCCGGCGCCGCCTGCAGCCCTTCGCCGGCGCCCTCGTCGGCCTCCTCCGCCTCCCACTGGAGCGGCGCCACCAGCCCGGCCCCGTCGGCCTCCTCGGCCGCCTACAGCTGCTCCTTGTCGCCCGCCAGCCCGGCCAGCTCGGCCTCCGAGCTCGACTACTGGCAGCCGGAGCGGGCGCGCTTTGCGCTCGCCGGGGAGCTGATCTGAGCCGACCGCCGCCGGCCCGGCCCTGCCCGACGACTAGATCTCCCGCCGGCGCCTGCTCGGCCCAGCCCGGAATCCCCGGGGGAGGGTGGGAGGCGGGTGAAGAGCTGCCGGAAACGGTTGTGTGAAGGGTTGCCAACACTCGGGAGAAACAAAAGGCTCTGCCTTCCGTGCGGGAAGTTGCCTCTGGCGACCCTCGACGGCCTCCCGGATGCCTTGTGCCCCACAGTTTTGTCCTGGGCTCCTCCGCTGAAAGGCCGGCCTGGTTCCGTCGAGCCCGGCTCCCGCCTTGCAGGCTCCAGGGGCCAGGTGATGTTCACCTCACTCCTCACCATGAAAAAGACTGTATCCATGCATCACTCAAGTACAGGTGCAGGACAGGCCGGGTTGTTGGCATGCCTGGCGGCGCTTGAAGCACCCTACCTGCAGGGGGTCCGCAGTGCCCTGAAACTGGCACCCGGGCCAAGCCTCACCTGCTTGTGTTTCTTCTCCCTCTCTCTCTCTCTCCCTCCCCCCCCCCCCAATTTAGCGACCTCGGCAGCTTCGCAGTCGCCTGGCCGGCAGCATCTGCTTGCCTTCCCACTGCCCGCCTGGAGGCTGTGGGAATTCCACCTGTCAAACCAAACTTTCTCTTTCTGATGTGCACTTTCCCCCCAAATTCCCGCATTGGCCAGGCACAATGTCCTTTGTTTCAGCCCGCACCCCTTCTCTCCCCTCCCCCAAAGCCCTCCCCCCCCCATCCTGCCATCTGCCTCCTTTGACAGCCAGGGGGGGGGCTGTTTAGAAGGAGGAGGAGAACCAACTTGATTGGGGAGCTGTTTGTTTGTTTGTTTGGTAGGAGAGCAGGTTAGAAGTCATTGCATAATTTGTAGGCTTTGTTGGGTCTGAATGCCAGCGTGGAAATTTAGGGCAAACTCTTTATTATGAGGGGGGGGGGCATAGAGGAGGAGAAGAAAGGGGGCGGGATGGGGGGCTCCGAGAGGAGAAAGGGGCTCATGCATTATTTATCTCGACCTTCCCGGAGGCCCGGGAACTCCTCCATTCTTCCGCCAGCTTGAAAATATCACCAGACTGTGAAAACCTCGGCAGACACGGAGCATTACCCGCCTTCAGCCCCACACGTGTTGAGGCTTCTATTTATTACAAAGGACAAGATTTCATGGGGGGGGGGGGATGGGGGTTTGCGTGTGTACCTGTGCGGGGAAGAAATAATGTATTTTTTTGTATATTTCTCAGAGTTTATTCTAGTATGTATTTACAGTTGCCGAACAAGAGGGGTTTGCGCTTGAAGTCAAACACAATTTTATAAATAAAATATCTAATTTTTCATAAGATTTGGTCCTGCTGGCGGTGGCTTTATTCCCGGGGGTGGGGGGGACACTGGCACCCCGGTAGACGAGGCATCCCGTCATGGTTGGCATCTTTCTCAAAGACTCACTTGAAAAGGAGTCCCTGTCGGCTGAAAGGGAAATCATGGCTATGTACACAGTGGCACACGCGCTGTCGGTTTATCTGCTGGCCCGAAGGCAGGAGGAGAGACAAAATGTGCTTCTCTGGGGTGGAGGGGGGGGAACTAAAACGGGGGGACGGAGATCTAGCTGAAGGGCAGTTTGTCAGAGGATGCCAGCCACTCTTGGGGGCAGAGTAAGCCAGGTCAGCGGAGAACCTGCTGGATTTCATACATCCTCCTCCATTGAAAACAAACTGGGGGCTCGAACAAAATTCTGGAGCCATTCTGTACACGTTCAATAATGAACTTCAATTGTTGTTTAGAAGTACATTCTCCTGTTCCACCACGGGAAAATCCAGCTGCAAAAGTACACTGTCAATGCCTTATCCAATGTGTGCAGAATGGGCCCGGGCGCCATCTGCGAATGGACTGAGGTGGCCATAAGGCTGCGGTGCTCCGCAGACTCATCTGGACTTTGGAAAACGAATTTTGAGACCAGGAGCACCCTTAAGACCAACCAAGTTTTATTTAAGGGACAAGCTGCCCTGTGCACAGACCCCTCTCCAGGGCATCTGAAGAAGTGCATGCACACGGAAACCTACACCTTGAAAAAACTTTCTTGGGGTTGACGGTATCACTGGACTCAAAACTTGATTCTGCTGCTTCAGACCAAGACTGCTTCCCACCTGAATCTTGGGGGGGGGGGCATAGGACACTTAATTTCAGCTTCTGCAAAGTGCAGACTGCTGTCCAAAGGTTAGGTACCTTCACAGGAGAGACACGAGCTTAGATTCAACGTATAGCCCCTTTTCTCCCGGGTGGGGATCCAAAACGGTTTCAGCATCACTCTCTCCTTTCCTAATGTTATCCTCACAACAGGAGACACAGGCTGGGAGGAGAGCGAGGGGCCGGCCCGAACTCCCGCACTCAAACCTTTAAGCCGGGCTACTTCTCACGCGTTTAAGGCGGTCCTGGCTCGTGATGCTGAAAGGGACGCCTTGATCTGCATTGTAGCTTGGACGGCTCTCAGCCCCCAAGTTGAGTGGGCTGGGCAGAGGGCCGGCAGGAAGCCAAGGGAATCAAGACACGTCGCAGACAATTCTCAACTTGTGGTCCTCCAGATGTCCATGGACTACAATTCCCATGAGCCCCTGCCAGCTTACGCTGGCAGGGGCTCATGGGAATTGTAGTCCATGGACATCTGGAGGACCACAGGTTGACCACCCCTGCTGTAGAACGTGTGGGGTGTTCTCCAAGCCCACTTCGTGGAAACTGAGCAGACCCGAGTGGGATTGCGAAGAGCCCGGGAGCCTTTGGCACTTGCCCGAGCAGGAGGGCGGCTGGCTCGCGTGGCGCGGGCATGGGGCGGGTTCCCCGCGTTTAAATCACCGCCCATCACTGGGAACCTGCCGGGTGAGGAAGAGGAGGGGAAGATGCCCGGAACGGACCACTCCTTCAGCAGCCTGGATGAGAGAGCCGGCAAGGCGCCCTTGACGCTTCGCTGGAGCCAAACCCGGGAAGAAAAGTGGGGGATGAAGCTGCCTAGCGAATGTCCCTCCGAGGGCCATACCGGCCCCTCCGTGATGGGGAAGGGGCGTGCTCCCCGCCTCTCCACCTGCTGCCCCGACGGTGCCCCTGCGACGGTGCCCGTGCGCCGAAGAGGAGACGAGCGGCCAAACGCGAGACTCCCCCTGGGGCGGCCTTCCCTTTGCGGGTCGAGCAAGAAGCGAGCGACGCTTTAGGAGCGCCAGCAGTCACTTCCCCATCGGACGGGGGCGGGCGGTGGTGGCGCAAGTGGGGGATCTTCTCTCACCCTTTCCGCACAGGGTTTTGGGCACATCGTGGGCCCCGCATAACCGCCCTGTTAAGAATCCGGATACATCCATCCTGTCGGAATCCGCCAAGATAATCGCGAAGATGGCTAAAACTCCCGTGCAAACAGAACTTTCAGTCCCCCCTAATGTACTGCTGAGTTTTCACGAATGGGTGGGTGACGCCGGGGGTGGGATCACTGGCAAGAAGGCTGCAATCCTCAGTCGGGATGGCCAAGCGGTGGCTCTCCTTGGATCACAATTACCAAGAACCCCTGCCAACATGGCCAGTTGGCAGAGGCTCATGGTAACTGTAGTCTATGGACATCTGGAGGGTCACCGTTTAGCCACCCCAGGGTCTGCAAGAGTGGGGACATTCACGCCATTCCAGACGCCCCTTCTAAGCGCCTTTATCCGTATTTCGGGGGCGTTTGTTTAACGGTTGGGGATGCAGTCTCTCAATTCTCGCAAGGCTGCTCTCCGAGAATCCCGTTGAAGACTCAGCGGACAGAGGAACGCCGGGACCAGAAGCTTCGAGGGTTATTAATCCGCAAGAAAAGGCTGCGCTTTGGGGAACGTGTAGAAGAAACGAGAAGCGTTCCGAATTCCGGACTGGAATAAAAGAGGCTGAAGTCCAGCTTCTCTCCGATTGGTCCCCAGGTCTCTCTTCGGAGCCAATCGGAAGCCGCACAGAGTGAACGGGTGGGCTGTCGCGCGACTCGAGCCACCCTGCCCATCGGATGGGCCGCAGGAGAGCCGGTTGTTCCTGGTAGGAGGCGCGGATTCGCCCGCAGAGCAAGACGGCAGGGGAAGAGGTCTCTCCTTAAAGTCTCTGCCTACCGTCCAAGCCGGGAATAGGGAACGGGGAACTCTGCTTGAGCTGTTAGCCTCCTCTGCAAAAACTGAAGCTCCCCAAGCATTACCGGCAGTGGTAACTTGTGCATGTTCTGCAGCTAACTTCATGAAATATGCAAGCATTTCATGGCCTCATAATAATAATAATTGCCCTCAAGTTGCAACCTGGCAATCCTTCAGGGAGTCTTGAAGACTGGGGGCTATCAGAGAGGGTTTCCATTGTCTTCCTCTGTTTTGCAATCCTGGTGCTCCTTGGTGGACCCCCATTACTAACCATGGTCAAGCCAGCATAGCTTCCAAGCTCTGTTGTGCTCAAGCTAGCCTGGGTTATACTGGATGCTCATGATCTCATTCCTCCCACATAAATGTCTGCCTAGTGGAGATCTGTTAATGAAGAGGGAAGATGCAATCCTAGAAAGAGAATGCAGAAATAAAAACATGCTAGTGTTTAAAGTACCGTTTAAGAAGCTCCTGTTTATCTTAGACACACAGTTGGGCCTTTCCATACAAGGCTTTTTGTGTCTGTGTCCGTGCATATGTGAGTGTCAGAGGACTAGAAAGGACTTAGTAAAGACCAGCTAGTTTGTATATGAAACTGATGATACAAAGCCATATGTTAGATCTTAGCCACATTTTGGGTGTGTGCTAGTTAATCTTATACTCTTTCTAATTGCCATACCACAAATTGGTTGTCAGATTGTCTGTCTGTCTGCCTGTCATATTTATAGGCCGCTGCTCCCAACCAGTTGGTTCACTGCGGCTAACTACATAAAACATAAGCAGCATATAAAACAGTAAAACAAAAATCTAGCCCCACCTAACCCGCCCATGCCAGTCAACCACCTCCCCCTCCCTCGCCATTTATTTATTTTCAATTTACAGGCCACTCTGCTCCTCACGGTTTCGGGGTTAAAAACCAGTACTGTACATTTCAGATTTAAAAGATACATTCTAATATCTTTTATTGAAAAAACCACAACATTAGAAAAGAAAGGCACCAACAGCTCAGATGCTTCTTTTCCTGTTCTCTTTGTATTTCTTAACTGGCCCTCTAGAAGACTGGAACAGGCGAACTTCCTTACTAAGCAGGTGGGCAGGATACAGCCAGCATGGCATCTCTGGCTCCCTAAGTAAATGGGCTAGACAGTTCCTTCCAAATGCCAATGAAAGCTGAAAATGCAGGGATGGACCCTAGAACACCCCCTTCATGGCTATAAGGTAAACAAAAATGGCAAGTAAGTTGGTATCAGCTGGTACTGAATAGTGGCTAGAGTGGTTAACTTCCATCATCTGCTTTGAGCCCCACCTCCCCAGAAGATGCTGGTAAGAACTGTAACTTACTTTCACTGCGGGTTAAAGATTAACCACAGTGTAATGCTGCTTTGGCTCCTGCAGCTGTTACAGAAACAGAGCAATGAAGGAGACTGTCAGGCCTTTCTCCTTCCAGAAGTCGGCATCTTTTTGCTCCTGTGCTTGCAAAGCCTATTCAGGATGCCCCTATTAAACTCATCTGTTCCCTCTTTCATCCTCAAGTTGAGACAGTTGAAATGGTTTACGTAACTGATTCTCGCACATTTAGTTGGAAGAGTGGCTGTATCCACACCAGTGCATTGCTGCTTTCTCTTTTCATTGATTTTGCAGCCTCTGCCCCTGCTTATCTTTAAAAACAAACCTGGTTGCATTTTTATCCCACCCTCCATCCAAGGAGCTCAAGTTGGCATATCTCCCTCTTCTGTTTGGTCTTGGTAGATTTATAATTCATGCCAGCAAAAAATGAAAAGGGAATTCTCAGTGAAGATTCTGTTTCTCTAGATGTTTATACGCCCAGCCTTTCTCCCCAATGGGCACCCAAAGCTGCTTGCACTGGAATTGTCGTCTTCATTTTATACTCACAACAATAGCAAAATATATCAAATATTAAAATGCAAATATTTCAATTCATGTGCACATATAAAATGTTAAAACATCAACATATATAACACACTATTGTGTTATATAACAACAACAACAACAACAAAAACAGATAAATGGATAAATGACAAAAAAACCCCAGAAAACCAAACGCAGTTCAACCCCTCTCAGGGTCTTCTTCAGTGGTCTAATATTTAAATACACTCATGTGATGTAATAATGGGGATTATGGGACACATAAGAATACACTCAGGCTGAGAGAGGGCTTCAATAAGGGCAGTACTTTGAAGAATAAATATTTTAATTGTGGGCTATATTTGGATACATTTTATATGTGTGGGAGTCTCTTCATTCATATTATTTACCACCTTTTAGTCCCCATTATTATACCACATAAGTGTATGTAATTATTAGGACACTGAAGAAAACCCCAAGACAGATTGAAACACGTTTGGTTTTCTGTTTTTTGTCATATGTGTCAAAATACTTTGGATTTATGCAATAATATGTGATACATGTTGACGTTGTAAAGATGTATAGGTTCACATGTATTGCAATAAATATTTACATTTTAATATTTAATATGTTTTGCTGCTGCTCAACCTTTCCAGTTTGGTGTAGTGGTTAGGAGTGCGGACTTCTAATCTGGCATGCCGGGTTCGATTCTGCGCTCCCCCACATGCAACCAGCTGGGTGACCTTGGGCTCGCCACGGCACTGATAAAACTGTTCTGACTGAGCAGTGATATCAGCGCTCTCTCAGCCTCACCCACCCCACAGGGTGTCTGTTGTGGGGAGAGAAATGGGAAGGCGACTGTAAGCCGCTTTGAGTCTCCTTCGGGTAGTGGAAAGCGGCATATAAGAACCAACTCTTCTTCTTCTTCTCTTCTTTCAGGTTCCTAGCTTGTGTCTATAGGTTGGGTTTCTTTGTTTCCTCTTTTGTGGTTCCATACAGCAACAGTAACTCAGTGAGGTAGGTTAGGCTGGGCGTGTCTGACTGGCACAAGTTCACCCAGTGAGCTCCCATGGCAGAGTGGGCATTCGAATCTGATTCTCCCAGATCCTGGTCCAACCACTGCACCACTCTGTCTGAGCCATATTTTGGGGCCAAGTCCACAAGCCTCTTCCACTACAGTAATATGTCCCAGCCCATGAGGCACCTCCTTCTTCACCTTTCATTTCTGTAAAGGCAACAAATGTCACTGAACAGCCACTTGTTGGAGTACCCTGCAACAGCTGAGAAGCGCTTGTCATATTCTGGGAGATATTTGATGCATGGTCAGATCCTCCTTACCCAATATGGCCGCTTGCTACAGACAGACAAGCTATCTTACAATGAAACGGCTCAACCTGGGTGCTTTTGGTTGTCTATATAGGCTCTTCTTCTGGGTGCAGGCATGTTTATGCAGCCAGGCATCCATTCCATGCAATGGTGCATTACTGGAATGGCGCCATCCGATCTATGTCTGGATCATCATCATCATCATCATCATCATCATCATCATGTCTCCTCCCTGCCCCCCCTCTTTGTTTCATCTGCCAATGACACAGCAGGGTGTTTTTGCCATGTAACTTTTGGACATCAACACCTGGAAACCATTAGCTGGTCTCCCATCCTTCAGCCACCTTATTAATTAAATAAATCATGCTGCTCATGAATCTATATCTCCAGGATTGGATCCCATGAGTATGAACACAAGTCCTTAAACTCAGTGCCAAGGGGAAAAAAAAAAGGATGTGTGAAAAGAGAATTAGTGAAATTAGGTTAGCCCGGTAAACCCCCCACCTATTGAGCCTTGGGCAAGAAGCTTTCTGAGGCCAGATCGATTGTTTCCCGCCCTGGCAGGGGGTTTATTGTGTGATAAATAATTCTTTCTCTCCCCCCTCTCTTTTAAAGTGCATATTTGCATAATCATGGCTTTGATGTGGGCAGCAATCTGAGGCTGAGACCTCCAAATCTCGCCATTGGCTAGAAGAGACAAAACAAGAGCCAATCTTTCACTACCATGACAGCGTGTGGGGCTGTGTGTCAGAACCAGCTTTACACTCTGAAGGGTTTTAAAAAACTCTCTCTTTGAATGATTAAACTGGGGATGCTAAAGGGAAGTATGGGGGTGTCTGGAGTTAGGCTAGCTGATATGATGGGCCTCCCCTCCATTTTATTCCAAAATGGGCCTAAAAAAAAAGTCAGCCTGAATATCCTGCATGATGCCTTGAAGTTCTGTTCAATATTGGACCCACTATTCAAATTTGGAATGCAACTCTATTCCAGCAGTCATAGCCAAGCTATATATAAGCAGCTTCAAAAGGAGATTCGATGGTTACATGGAGGATAGATCGACCAGTGGCTAGTAGGCATGGTGACTGAGGGGAACCTCCATGTTCAGAGGCACTAAACCTCTGAACCCCAGAGCCAGGAGGTGACATCAGAGGAAGGCCTCAGCTTCTATGCCCTGTTGTTGGCCATCTAGGGGAACTGGTTGGCCACAGTGAGAGACAGGATGTTGGACTAGATGGACCATTGGTCTGATCCAGCAGGTCTCTTGCATTCTTAATATGAAGCCAATGAGATTCATTGTACACCCTAAGCAGAATTACACACTCCCATATCCATTAGAGTCAGGATTGCACTATTCAGCCCAGCATAGTAGATTGTACTTTATTGTGAGAAGTAGTTACAAGTAGAGGCCAGGGAGCATACTAGATTAATATTATTGAGACCTGAGCAAGGGATAAACAAAGTGAGAGCTAGCATGGAATTTGAATTTGGTGAGGTGCTTAAGAGTGTAAGTCTAGGATCTAGGATACCTCCGGTTCAAATCCCCACTGTGCCATGGAAGCCTGTTGGATGACCTTGTGTTCTTCACATATTTTCAGCCTAACCTGCCTTCCAGAGTTGAGAGAATAAAATGGAGAAGGGGAGAATGTTGTAAGCCACTTTGGGTCCCTGTTGGAGTTAAGAATGGATTGCAAATATAGTAAATAAACATGAGATCTAAGGAGATGTGCGCGTTTTCATTCACGTTTCCATCCAATCCATTTATTAAACAATCATAATAGTTGTTGATGTAGCAGTTTTCAAGGCAGTTCACATACTTTCTCTTAGTGTAATCCTTATAACAGGCTTGTGGTGTAGGTCTGTATTATTATCTCAGTATCACAGATGGGAGAACTTAAACTGCTAGCGGGGAGAGTAGCTTGTCTATGGCCACCTAGTTTGTTTATGGCTGAGGAGACAGCTGGATGAGGGACTTCCTGGTTTATAGTTCACAGGCAGCAACCCAGCTAGGCCAAAGTACTGAGGTAAATTAAATGTTTGTTGTTTTTTACTGAGTAAACACAGCAGCTGCAATACAGCAGAGCTTGAGTGAGGCTTCAATTAGAATATAAGAAGAGCCATGTGGGATCAGACCAGTAGTCCTGCATTCCGTTCACACAGTGGCCACCAGCTGCTTCTAGGAAGCCCACAAACAGAAGACCACAATAGCACCTATGCTCCCCAGGAGCTTATAAAATGGGAGGATGCTTCTGGTACTGGAGGGAGTCCATCATTACCAGTAGCCGATGTTATTAGTAGCCATTGATTGCCCTACCCTCCATGAATCTGTGGTGAGTGCCTGCGGTTTTAAGGCAGTGAATTTCAAATAATCATGCACTGTTTGAAGAAGTATTTCCTTTTGTCACAGGCTTCTGTGTATTTAATGAAGTGAAGAGTGCTTGCTGGATGAGGGCGGTAAGGAAGGGCAGTCCCCAACTCAGTCAGCCTGTTTCCATTAACGAAACAAAATCTGCTTGCCCTTAACTTCACAACAGAGCTGAGGCCAACAGAGCTGAAGGAAGTTTCACTGCAAAGGGATGTGCCACATCATGGGGGAAAGCCCCATTTTTATTGCTGTCATGTGAGAGAAGAGCCAAGAGTGTACAGAGCCAAGGAAGGCAAGAGATGGTCCATACACACCTGTCTTCTTGCAGGACACAGAGCTTGGCTACAAATTGGTGATGTTGTTAGGCGCTGTTCTCTTGTTATCAGTGTTACCACATTATACTGTATTGTTTTGTTGTTCCATGTTAACTGCCCTGAGCCACAGGGGAGGGCAGTATATAAATGTAAGAAATAAATAAAGAGGTGAATTACTGAGGTAGCAGAATGGATTGTATCATCTCAAACCGGAGATCTTTGTGTTTGTCGTATTTTAAATATTCCTGACATATACAAGAAGAAAATGACCCAAACAGGGAGTGAGCTGGATTAGAAATTTTTTAACTTGTAGGATTTTTAGGGAGGAGGGACTTTTAAAAATAACAACCGGCACCTGCAAGACTGATGCACAGTCTATTCAGGCTCCTTAAAATCCTATGCCTTGTTCCTGTATTCTCTGTCTCATACAAAATTAGATAAGAATGCTTTTGCTGTTTTGTTCTTCATGTTGAACAGGCGGTTGATATTTTGTTCCAGAATGCTTGTGCATTTTTAAAGACTGGCGAATGCATTAGGATGGATCTTACCATTCTTCATGTAGCCTTCCTCCAGCCCAAGGAGCCTTCATCCCAAATCCGTGGCTCTACCTCCAGTGGAGAAGTTGCTTCGATTGGAGAGAGATGTCAGATTCGAGCTGAAAGGAAAAGTGTGGCAGAAACCAACCAACCAACATTATTTAACTGAATATAATTTTGCCAGCCCTGACCTGGGCCCATTCTGCACACATAGGATAACGCAATGTGCTTTGGCAGCTGGATTTTCCTGTGCAAAACAAGAAAATCTACTTCTTAAGTGCATTGAAAGTGCATTATCTATTGTGTGCAGAATAGGCCCTGGATAGCCCAGGCTAGCTCAGTCTTGTCAGATCTCAGAAGCTAAGCAGGGTTGGCCCTGGCTAATATCTGGATGGGAGAACTCTAAGAAATATCTGGTGGTTACATGGAGGCAGGCAATGGCAAACCATCTCTGTCCTTGAAAATGCTATGGGGCTGCCATAACTCGGCTGTGACTTGACGGCACATACCACAATCACCAAACTTGCCATGATGCATAGAATTATAGACTTGGTTTGATTTGTTATTCTGTGATTATTTAACATTTGATAAATATATCCATTGCTGGAAATACTATGCTTAAGATGCCATCGAGTGATTATGGATGTTCTCTCAGTGCTGTTAGAGTTACAATGGCTCATTCCTCATGCCAATCATCCATTGACATTTCAGTACATGAATGCACATTTGTAAACCGGCCCCATCATAAACTGTCTTGACTTGGTATGTCCTCTTTATTCCAGTTTAATAATAATAATCATTATAGAGAAATCTCCAGCTTTCTAAGTACTTTATCTGGAATGACTTTGGAATGATTTTGAGAGGTTTTAAGGGCTGTGTCCACGTTGGGCTGCAATGTTTAAATAGTCTTTGGTTTGCATAGGTCTGCCAGAGTGTGTGTGCATGTGTATAATATTTTCTACATTTGGTTAATGTCCTTTCAGCATTCTGAACCTCTTTAATCATATTAACTCACTGGGAAAATCCCGTAAGATCGACTCAAAGGGGCTTCTTAGTACATGTGTAAAAGTGCCTCCAGATGGGAGGTGCTGCTGTCCTACAAGAATGTTCATGGGTTTGGTTTGAGTGTGTGAAGGGGGAATATATAGGGACAACTGTCAATTCCAAATAAGTGTGGAAAAATAGGGGCTGCTTGTTTCCATAGCAGCTTCTAGCCATAAAAGCTTAATTTCTCCAGACAAAGAGGTCATCTTCCTTGAAAACATCTTTATGATCCCTTTGTGTATTGTGCTTTGGGTATAAAAGCTTCTCGGGGCTGCCAGAGCTCAACTGGCAGTTCTATGTCTCTCAAGGGGGTTTATTGCCCTCCTTGGCATAAGAATAGCAACCAGAAGCCAGCCCCAGTGCCAATGTGACAAAGGCCTAGCCCCAAGGGCCCGCCCAGCCTTGCTTTCTGGTAATGCATACATCTCACAGCATATCACCATAATTAAAAAGAGTGTTCCTGACACACAACCATAATTTGGCTGTGTAATCTTAAACAAAGGTATTCCCCTCCTCCCCCCCTTTAGACAAATGTCTTGTAATAAAGCCAGAAGCCGCGTGGATTACTATAGTTGTTGGTCAGCTGTGACTCCCTTCATTTTCTGCTCCAGATCACAATACATAGTTGAATATAAGAAGACAGACACCAGAGCCTCAGAGAAACAGAAACTCGGACTGTTGGTGTTTTGAGGCCTAAGCAAAAAAAATAAAACCAGTATAAAGCTCTGGAAACGATGGGAAAGATGGTGCCTTAACTCAGGAAAGTATCTTTACAGAGATAACAACAGCAACAACAACTTTAAATCCGAGTGAACATTTCCAGTTCTAAATAATCGCAATGGATTTCAGTTTGAGTAACTCAGCACATAATCGAGCTGCCAGTCTGGATTTCCTCTTCTTATTTCAGGCCCTGTCGCATAGGGCTGTGGCTCATTTAGATTCCTATTTTCCTCAGCATACCATAGCCCCCCCCCCCTTCCATTTCCACCAGTGAATCCAAGCCAATATGTATATTCATTCATTACTGGATAGGGATTTAAAAATTATGTTGAATTCTGAAGACATAAGGCGACTTTATTGTAATATTTCCATTCTGAAGTCAAAGACAGGTGTATAGGCTTCATTTTAGTTTATGATGTTTAGCAGTTTTGAATTTTCCTTACAAATCGGTGAACTTTACACATAAGAATATCATCTTTTTGCTGGTATAGGCGTGATTAAGTAGTCAGGCTTTGTGGAATTATTTCACCGCCTTCCTTCAATAATATAATCCACTAATGTCAGGACAGACACATTGACTTCTTTAACACATCTGAAATAATTGGAAATGCTGCTTACCATTCGGAGGTATCTTGTAAGCAATTTAGGATCATAACACATGGGAGCATAGGAATATAAAAACAAACCATTGGACTTAAAAACAAACCATTGGACTTAAAACAGCATAAAAACTATCCATAGAACTTCTAAAACTTTGAGTTTAAAAAATATGAGCTTTGGCCTGGCACATAAAATAAAAATGTCCTCAGGTGATCTTTAAGGGGCAGGGTATTTCAGGGGCAAGGGACCACCACAGAAAATGCACTTCTCAGAGAGCAACAAGTCATAGTGACCACCATGGCTGGCAAGTGACCATGGATTCATTACAAATACCAAGCAGCCCTAATTTGTTGTCTAGTGTGCGTGATACTCAGTTGGGGCTGAAAGTGGCATATACAGAAATAAACAAACAATAGCAAGTTGGAGTGAACAAGGGCACTATGGGGCAGTATTCTGCCTTACCATAGAACCTTGCCATGAAGTCTGCCGTTTGGTTATTTTGATCCTAGCTATACTACGGACATACGGGCTTATACCTGTCCATCTGTCATGGATTTCCCTAAAGTGTGCTGCAAAATGCAGTTTGTCAAGAATACAGAACTTCTAGCCTTCCTCTTGTATTCCTTCACAGAACTACAACTTTCTGTGGGAAGAGGAGAGTGACTACCAAACCAATGGAGCAGATAAATTCTCTGTCATAATTTAAGCTTTCAGTGGCTGCAACTGAAACACTTCACAGAAGGTGAACATCTCTGGAAAGGGAGTGCATGCTTGCAGTATATCCCTACTCTCCAGTTGCTTCCAGAAGCATGCAAAGCGGAAGCTACATTCAAACCACCCCAGTGTTTTTCTAGAGCTTATTTCTGCCTCTTCATTAAATGGTTGATGATCTTTTGCCACACATGAGTCTGAAGCCTTCACTTGAGGGTGTCAACAGGCCTTCTGTTTCACTCGATTGAAGTAATCAGATAAACTCAGCGTGAAGGAATAAAACAGAGCCAGAAGCAAGGCTGACGGTTAAATGGAGGATAAGCCTGTGTTCTCCAGGCAAGCGCAGAAGGCTTATAGGAAGACTTGAGTCTGTGGCGAGCCGCTCTGGACAGCTGCACACCGCAAGACAATCAGGCGGTTGAAGAGCAGAGAGGAACTGGGACCCCTAATCTGATTTTCATAGGTATGAACAATCTTGTAGAGAACTGAATGCTCTCGTTTCATTGATCAAAGCACCCAAATAATGTATTTTCACTTGCAGGGGGCATACTTTAGAAATGGTGTGTGTATACACTTACTTACATACACACACACACACATATATATATATGTTTCTGTTTTCACGTGTTTGTGTATTCACGTACAGACACGCTCACAGAAATGCTTTTCCGAATCTCAATGTTATAGTTTCTATGGTTCACAACAATAGCAACTAGTTCACAAGTAATAGAGGACTGCCTGTGTGACTCCGTTCCCCTCAGTTAGACTGAAAACAGAACCCAGAGTCTCAGCGTGGTTCAAAGATTAATCTGCCTTTCCCCTTGGGATGATTCTTTCCCCCTAGGCTCATATATTATTGACAGGAGGCCGTAATGCTCCTCAGCTCTGTGAGCAGCTTCTATCGTGGGCCCAACATGGGCTTTAATCTCACTGGGGTGGATCCTACCCCTATCCTACCACTCCACTGAGCAAAGTTTATTTATTAATTGGAATATTTATAGCCCACATTTCCTTTTGGCTTGTTGGAAGGCTCCGACCCATTTGCGGAGCTTTCATCTGAACTTCAGTGGCTGTTTCATTAGAGGAAAAGGCTGGCAGAAGGCTACTTGGAGGATAGTTGGGCTTACCCCACTTTAAAGAATGAATGTTATCCTCTGAAAATTGTCCTACATTTTTAATGCCACCCTTCTTCCAATAATTCCTTCTCCATTTTATCCTCATGGTGCCCATGAAGGCAATGGGGCGAGTGAGTGACTGGCCCATTTCACCATGGTTTTGTTACAGAATGTGAATTTGGACCTAGGTTTCCCAACTCTTAACTAACTCTCTAAGCATTCCAGTTTTGTTTGAACAAATCAGTGACCGTCCAAACCATTTCTGACCTTGAACAAACAATTCTCCTTCTAAGGGGGTACAGAATTTTGGTGAGAGTCATGAAAGTGGCTACCTTAATTGATTCTTCTTGATGCATGTAGATTGATGACAGAAAAGATCATGATACTCAGCATTTATAGACTGTATACTGAATGCTCAAAGCCCTTTATGTATATTGGGTTGGATCTCCTCTGACCATGGTTGGATCTGCATGTGCAACAGCCATGTAGGATGAAGGCTACAGTAAAGTGGGAAACTGACCAAGATTTAGAGAAAAAGCTGGTGGCTCCCACCCATTCTCTTTCCTACAACAACCCTATAACCTTTATAAGACAAGGCAATTTTATTAAGCCCATATTGTGTATACTGTGCATCATCCTGTGCATTCTGTACATGCATGCTGTACATGTGTGATAAATGTGCATATTGCCCCCATTTATATATGGCAGCCATACATATTAAGAGGATCACAAGTAGCTCCTGTTTTGCATGGTTGGTAGGGGTCAAGTATTTGTGATTGTAATGTCTGAAGAGGTTGGGTTTCGAAATCCAAAATCCTAAGGAAAGAGAATGATCAGTTATAGTCTTAGGATGGGGCAGTGGGGATCAACTCATTTGTAAAATGATCCGGTACCACGTATTTCTTTTGAGAGAACTTCTTAGTAAATCATCCTGCATTGTTTTAATCAGCAAGAGGATCCCAACTTGGGTCATTGCTCCATTCGCCTCTTTAGAACAGCTCCACATTTTCTGGGCCAGGAACTTAGAATGAGAAGGAAATCACAACAAGGAGCTAAAAACCGCTCTTATTGGCAAGAACAATCGATCGTCTTATAGTTTCTTGAGATCAGAGCCCACCCCCCTCCCTTGCCTTTATTAAAAAGAAGAGAGCGTGGACCATCGCCGATAGAATATTTACCTTCATGAGTTTTTTTCAAAAGTTAATTACTGCTTGGAGCAACTTGGTCTGGCTGTCCTGAGCTGTCTTTTATTAGCAGTCCCCTTCATTAATTTCACTCGCTGGATTGGCTGTTAATAGCTGCCTGCTCTCAGGCAGCACAAAGCAGCATCTGCGCCATTGAGCAGAGAAGCGGGAGCCAAGCAAGGGGGGGGGTGTCGACTCGAGGGGGAGACGCCATTTACACATCAACCCTGATTAACATGATGGCCTACTCCAAGGGGAACTGCCTTTCTCACCCACCACCAGCGTCACGAGTTGTAGCCTGTTGGGCTAGAACTCCACTGAGATCAACTGGTGTTGCTGCACAACGGGAGGGAACAAAACACTCCCCTGTGTAGCAGTGGAAGGCACCAAGGGCAACGGAAGGGCAACGCTACTGGGCTCACTGGAAAGGGAAACATAGTGAAGCGAAAGATGGAGACAATCCAGTCTGAGCCATAATAACTTGGGGAGACTTTTACAGCTGGGAGTGTCACTTGGTGATTACTTAATTACTCCTGAATCAGACTCAAGATCTGTACAGTCCAATATCATCTTTTCTATAGAGACTGGTTAGAGGATGTCGAAGAGCCCAGAAGTGAGTTCTATTCAATTTTGATGGCCTTCACTTCTTGCATAAGGACTGTATCCAGAATGCCCCTGGCATTGAAGGCAAAGACTAGAAAGGGCAAGCTGATGCAGAGTTTACAATCAAGAAGGCTTGGGTGGGTATTAAGTAATC
The DNA here is from genome assembly GCF_049243985.1 of Paroedura picta. NCBI lineage: Eukaryota > Metazoa > Chordata > Lepidosauria > Squamata > Gekkonidae > Paroedura > Paroedura picta. The sequence continues at coordinate 65,917,904 of NC_135378.1, forward strand.
CCTTGTATCGGCTCATTATGAGGAAACTTGAGGTTTGTGAAGAGATAATCTTGTACTGCCCAAACAGTATAGTTGCCGGTTATGGTTGATTACGTACATTAGTGTAGCCTTACCTAGAACCAGATTCATCTTCAGGGGCAAGGATTTTATGTGTAGATGCAGGCAGGCCAACCACATTCTCACATCCACTTGATCTAATCTTATTGAATCTTTTCTGATGGATGGAATCTGATGGAATCTTTTCTGATGGATAAATTGAAGGACTGCAATCTGGATTTTCAGATAGTCAGGTGGATAGGGAATTGGTTAGAGAACTGCACTCAAAGAGTTGTTGTCAATGGTGTTTCATCAGACTGGAGACAGGTGAGTAGCGGGGTACCTCAGGGCTTGGTGCTTGGCCCGGTACTTTTTAACATATTTATTAATGATCTAGATGAGGGGGTGGAGGGACTACTCATCAAGTTTGCAGATGACACCAAATTGGGAGGACTGGCAAATACTCCAGAAGATAGAGACAGAGTTCAACGAGATCTGAACACAATGGAAAAATGGGCAAATGAGAACAAGATGCAATTTAATAAAGATAAGTGTAAAGTTCTGCATCTGGGTCAGAAAAATGAAAAGCATGCCTACTGGATGGGGATACGCTTCTAGGTAACACTGTGTGTGAACGAGACCTTGGGGTACTTGTGGATTGTAAACTAAACATGAGCAGGCAGTGTGATGCAGCGGTAAAAAAGGCAAATGCCATTTTGGGCTGTATCAACAGAGGCATCACATCAAAATCACAAGATGTCATAGTCCCATTGTATACGGCACTGGTCAGACCACACTTGGAGTACTGTGTGCAGTTCTGGAGGCCTCACTTCAAGGACGTAGATAACATTGAAAGGGTACAGAGGAGAACGACGAGGATGATCTGGGGCCAAGGGACCAAGCCCTATGAAGATAGGTTGAGGGACTTGGGAATGTTCAGCCTGGAGAAAAGGAGGTTGAGAGGGGACATGATAGCCCTCTTTAAGTATTTGAAAGGTTGTCACTTGGAGGAGGGCAGGATGCTGTTTCTGTTGGCTGCAGAGGAGAGGACACGCAGTAATGGGTTTAAACTTCAAGTACAACGATATAGGCTAGATATCAGGAAAAAAATTTTCACAGTCAGAGTAGTTCAGCAGTGGAATAGGCTGCCTAAGGAGGCGGTGAGCTCCCCCTCACTGGCAGTCTTCAAGCAAAGGTTGGATACACACTTTTCTTGGATGCTTTAGTATGCTTAGGGCTGATCCTGCATTGAGCAGGGGGTTGGACTAGATGGCATGTATGGCCCCTTCCAACTCTATGATTCTATGATTCTATGATTCTATGATTCTATGATTCTATGATTCTATGATTCTATGATTCAGATGGTATGGCTTCCTGCCAATGATATATTGTGTCCCCTGTCCAAGGCAATACCCCCCCCCCAAGTCTCCTCTTTTGCATTCTGACACCCCCCTTTCTGCCAACAGGAAGCTTGGCTATCCCCATCACCAGCTAGAATGGCTGATATCCTTGCTAGTCTTACCTTCCTGGAAGAACTCCACCAACAAGGGTAGATTAAGATGACCATTCACCAAAATTTGCTGGGAGTGAATGCCATCTGCACCCTGAAAAGAACATCATCACAACTTTCAATCAATCTTCAGATTTCGGCCTAAATGTTTTAGTTAACAGGGTGATGAACTGCTGCTATTCACTAAAACCTGGTGGTGGGGTCTGTTTCTTGATTTATTTTCCTTCTTAAAAAAACTGGAAAATTGTATGAGTTTATTTAAGTTGGACAGCACCATGGAGATAGAAATATAAGCAAAGAAATGAGCAAATGGACAATACTCAGGCTTACACAGTCTGGTCTGACCTTTCCTTTAATTGAGAGCCAGCTTCATCTAGTGGTGAGGAGCAGCAGCATGTAATCTGGAGAACTGGGTTTGATTCCCCACTTTTCCTTCACATGTAACCATCTCGGATGACCTTGGGCCAGTCACAGTTCTCTCAGATCTCTCTCAGCCTCACCTGCCTCACAGGGTATCAGTTGTGGGGAGAGAAATGGAAGGCAATTGTAAGCTGCTTAGAGACTCCTTCAGCTAGTAAAAATCAGGGTACAAATAGCCATTTCTTCTTCTTCTTCTTCTTCTTCTTCTTCTTCTTCTTCTTCTTCTTCTTCTTCTTCTTCTTCTTCTTCTTCTTCTTCTTCTTCTTCTTCTTCTTCTTCTTCTTCTTCTTCGGACCTTCACGATCATCTTTTTTTTCTACTTAATTGACAGGAGAAACAGCCAAGCAAACTACTGTCACTTCCTGTTCTGTTCAGCTCAATGTAGCTGGAAGAAGAAATGGAAGCAGCATGGATGGCTATTTTGAGCAAGAAAATGTGTTGCTCCAAGAGCTGGGTGTGTGTGTGTGAGAGAGAGAAAAGGGTGTGAAGCATAGTTTCCATTACAGTTGTTTTATTTCCTATCTGCAAGTGAAGTATTTCTCTTCCCCAAGGTAGCATCAAAAACTGCATTTTACATTTGGCAGGTAGCTCATCCGATCATCTCGGGATATAGCTGAAGACTCATTGGATTTTACAGTGGCCTCACTGTATGGGGGCCTGTATGGGAGATTGCTCTAGTCCTGTTCACCACATGTCCATGCATAATACACTGTACTTTGGTCTCCCCTCAAAAATAATTTGGAAACTCCTTCGGTGCAGACTGCCACAGCTTGGCTATCATTGGAAGCTAGATGGAGCATTCATATTACTTCCATTCTATAGTAACACAACCAGCTGCCCATCAGTTACTGGGCTCAGTTTAAACTATTAACTACTACAAAGCCCTCCATAGCCTTGGACTCTTGTATCTGCATGACCATCTCTTCACCTATACTCTTCCACAACAACTTCCCACATTTCAGGAGGGGCTTCTCTGGGTGCCAGCCTGCAGATGGGCAAAATCAGCAACTGTGTATGTGTATCCTCCTTATTGTAGCCCCCAATTTATGGAGATGGCCTTCCCGAGGAGGTCAGGAAGTCTACCACCCTTCTGCCTTTGTGCAAACTAGGCAAAACTGAGTTTTTCAAGATTTTCTGAGCAAGCAATACTGTACAAAAAACTTCACAAAGTGAACAGATAAATTATTGGAAACTGTGGTCTGTGTACTACTTGGTACAGTGGGGTTTGATCCTATTGTCCAGTTTTGCATCATTTCACGTGTCATATTAACACTTATGCTTTGCTTCAGTTCTGTTTGTCAGCCTTCTCGTTTGTCCTACAACCCAAATCCTATGTCATTGCTTATTGTATGTTCCATCTCGTGTACTGTATTAACTCACTTTTGGTAACCCGCCTTGAGTCCCAATGAGAAAGGTGGATTACAGCAATAACCCTGAAGTTCTTTTGCTGCATTCTCCCTCCCTCCCCATCATCTCACTCTCAGTCACAAATTTCTGCTAGACAGTGCTGGTCCTGGTCCTAGGTGTCCAGGGTCCCCCACCCAGCCAGCATCAGCCCTGTCTCAATTCTCCCCCTACCCTTGGTGTTCCGCACAAACACAGCACAGAACAACCCACCCGCATTGCATCCCCCCACCCACCCACACTGGCTGGCGCATGCAGCTGGGAGTGCTGCTGCTGCTGTGCACTACTCATAAGTGCCTCCCTATCTTTGCTGGTATGCTGGGAGCTTGAGTGGTGGAGCCCTAGCAAGTGAATGGGTAGGGAAAGGCCCAAGGGCAGGTGGGGGAGAGGTACATGGGAGGGAGGTCATTGACCGTTGTATGCTGATGCGGGCTGTGCTCCTTGATGTTGCTGGGGCAGTACCACGTGGGTACTGGCAATGCTGGGCAGCAGCAGCAGCTGCTGAGACCCTCCACAGCGACTCCTTGTTGAGCCACCGTTCATTCAGCTCTCGAATCCCAGCGGGGCCAGGAGATGATTTCATCACCCCAACAAATCCCAGGTGTCGGGTCATGTTGAATCCAAAAGGGACTGCACATCCCCCTCCAGCCACCACCTTTCCTCTGCCCCTTCTGCTAAATGAATAACCAACCTAGTTTCCCTTTTCATTGTCACTCAAAATTCATGCTTGCTGAGAAGCAGTAAGGATGCAAATGTTAATACACTTACCAGTCAAGTGGATCAACACAAGGGGGATAAGTGGGAAGAGAAGTGACATTGACATGGCTTTCACATGTAGGGTCTGAAGAGCATTCTAGAATTTCATTTTCTCTCTCCGCTTTTTCTTGTATTTCCAGCAAGGAAATGATACATTCGTAATCTTCCTCCTAAGCCCTGTTTTGTTTTGTTTTTTATACAGCTCAGGATCTCCAAATGATGCAGTGACACTTCCTAATAGGTTTGCACTGTTTGTTTTGCCTGTTTTTATGTGTCTGTATAGCAGATCCTCCTCATTTGCTGGAGAGCCGAGCAAAGGATCATCATGGATGGCAAAATAGGCTAATATTGGGAGACAGGGTTCGACTCCCTCCCAGCAGTAATAAAACCAAGTTTCCCACCCAATTTAATGGTGTAATTATTGCAACGAAGTAAGAATGGGCTGGAGACTGTCAAGCGATCAATATTCCAGAACACAAATGATTCAGAAATCCCCAAATTTGCAAAGGTCTACCTCAGGGGCCACTAACCTTTTTGAGGCTGCAGGCCCCAATGGAATCTTGAGAGGGCTTGGAGTGTGTGGAGAGCGCCACCCCAAAATGACTGCCACAAAGCCCGAATCAAACACTTTGCAGCCATGGGGAAACCCTTTCATTTGAATGAGGAGAGACAATAACAAGCCCTGCCTTACAATGGGTGTGCGTGCACACTTCTTTTGATGCCTTGAATAAAACTTAAGAGATTTTTATGCCACCCTTCCCTGAGGGCTGGGGACAGCATGCAACAGGTCCTTACAATCAAAGAGTTACAACATTCAAATTGTTTAAAACCAATTTACATTTGAAACCCAGGAGCTCTCCACCTTCTCTCCAGTGGGAGAGAAGTGCTGTGATGTTACCTATGTGGCATACAGATGCTACTGTCTGTGTAGGGAGGCCAGTTGGTGTTCTGTAGGCCTCAGCTCTGCCTTGCAGGCCCTGTGGAACTGTTTTAAGCCCCACAAGGCGCTGATCTCATTCGGGAGAGTGTTCCATCAGGCCAGCACCAGGGCAGAGAGAGCCCTGGCTCTGGTTGGGGCCAGTTTAACTTCTCTGGGGCTGGAAATCTTGAGCAGACTTTGTGTGCTTGAGAGTACATTTCTTGGGGTGTGCTTGGGGTGTGTGCGTGCTTGAGCGTAGATGTCTCAGTGGGGCCTGGGGATCTTTAAGAAGAGCGGCTGGTCTCCAGATGACAAAGATCATTTCTCTTGGAGAAAATGGCTGCTTTGGAGGGTGGATTCTGTGGCCTTCTTCCTCTCCCAAAAGTTCCTGCCTTTCTCAAATCTTGCCATTTCCAAATTTCCTACTTTGGAGTTGGGAACTCTATCAGCACTGCAGGGGGCTCAGCCTGCTCCAGAGTAGTGGCCCACCAAGAACTGTGCCAGTACTTTAAAAAGCCAGGCTGCATCTGCCCCTTAGACTGTATCACTAGCACATTGCAAGGAGGGGAAATCTCACTTTTAGTATAAAACTGCGCTGACTGTTTCCCCCCCTGTCACGGGGAGCTAGGCTTGCACAATTCCTGTGACTTTAATACCAGTACAACCTCACCAAAGGAAACTTGAGGTGCAGCAGTACAAATTGCCTCTAATTTCACAAGTACAGAACCCATTAGAATCAGGCCAAGGGTCTCCAACTAGAACAAAAATGTCATGTCTGATGTAGCTTTCAGTCTGTGAAGGCATTCATTCTGTTCAGTTTCTTCGTAACACAAGCATGACAGCAGTGTTTTCTCCTCTATACTATGGATCTTGAAACATTTGTATTCGGAAACGTGGAAACTTTGATAAAGCCAGTGTCTTGATTAAGGATTTAAATGGCACATTGCCCACAATTCACGTGAATGTTGCAAGAAAAACCAGTGTAAGCTTGGATACAGGCTGAAAGCATGGACAGAACTTGCCCTATTTTTGAAATAATCATATACAAATACAAGAAAAGCCAAAGTGCTTAATGTGGGGTGGGGGAGGGAGGGAGGGAGGGATATAAATTTTAGCTCAGCTGCTCTGAGTCTGGAGCTCTCCTGCAGACAAAATGTTCAGCTTTATTGATAACTTTTTCATACTAGTTTAAATCCAGCAGGCATCCGTTTTTCTTGGCTGGGGAGCAAGATAACTGACACAGCCTTCCCAGGAACACGTGAGCAATCTTGTACCCGTTTAATCTGTGAAACCCTGGAGCGGAGTGTACCGTCACATCCCAATTTCACTTTTCTATGAGAAAGTGACTCTGGGTTCATTGATGGATTGTTTGCTCTCTTTTAAAAACAGTCGAGATGCTGAATGCCCTCGGGTGACAGACAGTCCGCAATAGGGACGAAAGCCAAGCTGATGGCCCAGTTCAAGTTCACCTGACAAAGCAGGAGCAGTCTGCAAGCAAGACTCCAGAAAAGGATTATTCACACCAGTATTATATTTCTGAATGCATTTTTCTTCCTGCGCAGCTGCAAAGCTCCCCAACCCTGAAGGTTTATGCACCATAATAAAGAGATTTAATTTTCCCCCCTCCTCTCTGTCTCTCTCTTCCCCTCCAGTTTTACACTGTTTGCTTGTAGTTTCTTATCTGGCTTTGGGTTGTGAAAGGGCATTTGTATATCCAAACAACACAGCCCAAATATAATTTTGAAAACAATAGCGGCGCAAAGAGACAGCCGCACAAGCCTGAGCTCTGTGATAGTTTCCGAAACAAAAGCCCACGGATTTGTTAAGCCTAACTGTGTGGGATGGAAACATTCTGATCAGTCCTTGTTCCCTTTCAAAAGTATTCAAAAATACTCCAAATACTTCAAGCTGCCTCAAATAGGTTACCTAGAGAGGGAGTATATAGATTTCCTTTTAAAATCCATTTCTTAAAGTACTACATTTAAATTTTATAATCTTAAAGGACTGTGTTTTAATGTATTTTTGCCACCCTCCCCCCAAAAGAAAATGTAGCTGAAGAAAATCTATTAAATGTTTCTGTCATCAGAAAGCATTCCTTCCAATTTCTTAAATATTTTCTTAAACTGCTAAAGTTTAATTTTATATTCGAATGATGCCTCCTTTCCACCCCCCCGAAAAAATATCAGCAGAAGGAAATCTGTTCAATGTGTCTATGTTTATAAAATATTCCTTTTGTTTCTTAGTATAAAAAACAGATTTAGTACCTGTTGTATGAGTGATCTTTCACTCTGAATGCATAGGTACAATTTGCAATCATTAAGATGCCCCGAACAGCAGCTTACTCTGAATTAAAATGAATATGATGACCATGCAGTTGGGTAAATTATTCCAGTTTGGATTAGGACCAAGTGTCTCACTGTACATTGGTAACTATTTAATGTATCTTTAATGTACATCTTGGCAGTGGCACAGCAGAAAACTAGTGAGGTTAGTTAAGGTATTTCTCTAATAACAAACCTGAGCTGAGATGGGGTTCAACTTCACTGGTATGATCGTAGGGTTTTTCAGACATGAGATGAACAGGGGCAGTTTGACATGGCCTGCTTCTGCACAGTGATTCTAGACTTCACTGGTGGGTTAGAGTTAGACTGACCCTGCTTAGCTTGTGAGATCTGATAAAGCTGGGCTAATCTGGCCCTTCCGGTTTAAGGTACAGTTAGTTTACAAGAGCAGTAAATATGATTTTCCATATTTTCCATAGGCATATATAGTTAGCAGTTCTGACTTAACCTTAGGACCAAGCAATCATTCCTGAACAATGTGGGCAGCAGGAATGGACCCAGAGATTGATGGACTTAGACAGCTGTTTTGACCTTGAACTTCTCAGGAAGTCCCCTGCAAAGAATGCTACCATTGTGATGTTCTTCAACTTGGCTAGGCTGAAAGGGGGCTCTAAATCAGTCACAAAAGTAGAGGCTTTGAGAGGCTGTGCCTTTGCTCTCCTGCCTTGATACCTTTATTTTTTATTTTGTTTATTTTTTAATCTGACTTGTAGCCCACCACTCCCAGACAATGGCTCATGATGGGTAACATCATAAAACCACACAATAAAATCCCCGAAAAATCACTATATAATAATACCTTCCTAATAGCAAAAAATAGCTATGTCCTTCCTAACCCACTCAACAGACTACCCCTATTGTGCCTCGGGGACAGATAAAGTAACCCGATGTGCCAGCTAACTTGGGGAGGGGCCCAATTATCTTAATCACCCTAGCCTCAACCCAAGACCTGGGGGAAGAACTTCGTCTTGCAGGCCCTGTGGAACTTGGAAAGCTTCATCAGGGCCCTCAGCTCTCCCAGGAACTTGTTCTACTAAGTCGGGGCCCTAGTAGGCCAAAGATCTTAGAAACTGTAGAGCCAGTCCTGACAGGCAGACCTACCTATACATTTTTACTTCATGTATCTTCTATATTGACGTTTCCCCCTCCCCCCATTTAGCCATCTTGTGCCCATTTGGGTCATTGACAGAAATTTCCTGCATGAGCCACGATTATATTTTAGTGTTACTTTGGTCTGAAATTACTGCCATCTGAGGAAATGGAAAATGTTGATCTAAGTTAGTGATAGGTAAGCAAATGATACTCTGTGGCTTCTGGACATTGCTTACATGGGCACAGAAGCATGCTGCTTGTAAAAAATAGGGGACCTCGAAGAATGGTTTGGGGAGACGGAGCAGAGATATTCAATGGGAAGGGAATAAATAAAAACTGCTCCCCTTGACTTAAATATAATATGAGCTGGTCCAGGTCAATGAGTTGAAGATATAAGTTTTTGGAAAGGAGCAGACTCTACTAGAAATACATTCCAAAGCCTAACAAAAATGTAACTCACATATCCTGTAGCACAGGACATGAATATTAGCAGTGCATTCCAAGGCAAATACTCTAAGCCAGGGGTAGTCAAACTGTGGCCCTCCAGATGTCCATGGACTACAATTCCCAGAAGCCCCTGCCAGCGAATGCTGGCAGGGGCTTCTGGGAATTGTAGTCTATAGACATCTGGAGGGACGCAGTTTGACTACCCCTGCTCTAAGCCCACTGATTTCACTGGGTATAGACTGGGGTAACTCTACATAGAATTGCACAATTAATCCCCCCACGTTCAAATCTAAAATGCCATGTACCAACTCTCTAGGCCAGGGGTAGTCAAACTGTAGCCCTCCAGATGTCCATTCACTGGCAGGGGCTCATGGGAATTGTAGTCCATGGACATCTGAAGGGCCACAGTTTGACTACCCCTGCTCTAGGCAATCACACACTTCTGGCTCATTTGCAAGTTGCCAAAAAGAACTTACATTCTAATGTAATTGATTGCATGGTAAATAATTATCTCTCAGACTGAATAGACACAGAACTGTGTGCTAATCTATCAAAGAGCCACTGTAAAGGCACTCGGTCCTGGAGTTCTGACTTTTTGGCTTCAATTCAGCAACTAGTCCCAATGCAAAACAAAACCATCTGCTTCTCGGCCTACAGTGAACTGGCCCGGCTGTTTCCAGTAGCATAGCTGTTGATCTCAGCATCCAAGCAACTGTGCTTGGATCCTGAAGAGTGATACGATGGCTTTGGATGCTGGGTATTATTTCTGCAAGATATTGTTTCTCTGAGCCAAATGGTTCTCTGGGCAATGGTTGTTTGGCAGCAAAGTTATAGTAAAATTGATCCTCTGAATGGCACACAAGAATTTGGGTCCCATTTTCACAAAGGCTAAATTATATTATGTTGTGTTATAAATTGTTACTTGGTTGTTGTGATGTTGTATTGAAACTTGTATGTTATAGATTATTATAATGTCCCATGTAAACCACCCAGGGCTGTAAAGAATGAGCGGTATAAAAATCCAAATCAATCAATCCATCAATGAGTTGCAGCCAAAGTCATAGAATATAAAACAATTTTTGTCATTATCTCTGTAGCTATGACAATTATAAACACTCTTTTAAAGTACATGAAATCTAAAAGTACTCAAAGGTTCCTTGTGAATTGTCATGTGCTGGAGGCTATGATAACTTTATTACTATGTAGTTTTCTGTGGGACTTTTCATAATACATTTTATTCTGCATCGCTCTCACTTTCTTGGCCTGGGCATTTTGATGTTCACATTGTCATTCAATTTTGCATTCCTAGTCCTACAAGATATCGTTGGATATCCTATGCTGTATGTTAACATTTCCCCCTCTTTCTGTACTCTATAATCCACTGTTGAGTCATAGTGAGAAAGGAAGGATATAAAGAAGCTACATTTATAAATAATTCTCAAAATTATTTTCACAAATGGTAGTAATTTTTACAAACTATCAAAGGAAGGGAATCTTGGCTACACATTTGCCATCCAAAAGACCCGTCAGTCGAAGAGAAAGTCAAATGATGAAAAAAAAAAGGAAGTTGATGAGGAATCAAATAATACTACTTTATTAAATATCGATCATATGCCAAAGCGAGATTCAGTATTAAAAAATCATTTCTGAGGTACACACCTTCGTCAATGGCTATTATCTCTCAAATGAACCAATCTTAACGGTAAATGTCCAATATGTATTTAACCTGTATTCAATTCTATAGCATATCCAGCAGAACGTTGTTTCAAAGAATTTTTCACAAGACTTATAATAAATTTTAAACTTGTGATGGGATCAACAAGGCACATCCTACCTTCAAAGAGTATCCCAAGCATGGCCCCAGGTATGAGTGTTTTGGTACAAGATGGAAGGCAAGAGCCAATGGTTCTTAGCTTTTATCCAAGTCAGTGGTTATGACTGAGCCAGGAACTGTAGTGTGCTTGTTTGTCTAAATTATATTTGCATATATCTTTGTAAAACATTTTGAGATCCTACTGAGAAGAAAAGCCAGTCAGAAAAAAAAACTTAAATAAAAATAGTAACAAAAGTGTTACTATTTGTATCAGATCTCACTAGAAATTTCATCACAATGGTTTGGTTACAGACTAGTGTGATGAGTTCTGCCCATGAAATGGGATTTCCCCAATCTCTCTCCCTCTGAAAAAAGAATTCTGGAATAGGATGAAGTATAGGGAAAGGCTGCAGCTGGAGGACAGAATCCATGGAAATCGGGAACTTCCTTGCACTAGAAGAAGTCTTCTCCACTTGCATAAGAAGCCCTTGATATCCCAGCCAATGTTTTAAGGAAATAGTAATATAATAATATACACTGAAATATGAGCTGGATCATTATGTATTCATACAGCAAAGTGCTTGAGTGGCTTCTGTATCTTCGGAGTAAAATATCTTTGGTACAATACATATTGTGTCCATATCACACTGTGCCCCACAGAGGCACTTAAAAATGGAGACCTGAATATATACACTTTACAAAAATATTTGGAACTGGGTATATAATGAAACAGTCATACATCCTCCCCTCTGCCCAAGCTCAGCCTTCAAATTGTCAACTCACATTTTGGCAGGCTCCCAAGGTCATGCGAAATGGCCTTTAGACCTGCTCAAAAGAAATCTAAACGACAGGGTGGTATAAAACAGATGTCTGGTCTATAGCGGAGATCCCACCATTGTTAAGATTGGGAAAGGGGAAAAAGTCCAGGCGCCCAATCCACTGGGAAGTTCTCCTATAGCTGCCCCACTGAAATGAATGGGAGTTGTGCGGTAGCACAGTAGTGCAATTTTGCAATGCTCGTTCATTTTGACTGGGCTTGTGCACGAGATCGTACCATGGATTATGCTCTAGGATAGAATAGCATTGCAATCTGTGGTGTTAGAGTTCTCTCCAGTGAATGTATCAGAAGGGAAATAGCATAATTCCACTTCTGCTTTGCAGTTCTCCAGGTGGTAGCTGACAAAAGTCCAAAGAGGTCACATCCATGAATTACAAGCTTTGATCTAAAAACACAAAAGATTGCTTCATAAGAAGTAAAAGAAAAAGCAGCAGCTGCTTTTACTCAGGGCAAGCGCTGTTGACGCCTGTGGACAACACACATACCACAAAACATTCAAAGGTGATGAGTGTCAAAACCAGGAGTGGTCTGAATATATCATATAGCTCCAAGCAAGAGAGCAAGGCATACAGACAAAAAGAAGCCCCAAATGCTATGGTAATGGTCAAAGCACCCCTCTCAGAATACAAGAATGGTTCCATAAAAGCAGTTAGAATAAAACAAAGTCCAGGCAGCTGGAATAAGAGATGTTTTGGAGAGACAGTGGCTGCTAAAAAGGGCCAGTGGATGGCATATCTGGTCTTGTAATGGAGCGTATTTCTATACAAGGTGGAATAAATGTATAGATAATCTCTATTTCAGCCTATCTGGCATTCCTGAGAACCTTTCAATGTCCTTGTTAAAAGCTTAAAAACTAGATTTTTGGAGTCCAAGTTAGAACTAAAGGCCACACCTGATATTGAATTCAGAACAACACAATATTATAGACAGTCAGCTCTGCTGACAAATACTTATTTAATGGGATTTCTGTATGTACACCGTGGCAACATTCACTGAAATAGTAGCTCCCTTAATATTGAATCAGGAAAAATACTGGCAAAAAACAACACTTCTTCTCAGTGTAGTCATGGAATTGTAAGATAGTTGCATATTTCAGACATAATGACAAACCCTGGGTTGGAAATAGTTTGGTCATAGTCACACCCTGGTTTGTCATTATGTCCGAACTTTCAGACCATGGATTGAGTGTGAATGTCAAACTATTACAGTATGCTGAATTTGCTTTGCAAACCAGAGTTTGGACAAACTGTCCCTTGTTGTTACATCCAAATTATAAGGTGATGGTTCGAGACTATGCTCCACCTGAAAGGAGCAAAAACAAAAAACAAAAAAAAAACTACAATAGAAGAGGAATCTAGAGTCAGTAGAAAATGGAATAACTCTGGTTGTTCTCACTGGCAGGTCTCCAAAATGGTCCCTCTTTCAATATTCAATTCCATCACAACTTTATTTCCACTTCCACTACAGCTCTGCATGTTAAAGAAAATTACTGCCTCATGTAATCTGTGATCCTTGTAGCAACCATCCACCAGCCCCCCCTCTAAATAATGTATTATGGGATGCAGTTCCATGGGAAGACTTAGCGAATGTGGAACCATGGTGGCCAATGGCATATCTATTGGGAAGCAGAAGGGGTTGCAGTGAGCACCCGGGTTAGACTCAGACTAAATTTTCTGCTAATGGAAGGGAAGCAGGTAATTTCCATGCTTTCCCCTTTCCTTTGAAGTCCCCGATTTGCCCCTCATGGTCTTCTGGAAGGCCACTGTGCCTCAGAAATAGGATTTTGGGTCACTGGGTTGTTGCAGGAAAGAGGAAGCAGGAGTATTCTGTTCCATTAGCAGAAGTGTTTTGTGTGAGCAAAAACTGTAGGCTGTATCTAACCCAACAGTTTGGAAATGAAGCAGTGGTTAGCGCAAGCCACAGTTAGTTGTTAAGTCTGAACTAGGCCACTGTCTGGAAATTACGCTTATATTCCAAACAAACACAGACAAGAGTAGTTCATAAAAAAGCATACTTGCTGCCTAGCAAGAAATCTATACAGAACTAGTAGATATGACAGAGTAGCACATTCCACATTACCAGCAATAGCAATTTGCATATGCCAGCTTTCCCACCTGATTCACGTCCTCACTTTGGCCCTTGTCACACATGCATTTTGTTCACATGAGTTTCTTGGTCCATGACACAGACTTTGAGTTGCATATGTCAAAAAGATTTCCCTCCTCACTTTTTCATTAGTGTAAGAGTAATTAGGCTTGAACCCAGAGTATTATAGCAGATTTAGTTAGACACATTAAAATATTTGCACTTTTTTTCTTTTACAGAGGACTATTTCCTATGATTTTGCTCTTGAGGATACTATCTCTACTATTCTAAAGAGTGGAGGAGGATAGTATAGCTAGGAATAATATGTTACACATTAGAGCAGTGGTTCTCAACCTTGGGGTCCTGACCCCAAGTGGGATCACCTGGCCCCTTCCGCGGGGTTGCCAGGTTGTAGGCGCTATGGTGGTGGTGGTGGCGGCGGTGGTGGCAGCAGCCATAGCAGGCGGCCGGCAGCAGAGGAGCCATGGCAGTGGCTGCCTCCAGAATGTTCTGCACCTGTGCATGCCTGCGCACATTGCTCCGCGCATGCACTCCCCACCCCCGCCCCCACCGCCGCAGTTGGGGTCATGGCCTGATGGTGGTTGAGAACTGCTACATTAGAGCACTTTAAAGGGATTTGGTTGATTAACATGGTGTAGATGCAGGAAGTACAAAACATGACTGAAGTGTTTCTTGGTGAAAGACTCTTTACTCAGAGTCGACTTGGCTTTTCTACAGGCCTTGTTAACGAAAGACGATGGCAAATTTCATTGCATTCTGTGTGCTGATTGTTGAAGAAATAGTAAATCCCTTTCTTCCCAAAGTTTGTCAGCCACGATTCCTCTTTCGGGGAAATGGAATGGATCTGGGGGTCAGTCAAGTAGATGAGGCCTTTTCCATCACCAGTCACCCAACCTGTCAAAATAACAAACAATTTATCTAAATTGCACCTAAGAGGAACTATTTTTACAGACTTACTAACTGCAGAGAGAACATTCCTATCATTTAAGTATCAAAGTAAAAAAGGACATAATTAAGGCAATTTTTCCCCTTTAGTTGAAATAATCATTTCAAGGCCTGACTGAAAAAAGCTGATTTTCACTAGAAACTAGTAAATCTGCATTACAAATCAGAAACTGTTTGTTGGGTTCCTGCAAACTGCTAGGATGCTAACATCAATGTTCAGACCAATGATTTTGCTTAAATGTAAGTGCTTTAATGTTTTTGTAAGTGCGTTTTTCAACCCATCTACCAAGAGTCTAAAGAGTCAACTAAACCCACTCAACTCTAAATAATGGCAGTTTAATGGGCTAAAGACTGATCTCTATGCAACCTAGAAAACTGTGTAGTCGAAAGGAAAACACAGTGGAGTACATATGGAGCCAAAGATTACTGTAATCCAAACAGTAACCCAATTAACCCAAATATCACTTGATCCAGTGCAAGGATAGCTAAAGACCATGATGGATTTGAGTCCCGTAGCACCTTAGAAACTAACAACATTTTGGAGCTATGAGCTTTTGAGGCTCAAAGTTCCCTTCACCATGGTTCTTCTTGGCTCTCCCCTCCCTGCCAGCTTTTCTGGCCTCTAAAAAATGCATTCCAGTGATTGTGGAACCTATGCGGAATAATAGTCAGTTGGGCAGGCCAGGCGGGGGCAAAATTGCTCCCTTCTTTCTCTTTCATGAATGGAGCTCTGCTCATGCAAAAGGCAAGAGGAAATTATTCTACACTCTTTCTTCTCCCCTCTGCAGCCTCCCAACTTATGTGGTTATTGCTCCATATGGATCCTGAGAATAAACCTTTCTGGGGTTGGGAAGGACTGCTGGGAGATCAGAGAAGATCAGCAGCTCAACTCCCTGTGCCTTCCACTTGGTGTATCATGAAAATGAACCCACTGGGTTTTCAGTTACCATTTCTATTTTGTCAGGTACTTTTCAGACTTTTAAAACTTCAGCACCAAATAAATATGCCCTGAAGATGAATTTTCTAAGGCTCAGCAGAACCATTCATTAGTCCAATAAAAGATGGCATTCCAACATATCATGTCTTGCAGTACAAACCTTGTAAATCAACGACCACATCTGAGCCGTGAGAAAACTCATAGCAGAAATGGCCATAGGCCAGTCCATATTCCGTGGCTTTGTACTCTGATTTTACAACTTTGGTGTTATTCGATAACTTCACAAACTCTCCAAGGATATAAGGCTCCATGCTTATACATCCCTGTATAGATTTTCCTTCTAGTACCTGGGAACAAAAGATGGTGATGAAGTAGCATTTCAGGTTACAGTCTTCTACATTGTTGAGGTCAGAAAAATTCTGTTATTTCAGTGTTAACCATGGCTTTGTATTATGGGACGGAGGCTCAGGCACACGCACTCAAGGGGCTATTGAAAGGCACACAGTAAAACAGCCATGCTGAAGTTGTGGGGAAAAAAATCATAGTTCTGAGGGTAGTTCTTTTCTTGACAGAAGATGTCTTGACAATCCTATGTAAATTGTCTTTAGTCCAACAATAGCACTGTCTTCTGCCTTCCTTCCTGTTCTGCATTCCCTTCCATGGTCTATGATAACCACAGTTTGCCATTACAGCAGAACTGGCAGATGGGACTGGCAGATTGGATTTAGGGTGTAAGTGTGGTTCTCCATTCTGGCTTGAACGCCAAGCACAAACCACAAGGTTGGATCTAAATTACATTTCCATGGGTGCCAGGATTTCTGTCTGTGAAACATAAATGCCCCCTCCCTTTCCCATAGCATCCCCAAACATCCTTTCTCACAGTCTGCTTCCTGAAAGAGAAGGGACCTTGGGAACAGAATTTATAACAGAATTATAGACTGCCATCAAGGGGGAAAAAGGGAAGAAAATCCTTGTGCCTATGGAGATATCTGGTTTGAGTTAAGCAAAATGCACAAAAGGGAGTGAACTGCAGCACGAGTGGAGAAGGTAGCACAAGAGATGTATTGGCGAACTATGACTTGGCATTAAATGTCAACCAAGCCTGTTGGTCTCAAGAGGCCCCACACCCCTTGGCCATCTTTCCCCTGAAAGGTGCCTCTGAATGCCTTGTAGCTACCTACCAACAGTACTGCTGATGGGATGTAGAAGATCTGTGTGGAGATGTTTTGCTCATAGAGTCTTTTATTGAACTCTGTCACGTAGTACTGGGCAGTCATTTGCCGTTCCACATCACTGAAATGGTGAAGGAGTGCCTTCTCATTTTTATACTCTTTCCCAACGTACCTATGCGGAATAGAAAACACACCTGTGTAACTTCTTCGGGGAAACTTTTGTAAATCATGCCCTTTCCATAGACGGCTTACAATGGCAGGAAATTGCCTTTGGATTGCTTAGCACTCCTACTGAAATCAGTGAGACAAACAAATTAAGCCCAAGGTGGGCTCCAAAGCACTGGCAGCACTGCGCATAGGTAACAGCACAGGACTTCCCTGCTTCCTCTCTTCTGCTGCCATCCATGGACCCCTTCAAATTCTGTACCTGAGGTCAAGGGACCTTGAGAACAGCCTCCCTCGAGGCTAAGTGGGTGTCTGTACTGGGAAAGGTGAATGGCAGCAATGGCCCACCCACCCTCTACCATTATGCCAACACAATAGCCACTTTAGATCCAACTCTATGTCTCTTTGGCTGTAAGTTCCAACAGGCTTACTGTGAGATCTCCTCAGTAGGAGGGGCAGACCTAAGCATTCTTACTCAGAGCCCACAATACAGCAACTTTACAGTGGCTAAACAGGCCTGAGTCTGGTCAATGCTTGGATGGGAAGCCACTGTTGGAATATCCAAGCTCTGCAGTGCACACGACTGAACAGAATGTGAAGAGCATCTTGCAAGGGGCATTGGAGGAGATGTGTATTGAGCAAAGGAACTTGCTAATATTTTTCAGATTATCTCCTCTAGTGCCCTGATTGGCTCCATAGGAGACCTCCTGCTCCTTTGAGCACTATTCCTTCTTCTTGCCTCCAAAACAGACACAACAGACAGAATGAATGCAGAAGACGGTTGGGCCTTTCTCTTCTCTCTTACTTACAAAGTAGTTTCTCTTCTTACTAAAACTTTTAAAAATTGTTTTAAGCAGCCTGGTGCCTTTCCCCTCTGCATATTCTTTGCAGCCCCCTGGAAAGATACACAGTAGAAGACAGATGGGATATCTCTATATTATCAATAAATAAATGACTTTGGCTATATTATTAAAATATAATAAAAGAGGGGTAAAGCAGCTAGGATTTAACCAGACTGCAAAAACCTTGTGAAGGTGTCACTTGGTTGGCCTTCACAGGGCACTTCGGATCATTTGTGTCATTGCTGAGAATGCCCCACCCTGCAAAATAGCCATGATCATCAGTTCCTTTGAGATGGATATTTCAGGGACAATATCTACAGTTTCAGTGTGCCCGGAACAATCACTATTTCACATTGGCTTAGAGAAATACCTCCCCAGGATCTCTTCTTGGTGCAGAAAGTGTATCCAAAAAGCATTCCTTTGCCTGCCTTTCTTTTCCACATGTAGGTAATCTCCAATGTATACAGCTGTTTCCTGGGCTGTCCATAATCCAGATTTCTTAGAGTATTTCAAAAGAAGAGCAGCTGGAAAATGAGACCAATGAATTAACCACCTCCTCACAAGATAGTTTTAGACCAGCAACCAAAAACATGACAGAGTTAGTATATTTTCTTTTAGAATCTGTTCCTTCCTCATACTGACATTGTGTTTTCACACCCTGACCCACAAGAAGCTGCATTCATTGCTAGAGTATAACATTACAATAAGGTTTACTTAGAAACAGAAATGTAAAAATGTGTGCAAGGGAAAATGAATTTGCTTTGGAGCTGCTGCATGATGTTTCTCAATTATACATTGCTACATAAGAGAAGCCGTAACCAGAAGGATGGCCAACCCAGAACTAGATTTGAGCCCAGTAAAACATTAGAAGCATAAGCTTTCAAAAACTCCCTTCAACAGATAACTTGGACTGTCAAAAGCTCATATCCTGAAAAGTTTCTGAAGTGATACAGGGCTTGAATCTAGCTCTTCTACAGTAGACTAATATGGATTAACATGGATACCATCTGATGCCTAAAACTGAAAGACACCTTTAAAATAAAATAATAAGAACACTGAGCCATTTCAGAAGTCCAGTCTGCCCATGGTTCTGTGGAGCTGGCAGGGGCGTGTGGTGTCCCGGCAGGGACTCCTTAGGTCGCGGAAAGATTCGATTACGTACTGGGCTGGCCTGCCCTAGGTCCCAATGGCGCCTACAGCATCTCAGGGAACGCGAGGCATTCAAGGGCCTGAGTTGTTGCTAAAATACTTCCAAAGTGCTTGAGTTTAGAAGCCAAGATAGAGAAAAACTTCGGTGTGAAAGCTGCCTGCTATATGCCACTGGATAAAAATCTATGCTCATTGTCCTCTATAGCAGGGGTAGTCAACCTGTGGTCCTCCAGATGTTCATGGGCTACAATTCCCATGAGCCCCTGCCAGCAAATGAGCTACAATTCCCATGAGCCCCTGCCAGCAAATGAACATCTGGAGGACCACAGGTTGACTACCCCTGGTCTATAGAACTCAGTGGTATTTACTTCTCCACAAACAGGCCTGCCCATTGCTGCCGTCTTCCAAAATATCTCTTCTGAGACAAGAAGCCTCACAGGCCCCGCTAAACACTATCTTTGGGGCAAAGAAGTTCAGGTGACATGGGCAACCTCTGTTGGTGCTTCTGCTATAAGATGTCAACAGAGAATTCATGCATTTCTCCTTAGGAGACATTCGATGCTCTCCAGTGTAGCTCATGGATTAATTAAAACATCTGAAGGTTTGAGGAGCAATGAAAATGTTAGAATGTAGTTTCCCTCCATCCTGTAGTGCAAATATTTACATTATGAAGTGATTATATAAAGGTACATTTAAAAATGAAGTTGTACTTACGGTATGCTTGATGGAAAAACTTTGGCTTAAAGAGACCAGTATTCTTCAGCCTCTCCACTAGCCAAGTATGTTCTGCTCCTGACAAAAGCTTCTCATAGTCCTCGTTGCTCAGACTGCGAGCTTGGAGGAGTTGTTCTTTGGTCTTTTCTAGAAAGGAAAACGAGCTCCCACTGGAGCCCAAAAACGAGGAATTCTCCAGTTCAGAAAAACTGCTAGAAAACTGGAATGACTTGCGCCATGATTTCAGAGAAAAACTCGAGCTGGGATAGCTGGTCAAGATGGGCTTTCGTTTTTCACCTTCCTCTTCCTCAGTGGTCGTGCAATCACTAAGTTGGTTGACTAATGATTTGTTCTTTCCTGATGGAGCGTCTGGCCTATGACTTGGTGGATCCCTTATTATGTTGACATCAGTGTGCTTACCTCCAGACTGCCTTCCGCTACCAGGAACAAATTCCCAGTCATCTACTGTTTCTGCTTGGGAGTCAATGTCAGGCATGCCACACGAGTCCCCCGCGGCCACCATCACAGCAGATGTATCAATCCAGTTTTGTACAAAATTGTCACGTTCTGCTTTGATTGCATGGTAAGTGGAAGCAGATGCCATGCTGTTGGAAGGTAGATGTGGACTGACTGGTGCATCTTTGGTTGTGTCTACTGTTTCTCCTTCTGGGTCAACCAATGGCCAGTGATTTCTAGATTTTGCCTCTATAATTTGTTTGCCACTTCCAGGATCTTCTGTGATTCTTTCCCCAGCAACGGAATCTGTTACTGAAGAGGAGACAACCATTCCAAACTGATCTTGTTTAGAAGATGAAAGTCCATTAGAAGAAGGAATTATGAAACCACCTGACGAATCACAACCATTCTTGTAGTCGGTGCTACTGACTTCTGTAAGATAACGTTTTGAAGCATTCTCTTCATCCTCTGTTCCCTTCAAGCGCTCTTCTTTGTAATGTGGGTATAATTCAGTTTGTTTATTAGTTAAACCTGTATTTTTCTTAATGGGATGTTTACTAGGACCTATATAGTTGCTTTGAGTATCTTGAAGAGAGAGATTACGCACTTTGGAAGACAACACACCAAGGTTGCAATCTTCAGCATTTTCTCCGGCACCCTCAGTCAGGACTGCAAAGTGATGTTCGCTCTTACCTGTAGGGTCATTTATTTTTGTTTCCTTTTCTCGTGGCCTTTCACTTTCGTTGTTATCCACCTCTTCCCAACTAGTAAAAGAACTTGATTTGGATAACCTGCTCCATGATCGCAATGAACTAGACATTTCACTTCTGCTCGGAGATGGGTTTGATACACCATCAACACTGCTTTGAGCCCTTTCGGATGGTTCACTCTCTGTCTCTTCATCAAGAGAGAGATCCACTGCAGGTGCTCGAGTTAATTTCTTTTGCATTGGGCCCTTCAGACCCTCAGGACCTTTTCTCACCTTTTGGGAAACTGGAATCTTCACAGGTTTATTTCTATGATGCGTCCTTTCTTCCGTGGCACACACAGTGTCTGCATTTCTCGTTTCAGTTTTCAAGGCTGTGATGCAGGCTCCCATTTGGCCTTCTCCTTTCCTCATTTCATGACTCTTGCAGGTACTTTCAAAAACTTCACAGATGGATGCGTGATGCTGGGAATACATTTTGAGGATTTTTTCAAAGCTTTTTTCACCATTCAGAATCTGCTTCCCTACTTCCTTTTTGTAGCTATCCGGAACGTAAGACTTGGCGTCCGAATTCGGGAAAGTTCGTACTTGCAGTTGTTCCTTCACAGACATAACCAGGCACATGATCTCCTTGGCAAGCAATTCCTTGTCTTGTTCTTCAGGGTGTGGCGAATAACCATAAGTGAACAGCTTCTCCAAGGCTTCCAGGCACAGCTGGCTTACTTGACTAAGGGCCATGCTTTCCCCATATAGCTTCTGATGCACTTTTGTAAGGCAGAAAGCCGCCTTGACAAAACTGTGAAGTTCCTGTTTGCTGGTGACCAGGTCTTTACCCTTCTTGCTAAGGAGGCCAATTTCAAGGGACTCCTTGGCTTCGAACAAATAGAATTTCTGCTTCTCTGTTGGGCATGCATTTGAGTAGCTATAAGATAGCAAACATGTTCCACAGATAGTCTAGAAAACAAAGGAAGGTGAAACAAATAAGGTCTTTCATTTGTCAAATTGGAAGTTCAAATGCTCTGAAGAATTTACATGCTCACCTCTGGAAACCTTTGCTTTCACAATTACTTTTCATTAATTACTTTGCTTGTATTTGTGGACCGCTAGGATAATCTTATTTTAAATTAGTATTTCCTTCCAAACTGCAAAACCGCTCTCTCACAATCACTTTTTGCATCATTCTCCTCTTTTCCAATTTATCCTCACAACATCAACCTTTGAGGACAGTGAGGCTAGGAGAGAGCGAGTAACCAAGGTCCCCACAGCAAACTTTTCTGGCAGACTGGGGATTCAAGCCTGGATCTGCCAGATCCCATTGGCCACTCTAGCCAGAAGAGTGAAAGTCAGATTGCAGCTTACTTAACCATGTGATTTCATTTATTTCCTCTAAAACTGGAAACCAGAATCATATATCTGACTTGACAGCAATTGGTAGGCATAGATAGAGAAAGATTTTCAACAGCTAGGAAGCCACCTTAAGAGGGCACATTGGATTTACCATGGCTGTGAGCACAAACAGTGGTGTGAACTGGCTGAAAACAGCTGCCAGCTTGGAGGCTTCAGCGGCTGCCAGTAAACGGTGGTCAAACTCTTTAAGAAGGTTCTGTTGAAAAACAGCAAGAGGAAAGTTAAATTAAAACATTTACTCCCCCCTCCCCCTTACCCTTATTGAGCTATGGACAAGCAGCTTATGGAGTAGAATAAAAGAGAACCATTTAACAAACTATAAATTGTTGGAATATGAAAGATATGTAGCATGCATGAGTCAGCAGCATGAGAAAAATATCCTACAGTGGGCATTGGAGGAGATGTGTAGCTAGCTAGATCAGGAACTTCCTGGTATTATTCAAAGATCTTGGATGGCAACTGGTGCCCACTGGTCTGTTTTTGGGTGCTAGCGTTGCCTTGGCACAATGACACTGCTTCTGGGTAACATCAGAACTGACTTCATCACATGGTAGAGATGATAAATGCACTTCTGCAGTAAGTACTCACCTCACCCATCTCCTGCCAGTTACTGGGACATGGCAACCCTAATCTTGCCTAATTCTTTTCCTACAGCCACCCATTCCATATGGCTTTTGCCCATGCAGGTCCCATGATTTACACATAGCCATAGACACATAAGTAATTTGGGACTCGTTAAATTATGTTCATCTAGGAACCTCTAATATAGGCTTTCTCAACTTTTTTACCATTAAAAACACCTGAAACTTAGTTCAGGCTTCGAGAAACCCCAGAAGTGGTGTGATTGTGCAGAATATGGTTGGGAAGCCTAGCTGTGTAGATGCCCAGCCAGGGCCCCTCTCCTTCCCACCTCCTCCAGGTCCATTATTGGCTGGGAGGTTGACATAATCATATATGGTCATATCACCTGATAAATGTTTAACAAATTAAAAATATATAGTAAAATTAATTAACTCCTGCCCATTCAGGAAACCCTTCCAGGGCCATCAAGAAACCCCAGGGTTTCATGAAACCATGGTTGAGAAAGCCTGCTTTAATGCACGAATAGTTACCAGGTCAACCTGAGAGTTGATTTTAAAAGTGTCATAATCATTTTCACTCATGGAGACAAAGATGTCGGCTAAAATACCCAATGACGATGCAATACCCTGCAGGAAAAACACATAAGGAGAGAGAGAGAGAGAACATTTTCATATGGAGGAAGAAGACGATACTTTCCAGATTAACATTCCCAGTTCAGCTCCCATTGACCCTAACTAGATCATCAGATAAAACTGGTCAAATATTGTCATAGTGTGGAGTGCTCTATTTTAAAAATTGCTCTCAGCTTTTTACAAGACTTGAGTAGTCTGTTTGGTGTTAGAGAGACATTCAATTAGCCACTGCTTCTAAAATCTGCAATGGTGACTGTGATCATTACAGAATTCTTCTTCTGAGAATATGGACTCCTGACACCTTATTAACCCCTTATTAACCCCATGCCCCACATTTCCCAAGCCCCCCAAGACATGAAGAGACACAAAGGCCTTGAGATTATGGCCTGAAATTGCCCCTCCATTTTTGATTTTTAACATCCAGCATCTTGAACAGTTCTGGAGAACTCAGAAGCTTGCATACTGTTTTGCATCACTTTTTTTTTTTAATTAGAAAGTTAATTTTTTATTAGTACAGGAAAAAGTTACATACAAATTACAAAACAAATACATACAGGGAGAGAAATCGTAAGAAGGAAAAAAAAAGTAATTAAAAAAAGACTTCCAGCTCTACTTACAAAGAAAAAAAGTTCTTAATCTTTTTTGCCCATATATACACTTTTGTTTTGCATCACTTTTGATGGTGTTGATAAATGATGTTACAAGGATTGAGTACATCTTTCCGGAGATGTAAGCTCTCAAAATGAATTCTATAGACAGCACGCCAGCAAAAGGAGGTTGATTTTAAAAAGCGAAATCATTACCTTTTTATCTGGTTGTGGAAGTGTGAAAAAGCCTACAATGGAGGCCCAAATCAGCTCTGCGGCTTCATACCACATTCCTGAAATACAAGGGGATGATGGTGATCAACAGTGTTTAAAATATATTCGACTCCTGTTGTTTTCACCTCATCTGACTGACCGAGCAGATTCTAGGATCAAATCATGGATTTCTGATTTTCAGGGATAGGAACTATTCATAAATATTCTTTGGTTTCATTAAAATGTTTTATTTTTTTTAAAACAAGATAGGAATGTTGTGAAGGACAGATTTTAAGGATAGTTCACAAGATGCAGTAATAACTGGGATCACTTTCTAATGGTGTGGCAATAGCTCTCATGCAATTCTCTCTCTGTTTAAAGCTGGTCCATCATCCCTGCCCTGACTGCCTGTTTCTATTCTTGATGAGCTGACATTATACGGACTTACTCAGAGCAGCAATTGTCGCATGGTCTGCATTAGAAAATCATCCAGGGATCTTAGATCCTAGCATGGGATTTGGCATTCCCCTGAAAATCTGAACTTTCCTCCTTTGGTTTTTAAAAATAAGTTTCTGGCATTTGTGGCCCTGGCAGAAAGTTCAGAATTATGTGGGGTATATCAGCAGAAGAAGCAGAACCCAGAAGGGATTTTTCTTAGTCAGTTGGAGAAGCTACAGGCTCCCTGAGGCATCTCTGTAGCCTGCTTGCTGCTAGCTGCCCAGCCACAATCTCCATGCTGTTATCTCACTTCGTGCCATGCCTGTCTTGTGCTCTGAGAATCAACTTCATTGTGTCAAATGTGCTTTAAGAAACTTAATTTTAGAAAGTAGAATAAATGACGTAAAGCAAGCCATTTAAGGCAAGTATACAGAATTAGCACAGGTCAGAATATTTAGGATAAATTGGTTCAGTCTTTGGATTCTTTTTTGACACTATTGTACTGCCCTGTAGATAGCGTACCCAAGGCCTTTACAAACTTGATTCCCCCAAATCATACTGTGTCACAGTGCCACTGATAGATTAGGGAAAATCAAAGATATCACGACAATGAAAAACCCTACCCAGCTTCTGCAGAATTTGTCCTCTGATTTGCATACAAACGGACTGAACAAGGATCCGATCACTTTCCTGAGCATATTTCCACACTCCTGAAATATAAAAGGAGAAGACCAGTTGAATACATGTAACTGAAGTTAGATACACTTTGCTGTTTATTTTACTGCAGACACTGACTGTGTATTTGCAACTACAACTACAACAACAACTACTACTACTACTACTGCTACTACTATGAGTTTGTTCTTATATGCCGCTTTTCTCTACCCGAAGGAGTCTCGAAGCTTCTTACAGTCACCTTCCCTTCCCTCTCCCCACAACAGACACCCTGTGGGGTGGGTGAGGTTGAGAGAGCCTTGATATTCCTGCTCGGTCAGAGCAGTTTTATCAGTGCCATGGCGAGCCCAAGGTCACCCAGCTGGCTGCATGTGGGGGAGTGCGGAATCAAACCCGGCATGCCAGATTAAAAGTCTGCACTCCTAACCACTACACCAAACTGTAATAATAATAGTAATATTTTGAGTCATTGTGTTTCTTTAGGGACTCAAGAATGATTCAGAAGGGCAACAAGTGTACAGTGGCTCTCCCATAAGTCATGGTAAGGACACAAGATTAGACCCTAGGAGACCCTATCACATGGATTTCTGAATCAGTCACCGACACAGAAGGGATCCAGAAGTTACTTTCCTTTAAATGACTTTTTAAAAATCATTATCTTTTAACAGGTCCACTGTTGCTGATTAGTTAGCAATTCGTTGCCACAAGCAACTAGTTAGTCTGCAATCTTACACATATCTAGGATGGTTAAATACCATACACTTGCAATAAAAATATTTTGGCTCATTGCTGGTGTCATTTATTGACCAAGCTGGAAATTTCAGCTACTTAGAAAATCAGTTTGAAGCTGGCCCCAAATGATGAAACATTTTTGGGATATGCAGCAAGCCATCAGCTCACAAGCAACTGTTAGTAATTTATACACACAGTCTACAATGTTTGCATAATGAATGCTCAAACCATTGTGTACATCAGGGGTAGTCAACCTGTGGTCATCTAGATATTAATGGACTACAATCCCTATGAGCCCCTGCCAGCAAACTGGAGGACCACAGGTTGACTACCTCTGGTATACATGAAATCTAACTGATACAGGTATTCTGAAGTCACCCTTAGTTCAGTGTGCATTAACTGGCATTACAATCTAGGAGAGTTCCTTTAAACGAATGCTTCCACTTAGCTAAAGGTTACCTCCCCAAACACAAAATACTCAGGAAATGGCTCTAATTGGAAGGCTGAATGAGACAATACATTTAATTGTTATAGCTCAAAGTAGAAACCTTACCTGTTGCACCATTGTCATTAATTAGACTACTAAGGATATATTCGGCCTTTAATAGCTTGCCTGGAAATAGGAAAGATACATTTTTAAAAACAAAAAGTGACATGCAGATTATGTTCCACAAAAGTTCTACTGTAGCTTTGGGCCTCATTCCCAATATTACTTTCTCTTGATTAAATAATGAAGAAAAATGTTTATATACTTAGTAAAATTTGATGCGTAATACATAGCTACTCCAGACAAGGACAACAGAGGCTGGGCTTCCTCTCCTAGACCTGGTTTTTCTCTGAATTCCAGGATGGTAGTTAACCAAAGAAGAACCAAAGGGATTTATTGGACACAGGTGACTACTCTGGCCCAGGGACAAATGAACCCAAAAATAAAGGTACTTCTAACTGTTTAAGGCAGGGGTAGTCAAACTGCGCCCTTCCAGATGTCCATGGACTACAATTCCCATGAGCCACTACCAGCAAACGCTGGCAGGGGCTCATGGGAACTGTAGTCCATGGACATCTGGGGGGCCGCAGTTTGACTACCCCCGGTTTAAGGCATCAGACAGCATGACCAACCTGGGATCAATTTCCATTTTTAATCTGATTCTACAAGTAACTGCAAGATCAGGTGATTGGTGTTCAGAAACGAGAATGAGAAAACTGGAAT
Organism: Paroedura picta; assembly: GCF_049243985.1. Taxonomy (NCBI): domain Eukaryota; kingdom Metazoa; phylum Chordata; class Lepidosauria; order Squamata; family Gekkonidae; genus Paroedura; species Paroedura picta. The sequence goes on from NC_135378.1 coordinate 65,945,149, forward strand.
GGCCCAGCATTCCTGAGACATACTTATCGAACGGAGATGGCACGTTCATTTACTTTACTGAAGCCCTCCCCCGTCGATTTTAATATCAGATTTAACATGTCATTCCTAAATGATCAGAAATATAAAATATTGAGATTTAAAAGAGTCCTCTATTATCCATGCTTTTCATGTAATGAGGGTGAAACAAAACAAAAGGAGGGGGGGAAAAAACCCTTAGGTCTCTCAGGGGTATTCTTTGCATGGTCAAGTGGCCAGAGGGTTTAGTTTTTTTAAAAAATGAGACTGCGCATAGAAAATGCCAGGATTGCAAGCTACTGTTTAGAAGCTCTCGCTTTGGAAGTACAGCAATTCACATATCCCTGTTTGAAACAGCAGGGCAGATTTGTTAAGAGACAAAAGCCCCAATTAGTATTTTCCACACCCCTTCACAATTTTCTCTCCCGCTTTTCCCTCAGAAACCTTTTATGCCGGGCACTTTGTGCAGGAGAGAAGAGGTGGGAGGGATGCTGGGGGTGGGGGAGGAGGCTCCGGGGACGACAAGGGCAAGGGTGCCTTAGAAAGATGGTACCGGGATCAGAAGAACGTCATCTCTGGAACAGGACAAAGTATCCTCTTGAAAGTCAAGTAGCGCCTAATTGGAATTCGGCAGTGATGAGTGTTTCATTACCTGCATTTACAGAGACACGGGCCTGGCGAATCACCAGCTGAGGGGCAATTGGTGTTGTGGGTTGAAGCTTGTGCAGCTTTTTGGCAATCTGGAGGAGGTGGCCGGAGCCATCCACCCAATAGACGAATCGGTCAATGAGGAACACAATAGCAGCGGCTGTCGCGTAGTCTCTGACAGTAATGGAGCTTTTTAAACAAACCTGGAAAGAATACCACAAACACAGGGTTGTGAGGAGTAGGCAGCCTGTGACCGTTTCTAAGGGACTATCCATAAAGTACGTCGCTTGTCAAATGGAGGGAGGGAATAGCAAAGTACGGGACAAAAGCAGGATGTGGCTTCTGTGAAAAATGGGGGCAGCATGGGATGTGGGTGAATGAGAGGGGATTTAAAACAGTCCTTTAAAAGTGTGACAGATATTATGGATGAGGCCTAGGTGGATCCATTCTGCCTTTAGCTTGCTGTGCAATGAACAAGATTTTCTTACATCGCTTTGTTTTTGCTCATGCTCAGTTTCTGAACAAGAAAGTGCTAGGGCTTTAATGCAAGCTGCTACTCATAACTGCACTTGTGCACGCTGGAGTGAATTCCCTTCATAATTGCCAGCGATGTGTCAGTGGGTTTCACTGCATTGGGTGGGGAGGGTTTCTCTCTCTCTGTGCTTCTCATGTTCTTTTCCTGAGATAAGAGCTTCGCTCAGTGCAAAATATATCTTGATCCCCTTATGACAAAGATTTCTTATTCATATTTCACTGGCAACTTGTTCCTTAATGTAGCACACTGTTTTAAACTGCTCTGGGCCCGGTTTGCAGGAATGAGCAAAGCAGGGCCAATTATAAATACATTGATGAGGCTGTATGCATAATCCCAAACAGTGATCAGTTTTCCACCAGCCACAAGGTGATGGACAAGTGATCCATTATATACTCGTGGTGCCAGAGATCTGTTATAATTGGGTTGCATTGTAATAGGAAGTCAAGTTCCTAGATCTGCTGACTCCACTCACTGAGTGCAGCAAACATTTACTGAATGGGTCCTGTCCAGCCATTATCACCCTCATCTACAGATTCTCAAAGCATTGGCTGAGACAGCAAATCCCTGGATTTATGGGCTTCCTTCTTAATGTCAATGGAAAGGAATCTATCTGCATGCAAAGGAATGCAGGCACAGAGCTGCTCTCTGGGTTGAAATTAATAGGGACATCCCAACCAGTGAGGGAACCCTATGGTCACACAGGTGCTTCCGAGCCTTCATTGCATCAAATTGCTTTACCTGGAAATAAGATCTGCTGAGTTTAATGAAGCTGGCTTCTGATTAAGTACCATATGTGTACTTATACACATGGACATATGTGTATATGCATGTACATTGTCTGTCTGTCTGCCTGCCTATCTGTCTGTCTGTCCATCTGTCCGTCTTGTCTATCTGGTAAAAAAAAAAAAGCAAAGTGAAATTTACTTGCTATAGGCATTCCTGAAAAGCAGGCCAGCATTCATTCAATTTTTGGATGTTATCAACATTTAGATTTTTTTTTTTTAGTTTCAAAGGGAATATGGCATCATTGTCCTTTCCCTTCCGATTCTCAAAGGAGTCCAAGACTTCCCTGGGGTCAGTCAAGCTCTAAGCATCAAGTTGCACAAGTTGCATTAATATAACAGCAAGGAGACTAGATCAAACATTCGCAGAGAAGCAACCAGGTCAGCAATCCAATGTTTTCTCCTTGCAGGTGGCCTTTAATGATTTTTTTAAATGGTATTAACTCCCTGGGTAGCCTCCTTGGCCACTAATCCCCCTCACTGGCATGGAGAACAAGCAGAGTCTATGAAGGGACATGCAGTTAGGTAAGAAGAAAAGTCAGCAGGATAGCTCTGCCTTCTTGGGTATCCAGAAATCCCTGCAGAAGTTGTGACATCTGTCTAAATGGCCCATCTTTACCTTGGGGATGGGGGAATGGATGGGTGATCACCATCTTTCTTCTCCTCATTGAGGGAGAAAAGGAAAACTCTAGAAGGTGGAACAAGATTTTCTTTGCTAAATCCTTACAAGGCTCTGCAACTGTATTTCATGGAGGAAATGTTCCTTTTAATGATTTGTTGTTATAACAGGGTTTTCCCCCCATACCATGATATACCTGTATAAATAGATATTCCCAGTCTCCTCATAGGTTGGAGCAGTATCTGTGCTCACAAAGGTCCTCAATGCATGTATTAATCTTTTTTAAAGCCAGGCAGATTATATATGAGTCACAAAAAAGTGAAGCCCCAAATAATAGTTACAGATCAATTCTGCATAAACTAAAGGGCCAACATTCATTAGGCATGGTAACTAAGAACCACAATTCTGTCCTAGACTGTATCTAAATTCCCAATGTGTGTTCATGTTTCTGGTTTGCATATTATTGTGATTTACTGGAACTGGATGTGCAACTTAAGCTTGTTTCTATAGTATATACTATGATTTGAGTTTTTAATGATACCTTTGTATGATGTTTTTAATCCTAAAACTGTGCACTGTGGAATTAATAGTTGTATTATATTTTATGGTTTAGTTGCTAAACCTGGCTGAACGTGAAACTCCCAGCAGTTTTTGAAAATTATTTTTCAGGGTCATAAGGTCCAATTCAGATCAGGACCAAGGCAAGTAGGGGAAAAAATGCTCCAGCTTCTCCCTCCTGGCTATTTTTTTCAATTTGAAATAGTCCCTGATCAGCTATATGCAACTTTCCCCAATGGGTCAAATAGCAATTCCTCAAGACCAATTCAGATCAGGTAAATGGTTCAGAGAAAAGGGTCAAGTTGACTCCAGTCTGAATTGGATCCCTGTAACTCTGAAAACTGTTTCAACATGAAACACAGAGCACATGCCTGGTTTGTGCAATGGAGTGCCTGCAAGGTTACTTCTTACAGCATCTCAACAGGAAAGGGGTATATGCAGAAGAGGGCTCATTGTGTTGCTCCATTTCTCTCTCTCTCTCTCTTTCTCTCTCTCTCTCCCCCCTTTGGGATCTTAATTGGTAAAAGAAAAGAGCCTGAAAGTCAGTCCAGGAAGTCACCTGAAGTAGATGGTGACAGTCTATTCTGCAATGGTAAACCAAAGGCATTCTCTGTCAGTTCATTCCCAAGAGCCAGGAACATGAAGGTTTCACATGCAGATGCTGAAATGCTCTCTCCAATGGAACATCAGCAGTCACAAAAAGTCCTCTAGCAAGGCAAATCAGTTGAAATGGAGTGGAAGACAGGAGGAGGCTGTGAAATAGCGGTAGGGGTAGAGTTAGTTTGCTACAAAATTGAATTTTTGCATTTGAAAACTCACATTTTCTCTCTGGTCTTGTTTCTGGATCTAGTACTGTATTTGTACCTGCATGCAGGCCTGTGTCTGTGCCACGACTGTTTGCAATATCTCATGTGTACTTATTTACCAAGTCACTTTTGCCATGTGAAATATGAAGTGACCCTCAGGCTAACAGCACTCTGGACTCTTCAGAGGAGAACAAGGAGCTGTCCACTGGGATTCTAGACACAGCAGTGCTGAACCTAGGCAGTGCCCATGAACACTTTGCAGGATATCCAATGGGAGTGCAACTTTCCCAGAGGGGCAGCCAGTCGTAGAATCATAGAGTTGGAAGGGATCTCCAGGGTCATCTAGTCCAACCCTCTGAACAATGCAGGAACTCACAACTATCTGCCCACCCACTCTTAATCTAAGTTCATAAAATCAGCATTTCTGTCAGCCTCTGCTTTAAAATTTCCAAAGAAGGAGAACTAACCACCTCTCAAGGAAGTCTGTTATACTGAGGAATGCTCTAATTGTCAGAAACTTCTTCCAGATGTTTGGCTGAAAATTATTTTGAATTAATTTTAACCCACTGGTTCTGGTCTGACCAGAAAACAACTCTGTTCCATCTTCTATATGACAGCCCTTCAAGTATTTGAAGATGGTTATCATATCACCTCTTAGTCATCTGATCTCCAGGCTAAACAGACCAAGCGCCCTCAATCTTTCCTCATACGACTTGGTCTCCAAACCCCTCACCATCTTTGTAGTCCTCCTCCACAGTGCTCCAAGAGGTCTAACCAGAGCAGAGTAAAGTGGCAACATCACCTTGCATGATCTGGACACTATACTTCTTTTAATACAGCCCCAAATACTGTTTGTCTTTTTAGCTACCGAGTCACACTGCTGACTCATGTTCAGTGTATGGTCTACTAAGACTCCCAGATCCTTTTTGCACACACTACTGCCAAGACAAGTCTCACCCATCCAACAGTGATGCATTTGATTTTTCCTACCTAAATGCAGAACTTGACATTTTTCACTATTAAAATTCATGTTATTCATTTTAGCCCATTTTCTAAATGATCCTCAGAGTGTCTTCAAAAGCACAAGTCCTCATATGACATGAGACTTTGAAACAAGACTTTTCAAATTCTCATGTCATCAGAAATGTCTTGTTTCAAATTTGAAAGCCCCAATTCTGGGGTTACAAGGATTTGAGCCTGGGAACTTTAGTAGACCAAGCATGTGCTCTGCCCCTGAGTATCAACCCCTTCCCAACGTGTGGGGAACACACCTGGTAATTCACTTATCAAGAAAGAATAATCAGTACTTTATCACCAGGCCAATCAAAACATATACTGAAAAGTTAGGCCTTCACTGTCAACAAGTCCCTGATATTGCTTTATACATTGGGAACCATTGTTCTGTGCAGTAGGAAACAGCCATAAGGCTGTCAGATAACTCCAGTTAGATGTCAAACTGAATTTCTGGAAACTGATTGTTTGTACCTGCCTCCCTGATAAGCAGGTGGTGGATCACACACATGACACATCTAATCTCTGATAGTGTGGTAATAGAGCATTAGGAGCAGCCTTATATCTACTTAGATAAATAGACCTAGGCCTGGCTTATCTCATTCAATACTGGCTGGAACTTTTGCTACTTGAAGCCCTTAAAACTAGAAATTTACTTCAAAGGACTTTGAAAGGTGTAATTCAGGTTAAGATGGCTCTACTAAGCTCGGATTTCTCTCAGAAATGATCAAGTTTTAAGCAATAAATGTGTGAAAAACTCTGGAGATAATTAATCACAACATTGAAGATGAATGAAAGGTGTTAACATTAGACAGAAAAGATGGCGGGCAAATACCATGTTTCAAACCATTATAGCTTGGCTTGCCTCTCTCCGAAACGGACATAGCCCTCCTGTGGGCTGTGCGGATGGTAATCTGAAATAGCTGTTTAACTACACAAGACAGGAATGTCTTCAGTTGTTCACATGATATTCCTCAATTGACTTGAGGTTCAAAAATGCATTAATTTCAGTCGAAGGATGCAGTTTTGGGAAGGACAGCATCTGAAAGGCATTCCTGTTCTCAAAGGTGCAGCTTCTCAACAATGGAGGAATCTTCATCTTTAAGCGTCTGCGAGCTATCACAGCCAGCCACAAATCCTCCTCCCTCCTCCTGAAGCCACCATATATCTAAGCACTGAGCCATTGCCTAATATCTTTCCCCCTCCCCTCTGCCTCGTCTTCCTTTAAGAGACTGGAACACAAAAACATGAGAGAGGGTGACCCGCCAAACAAAAGACCCTTTGAGTCCCTCGGAAAAGGAGACTTGGAGGAGGATGGAAAGAATCCAAGTGGCCCTATTATTTCCACTTGCACTAATTAGACATTTTTCTGTCAGCCATTGAGCACCGCTGAGAGGCCAAACTCACTGAATTCATTTCTAAAGTGTTTACAGAAGTTTGCATCTGTTTGTGTCTCTTCAGGAGGAAAATAAGCACTTCAATAGCATTGTGAAAAATCTAAACCAAGTATCCTATTCTGGAGGGCCTGGCAGCTGCATAATTTAACTCTCTGCTCAATGCCGAAACCTCTTGTGTCCCTCTCCAAAACCAAATGGACACAAAATGGAGAAAAGTCAAGACAGGGCAAGAATATCATCTTCCTACCCCCTTCTCCTCTTTAAAAGAAGACGGCATGCTGTGTCCCGCACTCATAAATTTAACTTGGTGTCAACTGCGGCAGCTACAGTTCAGTTTCTTCTTCCTTCCCAACAGTATTCTGAGTAAAATTCCCCAAGATGTTTCACTGGCTGCCAATCAGAACGGTTCTAGGCAGCCAAAATACTGCAGTGTTAATGCCAAACGAACCAGCCTCCCAAGAACTAACCTGCTGTAGCAACGTGTTTTTCTGCAAGAAGGTGGAGTAATTTCTGTAGCTGTAGAATAAATTCCGGGATACTCCAAGGTATAACCCTAATGCTGGAGAGGTAGCTCTGTTAGCCTGTAGCAGCAAAATCAAACCAAAGTCAAGGGACACCTTAAAGACCAAACAAAATTGAGACTGGTATATGCGTCAGAGCATGGACGCATGCTGCTTGTACGTTGTAGCAGAGCTCCTACAGACACATGCTTCATGGCACTGATGAAGCGAGTTCCAACTGACAGAAACGGATCCTGAAATAAATTCAAATGGGTAGCCGTGTTGGTCTGAAGTAGCACAATAAGTGCTTGCACTCTAAAGCTCACGCCTTGAATACATCTTTGTTGGTCTTAAAGGTGCTACTGGACTCCTGTTTGATTCTTCAGGGTGCGAGAACTGGATAGGGCTGGTGTGAATAGCCACTGCTGCTATGCTTGCTGTCCCTCCATTGGGGGGCATGAATATCATAGAACCATAGAGTTCAAAGGGGCCATACAGGCCATCTAGTCCAACCCCCTCCTCAACGCAGGATCAGACCTAAGCATCCTAAAGCATCCAAGAAAAGTGTGTATCCAACCTTTGCTTGAAGACTGCCAGTGTGGGGGAGCTCACCACCTCCTTAGGCAGCCTATTCCACTGCTGAACTACTCTGACTGTGATTTTTTTTTTCTGATATCTAGCCTATATCGTTGTACTTGAAGTTTAAACCCATTACTGCGTGTCCTCTCCTCTGCAGCCAACAGAAACAGCATCCTGCCCTCCTCCAAGTGACAACCTTTCCAATACTACAGAGTAGTCAGCCCCCCCCCCTTTCAGTGTGTAGCCTGGGGCAACTGCCCCTATTGCCCATGGTTAAGATCAGCCTTGTGGAGCGCCTGTGCAAAGCTGGCTTTTGATAAGAGTGCCAATGAGCTTTGAGATCAAGTGGAAAGTCTGATCTCAAAAATGTATACTACGCTTGCAGTCCTTAATCAAAGTAAAGAGTTGATCTGTCATGAGACAGATTTGGCTGGACTGGTTAGTTTCTGGGGGATCCATACTTGGAATCACCACAAACAGGGCACAATACACACACATCATCATACGGCTTCTCTTGATTTACTTCTAAATTTCTCAGTGCAAACATTCAGGGCCATTTCGCACGGCTTCAAAATAGCACAATGGTTGCTAATTGGAAACGCTACTAATTTGCCATAACCCACGACGTCGTAGACAATCTGCAACAATCCTGAAACCGACCCGCAAAAAGCGCTTCGTTGTAGCGCTTTCAGGGGAATCCAGAAAAGTGGATTCACCCTCCGGATAGCGATACACTCCTGCAACCAATCTGCAACAATAGCGCTAAAGACCTGTGCGTTACCATTGTTGCGGGTTCTTCAAAGTCCCTCCTCCTGAGCCTGTCCTCCAAACTTCCGGCGAAGCGATCGCCATTTTTTTTTCTCCGAGCGAGCAGGGATAAACGCACCAGCGAGCCTCTTTCTGTTTAGAGGCTTCCCTGGCTTCAGTCCTTCACCTTTAGTCACTAAGCGCAAACCACATAAAAGCCCGTTTGCTGAAATAAAGTCCCTTTATTTTTTACACATTAATTCAGCCGAAAATCGGGCCCGTGAGGGGGGGGGATTTTTTTTTATCACTCGAGGCAGCGTGCCAACGATCATACAATCAAACGACAGCTCACATTAGGCAGCTGGATGGGTCTCTCCGTTGCAACGAATCTACCTAGATTCGTTGCTATGGGTCTGTTTTTTTTTTAAAAAACCTTTCTTAAAGGGAAAGGGGCTGTTTGGGAGCATGCTAACGGCTGCCCATTGGCTGCTTGACGGCCAGGGGCGGGACGAGCTTGGCAATAGCGCTTCCTTTCTAGCGATTTCTGCCGAGACCGGAAGCCTGTGGGAAACGCTAAAAAACGCAACTGATTCCACTACAAAGGCAGGTATGCATAACGACGAATTCCACTATTTTAAATGGCGATTTTTCATTCCGCAAACAATTTGCAACAAAGATCCCCGTGCGAAAAGGCCCTCATATTTCTTGTGCTTTGCATTTGTTTGGGTGGTATCTGCCAAAGGCCCATTCCTGCTTTTAAATGTTATTGTTCTTTTTGTGAAATTGAATTTGCTATTAGAGAATCTCCCTATTCTTCTGCTATTTTTTTGGTTTTGAGACACTCTGGATTTCAAGCCTTAAACAACTCCGCTTTCTTCACAGCGTCCCCAAATCACCCCATAGAAAAACTATTTGTCTCTACAAGTGTGCATAGCTGTATTTGCCCTGAATTTAAATAAAACAACCCAAACCGACAATCTGGAGAGATAAATGTACATAGATCATGTAAAGTTGTGAAGCACAACTAGGGGAAATGAAGGAAAGCACAGATCAAACAACAACAAAATAAAGATCTGCCCCCATTCTCTGGTTTGGACATATTTTAGGGAATTCTATTTCAAGAAAGGAGGGAGAGAAAAAATTGTCCTTTGCCTGAACATCTGTTTCCATAATGTCAAATGTGTACGTGTAATTGAGTTTAGGGGCACAAAAGGAACTTCATGGCTGGGAAGCAGAGTCAGGTGGAGGCAGAATTAGATTTGCAATGGATTTCTATACACCAATTAAAGGGGGGAGGGAGTGAGGGGGTGGGATTCAAAATAGCTTTTATTGAAGGGCCCCTGCTTCGAAGGGATGAGTGGAGGGGTGTGCTGTTTGCATGGTTTCCCATATTAGTGATCTAGCTCCTCCTACTATTACACCTTACATTTGAGTCCTAGTGTTGGGTTCAATGTCAGGACACCTTGATTTGCTGACAACGGCCAGGAGAACACTTTTTATTGGAGCTGTTTTCTGCTAGGATTTGACAGAAAACATACAAGTAGGAGGGCGCTTGCACAGATCAATTTAGGAAGATGACCCAAATAGGGTGGGGGGATTTACAATGAGAGGGAGTTAGGCTGATCAGTAAGTGAGCCTATGGTGTCTTTTGGCGTTTTCTGGAAAACAAAACAACCCTGGCTACTGGATCCGATTCTGTACATTTTCCTGGGTGATTTCTGCTTCTAATTTACAGTGCGTATTATTAAGCAGATGTTGTAAGAAAATAAATGGAGTAACATTCTGTGCAGTATGTTTAACACAGGAGTAAGTTTGCTTGAACAGAGAGGAGAAGTTGTCACAGGCAGTCCCTTTCTGAGCATCTCAGCTGCTTTGCTAACTAGTCCATGGAAACTAACTCAGTAAAAAAAACATCACAGTCGAGGAAATCCAAATTCAAAAATCAATTGTAATTTTTTATATTTGAGATAGCATATTTTGCTAGGTAGCTGGAATGAGGTGTCCATTCTACACCCTACTGGGAAAAAATAACCCAGAGCATCTTTGGCCTTCAAAGAGACAGCATCAGAATGTAAGATCTATCACATTAACTCTCCTTAACTCCAGTGAATTCAGGGACAGGTCCCCCCTTCTCATTTTATTCTCACAACAAGTAGGTGAGGTGGGCCCAAGGTTAGCCATGAGTATCATAGCAGTGAAGGGATTTGAACTTGGGTCTCCCATTGCTAATTCACCCCTGTAACCTATACTATGAGCTAGATTTGAGTCCAGTAGCACCTAAGAAACCAACAAGATTTTCAGGGTATGAGCTTTTTGAGAGTCAAAGCTCCATTTATCAAGTGTCCGATGAAGGGAGCGTTGAGCTTAAAAAGCTCATATCCTGAAAATCTTGTACATCTCTAAGGTGCTACTGCAGACCTACATGGCTACCAGATGAAACTATATTGACCTAGTTCATGATACAATGTGAGGGATAAAGTAGTCAGGGGATGGGAAACTGTTCCATTGTGGATTTGGATCCTAATGTATGGGCCTGTTCCACAGAGTAACTTTATTTTCAATCTTTGGTATGGTCAATCTCCAAGTTTTGAAATCAGCTTGGAATATAGCATTCCACACCGCATCCTGTTTCTGTACTATTTCCTGCTTTACATTTGTTGTTTTCCTGTTCCCCCTGGGTCCAATGTGAGAGTCATGGATGTCAGTGATGGATACAGAGAAAGATATTCAAAGGGGGCGTGGATCACCATCATGAAAAATAACAATTCCTGCTTTTGCACATGGAAGCAAGCTGACTGGCAATCAGCTTGAAAACAAAAATTGCCCTATACATGCTCTGAAAAATAAATGCAAATAACCTAACGAGACTCCAAGATTGACCTGATATGGAGAAAAAGTGTTGCGGAATGAAAACTTAGAAATGTAACATGACTGTATATCCAAGGTAAAGTATACATGCAGAACAGGCTGTGAGTAAACAGAAGTCATTACTATTCCCTGACATGTGAAAGTAGCACAAATTCAGACCTATTGGATATTCTCGAATAAATAGACAGGCATACAAATATATCTTTGGCATATGCAGAAAACGATCTGCTCATGTGAAAACTTGTCACACTGAGTGTGAGACTGGCAAGTGACTTGACTGAGACTCTGCATATACTTTTATTTATTGAATTCTTTTATACCCCACCTTTCTTGCCAATGGGGACCCAAAGTGGCTTCCATCCTCTTCCTCCCATTCACAACACCCCTGTCAGCAAGGTTAGGTTGAGATAAGGCGAGTAGCCCAAGGTCATCCATTGAACTTTTGTAACACAAGTGGGGCTTGAACCTGGGCCTCCCAGATACTAGTCTGACACTTTAACCATCACACCACACTGGCTACACCTATTAAGCAGAGGCCAACACTGTTGGTATACGTGGAAGCATACCTTTATATGGAAAGGGGGGGATCAGCACATCCCAAACTGACAATGCCAATAATCTGCTCAGGGAAAATGGGCTCCTTCGTGCCTTTGAGCTGAAACCTGCCTTCTTGCTCTTTCCAAATGCGGGGGGAACTCAGCCATTCACTACTAGCAGAGATCAGTGGATCCACCAACCTGTGCTTCCTCACATCTACCACGCCCCCTTCTAGTTTTTCTTCTCCATTTAGAGCAGGGGTAGTCAACTTGTGGTCCTCCAATTCCCTTGGAGAAACTGGTTGCTTTGGAGGGAGGACTCTATGGAATTATGTCCCATAATTATGTCCCCAGACCTTGCCATCCCCAGGCTCCACACACAAAATCTCTAGGTGTTTCCCTACCCAGAGTTGGAAAGCCTAAACTATAAGCCCCCTAACTCTCTTTCATTAGACTCCCACTTCCCTGTGCATCTTCCTTTCCATGGTGTTTCTGCTTGTCCCCTTCCTAGCTAAGTGAGGAGGATGTTGATGAACATTTTGCATTGCTGTGAGATGACTGAGTTTCCCATTAAATCGGGCAGATCTGGATTCCCCCCTTCCTTTTATGAGCTTTTTTTTTTTTTTTTTTTTGCTTTTGGCTGTTTTGCACAATAGGTTCCTGCAGCCAATGCCCAGCTGAGCTGTTTAAAAGGATGATGTCAGCAGCATGGGCTGTTTTGCATACTCAACAGAGCAACAGCCTGCAAACAAAGCAGGGCTTGGAACAATGTGAGACTAAGTCAAACTTCCAGACCGGGGGACCCAAGTGCTCTCGTACAGATACTTGGAGATCAGTGAAAATACTCCATAAGAAAGATGCTGCACACTGTGAATAAGGATCACAAAATCTGGCCTGCCTGAATAATAAACACTCCACGAAAAGATCCCAAAGGGCTTTACAAACACAAGCTCATTCCACTGGAGAGCTTATTCAACTCGCCACTTTAGAATAAACTCAGATGAAACATGTTAAAAGTTTCCCCTAAACAATATCCACAAAGGCTTATTCCTCTTTCAGAGGGAATTAAAATAAATCTTTCAATCCCCCCCTCCCCCTGGTGAAAAGAGAACATCCAGAATTTTATCCTCCCCCCCCCCCCCCCGTCCAATCCTCAAACTTTTCAGCATAATTTCCTCTCCACCAGCTCGATCAAAGTGTTGAAGAAACATTTTACTGTGCCTTGAATTTTTAGGGGTTCTTTTAAAGTGGAAAGAAAGAGAGCGCGGGTAACCCTTTTCTTGACTAATACTAATAATAAGGGTCAAAGTGTCAGTCAGTCCACAATTAAATGGAAAACAAAACACCGTACAATGGGACTGGAATATAAATTACCAAGGAAGATGAAATAATAGTTCAAAGCACAAGGGGGAAAGGGAGTGCTGTAGTTAGAAAGTATTTTTTTACGGCACGGTGAAACATTGAAGATGAGGGTAACCCCATGGACTTTGGGGTGTGTTGCTGAATAGTCTCAAAGTAGCATGAGGTAGGATTGTAGGTCTCTATAGCCTGTGACCCCATGATATGCATTGTTCCTCCAGGGCAGCTGCAGTTATCAACAGATGTTTCGGCAATAAATAATTGGTATCATCTCAGAGAAGGCTCACCTACCTGGGGTGAGGGGATAATGCTTGCAAACACTGCTCTGCTATTACAGCCACATTAATCTCCCATCTATCCAGGTTTCTTGGGGAGTTTACTGCAGGTGTTTATCCTGGGAGAGCGTAGACAAATGTGCTCTAGTCTGAACTTTTTGTGGGCATTGTAAAAGGGGTCAGCTTCCACCATAAATTTCTGTCTGAGGCCACACACACCAAAAAGGAAAGGGGAGGGGGAAAGAGGGGAGGGGGAGGGAGGAGGAGGAGGAGAAAGAAAATACACCAAAACAAATTCAGAATCACAATAAAACTCCACTTAGTCCTGGAATCTGTGTATAAACAAACCCACCCACTTTATCTAGGGGTATGCAAAGAAGTAGAAAAGAAGGGCTTTCTGACAGAGCTCCAGCAGGGCAGGTGTCTGTGTACCATTTTTGTACTGGGGGAAAAGAACACCTGAGAGTAATCCCAGCCATCTCCTAATAACTACGGCTGTCCAAATATGCTCTCTTGGAATTTATTCCTTGTGAGCTTTTTGGTGCCACTCCCATTTTCTTTCTTAACTCTGCTTATTTCTTTGGCAACATTTTTACAGAGTACTGGTGTGGTGGGTCTTTCATGCCCTGGACAAAGGTCTGGTAGGCCTGGATTCAAACCCCTGCTCTACACTGCAGCTTGCTGGGTAACCCTGGGCCCGTCACTTGCTCCCAGCCTTATGTAACTCACAGGGTTGTTGTGAGGAATAAGTGGGGGTAATCTCAGAGCTCCTCAGTTAAGGAATGAGATAAAAGTGCTCTCAATAGATAGGTTTCCTGCTGTGTGCCATTTCAGAACCGTGGTACATTTAGGAACATTCCCTCCCAGGTATTGACTAGGCGCCAGTCAGCATATTGACAGTGCTAATCACCTAGGGGAAAGGTGTCTCAGTCGGTTTGGACAAATTTAATTTCCCTGACCTGATTTGGTTAACCCCTGATCTCGTCAGATCTCAGAACCTAAACGGGAACCTAAACAGGAGCCAACCTTGACTAGTAGTTGGATGAGAGACCATCAGGAAACACCAGGGCCGTGATGTGGAAGGGGCCAAAAGCAAAATGCCTCTGGATGACTCTTGCCTTGAAAACCCTACAGGGTTGCTGTGTCAGCTGTGACTTGATAGCGCTTTCCACCATCAGCTGGCAGGAGTGACCCCAGGAATCGTGCATGCTGTATACATCCTTTCAGACATGATCCTTGAGGAAGATGATTCCCATTTTGATAGCCCTCCCTGGACAGAATGGAATATTTGGAGAACCAATATCCAGTTGTACCAACACAAGAGATGTGTTATCAACTTCAGTCCAAAATTCTGGTAATGCTTCTGAGAAAGTAAAATAATACCAGCAAGCCATAGAGAATGTAAAAAAAAAGGGCTCAAATTGACGGAGTAAAAATAGGCACAAAATGGTGAAAATATGAGATTTTTTGCATGCAACAAATCAACACAAGGAAAAGTCTGTCTGTCTGTCTAACCAATCAACCAACTAACTAAACAAACAAACAAACACACAAACAAACAAGATGCTCTGAAGGGTGGAGTCTACGGCCCCCCACTGAGGTCTGCCCTCTCCAGAATCCCCAAATCTCTAGGAGTTTCCCAAGCTGGATGTAGCAACTGTACCCTCCATCCTCTACTGGTGTTCATCTTGGTTGTCCTTCTTTGTATTTTTTCCAACACTGCAACATTATTTTTTGAGATACAGCAACCAGAAATTGGTTGAAGAAGCAGTGGAGAATCTGGACAGTGGACAATTGAATGAGGATGTTGTGTGAGACCTTTAAAAAAGAACGTATGGCAATGGGGGTGAGGGTAGAACGTGCAGCTAAATGCCCACGGGGAAGCCATCTTAATCTCAGTTCTAGTGATGACAAGGAGAATGCAGCCATTGACCTCAGCCATTGACCAGGAGTGCAGCCATTGGCCAGGAGTGCACCTGTCCTTTGGCAGAAGCCACAGTGGAAGAATGGGGGTCATTTGTGTAATAAGGAAGCCTGCCTTTGGTTAGCTCACTGTCCCGCCCAATGCAGATCTGAAAGGGTAGGTGTCTTGCATGTCATACCAGTAATTCATGAAGCCTTGCATTGATCACTTCGTTGAGGTTTTTCTTGTCTTCATGGTTGATGGCTTGTTTGTACTGCCACCGTTCCGGCACGAAGGGCCACTTCATCCCCTTTGCCTCTTCGATTAGGGTCTTCAGATCATCAGGGAGCAAAGCTGCAAAGGTCAAAGTGCAGATTAAGTGATTTGGTTGCTAAGGTTACTTGGTGGCACCCAATCTGCTCCCACCCACAAGCATGCTCTTCCCTGCCTGGCTTCTCAGTGGCTACAAGCTGTTGTTTCTCCCAAAGGTAGAGTAATAATGGCAGGCTGTCATCAGACAATCTCCTCTGCTTTGCCCTGCAGGTAAATTGGAGCTGTCTGCCATGAAAATAAGGGTTTTAGCAGGAAGGGGAGCACTGCAACTGTTTGTGAACAGAAAGAGACAGAAAAGAAAGGAAGAAATGCATTTCCTAGAAATTTGGCATCAGTGTGCATGCAAAAAATAACAATTTAATAGCTTGATTCTTCTTGGCACTAAATAAATGCTGAGAATTTTATTTCTTACATCTGTAACCTACCTTTTCTCGTAGAAACTGTTAGGTCGATTTTTGCATCACAATACCCTTGTGAAGTAGGTTAAGGCCAGAAGGAATAAATCTAAAAGCCATGGAGTCTAATTAGAACCTCCCAGTCCAGGGCCAGCATACCTCTGAATGACAGATGCTGGAGGAGGAGGAGGAGAAGAAAAAGAGTTGGTTCTTATATGCAAACAACAAGGAAGGGTTGCTGGGTTAGATCCAATCAACTTTTCCACTGGTGAAAAGCGGAGGAGGGGAGTTTCCTTTGACCATCAAAAATGTTATGCAGAGGGTTATGGGACCTGCATGGACAAGAGCCATGTGGGGCAGAGGGAAATTAAGCAGAAAAGGTGGCTGGATCCAACTGTTTGTCTTCTTGCCCTGTTTGTAAGTTGTCCAGAGGCATCTGGCTGTCTATTAGTGGGAACAGAGAACAAAACCAGATGGACCTCTGCTCTCCTTATGTTCTTACAGTGCTAGAACCAGAGGATAGATTCAATGAGTGTTGGTCTGAAGCAGCACAATAAAATAAGAGTCCAGTAGCACCCAGTGAACAAGAGGACCCAGGGAACTTAACATCTGAGCAATAAGTGGTAGTAGTCCATGTCACTTTAGTAGATATCAGTAATGCGTACTCCTGGCAGCAATGTGTACTCCTGACATAAACACATCCTGCAGAGAGGAAGTGTGCAGTCATTTATCAAAACAGGATGGTACGAATGATCTCGAGGTGCAGACATATCAGTGATGGACAAATATGAAATGACTTGGATATGCTTTTCAATATTTTTGTGAAGAAAAATACCTTATAATTTGATGAAGACAATATCTGGGAAACAAGAGAATCTTCCAGGCTTCAAGACCCAAAATGCCTTTGTTTTAAATGCCCCCTATAACAATTTCTGTACTTTTGGGACACTATCAAAATCATGTGTGGCTCTGGTGATTATGATAAGCTTTTTAAAGTGTACCTGCCTGGAAAAGAGCTTCTTAGTGCACTCTTGTAACCTTTTACAGAATGATAATAAGAGTGTGGGATTTCTCATGGATTGTGACGTTATTAATATTATGGCAGAGGGATTTTTCACTCCTGTGCTTTAGCTAGGGAAACCCTGAGCTGTTGATCCTTTACTTCCTGAAGCAGTTTACCTGAAGGGCCATGGCTAATCTAGTGATTATTAGGCCACTGATGCACCTTATCTGGAACTAAACTGATTATTTATCATTCTCCACAGCGTTTAATAGAAGAAACTGAAGCAGAAGAAAGGACTACCTGATTAGAAGCTCAATAGCCCATTCTGAAGAGTCATAATAAAGCTGAAAGGAATTTGTGACAAGGAAACAAAAGTGCCCTTTGTGGGGTGAAATGAAAGGACATCTAAAAAAGACACACACCCGCCTTCACATATAAACTATATTCACAAACGTCATCGTGCTGTAGACAGTGAAGGCGACAGCCAAAGAGAACGGGACATAAGCAGAACATATACCAAATGCAGATGATGTGAACAACTCAGATTTTATTAGGATTTGTGCACACATGAAAAAGGGAGATGCAATTTGAACCAGCAAGAGACATTATTAGATTTGCCTGATAGAAAAGAAATTCAGGTTTATCAGGTTGGTTTCCATCAATATAGAGAACAACAGTTAGATGTATTGGTTTCATATATAGTTCTTACTAGTCTAACCAGGAAGAAAGAAAAGAGTGGAGGGGGGAAAGGAGTGAAAGCATTGGCAACCTAATATGTTACAAATTCAAAATATTGGCAGCACAAGATTGTGGGGTGGATCCTATGAATCCCTTGCAGACACAAGAAGGGAAATGCTCCCATTTGTGGCTTGGGTCCTTGGGATCCAACCCACTGAACTCAAAGGCATCTTGCAGAAATAATGGAACCGTTGCCTGTTAACTATTATCATGTCATTTATTGTTCTTGATGATTAAATTCTAGGACTGCAGCCATGGCACTCCTCTTTTCAAGTCAACAGGCTTGGGGTCCTGTAAAGAGTAAGGCATTTTTTGTGTGATGACCTTTCACAGGCAAGCACCTATCTAATTAGATCAGGTATTAATATTTTTCCATTTTTTAATGGTGTCTTTTCCATAGCTTTTTTCTTCTGTTGCACCTCTGGCATTTACTTACCTTTGTTCAAAATATCAGACGCCAAAGGATGTTCCTTTAGCACATGCACTGCAACATTTTAGTTTCGAAAATGACATTCTGAAGGCTCTAAAAGATTGAAATACTCTGTCTCGTACACACACAACAAACATGTTTGGGAGAAGCTGTCAAAAACTTTAGTGATGGGGATGGACTTCAGCAAAAGGAAAACAAATAACAGACACTGTACAGAAGTTGCATTATTATTTTTATATAATTGAAATTTATGTGCATCGCCAAACTTTGGGAGCATTGTTTTTCTCAAACGAAAACCGCTCCGCACAGCCTCATGTTTACTGAAGCTTTAAATGAGAAGTGACAGCAATTCACTGGTACAAAGTAGGCTTCCTACCCTGCCTGCCTTCTAGCTCACATCCCATTCATGTCCTAGAAATCCAGTAATCTTTTGACATTTGTCTGCTAGGAGACAAAAACAAAATAGGGCATGGTGGGGAGGGCGGAAGCTCTGTGCAATCAGCTCTCTGGCACCTGGTACCCTTCACTGGGCCCTCACCTCCACTCAGCTGATGCCTGCTCGCAACTCCCTCGGATTGGTCCTCCATCTCCATCTCTGGGGAAAGCCGATCCAGCTCTTGCTTGCATTCCTGCAACAGGACAGCCACCATTTTTTGATTATTCATGTTGCTTGCTCCCTCTCTGCTGAGAATCAGGAAAGGGGGGTGGTCACCCCTGGCGTGCGGCAATCAATTACCTAGGAGAAGACACAGATTCAAAATGAAAAGGATCTTTTCCAGGCTGAGCTACCTGGAGAACAAAAGAAAGGGGGAAGATGATTAACGAAAGCATCATCCATTATCAGTGTGACTCAAGCAGGGAGGGATAATAGGGGAAGTACATGACAGTCTCCGAGGACTTTATTAGAGAAGGGTGTGAAATTACTCCAGGGTCCATGTGATGTGACAATCTGTGCAAGGCAAACATTTCTCCGAGAACAGCGCATGAAGAGAGAAAGGGGTTGCTTCTCAATACAGTTGTGAAGTCCCAAACCATGAAGTGGCCAACTGGAGAGTGCAAAAAAAAAAAAACAATCCTTTTCGCCCACCCGTGTGCACACACACACACACACACACACACACACACACACACACATGCGGAGAGCCAGAATTCTAATGGTGGGAAGACCTTTTAACCTCAAGCTGCAGCGAAGCACCATGATTTAAGGAACACTAGCTGTGTTACATCACATATTATTTCAGGAGATGGTTGGAAATATTTGGAGAACAAATGCTGTAATAATTTTACACACAACATGGAGATGGTACAAAGGGACTCCCTGGCCAACAAGCAGACTCAGCTCAGTTTCCCTACCATGTGATTGTGATCTGTATGAAGGTACCCCTGGCTCTGATGCAATAGGGCAGAATATGGTTGGAAAGGACAGCAGTGTACAGGCCCACCTGAGGCACCTCCCCTTCACACCCCCTCAAGGCCCATCATTGGCCATTTTGGGAGGGAGGGGGACAGTCGACTTGATAAAAAAAAATTAACTCCAATTTATTTGGTAAACCCTTCCAGGGTCGTCAAGAAACCTCAGAGTTTCATGAAACTCTGGTTAAGAAAGGCTTTTACTTTTCCAGTCAGATGTTAGCTATTCTGAACTAGATGAAGAATCAGCAAGAGTTAATTAGAAACCCCAATGAAGCTGAGTCAGGCTAAATCATCTTGTATGAGTATTTGAATCTGAGGAATTCATAATTCCAGTTTCTTTCTTTCTTTCTTTCTTTCTTTCTTTCTTTCTTTCTTTCTTTCTTTCTTTCTTTCTTTAAAAAGTAACAATGCATAATCAGAACAATGCTCATAATATAAAATTCTGAGCCACCAATTAAAACCGCTTAAGCGCTTTCCCTCAAAGAGAGAGAGAGAGAGAGAGAGAGAGAGAGAGAGAGAGAGAGAGAGAGAGAGAGAGAGAGAGAGAGAGAGAGAGAGAGGTATTATTCTAATTTTGATCTCAGGGCTATGCTAGAATTCCAGGGAGACCAATGAAGGGGAAGCAAAGACCGGATGAGTTCCACGTGGAAGTGCCATTTATGGATTAATCCCAACAGGGAACAAATAAAGCTCATCCCTGAAGTGTTCCATAGAGATTGAGCACAGTCAATTGAAAGGAAAATCATTATTTATGGCCAGAGCTGTTTTGACTTTCAAAAATGCATTTTAATTATCTTAAGTCCTATGTTGCAAGTTCTTCCTTCTCCGGGTAGAAATTCATGGTACCCCTTGAATGGATGCAGTTGTCATACAAATCTTTTCTTTTTCATGTTAGGAACCATTTGGAAATTTGAATGGGGAATAAGGGAGGCTTGAATTACCTTAAGGGCTGGCGGGAATCTTGAACCTCATTAAGAATTCTCCCTATTTCCCATTGGATCTCCTCATAACACCCGTAAAAAAAAATGGCTGTAAAAAGTCCTCCATCATAAGCACCAAGAAAACAAATAATTCAAACACTGCAGCTTTACCACAGTTAATTGTTTCAGGATCCACCAGTTTTTTTGGCCTGGTTTCTGGTAATGATACAGAATCTAGAGTCCTGCATTATACATACAGACCTGCAATCAATCAACCGATGTAAATTCATAAAATATCTTCTCAAAGTTCTGTTATTTCACATTTCACAAGTACTATATATATAAACATATATTTTATATCCTATGCCATATTAAGATTAAGAAATAACAAGGACACATTTGAACAGTAATTCCAAGAAGAAATTATAGCTATTATTTGTAAGAATATCATTCAGTCCTAGGGGTTGTGTTCCACTGGACTCGGTGAAATTCAGTTCCTACGAAGATCCTGAGGAAGATGGATCATGAAGTACAAGCATTACAACACAGGGATGATACTCTGTGAAGGCCTGGTAGATATGAGGGACATCAGGATGGTCACTCTCTGTCAGCCAAATTTCCTACACAGAGTTGTTGCATAGGGTTAACAACCAAATTGGGAAATATCTAGAGACTTGGGGATGGAGCCTAGGGAGGATGAGATCTGAGGAGGGGAAGAACTTCAGTGGGGGTAGAAGTAGAATGTTCAAACCCAAAGGAGCCATTCGCCCCCCTCCCCCCCAAGGGATTATTTTTGTAGTTTGGAGATCAGCTGTAATTCCAGGAGATCTCCAGGTCCTATATTAGCATCCCAACAGCCCTACAGAACATGCATTGGTATCTGAACATGTGGTCTTCATATGGCCATATCAGCACATATGCACTGTCTACAGTGCCTACCCACCCAGGGAATCCATGCCAAGTCCTGGTAAACAGCTGCTAGCTTTTCTTTTTACTTGTCTCTCATCCAACACTTTTATCATGTTCCAGAATACCGGACACACTATGAGGGTAGTGATTCCAAAACAGTGGCCTCACATTGGAATCCCCTCACTGCCAGACTGCCAGACTGGTGGAATTCTTGTCCAAAGGAGATCAGAGCTCTGTGGGACGCTGGATGGTTCTGTAGGGCTTGTACAATGGAGCTGTTCCAGCAGGCTATGGCTGAGGCCTATAACATCCCTGGCCTCCCTGTCAAAGCCCCAATTGCACATCATCTATCTGGGGCTGGTAAGACTCCTCTGTTCCCTCTCTCCTTCCCACCCACTGAAATCCAGAATAGGCAACTGTGGATGAAATCGTTTTAAATGGTTTAGACTTTTGTTTATTGTAAACATTTATATATATTGTTATTTTTTAAATGTTTTTAGTATGATGTAACCTGCCCTGAGTTTGGAGAGAAAGGCCAGGTAACAAATACAATAATTAACAAACGGACAGACTAATTAACCTGACTGGATAGCCCAGGCTAGCCCAATCTTTTTGGATCTGGGAAGCTAAACAGGGTCAGCCTTGACTGGTATTTGGATGAGACCTTTTAGGAATACCAGGGTTGCGATGTAGAGGCAGGCAGTGGTAAATTACCTCTTGCCGGGCCTATGACTGAGGCCTACAGAATACCATCAACAGCTGGCCTCCCAATGCAAACACAAACACAAGTAATAAACCTCTGCATATCCACTGAGTTTGGTGTCAGGAGCTGATCTTTCTATCTGTCGCCTCCACCCCAGTGGTGTGGTCAGCATCTTTTGGTGGATGTTCGTTTGGGCCCTGACCATAAGTCTGATGTAATAGTATTGTCTTGCAAACCCTGTGGAACTGATTAAGGTCCAACAGGGCTTTGAGCTCCATCAGGCTGGAGCCAGGGCCGAAAAGGCCTGGGTTGAGACCAATTTCACCTTTTTTTGGGCCAGGGATCCTGAGCAGATGTTGCTCCAAAGATCTATCCCCAACCCCCGGTCCGGGTCTGGTACTGGTCAGTGGATCAGTTGGTACCGGGCCGTGGATCCTCCTCAGCCTCCTCCCCGGCTGCTGCCTCGGGGGCTCCCCTGCCACTCTGCTGCTGGCTCACCTTTGGTGCTCTCCGGTGGCCACCATGGATGGGGCTCCCCCTCAGCATGGCACTGCGCAGCTGCTGCTGGCAGCGCCCCCCAGTGGGCGGCAGGAAATGAGGGGCGCCAGCGGGAAAGCAAGCAGAGCAGGGGCTCAGGTGACCGCAGCATCTCTTGGCAAAAGACTACCCATCACCTGGGCCTCAGTAAAATTGTCAAGCTGGAAAAACATCTTTACTGGAAAATGTATAATAAAATACTTAATTTCAGCCTACACAAAAGTGTTCAGTGAGATGTGCCACTGAATCAGTCCTCAGAATAGCAGCCTTAGAAAAGGATTTTAAGACCATCTACTGAATTTACAGGGAAATGCAAAACACTTTTTCTCTATAACACTTTGAAGCATGTGCTTGTGAACATGGGTTTAGAGCCATATCATTCGGCAACATGGCATTTATAATGTACAGATTCTGTAAGTGCAGAGAGCAGCAAGGCTTTTTAAAGGTCAGATTAGAGCCAAGATAATGGCGACGTTCTTTCCCATCTCAAAATTTATATATTTCTAATTTATTGGGGAAAATTATTATAAAATAGTTTCCAGTATATAAAATAAGTTACTGTTTAAAAAAAATGTGATGTGTGCGAGAGGCATGAATTAGGTCTTACTACTTTTGATAAGTTATGGCTGCCAAGTGCTTGGGGAGAGAAAAAACAGCCTGTCCTTTTAATAGAGGCTTTAAGGGAAGTTATTTACCAGGTGATGTTATTTACATCTGTGCCATGATAATCTCGACATATTAAGCTTCTTTTAAAGGGACAGGGCATTTCCCCCCTTTCCAGCCCTGTTGACAGCCCCAACTATCTGAACTCTGTCCTTCATAGGTGCTGAGCACTTGGGGTTGTGCGGGGAGAACTGTCTAGTACAAATCACTGAAATAATTTACTGGTATTAATGCTATCCCAAGTTAAAGCCAAAATATTCTATCAATGTTAATACGTGTATTTGTGTGGGAAAGATTTTATTGGCTCAAAACAATGAGAGAACAGAGGGAGCCATTTAAAAGAGGCTCAGTTTCCACCTTACTTTTCTGGTTTAAAGATTAATCTCTCTCTCTCTCCCTCTTTGTAAAGCTCAGTATACCAAATGGCAGAGGGCTGTATTAAAATCAGGAAAGCCCGTACTCAAGGCGCGCCTCTCCTAAGGCAAGCTCTCTTGTTAATATGCACCCACACATGAAAGGGGCTCTTTTCTCCTATACAACTACAGTGTGTGTGTGTGTAAATTGCAGGGGGCTCATTGGCATAAATCTCGGCTGCGACCTCTGAGGTAAACAGGATTTACATTACTTTCTGACAAGAATTAAATGAAGGCCTTGTGGATATATGAACAGCCTTCTAGACTGCAACAGATGGGCATGAATGTGCTCCCTAGGCAAACTACCAATGACATCTGCTTCCTCCAAATTCTGGTGGTCTCAGCCAATTAACAGGCAAAATGGGAAAAGGGGTGAGGGGGTGAGGAGGGCCTGTCCCTGCACAGCTCCCCCCGCCCGGGCAAAAGCTGAAGCAGAAGTGCTTGTGTTTAGAAATGAGATCAAGAATAGCCTGGAGCAGCGAGGAGATTGTTTTTAGAAACTATAGAGATAAGCTTTACGAAGGGACTTGGGTTATATTAGATATTGGTAAAGCGCCATACACATGGTAAACAACATATCCTTTAGAAAGCAGATACTTTCCCTTTCACTGCCCATTGTATGGGAGAAAATAATCTCAGCATATTGGCAGTTTTATTTTGGATTTATAGAAAAGTGATGAGGAATGGAATTTGTCTTGCCTTGTAGGATTGTGGGGACACACAAAGCAAACTCCCCTAGATTGGTAAATGTTGGGGCAATGCTTTATATTCTTGCAATTGTTTTTGTAGGTTCATCATGTACATTTCCCTAGCAGGAATCTACACTGTTGTTTAAGGACGTACTGCAGAACAGTAAGGCGAGCAATCCATTCTAGCATAGCTTTCCAAAGAGCCTTGGTGAGACAAAGTTTAGACTGTCAGACTCAGGTTGGAAAAATAATATCCCTCTAATGGGGGCTTAATGTGTGAAAATGGGCAGCTAAAAGCTTTTTCATGGCAGGAGGTACATAGACATTGCCTGGTAAATAGCATTGCATGAAGCCTCTCATAAAGGGACAAGCATCCTTTTGGGGACTAAGTATGGGGTGATGTGGAACCAAACCCTCATCCAGTCATGAAGCTCACAGGGTGGCTTTTGACTAGTTAACTCTTGTTTTTCAGTTTAACCTTCCCTAAGAGGGTTGTTGTGAGAGTAAAATGCAGAAGAACTATGGGCATGTCCTTGATCTTTGCAAGATAATGAGACAGGCTAACGGACAAGATGGTGTTTTAGGCTGAACTCTTGGGCTTCGATGTCATTGATGTATATGGGGCTCATATAGGGGTAACTATGCACATGATTACAGAGTTAATTTTGAAGGAATATAAAGTACACTTGAATTACATTTTACTTACAAATGCTACCTGGAAGGTCATTTCCATTCTTAAATATACACTGAAGAGCCGAAGGGATTTCAATACAATTATAGATTTTCAATTAATCACTATCGTTACTTTGCATTTGTTTTTTTTTTAAGAACTCCTGGTTTCTCTTCTATAGCCCTGGGTTTAAGTTAAATACCAGGGTTTTAATGGGGAAGTCTTCCCTTAAATAAACTTATTGAGCTGGAGCTGTATTCTCTATATTTTACACAGTTCACCAGGCATATCACCTACATGTTGTTGTTGTTGTTGTTGTTAGGTGCGAAGTCATGTCCGACCCATTGCGACCCCATGGACAATGATCCTCCAGGCCTTCCTGTCTTCTACCATTCCCCAGAGTCCATTTAAGTTTGCACCTAATGCTTTCCTACATATTTCCCATCAAAAAGAATGGATGAACCCAAAAGATTTTACACATGCTCCATGACAAACAAGCAAACGGGTGCAGAAGGAACCTGGGGGATTTTGTCCTGTAAAGCTGCAGGATATAGAAAGGGATAAAAGGCTACCCTCTCATCAAGAAACACAATGATTTTGCAGAAATCTTATTGACCAAGAAAGGAAACTGCATGCTTTAATTTTAATGAAGAAAGCATAGAATTGAATAAAACATAATAGAACAGAGGAAGCCAGTTCTCAAATAAGAATTGGGAGTAATGATTGCCCAGCCTCACTGCTGGGTAGATACCAAACTAAAGAATTGTGAACTTCTGTTTGCCTAAGCCAGGAAAATATAATGTAGTCTTATGGTTCCTGTTAGTACTGATAAGCAGGGATGGGCACAAACCAGGAGAATGCAATTTAGTTTGTGATTCATTACATGCTCCATTCACAAATCATGGCTGACCCAGGTTTTTTTTAGTTGACTTACAAACAGGTTCAGTTCTTAAGGTTCTTGAGGTGATAGAATGGCTCCTGGCATGCTAGAGTCATTAAACTTGCAGGGTATCGCTGTCTGACCAGCTCTACCAGCAATCCTGGTTTGGTGAGTACTGAATTTATAGGGTCTGAGTTGTTGTTATGTTGTTAGGTCCGAAGTTGTATCCGACCCATCGCGACCCTGTGGACAATGATCCTCCAGGCCTTCTGAGTTATGGCCCCCCCAAAGAAGGTGCCCCAGGAAAGTGCCTTCTAGGAAAATGACTACATTTTCCCAGAAAACACTTTCCAGGTGACACATTGGGGAACCATAACTGAGCCTTCGGGGAGGGCGGTATATAAATATAAAAATAAATAAAATAAACGTGAACCTCATAAATTGAATATTTACCAAACTTGGAGGGCATGAAGAGGAGCATATGGGAGAGGTCTCCTGAAAGTTTGGTATCTCTAGCTTACAAGGGATCTATTCTATACATGCCTGCACCTGCACCCGCACCTGTCAAAATGACTGAGGTTCAGGTGTGTATAGAATGAATCATGTACAAGCTATTAATTAATTAATTAATTAATTAATTAATTAATTAATTAATATCCCACCCTTCACACTGTCTTGGGGCAGCTAACAAGAATAGGATTTATAGTAAAACCTATCAATTAAAGAATAAAAATACTAATTAAAATACCATATCAACATCAGAGCTCCTCTAGAGCAACATTGCAAGGTACCTCCCCTGGATGCTCCTCTATGCATCCTCCAAGTTTTTTGTTTGAATTTTTGTAATCATTTTCATTGAGAAGAATCAGTCTGTATGGAAATATCTCCACTCACAAACAGGCTTTTAAGTTCATGGAAAGTTTGTGCCAGGTGATCTGCCATGAACTTGACTATGCAAAGCCTGAGCCTTCCAAAATTCGTCACAAACTTTAGTTTGCGAGCCATTTTCTACCCATGCCTACTGACAAGCTCCCTCGCTCTATTTCATCCAAACAACATAAAGTACACTTTCAGTACTTAAAGGAAATCAGTATCCAACCAAAACTAGCAGTGGTATGCCAGCTGCTGGGCAGAACTACCAATTACCCAGGCAATGCTAGATGCAGCATTTGGAAGGGAAACCTGGCAGATGGGGAAGAGTGTATCACTCATCCAGAACCCACTGATTCTCCCCTTCAAGTATTTACTTCTAGGCAGCTGGCAGCTTCTGTTCCTCAAGCTCAACCAGAAAAAATGGGTTAAAAGTGGTTATGAGGGCCATTACTAACCACCCACTGACTGTCTCCTTCAATTTCCATCCTCACATGAGTAATAAGAAGCAAAGCTAGTGTTTGGCTTAGAAACTGAATCTCCACTTTCAGTTTGAGAATGGTGTTTTCATATAGAGGAGTCGGCAAGTTATCTATTTGGCTATGGCAAGCAGAGTCTGGTATCCAGCTGCACAGTACTAAAGATGTATATCCACTTAAGTGTTTTTAAGATTGCCCAGTCCCAGTGCAAACCTCCATGACCCTTATGTTGTACCTGAGGTTATGCTGACCCCCTCCCCCAGCATACAATTTCAGGGTGGGGCTCAGTAGACTGTAGCAGGAGGGGGCAATTTTTTGGGAAAAATTTATGTACGCAACTAAAAACCCTACTTGTCCTACGATGTCAGTATTGATGAATTCTTCTATTCATTCTCTTAACTCTGCTGCAAGCTCCACATTTTCACCACCCCTCAGGATGCAGTTCTATGAGAAAAGGATAGTTTTACTAAGTAAGAAATATGTGGCCAAAGGCAGGATCTGGAGCGAGAGTCACAATTTAGGGAACAAAAGCACCTGTTGTCTTCCTCTAATAATGACCTTAAAAGGACAAGTTTGGGACTCTTTTAAAATATGACCCAACTCACAAGCTATGTCTTAATAAAAAGGGAATATAGTTGACATAAAGAGCAATAAATTTTAGAAAGCTCGTTAAAAAGACATAATGAATTTGGTACACCACATATTTCTAGATCAAAGATACCTTTGAAGTGACCAAATTCTAATTCATGAAGAAGTGGAAACTACTTCCTTCTGTTCTGATCCTACTTGGTGGCGTTCAATAAAACACAAGTTAAGGAAATTGTTGTTATCTGGATATGGTCCGAAGAAGCCATTTCTGAATGACAGTCTTGTAACAAAACAACAATTGGGGGGAATCATTAGGAAGGCAATGCCACGTGACACAAGGAATAAGATTGTTGTTTGTGCTAATCTGGTACTGCAGCCGTCCTCACCCACAAGTCCCTTCCACTTGCTGTGTGAAACAGCTTAGTCTTTGTCAATGTTAACAGGGTCTGGGAAGACTTGTCTTTCATGAATATGTATCATCAGCCCTCCATGTCTACAGAGACAAACCCTTCAATGCTGCAATAACCCCCCCCCCCTTCACCAACCAACCAGCCACCAAAATCCTCACCTATTGGGCTGAGAGAGATGAAATGCTGGTAAGTAATGTGAGCTCACGCTTTCAAAATGAAACGGAGGAACCCTCTGTTCTGAACCGTTCTTAGGATTCGATGAAGCCTATAGAACACTTTAATTCTTCATGTGCAAATGTCTAAAACCTGCAATGACCTCTCGGGGGAAAAGAAATTATTATGCATTCTATTGTGCTAGCATCATGCATGTGTACCAGACGTCTTTCCAAACTCAGTGCACATGCAGCCTGTACTGAGTTGCACTTATGAAGGTGAACAGGGGATTAATTTCCAAGCTGTAAGTTACAGAAACCAATTTTTTTCCTGCCTAAACATCAGATCTCATCTGAATAGGGCCACTCCTGCGGCTAAAGTCTATTGGCACATCAAAAAAAAAAAAAAGGCCTCATAAAAAGAGGCATGAGCAGTGCAATAGGTGGTG
The DNA here is from genome assembly GCF_049243985.1 of Paroedura picta. Lineage (NCBI taxonomy): Eukaryota > Metazoa > Chordata > Lepidosauria > Squamata > Gekkonidae > Paroedura > Paroedura picta. The sequence goes on from NC_135378.1 coordinate 65,973,931, forward strand.
TTTAATATATATTATATTATATTATATTATATTATATTATATTATATTATATTATATTATATTATATTATATTATATTATATTATATTATATTATATTATATTATATTATTATTCAATTTATTGCCTGCCACTCCCCAAAGGCTCATGGTGGGTCTCAATTGTCTGAATAAACCCCAATAAAAATCCCCTTAAAACAGACATAAAAACAAGTTACATATATAAAAACCCTTGAGATACGGCAGCAAACTCGCCCCAGCTCTAACATAACCCCAACATCTGGAGGGGGGAAGGAAGAGGGCACAGATGGAATTTGCCACTGCCGCTTCTATGGGCGGGGGCATGATCTACCTGGCCGCCCAGCCTCAATCAAACATATTATATGGCTGCACGATGACTAAGAGTTATCAGAGCTATTTTGGGATTATTTATTTATTTTTTAGATTTTATAGCATTTATATCTTGCCTTTTTGCCCTTACGAAAAGCCACCAAACAGTCAATTAATAACCTGGTTCCATCTTGAAACACTCTAAGATCTAATTTGTACTTAATGTTTTCCCATCTTCACAACTTTTTGCCATAGAACGCTTTCATGATCTGCTAGTCCCCATACCAATCACTCCTCTGCAAGAAGGGCTAGTTGCATCTCAGAAGATTTTCACATTACTGTTCTAAACTGGATATTATTTGTTGTTGGACTGATTTTTAGTAAAGTGACATAGGGACGAGGGTTTCATAGAGTGAATTCCCTTCCATTAATGAGCTGTCTCTGAACTGCTATGGTTATTTCAAACAGTGCCATTCCCCAACTCTGCTTTCTTCCCCACTGGGTGACCTTCCTTGGCATTTTTTTTAAGTTCTCAGTGCTATAGTACTAAAGCAATATAGCACCATTGAGATGCCTTGACTCCTTTGATATTTTTTCACTAGCAGTCGGCTACTAAAAGGGATCTGTTTAAAATGGTAGGGCAAAAAAAAAAAGCAACCAGTTATTAAAAAGAAATCAAACACAGTTTGAAAATGGCAGCCATGGTATTCTTCCTCCACTTCTTCATGGGCACTTCCTGTACTGCCTCGGAGCGTCCTACCTGTTCTTCCTCAACCTGGCTTCCTTCGACCCTTTTATTCAACCAGTTGGTTGCCTGTGAGTAGCCCTAACCTCTCGTGAAGACATGAGGGTACCAGTCCTTATGGAAGTCTGGAGCTGGGTCTGGTTGCCTCAGGGGACTGGCCAGGCCTCACCCATGTCTCCACCCCCACCCCACTGCCAAAAGACCAATGTTCTGCTACATTTTTGACTTTAAAAGGTCTCCCTATTCTGTGCCCACCCAAGTGATTGACAGGACTGAAGGGGGTCCTTCCCCTCCACTGCCCAGATATAGCTGATCAATGCAATCATTCCCTGTGAAGTGTTAATGAAATATGCTGTCAAATTGTCACATGTGCATGCAATGCAAAACACACATTTCTAGTTCTGAATACTATAAAGCAGGGGTAGTCAAACTGCGGCCCTCCAGATGTCCATGGACTACAATGCTGGGAATTGTAGTCCATGGACATCTGAAGAAGAAGAAGAAGAAGAGTTGGTTCTTATATGCCGCTTTTCCCTACCCGAAGGAGGCTCAAAGCGGCTTACAGTCACCTTCCCTTTCCTCTCCCCACAACAGACACCCTGTGGGGTGGGTGAGGCTGAGAGAGCCCTGATATCACTGCTCGGTCAGAACAATTTTATCAGTGCCGTGGCGAGCCCAAGGTCACCCAGCTGGATGCATGTGGGGGAGTGCAGAATCAAACCCGGCTCGCCAGATTAGAAGTCCGCACTCCTAACCACTACACCAAACTGGCTCTCCCTCTCTGGAGGGCCGCAGTTTGACTACCCCTGCTATAAAGCAACCTTTCTCAACCTTTTTACCTTTGAGAAACCTCTGAAACATTCTTCAGCCTTCGAGAAACCCTAGAAGTGGTACGATCATGCAGAATATGGTTGGGAAGCATAGCTGTGTAGATGCCTACCCAGGGCTCCTCTCCTTCTCACAGCAAAAATGTTAAAAATTAATTAATTCCCTCACATTCAGGAAATCCTTCTAGGACCATCAAGAAACCTCAGGGTTTCATGGAACCCTGGTTGAGTATAGTAGTAAGCCCCTTTGAGCCTCCTTCGGGTAGAGAAAAGCGGCATATAAGAACCAACTCTTCTTCTTCTTCTTCTTCTTCTTCTTCTTCTTCTTCTTCTTCTTCTTCTTCTTCTTCTTCTTCTTCTTCTTCTTCTTCTTCTTCTTCTTCTTCTTCTTCTTCTTCTTCTTCTTCTTCTTCTCTGTAACCTGCCTCCCCCTTGAACCTTCACAGAACCAGATGGCTATCCAGCCTCTGTTTAAAAATCTCCAAAGATGGAGAACCCACCACCTCTTGAGGAAGCCTGTTCCACTGAAAAACTGCTCTGTCAGGAACTTCTTCCGGATGTTTAGATGGAATTTCTTTTAAATTAATTTCATGCCATTGGTTTTGGTCTGTCCCTCTGGGGCCAAAGAGATCAACTCTGCTCCATCCTCTATATGGCAGCTTTTAAAATACTTTAAGATGGTTATCAGATCCCCTCTCTGTCATCTCCTCTCCAGGCTAAACAGACCAAGCTCTCGTTTAATCCCTGATATTGCCAGTTAAGGCATCTCAGGTGACATGTAAGACCTTCATCTGCCTGAGAGCCACTGGCAAGTAGCCGATATTGATCCTGATAGCCTAATGGTCAGTTCTGTATCTGACTTTGTAGATGTCCCCCTCTGTGTGGGATCATTTCAATTTCAGTTTGGTTGAAAACTGACTGCACAATTGGAAGTAACAATATAGCACTATAGAGTCATCTAAACCAGGGGTAGTCAACCTGTGGTCCTCCAGATGTCCACGGATGACAATTCCCATGAGCCCCTGCCAGCATTTGCTGGCAGGGGCTCATGGGAATTGTCGTCCGTGGACATCTGGAGGACCACAGGTTGACTACTCCTGATCTAAACCCTTTACAAATCCTCACAAAATCCTCACGGCAGTACCTGAACATTGATTTGAAGTGGTAGCATGCACTGCAGTCCTAAAAAAGGGTTACACTCCTTTAAACCTATTGACTTCAGTGGATTCCGTCAAACGTAACAGTGTTCAGGCCTATACTCTAATCATGGCTGAGATACAGTTCAAATCAGGGCTTTCCCAAACTGTTTACATTGTGGCATGCTGTTTGTTTCTCAGGGGACTTCCAAAAACAACGCTATTCTTAGACAGGAATAGCTTGCTGGCATTACATTGACAACAAGGTAAAATGAAGCAAAAATTCAATTTAAGTTATTTTTCTTAATGGGGGGGGGGGGCAACTGTAATTTATCTCTAAAGAAGTATTACTGTAAAAAAACAACCCCCAAGCCCTGCATTTCCCCTCTCCTGTCTGATTAACATTAAGAGAAAGAAATTTGTCTCTAAGAGTGGGCTATCAAGACACTAAGCTCAGTTTCAAGGGTTTATGTTATCATGCAATGTTTGCTGTAGACATTTCCATTTCATTAGCATATTCTGCTTTACATGAAACTCAGCGATGAATACTCCCCCTGATCTGAAGCTAATCCTCTTTAAAGAGCTACAGGCTATGTCGCATGTGGCCACTGCCGCAGTTATGCCACAGCTGAATCACTTTGAAGCCTATTGAGCCCTGTTCTCTTGTGAGACCACGCACAGGCCTATCAACCAATGCTCATTGTGTCTTGTGAAAGCCCACTGTTATCATGAGGAAGAATTTTTATAAGCAGGCAGAAACTATCCTCACCCCCTGCCAACAAGGTCACCCTGCTCCTGAGAGAAAGAAGCAGTTACACCAGGTTCACGTCTGCTAAGTACCAATTCATAAGTTGTACCATGCAAAATTTAAATATATTTTATATATTTCGACATCAGTTATGCATAGGGGAGCAACAGGTAAGTGTGAATTGATCATTTCACAACATACTCTTCTTGGACAATTTGTTAATTTCTAGAAAGACTAACCTTCTGGGGAGAAGAGGGATTTATAGCCATTTTAGTAAGTAAATGTGTTGGATAGTACAGAGGGCAAAATATAATATTTTGTCAAGTTCTTTTCGACTAAGTCAAGGCTCCATTCAGGCAAAAATATGCTATTTTTATCTGCTGACAACTCATTTTAACAAAATCTTCAAGAAGGCAAACTACTTTTATGAGTATACTTTCCAAAGATGTCTAAGAAATTGTTGGGTCACCATGTGGAAACATCTGCAAAACCTCTATGGTTGTCTGCTTCCAGGTTGGGAAACTCCCAAGGCCAGTAAGGTTTGGGGAGGGGAAAGAGCTCAGTGGGGTAAAATGCCTATGCATAGAGCCTACTGTCCAAAGCAGCCATTTCCACCAGGGAAACTGATTTATGGACATCATTCTCCATTCTGGGAGAATTCCAGGCCCAACCTGGAACACATCCAGGCCCTAAGAAACACATCCGTACATACAGATAGTCTGAGAAAGACCAGACCCCTCCCTGCCCGGCAGACACATGACAAAGTTGTAGCTGTGTCCTCGCATAAAAGAATCAGAATTCAGGACACTGATTTCTTGTTGTGGGTGTCAGAACCAGTTGTTGTCTGTTCAGAAGCGTCTTCCTTTCCTGGAACTGGATTGTGCAGGAGAAATAGGCAGCTCTCTCCAAGACAAATCCTAGATTTGCTGCTTCCAGGATTTTATTTATTTTACTATGTGTATACCTCATCTCTTTCACGTTATCCTCCCAGCCACCCCCCTGTGAGGTAAGTCAGGCTGAGAATGTGTGACTGGCCAGTCTCCATGGCAGAGGAGGGATTCAAATGTGGATCTCTCAGATTCTCCCAAATTCTAATGAGATACTTAACTACAGCCTCACATTGACATGTCAATTGGTTTCATCATGTAAAGACAGTTGTGTGTTGGCCTGTAATCCAGAATTTGACAGGGCTCTTCAGCAACAGAAGAAGTGAATTACACATTTTCAGGGCCCTTTTCCACTGCTTAATGTTCCTTATCATTCGCTGTCTAAGTACTCCTTTTCCTTCTTTAAATTAGTTGCCAGTGAAGTTCCTCTCTATTTAAAAGCCCTGACTTCATTTATGCAGGGATAATCTATGTTTGCTCTAAACAGACACTGAACAAGCTATCCAACAACAACCAAATTCGCATCTCCTCGTTTTTTGCTGGGGGAGCAGCTTGATTAGATGGTTACCAACAGACACTTATTATTGTTCCTTTTTTCCTCTCTAGCTCTATCCACACTATCTGAGACTTTAACACAAAATGCATCACCAACAGCAGCTCAGAATTCTTTGTCTTCTCTGTAAATATTTTAATGCTAGCCTCTTGGTTTTCACTGGCCTATCTATATTCTTTTTAATACTCAGCACTCTGACTCATGGTGACTTTTAAGCTTTTAGCATTTCATATAAGCACATTTTTATGAATCGGAGGATATCACACCTTTTATTCACTCTCCTGTTATTATGCAACTTGGACTATTTTGATACCCACTTGTTTAATGTAATGAGTTGCTGGAGCGTAACTCTGATCTACAGAAGTGTCCTTACTGTCCCTGGTGAGAAAAGCAGAGATGTGAGAAACAATTTTTGGAAACAATATGATTTATCTATTTTTCAGATATTTATGCTGCCCTTCTTCGAGGGTTCAAGGGTGGCTTACATGTTAAAACCATAAGACAAAATTAAGACCTTCACATTAAAATGCAATATAAACTTAAGAGTCAAAAAGCTCTCTCAGGGGAGGGGGGGTTGGGGGTGGAGTAAAGTGCTGTGTGTACCAATGTTATTGCCTGTATACAGAGGCCAGATCGCTGATGGTATTATGTAGGCCTCAACCATAGGCCTGGTGGAACAGCTCTGCCTTACAGGCCCTGTGGAACTGTTTAAGGCAGGGGTAGTCAAACTGCGACCCTCCAGATGTCCATGGACCACAATTCCCAGAAGCCCCTGCCAGCGAATGCTGGCAGGGGCTTCTGGGAATTGTAGTCCATGGACATCTGGAGGGCCGCAGTTTGACTACCCATGGTTTAAGGTCCTGAAGTCCCTGATCTCATTTGGAAGAACATTTCACCAGGTGGAGGCCAATTTGACTTCTCTGGGGTTCTTGAGCAGATTTTGTAGGCATGATCTCAGATTTCTCTGGGGGGCATTAAGGAGAAGGCAGTCCTGCAGGTATGAACGTCCCAGACCATTTAGGGCCTTAAAGTTAAGTACCAGCGCCTGGAACCTTATTTGGTCCTCAATCCGGAGCCAGTGCAGCTGGGAGAGCATTGGTCGTGAATGTGCTTTCTCAACCTAGTTCTTGTAAGGACCTAGGTAGCTGCATTCTGAATCAGTTGAAGTTTCCAGATCAGATACAAGTGTAACCCTGCATAGAGTGAGTTGCAGTAGTCTAATTTGGAGCTGACTGTTGTATGGATCATGGGTGCCAACAGGTAGGGCATTAGCTGCCACACCTGGCAAAGGTGGTAGAAAGCCTGGCAGGCAGCATTTGTGACTTGGGCGTCCACTGATAACGAGGAGTCCAAGATCACTCCCAAGTTCCTGACAGTGGTTCAAGTTGCTAGCTGGACCCCATCAAGAGCAGGGAGTTATAGCATTTCACCAGGGATCTGCAGACCCAACCAGAGGACCTCTGTCTTAGCTGGTTTCAACTTCAGTTGACTCTGTTTGAGCTAATCCATCACTGCTTCCAGGCAGCTGGTTACATTTGGGGATGGGGAGAAGTAGATGAATGGCCATACATTAACAGATGCAACTGGGTGTCATAAGAAGAGCTGGTTCTTATATGCTGCTTTTCTCTACCCAAATGAGTCTCATAGTGGCTTCCCTTTCCTCTCCCCACAACAGACACTCTGTGAGGTAGGTGAGGTTAAGAGAGCCCTGATATTACTGTTTGGTCAGAACAGCTTTATCAGTTCTGGTTGCATGTAGGGGAGCATGGATTAAACCCGGCTCGCCAGATTAGAAGTCCACACTCCTAACCACTACACCAAGCAGGCATATTGATGACACCCTAGCCCAAAACTCCAGACTAGCTGGATGAGAGGGAACATCTAGATGTTGAATTGCTCCCTGTAGGACCCCATAGGTCAGGGCATACTGCTGGGAGGTAGTCTCCCCTACTGCTGTCCTCTGGCCCCAGCCTTGGAGAAAGGACCGCAGCTACTTCAAATCCCTGTCCAATACCATCATGACAGCTAGGAGCTGGGTGAGAAGCCTGTGATCTACATTGCAGAACACTGCTGTGAAATGAGCAATAGGTCTTTATCGGTGTACTGAGGACCAAAACCAGTAGAGCAACATGAAATAAATTCATCTGCTTCTCTCCTCTGGTACAACACATGAGTTGTGTCCCACATCCTGGGCTACACTGCCATTATTTCAGCCTGGGATTAGATCTGATTGCTGGCACAGGAGCACTAGTCCCTATGTTTTGCAAATCATGAAATGCCAAAGTTGAATCAGGTCTTAAAACACCCACAAAATGCCATATACAAATGACACATTGATCAGAAGCACAAATATATGGGAAGGTTGTTTCCCACTGACATATGGATTGGCATCCTTCATTTTCTCCTTTCCCCTAATTGGTTGGAATTAAGGAGTGTGAAAGAAAAGGCTGAAGGATTGAGGGGAGGGCACAGTGGCTTAGATCTCTTCCTGCCAAACATTCCCAGTGACAGAAGGATTTCCACCAGTGGAACAAAAGTTCTCTGCTTTCCCTTCCTATTGCAGTTCCAAATGCTGCTCATGGGTGACAGGGACAAAAAAAAAAAAAAAAAAACAGGAATAGGCTACCATAGGAGGGAGGGACTGGCAAAAATTGCTCTCCTTCTATTAGTTCTGTTGGAGGAAATGATCAGTGGGACCTAACCCAGTGACTGCAAACAGCTTAAAAAAAATATTCGGGAGGAGGTACTGGAGGAAGAGTATTTCCTAGATGTCCAAATTTTATCCTGAAAATGTTTCAAGCAAAGCTTTAATGACAACTGTAATCCAAAAAGCTTTCAACGAACCATCCACAAAGAAAGCCACAACTCCAGAGGCATTTAGCCAGAATCCATGGGAGTAGTAACTATAAGAAACAGAGTGGGAGCCAGAGTCAACTGGAAGTACAGAAGGAAATCAAGAAGACTCTTGATCTAACATCCTGGGTCCAGCAAAAAGTATAATCAAGAATATAAAAGCTAATAGCTGCAGTCTTTCTTATGATGATTATCAGTCGTCAGTGTTGCATCTCATCTGGAGACAGCTAATTCTTTTTATATGCAAGCACATGGGGTCAGCATGCGCCTATGAATTAATTGCCTTGCACCACTGGCAACTGAAGCTGGCAATTTCATGTCGGCTGCGTGTTATCTTCAAGGCTTGTGACGGCAACCAGACATGCAGCGCAGTTAATATAAAGGCTTGGCCTGACTTTGGAATGTTGGTCCTTACACACCGGGACTGCAGCATCTGCCTTCTTCTGGGTCCTTCCCCCCGGCCTTCCAACTTCACATCACCTACCAAGCTGCCATCCTGCTATCATTACTTACCAACTAAAGTGAGTGGCAGCGCATGGATATGGACTGGAAAACATCCCCTCACTACTACAATTTCCCAGAGTTAGTGATTATATTCCTACCCTACAGATGGAGGACTGAGGTAGAAAGAAAATGGCATTGTTGGGTAACCCTACTGAGCAGAGCCCCTCCAGTCCAAATTTCACACTCTGTTTACAGGCCTGCCTCTATCCTCAGTTAGTTGGTGTTTCCGGCACAAGTACAAAAAGCCTAATTCCCAGGGGGTGGACTAATTGACTCTTTAGTGCAGGGGTAGTCAAACTGTGGCCCTCCAGATGTCCATGGACTACAATTCCCAGGAGCCCCTGCCAGCATTCGCTGGCAGGGGCTCCTGGGAATTGTAGTCCATGGACATCTGGAGGGCCGCAGTTTGACTACCCCTGCTTTAGTGCTTTGTGCCGTTAATCCAGGCTTTCTCAACCAGGGTATTGTGGAACCCTGGGGTTTCTTGGCAGCCCTGGAAGGGTTTCCCAAATGGGTGGGAGTTAATTGCTTTTTAAATATGTATTTTAAAATTTGTCAAACATTTATTGGGTGATATGACCATATATGATCATGTCAACAGCCTTCCCCCTCCCCAAATTACCAATAATGAGGAGGAAGGGGGTGGGGCTCTAGGTAGGCATGTATACAGCCATGTTTCCCAACCATATTCTGCACGACTGTGCTACTTCTGGGGTTTCTCAAAGCCTGACAAATTGTTAAGGTGTTTCTCAATGGTAGAGTAAGGCTGCATTAACTCATAAAACTGATGCTTCACCTACGGGGCTAATTTGAGAAGAGGGATTGTAAAGGGATCTGGTTGAAATTCTGGTCTAGGAGAAGCCATCCAAATGATCCCTTTCACTACTTCTGCTTTAGCCCATATAAGAGGACGTGGAAAGAAGGCCAGCAGTCTCCTGTGTGGACGTGTGCACCAGGTATGGGGTGACAGGACTGGCGCCAAACTTTTTCTATCAACATGGAGAGTGAGAACTTGTGACGTTTATACTTTTTGGACTTCTGATTCAGTTCTAAACTGCCATAATCACAGCCGCTGGTTTAAAAGGTGCAATTTAAATGCTCTGATTGCTTCTGTTCTGTCAGCTCTTGTCAAAACTCTTTTGAATTTTCCGTCTCCCGTTCCTCCCTTCAGTAATCAGCGACCCATTGCTGTTTCGTGTCTTTCTTTTCCCCATTTTCATTTCCCGTCCTTATTAAAAGTTGGGCTGCTTCAGCTCCCTGTGCTCTGAGCGGCTCTCCCACAACCCTCGCCATTCACTCGCTGCCTTTCTCGCCATGTAATCCTTCGATTCGGGCACTTTCCAAACTCCGAGACAATGATTGCCGCAATCTCGGTATTTGGTTTGCTGGAGAATGAAGAAGACGCTTGTGCTGCATCTGCTCTCGCTGCCTGTGCACCTGCTCCGGCCACAAACAGGGGATTTAGAGCTCCATGATTGCCAGCTCAGGACTTTCAACTCTGATCCTGTCAAAACACAGGCACGTGAGTAGTTCTGTCAAGCCCAGTGAGATTACTCATGTGCATAAAAGCGCTCACGTGCAGAAACCCTGGCAGGATCAGTTTCTTATTAAGAAATAAATCCCTCAAAAGAACAAACAAACAAAGCATTGATGGACATTCTGTGCTGGTCCCGCAGAGGGGTGATGCAACACTGCCACCTACAGACTGGAGAGGGAAATGTGGAAGAACTGAAGAGGCCTCGGTTTGGCCAGGAGAGTGATGGACCTCTTCATTTTAAAGCACGTGTAGCCCACATATTCCTGTAGGGCTAATGCTAGTGCTTTAAAAAGTGAAAAGCATGCCAAAATATTTGTGTTTGGAGGAGCTATGTCTGCCTGCTGGCAAAAGCAAAGGGTTATCAGATGACATTTTCATATGTTTCACAGGGTTGGATCCAACCAGATGTTCTGCTGGTGAGACATTAACACATCAGGCCAATTAGATTTTCCCTGTTTCTCCTCAGATGCCTTCCTATTGACTTATTTGCTCATAAATCAAAACTTACAGTAGACCCAATGCAGACTTTGGAATAACTTTTTAAAAAAGAAAAATGAGGCATGACCCAGCTCAAATGAAGCACCATTTAACAGATGTGGGCAGCAGGGTGGATTTGATTTAGATCAAATTTATTTAAATAGAGATTAAAATCACTAATCAGAAGACTTGATTTAAAACATGGTTTTCTACATAAATACTCATTCATGTTGGCCTCAATATTTACAACCCAGATAGAAATTTTATTTTAGTATAATAATTTTTCAGGTTACTTTTAGTTATATCATAAAATTAATGATTATTTCCCACTCAAAACAGATAATTATGAAATCATAGATGAACTGTTTCCAGTTTAACAGGCTAATTGTTCATATTCAGGCAGCTTATCTGCTGTACTTTATTGGAAGGAGAAAAATAATGATTATCAAAACCATTCAAATTGTTTTATTTAAACATATTATATAGCATATGTATTCTTGTATTTGCTTAAACATCCATGAGGATACAAGTACAAAGATCTCAAGGTCTAGCATACTTTGCTTAAAAAGTTTCCCTTGCATTTGAACTGCTTGCCCCTCCTTCTCACATTTAGCTCTTAACATCTCCTCCTTATCCAGACTGATTCCATCACCCCACGCAATCTTACATTCATTGAACTTCCTGAAATTTAGCACTTACAAGAGATGAGAGTGAGTCTTTGTGCACAGATTTGCAGAACACCGATAGGATGGAAATCCATTTATTTTATAACATTTTCGCTGTGAAGAAGAGACATGTTATCTCTGCGAGCACAAATTCAGTTGTGAAAACAGCAAAATGGAGCATCTGTTCATAATAGATTCTAGACAGAAAAATTGCCACAAATAATCTTACAGAAACCTCTGGAAGAGCATGACAACTTTCACAACATTCAAGAAAAATCTTCAAATGGCAAAGTCTAGAGCAGTGGTCCCCAACCCCCAGTCCAGGGACCGGTACCGGTCCGTGGATCAATTGGTACCGGGCCGCGGCTCCTCCTTGTCCTTTTCCCCGGCTGCTGCCTCATGGACTGCCCTGTCACTCTGCTGCCAGCTCACCTTTGCTGTTGTCCAGTGGCCCCCATGGCTGGGGCTCCCCCTCGGCGTGGCACTGAGCAGCTGCTGCTGGCAGCACCCCCCAGTGGGTGGCAGGAAGTCAGGGATGCCGGTGGGAAAGCAAGCAGAGCAAGCAGAACAGGGGCTCAGGCGGTGGCAACGTCCCTTGGCAGAGGACTACCCTCCTGGGCGTCAGTTGACCGGTCCCTGGTGATAAAAAGGTTGAGCTGTGAAGTTATGTAGTTTAGAATTTCATTGAGGCCTTCTAGCAGGGCTTGTCTTATTTACAATGATACCCTAAGAACATTTTCCTGAGAATACTTTCCCACTGATTGGACTCCACTAAAGTAGACACATTTAGATTTGCTCTCTTCATTTGGGTGCAGTCCTGTAGTCCAGTGGTCCGCAACCTTTATTAGGCTGCGCACCGGTGTGGGGGGAGGGTGATTCGTCTGCTGCGCACGCGTGGCAGCCCATGCACAAACCAAAATGACCAAAAGCCAGCCTGGTTAAGAGCGGCAGATTATAATCTGAAAAACCAGGTTTGATTCCTCACTCCTCTATGTGAAGCCTGCTGAATGACCTTGGGCCAGTCACAGTTCTCTCAGTACTCTCCCAGCCTCACCTGCCTCACAAGTTGCCTGTTGTGGGGACTTTAAGCCACTTTGATACTCTTTCGGGTAGAGAAAACCAGAATGTAAAAACTGATTCTTCTTTTTAAAAAATGACCATTGAAGTGAATAGCCTTTCCTAAACAGAGTAACTGTTTAGGATTGCATAGTAATAGGCTAATAAAATGATATAAACATTTATTGTGTGCAATGTATACAATTAAAAAAATAAAAACATACCTAAAGGCCACAGGCTATTCTTCGAAAAACATAATAAGCACTATACAATAGCAAACTTTAGACCCAATGCATTTCAGCCCATATTGGGTCTTCTTCAGAGGTCTAATTATAGACACAGATAATGATTCAGTAGAAAGTACATAAAGCAGCTAGTATAATCAACAAAGTTTTAAAACTTTTTTTTTAGGATAACAAAATAAATGGAGCCGATAGAAAATGTCAATTTATCAAATAAAGGTCCCCATCTCTCAAGTGGCTTGAAAATTCTAGTGAGTGTGCATGGATCAACGCATATGCTGTTATCCTTAAAAACAAATACCGCAAATTACCGTATTTCATTGCATATAAGCCGACCCGCATATAAGCCGAGGCACCTAACTTTACCACAAAATCAGGGCAAATTTATGCCATTGAAGGCAAAAGGAAAACAAGATCAGAGTCCCTCAGTCAAACTGTTGATGTCCTACAAGCTTCTAGAGCAAGCTCAGCTTGCAGTACACATTTGCAAAAGGCAATGCGATTGGCTGGCTCGAGTAGGCTTTTATTTCAATTACTGTATATACCCACATATAAGTCGAGGAGGGCTTTTTCAGTGTGAAAAAAGGTGCTGAAAAACTAGGCTTATACACGAGTATATAGGTATTTGTCTTTTATTTTGTGCCCTGGTACAGTTTGCAGCTTGAAATGTATGAATATGTATATATCTGATGATTTCATTTCATGCAGTTGTTGTAGGTTCTAGCTTTCGTGTTGTAAGATGCCTCCTCTTCTGCCAGCAGAATTCTGCTGCCTTCCCCTCCCCACCAGAGCCTCCCAACCCTTACAGCTACTACCCTCTATGAATCACCATGACCCCAGAATAATCTTTCCTAGGGATAGAACTGCTGGGACAGGGAGGGGAAAGCCAGGAAGATCCATGACCTTCCTCTCCTTCTGCTGTGTTGACAGGTCACTAGATACAATCCAATGTCAAACACATATTGGTTGCCATGGGATAGAGTAATAAAGCAATAACTCCTTGTAAAATCAAACAGATACACGGTGCAATCCTAAACCAGATTAATGGATATAGAAGGCTGTTGACCTTTTTAAAATTGTACTGCAGCTGCCTGAAACTGTCTTGCCTTAACGGATACCCACCCCCCCTCCCCGGAAAAAAAAATCAGGATGATGTTTCCTCGTTACTGGAAGAATATTCATTTCTTGTAAACCCATCTCTTTATTGAGGCAATCAAGCGCAAAACAACAGACTTCGCAATGAGGAACTGTGTGAAAAACAACTTGAGGAAAGCAAGCATGGTTGATGACCGGGAAATACATGGAACTGGAATTTCCAGCAGTCTTTGTGCCAATTTGCAACGGACCTGAGGTGTAAATAACCAATCTTATCTGGTGCACAGCATTCTGGGAGCTCGGTAGCTGAAGAAAAATCTCTTTGAGTTCTAGAATATATTTCTCCATGTCTATGGGGGCATAGACATATGGGGAGCCAGTTTGGTGTAGTGGTTAGGAGTGCGGCCTTCTAATCTGGCATGCCGGGTTCGATTCTGCGCTCCCCCACATGCAGCCAGCTGGGTGACCTTGGGCTCGCCATGGCACTGATAAAATTGTTCTGACCGAGCAGGAATATCAAGGCTCTCTCAGCCTCCCCACCCTCTGTTGTGGGGAGAGGAATGGGAAGGCAACTGTAAGCCGCTTTGAGCCTCCTTCGGGTAGGGAAGAGTGGCATATAAGAACCAACTCTTCTTCTTCTTCTTCTTCTTACTTGCCGCTTCCGTTTCTCCGTATGAGAGCCAGGGTGGTCTTGTGGTTAAGAGTGCTGGGACTAGGATCTGGGGGACTCGAGTTTGAACCTCCATTCATGCCACGTGAGCTTGCTGGGTGAGCCTAATCTGGCGAGCCGGGTTCGATTCTGCACTCCCCCACATGCATCCAGCTGGGTGACCTTGGGCTTGTCACGGCACTGATAAAACTGTTCTGACTGAGCAGTGATATCAGGGCTCTCTCAGCCTCACCTACCCCACAGGGTGTCTGTTGTGGGGAGAGGAAAGGGAAGGCGAATGTAAGCCGCTTTGAGCCTCCTTCGGGTAGGGAAAAGCGGCATATAAGAACCAACTCTTCTTCTTCTTCTTCTTCTACCCTGTCCAGGCAGGGGAGGCTTGTGGCTTGGCCTGGCCCGTTCCTACCTAGCCACAGGACCTCCATCTTGGAGGTGTTGAGTTTCAGGCAACTCTGCCTGAGTCAACCCTCAGCACATCCAAACATCTGGTGAATGTTTCCAGGGGGGAGTTGGGGTGGCCATCCATTTGGAGATAGAGCTGGATGTCATGGGCATATTGATGACACACCAGCCCAAAATTCTGTGCCGGTTGGGCCAGACGACACATGTAGATATTAAACAGCATGGAGGAGAACACCATGCCCTGTGGCACTCCCCACAGAAGTTGGTAATAGTGCAACTGACCTCTCCCACTGCCACCCTCTGTCAGAGGTTCTGGGGGAAAGAGATCAGCCACTGTAAGGCTGTCCCTCAGACTCCAGCCCCAAGTCTAGTAACATGAGAAGTGCTGACCCACCTCTATCCATTTGACACAAGAGTCCATCCATTAGGCAGAGGTAGTCAACCTGTGGTCCTCCAGATGTCCATGGACTACAATTCCAATGAGCCCCTGCCAGTGTTTGCTGGAGGACCACAGGTTGACTACCCCTGCATTAGGGCAACCAATACCATCTCCACCCCCTGGCCAGGACGGAAGCCAGAGTTAACAGATTAAGTCCTGAAAGTTCATCCAAGAATGCTAGAAGCTGGTTCACGGCAGCCCTTTCAATCACCTTCCCCAGAAACACAAGATGCAAGATGGTAATTGGCCAGGTCCCGCGGATCCAGTGACGATTTCTCCCATAGGGGCTGAACTACTGCCTCCTTTAGCCATGTTTTTAATCTTTTAATCTTAAATACTAAAACCCTGGCCACTCCCTCTCTTTGACAGAAACCAAGGCTTGAAGCCTGGATACACTGTTGTGGTAGCCTAGTAGTCCTTGAAAATGGCCACTTAAAAGGTGTTCATTTCTTAAAGCTGCAACCTCTGCTTCTATTATTTGGGGTGAGCATTTCCCCCTATGCATGTTTTAGTTTTAATTCCCCCCCCCCCTGCAAACCAGGGGCCTTTCTAGTTGATGGAAAGATCTGTCTAGTCTGTTCATGGCTCTAAATTTATTGGGGCATGCTGAGAATTTGGTAAATTGATCATTTTTTAAATATTTACAACCCACCTTCTTTCTGAAACTCAAGGATAAATAGCTAGAGCTAGTGGCATAATGCATGCTTAGACACCCAACGTTTACCATAGACAGCGATCTTCATATTTATCTCGGCCAAAATGGCCTTCACCGCTACAATAGTGCCTCTTTTCAAGGAAGGCGCGTTTCAAAAACAAGGCCAGTCAACCCTAACGCCTCCTTATATTCCCCATCCAGATTTTAACCCGGGGCCTCTCTTGGCTCTAACTTTCCTGGCCTTCTGCCTAATCTTTCGATATCCATGCAGTGTTCAGAGAAACGAACAATGATCTCGAATATCCGCAAACGCTAGCAAGTCAAAAAGAGAGAGAGACCGACATAACACTACATTTGAGTCGTATTCTGGGACCCGTATTGCAGCAGCAGTATGACTGTAGCCACATTTGGTCATCCTGTGCCGCGCGCCCTAGGAAAACGAAAGTTCGTAATGCGGACGCAGCGCGACTACGAAACCGCCATGGGATTTCCCCTTCCTTCCTGGGGCGGGGAGAAAGGCAGGCAGGGGCGACGCTCGACTACTTAAGGGCCGGGCGGCCGCGAAGCCCCTCGCCAGCTGCCTTGTCCGTCTCAACAGCGGCCGTCTCGCTGGGCGCCTTCGCGGGCCACGCGGCACAGGTAAGGCAGGGCAGGGCGCCGAGGGCTCCGGCAAACCGCTCTCTGTCCCGAGCTCCGAAGGCGGGAAGGGCCGGCGGAGCTCGCTGGGCGCAGAGGCAGAGCGCGGCGATCGGGCCGGCCAAACACTCCCCACCGCCCACCGTCCCAGCCGCCC
This sequence comes from Paroedura picta, assembly GCF_049243985.1. Classification (NCBI taxonomy): domain Eukaryota; kingdom Metazoa; phylum Chordata; class Lepidosauria; order Squamata; family Gekkonidae; genus Paroedura; species Paroedura picta. The sequence goes on from NC_135378.1 coordinate 65,990,539, forward strand.
GCCCAGGCCGCGGCAGATCCGGCGCTGCTCACCTCGCTCGGTCGCCAAGAGGCTCCCAGGGCCGCTCGCTGGGTGAGCCGTGAGGCAGCCTGCTGCGCTTTCGGGAAACGCCGGGCGTGAAAACGAAAGGCTTCCCAGCGGGGCGTGCTTAGGGGACTGGCCACCGTTGCACAAGTGTGAGTCAACGGCGATCCCTCCGATTGCGGGTCGGCCTGCCAAACAAGAGCGCTGGCTTTCCAGTTCTTTCTCCCGCTTTATCGGGACGGGCCAGGGGGTTGCTATCCTCCAGGCGGGAACTGGAGACCTCCCGGATTGACAACTGATCTCCAGACCGGGTAGATCACTTATTTGTTAAATAGGGAATGGCTGCCTTGAAGAAGAGCTCGGGTTTTTGTACCCAGGTTTTCACTACTCAAAGGAGTCCCAAAGCCTTTCCCTTCTCCTCACAACAGACACCTTGTGAGGTAGATGGAACTGAGAGTTCTGAGAGAACTGTGACTGGCCCAAGGTCACCCAGCTGGCTGCATGTGGAGAACTGGGGAATCTAACCCAGCTTTCCAGATTGGAGGCTGCCACTTTTAACCACTGGGAAGGTGGACCACATGCCATTGCCCCCTACCAAGGCTCCTACTCTTCCTTAGACTCTAGTCTGCCAGGCTGCGCTGCCCCTCAAATCCCCAGGTATTTGCAGACCCAGAGTTGGCAACCCTAGGATGTTGAGGGGGCAAAAGATGGCACAGGATGGCTCATACATTGAAGAAAACTTTGTTGGCCTTAAAGGTGTCCCTGGACTCATGTTTACCTTCATCTGTAGTTTGTGCTGTAGACTTGGTAGAATGACATGCTGGGTGGTCTTTATAACAGAGCAGAAGAAAAAATTACAAGCTGGAGATTAATTTTGAGTGGTGCCTGAAATACAGAAGCCACTAAAGCCAAACTAGGTATACGCTCTTACCCTGATATGCCTCACAGGGGTAGAGAAAATGGAGAAGGGGGAGAAGAATGAACATATGGAGATGTCTTACTGAATCAGACCTTTGGTCCCTCCAAGGTCAGTGTTGCCGACTCAGCCTGGCAGCAACTCTCAAGTTGAGGTCTTTCACATTAGCTTCCTTCTGAACCCTTTTAAGTAGAGAGGCCAGGGATTGAACCTGGGACCCTCTGCATGCAAGGCAAAGGCTTTACCACAGTCTCTCTTCATAGAATGTTTGATTACCACTTTGAGTCTGTTGGGGAGGGAAGTCAATAATGACGGTATCTGCCTTTGGAATGCGACCCCCTTAAGGCTCACTCACTCTTTTAGGGTTCAGACCCAAACAGTTCTCTTTACTCAGGCTTTTAACTAAGGGATCTCTTTTGTTCAGCTGTTTTATGCTGCTCCTAGCCTGAGAACTGTTTTACACCTTGGCAGTCTGAAAGCTCTGCCCATGAGGCTGGGAGTTCGATCCCAGCAGCCGGCTCAAGGCTGACTCAGCCTTCCATCCTTCCAAGGTCGGTAAAATGAGTACCCAGCTTGCTGGGGGGTAAAGGGTAATGACTGGGGAAGGCACTGGCAAACCACCCCGTATTGAGTCTGCCATGAAAACGCTAAAGGGCGTCACCCCAAGTGTCAGACATGACCCAGTGCTTACCTTTACCTTATGTTTGCACTGGCTTGGTGTAATTGGTTTGGTTTGGTGTATTTTTATTGACTTATTGGCATTTTTTTGTGCTATTGGCTTAGGTGTGAGCAGCCTTGTGCAGGTGCTGTAGTGAGAAATCTAGTAATATAAATCTTTTTATATTTCCAGGCCCAATATAACTAAATTCTGGTTGAGGGGCCATGCTAGTCTGGTGCTTCTGAATCTGTATCCCAAACTCATGAACTTTGTGCTAGGATAGTTACTTCTAGCTATTTTAATCCCCGCAATTGCAGTAATCCATAAGAGGGCATTGAAAGTGGGATGACTTCTCTGGGGCGGCTGTTGATGGGCAAGCACTTCATACCGTGGGGCTTGCTGCCATGTGAAGACATGCCAGTTCAGGGGGCATTGGTAGGTCTGGTCCAAAGCTGAATGGGTGGGAAAACTTCTGTGGCTTAGCCACAGTGCCAGTGAGTGTGGCGTTTGATTAAAGGGCCCTGAGGTTGCAGCTACATGAACCACAAAATGGACTTGAGTAGATGTGATTGGAAACATACGGAACCTTGTCCCTGGCTCCTTCAGGAATTTATCTCAGTTTCCTAAAATGTTTCTCAAAGGGAGAGCTCATAAACAGAGTGCTACACTTATTGCAACTGACTTATTAAAACCAAACCGATAATGGAGGCAATCCTAAGGAGCCCTGCTCAGAAGCCAGTCCCATTTGATACAGTGGGGTTCACCCCCAGGTAGGTGTTTTTAGGATTACAGCCAGTGGCAAAAGTGGTAATACAGATAAGTAAACATTGTGCAATTCATAATTCTCCATGGTGATGCCTGCTGGTTGGTAAATGCTGGAAGGAGTTTTTAAACAAACCACTGACATGAACATCCATTTCCCTTGCAAGGAAAGGCAGAGCCTCATCAGTCCATCCCTCTACAATCCGAAACAAGAAACTGACAATGACCGTTTATGCACTGGGAACTTCACTGCCCCAGCTCTCATGCAGGAGCACAAACCAGGGGCAGGTGACGCGCACCGGGCCAAATACTTCCCTGTGTGGGTGCAGTAAGACATAGGGCAACCTGCCATAACTAAAACTCCAGCCTGGAGCCTGGCATGAAATCTCCAGTGCATAAACGGTCAATGTGAGAACTGGAAGGAAAAGTGTTTTAGGCAATTCAGAGAGGAATAGTGCAGTCCTCTGGAGAGTTGTATCCTCCTAAGCACATTGGTTTCAGTGGGTGCAGCTCTGTTTAGCCTCTGTCTATAGGCTGTATATAATCTTGCAAAGATTGGGAAATGTGTCCAGTAAGGGTATTTTTAAGTGTGTAATACTGTGGCTGATTGTCTTGCAGAACTTGCAGAGGATTAGTAAGACCATGGCTTTTGAAAATGCAGACACGGAAGAAACTCTCACTTGTCTCCACATGACCCTTTATCATCCAAACCAGGAAGAAAAGCAAGTATTTCGTGACTTGAGCTTTGGCCAGAGCCAGCGAGTAAGAGCAGATGACGTGATAAAATTTGGCAGAGACAGTAGTGCCTGCCATTTTAACTTGACAGATGGACGCGTGTCTCGCATTCAGTTTGCTGTACAATTCTTCAGATTATTCAACAGCTCAGAGTTTGGTTTTGAGATAAAGAATCTGAGCAAAAAGGTGACGCTGACTGTGAACAAGGTTGAACTGCCCTACCTAAGCAAAGTTGACTTGCCAGAGAGCAGTATCATTTGCTTTGGAGATTATGAGATCCTGATGGAAAGACGACAAGGAAAATCAGAAGATTACTTTGATGTTCGCTTTGAATTGGCCAGGGCTTCATTGTTGCTAGACTCACTTCTTCATCAGCCTATCCCTGAAAGTGGCATTTCATCTCCAACAGAGGTGGATGAAGATGAATAGGAAAAATCTCACAAAGACCGGGCAGGCTAATATCAGTACTATAATATGCTTTCTTTTTTAGGCCTGTGTTCCATAGGAATGTTCATAATTCATACTTGTAGAATTATGCACTAACTTGCACTATGAATAAATTAGTATTATCCTTTGTAGTTGACCACTTCCTCTCTATGGGGTATGTAAAGAGATAAATTTAAAGAGTTTTGATTTGGATCCAACCATTTTTAAAATCTTGCCTAATTTCCCTTTGTTCCACAGCTCCCATCAGGTTGTTTATGTTTGATTTTGGATCTATGTTCACAGATAATGGTCTTCACAGCTCTCTAATTCCTAAATAAGTTTTGTTAGATTCCACAAATAATTGAATACAAAAGTGGTGTGCACTGCACATGCATGCAGTGTTTTGTGAACATGATGTAACTGATGTGACGGCGTTGATAAGAACAGGTTGCTGAGTTTGCTGCATCAGTTTAAGAATTTTCTAATAAAGATTGTGCACTTTAAGTTTTCGTTGCCTATCTCCCTGCAAATTACTGTAAAATAGATTTGTTAGCTCTATCTAATTAACGGATGGAGCACAGATGGATGCTTCGGCAAGTAAGACTCCCAAGGTCACGTACTATTGGTTAAGATATCTTTTGGGGAACAACTGACATTAGGCAATTGGACAATATTGTTTTCCTGTATTTGGTGTCCCATCTTTTTGTATTTGTTTGTTTGATTAAACAAGGACATGCAAGGCCATTTGAACTTGCTTATATAATTTGGTGAACAGATATGATACCTACAGTTTTAATTCTAACAGGTAGGGTCACACATGCAGCCTCCCTCTCAACCTTGAAGGAGGAATGGTTGATAAAGGAACACTTTACACTGTGCATGTAAATAAATTCACACTGGTATTAATGTCACCCTATAAGTGTAGTTTTCCTGAGTTCTTAAAAAATATATGTATTTGGATATTTTAAAATATTTTGCTTTTATTGGGCAAGCAGCTGTGGCAGCAACACACTTGAGAGGTGTCGTCTTTATAAACGGGGTAAAATGGGATTCATGCAGGTATGTAAGAAAATCACGATTTGCCTTTGGGGAGAAACAGAGCTTACCTAATAAACATGAATCCTCACGGCTGAGTGTTCTGTACTAAGCATTTGCAAGAATTTAGAAGGCAGAGGCTTGGATTATGCTTAGATCACCACACAATATTCCTATTTGTTTTCCCTGCCCTTCTGACAGCAAAGCAAATGCTTGTTTAAAGTAGGAGAAAAGATCTGAATAGGTGATGACAAATATAAAGTTACAAGGCTACGCACACATGGTACCAGATAACCCAGGATAGGTAAACGAGTGGGGTTAATTCTCAGTTCTATTATCTGATGATGATCCCTCTATAATAGAGTAGCAATCTCTGCTCTGGCTGCTAGGAATTTACAAGCCAAGCGAATTGGAAACAAATACATAGCAGGTATATCAGCTTCATCAAACCACAAGCCTCTTGCTGGTCTCACAGTGTTTTATTACAATAATTTATTTCTCTGGTATCTTTGTTTTAATCTGAACTTTGTATTTTATATTGTGTGTATATATATATATATATTGCATGTATTTTTACTGTTAATGTTTTATATTGTTATGGCCTGTGGCCATACACAATAAAGTCAGCTCAACTCTATGTAAAAAGAAAATGCTTGTCCTTCCTCTGTAGGGCTTGTTTCCCTGTGCTTTATTCTCTTTTTAATAAGTTTCCACTAATTTACCTTGAGCAGAGTTTAGTCTAAGTGGCTTGTATTTCCCTAGATTGCCTCTGTAAAATCAGTGTTACATTCACTGCCTTCCAGCCCTCTAGAAGGGAGATGGGCTTTATTAACAAGTTGCATGTTTTCACTGGAAGCACCAGAGTTTTAGAGTGCCTGAGGTATCTTTGTAAGTAAGCTACTCAGACTTGGTGCCTTGTTTTTTTGGGTTAGGTGTAAACTGCACGGAGCTTTTATACCAATCCCAAGTCTATTCAGTCCCTGCCGTCTATACAGAATGCAATTTCCATTTTGATTTTGGGTCATTTAAATTTTCCCTCTGCAACAAACATGATTGATCTGGAGTCACCCTACCATTTCTTTGCAATATCTAGGAGTGCTTTTAATCCTCAATATTGGAAGAATCTGATTGAGAAAGCATGAGAAAGCACTGGCTCTGTGGTGGAGAAGCACTGATTGGCCAGCTGACTCTGTGGTAGAGCAGTTCTGATTGACCAGCTGACTCCGTGGTAGAGCAGTTCTGATTGGCCAGCTGACTCTGTGGTAGAGAAGCCCTGATTGGCAAAGCCTGCCAAGGCTGTTAGCTTTTCTTAAAGAGGAAGCCCTAATTTTCTTTAGAAGTTGCAGAAGCCCTCACTTATGTGCATAGAGATTTGCCTTGTAGTTTTTTTTCTCCCTTCTCTGTTGTCTTAAATCCCCTCCCCCCCTATTCAAGAAAAGAAATAAAGAGGCTCTGTCAGGGCTTGGCGCCCCCTCCCCTTCTGAGCTTCCCTAATTAGTGCAGAACACTTTTCTGTTTCAATGGGAAGCGGCGGGGGGGGGGGAGAGGAAGTCTGAGTTCAAATCGATCTGAATTCAGCAGGATCCACACTGGGAAAAAATTAAGTGCAGAATCAGCCCTAGTGTATCTTTGGCTCAGTTTCCCCTAACATCCTAGGCAAAAGCAACAGGTCCAGTCGGGGTAACGGCCTCATTTTCTTCCATAAAAACAGAATGGAATAATTCAGATTTTTAGTTTCCATCTTTCTTTAGCAAGCTTTCCACCTCCGTCCTGTTCCATAAGGACACTTGCCTCCTTGTATGGTCCTTCTGAGGTTGACCAAAACGAGACCCACTGGCCCCAAGCCTCCCTCCCATGAATTCAATTGCCCTGAACCAATCAATCAACCATGCGACTATTACAATATTGATTACTAATTACTGTTCTCATACCACAGAGAACATGAGTACTTGAAGTAAATATCTTACAATTTTCTTTGCTGGTTGTGTATTCCCTCATTTCACAAACAATTTGATTTTTTTCCAGATATATCCCCAATATCAACAGGGCCTAACATTCGATTTTCCTGTGTGTTCAGGACTGAGATCTGTTACTTGCTAGACCTAATATCTGCATTTCTTATGCTGTACTCTATGCCTTGACACATGAAACCATTTCACCCATTATGTCTTTCCTATGTAGCTTATATCCAGGGATACCTCTAACCTAGTGATTTCCCCCCATGCTACCAGGTCTCTGAACTTCCCCCTGTGCTGATGCCTTCTTTAGCCCTAAGAAGGCCAAGCTATCTTTACTAACAGGGTGCTAGTATTTGCGTCATCCGTTTCCTTCTTCAAATGCACATATCTTGATATGTTCCTTATACACAGTTAAGTTCTAGCCATTCCTATCTGGATAAACCCAACCTACCAAGATACTCTTCAAATCCTGTTGTCTTTTCAACATGAGCTGGGAGAACAGCTTTTTAAAATTGTTGGAACATTGAGCACTAGCAGTCTGGTTTTGTTTCAATCCAAGAAGAGCTCATCTTTATCCATTATCTCTATCAAGTTCGCCCAACAAAAGGAACTTCAGAAATAAGCATTATGAGAAAGTTCACATTCTACACAGCCATAAAAAGTAAGAAGGAATACTGCAGCTTTGCAACATAAGCAGAAAAAAGATTAGCTATGAAGTGTGTATAAAATTTATTAACAGCTTGAGAAATTTAACCTTCAAAGACTGATAACATGGAAAAGTTGACACACAGTAGCTTATGTCAAACCAAAAATATACATTTTATAAGTGTACAAATCTCTTATAAAGCATGTTACAGGCATTGCAAGTGTAGAGCTTCACATGTACATATTTTTTTAGCAATAAAGCTTCAGTTTAAGAAAAGCAATACATTAAGAAAGGTTATGCTATTTAAGGTGTCATATACACATGTGGTCAAGAGCTCTCTTATTTTAAAACAAAAAGGCACGGGAGAAAATCAGTGTCCTATGATCTGGTATATTACATGGATTAAGACAGATGTGCAATTCATGATTCTTTAATGCCACTAGCCGTTTTACATCCATAATATATTATTGGGGCAGTGACTAATGTGTCTAAGAAGTAAGCACTATACAACTGGAATGTTTTTAAATGAGAGCAAGAACAAAAATGAGACAGGCAGGACAACTGTCACAGTCCAGTTTGTTAATGATGGCTGGAGTTGCGTCTTGAGATATGGAATTTATAACAAAATATCTATGCAGATGACATATCTGCATATGCACGCATGGGGACACACAATGGGTACTGTTGGCCTCAACCTATACCTGATCACATGGGGCAAATGCACAGAAGGGGAATTGTGGATATGCCCCCTCCCTGTGATCAGCAATGCTGCTTTTGAAATGTTGCTGACCGTGGGGGCTGGGGGGCTTGGTTGAACTTCCTCTGCATCTTTGCCTTGTGCAGACCGCTCTGTGATTGGGTGTGGCCAGGGCTAACACATGTGTGCCTGGCTCTATCTGTGTGTTGAATGAACACATGGACAGGTCATCCACGTAAGGGCTAAATAATGCCAGCACTGGCAGAACACACATAGCTGTTTCTAAAGCTTTGTATACTGCTCTGTTCTGAAGTACCCCTTTCATCATGAACAGCAGTTGCTAATATGAGCTATGGTCTTGTTTGCTCATAATTGCACAGTTTCAACTTTATGTACTTTGGAAGAAACTTCTCCTTTCCAATACCGCAAAAGGGGAACCGAGGACTGTACAACAAGCAAGGAAGGAGCGCATGCAGCCCAGAGGCTCAGTGAGTAACCACACCAAGCAAGCACTCTCCTGCTCCATGTTCTCCTGTCCTCAGTAACACTCAAGTGTAGTACATATCAGAAGACTGAGCGACAGTCACATACCCAGATGCAGCAGTTTTACTGAAAAGAAAGCACCATTCCAAAGCAAAAACAGCAATTTCACAGGAAAATGCTAACACTTTGCAATAGCCTCAAAAATGCCAGAAGAAATAAGTTGACACTTTGAGAAAAAGGTATTCTTACTTTTCCAAAAAATCAACACAAATTAAGCCTGATTAAGTTTCACTTTTATAGCACATCCTAAATTGGTTATAAGATACACAAACAGGTATTTTCACACATCCAGAAAACAAACCTTTGGACTGGAATACCACCTGGCATTAAAACCACCCCAGAAATATATGCCTTACACATATAAGACATACTAGATGTTCTGAGTTTCAGTTATTAATACCAGCTCAATTATCTTTGTATCTCAAACATATACACAACAAAAATCTTTGTACTGACAGCATTTGGCATTTCAGTGTGGGGAAATGGAACCTTTGGTTCTCTACCTTTTTTTCCTCCAAAAGCATATACTGTATTTCCATTTATTTAAAAAAACAAACCTTGAAAATGTTTTAACATGCTTCTGTTCATAGTTTGATACTACGTAAGATAAAATGCTGTCTTGTATAATGCTTTTAATACACTTAAATGTAAGATGCATTGTGCTGGAAATCCGACTTTAAGACATAAATAGAAAGGGTATCTCAGTTTTTCATGTATATTACCTACTGATTTTCACAACAAAATAAAATTAAGTTATGAAGTTGCTCTATACTTTACACATTCAAGTATTATTAAATTGAAGGTATTACCCAAATGTTAATAGTTAAACAAATCAGAAATACAGCCCTAAAAAGTATCCAGATGTGATGCTTCAATTAGTGCAGATCATTGTATACTAAAATTCAAGGACAGACACAAGAAAATTTTCGTGTAAGTTTTGAACGATGATAAAATTGCACTTAAAATTCTGAATCGAGACGACAAACCATATTTTGTAACTGATGGACAATATCATCACATGGTTTCTTTGACGTTCTAAAAAAATCTGTGTTTCAATTAATCAATGTGCAACATCCTTATTTCAAAGGAGGTTGTGCGGTAGCAATGACTTGCACACATACAGAACTGAAGATTTTTGTCCGATTTCATCCATGTAATTTCATTATCTGTCTTGCTGATCGGCATCAGATGTCTTTTTGTCAGATGCAGACAGTTCTAAGACAGGGTTTACAAATCCAGCATACTCAGAGTTGCCATTATCATCCATTTCTGCACTAACAAAGTCATTCTCCCATTCCAAACCATTAGAGTCATCAGAGGCAGAAGTTGGGTTACTTCCAGTTTTTTTGCCACTAAATTTTAGGGCTGCTCGGAGTATATCCTCTTCCGTTTTTGAACGCTCCCGTAATGGAACCATTCTGTTCATACCTGTAATGTAAGATTTAAAAAAAACCATCATACACCTCAGATTTGTTTTTAAACTGTTTGGGGATTAAAATGCATCAAGAATTAACATTGCCCCCGCCCCCACAACTAGTTGATATGCTACATTTACTGTTTGTTTTCACAGAAATGTCAAGCAAATTGGGAACCTATTCAATTATTTAAACAAATTTATCCATCTTGTCAAATGGTGGTACTATATGGACATTTAAAGTGGGCATTTACTTGTTTGCAAACATAAGACTTTGTGAACTATTGCATATCCTCTCACAGAATTGCTGCTTAGCTGAACTGTCACAAAATTAAAGGAGAACAGCTTATCCTAGCTTATGCCAGTCTTTATTTTTTAATCTAGAAATATTTATGTACATCTTCCCTTTAATAAATGCAAAGGCTCGGAAAATGGCTTGGAATGGAGTACTCACTTTTGGAATACTCAAATAGACTAGTTGTTGCTCATCCTTCTTCTGTCTTAAAAATAGCCTGAACTACCTCACTAGTACAAAGTCACCATCCAATTAATGTGTGGGAATCACATTAAGTAGAAGGTCACATATCACAGTTCCACCAATAGTATGAGTGCACACTCTTCCTTTTAATACGCATTTTCACAACATTTAATTGTTGGCTTATTACTTGAGGTCCAAAAAAACATTTAAATAAATTTGGACAAGAACAGGGATTACCATGAACCATCATTCTATGATTTCACATTCCTTTTATTTTATTTTTTTGCATACACTGCTGCAAAGAATTTCAGAATACATACCTTCTTCATCTTCCCACTCCAAATCTAGAGAATTGCTATCATCATTTCCACTAGTTGATTTGGTTTTGGTCATCAAGTCACAACTGCTCTCTGTATTTGGTGTCAGAACAGTAGCATCCGATGAGAGCCCTGTGATCAAAAGACATTCTTATTCTGTTATTCCATCTCTACTAAACCCAGCCCAAAAGCAGCTTTGCATTTAAGCTTTATTACACTAAAGAAACCCAAGCATGCCTATTGTCTATTTTAGTTTTGGGACTAAAGAACTGCTTTTATACATGGCAGAAGTGTTCGGATGCACCAACACAACAAAAGAAATTGCCTCTGATCTACAAGAATCTGTGTAGATAAAACAGAACACATAGTTCCTGGTCCAGGATACAACTGAAATCAGCATTTCTGATTAGGCTGTGATTCCAGTCAACACAGATTTAAGCTCACCTGAAGTCAGCAGGTTTAAAGGTGCCAGATGCTATGCTACATTCTAGCCATTCTGGTTCTTTTTAAAAAATTGTCAGAGCTAGTCTTTCGAACATTTCTTTATACCGCAGTTTGCTTGGGAGCTGAATAAAATACACAGTAGTAGCAGTTGGAGGGGAAATCCATAAAAAAAAACTTACGGCTACTTCGAAAAGCTTCATAGTGTAGTTTCACATTTCTCAAGTAAGCATCAAATTCTTCTTCTGTCATGGAGCTGTAAGTGAACAGATTACAACCAAAGAGGACTAAATTCAGGAGAGCTTGAAATCAATCTAAGTTCAGTTAGTTCAACTTTATTATTACAGACACAGACCAGCACAAATCTTACCACATTCCAATTCATGATATTATAATATCATATAAATTAATCTTTATCTCAAACTTTTGGCTAAGATGAAGTGTAATATCTCAGCTAAATTTACTTGATACGTTAACAGAATGTCCTGAAATTTCTTTTTGTATTTTTACAACTATCAGCAGGACTGCAGGATATGTAAAACAGGATATGTAAAACAGAATATATTAAAAATATTTTTGGAAGAATAAGAAAATGTAACACGAATCATATCATCCCAGTGCTTGTAACTTGATGTAGCCATACTGTTTGTCTCACATGTTCTTTAGATTATGCACAATTATCAATGAACAAATCTGGACGAGAACTGGTATGACAGAATATTCTTTGGCTCTCTAAAGTTATTACAAAACTCAAGGGACTTCTCCGCTAAAGGAAATGTAGGTATTTTGAGCTCTTTGCAAAACTCAAAGATTTGGCTGTACATCTTACCTTTGATTATCTCCACTGTTTGCCAGTTGTGCCCTCTGTGTTAGCCTCTGCAGCTTTTGCTGCTAACAAAGAACACACATTTCAAGAAATTGATGAACTAGTCACAGTTCAGCATCTATTTCATGACAAGAGTTCATATGAACAGCAGCTCATAACACACCAATTTGTATAGCCAATATAGCTTGTGTTTGAGGGGTTAGAAGTGCAACAAATAAGACTGAAGCCCACAATCATCCTGTGTAACTAAAAATCTTATATCCCTAGCTAGTCTTCCCTTCTGACTTTCAAACTTACAGAAACAAATGCTACCCTACTTTGGAGTTTGCTCATCCCTTCCCAACATCTGAATATTTTAAAGCTGTTCTTAAATATTAAAGAAGTTTAAAGTCAAAGATCAGGGAAAAACTTGCTTATTGCAAATCAGAACATTTTCTCTCACTTCTGAAGGAAAACTATATAATTGCAAAGAATGTTTTTAGAAATTCCACAATAAAAATGAACAGAAAAGAGAGCTTTTTTGTGTGTGTGTGGCTACTTTTTTTTAAAAACAACAACTTTATAATATGCTATTACCATATCCTTTTCTGTATTCTGTAGGGCAATACTTAGTAACAGTTTACTATTCTGGGATCTTTGGTTTTTAAGTATATGTTACATTACACAGTCAATTCTATCAACATAAAAAATACAAGCTCTTAAAAGTCTTGATCGCCTCTACATAAGATTATAAGATCTACACTTATGATCACATTTAACAGAACTTCATTGGTTCCTAATGCATGCAGGAGAGCAATCTTAAAAACGTCTGCAATATTGACATTTTAGGAATGCTCCCCTATGAAGTGGAGTGAAAAGTTGAAATTAAAGGCAGAAAATTTTGATAATAATAACCACAAGGCAGATAAAGAAGTCTGTTTTAAAAGACCCATCAAGTCATTAAAATTAGCAGGAATACTCACTAAAAGATCTACCCTCAGTTTCATCCCATGGTGACTATTTTATCTCCTCCTTTTGACATCTTCCAATGCATGCTGACTATTTTAGGATAAGCTACACATCCTAGGTTTTAGCATGCATATCTGTGCTCCTTTCTTATACTTTCCAGCATACTCAGACACAGTACTACTCTCACATAGACAAGTTTATCCCGGAAAGTATTAGCTGTTCACCTTTTGTCCATGCTTAAATTATGGACTAGAACCAATTAGAATCTCTGCAGAAGGAAGGAATTCTCTTCAGATTCTGACTTTCTTGTCTCTCCCCTTCCACTGTGTCTCAGAATGCTGCTGCAGGGGTGGGGATGGCCAGAAAGTTGCTTTGCAGACGGAAATGCTCAGTTGAAACCAACACATGTCATTATAACAGATACTCCCTGTAGTCTTCCGCAAGAGGCCAGCGCCTCTTGAATGTTTTTAAATAACTGGCTGAAGATCACTTACTAAACCAAAGTTCAACAATAAGAACACTTTGTAACAAGTGTTATCGATGCTCTGCCTAAGCTACCGGCTACTCAGCTTCAGGGATGACATGGCATGAACTATTACAAACCAAGTTTTGCCCCAGAGGTCCTTTTATGTTTGTTTGTTTTTTAAACCAAGTGAAACTAAGCTAGATACATAACAGACGCTCTGATATACAGATACTGATATACAGACGGGGTCATTTCCCCTCACCTCCAAGAGCTTTTTCTGCTTTGCTGCCCTGGCTGCTTCACGCTGCGCAGCATATAAAGCCTCCTCTTCTATTCTTAACTTCTCCTCTTGTATGGCTAACTGTATATGAACAAAATGATAAGGGTTAACGAAAGAGAACCTAGCTACCTTTCCTATGAAAACAAGGGTGCTAAATTTAAAACAAAAGTCATCAATTAAACAAAATGAAAACAAACGTTATCGATTAGTTAAAAAAAAGAAGAAGAGAGAACACTTTCATACTATTTTCCAATACCAATTTCATTTGAATTACACATATTACCTAAACATAAGTGTGTGTAGGGAAACCTACTTCCAGGTTATTTCACATTTACTTCACAGGTCAGAGAATGGTTGCTAATACACAGTTTTATTTTAGATGCAATCCCTGCCCGTTCAACTATGTCTATATAAAGGATAAATATACACAAGGCTAGAGAGAAAAGTGACAGTGAATTTTCATGTCACGCTCCCTACTACCAACAGAGCTTAGTCACTCAAAATTCACTGTACTCCATTCTTTGGAGTAAATTCTAAGAGTCTCTGCACATGCATGTCATCAAAAGAAAATGACAGCTAGTGTTCTGGAATGACTACAATGTTAGGGTAGGATCTGGGAAATCCAGCTTCAAATCCTCACTCTTGTTATGGAAGCCCACTGGATGATGTTGGGCTCTCACAGCCTAACCTACCTATGGGGGAGAGGAGAATAATGTCAGCTGCTTTAGGCCCCCATTGGGAAAAAAGGTGGTGGCATAGAAGAAATAAAGAATACGTAAATAAAAACAAAAGACTGCTTCAGAGATATATGCATGCCAGTAACATGAAGCAGCTCTAAAACAGACATAACAGAAGTTCTCTGTTAGAAAAGGAGAATTGCAGACTTGTTAAAAACACACACTCTTCCATACAAAGGGGATCTGGATATTACCAAAAACCTAAAAAAACAAAACAAACAAAAAAACCCTCACATGACTTGCACATCTTTTATTGATGCTTCCATTTTAATGTCCAATTCAACATATATGCACTCCTTCAAAAGCCATAGATGCACTTCTGATTCACACCTCTCTCACAGAGGAAACCACCACTTCAGATATTATATTTATTTATTTGGAGATTTATATCCCATCCCTCTCAATAATACAGTCTCAGGACGGTTTGCACAATATAAAATTCAATAAAATCAATAAATTTAACAAATAAAATTAAGATAATTTTAAATAGTTTACAAACCACAACTATCACTGTTGCATCTGCAGAAGCCATAAGAAACTTGTAGCCAGCTAGATGTTAGAATTGGAGGAATGCGGATGTGAGAAGGGCAAAAGGGACAGGAGATTTGGATATACTGTTGTTAATTATCAGTTCTATCTTGCAGGCCCTGAAGAACTCGGGGAATTCTGGCTGGGCCCTGATCTCTCCTGGGAGCTCATTCCATCAGGAAGCAGTCAGGGCTGAAAAGGCCCTGGCTCTGGCTGAGGCCAGATGGATTTCTTTAGGGCCAGGGATCCTTAGCTGATTCGCATTGCTTGATCTAAGAACTCTCTGTGGAATGTATTCAGAGGTGGCGTCTCAGATACGCAGGGCCCAGATCGTGCAAGGCTTTAAAGGTTAAGACTAAAACCTTGAACAATGATAGGATCATCCACATTTCAATTTCAACATCAGACCATGCTTTCAACTTTAGCCAATTATTAAGACTATACTGTTTGTATTACAATGGCAAATGGTTACTACTCTTACCTCTGATTGAAGCTTATGATCTACCGTTCTTTGTTTTTCAGCAATGGAATTGTAATGCCTTGCTCTTAGATCAGCTATTTCTTCTTCTGTTAGAGGTCTGAAGAAAAACAGGGAGAAAAAGTTGTCTTGTCATCCTGATCCACCTTGGGAGAATGCATGTTTGTATTTCTTATAACATCCAAAATGCTACCACAAATTTTTGCTCATTTCCATGGATTATCCCCTCACGGGTCCTACATACTGATCCAACAAAGGTAGGTTTATGGGGAGCTCTTTCAGAAAGATCTTTCAATGAGTTGTTTTGGAGGGAAGAAAAACAGGGAGAAGAATCAGAAACAAGCCCTCCTTCCCTAGCAGCTCAATTTATGTTGCTTTCAAATGAGATGTATAAGTTCTGCCTAAAATGGAAGAAATAACAAAACACTAACTTATCCCTTTGAAGGATTTGGAAAAATGATAAGACTGCTGAAGACAATGATCTTGTTAGCAGGTTGCAGCCTGGCAATTACTGAAGCAGCCATGCGCTGTGCTAGTTGGTCTTGTCTCCGTCCAATAGTGGCTTGGCTTAGTTTACCTGCAAACAAAGGTTTGCAGAAAGGTGTGTGAACAGAGTGACTGCCACTTACTACGCCCAGAATTCCTTGTACCCCTAGAGGCTGTGGCAGAGAGCTCCATTAAAGGTAAAATGAACTGAACTGAAAAGCATTCAGCTGAATGTAGCTTGACTTTGGCTCAATTGGCTCTTAAACTCACTTGGGACTCCAGGAACTTTGTGTCCCTCATCTCTGCCTGGCCCTGCCCACCAATACATTTTGGAGGTTGCTTGGGTGGTAGGTACTGGGACTGAATTAAAATACAAATCTATTTTGTTTTCACCTGTCTCTGAGCAGAAAACATTGTGATCAAAGTAACATTATGATTTACATAATTATTAAGAATCACTTATTCTTCAAAGAAAGATAACCAAATAGTTTACAAATTCCAAAGGTCTCAGTGGGTTTGGAAAAAAAATAAACCCAGAAAAAATCAACTAAAAATCAGACCACTCCTTAGCAGACTGAGGTGTAATGGGCTAATCCTGCTAATCCTGGGCTAATCCTGCGTTGAGCAGGGGGTTGGACTAGATGGCCTGTATGGCCCCTTCCAACTCTATGATTCTAAAAGTATAATATAATATAAGGGGGAAAGGTAAGAAAGGGAAATGTATTAAGTGCCACTGCTTACCTTTGGCTGCTTCCTGGACTTTCACCCTGTTTAATTATGAAAAATTTAAAAACTTTATTCAAGCAACAAGTAATGTGAATTAACAACAACAACCACTACCAGTCACGGCTATCAGAAGATTAAGGTTGGTTATACAATCTGCAACCCAATAAGGTTGGGGGGAGGGAGGAAGATCAATCTCCGTCTTCTACTGATAGCAAAGGTTGCAAGCAGCTTTGCATCAAAACAGAAGGCTGTCTAGGGCAGGGGTAGTCAAATTGCGGCCCTCCAGATGTCCATGGACTACCATTCCCATGAGCCCCTGGCAGTGTTTAGTGGCTCATGGGAATGGTAGTCCATGGACATCTGGAGGGCCGAAGTTTGACTATCCCTGGTCTAGGGACTTTGCCCAAAAATATCACCTACTCCCATACAAATATCTTCAAGGGCCTTTCTCTGGGTGCACTTTCCGTCTGAGGCTGCTGGGTGGAAACTTCAGAAAAGGCCTTCTCAGTCGTTGGCCATTTCCTTCCAGGAGACCTGCTTGTCCCTGTCTACCATTGTCTTCCAGCTACAGGTAAACACTTATATGCTTTGGGTGACACTGGCTGTGTTTTAACTGTGTACATGGTTTCTTTACTTGGTGCTTTTAATATTTTTACAGTATGTTTTTCAAAAACTTGTTTTACTGTTTTGGGCAGTTTGCTACTTTTGGAACCTAACCTGGGTGAAAAGGTGACACAGAAATGCTTTAAGTAAGAAAATAAATCTTATAAATGGGTTGAAAGTTTAATTTAACCTGAATGTTTAAAGAAGGATACAAGTGTTAGCCATTTCCCTTTAATAGGACATGTTGGTAGCTCAACAGTGCAGTAGAAAAACCATAGTCCTGGGCTATACTGCACCACACAGGAATTAAATGTCAAACAAAAATTATGAATATTCTCTTGCATCTGTCTTCTCTTTTGGGAGCATTGTGGAAACACAGATAGGCAATGTGAGGAAAAATTACTGTTCCCTTTCACTATTAAAAGGGTTGTAGAAATCTGTTTTATTTACAGCTTCCCTGTTTTGTGCCATTTTGCTACATATATGCTTTCGTCATTTCATGTGTACTTTTCTACTGTTTTTCTTGTCAACAGAAATCACTTACCTCATCACTTTCCACTAGATTCTCAAACTGCAAAAAGATACAATCATGTTACTTCTTTTCTTGTTTATTTATTTACAGTTATAGTCCAACTTTCCTCACAGGGAGTCAAGGTAGAGTACACGTAGTGAGTGAGTGCAATCAAATTAATGGCACATTCAATAACCAATCCATTAGGATATTACAACTGAACACATGCGAAGCTGCCTCATACTGAATCAGGTCATTGACCCATTGAAGTCAGTATTGTCCCCTTAGACTGGCAGTGGCTCTCCAGGGTCTCAGGCGGAGATTTTCATATCACCTCCTGCCTAGACCTATAACCTGCCTAGACCTGTAGATGCTGGAACTTGAACCTGGGACCTCCTGCATGCAAAGCATTACAGCTGCCATCTAGCAGATATATTGTCTAATATTTTCTTGTCTTTGCTAAAATAGTCATGAAAGTATAAGACAGGTGTTATACAAAAAGAACTTCAGCATTTTAACAAACTAGTATGCATATGGAACAATACGAATGAGCAGCTGATGAATCACATTATCTTATTTAATTTGTCCTCGTGCACAAGGAAAAGATAGTGGAGATGCAGCTATTCATCTTGGCTGGTTCAAGCATACTGGAAGGCACAGATTGTGTGTTCTTTATCTAGAAATTATTATTATTGGAATAATATCTGTACAAATGTAAATGCAAAAGGCAAGTGCATAAAGTACAGTTTCCCCAAGTTTCTCTGCATTGCTATATCTCTTTCTGATCCCTTGAACGGCTAGTATCAGGCTCCCAGAACCCATGTTAAGGAAAACCTAAGTGTGTGTGTGTGTGTGTGGGGGGGTAGTTTGAAGTGTGGAACAGAAAACCTGAACTCACCTCTATAGTGAAATGTTCTCCTGTAGAACATGTCCTGAAGTACTTTGATCTAGAAAAAAGACAACACTGTCACCAGTAGTGCTGTGAGTCAAGAACTGAATGTTTTTCCCCCTGTCAAAACCTTTTGAACACAAGTGCTTGGTGCCTCTTCAATATCACAAGAGATTTTGGGAAGATGTTACTTTAAAACCTCCGTAGAACTTTGCCAGAGACCTGGGTCCCCCCTCCTTGTCCCTTGAATACCTAGTCCTGTGGGTCCTTAAGGTTAAATGCATACAAATAAAGCAGATCTTTAAAAATGCATAAACGTTTATTTAAACGTTAAAAAAGATCTCACTATATACTACAGCTTAGCAACAGAGAAACTAAAGAAGCTAACTGTTCTGACTAATACATTGAATGCCAGGTATTAGATGACATATGTTCTTGCAGCATAGGAATCCAAGCTGTAGCGTAAAAGCATTCTATATGTTGCAATCCATTATTATGAAGCATAACATATCAAAGCATACTAGCTTGGCATGAGCATACAGTTAGCTTGGCTTCCCTCTGATCTATACCTTATTATAGCCTTTGATGGATCTTTCCAAAATATGTTAATGTCTGCTCCTAATTCTCCCACTGCATCTGGTTACACAACTGAGCATAGGTTCTCATGGCTAACCAATTACCGCATGCTTGAATCCGGTCTTGAAAGAGAAAAGGATGGTATCTGCAGGAAAGTCCAAACAATGGACCCATGCCAGCAGGAGTAGGCCTTCCAAAAATCATGTTAACCCTTGAGGCTGGTTAAGGTGCTCTGCCTCACAGAAGCTCTACTTTGTAAAATTTCTTATTTCATTGAGTGACTGAAAGTACCCATTACATGAGAAGGAAACAAGGTCTCATGCAGGAAGATGTCAGATTTAATTAAGAATAACTTATGTCACATCAGCCCTAATCCTGAAACTGACATATTATTAAAATAAAACAAAACTGTTTCTTACTGCTTGCAGTACAATATTGTTTTGATTGTAATACTGTTAATACAGTGGCATGAACCTGGCCCGTGATTCTTTCAAACAATATGACCAGGTTACTAAAATCATAACACCTAATGTTCCTGTTCTATTTGTAGACATGTTAGGCAGATAAATTTATTCCCAATCTCTACCTAATATGCAGCTGTATTCATTCTCATCCATCCCCCCCATTCTCTCGTGAAGGTACATTTCTTATACTGTTACACGGATTTCAAAATCATATCATTCTTAGATTTCTTGTTCATCTTAGATCTCAGTTTGGAGATTATTTAATAACTATTTGCCTTTAAACTTAATTGGATTTCAGTTTCTTTTAAAGCCAAGTTCCAGGTGCCAGTTTTAACTTTATAATGACTTGGGTCTGGGACATTTTAGTAAGTGCCTTTTTGCATATGTGTCACTCCATTCCCCCTGCAAAACAAATTAAAAGGACACAGCTTACAAACTGAAGTTGTCTCCAGCTATGCCTGGTTTCCACATGTGGATCTCTCATGACAGAACATGGAAGACCTGAAATCCGTACCAGATGGCAAATATGCCAGAGGACATTTGCCATTGGTGCCACCACTGCAGTAATCTAGCCTTAGTGGGATGAAAGGACGGTTAACACCATAGATCTCAAGGAAAGACCACAGCAGGTTGGGCTAGAGGCACCATTCACCACAGACAAGCCTTCTAGGCACTGTTCTTATAGCACTCCCCAGCTATCAGCATGTTTCTTCAGTATACACTGTGGATTTCTGGTGGCCTGAGCAAGATGCCCTACATTAAGTGTATTGCCCCCTTTCCAAGTACTGCATGTACTTCAGTATTCTCCCTCCCATATGGAAGATGGAGAATAATTCTGCTCTCCTTTAAGCCTGGTTGGTGCTGGCAGAGGAAAAGAGTGTGAGAATTGTGCTTTGTTCCCTATAATGCACCCTGTCAAGATCTCCTGCTCTGATCAGCACTACCAGAAGTAGGCATCAACAGATTTTTTTTTTGTGGCTTCCTCAAGGCATAGCTACAACTGTTTCTTCTGCCAACTCTGTCTTCTCCATCTAGAGGGCGTATCTCAACCACCACCACTTGTTGAATGGTTTGCTAGCAATGAAGAACAGCAGGGGGTACTAGGCCACACTAGGAGTGTGGTGGCAGAAAGGGTCAGTGCCCAGAAGGAACACTCCCCCAAAGACAAAGCAGGATCCACTCCTAGACTAGGCAAAGACTGTTTGCTGGGGAGCAGCAGAGGGCCACTGGGAAGCTTGCCCAAGGATAAAGGGGCAAGGTGTGTGATCCCACTGGCCATTTATGTATATGGCCACAACACAATATTGAGAAATCCAAATAAGTGCATGGGCTTAAAGATATAAACTCACTCACTGTTCAAAACAGTATCTGTTTTAAAATATTTACACAGACAGCTGCCAACTTTAAGAGACTGAAATAACAATGAAGCCACTGAGATTCAGCTGTTTTCTGAGATTCATTTTATAGAATATCGATCATCTCAAAAACATATTGGGCACAGAATTCTTAATATTCAACTATCAACTGAAACGCTAAACAACCTATAAAAGTCTGCAATATAGTTGCTAAAATATTAGTTTTAAACTATGTATGAATCATTATAAATGGTGTAGGCATAATGTAGGCATAATAAATTGTATTGCTTTATGTGACACTAGAGACAGAAGGGTGCTGGCTTTAATTATTCTCCAGATAGAGCAACAGAATAAGTTCAGAGAGTTCTAATTATATTTATTCCTAGAGGCTCGTTAAGAATGAGCTTGCGATCCCTGTAGGAATAAAGCAAAAACTGACAATTGAGGTCATTGAAAGTAGATGCGATCTGCGACCCACTTTCTAATTATGGTTATGAACATAATAAAAAGACCTTTACAACAAAAAGCTTAGAACATATACATAAATAATCTCCAGTTTTACTAGATCACATGACAGGTGACGCCTACTGATGCAGCCCTGTTCTTCTCAATGTCCTATCATAATGCTACCTAGCTTTTTGCCTCATTTGTCCTTGATCAAAACATTCCTTTTTCAGAATGCTTCCCAGAGCTGTAACAGTTCAAAGCATCAGAAAGTGTTAAATGTTATTCAAACACTGGATAGGTAAAAATAGGGTTGCTAAGTTAGTGGATGAAGCAGTATGAAACATCCTTGTGTATTTTATTTCCTTAGCTGGCTACTTTAACAAGTCAAAACAATTCTCATACATTTAAGGTATTTTTTCTTCATATTGCATTTTGTAATTTTTTGACAGGATTTCAACAGGGGAATTCTATGCTAATATTTTAGTCCATAAACAGTTTGTTCTTCTTGACTACATTCTCTGATTACCTGCTTTCCTGGTCACTTAACAGGGTCAATGGAAGACACTTGATGCTGCATCTAAACTTAGACATCCTAGCCTTTTTCTTGTTTACTTGCCAGTGCACAACACACATTTAGTGATATAAGCAAAAAATATTTCCTCATGCAAAAGTTATGTTGGTCACACAACCTGAAGTGCTTATCAGGATTTAGAAAAGTAATGAATAATACACAGGGACACATAAACCTGTTATCAGCTCACCAAATTCAGTCCTGCGGATTCTCCTATTTTCTTACAGACACAGGAAAATCAAGATTTCCTACCGGCGGAAAAACCCAAGGCAGAAATATCTCTTGATTAGAAGTTTGAGATATCAACTGAAGTTCTTTTTCTTTGAAGGTAACCATTTTCTTTGAAAACAGTCCTTTACCATCAAGATGGAAAGTATTCACTTTCCCAAGTTACGAATACCTCCCTGAATATTATCAATGTCATTATCTCCACTTTCAATTATGTGTCTCTTCCTTGACAATTTTATCATGATGTGATAAACAAAAAACACATTAAAGAATTTAAGTATATAAAGAAGGAAACCACTGCTTCTTTGACAGGAGCGATACTCTTGGCACAGTCATATATCCAGGAGTCTCTCCCAACCAGGGTATTCTGTAGCAGTGGTCCCCAACCTGCGGGCCGCGGCCCAGTGCCGGGCCGCGAAGGCCATGGCGCCGGGCCGTGGCTCCCTTTCCCTGCCCCCCCCCGCAGTAAAAAACTTCCCAGGCTGCAAGCTTGCGGCCCGGGAAGCTTCTTACTGCAGGAGGGCGGGGAGAGGGAATCAGGGCCGCGCCCGTGCATCGCGCATGTGCTGCACTTTTGCGCATGCGCGAAAGTGCTGCGCATGCACGATTTCGGCCGCACATGGCGCATTCGCGTATGCGCGGGCACGGACTGAGCATGCGCGGACCGCGGGCGCGGCCCACTGCCCTGCCGATCCCCAGCCTCAGAAAGGTTGGGGACCACTGTTCTGTAGCATCTTTGTAATTATCAAAGCTCTTCAGGGTTGACAGCAGCAGCAACAACAAGCAGAATGCAGGTAGGTAGAAGCAGCCAGATGGAGCCAGCTTGAGTGCTGTAGCAGTCAAGATCCATATTATTTAATGCCAACTGTTTGCACAAGATCAAATTACATAACACTACGCATACATACATTTTCAAAAGGGTTATATTTTTTCTTTGCAATCAAAGCATATTTTCTTCTTTGTCACTTATGTGAAAATGTTAGTGCCAAATTGTTAGTTTTGAAGATTAAAGATCTCCGGAATAAAATGTCCTGAAATTTTATAATCAGGGTGTAATAATTCAGTTCTAGTATTTTTTCTTTCAGTGTGGCAGAGCTCATCTCAGAAAACATCAAATCATTTTGTTTTAAACTGAATTTTAAAACTATTATTGTAAGCCACCTTGAACCTCTAAGATAGACTGGTATAAAGTTTACTGTTCAATAAATAAATACTTTCATGCATGGTGGGCACAAGAAAACAAAGAGGTTGCTCAAGGGCAGGAAGTCAGCCACCACAGCCTGATCTGGTGGTCCCCATACCTCTTTCCTGTGTTGACAGCACAGAAGAGGTAGGGATATGAAGTTGCACTATGCCTCACTTTCATGTTTGTGATCTAGCATTATGACAAGTCCACTTGCTCCTCTCTGATTTCTGGACGTAAATCCCAGATTGCAGAAAAGCCTGCAGCATGACAAAAGAAAGAGGGGCACCCAGGAAGTACACCTGTACACTGTTTTTATATCAACAGAGAGCAAGCAAGAGAGATCATACATGCAGATGACACAGGATGCTACTTCATCTCCTTGCTATATAAATGCAGGGGAAGATGGTGGTTTCCACACCCACATTTCCTATTCCAGCTGAAGGGTTCTAAAAGGTTTGATATGCATGTATACTGTAGGCATAAGGGAAACTGGTCATTTTGGAACGCCACTTAAAACAGGCTAGTCCCTAATTAAAAAGCCGTATTGTCATAACATTTGATATTGGCCTAGTCATGTGATTAAAGAGTTGAACCTGCTCATGTACAGTTCAAATGACCATTTCTGAAAACACCCCCTAGCCTTCACGATCATTAATGGTGTACACATTATACAGGGCATCTATCTGTAGTGGCAGTATAAGGAAAACAATTCCCATTGCTGGTGTTTCTTTTCAAGGTTGATCATATCATTTAGATTCTGTGAGTGATTTGTTTCTGTGCCTGTAGAAAAATATTGTGTCATTGTATGGCTGATCCTTGTGTAAATGTCACAGTGACTATCGTAGACCATTAATAGCAAAAATAAGGAATGGAGTTTCAAACTGTCAAGGCTACAGATCTTTAATTCATTATCATGCATGAAACAAATGTTTGTTAATTCTCATTCTTCCCCCTCTAACCCCAGTTAGTTTTCATGAGCAAAGATAAAATATTATTAAATGATAAAACCCGAAACTATCCAAGTATTTCTGAATAGCCCAGTTTAGCTGGGGCTCAGGGCTAGGCTGGATTGGTCACAGTCAGTACTTGGATGGGAGACCACCAAAGAAGGCTGAAATTACTATTTAGAGGAAGATAAGTCCCCCCTCCCACTATGACTGCTGTGAATCTACACAACCCACTGGGTCTCAGCAAGAGTTGAGCTGAGGTTCTTTGCAGTTCCATTATTCTCTCATGTTATTGTTATTATCATGTTAATTTTGTTGTTATAATGTTATTGTTGTTATTACCATATCACCATACCAAAAGATCTGTATCTTTTTCCTGTTTCCTGTAAACCACCCTTCGAGACTTCGAGGAGGGCAGTATATAAATAAATAAATAAATAAATAAATAAATAAATAAATAAAATCAAGCTATCTCTGCTCATATCCTTGTCTACCCCATTGATGGAGTCACCATGAGTTGGTTATGACTCAAAGACATGTCCTGTTCTTTCTTTGCCATGTCAGGTTAGACTTTCTCATTTTCGAACAATTTAAAGGTGAAACAGTTAAGGAGGTAACCAGCTACAAACTTAATAAGGCAGGATGTTTATCAAAAAACAAAGAGGTATGGAGAAAGGAGGGTCTTGCAGTACAGAATGAAAGTCCTAACCTCCAATAAAGTGGAATGGGAGAGCTATTTCAGAAACTTAATTAAGCTAGTCTGTGTTTCACATGAAAAAAAAACAACTTTAAGACACACCCAAAGACATAGAGAGAGAGAAGAGTAGGACTATGAAAACATAAAAGCCAACAATTATTTGGTTCTGTCCCCAGCATTAATTGGAATACATGAATTGCTGAAAAGCAGAAGAAACATATGGCTGCCTTAAGAAGATGGGGTGGGGAGACACTTCCTGAAGGCAACCTATCAAAATTATAAACAAAGCATCTGTGCTCAGTCCTTTCAATGAGGGAAGTAACAATTGGTTAGTCAGGTATTATTACTAGTTTCAAAACTCACTTAACCTTAATTTACTGTCCCTGCCTCTTGCTGCAGAAATTCAGAAAAAAACTATCACAAAATAAATGCATCAGCACTCTGACTCAACAGCTCTCTTATTCCCCCCCACCTTATGCAAACAAAGATGATTCCAACAAGGGTTTTTTGTGTTTTTTTTGCTGTTGAAAAAGGAAGACTCTCCTTTGATCATCAAAAAGGGCTATGAGAGACCTGAATGCAAGGAAGGCATGTGAGATGGGATAATATTCTGAGAAAGACAGCTGGATCTAACTCATAACAATCCAAGCTACCACATGTTGTAATAGAAGATCACAATTCAGATTTGTAGGGATAGAAAAATTCCTGATACATTAGCAGATCAATATCCTAGTTCCTTCAATACAAGATCATAGGAAGAGTCTTTCTTGATCTGACCGAGGGCCCCTCTGCTGCATCCTGTTTACAACAATATGCCTCTGGAAAACCCCATAAATATGGCTTTATGGCAACCCCCCTCCCCATTATTAGGCCTTAGAGGCATAAGCTATCAATTGTTCATAGCTGCTAAGAGGTCAATCTCTCCATGAAAAACAGCAAACATTTCTATAGCTGGTATGTACCTACAAAGCATTTCTCGTGTAATCTGTCTTGAAGCCATCCTTGTAAGGCAGGTGGGCAGTGGTGCTATTTTTCTTTCATGTCTTTACTCCGCCCATCCCCCAAGGAGTTGAGAGTGATGTGCAGGGTTCTCCCCTCCCCCACCTTATCCCGACAGACCTCTGAGGACGGGCTACCAAACAAGCCCGTAGCCTGACCCCCAGAAGCCCACGGGTCCAAGGTGTTAGTCCCTATGGTAAACCAAAGCCCCCTTTCCCAGGCACACATCCTGTGGCTGCGAGTTCCAGAGGTTGCTGATGCGCTATGCGAACGAGCCCTTCCTTCCTTGCCTCCCGACAAGCCGCCCTCGTCCATTCAACTGTGTTGCTCTGAGTCTAACGCGGCTGGACAGCAGGCGCTCCCGACCGCCCGTCCCGGGGAAGAAAGGGGGGAATCCTCCCTTCGCACGGCGCTCTCACCGCTGCTGAAGCCAGTGGCCAGGGCTTGGCCCCAGGGGTGGGCTGGCATAAGGCGGGGCGGCCCACCTGGGGCTCCCCAGACGCCCAGGACTACAATTCCCACGAGGCCCTGCGGCACCCGGACATCTGGAGAGCCCCAGGTGAGGCGCCCCGAGCGTGAGGCTTCCGACTCGCTTCCGCCAGGCGTAGCCCGGGCCCGCCGCCTTCCCGCGCTTACCCTCCTCCTCGCTGGATCCGTCCCGGTTCCCGCCTCGGGAAAAGCCAGCAGCACCACTGCGCCGCCCAGCCGTTCCCCATGGCATGCTGGGCGGGTGCGGGCGAGCCGCCGTTGGTCCCCAGCCGTCAACGACGGTCCCTCCGCGGCGCAAACCGCCGCCGCCGCCCAGCCACAGCGGCGTCCATGGCCGGGAGGCGAAGCGAAGGGGGGGGGAGGGCGGGGCGGCGGCGGTCGCGATGGCAACCGCTCCGAAGAGTTACGGCCCGACGAGGCGCCGCTTCACCGGCCGCATGGCCCCGCTACGTCCCCTCACGTTGCCACCGCCTGTCGCCTGCGAGCCCGAAGCTCCGCCCACGAGTCCCCAGCACGCCACGCCCCCTTTCCGCCCCAGGGAAAAAAAAAAGAAGGCCGGGAAGAGCATGCGCACTTGGGGAAGTTGGGGCTCGGGCTGCTCCTGGAATCCAGTTTACAGACAAGATTACGGGGGGCGGGAAATGAGCGGAAGCCATGGAGCGGGAATCGGGCTGACGTGTCGAAAGCAGGGGCGGGGAATGCGCGAATGAGCAAATGGTACGAGGCGCCAGTATTCGTCATGCGCGAGCGGTGCCCGGATTCCCGGGGCCGAGACCCAAAATGAGCTTCCAGGCCGCCAGCCCCAAGACTCAGCCCTGGGCTTTTACCTAGCCAGGGTAACCCCCAGGCCTCGGGTGTGCAGTTGACGGCTGGGCCGCGCGAGATAATGCCGCACCGAGGCTAGAATGGTTGCAGCGTCTCTTGGCACGGTTTAAGAAGGCTCGGTTGAATGTTGGAGCCCCGGGTTCGAACTCTGAAGTCCGCAGTGCAAAGTGTGGTTTTGTCCTGGGCGCTTGCCGTTTTCATTCCAGACTAGTAACTGATTGAAAAACATAAAATGCTTCAAAACCTGCTAAAAATTGCCGTTGCTTAAATTCCATAATTGGTTTAACCCTCTTCCTCCAGTTTGTAAAGTTTGCACAGACCATAGTTACCTAAAAATATGCTAGCCACTCTTGTGGCTTGAGCGTATCCTGATTCCATTACAGTCTATGTGGTTGCTCTCAAAGCATATCTGGAAACACTAGTTGATCAGGGAACACTTGAAAGATTGTTAATTGGTGAAATTATATCAACATAGAATGAAATGCTTGTAAATGTTGAGATGAATTTCACGGGGAATCACTGGAATTTCTCCCAAGATGCTATTTGCAAAGAAACGGACACTTTTCTGCAAGGGGAAACTGTCGGATATTATAAATTGTGAGCAGTCCCCGGGGAAAAGTGAAGAGTAGAATTTAACTATATATTATCTAATGTGTCAAAACACTGGCAGTTTTCACAATTTATGTTAATACTTTATTTTTTATTATGACATCCTTCAATGAAAATTTCAGCTTAAGGAAATGTTGACTCTGAAAATAAAAGTATATTTACGTCAAGATGTCTTGTTCCAGAACTTAGCACTCCCTTGCATTAACTCAGAAAATATACATGCCATATCAAATTTCAAATGAGATGGAGAATTGCTATAGCAGAAGGAAAATACTTTTTAACGCCTCAAAATGAGACATTCTAACTGCAGCTGTGTTTATGTCAGTATCCTTCATATTCCTAAAGAAAGGAAATCAGCAGTGACTACTGAATTTCTGGACAGGTAATTTCTGCAGAGTCAGGCAATGCCAAACTACCTCTAAACATCTATTGCCTTGAAAACCCTTGCAACACATTCTCCCCAGAAGCACTTGACGGAGTCTATAGACTGGCATGCCAGATGGACGCCTGCTGCAGAAGAAGGCAGTGGATTAGGCAGTGGATTAGGACATTTTGAAACCCCATTTTGTCATAGAAACTTGCTAGGTGACCTTGGCCAGTCTTACACACTTACACAAACCTACTTCCCAGGGTTATTGTAAAGATAAAATGGAAGAAGAGTATGGAGGCTGCTTTTGGCCTTCACTGGGGAGAAAGACAGCATATAAATGAAGGAATTACATTCAAGAGATGTGTGCTAGCAAGAACTCAGCGGTATTAAATGCTGTGCCTGCGTCGTGTTCAACACCCCCTCAATTTCTTTGTGTCTGTTATTCTTGGTGCACTTAGATTTTTCTACGGTTATAGGTCCTTCTGCTTGTGTCTTTCCCATACCCCTGAGTCAGCCCATTTCCCGATGTTATCACCACCACCTACTTTGCAATTACATAAAAGGGCTGGATCATCAAGAGTATTTGTAGAATGAGAAACTCCTTTATGTGGTCTTGTGCTTTGCAATTCTGTTGTCTTGCCAAAGTATAAGATTTTCAGTGATTTGTTCTTCCAATATCTTAATGGATTTAGGAGAACAAATTGTTTCTAGGACTTTCCACATGCAATGACTACATAAGGTCTTGATTATTTACTGTAACCAGTACACTGTTCCAGTATCTCCTTATGTTGTCATATTGTATGTGGTCCAGCTGTTGACTGACTGCTGCTATGGATACTAAAAACAAAAGTAATATTTAAAACAGTGGTCCCGATGAAGATATTTGTAAGGCATACAATATGTGTCCCTCCATCATGAACATTGTCTGTTCCTACTGAGTGCTGCTTGTCTTTTCACTGATTTCTTTGTACTATAACTGGTACTATGTCAGTCTTATAATTTTTTACTTTCACAGTCAGACAGGATCTCCTATCTCCTGCATCCTCATCCCTTCACTGTTTCTGCTTTACATTTTTCTCTCATCCCGTTAGCCCATACAGTTTCTTTCCCCTGCATCCCTGCCACTGTGGTGTAGTGGTTAAGAACAGTGAACTCTAATCTGGAGAACTGGGCTTAATACTCCATTTCTCCACAAGCCAGCTGGGTGACCTTGGGTCAGTCATAGTTCTTTCAAAGCTCTCGCAGCCCTACCTACTTCACAAGGTGCCTGTTGTGGGGAGAGGACGGGAAGGCAATTGTAAAAAGAGTTGGTTCTTATATGCCGCTTTTCTCTACCAGAAGGAGTCTCAAAGGGGCTTACAGTTGCCTTTCCTTTCCTCTCCCCACCCTGTGAGGGAGGTGAGGCTGAGAGAGCCCTGATACCACTGCTCAGTCAGAACAGCTATATCAGTGTTGTGGGGAGCCCAAGGGCACCCAGCTGGCTGCATGTGGGAGAGCGGGGAATCAAACCTGGCTAGCCTGATTAGGAGTCTGCTGCATTCCTAACCACTACACCAAGCTGGCTCTTCATGATTCCTATGGGTAGAGAAAAGCAGGGCATAAAAACCAACCCTTCTCTGGAATCAAGTAAGTGTTCACTTAGTTCTTCACCTTGTTGATTACAATTGGGAAACTCACCAAATTAAATATAATTAATTATAGTAGTTTAATTTACTGATTAAACCCACTAAATTAACAATAGAGGCTCTGATCATCCTTAACTTACACAGTAGTAATAGCATGTAAAGTACTTTATACTTCCACCTGGTGGAACGAGCTCCCTGAAGAGATCAGGGCCCTGCCTCAGCTCCCACAAGTCCTCAGGGCCTGCAAAAGGGAGCTCCTCCACCAGGCATTCAGCTGAGACTGACCAAACCGAAATAACATCCACAGGTCCCCCTCAGATATCCCCTCCATGGCCTGGGCCAGTCTGACCTCTCTGGGTGCCTTAGCTAAGTTACCGTTCCTGTTATGCTGTTGTTGTTTAAGACCATTGAAACTGTGTTATTTAGAATCAGTGTTGGATTATTGTTGATGTATTTGACTATGTTATATGTTAGGTTGTTCCATGTATCCCCCTCTGGTGATGTTATATGCAAACTGCCCTGAGCCGTATGGAAGGGCAGTATAAAAATCCAATAAATAAATAATTCTTATTTGTCTTTTTAAGAATGGTACAAGGCAAAGAATTATAGACCTGTGAGTGTACAGTTGAAAAGCAGTGTATCTAGTGGCTACAATGCTGGACTAGAACCTGGGTGACCCTGCCTTCTGGGTCATCCTGGGCCAGTCACACATGCACAGGATTGTTGTGAGGATAGAATGGAGAAGGGGAGAATGCTGTAAGCCACTTTGGGTCCCCACAGGAGAAAAAAGTGGGCAGCAGATGGAGTAAATAAACTCTTACCACAGGCGTATGTCCTAATGTTTCGTCTTACAGATAACGTAATTATTGAAGAAAGGGAATGGCCTTGTGCAATAAAAAGATACAAGGCCTGAAAGGAAATCAATGAAATGTGCCCCAAGAGGGAAGAAGCAGAAATCCAGTGGTGCATTCACGGGAGGAAGTGTTTATAGAAAAAATGAACAGACTGTGTACACCTGAAAAGAATATAGTGTACAGACACTGCAGGTAACTATTCTTCATTGGGAGCCCTGTTTAACTTCCTCAAAGCTTCACTCCTGTTGTGTAAAAATATGTTTGCTTTGCAGTAGTAGCAGAGATGTTATAAATCTATGATGTACCATATAAGAATTGTTCAGCTAACCTCAGCTCATAATAAAGCCAATAATGCAGAACAGTACAGAGATAACGATCCTAATTGCTGGTCTTAGGTTGCACTAGAAGCACTATAAACCTTTGCTTTTCCATGGGGACGTGCTAATGCTTTTTACAGTAAAGTGAATACAAGGAACATTTGACCTCATAGTTTCACAGGACTAAACACTTGCAGCTATGTTTTGTTTTTTAAGCCAGAGAAATACATGAGAATTGAGCTCTGTGTCCAATTCTAGGCTTCCCAGCAAGATCTACTTCAAAGTCAGCTTCATGTAAAGCTGTTATTTAGATTTCTTCATCTTCCTTCTGACACTCACCTTACACAATAAATACCAGAAGCTGAAAAATTTTAAAGAAATTTGGCCAAATATGGGGGAGGTGGAGGTGGGGGAACAGGACTATGTACTTATTACAGAGCCTTGTACACCAACTGTTCACAATGAGTTTTGATTATAGCTGCTAGTTTTACATACAGCTTCAAGAAATCTACTAGTGCCCATTCAGATCACCTTCCCTAATGGCTGCTAGGGAAAAAAAATAAAACCTTGAAGGTGCTCTGTTCTCCACACAGCAAAGCTGAACAGTTTTCAGTGACAGGGATCAGTGTCTGTTTCCAGTTACAAGGTAGAGAAGCCTTTATGGAGAGATTATTGAGAGATAAAATGCCCTTGGCCCACATATGTAATAGCATCATACTACTACTGAGCTCTGGGGGCAGAAAGTAGCCAGGAGGTAGTTTACCTACACAAGCATTTTCCTTTTTTGTTTCTTTTTCTGCTGCTTAACTACCTTCAACATTTTGTGGGTCTCCAATAGCAGTGAGTGTACTTAATGCTCTTTAGGCCATATTCATTAGGCCATACTTAATACTCATTAATAATTAATAGTTATACTCATTCATTAGGGCATACTCATTAGGCCTGTAGAGTGGGATTTGTAGAAAACTACAACCCCAAAATAATATTTTACAAATATTGTCTTCCGTATTTATTTATTTAGATTTTTATACCGCTTTTACCTATGGCTCTGGATGGTTTACATAAAACATTTTGGAACATTTACATAGAACACTATCAATATCAATATAACAATAACCATAACATGCCAACTAGAACAGTATTTCAGCCATAACTTTGGCACTCGCTTGGTAGGTTCGGCCTCTCAGTCTGGGAGGGGGGGGGGAGAACCTGTAGAAGTTATGGGTCAGTCGGCCTCAACAAATGCCTGAAGGAAACCCTACTTTGTTGCCTATAATGGATAACAATTAAATATGTAGTTAGAAGGAACAACTAGGAACCTATGTGATGTCTATGGAAATGTTTGGAGAACGTAAGGGGGTAGATGAGGCCCAATAAACTGAAGCTCAAACCAGACAAGACTGCGAAGCTGTTCTTGCTCTTTGGGGCTGCTGCGCTGGAGCCTCCAACACAGATGGTTGATGCATCCCTTGGATTCTTCTTGACACACATGCTTCTTTCTTTCCATTTTAAGAAGGTAGCCCTAAGCTAGACTAAACCTAAGGTAAATGGATACTCTCTTTGGCGTGGTGAGTGGAGCTAGCAAGCTTCTACCTGAGTGGAGGGTTATCCCAAAACCTGGAGAAGCCAGCCCTTGGTCACTCAGAGAACCACCCAAACACTCTGCATTTAAATAGACCTTCCTGAGTGAGTAGAGGCGCGACAATCTAACTATCTCTGGATGTTTCCCCCCCACTGAAGTAGAAGGTACCTCTAATAGGCGGGAGACACCAAGTTCTATTTCTCCTCAAAGCTGAGTTGTATAGGCCTGTAAAAGTCCTGAACAAATGCTTGGAGAAGGTAATGGGGCAGACGAGGGCCAATAAACTGAAGCTCAAACTAGACAAGACTGAGAAGCTGTTAACAATGTGGGGGGGTAGGGTGGAGAATCAAACTCAGCTCACCAGATTAGAAGTCCACACTTCTATCCATTACCAAGCTGGCTCTCAAGACAATTTAGCACATTCATGTAGTATGTACAAAGACATCTCCTTTGAACTGTGCAATAAATAAATCCAGTGGCACTTTCTGTCCACCCCTGATGCTGAATGTTGTAGATGCCTGAAACAAAGATGCTGTTTGTCTCCTGTCTGTATGCTGATAACCACATCGGATCAGTAGGAGTGAGTACGTCATTGAGAACCTTCTGGAGATCCTTTTTCTTGTTACCTAAAATAACCAAACTTGATGGTAATACATTAGTAGCAACATATAAGATTGAACTGAAAACCAAAACACCAGTTAACACAGGAAATCGGAGCCCTAAGAATCAGGTCAAGTAACAGAGCTGTACCTTTGGGGAAAGCAGAGTGAATTTGCTAATCTGTTTAGACCAACACTACACTCTGTTGGCTCAAAAATATGCTGATGTTTCCAAAACCCACAGTCAGTTTTGTAGCGCTCAGCTGGCTTTTGAAAGATACAGTGTGACAGCAGGCAGGTTTCAGTTGCTGGAATGCCTGAAGATAAAAAGGTACCAATGTCAGCTCTAGCTTTAGGATTTTATTGTTGTACAGCCACAAGGTGGCAGGTAGAAATGGTAGAAAATGAGTGTTAGTGTGTGACATGAGGAAGATAGCACAACAGATAGGCCAATGCTTCATTGCAACCAGTGGTCTGCAAATGAACAGATTTTAGCAATGTCAGATTCATTTTTGTGATACTTGAAGGGGGTTAAACAGGATTTAAAATCAAAGTATACCAATTCATTCTTTAGGACCATTTCCGCACGGAGGGGTAAAATGCGCGTGGCCTCCAGCTTGCAAACCTGGGATGGTAAACCTCGCATTTGCAACCCTCCATACTGGAGAACCCTCCTGTGTTTTCCCTCTGCCCCATTGTGGAATTTTGCCTCCTGGCGAGGCTTCAAGGGAAAATAACCCAAACTTCTCCCCTGCCCCACTCCTTGGCTTGTCAGTCACAGCAAGCCACCAATCACAGCATGGCTGTTCTCTCGTGGACTGAAACTTTCTCCACCTCTGAGCCCCCAAATTATTATTATTTTTTTAAAAGGCACTTCCACATTCTTGTGCATTAATGCCACAACACAGAAGTATTTTAAATTAAAAATCAACACTGCCGCATTGCTATGAGAAAATGCCAGAACGACACCGGATCCTCCCCCCTTTGGGTTTTGGACTCTATTTACATCTGGGTAGATGTATGAGAGGCTGGAAATGGTAACTGGACCATGATGAGTGATTGTGTATTTACAATGGGTTTAAAAACAAAATGCATGTATGCCTGGATGATCGGGAGAAGGCTGCTTCATCCAGCCCCCCCCTTTCCCCATTCATTACCCACCTCCAAAAAACATAAACTGGACTATGTTTTGCCTGCCTGATCCCCAAAAGACCATGGACAATTTAAAGAAGATTTTATTTTACTGTTGACAGTGTAGCTTTGCAGTCCTGCAGCAACATGGACTGCACCATTAAGAAAATATACTCAGAGCAGGAAATGGAGAGGGGAGGATATGCAAAGGCAAGACACTGCTAACAAGACTGTCACACGTTTCCGCCTCCATACGGGGTTGCCCCTGGTTGCTCACTGATGGGATGTGAGATAAAAAGAGGCAAATACGCCTTTTGCAATTTCCCTCATCCCAAGGCAAATCTGGGTAAAACTTCAGCCAGCCCCTGGATCCCTATCTGATTGGCCCTCCCTGGGAGTGTACAGCCAATAGAACACTTTACCAATGATGGCCAATCAGTTCAAATCTGCCAATGAGGGCCAATTAGTTTAATTTGCATGCAGAAAATACACTCCCTGCCTTATTGGCCCTTCCTAGGGGTGTGCTGCCAATAAGGAGAAAGCACTCTTCCAATGAGTGCCAGTCTGGGGCTTATCTGTCCTCTTTCTGCTGCTTGCTGGGTAGAAGGTCCTGTTGCTGGTAAGTTGCTTTAACCTCTTCCCACCCTCTATCTCCACCAGACAAGGAAGGGAAGCCAGTTGCTTCCTATGCCTCCTGTGTTGGTCTTAAGTTTCAGCTCTGCTGGAAGGAAGCACAGACAAACTACAAGGAATGCAGAGATAATCAGTATGCTAAGGGACAGATAAAATGCAATGAATGTCTTAGTTCAGTCAATGGATCCTTCAAGCAGTCCAAGAGCATCAGCAAAAGGTCACAAGTTGTGTCCACAACCCATGCTGCCCAGCCTCAGATTAATATAGGCTGTCAGCAGCCTTTTAGTGCACTCTGTTATGACTTTCAGTGTTCTGCAGTAAGCAACTGTCTTGCTAGCATGGTGTGGTGCTTTGTAGCCTGGAACGCTCTTCTAGCACACAGCTGGCATTGCTTAACTGGCTCATGTGAACCTGGTAGGTTGACATGGCAGGGAGCGGCAGCTGAAGGATGAGCAAAGGAAAGAGGAGGTCCTGCAACAACTTTGGAATCTGCAGCTCCAATACCTCCTGGTGGTCAGAGCTGTCTGCCTGTTGAACCTATGATTGGGCTAAGCTCATTTCCAGCTGAGGCTTGGGTGAAACCTCCCTTCCCTCCCCCATCTTTGTCTCTTTCATATTCCTGAAGGTTTCCAGGCCCCCACCTGAAATTTGGTAAACCAGCTGGCTGCATATATAGATGGAGGCAGGAATCAAACCCAGATCTTGTCAATTGCTACAACAAACGTTTTGCACCTATGAAAGTCTGACTTTTGAAGTAACTTTGACTTCCACTAACTCCACCTTGTATTAAAACAAAAGAATGTAATAACACAACTTTGCCATTTGAGCTTTCCAGGTGAATTAGGGTATTTCATGACAAATACCAGGTAGAAAAATAGAGGAACAATGTGTAATGAGCAAATAATTTATTAGAAAACATAATGAAGTTTTTTTCAAAGTACAGTTTATACAAACATTGCAAAAGAAACAATTTCAACTTGTGGTCAGTTTTACCCAGTTTAAACCAAAGAATCCCGTGTGCGACCAGAAAACACTTCTGTATATGTATTGGTGTCTGCATCACTATTTGTGCCCTGGACCTCATCCACTCATGTGGCCCTATAGATATACAACACTGGATGAATCAATGATTTTTGTGGATGAATCAATGATCTTTGTTGTTTGGTACTGTGGCAGGAAGCTGTGAGAATACTCTGACCCTTTGGATCTTGACTAGGCTCATGTAAACAATAATTCAAATAGTGTATCTAATAATGATAGGTGCCCCTCCTGTGTAGACCAAACAATTTTCACAACACCTTTAGGTTAGGGTATATATTTCTGCAAAGGTGAGGAAAACCCCACAGTTCTGAAGAAAAATCTGAAAACTAAAGAAGGTGTGTATGTGTTACATCCAAAAGTAGCTAATGACACCTGCCATTTTGCAGATATTGAGAAAAAAAACAAATCAGCTGCCATCATGAGCTACCTAAGTATCCAAGATGCTGTGTGAAGACATCAAAAAGACAAAGGGTATGAAATTGGCTAGGGAAGAAGAAACACCAAATAATGGGAAGGGTGTAAGTATGCAATTAAACAGGTTAGAAGGGGAAGAACAATTTTTTTAGCAAGGGGGGTAGGCAGGGGATCTTATTATTGTGCCGCCATGCTGTGATATTTTAAAGTCTTTTAATGGGAGTTTTAATGGGGTTTTAAGACACTGTAACCCACCACGAGCCATTTGGGAATGGCGGGAAATAAATCTAAATAATAATAATAATAATTAATAATAATAATAATAATTAGGTAGGTGGTGAAGGAGAACAAGCAGGATTTGGCTGACTGGTTACACATGAGTGGGACAAATGGATCATTAAGTGCAGGCTACTGAAGGTAAAACTGAGTTTCACTTTTCCCTATCAAGTCTCAGGTTTCCCTCTTGTAACTATATTTGAAGAACATTTTTTTCTCATAACATATAGTTTTGAAGAATAAATAATTTAGAACAAAGACATCCATGAATGTAGAACCTTATTATATGCTCCAACAATTAGCGTTTAATACCAATGGCCATACAGTGATTTGTCTTAAACTATATATTTTACACATACAAATGTACGTGCACACACAAGAGGTTTGGCAGGAGAAATCCTCTTGATGCCACCAGGGATTAATTCTCTTCAAAATGAACACGTGTGTAGTCGCAATTCAACTCTATCCCCCTTTCTGCGTATCTCCCATGCATTTCAATAGTGTTCGCACTGGAGCAGCACTGAAATTTCCCTGAAACTTCAAATATTAGAATTAGAACATATTAATCTAGTTCTTAATTTTTTTTCCTCTTTAGAATGTGGGACACTGCCTGTTTCAAAACAGAAATTGCAATTGTTTAGAAATCCTAAAATGGGGTCCGATAAATTTTCAGATATAATAACCATAACATTTGTCTCAGTGCATGCAACAAAATCATATGGACTACTTGTGCATATGGGATAATCTATTTCCATGGAACATGTATCTCTAAGAAGGTAACTTTTTTGTATACAGACTTGCCTTCCTTTCCTGAAATGAATGGGGCAGATATTCAAGTACACATCAAAGCCACAGTACCCAAAGAAGGCCTTGCCCCAGCCTGTAAAACCATTAGTCTTCATCTTGCATACTTTTTAGATAAGGGCACATTCAATAAACTGAGGTACCTTTCTAGTTAGAAATTTATGACAAACAAAAAAACCCAGCGAGAACAAATACTTCTCCCTTCATTAAAAAAGAAGCCCTTGGCATGCAGCGAGGTGTGCAGCGAGGTCCACATTTTCAATGTCAAACTAACTTCTCTGCAAATTTGATAAAGGATAATCACCATGCACATGGGTAAAGTCACGGTTCTTTCAGACCCAGGGGGACTGTCATGTTTGTAGAAAAAAATAAGGTATAAAAATGTCAGGTTGCAACATTCCCAAGTTAATACATGTTACGTTTAAACACACTGGTGTTGGGGTGGCATTTGGGCTTTTCCTTCGTAAAAATCACATGCAAATCGTTGCACTGGCCATCAACAACAGCAGTGGGGCAAAGCCTGAGCCAATAGTGCCCCCTTATGCCTCCCAAAAAGGAGCAGGTAGGAGAAAGTATGGGGAAGTCTAAGTGGAAAGGGGGCGTGAGCCAGTGTGGCAAGAAGGAAGCTTAAGTGAGTAGGGGTATGTGTGGGTGTGGGGAGTGCCTGGGCTAAACGGTGACAAGGTTGGGGGGGGGGAGAGATAAATTTGAGGAAGAGATGAAGGGAGCTGGAAGTAGAGAAAAGCTGGAGGGGATGAGGTGGAAAACGGAATTTCCTCTCTTCCACTGAGTGTTGATGGGTCCCGCTTTTGTGTTATTGATGAATTTGACTCCAGAAATTCATGCAGAATAGATATTGGAATACTGAAATTACAGCAAAATGCAACTGAAACACATCACTGCTAACATTATGAGTATTTATTTTATAATCTGCATTCCCTATTAAAAATTCTGCCATTATGTTGAAGAATTATCATTTTTTTTAAAAAGCCACCACTTGTTTTTGAATAGCATAGCAGCTGAAGCAGTGTTCCAAGAAAAAAAATTGGTCATGTGACCAGTAGCACTCAAACAAAATGTATTTTAAAAATTGCAAAATTATTTCTTCATATTTTCATCCTATTTATATGGCTTCACTTTTCTCTAATATCCCTACAACCCTTACTCAAATAATCTTTCACTTTCTAAGACATATAACCCGAGTCACAATAATTTAGACGCAGTACATGCACATGGCTTTACCAGGAAACATTCAGTAAGAAACAAAGTATGAGAGAAATGGAATAGATACCATGGTCTGGATTTTAAGATGGATAATCAAGAGCATTAACCATGCCTTATTAAGTGAAGCTGCACTGTTTTGTATTAGGCAGGAATATTTGAAAGCATGTTTCATGGTGGTTCTTGATTACCCTGGATACTCCTGCACATGATCACAATTGTGTCTAGGAAGGTTTGGTTCACCATAGCAGGAGCATTTTGGGTAATTACAAGCTGAGTTCATAATTGAGAGAAAGGTAAAGGTATCCCCTATGCAAGCACCGGGTCATGTCTGACCCTTGGGGTGATGCCCTCTAGCGTTTTCATGGCAGACTCAATACGGGGTGGTTTGCCAGTGCCTTCCCCATCAGAATTGAGATATTTAGGCCCAAATATTCTTTCCAAGGAATTTTGATCACACGACTGAAGAATTATAGGGAAGTGTTGGCTGTATGGCTTATACAGAACATACAGTGTTGGTTGTATGGCCTAAAATCTTCTTTGTTTTTGCACAAATATCAACATTTGTGTAATAAATTCCTGCATTCAATGACAGCATTTTTATTTTAGGTACTGTTATAATGATATCTCTTTGAAATTTGAAGAGACAATGGAAGCATGATGAGGGAAAGATGCTTTCAGGTTATCTGAAAAGCTCAAAACGACATATTCTTTTTATCTAATCATATGGAGCCTAGAAACCACAAGCAGATTTCCACTGACAAAATGGATCTTTCCTGCATACTCCTCCTGACCCCTTGAAAAGCCGCTTCTGAGAGTCATAGGGCTTTTGGGAACAAATGGCACCTGAAGCTTTAACTTGGAGGGAGAATCCACAAAAGCTGCAGGCCTCCCCCTTGTGCAAGGAAAAGAGTTTATCTGAATACAACTCATGGCATGAATGGCATCAGTCTGTGAGACAAATGAGATTTGCTTTGGCAGATGGTGTTAGTTCATACAGTCATGTAGGTACACTAAACTAAGTGCATAACAATTTAAGCTGGAAAAGAGTTTTACAGTAAAAAAATCATTAAAAGCATAAAAGCTTATACAAATTGGCCATTTAAAGTTCAGTTACCAATACAAAACATAGGTATCAAGTGAAAGCAGCCATAGCACAGATATAAAATTAGTGCCAACCATATATACATTTATACAAAGGTATTTCATACCAATAAGAAATGAAGCCCACAGGTACTACCTTAATTCTGTGGTCTCTGCTCATCCCAATACATTAAGTCCCACAGTCCTGTACTAAGATTCCCTGTACCCATCGTTCATGCTGAATCAGAAATGTTTAGATTCCTTTTAAACTGCAAAGATAAAGGCAACCTGAAAAAAAAAAGAGGGCGGACGTTGGCTACAGTGTTCAGCATAACAGCTTTTAATATATCTTTCCTGCTTGGCTAAGTACATAAATCCACCGAGATATGGCATCGTTGTTCGGCAGCCACACACCGTACTTTATTGTTGCACATAAATAATGACAAGGCACAGGACAGCGACTAGTCCAAGGGCTTGTAAACCAAGGAACCAGAGCATAACCCAGAAAAATATGACTATGACAGGTTCCACAATCCGTTCTCCAAAGTATATCCTTGTGAAGCCTATGCTGATGAGGCTTTTGTTGATCTCACCAAAGAGAGTACCCATCTTTTTATAGTCATCTATAACAGGTTCATCACTGTTGTTTCTTCCCTCCTGGACCTGCGGACAAGCAGATAAATCCATAATATATCAGTTCTATTTATAGAAACCCTATTTCTTTTACTTTATACTTCAAATTAAATAATGATTGAAAAAGATTTCAGGAGTCTTATTTTTTTTTAAGTATATCATTTAAATCACAGACATCTCATATACAGGACTCTTGTTGTTTCTCACAAGAGTGTTTGGCCAGTAGTAAAAGACCGTGCTTGTGTTATTTCAGATCCCAGAAGGAGCCACCGCAAAGAATTAAGAGGCCTCAAAAGTGACCGAAAGCAATAATTAATCCTCAGAACTAGAATGACTGAGACCAAACACATCAAGGGTAATGCCCTGATCTGCATAGCCCAGCCAAGTCTGATCACATCAAATTTTGGAAGCAGGACTGGCTGTGGTTAGTGTTGTTTTGGGAGGCCACCAAGGAAGTGCAGGGTTACATTACAAAGTCAAGCAATGACAAACCATCTCTTAACATCTCTTGCCTTGAAACCCCTGTGGGGTCACCATAGGTTGACTATGACTTGACGGAGTATCTACCACTAAACATGTCTGATGGTAGTGGAACCTATATGGTTGAATAGTTAAGAGCAAATTCAGACATCCTATACTGGATATAGTATTATTACTAAAATAATGCCAATACCCTGGTTTAAAGCTTATAATCTATCAAAGGAAAAAGAAGGGGCGAAGACTGGCAATTTGTTTGTTTGACTGCCTAAGAACTTTTGCCGATTGGCCAGATACAGAGCAAGAAACTTTGGTTGAGCAAATCAAGCTGTTGCAGTCATCTGGCTTTGCAGCACAGCCTCTCTTGTCTAAGAACCACCCCAGTCCACATTGTTTTTGCCATTCTGAACTGCCCAACTGAGTCACATGGTCAATAACCACAGGATAGGACAGTGAAATCACTTTTCCTCATTCGCTTCCCTATCATGTCAGCTGGGATGTAGATGTTTGATGGAGATAGGTAATGGTGAGCCTTAATGATTACCCTTGTAAGCTGACGATATAGGAAACATGCTTGATTCTGCTAATGGTTCCATTAGAAACAGCCACAGCTAAGAATGAAGCAGCTCATAAATATTTTAGCTAACAGGATCAATATGCCCATCAATAAAAGGCTGGCTGGTAAACAATAATGATACAGATTAAAAATCCACTATAACATTTCTGCAGATTGTAACCCTAGATTTGATATAGTCCCAAGTGTGATTCCTGTGCTGGTGAGGAGTTAGGGTGTACCTCGTTCAATGTCTCGGGAATCTGTTTTGTCATCTATGATCTTTGTTATTTATCTGAGGCCATTGAATGAGATAATCTGGAAATTTGTGATTGGATGTTGTCAGTATGCTCTATATTTAATTCCATATGCCCATAGATGCATTCATCACTGCTCTGGACCAGTGCTTCGAGGTATTGGTCAGGTGCTAATATAGAACAAGCTGAATTCAGAGAAAACAGAGGTAAAGTTGGTGGCTGGGGGAACAGATACACTTTTGCTGAATGCAGTGCAGTTGGCAGCTGGAACAAGACTGTTGAGGAGGTAAAGAGGATATTACCTTGAGAAGTTTTTAGGAGGCACTAGAAGGCCATTTTATTTGGCAGAGATTTTAATAGTGTATAAGCTGCAGGCATTTTCTTGGGAGGGACATATCTGCAGTTTTATTGTACTTTGTATGTTTTAAAATTTGGAACTGTTAGCTGCCTTGAGCCACAAGGGGGTGGAGGAATATAAACTAAATAAAATAGCAATTTGCGAGAGTTATTCCATTTGCTATATTCTAGTGAGTAACACCCCCTTCAAGGATCGCTGCCTTGTTGTGGCAAGGGGGCTTGCGTAGTTCAGTGAAGCTATGAGCTATGCCGTGCAGGGCCACCCAAGAGGGACAGGTCATAGCTGAGAGCTCTGACAAAAGGTGATCCACTGGAGAAGGCAATGGCAAACCACTCCAGTATCTTTGCCATGAAAACTCTATGGACAGTTCCAATAGACATAACGATATGACGCTGGAAGATGAGCCCCTCAGGTCGGAAGGTGTCCAATATGCTACTGGGGATGAGCAGACGGCTAGTACGAGTAGCGCCAGAATGAATGAAGCGGCTGGGCCAAAGCCGAAAGGACGCTCAGTTGTGGAAGTAACTGGTGGCGAAAAGACAGTCCGATGCTGTAAAGATTTTTATTCCATAGGAACCTGGAACGTCAGATCCATGAATCAAGGCAAGCTGGACGTGGTTAAACAAGAAATGAGAAGACTGAACATCGACATTTTAGGAATCAGTGAACTAAAATGGACAGGAATGGGTGAATTTAATTCAGATGACCATCAGGTATACTACTGTGGACAAGAATCTCGCAGAAGAAATGGAGTAGCATTCATAATCAATAAGAGAGTAGGAAAAGCAGTCTTGGGATACAATCCCCAAAATGACAGAATGATCTCAGTTCGAATCCAAGGCAAACCATTCAACATCACAGTGATCCAGGTCTACGCCCCAACCACTGCTGCTGAAGAGGATGAAGTTGATCAGTTCTATGAAGCCCTACAACACCTTCTAGAAGCAACGCCCAAAAATGATGTGCTTATCATCATGGGGGATTGGAATGCTAAAGTAGGAAGCCAAAAGATAACCGGGATAACAGGCAAGTTTGGCCTTGGAGTACAAAATGAAGCAGGGCACAGGCTGGTAGAATTTTGTCAAGAGAATACAATGGTCATAGCAAACACTCTTTTCCAGCAACCCAAGAGACGACTCTGCACATGGACATCACCAGATGGTCAACACAGAAATCAGATTGACTATGTGCTCTGCAGCCAAAGATGGAAAAGTTCTATCCAGTCAATAAAAACAAGACCAGGAGCTGATTGTGGTTCAGATCATGAGCTTCTTGTTGCAAAA
This sequence comes from Paroedura picta, assembly GCF_049243985.1. Classification (NCBI taxonomy): domain Eukaryota; kingdom Metazoa; phylum Chordata; class Lepidosauria; order Squamata; family Gekkonidae; genus Paroedura; species Paroedura picta. The sequence goes on from NC_135378.1 coordinate 66,033,971, forward strand.
TTTAGGCTTAAATTGAAGGAAGTAGGGAAAAGCACTAGGCCACTCAGGTATGAACTAAATCATATCCCTGACGAATACACAGTGGAGGTGACAAATAGATTTAAGGAATTAGATCTGATAGACAGAGTGCCTGAAGAACTATGGACGGAGGTTCGCAACATTGTACAAGAGGTAGCAACTAAAACCATCCCAAAGAAAAAGAAATGCAAGAAATCAAAATGGCTGTCTGAGGAAGCTTTACAAATAGCTAAGGAGAGAAGGGAAGTGAAAGGCAAGGGAGAAAGAGAAAGATACACCCAATTGAATGCAGAATTCCAGAGAAAAGCTAGAAGAGATAAGAATGCCTTCTTAAATGAACAGTGCAAACAAATAGAAGAAAACAATAGAATGGGGAGGACCAGAGATCTTTTCAAGAAAATTGGAGATATGAAGAGAACGTTTCATGCAAAGATGGGTATGATAAGGGACCAAAATGGTAGGGACCTCACAGAAGCAGAAGAGATCAAACAAAGGTGGCAAAATTATACAGAAGAACTATACAAGAGCGAGCTTAACATCCCTGATGACCACAATGGGGTAGTTACTGACCTGGAGCCAGACATCCTGGAATGTGAAGTCAAATGGGCCTTAGGAAGTCTGAGCAACAATAAAGCTAGTGGTAGTGACAGCATTCCAGTTGAACTATTCAAAATCTTAAAGGACGATGCAGTAAAAGTGCTACACTCAATATGCCAGCAAATTTGGAAAACTCAACAATGGCCACAGGATTGGAAAAGGTCAGTTTACATTCCAATCCCAAAGAAGGGCAATGCCAAAGAATGTTCAAACTACCGCACCATCGCACTAATTTCTCATGCTAGCAAAGTTATGCTCAAAATCCTACAAGCTAGGCTCCAGCAATATGTGGACCGAGAACTTCCAGAAGTACAGGCAGGATTTCGAAGAGGCAGAGGAACTAGAGATCAAATTGCCAACATACGCTGGATCATGGAGAAAGCTAGGGAGTACCAGAAGAACGTCTACTTCTGCTTCATTGACTATGCTAAAGCCTTTGATTGTGTGGAGCACAACAAATTGTGGCAAGTTCTTAAAGAGATGGGAATACCAGAGCATCTTATTTGTCTCTTGAGAAATTTATATGCAGGTCAAGAAGCAACAGTGAGAACTGAACATGGAATCACTGACTGGTTCAAAATTGAGAAAGGAGTTCGGCAAGGCTGTATACTGTCGCCTTGCCTATTTAACTTGTATGCAGAGCACATCATGAGAAATGCGGGATTAGAGGAGTCACAAATTGGGATCAAGATTGCAGGGAGAAATATCAACAACCTCAGATATGCAGATGATACCACTCTAATGGCAGAAAGTGAAGAGGAACTAAAGAGCCTGTTGATGCGGGTGAAGGAGGAGAGTGCTAAAGTTGGCTTGAAACTCAACATCAAGAAAACAAAGATCATGGCATCCGTCCCTCTCAATTCCTGGCAAATAGAAGGGGAAGAAATGGAGATAGTGACAGATTTTATTTTCCTGGGCTCCAAGATCACTGCAGATGGGGACTGCAGCAAAGAAATTAAAAGACGCTTGCTCCTGGGGAGAAAAGCTATGGCAAATCTAGACAGCATCCTAAAAAGCAGAGACATCACCCTGCCAACAAAAGTGCATTTAGTCAAGGCTATGGTCTTCCCAGTTGCAATGTATGGCTGCGAAAGTTGGACCATAAGGAAGGCCGAGCGTCGAAGAATTGAGGCTTTTGAACTCTGGTGCTGGAGAAGACTCTTGCGAGTCCCTTGGACTGCAAGGCGAACAAACCAGTCAGTCCTAGAGGAGATCAGCCCTGACTGCTCCTTAGAAGGCCAGATCCTGAAGATGAAACTCAAATATTTTGGCCACCTCATGAGAAGGAAGGACTCCCTGGAGAAGAGCCTAATGCTGGGAGAGATCGAGGGCAAAAGAAGAAGGGGACGACAGAGAATGAGGTGGATGGATGGAGTCACTGAAGCAGTAGGTGCAAACTTAAATGGACTCCGGGGAATGGTAGAGGACAGGAAGGCCTGGAGGATCATTGTCCATGGGGTCGCGATGGGTCGGACACGACTTCGCACATAACAACAAAGTGAGTAACAGTCTGCAAATGTCAAGTAATGAATCAATAAGATCAAGAGATATGAATCTTCAGAATATAACTCTTTTTCCCTTCTAAAGAACTAGAAGTGGAAAGTTTAACATTCCTCATTATAATGAAGAACACCACTGAAAAGATCCCTGGTCCACTAACAAATGGCCAGTTCTATACTGTACTAGCAGTTAAAAGAACAAAACCTCTCCAGAACATTAATGGGGATCTACAACCTCGGAATGGTTGAGGACAGGAAGGCCTGGAGGATCATTGTCCATGGGGTCGCAATGGGTCGGACACTTCGCACCTAACAACAACAACATAGCCTCCCACTCACAGGCCTTGAATGACAGGCTGGTCCTTGCATGCAATTCTTGAACATGCAACTACTCAGCAGTAACCTAATGGAGAAACCCAATAGATTCACCCCTGTAACAAACTGCCTCTTGTGGCCATTCCTTACATGTCCAGGATAATGCTGATCACCACTTTGGAATTGGGAAGAATTTTTCCTCCAGGCCAGATTGGTTCAGGAGGGTAACACCCAGCCCTGTGTTTCCAAATCCTTTTCCTTATCCACTCAAAAAGCATACACAGGAAGCAGAACCATTAGCCATACCACCAAGGGATCGATCACTAAACTAATATGCTACAATGTGCCAGCAATAGCTTTCTGCCATTTACATTACCAAACAACCCCTATGCGAGTGAATAAATGGCTACAATGCAGAATAAATGGCTACGATGCAGATCTTAAATGGAAACACTTCTCCATTTCTTTATGTTAAAGACAATTCAGTACTTGGGACTCAGTTTTGAACTTGGAGAAACATAATCTAGTTTCAATATTATTATCAACTCTTATTATTATTATTAGTTATTATTCAGTAATAGCAAGCATTAATACTTAAGCATTCCAATGTCTTTATATTGATGCTTTGTATCGATATATGGACTGGGAATCCACTTCATCCTGATATAGCATTATCACTTGCAATCCGCACCAAACTGTTTGCAGTCCAGGCCAATCACCTATGAAATTGCCAGTGTTATCAAAATGACCCCCCTCCAAAAGAAAGAAAAGAAAGTAAGGTCTTGCTATATCACATCATTGATATTTTGGGGGTTCTCCATGGAATTGTTACTGGGGGCATGGGTGTGTGTGACCTGAAACAGACCTATTCTGTGTAGAGAACCAGAATAGATCTGGGGAAGAGACCTGGCTTCAAACCCCTGCTGAGTTACAACACTCACAGGAAAGAGACATGTTCACTTCTCTTCCTGTACACATTTAAGATTGACATGGAAGTGTCACAGACTGTGCCTCTCTTGAATTCCTTGGCCTTTGAGCTCCATTGTTCACATCTGTTTCACATGCCACTTTCTGCTGACTAAGGATTCAGTAAATGTATCTGATGAAACCTTTTGCCAGCACAAACTCTTGTTTCGTGGAAACAGCCAGCAATGTGCTTTCATTATATCCTGCCTTTCCTCTTGGTTCAAGTTGGCTTACCATAATAGTTTAACATCCCCAGACAAAATCACAAATAAAATAACAACCCCCCCAACCCCTCCCTTGCTTTTGGCAGCAAAGGAGCTGGCCACCAGGGCAAATCCCCAACCTGTGACTGGAGGTGAAAAAGAGGCTGAATTTGAATCATTTTGTATATCAACTCAAATCCCAGTGTGAAAGATACCAGCAATCTTTGGAGCCACTGCTGAACAACAGACTACAAAAAGTTTATACTTGCACAGGAAGTCTCAAAACAAGCTGCGAGGAATTCTCCATAAAGTTAGAACACAATACTACAGAATTTATGGAAAAGCCCAGAATATCACAAATAAGACTGATTCTGCAACAGATGTAAAATGAAGTCTACTATGATTTAAGCTGGTGGTCCCCAACCACCGGGCCGCGGCCCGGTGCTGGGCCGCAAAGGCACTGGCACTGGGCCACGGCTCCCTCTCCCCGCCCTCCCAGTAAGAAACTTACCAGGCCACAAGCTTGCAGCCCAGCAAGCTTCTTACTGTGGGAGGGGGGGAGAGGGAAGCAGGGCCGTGCATGCGCCATGTGTGACCGAAAACGCACATGCGCGGCACTTTCGCGCAGGGTGCAGTCAGAAAAGCTGGCCACACCCTGATTGTCCCTGCACCTACAGCTCCTGCCCTCCCTCTCTGGATGCTAGCCACTTTGCTCTCAGACACTGCAGGAGCCAGTGCATGAAAGAGAGACACAGAGAGCCCTGCCAAACTGCAAACCAGCCCTGATTACCTGCTATGGCTCCTGCTGCGAGAGAGAGACAGAGAGAGCAGCCCAAATGAGCCCTCATTCCCTGCTACAAACCGCCCTGCTTACCTCCTATGGCTTCTGCTGTGTGTGTGTGTGAGAGAGAGAGACTTGCAATGGGCTTTCTTGCTAGTATTTATATATGTTACAATGGAATGGTCTGCTCCCCCCCCGCAATATTTGTGAGTTAGTTTATTCTCATGATAAGGAATCTCTGCTCTGTTAGAATTGCAGGCTGCCTGAGCTCCCTTATGAATCCAGCTGCTGCCTTCTCTATATCTTAAGGTTACCAGTTCTGAGTTGGAAAATACCTGGAGCTTTTGGGAATGGAGGCTGGGGCTTGGGGAAAGAAGGGACTTTAATGGGAGTTTAATGCCATAGAGTCCACTTTCCAAAGTGGCCATTTCCTCCAGGAGAACTGACCTCTGACACCTAGAGATCAGTTGCAATCCCAGGAGATTTCCAGTCATCACCAGGAGAATGGTAACCCTAATGTATCTGCTTGGTAATAAATTTATATTGTTTTGTACGTCCCACTTCTGTCTCAACCTGAGACCAGGAACCTGAGTAAGTGACCGATTCCTGACCTGTGAGCAAAAGGGACCATCTCTCTCACACACAGAAGATTACTGAATCCGTAGCCAATTAGACATTGCTACTCAAGACAGCTAAATGGAACCTCCATATTCAGAGGCAGGATTTCACAGAATATTAAATACTGATGACTCATCATTAATGCCTCGACATTTTCCCCACTATGGCCTTCACAGCTTTAGAGTTCATTTCAGAGTACAAAACTTAACAATGCATTTCCTAAAATATAAGAGAGAATTATGCACAGCTGTGGCTTTATATCTCTGTGTACATAAGAATAAAGATAGCAAAGCTTGAACAGTCAAGAATGACATTTGGCAAGTAGTAAATGGCTTGTATTTCAACTGGAAGGAAAAACAAGAACAAGATTAATCTGTTACTGTTGACCAGAAAGATAAGGAATGAATTCACATCAGAAAGCAAGCAGCCACTATACAAAATTATTTAGCTGTTATGGCAATAAACATCCAGATATGATGTCATTTACAGGAAATAAAAGCTAGGGATTTGCCAAAAGTTGTTATGGCAACTGAGCTCTTAAGTAGTAACTGTACTAATCTAATTCCACACAGTTGGACTCCAACTCAGTCAAATCTTTATGAAACATCTTAAAATATTTTCCTTAAAATAAAAGCCAACTTCACAAAGCATTGACTGAAACAAGAACCTAAACAAACTACAAGTTACCTTTAATATTTAGCTCACTTGCAAAGGTGTTAAAGGTAGAAAGAAGTGCAAGTGTCAAGTTGAATTTGGGACTTGCACAAGTCCAACATATTTCAGTGTACCTCAGACCTGACCTGCAGTCTGCACTGAACATGCATGAACATCAGAATTCAGGCCTTTGCAAACAGCTATAAGTTGCACTGCCACTATCTTGCATCACATTGCTTCTCTATAAACAGGAACTTGCAGTAGGCCATCAATCCTCCTGTACCAGAAACTGACTTTGCATTTAAGGCAGGGGTAGTCAAACTGCGGCCCTCCAGATGTCCATGGTCTACAATTCCCAGGAGCCCCCTGCCAGCATTCGCTGGCAGGGGGCTCCTGGGAACTGTAGTCCATGGACATCTGGAGGGCCGCAGTTTGACTACCCCTGATTTAAGGTCTTTTCCAAACAATAAAAACCACAGATGTTTTCCTCCCCAGAACTATGTTTATACTAGCCCTAATTCAGTGCAATATTTCGTGGATGGAATGGTAGTTCTTGTTGCCGGTTATGCAAATTATGCAATGCACACATTTGTCAGCTGACTTAAACAGAGTTATTCAACCCCAAACACTAAAAGGGGGAGAAAAACACTGAAAACCTATGAAACAGGGTGTTATGTTATTGTTAGGACAATATTTATCATTAGAAGGAACTAAAGGAACTACCCCATGCTGGAATGTGGGAGGGGACACTCTTAATGATCCATCCCTTCTCATACAAATAGAACAAAATGTTTAACAGAGGACAGCAAGAGAGTTTCGTTTGTTTTGGTTCTCTTTTGACATTTTTCTCATTTCAACAATATTCAATAGTTGAAGATGCTGCTGAGCTCGTGACCTGAACCGGTCTCAATGGTAGCTGAACACAAACCCTTTTCTGGCTTTCCTATTGTCACGGCCCCTATTTATGTACACTTGATCCCCCACAGCACCCCACGGTCAATGTGCAGGTTTTTGTACCCTACTGACTGCTCAGTCTCATAGAATCATAGAATGATTGTTGGAAGGGACCTCATGGGTCATCTAGTCCAACCCCCTGCACTATGCAGGATGCTCATCCACTGTAACCTGCCACCCCCTTAAGACTTCACAGAATCAGCCTCTCCGTCCTCTGTTTAAAAACCTACCACATTCTGAGGAAGCCTGTTCCATGGAGAAACCGCTCTAACTGTCAGGAACTTCTTCCTGATGTTTAGACGGAATTTCTTTTGAATTACTTTCATCCCAGTGGTTCTGGTCCATCCCTCCAGGGCCAGAGAGAACAACTCTGCTCCATCCTCTATATGGCAGCCTTTTAAATAGTGGAAGATGGACATCAAATCCCCTCTCAATCGTCTCCTCTCCAGGCTAAACAGACCAAGCTCCCCCCCAACCTTTCTTCATACGTCTTGGTCTCCATGATGTCTGAGCTGCAGGAAAGGACAATATTTGAGAATAAAGCCAGGGAATTAAGATCAGACTGTGTGCCATTAAGAGGTTATTATTAGAGGAAAGAGCCTGGTTTCCACGAGAACTCTGACCCATTCTAATCGAAGGCTCTGGTCTGGGCACCTCTGGGACTCATTGATTCTCTAGCCATGATTAAAGACCAGGAATTTTAGGATAATAACCCTCTCATACTGCTCAGGAATCGCACAGTACAGACTTCTCCAGACACCTAAAAAAATGCACAACCAGAACCCCACGCCTGACACACCACTTCCAGATACTAATCATAGAATCATAGAGTTGGAAGGGGCCATACAGGCCATCTAGTCCAGTGGTCCCCAACCTTTTTTCGGCTGGGGACTGGCAGACGGCCACGCCCACACATCGTGCATGCGCACCTGCGGCCCTGATTCCCTCTCCCCCAATACCGCAGTAAGAAGCATCCCGGGCTGCAAGCTTGCGGCCCGGGAAGTTTTTTACTGAGGGGGGGCGGGGAGAGGGAACCGCGGCCCGGCGCCCTGGCGCCCTGGCCTTCGTGGCCCGGCACCGGGTCACGGACCGCAGGTTGGGGACCACTGATCTAGTCCAACTCCCTGCTCATAGGTAACAATACGTCCCAAATCCAACAATCATTCTATGATTCTATGAGACTGAGCAGTCAGTAGGGTAAAAAACATGTTCATAGTCATACCTGCTGCATAGGTAACTTGATAATCTCAGACAAGCCCATCTCCCATGAGCATTCACCACCCAAAAATATTCTAATCATCCAACTACAGCTCAGATCTTGACATTCCTTCCAATAAGAATGCAAGTACAAATGTTTCTCCATTAGCATATGAAACTCAAATTGCCCAGTGACTGGCTGGATCAAAAAGCTTGGCCCAACAGCAAAGTGGATTCAAAACTGCAGCCAATAACATTTGACCATAGTAGTAAATGCTCGCAGCCCTGTTCACTTGATCCTATGAATACAGATACATCCTGCCTATTTGTGCATACTTGCCAATGAATAAAACTGGGGACTAGTGAGGTTTATATTGCATGTTTGGCTGTATTGACTATAACATGAGAATTAATCATATACAAAGAACAATCAAGTGTACACTGTATACAATTTGTATGTGTGCTCACTATAACTTGAGGTCAAGGCTTAGGTTAAAAGGATACAGGAATGGTACTCTGATAGTCTCTGTCTCAGATTGTTCCTCCACCAGTTCAGGATACAACACAAGGCTGAAGGTGTGAAATTAAGACCCCCTCCCCAGCATTGCTCCACCATCACAGACACTCACAGCTTAGCATATTCCCTACAAAAGTAATATATCGCTTTACGTTTTCATAAGTTTTTCTGTTATATGTTGGCAGATTATAAACTCAGTTACTGTGGTCTCTGTCTTTCCCCACAATTCCACCTAAATGTTCTGAGTAATGCTCACTTAAAACCAAGCCCAAAGAAACTCCAAAGTCTGAAGGCCAAAGATATGTGATCCCTTGCTTCTCTGGTAACACAAACCCTGCCAACCTCCATAAATCAATGGTTTCTTTTGCCTTCCAAGCAGTCAACAGACATAGAGCAATAAGTATTAAAGGTGGTTTTTCTTGCTCTGTATCAGCCATATCATCTTTACATGCGTGTAATAAATTAGCATATGAAATTAAGGGAGGGAGGCTCATTCTGCAAGGCATAGGAATTCATACCAGGCCATCAGCAATATATGTGACACAGCCTCCGTTAACAGATTTTAAAGTTCTAAAAAATGATGTTATTTGCATTATACTTCACAACAGGAACAGTCCCTTCCAACTCTATGGTTCATAATGAATTCACAGTGCAAGATACCCCTTTTCCCTTTCATAATTTCTGGTGGTTAGTTTTGTTTCTTTATAACAGGGGTAGTCAAACTGCAGCCCTCCAGATGTCCATGGACTACAATTCCCATGAGCCCCTGCCAGCATTCGCTGGCAGGGGCACATGGGAATTGTAGTCCATGGACATCTGAAGGGCTGCAGTTTGACTGCCCCTGCTTTATAAAGATTCTTTCTGAATGTGAGCATGTGGAGAGTGACAGGTTCTGCTCTGCTGTCATGTGGAATAAGATACAGTTTGGGTTATACTTTTTGTTGCATTGACTTGGGCAGATCTTTTGCCATATGCTTATACCACAGATCCCAAATGAGCATGACTGTGTGTGGCTAAACCACCATTTAATGAAACCCTTACAGCTTCATCCTAAGCAGAGTTACACCCTTCCAAACTCACTGAAGTCAACTGGGCTTGGAAGGCCATAGCTCTGTTTAGGATGGCATGGCTAATGGAAGGTTCCTGATCACACACCTTCCCAAGTTTCTCCCCAAGTAAGAAAGAACAGAGAGCTGATTCAACTCTGATTGCTTTGCCCTTGCTGCAGTTGTTTTACTTTTGATGCTGAATGGAACAAGGATATCACAATTATCTGGCCGCAGTGCTGTATTAAAAAATAAAAATTTGAAGATATCACAAGACACAAGACGGGTGCGATTTTTGGCCGAAAATAAAGGGAACTTGCAAACAGTTTTAAAGCACTTCTGTGGAGGGACTGTAGCCGGAGAAGCCTCGCTGGTTTGTTGCTTTCCCCGCTCGCTCCGAGGAAAAAAAATGGCGATCGCTTCGCCGGAAGTTCGGAAGAGAGAGCCAGGGGGAGGGACTTTGTTGCAGCCACTACATTGAGAATGCACAGGTCTTTTTTGCAAGTGTTGTAGGTTTCTGGATTCACCGGAAATCGCTACAACGAAGCGATTTTAGCGCTAGTGTTGCAGGACTGTTGCAGATTTTGTGTTACGTCATGTGGAACAGCAAATTAGTAGCGTTTACCATTTGTAAGCTTTCTGTTACTTTGAACTCGTGCGGAATTGCCCAGAGCTTTGACACAAAACTATCCAAATAGAGTGGATCTTCTATTAGTAATTAAAAAAATTAACTGACACTTCTGCTTCTGATGGGTTACAGCTTGATCTCATTAAACTTAAAGTTCATTTAGCTACATATGCTATATTTTCATTTGTGCAATATAACTATAATTAGTGGAAAGAAACTGAACTGTTGCATCTGTATGGTTGCTGATCTACTGGGCAGGATTGCTCTCAGGTTTTCCTAAGAAGGGGGTATCTGTATAATTTCTCTTCCATTGCCTCTTTTCCATATCCTTCACTCTCGATGTGGCTATGCCTACTTCCTTATGCTAGAACTTGGGCTGTGTTACAGAAACCAAGCTTGACTGATTGGAAGTCACAGGTGGGAGATGTATCTCTTTAGGAGCAGATATCCTTTCAAACACCAACCTATTTTTCCACAAAGCCTTTGTGATGAAAGAATTATAGGAAGCTCTGAATAACCTACACTGAACCCCAGGAAGGACTGTTGTATTTATTTATGGGGTTCCGGCAAATTACCTAATAGTCTATTAATAGATATTAATACAACATAGCTTAAAGACAGGATGGCCAGATGCCCTGAAGAAAAATGTCCTGTCCCTTTAATGGAGGCTTAATGTATAGACCTGGGCAGCCAAAGTTGTTCATGATACAGAGGTAGATATCATCCCCTTAAAGCCTTTGTTAGAGGGAGAGAACAGTGTTTCTCCAGGCAACAGGCAGCCCTACTTAAAGTTGACCGAAGATGAATACAACCCAGCATCTTTTGAGCTATGATCCGGTGAACCTGGGACTAAGTACCAATTTACGCAGTGGGACTTACAAGCAATATGCATAGGATCAGACTTAAGAGCTGAACAAATGTTACCAAAGGAAAGCTTGCCACATTCACTACACCATAAATATATATGGATTTCATGAATGGAAATACAGAATATTTGTTTAAACACCTCTAAGCCATATTCCTGTTCCCTGTCATGCCCCCACAGTGGTGAACATTAAAGTATTTAAAATACAAATACATATAAACACTTAAAACAATTTAAAACACATATAAACATGAACTCATTAAAATGTACAAACAGGGAAGAAGACTAATAGGAGTTATGAGGGGCCACCAAACAAAACAAAACAGCCTTCATCAGCTGGCAGATTGCAGCAACAGGCAATCTCCCTGGGAAGGCGGTCCAAAGTTTCAGAACCATGACTGAGAAGGTCTTTTCTCAAGTTGCCTCCCACCTAGCCTCAGATGGTGGGAGCACACGAAGCAGGGCTTCTGAAGATGACTGGGGTTGGCGGGTCGTCTGATATGGTCCCTACTCCAGTGATTGGACCCAGTCTAGTCACTATTCTGGCAGCAGGATTCTATATCAATTGTTGCTATTGGACTGAGTAAACAGAAAATTTTCCAATACTATATTTCTCCATGGAAAATTTACCATCCCACAGAAGTTGATATGCTCCCAGCTTCCAAACAGTGATTTGGAAAATCTAGCCTGAACAGCAAGGGTATTGATCCACATGAAAGGGTGTGCGTTTCAGTTTGTATGTGAGAAGCTGAGACAGGTGATTCAGTAGTTGACATCTAAAAGCACATGGTGCTTGTACTTTCAGAAGTTTTAAAAGAGAGCTGCAATGAAACGAAACACCAAGATAAGAAAGGTAAACTTCAGTTTAATTGTAATTTCATATTATATGGTGACATGTGGAATTGTTGTTGTTATGTGCAAAGTCGTGCCCGACCCATCGCGACCCCATGGACAATGATCCTCCAGGCCTTCCTGTCCTCTACCATTTCCCGGAGTCCATGTAAGTTTGCACCTACTGCTTCAGTGACTCCATCCAGCTACCTCATTCTCTGTCGTCCCCTTCTTCTTTTGCCCTCGATCGCTCCCAGCATTAGGCTCTTCTCCAGGGAGTCCTTCCTTCTCATGAGGTGGCCAAAGTATTTGTGGAATAGCTCCTTTAATAAACACTGGTCGGATTTATTGGGCTTTCTCTTTGAACTGAAGTCAGTGTTGCCATCTGTGACAAAGCGACATCCATGGCCCCTTTCAGCTTAAGGTGCCATTGGACTTTTATTGTAGCTTAGTTTTGTGCGCCATCTCTACCGGACCTGCAAGTGGCTTCTGTATAGCTACAGTCAAGCTGTTTCCACACACAGCTCAGTTAATGTTGAAATGATTCCCTTAGAAAAAGAGAGGAAGAACCCACTGGATTTGGCAATCCTGTCAAACTGAAAGGGGCCATGGATGTTGCTTTGTCACAGATGGCAACAATAAATCCAACCAGTGTTTCAGCCTGGAGAAAAGGAGGTTGAGAGGGGACATGATAGCCCTCTTAAAGTATTTGAAAGGGTGTCACTTAGAGGAGGGCAGGATGCTGTTCCCATTGGCTGCAGAGGTGAGGACACGCAGTAATGGGTTTAAACTACAAGTACAACGATATAGGCTAGATATCAGGAAAAAAATTTTCACAGTCAGAGTAGTTCAGCAATGGAATAGGCTGCCTAAGGCGGTGGTGAGCTCCTCCTCACTGGCAGTCTTCAAGCAAAGGTTGGATACACACTTTTCTTGGGTGCTTTAGGATGCTTAGGGCTGATCCTGCGTTGAGCAGGAGGTTGGACTAGATGGCCTGTATGGCCCCTTCCAACTCTATGATTCTATTAAAGGAGCTATTCCACATGTCACCATATAATATGAAATTACAGTTAAACTGAAGTTTACCTTTCCCACCTTACTGTTTCATTTCACTGCAGCTCTTTCTTTTAAAACCTCTGAAAGTGCAAACACCATGTGCCTTGAGATGTCAGCTACTGAATCACCTTCTCACATACAAACCGAAATGCACTCCCCTTCATGTGGATCAATACCCTTGCTGTTCTGGCGAGATTTTCCAAATCACTGTTTGGAACCTGGGAACAGCTTAGGTCACATTGCACATCTTGTGCCCCTATAAACAAACTCCCTAAGTAGGAAGTGTTGATTCTTGAGGTCAGCTTCAAGATCAGGTTGGAAACCTATACCTTCTTGTTTTCTCCCAGCCTTTGTATTGTGCACCAAAACATGGTGCTTTGGGATTCAGCATGCAAGAGCACAGTTACCAAGGGCAATTACTAATGCTATCTTTGCATATTTTAACAGATGTATTGTTTACAGTAGATACGATGTTTTGGATGGTGGGAAAGCTGGTAAATGTTTAGAACTAATCATGACATCACTGGAGACTGCGTTACTCAGCCAGCTACCTCCTGTAAATTTTACATTGTGTCCATGGCAAAGAATTAGCGCACACATTCAAAAGACAGAACACCATACTGCAATTAGACCAGAAAGAGGCATTGCCCTGTCAGTATGATGTGGATCGTAATTATTACGATTGCACTATATTAATTGTTGATATGATACAATGTAGCTGGAAAGACTTTGGAAAATGAAGGCCCAGTAATTCAACAGAGCTGGTTGTTATTGGAAGACATAGCTGAGGGTTTTTAGAGATTAAAATTTCAGGGAATGCTGAGGCATGATAAGCATTCAGAAAGTTCAGCTGATCTCATGACTATGTGCAGCATGGGCCTCTGGGATAAGTAGCTGCTTGTAATGAAACACCGTTTCCACTAAGCAGAAGCCAACAATACACCTCTGCCCCCTTCTATGTAGAATTTCAGTATGTAGTGTTTCAGATATCTTCAGAGGGGGCATGTTATTATGACTGCACATGTACAGATGGGCAAACAAAAAACAGGCAAATACAAGATACATTCTATTCCCTATTAATTCAAACGACCATTCATAAACACTATCTCGAGTCACAACTTTACACTTGCATCGGAAGAGGAATACTTTAGCATCCTATTACTGCCCCATCCACTTCCTTCCTGTAGAGGCAAGATTTTCCCTCCATTTTTCTTTCCATTTACTGACTGATTCACCCTGGTAATGTGTTTTCTTTGCTGAAGAACTCTGGCTGTCCCATCCCATGCAGTATGATAGTTTGGCTGTTGGCTTTGCCCAGGAACTTGAAAGAATAAGTAGCCAACTTTAACAACTTAAATGGCACGACAGGCACTTTCAAATTAAAAAATAACAAACTAGTTCACATAGAGAGGTGAAATCAGGAGGGAAATTATTGAGGTAAAACAAGTACATGGACAGGCTTTAGTTTTTATGTTTCAGGATAATGAGAATTTCTTAAGCTTTTCAAAGTGACTGAAATCTTTATGGTCAGAAGCTTTTGTTCCAGTGATTTCCCTAAACACTTCAGTGTACTTTCTTTGAGTATTCTCTTTCTCTTTTAGTTTCCAGAAGGCTGATACAGCCTTTCCAGTACCGAAAGGTTTCTACAGGCAATTTCTAACTATACCAGACCAGGGATTGTTGGACTCTTCAGGGATAACTCTGTTTGACTGGGTGAGGAATGTCCTTCTCTCTTTAAAAGATCTATCACCTTTCCTTGGCCTGAATGGGAGTCCTCATCTACTTCCCAAACTTCTTTGTCAACTTTGCCCCAGCTCTCTGTCTGTGTTAAACTGCTCTCAGCTAAGGCTGATATCAGACTCAACTCAGCCAAGGCAGAAATCTGTCACCTCAGCATGTAGCTCTCAAGTCGTTCTCTGCTCAGCTGTGGCTAACCAATCAGATCTTTTGGAACAGCCTGTGACCCAAGACACTTTGGCTCTGTGAAGAATTCTTTGCAGTCTTTTTATGAGTTCACAGTGTGTGTAAGCTTTTTAATAACTGTAGTATTTCACACACCTCTTAACCACAATTAAGCCTTTTAACACTCTGTATTACCAACATTTGCGTGGTACCCGATTTGTGTCTGCCTTAAAAACAAACCCAAAAAAAAGGCTACTGGGGCTAAATGGACCCCAGAGAGCCCATATCTGAATGGGGCAGGGGGAAAGCGCATGCAGAGAGCAGAACCTATTCCTCACCCAGTACCATCACCTTCCAGGGGTAGTCAAACTGCGGCCCTCCAGATGTCCATGGACTACAATTCCCATGAGCCCCAGCCAGCAAATGCTGGCTGGGGCTCATGGGAATTGTAGTCCATGGACATCTGGAGGGCCGCAGTTTGACTACCCCTGTACCATAGCTGCCCCTCTCCCACTATTGCCTAGCAACTTTCTCCAGGCAGCTCCACAACCATAATCTCAATAAGAACAGTCAACAGAAATCATTAGCTTTACACCTTAACCACAGCAGCTTGCAAGAGAAGGGCGTGGCGCTTTTGCACGGTCTGGCAGGCCAATTTTCACAGGATTGTTTCCCACAAACAGACAGGAAACACACAAACTTAAGAGAGGGAAGTGCCTCACCCAGAAGAACAACGGCTTTTGGCCACCATCGCGGGCGGGCGGGGCGGCGGACGGACCGGCTTTAAAGAAGAGGCCTTTGATTCCAGCCCCCCCCCCCCCCGAAATCTCCGCGCCGCCAAAGCTCAGCCAAGACAGCTGTGGCAGGCAGGCCCTGCGAGGGCGTGTCCTTCAGGCAGGTGGGTGCCTTGTCTGGGCGGCCCGGGCATGTGCCCTCGCACCTCCCCATCTCCCAGAGCGGTGGCGGGATAGCCTCCGGCCAGAAGGCAGAGGGGGAAATCCAGCCTTCAGGAGCAATGGTCGCTCACCTGCTGCTCGTCTTCTGGCGGTGGCGGCGGCTGGTGCTGCTGCTGTGGCCGCCTCTGCCGGGCTGCCGCTCTCCCCCCGAGCGCCAGCAGCGATGGCGCCGGCTCCCGCTCCCACTCCCTCTCCAGGACACACTTGGGCGCCGGCAGCAGGAGCTCCTCGGTCGAGCCCATTGGCTGCGTGGCGGCGGGGGCCCAGCCGAGCGAGGCTGCAGGGCGCGGGGCAGCTCCGGGCGGCGGCCAGGCGACCAGGGGCGCGGGCAGCCCGAGCCAGGGAGAGAAGCGGCGCGAGGGTCTGGCGCGCTGCTCCGGCAGCCCGAAGCCACCGCCTTGCAGGGCGTGTCCGGAGCGCCGTCACGGCGGCGGCGGAGGGCGGGAGGCAAGGAGGCGGGTGCGTGGCCGCGAGGGCGGAGGGGCGAGGGCGCGCCGCTGGGCACCTGCGGAGGCTGCTTCACCTGCCGCCTCTTGGCCTTCGCGCCCGGGGCAGCCATGCAGGGACACAGCCTCGGCTCGCTCTACAACCCAAGCCCCCGGGCGGGCGGGCGGGCCTCTGCGCATTGACGGGGCGCCGCTTCTGCCTCCGCAGGGATCCCTCCGAGTGTTTCCAGAGGGGCGACGCTGACAGCCGCCCCCTGCTGGCTTCGTGGGCTCCGAGGCTGCCCGCCGCGAGAGGCGGCCTATGGTGGGGGAGCAGCAGGGCGACAGCAGAGGAGCTGGAGGCTGGCCAGGGCGAGTGGGCGAGGAGGCTGCGAGGGGAGACCAGCAGACTGGGGTGCAGCTAGAGAGGCGCCTCTCCTTCGCGCCCGGGATGCGTCTTCCCCCCATTCTCCGCTCACAGGCTTTAAAACATGTGGCTGTGCGCTCTATTCCCCCGTGCTGCCTGGGCTCTCTCCTTTTACCAATGCGGATCCTTATGCACTTACAAGTGATGAAGGTGCCCCCCCCCCCGCATCCTCTCATCGTGGCACCTGGGTTAAAGGATGGCCTTCTCATTTGGCCAGTACAAGCCTGGCCCACCTTTAATACACATGTCAATAACACAGAAATCTTACAGTAAATTTTAGCCCATCCTGTGTGGTTGGGAAAAATGGCGGCCGAGGCCAGTAGTTTGGAGCTTTCACCCCAGCAGTGGCCACCGAAGGGCTTAATTTTAGGTTGTGAGGTTGCAGTGAGCTAAGAAAGAGTAAGTAATTTGTTTGTTGATTGCTCTAAGTGTTCTACTGAACGTTGTCTATCTGTACTGTATTGACTGTATTTAGAAAATACAAGGTAGTTGCATGTGAGGGAACGGGAAATCAAACCTGGCTTGCTAAATTAGAAGTCCACACTCCTAACCACTACACCAAGCTGGCTCTCAGATTGGATATGTGCACACAATTGTATTGGTAATTATTTGTATATTGGAATATACATTGTTCTTCTGTTTTCTCAGCCTTTTGGTTTTCACTGTCTTTCTTGATTGGGTACCCCCCCCCCCAGCAGTCAGGGAAACCATGCTGATTCTGGTTTAGAGAGTAAATGTATTCCAGCAGAACCTGCCTGTGCCTTATCTGAACATCTGCTCTGAAGAGAAATTTTCATCTGAGAACAGAGTCTTTATTATAAGCTGAAAGCAGATCTACACAGTGTCTGAAGAACTGGGAGAATATTTTGGCAGAATAAATTTAGGAAGTGAGGTGCTTCTCCCAATTCAGTCCAAAAGACAGGGAAGCATTCTTTTAGGGAGAGAAGGGGGGACTCATGCCAGTTAAAAAGGGGAAATCAGGTGTGAGGATTTCCATAGATTTGTGTAACAGAAAGCTTTCTTCAGATGCCTCAGAAGCCAGAAGGGTGTTGGTACTGGTGCCTGACTTCTAGAAACTAGGGGAGTTCAGATCTGTCCCTGTTCCCCCCCCCCCCTTTAACACATTTCATGGGCAAGGTCAGTTCTGTCATGGGAAAGATGGTAAAGAAATATTCTCCCACCCAGAGTAAGCCAGGCCCAAGCCCCGGTAGAGCCATGGCCTGGTTGGCTCTTCTCCTTTTCTCCCTTCTTTGTGTGGTGGGGCCATTTTTCCTCCTCACTTTTTTTGCAAGTAGGATTGCTGAGAAATAATGGCTTCATGTTTTTTTGCTTCTGTTTAAAACTTTGGTTCATGCTCCAGACCTACAAATTCAGAGCAGGCCGGAAAGGCTTCTCTTTTTCAGTGGAACTGTGTGTTCTAGTTACTTGGTTTTGATTTGTTACACCTGTGACCTTGGGTACTGGTAGGAGAAAGGCTCTATGACAGGGGTAGTCGACCTGTGGTCCTCCAGATGTTCATGAATTACAATTCTCATGAGCCCCTGCCAGCAAACGTTGGCAGGGGCCCATGGGAATTGTAGTCCATGAACATCTGGAGGACCACAGGTTGACTACCCCTGCTCTATGAGATAAGGTAACAAGCTCCAAATGTCTGCAATTAAAATGTTTTGAAAAAGAGGCCTCATCTTAGGCTCCTATGAGGTACTTGCTTAACTGAGCCCTGCATAACCACAAAGGATATAGTTGCACTCACTGACTGGTTGCAACAGAAATGGTTTGTAACAGAATGTTTGGTCAAGATACATGAGTGGCTACACACTTGATTTATCAACTAAAATCATGCCAATGTGGTTGCTTGGCATAAAGAAGGATAAGGAGGATGTTGGCCTTCAAGTGTTACTTATCATTTTACCTTGCATAGATGTAAATCCATTTGATCATAATAGAAATGAATTGGATGGATTTTCATGTCTTATTGTTAATATTATTTTGCAGTTCTGATAAAATCCTGGCAGTTCCCATAACCACTATGATCCAAAATTATATTAGAATGCATTTTCTACTTACCCAGACCATTTACACAGATAACAGATGGGTCTTAATGGGACTCTAGCAATGAAAGCATTGGGCAAATTCTTTTAAAAACAGATTATGTAGATCCAGTTCTTTTCCTTTCTTTATATTAGGTTCCTGCACAAATCTACAAACGTCACAAACTCTAAAGCATTTATCAGTATTGTGGAAGAATGTGTAGATTTCCTTAAACCTTTGTTAATGGAAAAAATTGAAGGTAACAATAAGAAGGAAGTAATAATATCCAATATAAAGCCAGCACAATATTGCTCTAAAGTAATGGGTTTAATGTGAATAAGCAGTTTTAGAATCTTTGATAGGGTTCATTTCCTTCATATCCAGGATGCTAATTTAGCTAAATATTACTCTGTGTTCTTATGCAATTGGGCCATTATATCCACAAAAAATGTGATTGTCATTTTAGGCCTAAAGTAGTTTTCCCAGTAAAGCTGGTAAATTTTATCATTCTATTTCCTCAAGTGTGATATATAAAAATATACAAAAAAAGTTCTCAAGACATGAATGAGGAACGATTGAAATTTAAAACATGAGTCTGGATCAGGAAGCACAACTGAGATTGAAACTATTAATTTGGATACCGCTATTACTATTCATACCGATATGGAATAAAATGCACTTGTAGCAAATGCTCCAGTTTTCCAATTCCAATCTACTTAAATAATAAAGGGATGGGAATGAAAGACAGGAACTTGCAGCAAAGTCTGAAAATATTTTTAAAATGGTATTTAGTGCTAGCTCAGTAAATTATATTTCTCCTACAGTAGTGATATCAAATGCTACTGACAGATTTAATAAAATCATAAGGACTGATCCACCTCAGTCTAATTGCTGGTGGAAGTTGTTCACCAGAGTTACAAGGGCAGTCTTGGTCCTGAAACCAGGTCTGAAGCTGAATTGAAAGGGGTCAATTGTGGAGGTTTCATCCAGGAAAATCCGAAGCTGTTCAGTCACTGCTCTCAGTTACCTTTCCCAGAAATGGTAAATTTGACAATGGGTAGTAATTGGCTAGGACCATTCTGTCTAGAGATGAATTCTTAAGAAGGGGCCTAACAACAGCTGCCTTCATAGGCCTAGGGATACACCTCTGAAAGAGAGAGACTAATTAATTGTATCATCTCTTGGTTAACTTTCACTAGCCACGAAGGGCAAGGATCCAAGTAGCAAGTTGTAGGCTTCACAGCCATGAGGATCCTGTCAACATCCTGCAAGGAAAGCAAGCCGAGGTGGTCCAAAATAGGAACAGATAGAACCAATGTAGCCTCCAATATGCTACTCGCCCTCAAACTGGTAACATGGTGGTGGCAGAATTGGGAGATTCTATGTGCAAAAATTGTCACAGAATACCAAATATCAGTTTGGAACTCTTATCTTCAGGAAAGTCAGATTCTTAACTAGTAGTTGAGCTGGATATGAACTAGCAGACACGATGGAAGAAGAAAAGTAAGCCTCATTTGCTGCCTTCACTGATACCTCATAAGCTTTCAGCTATGCTCCGAAACAGAGCTGCTCCCACCCAGGCTGAGCTGGTCTGTTGACTGACAGGAAGGCATCTGAAGGTCTCTCTCTTTTTTCCCATTTCCATTTGTGAATTTTATCTCCAAGATACAAGAAGCAAGGAAGGGCTGGTCAGGATGTCCCTAGATACCGTCCTGGGATCTTAGCCTTATAGAGTTGTTAATTTCACCATAATATATTGTTGTAAGTCTGACCTTTGTTACATAAATGCATCTTTTCACTATGTTTTTGTATAATATGTTATTCAGTGGATAATTAGGGACTTCACAAATGAAGATACTTGTCAATTACTGTCCCCCCTGTTTTGGAATGTAATACTCTGCACCATATGAGTACTCTTTACCTCCTGTGGAACTGGTACAGAAACAATCTGGAATCAGATTTCTGTTTTGAATTAAGAGACAGACAAATATGTGCGTCAAATGAAGTGAAAGCACCCATGTGTTAAAATAGTGATCCTGTGGAATGGTTACAAAACTCCAGGTAGTTAAAGATAAACGGTCATTCACACAATACAAACAGTGCAACTTCTATGAAGGAAGACCTGATGCTTTGTCATCCAGCATTTTTTTTTGGGGGGGGAGGGAATGGACCATTTGTGGAGTGTGCCCAACCTACCTAACTGATTATATTCCTCAAAGAGCGCTTTTCTCTGCTAATGTGAACAGGCTGGATATCCCTGTCCCGAAAGATGTATGCTTGGCCTCCACAAGGGCCAGGGTCTTCTCAGTCCTGGCCCCAGCCTGATGGAATGAGCTCCTGGAGGAGCTGCAGGCCCTGCAGGAACTGCCACAGTTCCAAAGCACCTGCAAGATGGAGCTTTCCTGCCAGGTGTTTGGTTGGGGCCAATGCATCTATTGAACATCATCAGTCGGGGCCCTTATTGAACTCCTCTCCCATCCTGATCTGGTTAGTGAGTAGACTGACTGAAAGCACTTGGTGGGCCCCAGGGAAGTGCCCGCGGGGGAGAGGTGAAGTTCCCTTCCCTAGGGCCCGGCAAGCGCTCTTGCCACAGTGAGAGTGCTTGCTGGGCCCCAGGGATGTGGCTGCACTGCCGCCGGCCCATGGGGGCCTGGGAGGGGGGCCCTTTCAAAGCCTGTTTTTATGAACAAGCTTTGCAGCTAGTAAAAATTAATTCAGAAAGGCCTATGAAATGTACTATTAGGTAAGATCAAGTTATGAGGATTGAAGAAGGGGGTCTAGGGAACTGAAAGCCCAAGGGGGAAATAAGAAGCCAGCCTCCATGTATTGATTTGAAATAGCGGGCAAAATCTTTTGATGCCAGATTTCCAGCAATATTTTAAATCAATCAGTCAAACGGAGCTAGAGCTAAGATCAGTGGATCATTTTGCTCAGCCACATGCCTATATTTGTGCTCACAACAAGGTGCTGTATGTATCTATAGCTGTAGTTCTCTCTTCTTTGAAGCATGTATTTTTTAGGTTTGTGTTGAAGGCCTATGGGGCAGTTCTGTTTCTGAAAGACTGATTGCTTTAAATTTCATGTATCTTAAATGTTGTTGTTCTTTCCCAATGAAAACTCCAAGTCATAATTTGATTTAAAAAAAACAGGAGAATTTAATGAAAGCTCTTTTGGATTTTGGAGTTTTTAAAATACATAAACCAGTTTATATGGATATTCTGTATTTCTTAAAGTTGTTAAAATGGTATTATAATGAATCAGTCCTTTGTTTAATATTTTATTCTGCAAATTGACTATAAGTGCAACATTATTTTCCAAATGCATCAATTATTTAACAATATTTTCCAGCAGAGGTCTGCAAGCCAAAATGCTATTTGCCTTCATCTGGCTAAATTATGTGACTCTACTTTTGGAAAGCATAACAGTTGAATCTTATTTTAGTCTTGGTGCTCCAATGATTCACCCAGTCTTTCCTTTTAAAGCTTTGCTTGTGGCGCTTTCAAACATGACTTCACAAAAGCCTTTAAAATTGTGTGTTTGTAACTGAAACATTGATCAACAGCTTTGCCTCTCTTGATACAGCCCAAGACTTCATTTGCCTTTCTTTACCGCTGCATCACACCATCTGCTCATATTTAGTTTGCAGTCCACAAGAACTCCCAAGATCTCATTCACATACACTGCTACTCAGAAGTGTATCTCCCATCCAGTATGCACGCTTCTAATTTTTGTGATCTAGATGTGGAACACTGCACTTATTGAATTGCATCTTGTTGTCATTTGCCCATTTTTCCTGCATGTTCAGATCTCTTTGACCTCTTTCTGTCTTCTGGGGTGTTTGCTAACGAGTCCGTCCTCCCCCTCATGGATAAAAATGTTGAAAAGTAACAGACCCAGTACCGAACCCTGTGATACCCCACGGCTCACCTCCTTTCAATCTTATGCAATGCCATTGGCAACTATTCTTTGGATGTGTTTGTCTAACCAGTTCCCTATTCACCTCACCATCAGAAAATCCAGTCTGCAGTTCTTTAGTTTACCCATCACAAGATCCTGGGGTACCTTGTCAAAAGCCTTACTGAAATCCAGGTATATAAATAAAAAAAAATGAATAATGCAATTATGTTTGGTTTTAATGCCATAACAGCTCACTAAATGAACATAATCATGAATAGATGTTTTAACAGATCCTTTGTGTTCTAAAGCAACAAATCTCATAGTACAACCCTTGTAAGTCTATTGTATGAGTTTCCCTCCATTGCATATGTTTTATTTATTGATCTATCACATGACATATGTGTGTGTAGTACATCCAGGAGATTCTAGGATTGTCTGGCAGCCAGGCAACAGACATTTGGAGGTGGTTTGCAGTTACTTGCCTCCACATCATGACCCCTAGTGTTCACTGAAGATCTCTCATCCAAATACTAACCAGGGTCAATCCTGCTTAGCTTTTGAGATCTGATGAAATCAGGCTTGCCTGGGCTGTCTGGGTCAGGGCTACTGTATTTTTATTTATTTGTTATGTTTTGAGACCACCCTTCCCTATGAGCGGGCTCAGGGTGGTGTGCAACATATACATACAATAAAGCAATATTAAAACATAATAAAGTATTTTGAATTCTGCATTTCACCATTTCTGCTCCCACTATTGGCTTGCTGGTCATTCTGTCCTGATACCATAGTGGGATGATCAAGTGCAATGAGGAATCTGGAGTAGGAAAGGGCATGACGTTAGACCTTGGTGCAGTCTGCGTGGAGCTTTTATTCCAATCCCAGGTAGATTCAGTCCCTGCCATCTCCACTGAATGTGATTTCCATTTTAATTTTGTCCGATTTAAATTTTCCCTCTGCAACAAGCATGTTTGATCCAGAGTGACCCTACCTTTATTCTACAGTATCTCAGAGTGCTTTTAACCCTCAATATTTGAAAAATGAGACTGAGAAAGCATGAGGAACTCTGGCTGCTTCGAATTTGATGCAGACTCCGTGGTAGAGAAGCCCTGATTGGCCAGGGCTGACGCTGTGGTAGAGAAGCGCTGATTGGCCAAGGCTGTAAGCTTTTTTAAAAAGGGGAAGCCCTAATTTTTGTTGGTAGAGATTTGCCTCATGGTTTCCCCCCTCCTCTACTGTCTCCAATCCTCCCACCCCCCTCGTTCAAGAAAACCAAGAAAGAGGCTCCTGCTGCTCTTGGCTCCCTCCTCTCCTTCTGAGCCTCCCTAAGCACGTGCAGGACATTTTTCTGTTTCAATGGGGGGGGGGGAGAGGAAGACCCAAGCTCAAATCGATCTGGATTCAGCAGGATCCATAATGTAATTTCAGCCCTTGTAGAAAGGGGTCATTTTACAGTCCCTGTGGAACTTTGCTAGTTCCATCAGGGCATGGGTCTCTACTCTTAACTTATTCCACCTGGTGGGAACCAAGTCTGAAAATGCCCTAGCTCTGGTTGAGGCCAGTTGGATTTCTCTGGGGGCAGGGATCAGCAAGTTGGTATTTGCTGAGCATAAAGCTTTCTGAGGTACATGTGGGAGAGAGGGTCCCATAGATATACAGGGCCAGAACTCCACTGTGAGAAAATGTTCTCTTTGTCAGCTATCTCTACATTGTACATCATTTCATAAATTGACGGTTTAATGATATCTTTGTTGTTCTAAGGGAATGGAAGCATAAAGCAATGTTAGACCAAGGAAGAAAATATTGTTTCTTGTAATGCAGGAATTGCACCTTCAATGAATAGCAATTGGACTTTTAAATAATTTTGTATGAATGGGGACAATTCAGTACAATAGGCCTCTTTGGTGACTGAAACAGTAAAGCAAATTCTTTTGTTGCAACTTTTCATTCACAGGGTTCCTGCAGGATCTCAAGTCATTGCTCAGCTGTATCATCTCAGCCTTGTGTATATACAGAGTAACACATTAAAGTTTGCCCTCTCAACAGAAAGGCTCTTGCTTGACACAGCTACAGCTTTTTGTGAAATGTAAATAAAACTGAATTGTTGATAAAGATTCAGCTTTGTCTTCTATCAGACTGCATCCTGGGTGAGAGCACAATGCACAGAACAGTGGGGGAAGGAAAAATCAGAAGTTTCTTCTATACCATCAGAAACTAAAATTGGTATGCACTTCCCAGGGTAAGAGATCTCCTGCCCTCAGTGGGCCTTGCCTGTTGGCACTCCAGTGGCCACTGGGAGAAAAAAATGCTGTCAGTATTACCCATCCTTACAGCCCACCCTTACTTGCCTACCTGCATGGCACTGTTTTCAGTGTTGGTGTCTCGATATATGCCCTTGTTCTCTGCATATTTTGCCATGTAGGTATTGGTTTCAAGACCATTCTTAGATGATCTCTGTTTTTTTAAAAAAATGGATCATTAAGTATCAGTCAAATAAAAGCTAGTGAGATTTACTATCCCTCCCGTAGAAATATAGCTGTTTTTTCCCCTTTGAGGGCTGATCCTGTACATGGAAGCGATTTCAAAGGATTTTGCAAGAAAATGATAATAATCTATTTCATCTTTATATAACGTTCTAAAGGGGAAGGGGGAAACATGCTAAGTTGTTTTCAGAGGTTCTCCAAAGGTTAACCTGATAAATCTAAAGTTATTACCATAAATAAACCATACCAAAGCCAGCCACAGAAACAGATGGGGCTTCTGGATGGACCTGAAACACTTCCAAATATTAATTCATTCCAAACATTGTGCCTGGATCTTTGTATTTGCATGGATTTCTGGGCCCAATATAACATCAGTTAGACAAAAAAGATTTCACCTTTTCTCCTCCTGGCTCAGACCTCACCAGAGGCCTGTTGGGGGAGAGTGCAGGGGGCACCCAATGGCAAAGGGGGAGGGGCCAGGAACAGAAAACAAAAAAAACCCAAATAAAGCCCCACCATTTCTCTAGCCTCTGTGGCTGCATTGATAGACCTGAGAAAGCAGAAAGGCAGTTTGTTCTAGAGAATCAGAGGTTTTGTGCAGTTGCAAATAACACCAACATGCACCTCTATTGATGCAAAAAAACCCTGCAAACCCCCCACACATCTTTGTAGCTCCTACAAGAGCAAGGTGAAGGCAGGTGGAGTTTCCTGACAACATCCATACCTGAAGCCAGTGCCTGGGTGAGGGGGAGGATAGGAAAGAGTGGGGTGCCTCGGCTCATGCTGGTAAAACTGTGTGTGTGTACATGTGCGTGCACATATTTATCTGTGTGCAACTGGTCCAGGCTGATGACTGAAGGTGCTGGGCATGGATAAAATTTCAGCCCCCCCCCTACTGCTCCTCCTTTCACCAGGTGCTCACTGACTGTTTATGCACTGGGAACTTCACTGCCCCAGCTCCCGTGCAGGGGCACAAATCGGGGATGGATGGGGCGCACCAGGCCAAATGCTCCCCCATGTGGGTGCAGGAAGAGGTGGGGCAACCTGCCACGACTAAAACTCCAGCCTGCAGCCCGGCATGAAACCTCCAGTGCATAAACGGTCGCTGTGTGGCTCAGGAAAGGCAGGAGTGAGCCAGGGAGAATTATCCTTCCTTGAAGGTCTCTTGGTCCCCTCAGCCTAATGGAAGAGAACAGCCTGGATCTCCTGGGGTGAGGGGAGCTGGAGAAAGGTGGGAAGAGTGCTGAGGCAGGGCTGTATCTTTCCCCACACTTTTTGTTGCCCATGAAAAGTCCCAACTTGGCTGTGGGGGAATCATGGCAATCATGACACCCTTGGCTCCACCACAGCTGACTTGTTCTGAGAGATCCTGTGGATGTGCTTAGCTCAATGGAAATATGATCTTAGTGCACATTGGTGGTTTAAGATAAGCATATTTGTTTGTTTATTTATTGGCTTATATCCCACCACTCTCAAGAGACTTGTGGCGGCTTACGATTATAAAATCTCATAGACCAGTAAAACCCCTATAACTCCCCTGTCAAACCCCACAAGATTGGCAGCCAAATACCCCCTACTTCCTGAGCAGACCAACCTAGGGGTAGGGTGCATAGATGTAAATGCCCAAGCTGAGGAGGGAACATGTTGCTCTTGACCCTTGTTCCAACCCAGGACCTGGCGGAAGAGCTCCATTTTGCAGGCCCTGCGGAACTGTGATAGGTCTGCCAGGGCCCTCAGCTCTACTGGGAGCTCATCTCCCCGGGTTGGGGCCAGGACTGAAAAAGTCTCGGTTGGGAATTATTAGGAAAGGTGCCCAGTATCACAATAGCCTTCTATAACCCTATGGTGTGTCAGCATTTAGAAAACAGTACAGTATACCCGGAGCTCCATTTCTAAAACAGTGTTGTAGAGTCGGAAAAGGTGCTGAAAAGTGACACAAAACAGATCAAGAGATTAGACGAATATTTTACTTGTGATAGAAGATGTTGAGGTTTTCTTTCAGTTTAGAAAACAGGATGACTAAAGGGACACATAAATAGAGGCATTTAAATTATTCATAGTGTAGAATGAGAGAAAGCTTTCTTCTCCCTCTTCCAGAACACTGCAATTTAGGGGCTTTCCATGCAGTGAAGTTAGAACCGGGGTGGGGGTGGGTGTAGGGATGTTACTTCAAGCAACAGAATTAATTTGCAGAATTAACTGCCACATGATATAACGATGGCCACGACTTTACAGTTCCTTAAGAAAATATTAGAACATTTTTTGGAGGACGGATCTATAAGTGGATACTAGCCTGAAGGACTAAATGGAACTTTCATGTCCAGGTACTTCTGAATGTCGGCTGCCAAGGGGGAGGAGCAAAAATATGGAGAGATTTGTCCTTGTTATGATCTTCTAGGGTAGCGGTCCCCAACCTTTTTCTGGTTGAGGACTGACTCTGGGGTTGAATGAAAGGTGCCGGCCTGGCAGCGCAAATGCGTGTTTTCGCCAGCAAGGGGTGCTAACGCGCATGCGCGCTTGTGGTGGCTGGCATGCCAGAGACCGCGCCTGCCTCTTCCCCCCACTCTCACAGAAGAAGCTTTGGCAGCCGCTTCGCTCGGAGCCTGTTGAGCTTCTTGCAGCGGGGGGAGAGGCAGGTGCGGTTGCTGGCGGCCCGGTACTGAGGCCTTTTCAGCCCGCTACCAGGCCGCTGACCGGGGGTTGGCGACCCCTTTTCTAGGGCATTTGGTTGATCATTCTGGGAAACAGTTCTGACCTAGAAGAAGAGTTAGTTTTTAAACTCCACGATTCACGTTCCAAAGGAGTCTTACAGCAACATCAAATCTAGCTAGAGGCTGCCATTCTTAACCACTATATCATGCTGATACGATTATGATTCTGGAAGTGCACACATCGTGATCCGATGTTGATCATAATTTGACACATGCCTCTCTAGAACAGGGTCCCCCCCCCCTCCATGTGGCTTTGATGAAAACCTCAAGACTTCTTTGACTTCCATTTTGAAGCATCACCCCTGTCTCTCTTGTGCACAGCGTAGTTTCAGGCTGTGATGGCTTGAATACCTGCTCACTGAGGTGACACTTGACTGTGCATTTCTGGATCTAGTCTACATCTTTGAATGAGGAAATAAAAGAAAGTATGAAAATGCTGGAATGTCAGAGCAGATTATTGGTGTAATTCAGTGTAATTTTCTAGATGCTCACCATATACCTTTAGGGCCAAAAGTAGCCAAACAAATGTACTCATTTTTCCTGGGCCTGCAGAGAAAGCATTCTTCTTCCTTGTGGTGGCTAATAAATGCTTACAGCAAACTGATAATTCGGAAATATAAATGTGTGAGGTGCTAGGGAGGATTTCCAAGCAGGTAGCTGTCTGCATCAGCACAAAGGACCTTTTCTGATCCTTCCAAAATCAGGTATTACTTTTCTTTTTTTTTGCATGTCTACAAGAAAAATCAGACAGGGAGTTAGGCAGTCACAGGTAGGGTTCCAAGATCTCCGGTGAAGGGGGGGGGGGGGTGGATAGGGAAAGGGACTGATGGAACGGCTAGCAAAATGGATTGCAAAATTAAAGCACACTGAAATAATGAACACATCAGTAATACTTGCAAATAAAAACCCAGCCTTTGGCTACATCTAAAGCAGCAATTAATCATGTTTATACCTTCCTGTGCAGTGTTTAATTGTGAAATATCTGGTTTTATGATATTGCACCTACAAGAATACAACATCTTTTAATGAAGAGTATTCCCCCCTCCCCCTTGAAATTGCTTACTCTGAACACACAATTACTCCCTAAATGCTTTTGGGTTTGTGTGGGTGTGCGTTTTGGGAAAAGATGTATTTAAAATTCTCTTCTGAAATGTAGCTCTGTCGCCAGCAGATGTCACTGTTTCTCCACACAAATAAATGTGGTTAACAAATCCTTTGCCTTCTTGCCTTGCATTTACACCCTTCCCTTTTAAAATTACCTAATCCCTTATAAAGTTAGCAATTGCCATTGCATGTTTTCATATACCCTGGGATTGCTAGAATAGCCTTGAATGTAGCCACGTAGCTGACGACAGAGCCACCATGGGAATGGCTTGTAAAACATTACCGAGTCATCAGTGAAGTGCTCATTAAATAAAACCATGAAAAATAGCTCTGAATGTCCTGCTAGGGGCATTTCTACTTGTAGTTGGTGTTCAGAAGAGAAATCTGCCTGTTCATATCTGCAGAAGAGCTGGGAGAGTTTTTTCTCTCTTTCTTTTTAAAATTTCAAAGCAGGAAACTTTTGCACATTTCAAATAATACTTTTGAATGAAAGTGCACAGAGGAACTTGAGAATGCTTACAGTGGTGGCGCTAATTAAGTCAGAGAGAAGAATTAAAAGTCTATTTTGTGAAGGGTGGTGTAATAAAAACTTTCTGAAAGGACAGGAGGATTTCTCTCCCAGCTGCCTTTTAGCTAACACAATTCTTAAGTTGATTCAGATGGGTAAGCGTGTCGGCCTGAAGCAGCAGAACAAAGTTTGAGTCCAGTGATGGCTTTAAAACCAACCAGGTTTTACTCTGGGGGTAAGCACTGGGTATCAGCTGTGCATTACCTTTTGCACAGGAAAGCTTATACCCAGAATAAAACTTGGTTGGTCTTAGAGGTGCCACTAGATTAGCTTGCAGTGGAGTTAAAACAGGTTTGTTGATGGTAGCCAGGTTGGATTCCACTTAGTTGAAAAGTTTAAGATGTGGCAGCCTGTAGTTCATATGGAAAGTGCAGTAGGATATGACAGCAAAATCATTGGTTTGATTCCATAGCACCTTCTTTTACAGTGCTCGAGGAATAAAAGAACAGTTCAGGGGGTATGACATCTAAGCATCATTAATCACATGGAACTCCAACCCTTGGGTTAGAGTATCAGAAGACAGGCACGATGTGATACACAAGGGCTCTTATGCATATGGCTTCAGAAACTTGAAACTGAGCTTGCATCTGCTACAGAAACTTGTGTCAGAAATGATTTACGTGTATTATGTTGTGCTTCCTCACCTCCAAGCTTCTGCTGCTGTCTGCTCCTCAGTTGTGATGTTTTTCAATTCTGGTGCATCATACTAGATGTCTGCTTGAATTGTTTAATGTTTAATGTTATTTATTTATTCGATTTCTATACCGCCCTTCCAAGCCTCTTGTGGTGCAGGGTGGTAAGGCAGCCGACATGCTGTCTGAAGCTCTGCCCATGAGGCTGGGAGTTCAATCCCAGCAGCCAGCTCAAGGTTAACTCAGCCTTCCATCCTTCCGAGGTCGGTAAAATGAATACCCAGCTTGCTGGGGGGTAAACGGTCATGACTGGGGAAGGCACTGGCAAACCACCCCGTATTGAGTCTGCCATGAAAACGCTAGAGGCCGTCACCCCAAGGGTCAGACATGACTCAGTGCTTGCACAGGGGACACCTTTACCTTTACCACCCTTCCATATGGCTCAGGGTGGTTTACATACAACATGGGGGGATGCTATGAAATGCTATGAGGTATCTTTTATTAAGATCAACTGAAATTACATAACACAGCATGCAAGATTTTGTATTCTCCAAAGACCTTGAAGAATGTGTTAGATGAAGGTACTAAATGGCTTTTGCTTTTGGTATTTCTGAAGTTTAATTTGAGCCTTATTGGCCCATTTCTCTCTGCAGGTGTTGTACATGATGTGGTTGGTTGAATCACAGCTGACTTTCTCTGAGGCCCAATCCGTGTACATTATGTGCATGCAGAGCTAAAGACAGCATGAATACCTGGCCTCTTGCGACACATTCTGGACTGGGGCACTGAGCAGCTCAGACATGGATGGGGTAGAGATCATATTCAAACATGTGAAATTGCCTTGTGATCCATCCCCCACATGCAGGGCCACCCTAGGCAGAGTCACACAGCAATCATGGACTTGTGTGGACTTAGAAGAGAACAACTTTCCTTAGGATTGCAGTGACAGTCATTCCATATAAGTTGTGATCCATTCAATTTGCCTGTGGGATTTGTTCAGGAATATTTCATTATTTGTAATACTACCGCAAGTTGTTTCACACCAATGCCTTTACATAGATTCATGAGCGATATTAAGGAATGTGAAGTGATGTTAGAAGGACAGAGGGCCAACTGCCAGCTCTGCATTAATATTATGTATCTAAATGGGGTGATAAAGACTTGTGTTTGTGTTTCATGTATCCCTGATTGCACTTTACAAGTATCAGGTTTGGAGACATAATTCAGCAACCTAAGAAACTCTGCTTTCATTTTTGAAAATCAGTTTTCTAGATCCCAGGAAATGATTTTTTGGGGGGAAAGGCAATACATTAAGTCATAAAATGTGAAAGGGCTGGGGGGAAGCTGTAGTAAATTTCTAGCAGTTTTATTGTCTTGGACAGCCCTTTGCCAGCAGAATAAAATCTGCAAAATAAGCCGCTACATGTCATATTATGTCACTAGGGGCCAAGTCTATTGCATTCAGGAATACAATGAGTGCTAGATTGGGGTGGGTTGGAAGAACTCTGCAGATGTCCTCTCTCCCCCCAGGACCAGGAAAGGCTGCAGGCAGCTGTGAGGGAACTCAACGGCAGGGGCAGCTCTCACGTGGCAGGGATCCGCAGTCTCCAGGCATCGGAGGGAAGTGGAAGGAGGAGGGAGTGGTCAGAGGCATGGGATGGAAGTCAATTTGCTGGCTGTTGGACAGACAGGCAAGCTGGTTGGAGGAGGAGGCACTCAGGGGTGAGACAGCCACCCTGAGTGTGTTTTAAGTGCTGAGTGGCACTGAAGCCATGAGACATGCTTCTCCTCAAGGGTTTACCAGAAATATTAAGTGGAACAGATGTTTATAAGATGCAGAACAGTAGCTTTATTTCATGTGAAATATAGGTTACTTTGGTAGAAAGTGTTTGGTGAAAGAGCCTTCATACATTGTGAAGGACCCTTCATGAAAAGTAGCTAGAAGGTCTACAGCCATTGGGCCAGTTGTATGCTGATTAATTATATTTTTTACCATGTCTGGATATCGACAACTAGACTGGCACACGTCAGATGTCTGGATCCCAGTGTAGGCAGCAGGAACAAAACCGGTGAGAGTCTTTGCTATATCACACACCTGCTCCCTTTCCGTAAATATGAGGAGTTTGCTAGCATTAAACCCAAAAAAGAAAACCTGTTATCTGAATAACAAGAGGAAATCCAGTTGATCAAGGTTGGAGTCCAGTAAGGGGAGGGTCATATGGCAAGCAAATGGAATTCCTATCTCAAATACCATAAAGCAGAAAATGAATTGGCTATAGTACTAAAGATTACAATACGAGCTTATGATTCGTATTAAAGGCAACACAATTACTGTGAATATCCTATTGGGTTTCAAACTGAGGGAAGAAAGAAACACAGCACTTCTGAGGTTAAGGATAAACCTAATTGATTTATGATTAATGCGAAGGCTCTGGCTTATCGTGCAAATATATTGTATTTCATGCAGAAATGAGGATAAAGGCATTTCCCTCATTTCTGCGTGAAACTCAATATTTGCATGCCAAAGAGCGAAAGAGACTATTGGCTTGGACTACTGGTCGATGGATGCACCACATCCCTCATGCCAAAGACACGTCCTTCTGTTGCGTAGCTGCTGGAAGATGAATGGGAACTCTGAAAAATATCACGGAGGCTTTAAAATGGTTATTTATGAAGGGACCCAATTAAATGAAAGCAGACCTGAGTCTTCAAGTCAGCCCTGTATGACCTGATTAAGTTAAGAGACCTCAGCATAAGCTTTAGACATTTACTAGGAATTAAAGGGAGCCTGGAGTTAATGGCCCAACACTACACTTTACGCCATATGCTTTTTTCCAGCTGCCAGTTATTGTCAAGAAATTTCTCACCCCAAGTTAAGAAGGATTTATTTGGACTGGTGGCTAAAAATCTGTCTAGAGAAGCCTATCACAGTAATTAAAAAATGGCAGAAACTTCCCCTTTCCTTTTTCTCATAAGAACTGACACAAAAGAAATGCCTAGGGACTTGACGAATGCTGGAGATACAAATTACGGGGTGGTGGAGAGAGCTTGCAAATGTCAGCTAATTTGGTTTTAAATGTGCAGTATTTTATCTCTTCATCATGTCTTTGATACTGTGTTGGTCCCACCAATGCTAGCATTATAGAAAAGAAGATGATAGTCCAGCTAATTCTACTTGTTCAGAAAAGACAAAAAAAAATCTTCACCAGATATTATTGTTTGGATTTAAAAAATACATTAGTTGTGGTTACATCATTACAGTACCGCACATGGAGTCAATAAATTCAATTTAAGTCTTAGATCTTGTTATCTGGTGTAGACTAAACCCTCGTAGGACTTTATGTATTCCAGAAGTGGAGGAGATATTCAAGAGGCTGAAAGTAGCCATCTTTCTCACTCAATTTTGGTCAATTGTCCTTCATATTACAGCCCCATTTCACATAGTTTTTGTCACACAAGACCCATAATCTCAAGCATAGCCTTATTTGGTGGTCAAGGGGGACCACACCATCCATTTTTCACAATAGAAAAGCTGGTTAGCTCCAAGTTGTGGTCTGTACTGCTCACAACCACTGTTTCTCCAGTACTATTATTTCATTATTATTTACTTATATTTTGGCATATGTGTAGTGGAGCCAGGAGATCTTAGGATTGTCTGGCAGTCCAACAAGAAACGTTCGGAGGTGGCTTGCCATTGTCTGCTTCTACGTCATGAACACTAGTGTTCCTTGGAGGTCTTCCATCTAAATATTAGCCACAGTCAGCCCTGCTTACCTCCTGAGATTTGACGAGATAAGGCTAGCCTGGGCTATACTGTTTCCCCATGATAACCACGATTACCCTTTTTTGACCATTGGGAAATATTTGCTGATTTCTTGTCCCAGTTGGGCTCAATATTTTTCAGGTCTCAAGATAATTCCATGACCACTGATGAGGATTCTGATGATATCTTTTACATTTCTGGTCATCATACTATTTCTTTTGCCCTTCCTTTAAAAAACCCCACAATCCCTGTCTAGTGACATACATTTTTCTGTGTGGTGTTCTGTCTAATCAGTGTCCTGCTTCATGTAACTGTACGATGGGCTTAAAGGTTTTCAGTTCAGCACCAAATGAAATAGATCTTTCAAGACACTAGTTATGGCAGGTTTTCATATAATCCAGGGGTGGACAGACTGGTTTACCAGATGTCGATGGACTACAATTACCATGAGCCCCTGCCAGTATGCTGCATGCAGAACATCTGGAGAGCCACTGTTTGGCCACCCTTGATATAATCAGATGTTGACCTGTGTCTGTTTCAGTTTCTAGTATGCTAGAAAGAGAAACACACAATTTGACTCTGCAGCAGCAAACTGTGCTGGGGCTGACAGTTCTGTCAACTGCTTGTCTGGGAATTAGGTTCCCTGCATTGTGCGGAACCTACGCACTGATATAATCCCTTCTTGCATAATTACTGTATTACGCCAACAACATTTATATAAACAACAGACACTCCTCCATTAAAACAACAACACAAACCAAATGCTCAGACAATGGCACAAAATGCCACTTCGTTCCACCTCATTAGATACATACATATATCCCTCTAGACCTGTCTTATACCGCATTCACCATGTCAGTACTCAGACTTCTCTAATGTCCATACATGGACTACAAAGCACTCCAAGCCTGTTGGGTTAGGTGTATTAGAGAAATGTATACTGCCATCTTTGATATTGTTTGATACTGTTAACGTTTTAATGGGGGTACTATTGTAAGCTCCCACAAGATGACATTGACATTATTGACATTATTGAGAGTAGCGGGGTAAAAATCAAAGTATAAATAAATAAGAAAATATAATAACATGTTGCCTGTATCTCATAAAGTGGAATGAAACAAGATCATCACTGGTATACTTGCCATATTGTACACTGAGAAATTGAAATAATCAACCTACAAACCAGATGTGCATGAGAAAATTATTTAGAATATTTTTAAAGGATGATATTTTATTGGACAGTCTATTGTATACACAAGGTTTTCTTGTATTTTGTAT
This sequence comes from Paroedura picta, assembly GCF_049243985.1. Taxonomy (NCBI): domain Eukaryota; kingdom Metazoa; phylum Chordata; class Lepidosauria; order Squamata; family Gekkonidae; genus Paroedura; species Paroedura picta. The sequence continues at coordinate 66,068,890 of NC_135378.1, forward strand.
TTAGTTTTGACTGTTCATGCCGTGTATCCTCTTTGTATTGTTTCTACATATTTCTAGACAACACAAGTTGTATTTATAATTTTTTTTGGGGGTGAAAACATATAAACAACCAAATTCACATTGTATGCAGGGGCTCATGGGAATTGCAGTCCATGGACATCTGGAGGGCTGCAGTTTGACTACCCCTGGTATAGAGTGTCTCCTGGATAAAATCCATATGTATATGCTTATATACTTACAGATATGTGGCTGATTTGAAAGAATCTTAGCAATGCTACCTGGTGTGACGCTGACAATGTATGTTTTCACGAACAATAACTTTGTGGCTATTCCTTTTTTGAATCAAAGGAATCTTCTTTCCTCCCCTGTTTATCATAACAAGGGATGAGGCCTCTATTGGGAATGGTCAACCAACAAATCCCCCCAGGGAAGGAATCCCTTAGGGGGAGTTACATGCTAAATATCCTTATTTACATCTCTCCTTATAGTAGTACCCAGTTTCCTCTAGTGATACTGCTTTAAGTTTAGAGAGCCCAAACCTGGCCAGGCTCTTGGAAAATGCAAAGCTGGAGACCACATCTTGCCTCTCTGCCATGATAACATATCACAGCAACCGTCTCTGAATCTGCGTTGTTCTGGTGGTGTTCCGTCCATGCTGAATTAATTTACTTTGGCAGTTCCCTCATTCTTCCACTGTCTGTTTGCTTGAAATGGAAACTGAGCAACGTCGTATGCTCTCTTGTTTTGGCATGCGGTTATGTAGTGTCGTCCATTTTCATAATCAATCATCTGCAGCGTTATTTTCCACGATGTCTCCCAACTGTACCATACCTTTGGAGACGATTCTATATGAAACTTGGATGTGGAGCAAAAGGAACAAGACCCCCCCCCCACCTTCCCCAGCAGCTCTATATCCTACGTGATTTTGTCTAAAAATATGTGAAGAATAGCCCCATTCCTCCAGGTATTTTCTCCGTCCTTTTTCAGACAATGGATCCATCAGTTTCTTAGACCCATTGTATAAATTACACAGTGATCAGTCTAACATGTTTTTGGCCCATGTGGCAATGCTCTTTTCTCCCTCTTCTTGTCTGTGGGCTGAGGACAAGCACAGGCAATCCATCTAACTTAGTTTGACTACTAAAAGAGAAGAAGGGGCTGCTTGATCTCACTTGAGAAACTGCCCAAGAGCCTGCAATGGGCCATTGTTGAAGGCTTGAAAATCCTGAAAATGTAGCCACAAACGTCCATGCTTAACGGTGGTACAATCGAACTATAAGAGGAATAAATAATTCCAACCCCATATGGAAGTTATATTGAAGCATCATTACTATCGTAAGGCTTTAATTGTAGAGATAAGCAGAAAATAGAGGACTTGTGTTATTTTTTCCCTTGTAAATACCTTAATCTTAATAGAGACAGTTTGGACAGAAGTTTCACAAAAGGTGATGAAGCTGCACACATCTCCCCTGGCAGAAATTACTAGCTGTTTTTACCTCGGCGTTTCCTCAAAGGAATCCCCTCAGTTCACAAATATGTTATTAATACTCTGCAGTCCCTCAGATGCCCCAGGAACATCATTTCCTAGGTTGGGTTTCCTCCAGCACTGGAAAGGTATAGTGTTTGTGCAAACGTACAAGTAAAGTGCAAACAAACAAATAAATGCTCCGCTATATGTCAGCAGACCCGCAACTCCATAACAGATTCCCTGTGTGAGAGAAAAACAATGAAAGAGCTGTTTCATGTTTCCCAACGTGTTTCAGATTTCTGCACCTCACATTTCTCTCTTCCAAACTGCAGCCTACTGTCTTTTCACCAGGGATGTCCACTAACACCAAAATCTGGATTTGTAATCTGGATTCAGAATTAGGGCCCTTTGGAAACAGACCTTTCTGCTTCAAAGGGAACAGACGCTAACAAGCAAACCACTTTTCAAAAGGTTTCCACCAGCCTTTTGACCCTTTCACAACCGCAAAGAGTATGGCCAGTATTGCCGGTCAGCAGTGCCAGGCATCTGAACATAGACTTTAAATAGTGCAAATGCCACCAGGGCAGCAGTGGGCATAGCACAGCTGAGCAAACTGTTGGAGCAGGGCAGTGAGCAAAGACCCTGGGCAGCAGGCAGGCAGAATGTGTTGGGGGGGGGGAGCTTGTGGGAACTACCCAAACAGGACTGGGCAATGGGTACCGCCAACACAGTTGTGTGAGTAAGTATCGTCTTGGAGTAGCTTTTTGGACAGCTGGAGGAGGCAACAGACTGAAGTCTGGCATCCCTTGCACTGTGAACAGGAGCGTGCCATTCTCTCTTATACAAAGGACATCTCAAGGAAGCCCAACATGGTAGGCTGACTGGCTTTCTATAGGGCTCAATGGGACTCAGAATAGTAGAAATTATTCTGAAAATCCAGAATAGATAAATGGCAGATAAATGGCAGATAAATGGCAGATAAATGTCAAATTTGTAAATATTTGTAACTATAACAAATACTTACAAATTTGACATTTATGGTTCTGGATATTCAGAATAATTCCTAATATTCTGAGTCCCAACGAGTCCTATAGAAATATAGAATTATTCAGTGACTCCGAATATTTCTGAATCTGAGTTGCACATCCCTGGTTTTCTTGGTCAACAGCTCAAGGATCAATTTAAACAAAACCATCAGCTAATTCTTGATGTAACTTTTTCATGGAAGTTTGTCCAAGGTGCTTGAAAAATCATACTAAGAAGGTGAAAATGTCTTAGTGGATATCACTGGTAATAAAGGGACTCTCCATGTTCAGGCCTCAGTACAATGACAGGACATAGTTTATCCACCATGGTAGCCAGGGCTACGTTGTCTGTCTGTTGCTGTAGCCAAAGTAGATGGAGACTCCACAGGTGACCTTGGGAAGGGAATCTGGACTATGCAGTTGCAGGCATGGCATGGCAGGCATGGGCTCCGGGGGACAGCAAGCAATGCAGAGACGAGCTGTTACTTGTCTAGACTTTTTAACTATAGATCTCAACATGTTTTCTAGAGAGGCTGTGAGAAATTTCTGCTGAGGGAAGGGCTGGCTGGTTCTAGCTGATTCGCCTTTCCTGCTACAGGCCTCTAACTCCCTTCTTATGCTGCTCCAGTGCTGTCCCCTGTTCCCTACAAACAGCATTTTAGGGATCTGCTGAAAGGAGTGGGGTTGGGGAAGACACGGAAGTTCCAAATTACTGTTGTAATATCCATTTTAAAAATATCACAATCAGCCCACTCCTTCCTCAGATGGCTACTGTTTTGCCATCATGCCTTTTGTCAAAGTCTCTGTTGCCTTCTTTGCAACTTTACATAATATGAAGTTGAACGACGGCTACAGTCTTAGGTGTTTCTACACTGAGACAGTTCTTTGTGGTTTGTCCACGGTTGCTGTGGTTGCTAATACAGCACAGAGGCAATGGGACCCCCATATGGCAGATTTCCTTGCATTTTTTGTGCCCCATGTCTCCCAGCAGTGGCTAACTGCCCCCCCCCCCGGTCATACCATCTGGGCCTTTTCATTTTTTAAAAAGGTTAGTAGTTGAATATTTGTATATCATTATAACATTACAATAAGTTACTCAGCTTCCTTGATCTCCCAGGGTATATTTTAAAAAGTTAAATCTGTAATAGGGATGGATGTGAACCGCCACACAAATTATACCAGACAAGGTGACTGTATGTTATAGGAAAAGTATTCTTTAGGTTAGGCTTCTTTCTCTCTCTTTGACTGCATCCTGAATGTGAACTGGCTCTACTTGAATAAATGTAAGCGTTTACCTTTTGCAATATACTTCTTGGGAGATTTATTTACTGAATTCAGTATTACGCTTCTATGACTGGGTAAAACTCTGCTATATTAATCTCCTAATACCTGACAGACACATTGTTATCTTATATAGTCAGGAAATTTTTGGATACTTAAATCCAGTGACTGGAATGGTGAACAGGCAAAACAGATCTTTCTACAATTCTGAAAAAGGCCCTAGGTTTGCTGAAAAATGTGAAGTCTAAACAAAAAACACTGGGCAGCTTTAAAAAATCTGAAAATGATAAAAGGAACACCTGTAGCTTTAAGTAATGAATCCCCTCAGAGGCTGTTGCTAGGCAACCACAGCATTCTAGGCTTCAGTTTCTGTGAGTAAAAAGTCAAGTGAAGAGGCAGTGCTCTTTCTAGCCCTATTTTGTCCTTTGAGGAAGAATTCATTGGGGCCAGGTCTGGCTAGGATAACAGAGATTAGTTTCCCTGGAGAAAGTAGCTGCTTTGGAAGGTGGACTTTGCGGCATTATAGTCTGGTGAGGTTGCTTTCCTCCCCAAATCTTGCCCTCCCACAGCTACGCCCCCAAATCTCCAGGGATTTCCCAACTTCTGCCTGGCAACCCTAAAGAAAACTGTAGGTGGGAGAGCTGTTGTGATTCCAGGAAATCTCCAGGACCAACCCAGAGGTTGGCAACCATAGGAGGAAAGAAGGAAGCATGAAAAGGGGAGGGACTATGTGGGCTTTCAGGAAAAGGAAAGAGGAAATGGTGGGAGAGGAGGAAGGGAGATGCCCCTCTGCAAGTCCTTGTGGGGTTCCCTCTTGTGTCCTTCTACAGAAGAGCATTGGCATGTTGATATTTTAAAAACAAACAACCCCTCCTGGTGGTGGGTGTGGGAATAGTTGCTGTGTGGGGGTGGAGAGGAAAACCCGAACTTTCCTTCATAGCAGCCATTCAGGCTTTGATGCAATCTTTCCCCAAATTTTGCAGCAAGCAGAGTTGGGAAAGATTGTAGAAAAGCGTGAAACAACCTGTGAGGTGTAGGAATAATTCTGTGGGAGGGGAAAAGCCCACTTTCCCATAACATCAACTCAAGGCATTTAACCTGCATGGAAAACATCTTAATCAATGTTTTGGCTGACAGCACTTGTCACTAAAGAGCCCAGCATAACTGCTTCCATTTTTCTCCATTTTTCCCTGTTAAATCTATCTGTGTCCTCTGCAACAGGACTCTTACTGTGCCTTAACTAGGGTGGGTTCTATGTTATTAAACAAAGTATTCATTTGTATGGGTTTTTGATGGCTATTTCTGCAGGTCATACTACGAATGCATCTATTGTCTAAGTCTAGTTTGAATGCCTTTCCCCCTCTATTTATAAACCTATCCTCTGTAGTCAATAAAAATCTCTGTGGAATTACTGTTTTCTTTGTTTCTCTCAGTATCAAGTCCAAGCATGCGGGTGCACAGATAGACTTAAAACTCTTTCCAACCTGAGTCAGGAAGTTCATGCGTAAGGGTCACATGCATGCACTCCCCCTTGTTTCCTGGGTAATATACTTGTACCTGTACTATGATTCCAAACTGACTTTGTCTTTCAGTTTTTGTATGTATGGAAGGCATAGATTTTATATAGTAAAAACCAAAAGGTGATAACTGGTTTGAAATAACTTTATAGATGACTTTTTACATGACTAACTTTTAAGACATTTCAGGAACTCTCTTTACATTTAATTACACTTATTTTTACTTTCATGTTAGTAATTAAAGTTGTTGTTTTTTTTTGCAGGGAAGGGAGGGAACCTCCATAGAAGTACCAATGAAGTCTTGTCACCTAAAAAGTAGTACATAGGGGGAATGCATTGAGGCAGGTTTCCCTGGCATAACTACCTTGATTGGTAAAACTGGTTCTCTTGTTGTGATGTCAAAAGAGTAATCCAGTGAGGTGGTTGACAGGTTAGACAATAGGCCTCCGTTCAGGAGCAGAACTGTCATGCAGCTGTTCTACAGTTTTCCCTGCGGCGTTTGTACACCCGCTAAAGTGCGTTGTGCCTGATACGCCCTGGACCTATCTAAAAACAGATCATTGTTACCATGGAGCTTTAGAAGAAGACATATTTGTTGTTTCTTTTTTTAAAAAAAAAAGCTTTGAAAAAGAAAGGTCTGCAAAAATATATATAAGCAGTGCTAAATTTCTTCCTGGAAATGCCTGTCACATTCTCAGAGAATCCATATTTCTCTTTTGCAGTGTTCTTACTGGTACTGTTTTCCTTCCAGCAAAATGGTGTACTTGATTTTAGTCTGAGATACACCGGGATGATCTCCCACGTATGGTGTATTGAGAAATTTGGCACTACCAGGTACACTGAAATACATGTCAGAACTGATCTTGGGGTAGTGCAGAGGGCAATCTGATCATTCATATGTATAGAATGCACCACCCCATTTAACTCTTTTCCTACTGGAAAATAAACATACTTAAATCTTAGCTTTCCGTAACTTTCCTGCTCTCCTCCATCACTACAGCCCACAATCTCCACATGTAGGCCAACGTGAAGCACATCTCTTCAAACTAGCAGGATAAAGCAATTATACCACTTAGAGAAACTGGTTGTCATATCATTATAGATTACATGATTCTACGATTCTACTTGCAAGACATAAGCATGTGTTCCATTTTGTAGCATTTACTCCAGGAGAGTTGCTGTCAGCTTCTACATTGCCTTTGAAACAGGGTATTGCACCACCAATTATTTCCACTGATGTGCAGGTAGCATCTGCATCTATTTATTCACATCCCATTTTTTCTCCTGGTTGGGACTCACACCAGTTTAGAGCATCATTTTCCCCTCCTGGATTTTCTCACAACAATCCTGACAGTTTATAATGAGACATAAGCTATAAGTCACCCAGTGGGCTTCCATTGTAGACATGGAGCCCATTGGGTGACTCAGAGTCCTAAGTCCACCTGCTATTCAGTACTCCACACTGGCAGATTTGCATCAATCGCCAATTGCAAGTGAAACAGTTACCTGTAAATATCATAGCCCATGGTCATAAAATGATCATCAATTATGTGAAAGCCCACACAACAAAACTGATACTTCTGTGGTGTCTGCCTGTGGCTGAGATTTGCTTAATACCCTAGGAAACTCATAGGGAAATGATATGCTGTTTCTTTCAGTACCTGTGGCTTTAATTCTGGCACATTATCTTTTACTAAACAAACCGTGAAATAAATTCCCACTGATAACTACAAGGGGACAGCTATTTTATACTTGCAAGTACCCAGCCCTAGGCATGTGACACTAACAGTAATACAAATTATACGAATATAATAAATAAATAATAAGATTTTGTCATCAGAAAGAAAAATGCACAAGGATCCATACCCTTATAATTACTTAAGGTAAAGGTAAAGGTATCCCCTGTGCAAGCACCGAGTCATGTCTGACCCTTGGGATGACGCCCTCTAGCGTTTTCTTGGCAGACTCAATACAGGGTGGTTTGCCATTCCCTTCCCCATATAATTACTTAAAGGTAAAAGTAAAGGTATCCCCTGTGCAAGCACTGAGTCATGTCTGACCCTTGGGGTGACGCCCTCCAGCATTTTCATGGCAGACTCAATACGGGGTGGTTTGCCAGTGCCTTCCCCAGTCATTACCGTTTACCCCCCAGCAAGCTGGGTACTCATTTTACCGACCTCGGAAGGATGGAAGGCTGAGTCAACCTTGAGCCAGCTGCTGGTATTGAACTATCAACCTCATGGGCAAAGCTTTCAGATGGCTGCCTTACCACTCTGTGCCACAAGAGGCTCTTCTAATTACTTAGTCTTATGCAATTGAAACAAAGAGATGGCATGATGTGTTACGCTGGGACCAAATTGTATAATGTGTCGGAGATCTGCGATCGTATCTGCCATCTTTTAAAGAGAAGCCATGTAACAGACTGATTCAGGGTTTGATGCTGAGAGGGGCTGTTAAGCATTTTTTCCCCTGCCTATCGAAATGTACCCTCTCCCAATTTGCTATTAGTGATGAAGAAAGCAGGAATGATTTGAAGACTGCCTCTCCCACCCCCATCTCAGCTTGGCTAATTAGGGGGACTGCTTTGAGAGTGAAAGCAGTTGTATGGGGAAAGGTACCATGCTCTCAAACCAATTTGATCTCCCCACAGCTGCCTTGAAACTTTAAAAATATAAGACAATCCAGTCCTTGATCGCCCATGTAATTTGTCAATTGCCCCTAGATTTATAGAACTGATGCCTTAATATTCTCAGCAATCTTTCTGCCCTCTGCTCCCAATAACAACTAGCCACTTCTTTTTAGATAAAGGTTTTCAAATTTGGTCACAGTAAACCTTTCCAAGTTCACACGCATGCACGCGCGCACATGTTAGGGCTTCTTTAAAATGTACCTAACACAAAACAAAGATAAAAATAATAGTTATATTGGATTTCATATTTATTCTAGCAGAAGAGTTAAATGCAACCTAGATACCAAGTTTTTTTTCCTCTAAATAAAAAGGTTGAAAGCTGATTTGACTTTGGAAAATTGGGTGGTAGTGATGACAGAGATCTACTTTCATCAAAGTGAAACCAGACTTCTGGCACAGAGCATTCACACTGTTCAGGAGATATTTGAACTACAACTTGGGGAAAAGCCAAGGAGTAGCAGAGAAAAATAGGTGTAAGTCACAGAGGTCTGCACAGGAGAGTAATAATAATTCCATGCATCCAGAGTTAGGAAATAAATCTTCACTGCCCTGAATTTTAACATGCCAAATAGCACATTGTGGTATGGCATTAGTGCATTAAAGGTTGGGGCCTGCATGGAGGGAAGAAATGACTTGGGAGATTTTCCCCAACCCAAATGTCCCTTCCAAGGTATTACAAATTCTCAAGCCCAAGCCAGCCAGTTCCCCTTCTCCTCTATTTCCCTCTCCCTCCTTTAACTGACACTTCTCACACACGTTCTGTGCATCCTACCAAGCACATGTTCGGGCACTGTATGAACGTTTTCTGTTTCTAATTTATTAAGTAATATTTTCTTGCATACCTGAGGAGCTTTCCAAGCAAACAGTAACTACTATTTTGATTCTGAGTGTGTCCATATTTATCTGCCTTACTGATGGCGAACTGTCTATCAGCCTTACTATTAGAAGAGGAAACAGAGTGCCTACAAAGACTTGGAGGACAGTTTGTTTCTTTGTGTACCCTTTACCACACTATTTCCCCTTTCTCTCCTCCTGGAAGTCCCCCAGTTCCTCACCACTTTCCCAGTTTCCTTCTCTCCTTCCCATTCATCAACCAACCTTTCTTTTCTCTGCCCCTCACATTTTCCTGATTTCTTCAGTGTTAATTTGCTTCATTGACACCTCATCTTTTCCCCCAGTGGGGACCCAAAACAATTCATATCATTGTCCTGTCCTCCACTTTATCCTCACAACTACTCTGTGAGGAACATTAGGCTGAGAGACAGCGACTAGCCCAAGATTAGCAAGCCAGCTTCTAGGGGCAAAGTGGGCTGTGATCCTGAGTCACCCAGGTTTGGGATCCAATTTCACTGTATTCTTGGCTAGCACGACATTCTTGCCAAGCATCATGGCATTCCCAGAATCTCGCAATTGCTGAGATCAAAAATCTCAGCAATTGCAAGATTCTTGCCCTGGATCACTACAAAAGACTGCTCTGACTGGCTGCCTTCTTGTACTTCTGATCCTACAGTATATGAAGCAACTGTGTAGAAATGACTACTACGCAGGAACTAAGCTGCTCAGACATGGTGTTCAATTCAAGTTTTGTATGACCATGATTTTAATGTAAATGATCAATATGATTATGGCACTTGTTGATCGTGTTCATTTCAAACTTTATCAACATCCTTGACTGTCTCTTGATTTAAAACTGCATTGACAGTCGGAGTATTTATTTATTTAGAAACTTTATAGACTACTTCGCCAGATGTGCTTAAGAATATAAGATGAACCCTGGTGGATCAGATCAGAGGTCCATTGAGTCCAGCATCCTGTCTCTCACAGTGGCTAACCAGTTCCTCTGGAGGTTGAACAACAGAGCATGAATCTGTCTAACCTCCTTGTAAATCAGTCTGAGACTGTGATTGTCTAGCAGCAAATTCTACATTTTAATCACTCTCTGTGTAAAGAAGTATTTTCATTGTATGTCTTTGAGTTCTAGTATTTGGGGAGAAGGAGAAAAAGTTCTCTTTGTCAGCTATCTCTTACATTGTACATCAATCATAAATCTTTGCCATTTCCCCCCAAGTTACTTTTTAAACTGTAAATTTCCAGACTCTTCAGCCTTACTTGATAGCAAAGGTGCTCCAAACTCTTTAAGCATCTTGGTTGCCCTCTTCTGTCCCCCCCCCCCCCCTTATTCTGTGATTTCCTTTTTGTGACATGGTATTCAAAATGATGTTGCACCATAGATCTATGCAGGGGAATTATCATATTGGCTGTTTTATTGTCAGCCCCTTTTCTAAAATACCTTGCATCAAGCTTGTCTTTTTCACTGCTATGGTACATTAGGTTGACACTTCTATTGAACTATTTACTTATGACCCGAAGGTCTCTTTCCTTCTCGGTCTAGGCAAGTTCAGATCCCATTATAATATAGGGATTTTGTTTTGTTCTAATATGCATCACCTTACATTTACAAACACTGAACATACCAACATAACTAGTATGCCTGGCTCATTAGGTATGTTTTGAGATGAAGCGATCATAGTAGGAATGTTTGAAACTGGTTTTTAGTATGAATTTCTGTCATTTTATATACATTTGTATGTATTCAATCTGTTTTTACACATAGATGTAAGCCACCCCAAGACCACTCTGGAGAGGGGTGGTCTAAAAGTCTCATAAATAAATAAAATTTATTAACTTAATTTGCCAGATTTTTGCCCATACCACATTTGTAGAGATTTTCCTGGAACTCTTCATAGCTATCCTTGGTTTTCACCATACTGAAAAATTTTGTGTCAGCCAAAAAGCTGGCCACAACACTTCTTACTCCTAATTCCAGATCATTTATGGACAGAGTACTGGCCCTGATATCCATCCCTGTAGGACGCCAACACTTACTTCCCCGTATTGTGAGAGTTATCTTTTTGTTCTACCACTTGAGATGGCTCACAACTGAAACAATATAAAAAACCCAACCAAGACAAAACAGCGAGTAAGTAAGAAAAAAGCATGGCAACAAAAACAAGTCAATAAAAAACCCAAGCCAATAAAATAAGTTGACAAAAGCATGCCAAACCAATAAAAGCAAGCTTGGGCACAAAACTGGGGGAAGCACAGCAAAGAATCTAAAATGATACTGATAAAACAGTTGGGCTACAGACAGACCACAGGACTATGTAAAAAGAAATACAATTCATCAGTTAATAGCCTGGTCAAGGATCATGTTTTTGCTTGGCACCTAAAGGAAATAAAAGTAGGTGCCAGGTGAGCCTTATGGTGGAGGGTGTTCCAAAGGTGAGGCCTCACCATTGAAAAAGCCCTGTCTCAGGTTGCCCCCTGCCTTACCTCTGCAGGTGATGACACAGAAAAGAAAATCTTGACTGGCAGGCTGAACAATATGAAAGGAAATGGCCTTCGAATACCCCAGCCCCAAGCCATTTAGAGACTTAAAAGAAACAGCAGATTGAATTGTGCCTGGAAACAGCTGAGCAGCCAAATGTAGATCTTCCAGCACAGAGATGATAGGATTCTTGTAACCAACACCTGATGATAACCTGGCTGCAGCTTTCTGGACCCATTGACGTTTCTGAACACTTTTTAAAGGAAGTGATTAAACTTCATATTACTTACAGTTCATCAGGAGGGATGGATAATGTCAAAACTCATTTTTGTGTTGTTTCTAGTTGAACACAGATTTGCTGTATATCTGTGGGGAAGGTCCTATGGCACAATGTGGGTGAGCACTGGTTTGTGGTAATTTTGAGGTATGTATGATGGATGGGGCAGAGAGTCTGTTTCACAGACTGCTGATGCCATATTCAATATTTGTTGTACACATTCTTTGTAGTACAGAAGATTGCTGGACATTCAGTTTTAAGTGATAACAGAGAAGATATTGATCAAAGCAAGATTCTCATTCTTTGGATGTACAAACATAAGATGAAAAAACAAACAGGCCGTCTCTTGCAATGCCTTACTATTTCCAGGCAGAGATATTCCTTCAGGAATATTTTTTTTCAGTTTTGTGTACACAAAAACATATATATTGGCATTACACATTCGTACAGGGAACTTTGAGTTGGCATTTAACCGATATTTCCATTGGAAATATCAAACAAATAAGTATCTGAGTAATTTTTAAAAATTTATTTATGCATTTTAAATCAAATTTATATACTGCCTCTCTGTGTGGACAGGCTTGGGCCAGTTTGCAAAGTGTTAAAATTGGTTTAAAATACGATAAAACAATATATATACCAAATGTTCCTGCTATTTACCCACAACTTCTCCAAGTATTCAATATTCAGTTGTGAGATTTTATTCTGGAGAGGGAAGGAGGGAGGCCCATATAATTTTATTTGCTTGTTCTAGCTTCAACAGTATGGAACTTGAATAGCTCTGTCAGGACCTGGGTCTCAGCTGGAAACTGATTCCACTGGGTTGGAGCCAGGGCTGAAAAGGCCCTGGCTCTGGTTGAGGCCAGAAGCACTTATTTTGGGCCAGAGACTACCAACATGTTAGCATTTGAAGATCTTAATGCTGTTCTGGGAAAGGCGGTCCCTCAGATATACCAGGCCGAGACCTCGTAAGGCCTTAAAGGTTAGAACCAGGGCCTTAAACTGTTAACCAATGCAGCTGCTGGAGGGCAGGTTGTATATGGGCCCACCATGGTGTTCTAGTAAGGACTCATGCTACTGCATTTTGTAGCAGTTGCAATTTCTGGGTCAAGGTTAAGGGCAGACTCATGTAGAGCAAGTTACAGTAGTCTAACCGAGAGGCGACTGTCACATGGATCACTGTGGCTAGGTTTTCTGTGGTCAGGTAGTGGCTTCACCAGGTGAAGGTGGAAGAATTGCATGCTATCTGGCCCCTGATCTTTGACCCACCCCCAAGTTCCCAATGGAATATGATGCTGCCAGTTATACTCCATCTAGGCAGGGAAGATACACTTTCTATTCTAGCCCTTTCCTCCCCAGCCACAGGACCTCCATCTTCACAGGGTTAAGTTTCAGTTGTCTCTGCTGGAGCCATTCCATCACCACCTCCAGGCACGCAGCCAGAGAATCCAGGGAAGTATCCAGTTGGTCACCCATGAGCTGATAGAGCTGGGTGTCATCAGCATACTGGTGACCTCCCAACCCATATCTCCAGACCAGCTAATAAAGAGGGTGCATGAAGTTGTTAAATAAATAATAAATAGAATGCCCTGTGATACCCTACAAAGGAGTCCACAGCAGTGCAATTATTCCTCCCTGACACCTACACTCTGTCTTCAATCTTGAAGGAAGGAAACCAGCCATCCTAAGGCTGATCCTATCCCTGCATTGATGAGGTAGTGAGATATGTCAAACACTGTTGTGAGATCTAGCAGTACTAGGTAAGCAGACAGTCCAACTGCCTCTGGAGGTCATCTGCAAGAGTGACCAGAGCCATTTCCACCCTTCGATCAGGTTGAAACCAGGATTGGAATTGATCCAGAACCAATGCTTCATCCAGGAATGCTTGCAATTGATCTGCAACCACCCACGCAACCACCTTCTCCAGGAATGCCAAGTATGAAATGGGATGACAGCTGGCAGGGTCCCAAGGATCAAGAGATTGTTTCTTTGGTTGGAGTCAAACCACTGCCTTCTTTGGACTCCCCAGGAATGCCCCCGAAGACAAGGACAGATTTATTAATGAACTATTCTTACTATTGGGATATTCTTTTTAATGCTTGGGCTTACTTTAGATATGTAGCTGAAAGCTGTTGTTTCTTTCCCTGTCCTTGGTAAGTGTAGGCACACTATCATGTATTCCTCAGTCTGTGCAATTTAAAGTAGTGGAAATTATTACAGACTGCTATTGGTGATAATTTAGTAAAAGTAAAATAATCTAAGTAAAGCAAATCAAAGTTGCAGATCTAGTCGATGAAAGGATAAAAACCTTAGCTTTATAAATTGCCAGTGCACACACATAAATTCCACATGTGGCTATGCTTTAATAATCATTCTGACAAACTTTTTTTTTGTTCTCCACATGGCTCTAATAAATAACCCGCTCTCAAACAATATATTATCCTCCAAAAAAGAGAGCTTTTTAACATACAAACCGCCCTTTCACTTCAGACCTCTTCTTTATGATTAATCATTAGTCCTGCATTCATTTTTCATGGTTTCGCATTCAACAATAAACTGGAAGGGAATAACCAGGATAATTAATACGATATCTGACAATAAGCATGGCTTCAAGAGAGCTCACTGGCAACAGCTGAAGACAGCTTGCCCTGTGAAAAAAAGCTGCAAAAGAAATTACATCTAAAGACTATTTCTTAAAACAAAGTTATTCACATGGTCAAACAAAATGAATGATGAATGGGTCTGAGGGGATGTGTCTCATATGTCAGTTCTTTTGTGTAAATAGTAAACAGCTGCAGCTAAATGTCTTGTCCCTTGAAGGGCAATGATTGCTAGCTCCAGTTTAAGAGCCCTGAAAAAGGCCATTTCAGTTACTCCAGAAGTGTGAAATCCCATTCTCTGGGTGTCCACTAACACACAGAGTCATGTGTTGAGTTATGTGATATTGACAAAGTAGGCCTTGAAGCCCAAGGGAGAAATTGTCATTAATAAAGTTGGGACTTGAGCAGGAAGCTGACCCTCAGAATGGCTTGAGCTAACTTGGCGTTCATCAAGTTTGATTCTTCATCATGTAATTACTCTTATAGACTTCAGTTGTCTCCACAGAGGCTGTTTCTGGTAGTGCTTTATCCTGCGGCAGAAAACGGCCATACTGAGTTTGCCAACTTTGGCTTGGGAAATTCTGGGGGAGGAGGGAAGCTCAGCAGTGAGGTCATGCCATAGAATCTGCTTGCCAGACTTGACCTTTGTAGTAATTTCAGAAGAACTCCAGATGCTGTACTGTAGGAATAGTGAGATTCATTGTTATTTATTTACTTATTTGGCTTTTAGGCTGTCTCTGAACGGTCATGGGGTGGGTTACAAGAAAATATAAAAACTATCCAAATACAAAAGGAGATATTTATTCCACTTTACCACTCTTGTTTAACTTTAACCATCATAGCTTCTCCCAAACAGTCCTGAGAACCATAATTTGGTGAAAGATTGTGAATTTTCTGATTGAGATCCCTAGTTATTCTCACTGAATTCCAGTTGCCAGGATTATCTCAAAGGAGATAAGCACTAAACTATAAATCTATATTGTATATAGTCCTCCAAAGAATGCAAAATGTAGAAAGCAATCATGTTTATTATGGACTAGAAGAAAATGAGTGCATGCACTTGAGCTGGTGATTAAGTCCGTACATCTTTCATGTAGAATATTCCCACTGCATCTGGAGGAGATATGACCTTCTTACTATATTTATGTTAAACTTAATGAAGTTTTGGCAGTGGAGAATGAGTGGATTCAGAGGAGACTATGCAAATAAGCTGTCAAGTTAGGTTCAGACATGCCTCATTATATTTAAGCTTAGGACCATTAGAGATCTGTATCAGCTCGAACACATTTTGGAGGGTGATAGGATCTTGGCAGAAAGACACTTGTCAGCACAGATTGCTTCCAGGGCTTTGGTTGAACCACTTTATTCTAGTTCAGTTTGTGCAAATTGGATGCATCCTCCCATAGAGCTGGTATCAGATGGAGTGTTGTGACATAAGGACTGTTTACAGCTTTGGCTGTGTCATAATGAAAACTGGAGAGGTAGTCAGTGTTGTTTCTAAAACGAGATGGACCTTGAGCTGTCTGTATTGCTAGAAGCCCTTCTTCTTCTTTAGCTACGCTAGGAAATGACTGCATTTGTCAGTGGTGAGGAGGAAAGGACCCTACGCATGTCCAAAACCACATTACATTAGAATGTCATGTGTCTAATTTCCCTGGCAATAAAAGTGGGATAGGAGGCCAGCAAACCCTGGCTCAAGCTCGATCCAGGAATTGGCGAAAAAATGATGACAAGCCATATGTTGTTTCTAAAATGAGTAAGTCTCTCCTTCTCTCTTTCCACATAATTCAGAGGGAACACAGAAAACACACACACCACTACTCACTTCTTTATTAATGTTGTACTTCATATCTTAGAATCGCTGTTGCAATTCACATCCATGCTACAATTTCTTATAAATAATATATATTTATATGTCTTACTGTTGTTCAAATGCACAGCGATGCAGTGCAACAATAGCAGGCCAGAGAATTACAGGGTATGCGGTGTTCTTGCCCTCATGAGTTTGTAAGAAGCCCTTTAGGTTTGCTGTTCATAGCCCATTTAGTTCCTTGCAAGCCAGTGGGCTTTTCTGTGACTAGAGACATCTAGCTGGTGGGGGGCCAAATGCCGTGCTTAACAGAAGCATCCAACAGTCGTTCCATTCAACGGTCGTTCCATTCTCAACATATTGCATCTGTAATCCCCTCTGGAGGTTGCAAACATGGATAACTCCACTGCAGTCTACATCCAAAAGAAACAGTTGTAAAGGCCTGGGCAGATACAGATGGAAAATATGCTTCCCCCCATGCATCCAAATCTAATATTGCTTCTTACTCTACTTCAGCTTCTTTTGGAGCATGATTAAACAGACTTGTAGCTTTGAGTTAGCAACCTGTGCTCCAATTAAGCTCTGAAAAATCAGCAAACGTTGACAATCATCGTTTTTAGCTTGACTGATTAGCAGTGAGACCTTACCGACAGGCAGACAGTGATAAAGTTCTTCTTTCCTGTTAGAAGATGAATTTCTGCTTCCCTTCAGGGGCACCTCCAGCATTTCTGTATTTCTGCTGCAGATTTTAATTCAGCATTTTGAGAGTTCCCTTTTAAAAAGTAATAAATAGAACGTTGGTCGCAACCTAGGAGGCTGAACCAATGAGAGACATTTCTTCTTTTTGGTTTTCCATGTTCCCAAATACCCCCACCAGTCTTTTCAGTTTTGTAGTGAGAACTGGGACCATAACTGGCTTGTTTGATTGAGAGATCAATGTTGATTTATAGAAACAATGGAAACAGTGGCAGGTTCATGTGTCTTATTGTAATGGAGGGAAGGTATTTTCCAGTCCAGGGTTCTAGATTCTGTTTTAACTGAATGTTGGCAATTGTGGTGTGCTGGCTTAGGGGGAAGTGGCAATAGGTTGCCTACAGCAGGGGTAATCAACCTGTGGTCCTCCAGATGTCCATGGACTACAATTCCCATGAGCCCCTGCCAGTGTTTGCTGGCAGGGGCTCATGGGAATTGTAGTCCATGGACATCTGGAGGACCACAGGTTGACTACCCCTGGCCTACAGAATCCCAGCATAACAACCCCTTTCTCTCACCTTGTGGTTAGGGGATTGCTGCCCAGAGTATGGAAAATGGACTTAGGAAGCTGACTTATACCATGTTGACTTCTAGGTCAGTATTGACAATGGCACTCCAGCAATGGCTTTCCAGAAAAAGTCTGCCCCCCACTTTAATAATGTAAGTGACAACATCCAGGATCTTTGAAGCACAAAATATGTTCTCTACTTCTGAGCCAAGTACCCTCCCTTGGGAGATTTGAGAAGGGAATAGCAAGGCTGACTTAGAGCAGTTAATTGAAGACACTGTCATGGAAATTCACAGTTATGGAATGATGCTCAAAAGCATGCACATGAGTCCTTCTTGGCAACTGTCCCATATCTTTGGGACAGTCTCTGTCAGGATTTCATGTCTTTACTGAAAAGCCTTCTAACAATAACAAATGACTTAAAAATCTTTTTGTAAGGCCTAAGTGTGACTTAAAGCTCTGTTAAATAATACTATTAGAGACACCTGAACCTTTTTTCTGAATGAAAAGGTAGCATCTCAAGGACCTGAAATTAATGTTACTCATGTTTGCTGCACCTCAAACTCCCAGATTCATGGGATCAGGGCCTGGGAGTGTAATGATGTTGAGAATCTTTTCTCTAATGTGTATCCAGATCTGTATATACCGGAAAAAATGGAAAGAGTGAGCTTTTATTCACTTTGCCCATCCCATGCATAATTTTATAAACCTCTATCATGTCTTCTTTTAATGATCTTTTTTCCTAGAATGAGAAGTCCCAGGCTCTCCAGCCTTTCCTCATAGGCAAGGTGCTCTACATTCCTTGGTTGGCATCCTTGGTACCTTTTTCTAATTCTGCAGTGCCATTTTTAAGATATGGTGATCAGAACTACACACAGAATTCCAAATGAGGCTGTACCATAGCTTTATACAAGGGTGTGGCAATACTGACCATTTTATTTTCAACCCCTTTCCTAAATATTCCTAGCATGAAATTTCCCTTTTCACTGCTACTACACCCTGCCTCAACATTTCCATTGAGTTTTCCTGGATCTCTTTCCGTTTCAGCCTCAGCCTGTCAGTACACTTCTAAAAACATGAATTCAGGGTTACACATAGAATTCACTATGTGAAATGTAGTTGAGCTGCTAGTACCAGATAATTATCTTGCCACCTGATGTCACAAGTGCAGTAACCAAAAATTGACACTCAATAAGTTCTTTTAAGGAGCCACCAGGTACATGGACAGCTTCACTCAGCCTTCCCTCAAAAACTGATTTCAGGACCAACCCTATCAGAACCTATTATATTAGTTCTATTTGCCTGACTGTGCCCTGAAGATCTCATTGCTAATGTGGTGAGGACTCTGTTGAACACACTATTTCTTAGGAAGGCAAGATGGTGTCCATCAGTGATAGGAACTTTTCTCTATTACTGTACAGACAAACAGATGAGGCCTTTTGGCAGAACTGTATTAAGGAACTTCGCCAAAAGGATGGCAAAGCCATCTCACAGTAATTTGGAAATCATTTCCACATGGGGAGGCATCTGTCACCCTTGGATGAAAATGATAAAAAATTACCACATGAAACAAAAGTATGATTTTGAAGGGTTTTCTTTGATATAGTTACTTATATAGAAGCAAATAACCAGGATAATTAATAGTTTTGTTTTCATTGTATTGAACTTGTTTAGCTTGGCAAGGATCTGGAACCATCAAGAAGTGCAACAGTAGATGATTTAGTTGTCGGAGAGTGTCAAATGCATGGTTTCACCATAAGATAGAAAACATATTATATTCAGCTTAAATGAGGATATAGTAACATTTCTACAGATGGTGTCAATGTACATTTTATTGCAGTCTTAAGAGGAAAATACTCTGACGGTGCTATGTACCAGATCTTGTTGGCACAAGATGTAATAGCAGCATAAACTTTGCATGTTGCTTGAAAAGAACTGGGAAGAGCTAGATTACTGTCCATGTTAAGATTCTCATTATTAAACAAGCCCCCTGGCATAAAATAACAAGAGCCCCTGCTAAATCCTATTATCTGAATAGCATGATACTTACATATATGAATATTCTACCTGGAGTCCTATTCTCACACATGTCTGCCAAGACAAATAAAAGAGTATTTTCCATTCTGTTTGGCCTTTTATTTGAAATGATTGATTGAGTGATGGTGCTTGTTTTATTTTCTGGTACCTGATGTTGTGTTGGTAAATATTTTAAATGGTTCTTGTTTTTAATATTAATTCACTATTGTAAATTATTAGGAGCGTGCGTACATGCTTAGCAGACAACATGTAAAACCATCAGATAGATAATGTCTATGTCAAATTAGTTGTCCAAGGATTGTAATTAGCAATGAGAGATCAAATATGAACAAGTGCCTCTACACTTAGCACTTCCTTCATTTCCTGGAACTCATAATGGTATGATTTAGCTCAGGCTTTCTCAACCAGGGTTTCATGAAACCCTGGGGTTTCTTATCTGCCCCGGAAGGGTTTCCTGAATGGTAGAATTTAATTAGTTTAAATATATTTTTTGAAATTTGTTAAACATTTATCAGGGGATATGAATATATATGGTCATGTCTACCTGCCTCCCCTCCCAAAATGGCCAATGATGGGCCTGGAGGGGGTAGAAAGGAGAGTGGCCATGGGTGGATGTGTATACAGCTATGCTCCCCAACCATATTCTGTATGATTGCATCACTTCTGGGGTTTCTCAAAGCCTGAAGAATGTTTCATGGGTTCTCAATGGTAAAAAAGTTGAGAAAGTCCGATCTAGTATTAAAGAGTCAAATCCATACTCTCACCAAAAGATATAAAACATACTATATTTAGCTGAACTGAGGATCCAGTACCATGACTTCAGACTGTATCCATGCACTTTTCATTGCATTTAATAGTGCAGTGATAATAGGAAAATTCCTTGGCAGTGCTGTATTTGACCAATTGTTTGGCACAGGATGTAAGAAATTCTGTAGGTATAGCCCTGTTAGTTCACCAAAGGCAAATCTTATGACACTCTAAAGACAAATTAATTTACATGCAATAAGCTTTCAAGAGAACTTGATGAGATTAACACTTCTAAAAACATAAAATTGTTGTTTTCTCCATTTTAAGAAGGTAGGTTGAAAACCATATTTCAAGCTTCAGATCCAGGCAAGGAACAAGTAGCTGACTGACAGACTCCAGGATTACTGGGAGAAACTTTGAATAGGAGAAACACATAGTAAAGTTATTGCACTGGTAAATATCCCTTCTGATGAAAATCCAGAGGAAGTAGTGGCATATCCAGACAAGACACAAGGATTAAAGAATAAAAGTGGATGACAGAGAACATAAAATGAAAAGTTATGCAGTCAACATAGTTTAAACAGTTTTAGACCAGCAAAAATCTTTACAGTGTGTAATGGAATATACTGAAGAATCTGGATCCTTTTTCAAGACATAAAATTAACAGGAAGACGATAAAAGTGATAATGAAATGCTTAATGCAACAAGAAGATATTACAAAGAGTATAGAATGCACAGTAGTCACCGATTGTATTAAATATTTGTGGGATAAATGTACTTGGACAAAACTGTAATCTTCTCAAAACTAATTATCAGAAGATCTGGAAACTGAAAAAAGCAGACTTGCCTAGAGAGAAAAAAAATTAAAAGTTTTGTGGCTGGGTAGAATTTCAGCAATCAAAATGAATGTATTGCCCAAATTGATTTTTATTCTTCTTTTAATTCCAATAAATAATATTGACAGAGTGGCAAAGACAGATAAATAAATTTATTTGGAATGGCAAGAAACTAAGAATAAGTTTCAGAACTATTTCAAGATGAGAAACAGAGTCGAAGGATAGCAGTTCAAAATATTATGAAGTAGGCTGGATTGTGGACAAGATTAAAAATCCAAGAAAAAATATAGTAAAACATGAATCAGCAAACCTATTTATGGATAAAGAAATCAAACAAAACAATCGTAACACAAGAAAGGAGTTATAATTAGAGTTTTAGCGAGCAAATATCTATGTATCAATGGGAACAGTTATGGGAAAAAGCAATTCATACCCAGTTAGATGTTAAGAGAAAATTGGTATAAAATGTTTTCAGATGGTATGTTACTCCAAATGATACTGAGAAAGTAGATTGAGGAAAATGTTGCAAATATCAAGATATTGACAGAACCTTTCACTATATGTGGTGGACTTGTGAAATATATAAAAAAAAATTGGAAGGAAATACATGGAAAAATACAGAGTATATTAAGATTTAAAATCCCCACAGAAGCCAAGAATATACTATTAGGAATATTGCTGAACAATTTACCAAAGGTTTGAAAGAGATATTTGAATATGTGGTGAGAGCAGCTAGAATAATTTACACAGCAAAATAGAAATCAGGACTGAAAGGGGACTATTTGAAACTAGAATGAACCTGACTGTCATTCGGGTCTAGCTAAGACACACCATGGCCTATTATGCACGGCCGCTGAAACGGTGGCATGGAGAACGAGGAGGAGGAAGAAGTGAAGCAAACCGATTACGCACGGGACGGAACACAACAGCGGCAAAACCCAGAGTATCCGATTATGCACGCGGATACTCCGGAGCCACTTCTGGTTGCGCTCTGGTCCCAGGAAGCTCCACTTTCTTCCACATCTCGCTAACGTGGATTTTTCGGAGGCATACACTGACTCTGCGCCCGGTTGCCGCCTGCGGTGTGCATAATTGGTGATTTTAGCCGCCTCCATTCCACCCCAAATGTGGACTTTCCACTCCGTGCATAATGGGCCCATAAAAGGCAAGAATGCTCTGAAAAGATGTTCACCCAGCACCATTTGCAAAAGTACTGAGGGAGAGGCCAAACCCGAGTTAAAAATATGTAAAAAAAGTATTCCCTGCAGCAGGGGGAAAATGCTGCATTGGATCCAGTGAGCTTTTTGACTCCATCCAAATTCATTCCCCTTCTTGTTCCACCATTGCAAATGCCATTTGTCCCATGAACCCCAGTATAGCCTTCTTGGTGTTCAAATTGAATCCTCTAATTCCAATAGAAAATGTGGTTGGATCCAGCTCTCTTGGGTCCAGGCTACCCAGTAGCTGTGCGGAATGCATTTTTAAAGTCCCCACGAACCCAACGGGTCATGGGATGATAACATAGGAGGGGGAAGTCCCGCAGAGAACTCCAAATTTACTTGTCCAGAAGTGTCATAGGTGTGGGGTGGCCCTCTCACCATGTAAAGTGGACTGGATAAGTGAAGCTCTGGGATTGTTGTCTGCAACATGAGAAGTGAAAAGAGATAACAGGTGAGTTTGTAGGTCAGTCCTGATAGTTCCAAAAATCTTGGAAGAATAAGCAAGACATTTTGCAAATGTGTCATTAGTCCAGGAGTGAGAGGATTTTCAAAATCCATACATTAAAAATGCAAAATGTTCATTAAAATCTGTGGAATTAATTTGACTAACTGCTGTCACCATTACCCACTTAAAAATTACATTTCTAAACAGAGTAGCAGAGGAAAGTTCATATAATTACTACAAACAATTTATTACATGGCTGATTGAGTAGGAGATAATCAAAGTCTTGTTTAAGCAAGCAGCTGAGAGAGAAATGCAAATCAGAAGAGTTATTTTATTTCCTTCAGCATGTTTTCCATGCTCAACTTCTCTTGAGAACTGTTTGAATTGGTTGGGTGCCTTTCCAGTACTCATTATTTTGCTTGTCTTAATGAGATTTTTTTTAACTGTTTCTTTTTACATGCTTGGGATTTAAAAGTTTGATTAATTATCTTGCCCTTTAGGTTTGCAGATCCAACGCCTTTGGAGTCAATAGAAAAGATCTGATTCATTTCAGTTGCACGAGAATTGTCCCCTAAATGTTTAGCAACTGCCAAGGTTTATTAATTATAACATTTTCTTGGTTGGGATCCAGGATTTGCTCACAGAGAAGTCAGCTGGGGTCTCTGATGTGTACAAAATGGGACTGAGCAGAACTTCTACCAGTTTCAGTTTTTGTGCCAAAATTCACACATATAGTAGGAGAATTGTTGCCAAACAGATAGGCAAATTGTAACAAAATCAAAATGTTTCTTGCTAAGTTTTGCCCAAGTCACAGACACAAAGCTGTTTACATGAAGTGGTAAAGGAAATCCAAATTGGCTGTTAAAAAGCAAAACAGCTCTTAAGATCTGTGAAGTTTCTGGGCTAGCCCACAATGGTGAAATCCAGAGAGTTCTCTATGCCTTGGGAACAAGTCTAAGCATATAATTATCTCCTGCATGAATCTTCACAGCCCATGTGACTGTAAACTGGGGCTAGCTGAAGCGGCCGATTAGCTTGCAGCCCGGCAAGCTTCTTGCTTTGGGGGGGGGGAGAAGAGAAGCTTGCTGGACCACAAGCTCATTGGCCGCTTTGGCAGCCGATTTCCTTGTGGCCTGGGGGCGGGGAGAGGGAGCCGTGGCCGCCGGCATTCCAGCAGCGCAAACGTTTGTGCCGGGGCTGCTGCGCGTGCGCGGGGCCCCAGGTCGCCCTCTCCACACACCCCGGTGCAGTGGTCCGTGGCCTGCAAAAGGTTGCGGACCACTGCCATATAGTATTTAGTGAAAAGATCACACATAGCAACATATTAGAACCTCAAGTTCCACTAGCCTTCAAACATGTGGTGAAGATGATCCAAAACATGTTTTGGTCATTCGGTATCATGGAGTTAATCAAGTATTTACCAAGCATTTTTCTGTCCTTTTGGGACAATCATCATGCTCTTGTTCCAAATCAGAACAAGTAAGAAGATGTTTTCTCAATGATCTTGGATTCACTGCCCATGGATGGCAGGATAGAGATATATGATGCAGGATGGGTTTTCTAAAAAGTATACCAGAAGATTTGACAGAAGATGAACCTGAAGAACTGTGCATATTAGATCTTGTGAAGGGGTTTTTTGAGTGTATGATTCAGAAGGATATGAAGAATATCCTACTTGGGGGCACAACAAAATTTGAGTCCACTGGCGCCTTTAAGACCAACAAAGATTTATCATCAGAGCAACATGGCTACCCACTTGAATCTACTGGGGGCACTGGATATGTGTATTTAGCATAGTTAAAATAGGAACTTCCTGATATTTTTCAAGTAATCTCCTCCAGTTTTCTGATTGGCTCAATTGGAGACTTCCTGCTCTCTTGAGCACATTTCCTCCTTGCCTCCTGAACAGAGAGACTGACTGGAAATGACAATTAAGACAATTAGATAGGCCTCTCTTCTCTCCTCTTTTTATACATAGTTGTTCCTCTTCTTAACAAAACTATTTTATTCTTTTAAGCAGCTTGGTGCTCTGCCCATTTTGCAAACTTAAACTCTGCCTACACTACACTTAAACACTACACATCTCCTTCCAGTGGCTTACCTAGAGGAGGACACATTTTTAAGTCCATTGAATTTGTAAGGCTTAGGCATAACTCTACTTAGGATGGCACAAGATCTCTTGTCATCTTATTTTTCTCAAGAAACAGTGGCTTGGACCCCCTCTTTCAATTAGGGCCAAAGTGGATTAGCCCTTCTTCTTCCACTTTTGCCAGGACAAAAGAGTGTCCTTGAGCTGATTTTATTCCCCATTAGTCAGTTTGTCCCTTTTCCTTACTGAGACTTAAAGTAGCTTGAGATGGCCATTTTCTACCAGAATTATGGTGTGTGTCTAGTGTTAATCCTTCTAGCACAACACTGTGACCCTAATGCAAATCAGCCCTTCCCAATAGCTGCTTTTGTTCAACATTTAAGACATCAAACAACACAACGACGTATGTTTTGTGTCTTCTTTAGAGACCTTGTTATTTTGGGGAGGAGGAAGGTAACACTTATCCCCTTTGACTGATTATACATAGAAATGGTGGGAGTGGGGAAAGAAAAGGATGGTAGGTCTCTGGTTTAGGGCAAGTATATTAAAAACTGGGGCAGAAATAATGTTTTTGTACTTTTCAAAGTTATTGCAAATTATTAAGGCTGTTAACTACAATTTACCTTTGAAATATGCTGTGTGGGGGGGTGAAAGAAATGGCTGTTAGTGACTAATGGTCATTTTGTTCAGTAGCTTCAGCATTTTTCCTTCTAGGTTTCCAGATGTTGACATCTATATTTTACTGAGAACAAAAAAAAATGATGAGTTTTCCAGATGAAATGGAGATTTAAAAAAACCAACCCAATAAAACAAGATGGGAAAACCTAAGAGTCTTCATATTTTAATCACTATAAAGTGGGCAGAGAAGTTAAAAAAAAAGCATACCAGTTTCAAGCCAAATAAGTAAATAATATTTGCTCACAAACTATAAATTTGTTTAGATATTGGACAATTACATCCTTTTTTATTTTTGCCAAAAGCTCATGATGTTATAAAAGAGAATTGCCTGTGTCATATTGGAGCTGCACCATCTCATACATCATTTCACACAGATCAGTGTTCTTGAAGATTGCCTTGAATCAGACACTTACGGCACAAGTCTGATACTGTCACAAAGAAAAGGCAAAACATTGGCAGTGAGAAATCTGGAATCCGAAACCTCAACCCCAGCCACTACTGACTCTCTGTCCAGCTTATGAGATCTAACATGTTCTTGTCAGCTAGCCTCCATACTAATATCTTCCCCCTGTGGCAAGTGGGTGATTTTGAGACATCAAAACAGAGAAGGGAAAGGGTTTATTCCCAGCTCCACTCCACCATTTTTCTGCTTGAGCTTCCAGCCCTTTGAAGTTGCTTTTCATTGTGCATGTGGGTTTTTAAATGTCGAGAAGAGATACACGTGACTGTGTCCTGTCTACATTCAGCTTTAGAAGTTTAAATTAAGATGGTCAAAATGAATTCCATTCCAACATGGGTCCGAGTGGGACTTAATAAGTCAGTCCAATGATATCGAGCACTGATTTGTTTTCAAAGAACTAAATTAATTTTCTCTTGTTTTTAAGGTTAGTCCTTACCCACGCTGAAGGCTCTAGATCACTGTAAACAATCAACCGCTACCATAAAATCACAAACCTTTGATATTTAGGAGTAACAGCTTTTCGGTGCTGGTTTCCAAGAATAGTCCACAACATGACAACATAAAAAGGGAAACAACTTCGTATTTATCATTATGGTAAAGCTGCTAGTGATAAATTATGGAGGGAAAAGAAAGGACTGAAGGATAATTGACTGAAAAACAAATGTCAGTCAAAGTAAACACAGCAGATTCTACTGAACCTATTTGCAAAATGTCAGAGGAGTTGTTTTCCTTCACAATATTTGTGCTGGTATAAAGGGACTGTGGTTTAATTAAATTTCCCCACTGACACTGGGTATTCCACTAGATGTCACTTTGAGATTTTGCTAAGATGAAGGACAGCATTCTGATTAAAGGATGCCGCATCCAGCCCCCAACTGAGAAGTCTAAATTGGCTGAAAGTTGGATTTACTTTTGCCTGCCTAAATAACGTCTCTCACTCAGGAACACTGTATATATGAAGCTGATCTGGAGAAGAGTCTGTAGGTGGAGACTCATTGCCCTTGGCAACAAGGACGTGTTCTAAAATGTTTCCAAAAGTGTATTTAATGGAATAATTCCAAATGCTTTGTGGATGATGTGGCTTTCCGGATACTACTGTAGGCTAAGAGGCAGAAGCAAGGAAAGTCCCAGAAACTGACCTGTCTCATGTAAATGGATTCACTGCATTTTCTTAGTGGCTCTGGCTAAGGAGATTTCCTTTGAGTAATTACAAGAGAGAAAAATACAGGGGCTACATCTATGTCACTGTTGTTACTTGTATCTCCCTTCCCCTCTAAGGAGCTCAGGTTAATTCACAGATAATTCTCAGGAGGTTTCCCATCTTGACAGGGCTAGGCATGATTGCTAAATGCAGCTGAGCTGAGTCACGTACATTCAGGGAATATACCTTTGAACAGCTTGAAAAAATGATGTGATTATGTATGGTGGCTTCTCCTCCTGTCCTCTGTCTGTGTGTGTCAAAGCAAGTTAGGAGCAGAGATGGTTTGCTGTTGTCTTCCTCTGCAAAACCTTCCTTGGTCATCTCCCTTCCAAGTATTGATCCTGCTTAGCTTCCAAGAGCTGACAAGACTGACCTATACCATACCAGATTCCCTGTCCCTTCTGTCCTCTACTACTACGAAAAGGAGCCATAACTTTCTTAGTTCTAGCCCACTTGATATTCCTGATTGTTTACAATTTACACAGCATTTTGCCATTTAGAGTTTACTTTTGTGCTATCAAATGAAATAATGATAAAGACCATCTCTTCTAGAAACCTGTCCATGTCTTGAATGCATCTTCCTGATGCCTTTCTCTGAGCCATTTATATGGCAATGGATTTCTGGAATACGCAACAGCTTGTCAACCTTCATGTATGGGTGGGGTCCTCTTGGAATCACAACTGATCTCCACACTACTCTGTGGAGAAAATGGCAGCTTTGGTCAGTGGACTCTATGGTATCACATCCCTACCGAAATTATACCCCTTTCCAAACTCTGCCTTCCCCAGGTTATTCCCCCAGATCACCAGGAATTTTCCAACTCAGAGCTGGCAGACCTAAATATTCTTCTCAGAGAGGGGTGGATACTCCCCCTACCCTTTTATCCTTTATTCATTTTTATTTGTTTTTTCATTTATTAAAATATTTAAATTTTCATTTTGACTCTAGTTTGAAGTCTTCAGTCTAAGGAACCTTCCCCCAACTTATAATGCATCAGTTATTGGAAATTGGAGGACTGTTATTTGCAGAATGGTTGAATTCTAGTTCATGGCTAGGTTTTGGTATGAGGTTAAGATTATTACCCCAGGCATTAAAAAACAAAAGATTATTACCCAAGGCAATTGTAGAACAATTCTGTTTTGTAGTTTTATTTATTTTAAACTATTTTTATTGTTTTAATAGTATCGCTGCATTATGCTGCTGGCTCGACTTTGTTGCTTCTGTCAAGTTCATTGTGTTTTTTTCTAAATTTTATTGTTGTGACAGTTTTTATTAGCAGCTTTGGAATTAAACTGTGTGAAGGCATAAATAGATGGCTTAAACAGTTACTTAATTTGCAATAGTTCACACTAGCGATATACGAATATCCATCCCCCTGCATCATTAAACTTTGTTTCACCTATTTTTTTACTGGTCTTCCTGATTCACTTTTTTCTTTCATGCACATTTAATATCATTGTACATAATTTTATTCCATTTCTACTGATGAAAAATATAGCTAGAAGTTTCACAATTTCAATGGGAAAAAATGGAGTCAACGGAAAGAAAAAAATGGCATAACATGAAAACACATGAGCTGGATTTTCAAAAGGGGGAAACAAAATTAAAACAGGAATTTCTGTATCAAAGAAGTTGGATTGCAGATTTTTTAGCATCCCTATCTTACACAGTTATGTCCCAGTCTTTAATACTTGCTCAGTTGTATCTGTCTTGTCATGGTTGGATATTAATGTGGCCTTGTGATATGTCATATGCATAACATTATGTCTTATGTTTCATGTACCCATTCAGCAAGACTTCAAAGACCTATTTCCTACTGAAACTTGTGATAAGCCCAGAAAACTTATTTGGTGTGCGTTTCTCAAGCACATAGTGTCATAATAGTTGGTCTTGGACTCATTGGACCATAGCATTAGACTTCCTAGTTGCTTATCTGAAAGAATCACAAATCTGTGACCTTATATATGCTTGTGAGGGGTAAATGCTATTACAATCGGTGAGGATGACCGCAGGGGAAATGTGCATTGGAGCAAGTTATCAACATTACATGTAAATTAAAACAAAAACAAAAACTTTGCTACATTTGACAGACCTTTCTTCCTGTAAGTTCTCTATTGACTCCTGGCAAAGGTTTTGGGGAAAAACAGCAAAATAAAATTGAGAAGACTGGTGATCAGCTTTCTACTGGGTGTCATTTTTTCAGATGTCAATAAAGCTCTGTTAAACCAAGTACAGTAATCTCCTTGCTTTAAATGTTTAAAGGAGAAATCAAAGAGTTCAGATAGATCTTAGCTCTTAACTTAGAATGATGGAAAGAAATGTGTCTGCAATAACTTTGCTTTTCAGTGAAAAGGGGAAAAAAAACCCCATTCAGTTTTTGGCATGACTCTTTTCTGGCTTCAGAAAGAGACCTTCCAATGCCCCTGTGCTCAGCTGTTAAAATTGCATGCAATAAACAGCTGGGACAAAAATGTCCAGGAAAAGTTTCATTTTTTAAAAAGGGTAAAGCAAAGAATATGCCTGTGCATTAAACATTCGGTGTTTTTTCAGCTCCTGCCAGCATGGCTTCTCAAAAGCTCTCGCAAGCTGCATTCTGTTTGTGCAGTAAACAAGCAGCAGCTTCGGCACCTATGCACGATTGTTTACTAAATACAAGGAAACAATGGAGTTCAATTAAAAGTAGATTAGTCGCACATGTACCAAAGGAACGTGTACTTAACTGACTAGGGTGAATCTGACTCCAGTGAAATCCCCTGAGAGGCTGCTGCGGCATGTCTGTCTCAGCTTGGTGCCCCCCTTCCCCATTACAGCCTGAATGGCAGTTCTGGAATATGTTAAACTGATTGTGTAATAATTGAAGGGCAGATGTTGTGCTAGCAGAGGTTTGCTGCAACTGTGCAGATGGGACTGATGACGGTCATAAGAGTGGACGCCTCCTCTGATGGGTTCGCTGCCATTATTGCCTCGTCCAGCACCATATGTGCCTCTGGTCTTTCTCTAACTCCCCAAATGTCTTTTTAAGAGGCATAAATAAATAGGATGCCAGGATAACAATATGTAAAGAGAGGATGCCTCCCTTCCTTTGAAAGTATTTCACTTGAGAGAGCATCAGTTTGGTGCCATCAAAATCCCCTTCTGGCTGGACTGATAATCCGATTATCATTGTTTTGACTAGTGATAAAGAACTAGTTGGGGAAAAAGTAGGGTTTTGGAGGCACAGAAGAAGCCACCTGCTTCTGAAACTTTGGCCATGGTATTCGTGGAAGACAAACATTGGCATGCAAGGCATTATAAAAACAGAGGGAGTAACAATTTGGAAAGTGATTCCAAACCAATGGGATATGCTGAATGCATGTCGTGATCTGCTCATGCTTTGTAATGGTTAATAAGCAATTCCTGTTCCTGTAAATCTCAGTTCCTGGACAAAGTGCTTCAAAGTGAACATTACCAAGCCTGAGTCATAGCAACATTTGCTTTCCAGGCCAGGCTTCTATGCACTTTGAGTCTGGGCTTCTTTCTTAACACCCAGCAAAAGAAAATATTGGACATTTTGCATCATTTAAAAGCCTTGGATGCACATACTTGCTCTTCCTCCTATCAGGCTTAGTAGGATTCTCCCACCCCCCTCTTTCTGTGTGCAGACAAAACTAGTTTCCTGCTATATCCGAAATAGCAAACTTTGTTTTGAGTTTGGTCTCCAAACCAGAAGTGGGATCTTTTCAGTTTGGATGTAATGTCAAATAATGGATTCCTTTCAACAGGAAAAGAGGAAGGCATTATAGCATGCAAAGGGAGGTACATAAACTCAATGTTTATGCCTATCGTGTCTGAATCAGGCCCATGAAGACAGACCCCCTGCACTGACCCAGCAGCCTGTATTGGGTTTTCTCTGATGAGGTCTTCATGAGGTCTTCTCCATTTTTAGACAGATCTACAATTTATACACTAAAGAAATCTACAGTGTGTAGGATATTTCACCATACATTTCCATGCTGTAAATACTACATGTTTTTAAACTTTTCAATGTCAAGCCTTCAAGTATATGCAGAAAAAGCTACTTTTTGCAAGCAGTTGGAATTAAAAAAAAAATTGAGTATTTATTGAGCCTGAAGATGGAGCTGTTGACAAAGAGTTTGAAGGAATACAGACTAGCTGGTTTGTCTAGGAACAGAGAGTTATACATGCTCGTCATGGTTACATCTTTGGAATTGCAAAGGCAAGGCTACCATAGAAAGCATCTTCTCAGATGGCACGGGTCTTCCATATGACCACTTTCCATCATGTTAGGTATCTCAAGGATATATTGATACCTGCTGCTTCTATTATTGTGATGATTGAGAAATATACTGGGGAGACCACGGAAATTGTTGCCAAGCACTGGTGGCCATAATCCTGGAGTTTATGATCTATTATGTATGCACATCTTACTGCAGATTTTCAGAGCAGTAAGCCTTTAATCTTGATTATGGATTCTGTGCCCACCTCACACAGCATTCTTTTCCCTATGGTATATTTATTCTACAGCTACAATTTTAAAAAGCACTTTCTAAATTAGGGTGGAATGTGACTTGTGTTGTGTGGGGGGTGCTGTCCAAAGATTTTTTTAAAAATATGCAATTGCCCTATGGCAGCTGTGCAATAGTGTCCAGGAAGCACCTTCCTTTTAAAATACTTGTGTTTCAGATTTTGCACTCACATTTTAACCTTGACTGAAAGAGAACAGAAAGGCATTCAGGCAAAGTGGAAAATCCAATGTTGAAATTGAAAAGATTTTTTGGAAATTTATAAACAGCTGTGAAGTTGTTTTCCACATCGTGGCGCTCAAGGGGATTCTCTGTTGTGTTTATCAGCCATTGTGAAAACTGGAATAGAGTCACATGATCGCATAATATGGAGAAACATGTTGAGTATTCAAAATGCATGGTACAAGCCACTGACATTGACATTGCAAGCTATCAGCATTGGCATTGCGTGTGTGAGTGTGTATGTGCATACCTGTGCAATGTCGGTTACAACTCCACCATAGAAGAAGAAGAAGAAGAGTTGGTTCTTATATGCCGCTTTTCCCTACCCAAAGGAGGCTCAAAGCGGCTTACAGTCGCCTTTCCATTCCTCTCCCCACAACAGACACCCTGTGAGGTGGGTGAGGCTGAGAGAGCCCTGATATCACTGCCCGGTCAGAACAGTTTTATCAGTGCTGTGGCGAGCCCAAGGTCACCCAGCTGGTTGCATGTGGGGGAGTGCAGAATCGAACCCAGCATGCC
The DNA here is from genome assembly GCF_049243985.1 of Paroedura picta. Classification (NCBI taxonomy): domain Eukaryota; kingdom Metazoa; phylum Chordata; class Lepidosauria; order Squamata; family Gekkonidae; genus Paroedura; species Paroedura picta. Next base: position 66,101,124 of record NC_135378.1, read on the forward strand.
AGATTAGAAGTCCGCACTCCTAACCACTACACCAAACTGGCTCTCCTAACCACTACACCTTTACAATTTGTAAAGGACACACTAGGACAAAATCCTCTGTCAGAAGCTCTGGAGAGCTTTTTTTAGTCTCACGCCACTAAATTGAAAAAGAAAAAAGGGGGGGCATTTTTGCTAGTGCCCAAGCATAGCTGCATAGTAATGCTGTTATCCCTTGCATATGTCCCTTGCATTTTCGTAAAGTGGGATTTAAAAAACAACTCTTCTTCTAAATTGCACATGTCAGATACTGCACTTTCAATGCCTTTTAAAAGTAGAGTATTCTGTTCCGCACAGAATTCAGCAGCAAAAGCACACTGAAAGTACATTATCCAACATGTGCAGAACAGGCCCATTTCACAGCTTCTGGGGTAATCAATTTCACTTCAAACTGCCTTCTTTTGTGTTTGCTTTTAAAGGCTCCTTGAGTATGCATATGTACTTTAATAAAGTCATGTAAAATAAGGGCCATTCCACACGACTTTAATATAGCACTAGTCTTACATTTTGTTTTTGCCACTAAAACTGCGTTCCGCATGACGTTGTGAGCAATCTGCAACACTAGTGCCAAAATCGCTTCATTGTAGCGATTCATTGTAGCGATTTTCGGGGAATCGGGAAAAGTGGATTCACCCTCAGAAAATCGCTACACTCTTGCCAACAACCTGCAACACTTGCGAAAAAGACCTGTGCGTTCTCAATGTAGCGGTTGCAACAAAGTCCCTCCCCCTGGCTCTCTCCTCCTCCTCCGAACTTCCGGCGAAGCAATCGCCATTTTTTCCCCCTCGGAGCGGGGAAAGCAGCGAACCAGTGAGGCTTGATTCACCCAGCAAGGCTTCTCCAGCTACAGTCCCTGCACAGAAGTGCTTTAAAGCTCCCCTAAGTCCCCAAGCACAACACAGCCCCCTGTTCGCCAGTTCCCTTTAATTTCGGCCAAAAATCGTCCCTCTGCGAGGGGAGGATTTTTTTCCACTCGGGGGAACGTGGTAACGATGAATCACCAGCTCACACGGTAGCTAGATGGGTCTCTCTGTTGCAACAAATCAACACATATTCGTTGCAACGTGTCTGTGTGTTTTTTTAAACCTGTGCTTAAAGGGAAAGGGGCTTTTCGGGAGCATGATAACAACCGCCCATTGGCTGTTCCGTTTGATTGACGGCCAGGGGTGGGAACAAGCACAGAAAAAAAATCGCTTCTTTTCTAGCGATTCCTGCAAGACCGGAAACCTGTGGGGAACAAATGAAATGCTACTGGATTCCACTACAAATGAAGGTATGCGGAACGCCAAGATTCCACTATTTAAAATAGCGTTTCTGCTTTGTGAAAGCAATTGGCAACATTGGTCCTTGTGCGGAATGTCAGTAACAATTGGAAAATGTTCCAGACATTGTGTGTGTGTGGAATTGTCACTGTTCAATAGGGACCGTTACCATATCCTTGTCTCTCCATATAGATGCATATGTGTGTGTTTTCTCTCTCACTGACCAATCACATCACACTTCTGTGCTATAATGTATCATAAAATGCATTCTTTAGTCCAGAATCTAATATAGATTTTGGTTAAATCTCTGAGACAAAACGCTATGCTTAGATAACCAAGAAAAATGTGGCTCTTGTTTTTATTTCCAGGACAAGGAGGCCATTGCCCGAAGGTATTCTGCTTCACTCTCTCTAATAGCAAAGAGGATGGCCACATGCCAACCATCAGGATAGCAAAATAGGGCCACACACAGCCAAAGTATGGGTGGGTTTCTGCAGACCAAGGTGGGAACCCCTAAGTTTACCGACAAATATTGATTACTGAAAAGGAGAATAAAGGAAAATAAAATATAATTGAAGTAAAGCACACAATAGATGAAAGCTGCAGAGCTATCCTTGAACATGAGCCCATTACTGCTATTGTGCTATAGATTTGGAACAGTGGTTTCAAGAAGGGGAATGGAAGCAAAAGGATAACTTACTTCCTGGTCTACAGGACAAATAGATTAGTGCTATACAGTACACAGAGGAAGCTTACATTGCTGGGAACTTCACTCCTGCTACATTAAATGCTGTCAGGCTTGGAGCTAACAGTGCAACCACCACTGATAAGACCTTGAACTTGTTTGGAGGTTCTAGTAGGGGAATGCCACTTGACTAAGGAACAGTACACTCTTTCTATCTAGGATGGCCATCCCCTTCCACTGAGTGCACACCTTTGGGAGGGATGTGCATGGAATGGTGAGGGAGGTAGTGGACACGTGTCTAGCCAGCCAGATCAGCCAAATCAACCCTGGCAATCAATGGGATAGTGTATGTCACAGACAGATCACCTGCACATCCACTGCTAGTTGGAAACACCACCCTTAGTGGAGGAAAGTAGCAGGACACACAACACATTCCATTACAGATACCCCTTAGGTGAGTCTGTGTTGGAGACCTGTGACCATATAGTTTGATTTCTTTTTTACTCCCAGCCCCTCCCCCCCCCCAATAGCTGTAAAAGATAGGTGCTTGGTTTGGAATGATTTAACTTTTTGCCATTTCATTTTTCTAACTGCAACAAATTATTTCTCTCCAGGTGACATTTAGCTGCATTTCAGAAACATATACCAGCTTGGTGTAGTGGTTAGGAGTGTGGACTTCTAATCTGGTTTGAGTCCCCGCTCCTCCACATGCAGCCAGCTGGGTGACCTTGGGCTCGCCACAGCACTGATAAAGCTGTTCTGACCGAGCAGTGATATCAGGGCTCTCTCAGCCTCACCCACCTCACAGGGTGTCTGTTGTGGGGAGCAGAAAGGGAAGGCGAATGTAAGCCACTTTGAGACTCCTTCGGGTAGAGAAAAGTGGCATATAAGAAGCAACTCTTTGTCTTCTAAAATGTTTCCTGTCTTTTCCTGCTGGGGTTAACTGTAGCCCAGAACTCACGGCTTAGATGGGGGGGGGGAACAAAGTTGAAGAATCTGATTGTTCTATTTCTTGCTCCACACTGCAGCCTTGATATGAGCTCGGCTCAACAGAGGTGTTTTTTTTTTTGGGGGGGGGGGGAGGTCTGTAAGCACACTAGGACATATAATCATAAATTTCCAGCATAATGTAATTGTAATTTTCAATACATTTAGCTTCCCTCTCTTTACCTTTCTGTGTGTCTATCACATAAAGGTAAAGGTAAAGATATCCCCTGTGCAAACGCCGGGTCATGTCTGACCCTTGGGGTGACGCCCTCCAACGTCTTCATGGCAGACTCAATACGGGGTAGCCTTGCCAGTGCCTTCCCCAGTCATTACCATTTACCCCCCAGCAGCAAGCTGGGTCCTCATTTTACCGACCTCGGAAGGATGGAAGGCTGAGTCAACCTTGAGCCGGCTGCTGGGATCGAACTCCCAGCCTTATGGACAGAGCTTTCAAACAGCATTTCGGCTGCTTACCACTCTGCGCCACCAGAGGCTCGTCTATCACATACACACAAACAATTTTCTGTCTTATAGGTCAGTTTTAATTAAGACATTTTAATCAAGCTCCAGATCTGCTAGAGTAAGGATTAATCCTAGCAGTACTGGATATAAACAAGCTGCCCGCTTTAGTTTTAATTTAAGTTTTAAAGAGCATTGCATAAATAACATAAAAGATTATCAACTTCACCTCTAATTCTGAGCCTGTACCAATGATGAATGTTTTACAGTTTTTTTAAACCTTCCAATAAACAAGAAAGCCATTTTCATCAAATAAACTACTAGGTTTTGAAAGGGTCTATCAGCTACATCAAGATGAACCCATAACAGAAAGGCCATCTATTTTACCCTTTAAGAATATGAACCTGTTTTTCAATAGAATAAAACTAGATTTGACTCTCACAAATTCTTTTTAGTGAATTCCTGATGTGAAATATTCACTGTATATTCTCCTTGTTCTCAAATATTCTCAGATTGATCTTTATGTTTTTTGCAATATGTTCCTTTTCCCTCTCTGAATATATCTACATATCTATATAGTAGATATCAGATATGCATATAACTTACTAGAAGAAGAGCTCTAGAAGAGAAGTTTAGAACTCTAGTCCCAAACACAAATGCTGTGTAGCACTTTCAGAAGTTTATCAAAATTGTTAAAGTTTGGGATGTACTCCCCTTTAGCAATGGGATTTGGGCTAATCTCTGGTGTTACACAGTCTAGAAATATTCAGTTTATATGCCTTGTAATGTTTGGGAGAGTGCTGGTGACATTGAAGTCTGAGTATGTATCTGAAAGATGTGTCCCTTTTTCGATGAAGGTGTGTGTGGGGGGGAGGGACACAAGATTAATTATAAACTTTCATATCTGCGCCTGCCAAAATCAATATATTCAGGAGTTGTCACACTAATGAAAAGAGTTTGAATTTTAACTATTTGGTTGCAATTTTGCATTCCAAATGCAGATTCAAGTTTTCTATCAAAATGTGATAATGAAAAAAGAATGATGAGGTTACAAAACAATGGGAATGTTGAACATTTGCTTCCAACAAATGAATAACATATCTGTATTGGAACTATTGCCAGCGGGTGTGCCTTGCTTCTATACGTCTACCAAGAACAAGGTGAATCTTGTTCTGCCAGATGATGATGATTTTCTGAAAATTGGGACTTTCCTAATCCCTGTTATAGCACAATAGGATTTTGAAAGAATCCTTCCCACTTTGTATGACTGTGGTGTTCGTATCTTAGTTACCATTCAAAAATGAAACAGAATCTCAGTAGCCTGGAGATGGCAGAAAAGTCTGGCCAGGAATATACAGTAAATATTCTTGATTTCATTTTTCATTTACAGTGTCTGAATTCAAACACAAGCTTCAATGTGATTTTTCTCATGTTCTCCCAGCTGCAGGCTGGAGGCTGGATCCAGGCTGGAGACCAGATTCAAGGTTTTGGTCATGACTTTTAAAGCCCTAAATGGTCTGGGACTATTGTATTTGTGAGACCATCTTTCCCTGGATGTCCTCCAAAGGGCACTAAGTTCAAGCCAGCAAAATTTGCTTTGTGTTCCCAGCCCCAAGAAGAACAGATTGGCCTCAATCAGGGCCAAAAAGGCACTGTCTTCAGACTGTGGCCTGCTCTCCCCAAATGAAATCAGAGCCCTGAAAGACCTTGAATGGTTCTCCAGGGCTGTGAAACAGTGATGTTCTGCCAGGCTTATGGTTGAAGCCTAAAAAGATAACTGAATTATGCTGATCTCCCTGCTAAAGCCCCAATTATAGATCACCTAGGGCTGGGAAGACTTTCCTATTTCTTCCCTCCTTCCTTTCCAATGCATTTGACAGAACAGGCAATTAATGATCAAACTGCTCTAGGTGGTAGTTTTTAACTGTATTTTACTGTTGTTATATTTATTTAATTTATTTTTCACATTTCTAAGCGGTCCCTCTCCAGAAATCATTTGCTGTGTAAAAATCACGTGGAAGCTTTATTCCTAATTAGGTTTTTCACAATCAGTTCATTCATTTGATGGTTCAGACAGAATATAAAATTACAGATAGACATTTAATCCTAAACCTGGTTTAACGTATTCCAACAAATCATGATTTAGAGAAGGGCCTCTATTTGGACAACCAAACTAACAATAGATTCAGGTGGGTAGCCATGTTGGTCTGAAGTAGCAGAACAAATTTTGAGTGCAGTGGCACTTTTAAGACCAACCAAGCTTTATTCGAAGTATAAACTTTTGTATGCATACACACTGAATAAAACTAGTTTTCGTTTTAACAAAGTTTGAGTCCAATGTCACCTTGAAGTCCAACAAAGCTTTATTCAGTGTGCATGCACATGAAAGTTTATACTTTTAATATACTTTTAATTAACATAACTTTTGAACTTACCCATTCCTTCCTTCCCCTATATCCTCTGAATGAATGTAATTCCTCAAGTACAGATACAGATTCACTGTGTGACTAAAGCCATTACATAAATAAGAGCTGGAACTATTATATTTTTGCATATGTTTTCCATTATCTTCTGCACATCGGAACTGTTTGAGATATTCCACACCAATTAACTATTGGAGAGCATGTGTGTGTGGATTTAGCAATTTAATATGATCACCATGGGTCATATGAGTGTCAAATGTCTTTAGAAATTTTATTGTGAGATTGAGGTCAATGTTTTCAAAGTCATTATGCTACTAACAATGGTGGGATAATCTGTGTTAACCACTTATCCCTGATACCACTGGGAACTTTCATTCTGACACAGTATTCATTAATAGTAGCAGCTGTACACAATACTTTACTTTAGGCTTAGCATTCTGTCCCACAGTAGCAAAACTGCTTTTGGTTTCTTCCAGACCTGCCTGTCTTCTACAACAGGGGTGGTCAACCTGTGGTCCTCCAGATGTTCATGGACTACAATGCTCATGAGCCCCTGCCAGCAAATGCTGGCAGGGGCTCATGGGCATTGTAGTCCATGAACATCTGGAGGACCACAGGTTGACTACCCCTGTTCTACAATGTCCATCCCCATGTTCAAGAAGCCACCTGAGTTAACATTACTTCTGAAGAGCAGCATCACAAATGAACAACTTGAGCTAACAAAAGTGCATATCATTGGAAATAATGTTGTTGTTGTTGCCGTTGTTATTCATTGTACTCATTTTCCACCTTTTCTCTTTAGACTCGGGGCAGAGTACATCATATCATCATACTAAAACATTAAAAAGAATATATATTGTGCAGGATCCTTGCAACTTCTGTTGGATCATTTTCACAGGATTATATCCTGAAAAATAGCTTGGGTAACTCATTTCAACATTCATTTTCCTATATGCATGTATTCATAAAATCATTTCAAAAAGTTATGAATGATGACATCATAACCAATGTAATCTTTTCATCTGTGCTGAATATAGAGTTAGTTTCAGTTTTTATGGGAATTTCAGACCAGTGTTTTCAGCAGGGTAGAGATCAGTCCTTTTTCTTTGTGCTTTAGATCAGTGATCCCCAACTTTTTATCATCGGGGACCGGTCAACGCTTGACAATCTTACTGAGGCCCTGGGGGGGGGGGAAATCTTTTGCCAAGGAACGCCACCACCGCCTGAGCCCCTGCTCTGCTTGCTTTCCTGCCAGCGCCCCTGTCTTCCCACCGCCTACTGGGAGATGCTGCCAGAAGCAGCTGTGCAGTGCCACACCGAGGGGGAGCCCCTGCCATGGTGGCCACTGGAGAGCACCAAAGCTGAGCCGGCAGCAGAGTGGCAGGGCAGCCCCCGAGGCAGCAGCCTGGGAAGAGGACGAGGAGGAATCACGGCCCAGTACCAACTGATCTGCAGACCGGTCCCGGTCCCCAGACCAGGGGTTGGAGACCACTGCTTTAGATTGTAAGAATACTTTTACTCATCCCTGTTTGACATCACTGTTTCCAACACTCTGTAGTTTCTTTGATGCCATTCTGCCACATCTGCTCATTTCTGGATTAGTCCAATTGATGATCCCATCTAATCATATATGATATTGTTAATGAAATGTAATTGTGAAACAACACAGCCTCACTGAATGGATGTAAATAAGATCATAAAACAGTTTTATGATGTCACTAAGGGAAATATGAGCAATTAAAAGGACAGGAGATGGTAATTTAAACACTTATTTAAACACTTATGTGACTATTTCCTGAAAAAAATGATGGAAAATCAAGATAATTATGGTCACTTAAAATATTGATGAAAATGGTAATTATATTTGACTAAATCCTGTTCTATATGTTAAAATGCTTCTTTGGATGCATAATTATTTGCAAAAAAACACACCCCTTGGATAGATAGGGAAATTCATGCTTTTAGGATAACATTAACCAACTAGACCATTTAATTTTAATTTGCTTTCATTGAGACACTTACAGCTTTGATGGTGAACCTACATGATGACCAAGATCTACTGTATCTTATGTCTTAGAACTGAGTGGGGGAAACTCAGACTTAAGTAAATTTCCTCATATTAATCACACAGTAATATCACACCTATATATGATATAATTATTTAAGATTCCCAATTAGATAAATGCTATTACTGGCTGCCAGCCTAAAAAAATCTTCACAATTATCCTGTTGAAACCTACATTAATGGTTTAATGGTTTCAGGATCACAACCCTTTTGGGTATATGAAGTTTTGTATTACATTCCTTTGTATTTAGTCTTAGCAGTGAGCTGCTCCACTGAGTAGATAAACATTTTGGATACTTTAATTAAATAAAGTTACTAAAACACATAGAAACTCAGTTGAAATTTTTTATTGGTAAGGAAGATAATCAGTTTTAATTTCATAAGTCTGAAGGATACATACTTTGCCCTCAGTCTACAGTGAAATGTTATAAATAGAATACAGAAATTTATTTTTTTCTTTGGCCATAATATTTTGATACAAATTAATTTCCTACCCATTCTATTCTTAAGGAAATACTATACTGAGGCACTTTCCAAATTATGGCACACCAGTGGGTTTTCTGGGTCTACCTTGACATGGGATGAATGTTCATCAAAGGAGTATCCTTCCATGGTCCTAACTATACATGGGTATTCCTCAGGATCTCCACAGCAGGCTATAATTACTCCATGTGTATTTTCTCATGCTACACACCACTGAACTTCTGTGGTAGCTACTAATATAATATAAGAAGAAATGCCTCATAAAGAGGCTGATTACTTGTGTGAACAAGCATGAAACAGGACAGTTAAAAAGATATTTTTTCCTTCTTACTGGAAGGACAGGTAGGTTGAACAGGAGTCGAATGGTTTCTTTTTGGTAATTTTGATTAAATTAACTTTAAAGAAGCATACTTTCTCTTCAAAATGTACATGTACAAGTCAGAGTTAGTTATGGCCCATAGGCATTCTACTCTACAGCCATTTTACACATATATAGACTCTTACAACTTGAGCCAGAATTTGCTTCCTGAAGAAGAGAATATAGTTGGACTAAATATAATTTCTACAGCAGGAAGGACTAAAGGTAGGAAATGCAGAAACAAAGATGGACATTAGGCAAAAATGGACATCAAGCCATAGGAATACATTCCTTCTTTCCTGTAATGTTTATCTTGTTGCAAACAGCTTTAGATCCATTTGCAAATCAATCTACATCACCAAAAGGGAAAGTGGACAACACCAGCTCATAATCTATTTTCGGGTTTCTTGTCAGAGTGAAAAAAATACCTTGGGATAAAACTGGACCCTATAAAGTCATAACATCGCAATTTCTTTTTCGCAAACAGATTGAGCTTTATTCTTTTCCTGTATCTCTTCACACTTGCTTGTGTTGGCAGAATGTAAATATGCAAAAGAGAAACAATGCTTAAACGATTAAAATGGTTCTATTGTGAAGAGAAACAAGCTTTGTATTAAAAAGTAGCAATCATTCAATCTGTTGGGGGATTCCACACCAGCAGTGCCACTCTGGGCTGCTGCTAGTGTGTTGCGGTAGAATTGTAAGCTCCACTATGGTCTGCGTCCCTATGGGGAACACATTTTGGTGGCAGACCTGGTCCGCCCCAGATTTGTGCATCCCAGTTGATGCAGGCAGGGTGAAAGGGTTCTGTGGTGTGGGAGGGTAGTGATGGGGGATTTGTGAGAAGATGGGTTGCATGAGAATACAATCCCACCTTTTTGCAAAAAAAAAGTATGTTCCATTCAGCCCTGTGGTGGTGTGAAGCACCATGGAGCTGAGAGGGTCATTTTCTGCCCCTATTGGGCATCCGTAGGATGGGGAGGAGCTGGGCCTTCCAGGTCCAGCTCTTCTGTGTCTCCACAGGCCTTCATGAGGCTAGGCCCCATTGGCCCCCAGAGCATCTAAGGGAATACAGAAAACATCTGCGCTCCCTTAAAGCGGGGCAACAGTGGCCTTGCATGCACCAGGCCTGGGAGAGGCATGTCCCGGTGGTGATCACATGTGGAAGTGGGGATTAGTCCCACTGCCATGTGACCACCCTCCCGGCCTTTTCCGCCTGTGCAGAGTTGGCCTGTTGTCTCTGGTCTGAACACAATCAAGAAGGAAGCATGCTCACAGGAGCAAGAAGTCTCAAATGAACCAATTAGGATATAAGGTAAAGGTAAAGGTATCCCCTGTGCAAGCACCGGGTCATGTCTGACCCTTGGGGTGATGCCCTCTAGCGTTTTCATGGCAGACTCAATACGGGGTGGTTTGCCAGTGCCTTCCCCAGTCATTACCGTTGACCCCTCAGCAAGCTGGGTACTCATTTCACCGACCTCAGAAGGATGGAAGGCTGAGTCAACCTTGAGCCGGCTGCTGGGATCGAACTCCCAGCCTCATGGGCAGAACTTTCAGACTGCATATCTGCTGCCTTTCCACTCTGCGCCACAAGAGGCTCTTAATTAGGATATAGGGGAAGACTATCTGAAAAACATCAAGTAGTTCCTAATCTAATGATTCCAAATACAAATCTCTTCTTCATATCCTTTTGAATCATGCAAACTAGAGATCTTGCATAGTCCAACAGTTTGGTGCCACACCTTAACCAGAGTTATTTCTCATAGCTTGAGTCCAAAAACCCGCAATGTTTCAAAAGGATCAGAGGTGATAAATTCTAGTGTGTGTCATTCAAAGAGTTGAATAGAAGATCAGGACATTCAGCATTCCCATTGCTTCTTTCATTAATTGTACCAACCACTATTTTGTGATGTTGTTTTTCAATTAAGCATCATTAAGCTTCTGTCTCAGAGTCTGCAGACGATGAAATAAATTGACCACAGTTTTATTTCTGGCATAGCTTAGTCTTTTCAGAAAGTACATTGCTCATCCTACCCTAAAATATCATAGGTAGAATGTATCACTGCTGTAGGCTCCTTGTTTTTTTAATGGAAGCAAACATTTTTGGTACTTGCTATGCATGTACTTGTGTGCCATCAAGGGGTATTCAGAGCAAGTGAGAAGCAGAGATGCTTTGCCATTGCTTTCTTCTACAGAGGCTTCCTTGGTAGTCTTCCATCCAAATTCCAACTGTGCTTAGATTCCAAGATCTAATGAGATTGGGCTATACCATGCCACCTTCCCTTTTGGCATAATACAATAAATTTCGACCAAGAACGTTCACTCTTCTGCTTGTTCAGCTCAATCCATTTACCAGTTGCAATTTGTGTAGTCAAACATTTGACTGTTTGCCTGAGTTTGGACAGTTCACGTATGTTTGTTGATTCGAAAAAAACAATTTTGCCCAAGGAATAGCCCTCCCACAGTGTCCCTGGCATCCCCATATAATCCACCACTTGCTACTACATCTTTGTCTTCTCTTTGCTGCATTTTTAAAGTGTGCAAATAACACTTCTAACTTAGTAACTTACAGATCACATTTTTGACTTCACAGGCCACAGCATAATTTTTGGCCTGCTTCTTGATTGAGAGCTGTTGTGACTGGAGGTCTTCACATGCTCTTGGCCTTGTACCATGGAAACTATGCATGCAGGAAAGCTGTAGAAATGGCACCGTCTGGGCATAATGCTGCTCAACATGGCACCAATTTGAACTTTTAACAAAAACATTGAGGTGACTCAGTAAAGGGTATGAGTAACTGAACAGGTGCTTCACAATAAATTCCAAGGTCCATGACATTTATTTTGATAGTCCCAGAACTTCTGATTATGATCACGTAGGCCAATTCAGACATTAGAGGGTTGCTTATAACCCGTAGTCCTGGGAACACAATTGTTCAAAGTTTGTAATATCTTACCAAGGTTGAACATGGATATGACTCCCTGATTCCAGCAGTTATCTCATTGCACACAATCATGTATTTTTTAGTTGGCACACTCATGCAAATTGCCACTGGAAAGTGGAGGCTGCACGTGTGGGTGTGCCAGGTCAAATGTTATTTATTCTGTATGTTATATCCTTAGCAGGAGTGGTTTAAGGCTTTGTGGGGCCCGTCGCACCAGAGCCAGGTTAAGGATTTGCATGGTCCTAGCAGAGTACAATTGCAGCAGGAGAAGCCGGACTGGAAGCACAGTGGAAAGGGGTGTCACTCTGAGTGTCCTTAAATAGGGAAAAGAGGGGAGGAGAGAGGCTACAGCCCTGATCCATTGGGGTGGGGAAGACATTATGTTGTTTCCCTGGAAGTGAGGGGCCCGTAGCATGTGCTATAAGTGCTAAATGGATAAACCAGCCTTGATCAAGAGCCTGCTTGGCCTCCTCTACATGGAGCAACAGACCACTTTTACATAGATGAAAGACTTCTGTGCATGCTATCCTTGAATACTGACCCAGATGCTACTTACTGTTGATTTTTATGACCTAAGTCTTAGTCTTTTTTTCCAATACAGAAAAACATTGTTAATCTTCAGAACACAGAGCACAAATAGTTATCACTAGTTGTGTTCTTCATATATGTAGGTTGAGATTCAGAATCCTGAGAACACATCTGGCTAGTTTCCTAAACACATCTTGATAAGGCTTCCTTGTTTTGCTTTATTTTGGGAGTGATATCATAGCCCTTTAGGCAGAGTCAGAGGCAGTTTCTCAAGGTCCCCAAACAGATAGTGTTGGGTGAGGGGAGCTGTGATTTGAAAAGGTGCCCCCAGTTACATCCTGTGTGAATAGAAGTTCTCAGGCCATTCCATTGGATCCCAGATATCCGTTGCATTCTGGCTATGCTATGTGAGGTGGTGTGGATCCTGGCTGTGATATTTAGGCATTTGCAGACAAATCAAAAGATACGTTGATAGATTCACTTTAGCAGCCACTTGCACCTGCATTTGTTCTATGCATAGCACCTCTGTTTGCAAACACATTAGTCACCATACTTTATAATTTTAGGTGCATATGTCTCCATTGTAAAGCATACCCATCTTCAACATTAGGTATACATTCTAAAAAGGAAAGTAGCCCTTGTTTGTTTCCCAAAGAATAACAGGCTTATTCTTTGCCAATCCAGTTCTTTTTGCTTTAAACAGTTCACTCTCAAGCGTGTACCAAAGTTGCATTTTACTTACAAGTCATGTCAATACTTATATTTTTTTCCTACCAGTTTGCTTAGACTGAACATAATAAAATGATCATGAATGGGAAAGATGAGTGAATACTGACCGCATAAACAGAAAAAATTGGATGACTCATGTTGGGTAGACAGAAAGATTAGCTTATCTGGAGAACCACACCTGGGTATCTAATTTCAGACAATTGGCTTTTCAGGGAATGTGATTTTTGTATCCAAGCTACACCTTACTGTCATGCCAAGGCAGGTAGATACAATCCTTCTCATTCATAGTACTGCTTATGGTTGGGAAACATGATGGAATAATCCATTCCTAACTCCCATCTATACATTTCTTCCTTTTTGCATAGACTTTGTTTGTGACAAGAACATAAGAATTGCCTTGCTGTATAAGACCGAGGTCCATCTAGTTTAGCATCCTCTGTATGGACAGTTCAGTCATGGTTGCCATTACTGAAGTTTGCTTGATGCACTGGCAAATTCTCAGAAGCAAGCCCATTTTCTTCATCTTTAGTATCTAATTAAACCAAATGTCATTTAAATATTGCCAGACATCATCCATGCCTTCAGAGCTTCTAACCCACCATGGATTAAATTAATTCCATCTAAACATCCAGAAGAAGTTTCTGACAGAGTGGTTTCTCAGTGGAACAGGTTTCTTCAGGAGGTGGTGGGTTCTCCATCTTTGGAAATTTTTAAACAGAGGCTGGATAGCCATCTGACATAGAGGCTCATTCTGTGAAGGTTCAAGGGGGTGGCAGGTTGCATTGGATGAACGATAGGGTTGTGAGTGTCCTGCATAGTGCAGGGGGTTGGACTAGATGACCCAGGAGGCACCTTCCAACTCTGTTATTCTATGATTCTATGGTAAAAATCTGTAGTGGAGGCTTTCTTAGCCTTCATCATCTTCTGTCTTGGGTTGTCTAATGACTTAGGTCAGGAATAAGACTAACTGAGAAATCTGCAGAGCAATTGGAATGATGGTTTAAAATGTTTTATTAGGTATAATTTCAATTGGATGGTTATGTCCATTTAATATGTTGTGCATTGCCCGAAGCCTTGCAGGGAGGAGTGTTTAATAAATTCCATCCTCCTCCTCATCCCCAACACTTTTTTCTTCTCAGATACCATCAGGAAGAAGATTGCCTCTCCTCCATTAACTCTTAACAGCGTCATCCATTGTATCATCCATTGCATGTTATAACGTTTGGGGAAAGGAGAGAGCTACGGTCTAGGAGTTTATGAAAAACACACACATTCTGCACACTTGCAGGGCTTCCTCCCTTTTCACAGCAAAGGCAACCAAACACCTATGCATTGTGGGCTTCCAAGCATTTGATATTTCCTGTTTTTGAATGCCCAGGAAGTGCCCAAAGAACAGTAGGGTTCCTGAGAATATCATGGGGTGGCAAAAATGACTGGAAGGCTCTGTTCTGCTTGGTGGCTCTAAGGCTGCACTGGACTGAGAAAAGTGCATGAAAGCCTCACTTTTGACATAAAATGTTGTGGCTCCAGTTGCAGTTATACGATGAATGAAAACCATAACTCTCTCCACCATATCTGCTGTTCTCTGCCCATTCTCCTCACCTTGACTACTTCTATTACAACAACTCAAGACTGGTTTCTGGCAGCATAACTGAAACATCATAGTATTGCTACCACCATAAGGATGAGCTCAAGAGGAAATATGGACATCTTATAATTTTGTTCTTTCAAGTGAAATTTTGCAGTTTTATAGAGTAATTTTACTAAGTGCAGAGGCACACACCGATAGCCGGTGGCATAAAGCTGTAACTAGCTGATGCCTCTGGCTGCAATGTTCTCCAAACTGGCCTGCACTTTAAGATTGCCCAGATGCCTCAATTTGTTCAAAAGATGGTGGGAAAGTTACTTGCAGATGTGAGTTTCAAAGACCCTATCATGTTTGATTTAAAATATCTCATTTGATGGCCTTCTGGGCACAATTCGAAGTACTGTTTATTGTTTGTAAAGCTTTACATTGTCTTGAAGTAGAGTCCCTGGAGATTTATCTGCTTACACTTTCATTTTTGGAGTAGTACCAAGATGCTAGAATTTTCTCACATTGGTTTCGGAGGCACCAAATTTATCATACAAAGATATATATTTTTTAATTTCCTTAAGTTTTTGGTCCACTCTACTGTGTAATTTTACCTGAGAAATCTTGCCTTTAACAACAATTCTGACGGATGTTGGTGCCACTGTTTTAATGACTACTGCTATTAGAGAATGATTTCAAATCACGTGCTTCATCTGTTTTGCTCCCTTAGTTTTAGGCTGGTAGAAAGTCCATTCAGAATCCTACTACCTATGCAGCACAGTTTACTCCCAAGAAAGTGTTCTTAGGTGGTACTGTTAATTCATTAACTTTGTAAGATGCCTTGGGCACATTTTTGTGGGAACAGAACCCATATAAATATTTACAATAAATAAATAGAAGGCCATGACTTACCGGAGAAAGATAAATGGGGTGGATAACCAAGGGCTACATGAGCCAAGTGTTGTCTTACCAGAGTAAAGGAGCAACATAAGGTAAATTTAATCTACCTACATTTTTTTTAAAGTCCTTACATTTTATTCTGCAATGATTCATATCACCGTAGCGACTTCTGATGTTGAGGTGAGACTTCTTTTGGTCTTATGCTGTGTAAGAGCTGTCAGTCTTCAGGCTGTTAATGTTTTGTGCTTATCTATTGCCCTGTTTCTGAACCATCCATTTTGTGGCCTATCTAGCAAAGATGATGAGATGGGAAACCCAGTGCTAAGAGTGGGAAAGATTAAAATGCAAATAAATGAGAGCCCTATTTTGATCAGCCATCATCGTTTGCATTGGATAAAAAGGCACAGGAGCAGCTTTCCCCCTTGCCACTGTGACAGGTCGCTCTTTCTAATCTCAGGGTCATGTCCAAGTCCTCTACTCAGTAATTGCACAGGCTGACATCTCTCGCGACCTTTATTTACTTTGTCCTTTCTGACTAAGGCAGTGGGGCCAAGGGTGTCACACAAGCAGAGGGAGAAAACGATCATAGAATGTAATGGGGGTTAAGGAATGGGAAAGCAAACTCCCTGTGCCTTTGATATAGATCTATGCACAATATGCTCTGGCTTACTATTTTAACCCCTTCACAGCACAACAAAAATAGCATGTTTTCCTGGGACCTCAGAGAATTAAAGAAACAAAACAAGCAGCAGAGACATTAGTTCTTGTGTATGACTTTTAGTTCAATGGGCCTGGCACAGGAGACCGTCTCAAAAGGATTGTATCTTATTTGCCTGTGGATTACTACGAAATAATCACATAATTTCCCGATGGGTTTTTGGAAATGATTGGTAGCAAATTAGCCATCAATTCACAGGAATTTTTGTTGATTTTTTATCTCCCTGTGCCACATGGTTGTTTCTGTTTCTATTTAAAGGCATCACCATTTCCCTTGGCATTCTTTGCCCTCCTTAGCTTGTTGAAGTATCTTGTTTTTGACATTTACCGGGAGCAGTTTTCAACAGAGGAATTCCTCCAGTGTTCTTTCCCCATAGCCTTACCTGTTTCTCACTGTGATGAGACCTGTGTACTTATTCTCCCAGATGTAGTTCACTGGATACTTCAATAAATACATTCTTGTTCTGCTTCACAGCACCATTACAGAAAATGGTGGGGAGATTTTTTAAGCCTGTTATATTAGAAAGATGTGTTCATTTGGAAATCATAAATTACACGAGGGCAGCACCAACAAGACTGTAAACAGGACCGCCAGCTTCCAGGTATGATCTGGAGATCCAACCCTCCAGGGCCAATTATGCATGGTTTCAGCTGCACTGGGCCATTGCTAAATCCTAGCGGTGGGGCAGCACGCCCCACTATTCCCATGTACAGATGGGGGACAAAATCCCCCGTTGCACATGGTCTGCTCCAGCATTGTGTGTGCATGGTTATGCCATCCCTCCATTGTGGGGGTTGCTGAGTGCTCCATTTGGCTGCACAATGCCGCAAAGCAAAATGGGGTATTTTGTGTCCCTTCAGGACATGGGCGCCAATGGCACCTGTATTATGGAAGAGAATGCCGAAAAATCAGCATTCCCTTCCTGTGGGGCATCTGAGGCTCTAATGTGGGCCAGGGATGGGAGAGGGCTGGGCTGCAGGTGATGAGCTTCTGTGGAGATTTGCCCTGATGATGTGAGAGTACCGCCCTGGTGCACTCATCCTGTGCATAATGGCCCTTTGACAGCCTATTTCCCCAATATAATCACCAGGACCCCCTGTATTATCCTCAACAAAGACCAAGACGTATGAGGAAAGGTTGGGGCAGCTTGGTCTGTTTAGTGAGACTCAAGGCACACTATCTATCTA
Organism: Paroedura picta; assembly: GCF_049243985.1. Classification (NCBI taxonomy): domain Eukaryota; kingdom Metazoa; phylum Chordata; class Lepidosauria; order Squamata; family Gekkonidae; genus Paroedura; species Paroedura picta. Next base: position 66,118,461 of record NC_135378.1, read on the forward strand.
TCTATCTATCTATCTATCTATCTATCTATCTATCTATCTATCTATCTATCTATCTATCTATCTATCTATCTATCTATCTATCTATCTATCTATCTATCTATCTATCTATCTATCTATCTATCTATCTATCTATCTATCTGGATTTTTATAATGCCCATTCTTTACGGCTCTGAGAGGTTTACATGGAACATTGCATAAATTTACATGGAATATTATAACAATTTATAGCATACAAATTTCAATAGAACATCAAGTAACAATTCACAACACAACACGAATAACAACAACACTGGGGAGATCAAATTGTTCAGTCATGGAAGGGTGTCTGAGGGAGGGGCCAGCAGACGTTCCGAGTCGGACGGCCTGGTAGAGGAGCTCTATTTTTCAGGCCCTGCAAAAGGTATAAAGCAAATAATCAAATAGTATGAGAGATCTAATAATGCAATATGAATAGGATAACAAAATAGTCAAATGCTTCTGAAGTGCCCTCTCTCAATCGTAAAGGGGGGAAGTAGTTTTTGACACTGGTGAAAGTATTCAAAGGAAAAAAAACACTATCCCAGTGCTTAATTCTCTCACCCATTTCCTTGATTTTTCATCTGTTAGAAATATTTTTAATTTATCTTAGTCGCTTCCTTGTGAGCTGAGACTCAGTTCCCAGTCTTTAATAGTAACAGGGTTAAAGCTCCATAGTAGAAATCAAAACTCAAAAAATGTCTTCATATAGCTTCAGAAAACAGTAAGTAAAGACCATAACCATACAATTTGGTGGCAATCGCTCTTTAATTTTAACGTTTCTAGATTATTGGTCCAGTTTCTCACCTGGTGTCGGTTGTTATAGCTTTTGCCTCAATTTTGATTAGTATTCCAGTCCCAAAGACTGAATAACATTAATCATAGCAACTACGTCCAGGACATTCTGCTTGAAGATGTTGATGGAACCTGAAAGAGCTGCAAAGTTGACCTACCAAATCTTCTTGTCTGATGAATTTTATTATGAGCTAGTCTATATTCTGCAACTCTGTTAACTTCAAGATGTTGGACATGACCCATGGATTCCCATGCATATGGTCTCCTGAAGGACTCACAGTATTTGCGGCATTTAAAGATCTCTAGAGGAATAGGCTTGCCAGTAAGAATTCTTTGGTTTTGGATGCCTTAAGTGATTGACAATGTGAACTTAAGCAGAGTAATGCCTTCTAAGCTCCTTGACTTCAATGGATGCAGAAAGATATAACTCTTCCTAGAATGGCACTGAAGATCCCAGAGTTTTGCCTGAAGTCTTGATTGGGTCAAAAATATGGTTATCAACGTAATTTTTGTCTGCATATGTGCCTACTGTGACAATGTCCAGAAATTCTGTATGATTCTAGAACATGTATCCACCAATATGGGCCTGCTTGTTTTGGAGATGTTTGAGCTAGGGAGAGTGAATGCAAGGTCAAAACCCAAAACAAAACTGCTGGGCCTCCTTTGGTCTGCATAAGGGGTAGACTGTGGAATACTGTAAATGGATTTGATTAAAGAAATCCAATTTTAAAAGGCTACCAGTAATCCTCGGACAAACATTGCATATTGCCTCAAGTTCTGTAATAAAATGTTTTAGTAACAACAAGCCTTGAAAGCAGGAAATGAACCAGCCAAAGCTGTGCATCTTCCCTTTTGGCTCTCTTAGGGCAAGGTTCTATTGTAGCATGTATTAAAGTAGAAAAAAAATTCCTCCATGATTTTCATATTATTCCACCAAAGTAAATCCTATCAAAACAGTGTTATGTCATTCAAAGCTATAAGACTGACACAAAGGGGCTAAATAAATACACAGCTCTCCTGCAGTGTTTCCTTCCCACTTTTCTTCCAAACTATCAATTGCTTAGAAGTCAGAAACATTGGCAAAGTACAGTTTTGGCCAAAGAAACAGAATAAAATATTCATCAGTGTACACTGTTGGGATTGCAAAACTGGATTTCAGCTGAGAACTACATCCTCCTGGTAATTTGTATGAGTTTGCTTGAATAGGATTTTGTAGTGTTTGTGTGGAGGTAGCCATTGGCATTAATTGGCTAGACTGCCCAAATGTCTCAGAAGGTTAGTACAAGCAGGACAGCCTTTGGCTATTAAGGAAGATGGACAGGCAGCAAGGCAGGGTAGAGGAAGAGCCAACTAGGAAAGGAGAAGGCACAGCCTGCAAAGACACCAAGCTAAGGGGAAGAGGGAGTTAAAAGATATGCAAAAATTGCCAGAAATTGATATCAGATATGGAATGGAAAGCTGCAAACAAAGAGAGAAGGTGTACACACAAAAGAAAATGAAGGCTGAAATTCACACGTGGATTTGAAATAAACAGCCAGATATTGTGATATGGGCATCTGTATACAACAGAATGTAAGGAGGCCTTATAGTTGAAGAATGTGTAGCAGGAGAGGTGAAGGAGGATTGAGCAGAGTTGTTCTCTCTTGCCCCGGAGGGATGGATCAGAACCAATGGGATGAAATTAATTCAAAAGAAATTCTGTCTCAACATCTGGAAGAAGTTCCTGTCAGTTTGAGTGATTTCTCAGTGGAACAGGCTTCCTTAGGAGGTGGTGGGTTCTCCAACTTTGGAAATTTTAAAATAGAGGCTGGATAGCCATCTGACAAAGAGGCTGATTCTGTGAAGGTTCAAGGGGGTGGCAGGTTATAGTGGATGAGTGATAGGGTTGTGAGTGTCCTGCATAGTGCAGGGGGTTGGACTAGATGACCCATGAGATCCCTTACAACTCTATTATTCTATGAGTCTATGACATGAATAGACCTGCTTAGGATTGCTCTCTTAAGAGCCTACTTCTGAAAATTCCCAGACGTCTCCATTCCTTGTATCAGTGAAAATAGACAACAGCTGAACGTGCCTGGATATAAAGTGGTAGAGGAAATAACAGTTCCTTATCCCTTATTATGCACCTCTGACCCAATAAAAGATAAAATACAAAACAGTAAACATTAAAATAAACAAGGTGAATTAAAACCAAGTTTTGTAATGCCATAGAGAAACCGCAAATGCTAGGAATTTGGCAACAGACTGTGTAATTACTGGATTGGGGCCGGCCAGAAAAAAGAGAGCACAGGGGGTCGATGTTTACTTAGGACTGGTGTAATTCAGAGGTCTCTTAGATATTGGAGCATTGCGCTTGTGCATCTCACCAGAGTTTGAGAAATATTTTCAGCAAAGTGAAGCTATCTCTGCTTCCAAAGTTCCAACTATTCCTGGGAGGGGGGCCCTGCAGTTACTTGTGCAGTATAAGTAACAGTGCCTGTTGGGTTCTGCTAGGACCCTGCAAATCCTTAAAATGGCTCTGGTGCAATGAGCCCTGCAAATGCTTAAACCGGGCCTGATAGTTTCTATTCCTCCAAATGCACAGCAGCAGTAGTTGGCAGGACCTTCTATCTGCCCTGCATAAAGGCATACCTCAGGACAGGATATACAGGGAATAACCACTGCAAAAACAAAGCATGCATGTATTGCACAGGCCGGTGTGCTCAGACTATACCAGCGTGGTTGGTGGTTAAAAGCACTGGCTTCTAACCTGATGAGCCAGGTTTGATTCCCCGCTCCTTCACATGCAGCCAACTGGGTGACCTCAGGCTAGTCACAGTCCTTTTAGGGCTGTTTCCACAGAGCATTTCTGTCAGAGCTCTCTCAGCCCCACCTACCTCGCAGTGTGTCTGTTATGGGGAGAGGAAGGCGATTGGAGGCCACTTTGAAACTCCTTTGGGTAGTGAAAAGTGGGGTATAAAAAATCAACTCTTCTTCTGACCAATATAGCAACTTCAAAATAATCTAATCACAATAGGAGGGAAACCAGATTATCCACACATCCCCCTTCCTCCCATGCACTTTCAAAGAAATCTTCTTCAGTGAATGGACAAGACCTCTGGTGCTGGGCACAAGAAAGAGGTCCTTCACTCCAATGAAAGTACCTGTCCAGGCCATGCACTCCAATGAGAGCACAAATGAGCTCAGCCAATCAGAGAACAATCCCTGCCATTAAGTTTGACGCTCTTACGCCCTGGAACAAAAATTGAAGTTGTTCCTCTTCTCTCCATAATAGTCAGGTAACTGGTACCTTATTAGGCAACATGTTTGCCCACCCTTATTCTTCCAGTCTGGCAGTCATTGTCAGGGGAAGGAAAGCACCATAGAGGAAGTAGGCTGCTACAGAGGGGGAACGCGACACGGGCCCGCTATTTGAGGTGGCAGCACTCTGCTCATTGCATGGTGCCACTCTCAACTTCAGCCCTTAAGGTTTACCATGCAGGGGATGGCTTAGTTTTGGCTCTACCCCTCTCCAAATACCAGAGGGCCAGCTGCAGTCTGGCATTTGAAGTTTTTAATAATACGTTTGCAAAGGAAGAGGAAGGATAAAAATAGGGGCAATCTGGAGCCGGAAGCTAGGGAAAGGGAATAAGAACAGACTTTGCAGTAATTTAATGAGCTAATTTCAGTTTACCTTCCTTTTTTGTTTCATCTTGTTTACTTTCCTAATAACTACAGTTATTTTCACACGGTGGCATTACTGTTGTCTCCAGAATAGATGTGCTCAAATTGAAAACTCCAATTCGATGAAAGCGTGTAACGAGAAAATGTAATCCATCGATATTAAAAAGGCAGCTTACCTTTATCTGGGTGTTAAACAGTACAAATCCAGGAGAGTCAGTGAATGTTTTGAAATCAAAACGAAGGGCATTACTGTGGCTAAAGTGGATTTGTTAAAGAATTATATGCGATACTTTAGAAATGGTCTAATATATGGTTGGGTAAGGAATACAGGGAACGAGAAAACAAGGTGAAGACTGTTTATTTGTATTCCACATGTTCCACATGTTGAACAAAACATGTTCTAAAACAATAGCCAAAAAATAGCCTGGTGGACATGCTTAACATTAAAAATTATTGACAACACTTGAACATTTGTGGCACATCTTGTCACTCTGTCAGACAGTGTAGATTTGCTTAGCTGGTCATGATGGAAAGTGCCAGCAAGCTGCAGTTGATTTACGGCAACCTTGTAAACCAATGCAGTGCTGAAGGATGCCATTTTAATCTACAATAATCTTGTGGCATTTTATAGTAGCATCTATTTAAGCCAGTAGAACCTGCTGTTGAGTAGAGCTCACTTCACTAGAGCCATCCTTGGGATTCCAGCTTGGTGTTGTAGTTAAGAGCAGTGACTTCTAATCTGGCGAGCTGGGATTGATCCACGCTCCTCCACATGCAGCCAGTTGGGTGACCTTGGGCTAGTCACAGTCCTGTCAGAGCTGTTCTCACAGAGCAGTTTCTCCCAGCCCCCCCTGCCTTACAGGGTATCTGGTATGGGGAGAGGAAGGGAAGGCGATTGTAAGCTGTTTTGAGACTCCTTTGGGTAGTGAATAGTGTGGTATAAAAACAACTCCTCTTCCTCAGTCATTAGAGCTGTTAACCACTTTAAGAAAAACAGAGCAGCTATGTTTTCATCATTACTTTAACTTCTACTATGAACGGTCTCTGTACTTTTAAAAATTACATTTCAATTTTATGTAATTAAATTTCACCCAGTACTTTCTGCCTTCCTTTAACCTCACTGTGTTTCAAACAACTTCATAATCTTTTATACAAATGTTTGCCTAGAGAGGCAAACTCTATGTTAGGGATTATTAGGAAAAGGATTGAATCTAAAATGCCCAATATTATAATGCCCCTGGACCAATCTATGGTGCAGCCTCCTTTGGATTGTTGTGTACATTTCTGGCCACTATATCTCAAAAAGGACATCACAGAGATTGAAAAAGTACAGGAAATGGCAGCCAAGGTGATTAGGGGACTGGAACATCTTCCCTATGACAAAAGGTTGAAGAGCCTGGGACTCTTTAATTTAGAAAGAGATGACAAAAGTGGGACATATAAAGAGAAAAATTATACATGGTGTGGAGCAAAGGCAGACAAAGGCTGATTCCACACAGGCAGAAAAGGCTGAAAGGGCAGTCATATGGAAGCATGGCAAATCCCTACTTCTGTATGACATTGCTGTCAGGTCGCTACCCTCCTGGACCTGGCACACATCTGGTCCCAGAAGCCCCAAATGAAGGGAACATGGATACTTCAGAGTTCCCTTAGCCCACTGTAAGGCCGAACAGGGCCTGTCCTCCCTGTCCTATGGTGGCCCAGGGGGGGCAAAAATGCCCCAGTTGGCTTTGCAGTGTTTTACTGTGCTGTGGGGCAGACCAGGTCATTTATTTTTAGTTTTCAGGAAGGTGGGATTGCAATGCTCTTCAGCAATGCACCAGCTTTGTGGAATTGCTCTCTCCCCCAAAATGCTAGAACTTATGGACATCCAATGAAGTTGATGGGCAGTAGATTCAGAAGGAACAAAAGAAAATAGTTACACAGTGAGTGAATAAAATGTGGAATTCATTGCTAGAGGGATGTAGTGATGGCTACGGTCATAGAAAGCTTTAAAAGAGGATTAGATTTGTGGAATATAGGTCTATCAGTGGCTAATAGGCATGGTGACTAAGAGGAACCTCCACCTTCAGAGGCAGTCAACCTCTGAATCCCAGAGCCAGGAGAAGGCCTTGGTGTCTATGCCCTGTTGTTAGGTCTCCAGATGAACTGGTTGACCACTGTTTGAGGCAGAATGCTGGACTGGATGGACCACTGGTTTGATCCAGCAGTGCTGGTATATGCATCTGATGAAGTTGGCCTTCAGTCCATGAAAACGTATGCAAGCCTAAAAACTTGTTAATTCTTAAGATGCCACATGGACTCCTGTATATTTTTACTGCAACAGACTAACATGGCTAATCCTCTGCAATTGTTATAATTTATGCTCTTGTAATCTGTTTGCAAGATAAAATTCAGAGCCAACGGGTCACCAGAGCTACTCTTAGTGCAAATTGATGATCAATTAAGAGCAGATCAAATAAGCATCTGAGCCCCATCTTTTGTCCTTCTTTACCTTGAATAGCCACGGTGCCAGTACTGGAACACCACTGCTATCAGTTTCCCTGATAAGGACACAATCTGTCATACATTCTTCCTTTCTGCTTGCTGGGAGGCAGTGCCATGAAGAATCAAAGTTGTCTCTTCTATGGATGCCTCTTTAAGAACATGCAGGCTGTAAATTATGTTCAACTTCAAAGACCAGTTTTACCAGGTCTCAAGTTAGTCTACAACAGAAAAAAAAAGACCAGCAGCAATAATTAATCTTGTTTGCGGAACATTTTAGTGTAAAATACATCACATTGTACCAAGTACAATGCCCATTCATAGATTAATACGTTCACTAGTTTGCAGCTCGTTGTGAAATGCAACATAAGGATAAGGCTTTTTTTAACCGTTCTAAACTTTCACAAGGTCATCGCAACATTTTCTCTACTTGCAGCAATACAATGCAAGTGGTTTTCATCTCGTACCCGTGATGCATTATTCTTTGACTGATCCCAGGGTCTGATAGGCAGAACATGGTGCATCAATCTTGCTGAAGCTAAGCAGCCTGTGCCTGGGTAAGACATCCCCTGAGAACCCTATGTACAATTCTTCATGATGCATCAAAGGCAGGATAGCAATGCATTCAGAGCTCAAGAGCATGTTTCTGATTGCATAGTATTGGACAGGCAACATACGAAGCTGCCATTTGGGCATACCTGTAAAGGGAATGTGTGTGTGTGAGAGTGACAGAGAGAGAGAGAGAGGGGGGGGGGGGTTGTGACTAAGACATTCAGAATTTACTCTGCAAAAAGTGATTTGGAAGGTTTTAAGTCTCAGGCCTGTCGTATTCATGTGACACCATCTCAAACATGCCCCACTAGTCAAGGGTTGTGACCTGATGTTCTTCAGATTCTTGCTGGTTTTGTGGTCTCAGGTGGTTGGCAACAACAAGGGGATTTTACAGACCTAAAAACAAAACCTACAGGATGTTCTAAAAACCTGCAATTAATAAAAAGATAACAAGGTTTTGAGCCTATGACCAAGTTCTAAGGGTAATTTCTGCTGCAGAGTGCACTTCCTTTTCTGCTAAAATTTCAGGTTGCATCATGTTTTCCAAAAATGGGACCCCAAAATGGGTAGCCACGCCTTTAAATGGGGATCACAGGCCAGCTTTCCCTAACTACAGCTCCTGCCCTTTCCCTTTCTTTCCTCCTCTCCAGCTTCTCACATTTGCTTCTCCCCCTCCCTCTTTGTGACAATACGGAGGGGAGAAAAGCCGTTCCATCAACCAGCAACTCCAAAGTAGAAGCTGAAGGAAGGGCTGTGAGTGAGTGGAAGACTAGAGTGTGGGTGGGAGCTCTTTAGCATGCCATGGAAAAACTAAAGGAAGATAGATATGTATGCATGCATGGGCAGTGTCTCAATGCTGCTCCTTCAGCACTCTATCTTCCTGCTCAGCCTCTGCAGCACCTCCCTGGCCTTGACCTGCTATGGGAAGTGGACTACACCAAGCCCCTGGCCACCAGACTCTCCACCGCCATCTTCCATCTTTGCGTGTCTCCTCAACTCCGCCCCAGCCTCACAAATGCACCCCTCAAACACCAGCTTTGACCCAGCTGCAGAGGAGGAAGAACTGAATCCCCCACCTGCCCTTCATGGGATGTTTATTGGTTTCTCAAAAACATCTCATTTGGATGCTATAGCACAGAGGTAGTCAACCTGTGGTCCTCCAGATGTTAATGGACTACAATTCCCATGAGCCCCTGCTAGTGGGCAGGGGATCATGGGAATTTCCATGAACACCTGGAGGACCACAGGTTGACTACCCCTGCTATAGCAAATGGAATGCTGGAACAGATGCTCTATAGATTAGTTTTTCTAGGGGTTGGAGTGCTTTGCAAACCTGTGCCTCAGTGTTCCTTAATGGGGGGGGGGGGGCAAGAGTATCTAAGCCAATCAGGATTGGGCCCTTATTGTATTTTTGAATCACAAATGATGTGGTCATCCACTGGTTGGACCGGTGGATGCTGTCACATCCAGTCTGGCTCTGTGCTCAGGGCACACATGTCTGGAGAGCCAGCTTGGTACTGTGGTTAAAAGCAACGACCTGTAATCTGGAGAGCTGGGCTTGATTCCCCACTCCTCCACATGCAGCCATCTGGGTGGCCTTGGGCTAGTCACAGTCCTGGTGGAGCTGTTCTCATGAAGCAGTTCTCTCAGGGCTCTCTCAGCCTCACCTACCTCACAGGGTTTCTGTTGCAGGGAGAGGAAGGAAATTCCTTGCGGTAGTGAAAGTGGCATATAAATAATAACTCTTTTTCCACTTCTTTATTAAAAGGTTTGTTTTGGTTTTCAGAAAGGCAGTCCCTTGAAGAGGCAGTTTAGAGGTGGATGCTGCTTCTCAGTCCTTTTGCCCTGAGCTGTTGCCACTGAATTGCTTTTACCCCACTGAGGAAAGATATCTGTATGTTTTCCCAGCATGGCTAAAAGTATTGTGGTGGGAGCTATTTTTGGTGGGGAAACAGAGATAGGAAGCCTTTCTCCTTCCCTTCTGGCCTCTTCCTTCACATCACCACCTCAATGGCTGCATTCTGTGAAAATACATGTTTGTGGAATCAATACACGGCTCTGAACTCAGCAGAGAACTGCATGTGTGGCTGATCACACCTTGTTGCCGGAAGTCAGCCTGAAAGCATGCTCAGTCACCAGCTACCTCCTCCACTGTGGCAATAGGAGGGATACCTTTGTTTAGAGTGGAGAGTATCGAAGGTCTGCGGTTCCCCTTCTTCTTGCAGCAATTCAAGCTTTTGCTATCCTATCAATACTTTGGAAAGAACATACATAAGATTTTTCTCCTTATGTATGTAGATTCATTGTTATTAAGCATCTGTACAGCTGACTGTGTGATTTAAACCTGGCCTTTATGCTGGTGCTGGTTCCCAGTGTAATTGCTTGCGGGACCTTGCTTGCAAATAGATATCACACAGGATGCACAAGCACTCTTTGTGATGTGCGAACAGTTCCAAAGAGGATGATTTTTTTTGTAGCTTGCAGGGCCAGCATGTGTGAACATTCTTTGGAATTACATGCAACGAAATGCAGCAGGGGGGATAGAGCAAATGAGCCCAGGCTTGGTTGGCTGCTATTTTCACAAAGATTACCTTTAATAATGCTAGTGGGTCCTCCTCAATTTATTTAATTAATACTATTTGATCCAAGCCCGAATTATGACTTCCCACTTATATGACATATCTAATGAACTGTGAACGGGGAAGCCATTCGGATGGTCACCAATAACCGCTGCTTAGTTAATCTTTTAAATAAACCGGAGCTCAAAATGTGTCCCTTTGAAGTCATAAATAATGTATATTTTTCTTTTGACTTTTAATAAGCCAGCAGAGTTCATCTCACAGTCTCCAAACACATATATTTTATTATGGGCCTCTGCAGTTTACTTTAATTAGTGTGTCTGAGTGCTTTGGGAGACTTAGCCCTACTGAAAACAAACAGAGTCTTACCATCTATAAAACATTAGCTCCCTTCGGTTTATCCTGATACAGCCGAGCCACAGTGAGAAACACATGGTGTAAGTAAACACTTATAATTGCATTAGAATTCCCTGGCGTATTGGTAATTCAAGCTCAGCTCTCTGATATCGTCAGAGCAGTTAGAACAGGTTTACCAATCTGGGTGTCTTTGGGGCAGGGGGAGGGTTTGTGAAATTCCAGTCAGAGAGAACTTTAAATGATAAAACTAACAGATACAGCAGATGACAGCGAGAGACACAGAAACTCCATAACACTCCCTCACGTAGTATATGGAAACTATCTCTTTAAGAGGCTTAGGTCCTAAGGGGAACTCCCTGGCTTCACATGAACGGGTGTGACTTCTGGATTATACTAGTTAGACCTGGGCTGTTGGCAGTTGGGATCCCCTGCCTCACTGTTCTGCACCCTAGAGAAGTTTTTGAAGACATCCTGCCTGCAGTGTCTCTCTGATATGACACCAGAAAAGGCATCTGTTCCCTGGAATTTTTTTAATTATATGGAAATGGGGAAAGATCTGTTTACTTGCAGCTGATTTATAGCAACCCTGCAGGGGTGGCCAAACTGTGGCTCTCCAGATGTCCATGGGCTACAATTCCCATGAGCCCATGCCAGCAGTTGCAGGCTGGCAAGGGCATGTGCTGGCAAGGACTCTTGGGAACTGTAGTCCATGGGCATCTGGAGAGCCACAGTTTGGCCACCCCTGCTAGAGTTTTCAGAGATGGTTTGTTGTTGCCTGTCTCTGCATAGCAATCCCGGCCTTCCTTGACGGCCTCCCATCCAAGTATTAATCAGGGCTGATCATGTAAGGGCTTAAAGTTATCTACTCCAACAGAATGTCCCCTTTGAAGACTTGAATCTACCTGCATTGGAGATTTATTAATTTAATGAAATCATGTTGGTTTGGATGGTGTGCATAATAGCATCTGATCCTCACAGCACCCAGGAACATATGCATTTAGTCCCCACTGTCCTCCTAGATCTTTTCCTACCTTTCAAAAATGTCCAGGTCATGAAGCACTCCAATTGGAACATATAGCCGTCAAATATACCTATACTGGACTTTCTACATGGATTCATTTCAATAGGTCTTGAATAACAGATCTTCCTTTGTGCCAGCAATGTTGTGGTCTTTTATTGATTTCATTGTTGGGTAATATTTGTTACTAGCCACAGATCGTCAATATTGGGAGGTCTATACATGGAAACAAAAATATTCACACACATTAATTTGTGGTGCTAATTTTAAAAACGCTCTCTAAGATTAACCCATCTTTCCTTTTTCGACAAAAATATTTTTCTGATCAGGTTTCCCATAGACAAGGCATCCTGCTTTATTTGTTTGTAGAATTTAAGTAGATTCTTACTCTGTTTGTTAAGACATCGTGTTGATTTGAGATACCTGCAGGAAGTTATTAATCTGTCCTAACACTAAAGCTTTGTAGCTGATAAATACGGGAACAAAACAGAATAATTCTTCCTGTCATCCAGCACAACTAAACCATAGCTCTCTTCCCCACGGAGGCAAATCCCAAGTGGCTTTGAAAATGACTCAGTTGTTTGCCCACGTCATATTAGTGCCAAGAACTTGGGCTGTCCTTATTTGAGCACACCCAGTGGCTTAAACAAGGTGCCTTCCAGACTAGAAGGGCTGGCGAGGAACCGAAAGTATGCTTTAATCCAGTGCTCATTTTCATGTCACAAAAGGTGCTATGGAATGATTGCCATTTGTAAAAAAGAGAGCAGGCAAGCACAATTAAAAGCTGAACCTCTAATCCCTTTTGCCTATAGCTTAGAGGCAGAGCCAAAAGAAATATTGTCTTAACAGGTACATTTCCCCTGGAGGAAAAAACACACCCTCGACCACCTAGCAGGCAAGATGAAGCGATAATAGGATGTTCGGTTGTATCAGTGGCCAACTAATTGTGCCTTGACTTTGGTGGCTGACAGAAGAGCATAGAATTGATGGGTGGCAAAGGAAAAACACTCTCTTTTCTGACAGTGGGTGGATCAGTATTGTGGCAAACCCCGAGAGCGCATTTTTCCAGCTCCAGCCGCCAAGTCACACTGTGGTACGTGAGAATCTCTAGGTATGACTAACTGACATTTGTGTGGGGAGACATTTCAAAAGTGATTGACGGGCCTCTGCAGCAGCAAAAGCAATAATTAAGCTAATTGACAGTAAGAGGGCATGACTCAGCCCTTGCAAAATCACTAATAGCTACATTGTGTTTGAGCTACCTGAAACATTTTTGGTTGATACCTCTTTAAAAAGAAGGGGAGCCATTAACTGTACCCGGTGGAAAGAGAAACACTTGCACTACTGTGATACTGTGGAAGTGTGGGATTTTTTTTAATGGGGTATTAATTCAAATTCTAAATTCAAAAACCTTTAATGGCATATAGGCATTAATTCTATGCAACTTGCTGAGCTTGGTAAAGACTCTCAGCAACTGAGGCAAAAGAGATAGGATTGTGGACTTCCTTTTGTGGACATGAAATTATTCTTTATGAAATTGGTACACTGGATCACAGTAGCAAATTGGAGGTCCATAAATATCTGGAGTTGGGTGATAACTCTTTTGCTATGATATAGCCAAAATGATAGCTATAGAATTAGTGTCGTTTAATGATAGTTATAATAAGGTGACCAGATTGTCCCACTTTTGGAGGGGCATCTGGGGGCACCTGGCAAATTGTACTTAGGTTGCGAGTAAAATATATATATATATATATATATATATATATATATATATATATATATATATATATATATATATATATATATATATATATATATATATATTACAATACTATTTTTGCATTCTATGCATTCTATGAAACTTTTTGTTGCTCCATATAGACCAAATTTTAAATCAAGAACTTCCCCGGTCAATGGTGTCCCGCTTTACCAATGTTAAAATCTGGTCACCTTAAGTTATAAGAACTACAGCTACAGAAATGATAGCTACAGAACTATAGCTACAGAACTTGTATGGTGTAATGGTTAGAAAGTCAGGCTTCTACTGCAAAGATAGGTTCAGCTCTCCAATCAGCTGGGAAACTTACAGAGGCCAGGCATTCTCTTATAGTCTAACCAGCTCATAGGCTTGTTGTAAGATTCAAATGGGGGGAAAGGAGAGGATGACATTGCAGGCTGAATTCACACGAGGAAAAAGAAGACTTGAAATAGGAATTTCCAGGCTGAAGGGACTGGTATGGAAAGATGGAGAGAATCTCTTGTAGTCCAGTCTCACATCCACAAGAGAGGGCTGTGTGAAACTTTCCAGCTTCTAACTTAGGCAGTACATGGTACCTCTCCAAAACCCAAATAACCAGCAGCTCTTACTGAAAAGATGGATTGTAGCAAAGCTGAGGAATGGTGAAGCCTCTCTATGACCCATTATGCATGACAGCAGCACTGGGCCAGGGCTGGGATGCCGGCAGCTGGGGTGCATAATCGGGGCTGCCCTGCTGCCGCCATCCCGGATTTCCAGCCCCGTGCATAATGGGTCTAATGTTGAACAACAGCCAAGTATTGCTACAAGTTCTTATCACACAGTGGGTTGTGATGGATTGCTTTCCTTCTCAGAGCATCTTCAATAGAGAATTTCACATGGCAAAATCAGGATACCTATATTCCAGGTGACTTCATACTACAGTGATCAGCTTCCCTGGAAGAAATGGCAGGTTCAGGGGGTAGAAAAATGGAAGTCCTACAGTATCATCATGTTCCCATGGAGCTCTTCTCCCCAAGGTCCACCCTCACCATGCACTAGCCTCAAAACTCCAGGTATACTTCAGGGTAGCAGTTCGTGTGAACAAGATTTTGGGATACTTGTAGACTGTAAGCTAAATATGTTCAGTTAGTGTGATGCAGTGGTAAAGAAGGCAAATGCAGTCTTGGGTTGTATCAACCAAGGTATTATATCAAAATCACAAGATGTCATAATCCTGCTGTATACCGCATTGGTCAGACCTCACCTTGGAGTACTGTGTGCAGTTTTGGAAGCCTTACTTCAAAAAGGATGTAGATAAAATTGAGGGTGAAAAGGAGAAAGACGAGGATGGTGACCAAGCCCTATGAAGAAAAGCTGAGGGACTTGAGAAGTTCATCCTGGAGAAGAGGAGGTTGAGAGGGGACACTTTTGCTCTCTAAGTATTTGAAAGATTGGAATCACTTGGGGTACAATTCATGCTGGCAGAAGAGGTTAGGACCCACAATAATGGGTTTAAACTATGTGTACAATGGTAGATAGATATCAGGAAAACAATTTTCACCATCAAGAGTAGTGCATAGTGGAATCACTTGGCTGCCTAAGAAGGTGGTGAGCTCTCTCCTTACTGGCAGTCTTTAAGCAGTGGCTGGACAGCTACTTTAAGCAGTTTGGTGCAACTCTTCCCTTTGCATACTTAAAGTCCGCCAGCAGTTTATTTCCTGATAGCTCTACCATTGACCAACCTGGACTGAGCGTCAGTTATCCTTATCAATCATATTATCTTCTCTAGAGACGGAGACACTGGCTTGAGCTGGGTTATCTGAAAACTGGCAGTTTTGACCTGCTGCACTTTCCCCAGTCTTTCTGATCTGCAGGTTGCTAAACTCTAGAAGACTGTCGGTTAACTCTTTGTACAGTCTTCTTGAGATAAGAATGAATGTAGAAGTTTGGATCTGGCAAAATAAGACGAGAATAAAGAAAGCTGACTGCCAGGTGACAATAGACATACCGATGGATGGGAAGACAAACAA
The DNA here is from genome assembly GCF_049243985.1 of Paroedura picta. NCBI lineage: Eukaryota > Metazoa > Chordata > Lepidosauria > Squamata > Gekkonidae > Paroedura > Paroedura picta. The sequence goes on from NC_135378.1 coordinate 66,133,695, forward strand.
CCATGTTGTCAAGTAGTGGCTTACCTAGGCTTGCCAGCCTTGCCAAATGGAATGGCAAAACCTGTCGAACATTGCACAACAGCCAAGCATTGCTGCAAGTGCTTATCACCGAGCAGGTTGTGATGGATTGCTTCCTTCAAAGAGTGCCTTCAACCAGAGAATTTCCCATGGTAAACATGGAGAATTACCAACCTCCAGGTGGGGCCTGGAGATTTCCCAGAATTACAAGAAGACATTTTGTGCTAATGGTTGGCTTGAAAACAAGCTGGTCAGACCCCTGTAGGATCAGCAGAAGGCAGCCAGATCACCCCCCCTCTTTCCCAACTCATTTCCTACACCCAGAAGATGCAAACAGGACAGTTTTTGCCTGCCTGAGTTGTGAGAAGGCTGGATAGGTAACTGAAGCCCAATAATACATTTTGTGTTAGTGGCAGGTTTAAAAACAAAGCACACACATGGGTGAATGATTTCCCCCCATTTCCCAGCTCATTTCCCACCTCCAGAAAACAATAATGTGGCTGTGTTTTGCCTGCCTGATCCTAAGAAGACGGTGGACACTTTAAAGAAGATTTTATTTCACCTTGGATAATGTAGGTTTGTGGTCCTGCTGCAACACAGACCATGTCATTTTTTTTAATTACTCAGAGCAGGAAATGGAGGGTGGAGGGTTGGAGTGAGGGTGAGACAAAGCTGCTGAGACTATAGTGTGTTTCCCTCTCCATACGATCTTATCCCTGGTGGCTCACTGGTGGCTCATCGGTGGCTCGCACAGTTTAAGGTGATAAATCCAGTTTTTTTAATCCCGAAATTACAATTTAAAAATGACTAAATTGTGACCTGGCTACTGGACAGCTTCGGGATGTTGGTGACATCATGTGGAAGGGGCTATATATGCCTCCAACATGCCAAGGTTGTCCAGGTGCATTTCCCTCATGTGGAAATGGTCTAACTCTTGGAAATATATCAGCGAATGTTGTCTTCAGTCACAAGGAACCACTAGAGGTCACTGTAGCTTTCTAGAACACTATTCTGGAACTTACCTTTAAAATACTAAGAAAAAACAGTACACAATACTTGTGTTTGTTGGTCTGTAAGAAAAACAACAATGCAAATGCACTGCAGTGTAATATCTGTCCCAAAGGTTAGCAAATAGTGAACTAATTTTCAGTTTTTCCAGACTTCTTTGTAATGCTGGATGTTCCCTACAAAATGCATTCACTCCCTTTCAACTGTACAAAACATCCACAGAATAGAATTCTGGAGGCCTGAAAAGCTTGCTCAGCACTTTATGGTATTAGGCTGGCCATCATACAAATGTGTTACACACTTTTGTTATAATGACTTTGATCAGGGGATCATTTTAAATCCCCAACACACTTTCTGAAACTTTCCTTCAGTTGATTACAATGTGATGCATGAATAGTTATGCTATACACTTGTATTTCATGAACCTGAAGAAACAAGGCATACAGATTATATATTCACAAATTCAAAACTGAAAATCCTGAGTTGAAATAATCCCCAAAAATAGGAGATATAACTTGTGAAATTGATGTATTAGCTAAGATAAAATCTCAAATTGATGTAGAAACCATAACTAAGGACTATTATTTTACGAGTATGTTTAAAACCCGGATACCATCATTACAAATCTGCCCAAGCCACAAATCACAAATTGATTTCCAGTGCAGGGTGTCTGCCACTGCATAGTTCTCCCTGTTTACCCGTAAGGTTCCAGCTAAGACCCTTGGACTTGCTTCATCGCCTCCTCCTTCTTCCATTGACTTCAGTGGAGTCTGCACAGTGTGTGGATGAGGCTGTTTCTTTCTCTCAGAGTTCCTTCAAAGAGATGATCAACATTATCACTGAAGTTTTGGTTTCCTTGGGGGGGGGAGTTGTTTTAGCTTTATGTGTTACAGGTCTTTGTATTTTTTGCTGCATTCTTTCTTTGTTTTCATTAGTTTCATGGGAGACATTTTCCACTAGTGACTTATGATATTAGTATGGGATTGTATCCCTCCCTAAAGAGATCATCCCTGATTAATGTTCCCATCAATTCACATCTTCTCTTGCAAAATAAGGACACGTGGTGAGACAATATTGGGATATGAGTTTGTCTCCCCCCCCTGGGATTTCCCAGTGAGGTGGGCAGGACTCTTTTGAAATGAAAGCAGAGCAGCTATAACTCTGCCCCCCCCTCTTTGCCTTACCTTGCTGTGCTCACTTGGTTTTAGCATTTGTCTGCTAGCTTGACTAGTTCCTAGTGGTGGGTAGAAATGCTGAAATCAATCAACTAAATGAAGAGGTAAGCATGTATATATGTATGGGGGAAAGATGCTTTAGCTCCTCCATCTGCACACTCTGTTTCAACTTACACCCCTGCTGTTTTCTTTTTTAAAACATGTGAATAGGCTTGCATCAACAAGGCCATGAATAACATTGCTCAAATAACTTTGAGCCTCCTTCGGGTAGGGAAAAGTGGCATATAAGAACCAACTCTTCTTCTTCTTCTTCTTCTTCTTCTTCTTCTTCTTCTTCTTCTTCTTCTTCTTCTTCTTCTTCTTCTTCTTCTTCTTCTTCTTCTTCTTCTTCTTCTTCTTCTTCTTCTTCTTCTTCTTCATTGTTTTTCTTCTCTCTCTCCCCCCTCACCTCATTCAGAATTATTTTTTTGGCATGTCAAGTGCTAATTGCAAAGGGATGTCCCTCCATGTTTTCATGTTGCAGGAGAAGGACAAGAAGTTATGACATTTTTAACATGCAAAACACTTGCATTATGTTTTAGCTTTTAGTTTGCAGGAAAATCCATTTGTGTTCATTGGCAAACTCAGAACAAAAATGGGAGATTTCAGAAATTTGATCCTTATTAGTGATCTTTTGCAAAGATATTTCAGATATCCCGTTATCTAGAGTGGAATTGCAGTGGAATTGCAGTGACATGATGGCTGTCAGGTAGACTTACCAAGACAAAGAAGGCGATCCAGGCAATGTCACAGAGAGAATGACATCATCATGCCAGTGATTTCCAGGTAACTAATATTTGGGCAAAACCTCTATGGTTGGAGCCATTTTTACCATAGAGGTCTTTTTTGGCAAATACTAGAGTGTTGTTTGATGGAGCAGCATGATGATGTCACTTTCTGGGCAGTGTCAGATTGGCCTTTCCCTTTCTCCTGATAAGTCTCTCTATATCCCTCCATCATTCCAAATCTGTCATTTTGTCTGACTGTGCCTTTCATGGGTGGGTGGGGTACTATTCCTCAAAGTCTATTTCTACTTACCTAATTACCCTCAACCAAGTACTAAAATGTGTTTGCCCCTCTTCCCTATATGTCAACTGCCTGTGTGTAGAAAAAGGAGATGCAAACTCTGTTTCCCTCCCTTAGTTTGCACAGCCTGCAGAAGAAAAAGATTCACAGGCAGCTATAGTATTATAGAATGAAAATTCTCCTCTTCTAAGTCAACAAGGACAGTAGAATCAGCGACATAATGTAGACATTCCACACATAGCAGCACCCATTGGGATCTCTTAGAGCACATCTGTTAAGTCAGTATCTGCTGAATCATTTGCTGCCCTAGCTGCCCCTCCTTCTACCTTTGTCTTTTGATACAGTGAAAAGCAGACTGAAGTTCCATGGTAATGGCTCTTCTGGAATATTTCCAGAAGGTTCCAACTGTCATTATTTTAAACAACTAGAATCAGGATATTCAGTAAATTTAGGAATACAAGTCCTATTTTAGGACTCCTATTAGCACAAAATTCAGTAAATTTAGGAATACAAGTGATTTAGAATTTGCTTAGTTACTTGGCAAATGCACTTCTCTAATCACCTGGCAGGTTTGCTGAAGGTGCAGCTGTGCCAACTTATGTATTCAATTAGACAAAAATAATATATGATCTGATAAACCGGCTGCAAAAAAGCAACTTTATATGTAAGTAAACTGCCAGACATGGGGGGAAATGTCTTCTTTAGAGGGAAGAGGTCAAACGACCCAATGCTATTGCGGGCTTCTGTGCTGTAAAATACATGTGAGTGAATTTTCCTTTGTCTGCTTTCTTCCAGGGTCACATTCAGACATTCCTAAACTCTTCAGCGCAGATTTTGCAGAGGTAGAAAATTCAAGTTTCCCAAGACTTGCACAGCTGTAATTCAGCTTCAGGTTTCTAGAGGTTAGAAGTCAAGACATTAAACAATTTTGCATAATTCAGAGGACCCCCCCCCCCGGGAGAAAAGAGATGGGGGAACCAACAGGATAACAAGCCGTATTTTCTGGATATGAGGCAACATTAGATGATGTAAAAGAGTATGCTGATGAGATCTCAAAAATGATAATTAGAGACTAGCCTGGTCCTGCAGAGGTTGGTTGTGGGGAGAGGGAATACCTATCCCTTCACAGTTTACTGAATCCAACCTTGCAGTTAGCGAACTAGCCCAATTGTTCAGGACTCACATGTGTAAATGTGTGCGTGTGATGGATAGACATTTGATAAAGAGGAAAAATGAGAAAATTTATTCCCAAGAGGATGAAATGCACGAATAAGTCTGGAATGAACTACTCCTTTTTGTATTCTTTTTAATAGGATCGTTTTCTGCTTAAATGATAAATCTGAGTGAAGTGACACCTATATGAATTTGTTGGTATGAAACCCCTATGTAGCCAGTAGTGAACTATCATAGTTTTGAACTTTAGACCTCTAAATTGTTATCTAAAATTTCTGACAGATAATTTCAACCCAATAAAATCTGCTCAGGTAATTGAGCAAGTTGTGGTTTACCAGCTCCTGGTCTCCTCCGATATCTCATCTGCCCTAGACCATTTTCAATTGGGCTTCAAGCCTAGTTTTATGGCTGAGACAACACTGGTTGCTTTAGTTGACTATCTCTGTTTACAGCTGGATAAAGGCATGCCGGTGCTGTTGATCCTTCTGGACAATTGATAGTAGTGTTTTTTCATCTATGACAGGTTTGCTAGCTGGCTCTTTATTTGTCTGGACCTTGCCACATTGACCCATGCAATGGTCACCTCCAGATAGGGCTACTGTAATTTGCTCTACATAGAGATACCAATGAAAATGCTTTGGAGGCTGCAGGTGGTCCAGAATGCAGCTGCCAGACCAGAACTAGAAAAAAAATCTATCCATCAATCAATAAATGCCAGAAGTAATGCCTCTACCTATAGCGACCTGACTGAGTTTTTAGGTCAATGGGATATGTGCTTTGGTGGAAACTGATCTATTTGGTTTTCAGGTTCCTGGACCCCATGCAAGGGCTTTTCAAATTCCCACCCCTGACTTGTGAGATTCCTTCCTGAAGCAGGCTAAATCGGTGACATCTGTAGAACCCTTCTGGATTAAATGGAATACTTCAATGGACTTTAATTCCTCTTGGGATGACATTAAAAAAAATTCCAGAATTTGAACTAGATTAAATGAATTGTACCATACTGGTGTTTTACCTCCTCTGCTAGTTTTATGGCTTTTCAGCCATTTATTCATTTCATATTTGTTGCATATTATAAATTCTGATCAGTTAGCCACCTTGAAGACCCAGACAAGTATAAAAGCAACATGTAAATTCACCACATGCTTACCACATGCTTATGTGACAGTGTATGGCTAGGGATTGATGCCTAATATTCCCCCTTGCTCTCATGCTACTTTTAATTTCTTTTGTACTGTATCATTCTTAAATAGTGCTGCTTTAGTGATTTTTATTGTTATATCTGCTATTTTAGCAGTTCTGTTTTTTAAAAATTGTTTTAATGTGTCCATACATTAAGCCACTACAGAAATCTTGTTCTGAGAGTCAATATATCAGTTTATTAAATAAATAACATTGTGATGTACTCTGTTACTTCCTTGTAGGCTGCATAAACTTCTATGAACTGGAAAGCTACGCTGCATCTTCCTCAAGGATGCTTGCTGGCTTTTCTTTTTACCTCTAACAAGTGCTTTTGAATGTTACTGCCCTTGGTTTACTCCTAATTAGGAATTCAGAGACTGAAGATGAATTGTTCATCAGGTGAATTAATTCTCCAAAGGCTGTACCCCCCCCCCTCCAATATGCACTTTCCAGATATACCTCATCTTGTAAAGATGATTTGCATATGAAGTTCATTTTTAAGCTTGGGCTTATGGTAAAATGAATTCATTTATTGCTTCTAATGATTGTGCTGCTGCTGTAAAGAGCAAATTGAAAGACGATCCAGTGATCCAGTCAATCAAAACGTGTTGCTGAGAATCAGAGTGAAGAGAGACAGTCAGAAAAGAAGGAAGGAAGGAAGGAAGGAAGGAAGGAAGGAAGGAAGGAAGGAAGGAAAGGAAGGAAGGAAGGAAGGAAGGAAGGAAGGAAGGAAGGAAGGAAGGAAGGAAGGAAGGAAGGAAGGAAGGAAGGAAGGAAGGAAGGAAGGAAGGAAGAGAAAGACAGACATACATTATTTGGCTACTTGTCTCATTTTTTTCACGAAAAAAAATCAGTGAATGAATGAGATCAGTTTTAAGGTAGAATACTTTTACGCCTAGCCTAAATGACAAATTAGCTGAACATAAGCCAAAGACAGTGTGTACTGCCATTTAAGGAACTTACATGACCCTCACGTCACAAGTCAGTTTTTCACTAGTGTATTACTGATCTGGCAAACAAGACCAGCAAGATTACATGCAATGATTGTACTACAGTGGTCCAGAACTCTTCTTGGATAGGATTCTGTGGCTTTCTGCTGTAATGGGATCATCATTTTCCATGCATACAATTTTCATTTTAATATCTTTTCATGTACATGTTGATAAATGAATGCAGGAAAAAAATCAACGTAACTATAGAGAAAGATGCAGAAATCTATGTTGAGGGGTAGTAGATGGGCATGTGGGGACAGGAGATGTACACATTTCTAGATTTGTAGGAAGAAGCCCAGGACTTAGCTTTTATCCAAATCCATCTACACAGACAGCCTGAAGTAAAACAATAGTCTAGATTATATTCATCTTTTTTGAATGAGGTATTGTCCTTCTTTGATCTTCCTAGAGAACAGGATGAATTATTGTTGGAAACCAGGCAAAACGTGCTTGGCAGGCAACTGGAAAAAGTCATTCACTTTTCACTTGGATTTCCCCCTTGCCATACAAAATCTTTTTGATATGCAAGTGAAGGCGAGAGAACTGTTTGGTTAATGTGACTGAGTGAATACTGCTTTGGGCTAAGGTGGGAATAGTTCAACCAAAATATGTTCTCACTGCATCTTGTTGAAGCATTCTGCTGTGCTCAAGTTCCCAGATCTTGGCCTATGAAAATCAGTAAATAAACTAACTTGAACCCAATAATCTGTATGATCAATATAAGCATGTTGTCTCCCAACCAGCAGCTGTCCTTAAGGGCACAAAGAGCAACACGATCTAATCAACCAAAGCTGACTTTCACTAATTCCATGTTAATTAATCTTCTTTTGCCTTGTCTTGATTGTTCAGTTGGGGGCAGTGGACAATCTACACACACAGAAGCACTAGTATTAGAGCAATGAACATGTTCTTTGGGGGATAAATTCCATAATCTCCTATATTGGACTCTGAAATTCATGCTTTAATCAATCTGTAAAGCAATCCTTGATGTGCTGGCAGTAATTCATTAATTCTTTTTGAAAACTAGTGTGTCCACTGAGCATAAGACAAATTGTTCAGCCACCAGAGGTTCCTTAGATGGCATCATTATTATTCAGCACTACTGCAGTTTTCTATGAGCCACTCTTGATTTTTAAAAAATGGATAAATCAACATTCTATATCACTCTGACCACATTTGCAGATGCAGAACCTGTCTGCATTACAGACCAACCAGTCATTCTCCTTTCTGGAACATCTTGGAAATTTAATTCCACGTCAGGAGGGCATGTCAAACAGACAATTAACCAGATTCCTAGGATTCTTTAAGAGAAAGCCATGAGCAGGGCTCATCACAGGGGGACCTGAATCTCAAGCTAAACAAGTGGCTTCTGATTTAGATTTGTTACATTTTTTGGCATTTAATAAATTTGACTATTTGTTTTGTGTTCACTATGCATTACTATTTTTAAAATTATGGATTGAGGACTCAAAAGGTGTTTTTGGAGATAACGTGGCATAAAACTGATATAAATGTATACTACAGATAGTATTTATACATTTACTTATAACATTTGTAACCAGCTGGCTGATGGAAAGAACTCTCCTGAAGCTTGGTGGGCTGCTGATGCATTCCACTAAATGATATCTTAACAACACACAGGTCTGTCTGTCTTTCTTGCACATGTCTAGAAGAGACACAATATTTATCATTTCAGTGTACTTCAGATCTCAAGCCATGCTCCAAGTCAGTGGTCCCCAACCTTTTTATCACCGGGGACCGGTCAATGCTTGACAATTTCACTGAGGCCCGGGGGGGGGCAGACTTTTGCTGAGGGACATCACTGCCGCCTGAGTCCCTGCTCAACTTGCTTTCCCACCAGTGCCCCTGACTTCCCGCCGCCCGCTGGGGGGTGCTGCCAGCAGCAGCTGCGCAGTGCCATGCCAAGGGGGAACCCCAGCCATGGTGGCCACCGGAGAGCACCAAAGGTGAGCCGGTAGCAGAGTGACAGGGCAGCCCCCAAGGCAGCAGCCGGGGAGGAGGACTAGGAGGAGCTGCGACCCGGTACCGACTGATCCACGGACCGGTCCCGGTCTCTGGACCGGGGATTGGGGACCACTGCTCTAAGTATCTGAGTCCTTGCTATTCCTGTATTCGGTGGCTCAGCAGAAGGGGACTTCAGCAGCATCTCCATAAGGCAGGACTGTTCAACTTCAGGTCTTGCTTTGGCACAGAGTTCTATCATAGCCTATTATCCTACATTTGTGTGCAGGTAGTCTGGGAACCAACCACTCTTTTGAATGCTCAGGTTGATGCTAAAGCTAAAGCATCAAACTAGGAGCAGAAGTTATAAGTACTTTTGCAGCTGGAGTTGTTTCTAATGGTGCAGAGGAAAGCCTCTTATTTGCATTGAAACGGGCATCAAGGAAAAGCCTGGAAAATGTCTTTGACTTGACCCTTGAGAAATTTCCCTCTATTGGAACTAGTATGCATGGAGGAATGGCAACAGGCCAGATGGAATCTGGGAGGTGGTCTGCCTAAGTTCACAAGTCTAGGATTTCCCACTATTGTTACAAGGATTGTCTCACGTATTACACTAATAAACACCGAGTTGATGATTTGACCCTCAACATGATGTTTATTAAATTTGTGTCTCTGAGCAATATAAACAGGGGAGTACATTAAAAAACCCTCTACTTCTATGTTGACAAAGCTCCATCAGGTCATTCCGCCACCAGAAGAGAAGCACTAGAGGCCTCTCACAGTCATTAAGCTGGGCCATTAATTCAGTGTCAGCATTCGTTTCAGTTCATCCATCTTCCTCACACTTTGGCAAAAAATATTATATAAAAGCAAACAGAACTCCCTGTCAGTTTTGCCAGGAGACAATCTGTGAGTCAACAGCTGTGTTACTAAATACATCTGGGACTCTGTTCAGATAGCCGGTTTCCTCAGTCTGAGCAGCTGTATCTTGGTATTTTACATGCATACAAGGAGCAAAAAAAGTGATATGATTTCATTCTGATAATAGGCTGACATATTGAAAAGAAGTCAGAACATATTGACTTGAAAGATGCAACTTTCAAAAGAAGATAAACTCTTCCATACATGTGTTTAGAGCAAATATCCACACAGTTCTGAGACACACAAGGGTGAATTAAGAGCAGAAAAGCACATATCTGTGATTCAGGCATAATGTAAAATCTTGGCTTATCACTAAATATTATAAAGTTGAAGTTGCATGCAGACAACTCACTCCTTACCTGATTGGCCCTCCCTGGGTGTGTACCACAAATAGGGAGAAAGCACTATGCCAGTGAGGGCCAATAAGTTTAAATTGCATGCAGACAACTCACTCCCTACCTGATTGGTCCTCCCTGGGAGTGTGCCACCAATAAGGAGAGAGCACTCTGCCAATGGGGCCAATTGTGGGGCTTATTTGTCCTCTTCCTGCTGCTTGCTGGGTGGAAGAAGTGCTAGCCTCTCTGAAAGGCTATGTTGCTGGTAAGTTGCCCCATCCTCATCCTCTTCCCACACGCCATCTCTCCCAGGCAAGGAAGGTAATCCAGCTGCTTCCTTTGCCTCCTGTATTGGACTCAGGTTTCAGCTCTCTGCTGGAAGGAAGCACATATGAGCTGCCAGGAAGGCAGAGAGAATCAGTATTTCAAAAACAGAATGTCAAGGGACTGACAGAATTCCATGAATGTCTAAGCTCAGTCCAGTGAGTCAAGGATTCATTCAGGTAGTCCAAGGGCATCAGATGAAGGAGAAGTTCCACAACCCACGTCTCCCAGCCACAAGTTAATATAGGTGTCAACAGCCTCTCAGTACTTACTCTGTGAAGATTCAGTCTTCTGCAGTCAGCAACTGTCTTGCGAGCATGGTGTGGACTGGATCTCTCTTCCGGCACATAGCTGGCATTGCTTAATTGGCTCAGGTGAGCCAGGTGGGCTGACAAGGCAGAGGGCAGGGAGCTGCAGCAGGAGAGGACCATTTTCTTTCTCTTCTTAATAGATCTCCAGACAGTGAGTTAGAGCTGAGACTGTGGCTAATAAACCCCCTTGAAACCATTGATATGAAATGTATTTACTTAGAAAATAGGTTCTGACCATGATTTGATGGACACTAACTAACCATAATTAGTTGAGTTGCCTGCATTCAGACAATCATATTCACCATAGTTAGTTTAATTAAGCCAAACCTGATGCTGGGTTAGCATAACATGTATCTTTCATTGTAAAGTGTCCTTTTGAATGGACGAATGTCCTCCTGAATTTCAGTTTTAGGGCACAAACATTCACATTAGCACCCAACACATTCCTGAAATGTGATTTCTGAAGCTTTCTGTAATTACAAGCTTTGGTTGGAAGCCTCCCCTGGCACTTCTTTGGTCAGGATAATTGTTCCTCCATTGACTATGAACCATCTCATGGAGGTGGGGAAAAAGTCATGTGACCCCAACTTTAGTTTGGCTAATGTTTATCTCACCTCTCCGGAAGGGTGTAGAGACCTCATATTAGCACAGACATACTTTCTGTCTTCCACTAAGGAAAAGAGGGATTTAGTACAAATTGAGAAGCTACCCCATACAGTGTGGCAAATGTGACCTCACTGTAGCCTTTTGCAGCCACTGCTGGAGCCTGTTGTTCTTTTGCTGGATCAAATTCCTTGCCTTTTGTTATTTGAGCTTCCTTGTGAGAATCACTGCAGCCTAAAGGAGTAACATGACATTCCCTTTCTTTGCCCTTTAATCCAATCAGAAGGACCTTGCTCTCTCACACAGAGTGGGCCCACACTCTAAATTTAGCCCAGCAGCTGTGAAGTAAGCTTCAGTGGCTGAAGAGTAAGATTTCTACTCTGATCATACATTTCAATGTGAATGAAGGCAATAAAGGCAAGATTATCTTTCTGGTTACTTTTAAAATGTCTCATCTTTGATGCATCATCTATTTACTTAGAAAGACTGGTGCCCAACAAGACAGCTCGAGGCTGAAGTTTTATCTGACGAAACATGGGAGAGACATTCTAGAAGGCACTCAGCGCAACAAGACAAACAATGCTGGCTTTTCCATTTACATTCTGACTTTTAAAGTCAAAATTCATAAACAAGATGCTTCCAGAGGACTGATGGTTAGGGTGCAGCAATTTCTGAGGATCTGAAAAGGGTTCAGAGAGGATAGACATTGGGTGGGATCCTTTATATGGGGGGATAAATATCAAACCATTGTAGCCTATTCCAGGTTTAGTGCCCCCAGTTTAGATCTCATCATCCAAGGCACCCTCCATTTGGCAGGGAGAAGCTTTTGTTAGTGGCACAGTCCTGGATTGTTCCCGCAGCCCATTGAAATTCCACTTAGAATACATATTCAGGAATCCTAAACTGCCAATATAGAGAAGCTGGAATGCGAGCCAGAAAACCATACTGGAGATGGCACTGTATGGCTCAACATCCATACAGCCTCTTATGGAGGTCCCCTAACATGGACCTTGGACATTGCCAGGATCTCACTGCTGTGAAAAGCACTCAAAAAGCCCAGAATGAAAACTGCTTGGAAAAGAGATAAATCAAAAGTCAAGGAACGGACAACAGGGAGGTTCTGGACAATTGACTGCAGCAAGTCAAGGTAAATAGACCTCCTGAAATCATCCCTGTGAGGTTCAGGCTGTCTCCAACCCTCAACAGGACATTGAGTTAGGAAGGAATTCCCAGATCCAACCAGTTCATAAGCTTACAGTAGAAGAAAAGGCCAGCCAGATTAACATTCATAGTCTTAGCAGTGAAACCACAGGAGTGCAGATAACACAGGACAGCCTCCCATGAGCAGGAAAATTGGACAAATCTAGATACAGCCACTTTGTAGACAAACTTTGTAGATAGCCCAAGGGATCCCATCACCCCATTCAGGACAAGTTTCCACTATAACTCCTCCAGGAATGCATCTAGGACTGAGTTTGCAAGCAGGGCCAGAGACAGGAACTGCTCCTCCTGGAAGAGAAAATGAATTTGCTATTTTGCTACTTACACCGCAATATATCTTGCAGTAAAGAAGCTCCTAAACAAGCGAGGTCAAATCTATGTAAGGTATATAACCCACTCAGAGTGTAATGACTGCCTGTTCACCATCACCTGAGTATCGCACCAAGAAAGCACCCTGCGATTTTGGAACAAGTCCTTCCAGATAGTGACTGCAACCAAAATGGGGAATAGCTCAAGAAATGTTAAGTCCCTAACCAGCTGTGCTCTCCCACCTGCACACTCACCAATGATTGTCATAAAACATGCCAAATCCAAGCTGTCTTCATGGTCAGAGTGTACCTGTAGAGAATTACCTGGACAGAGTGGGGTCTGCCAAATAGCTGTGCCATGAAACCTGTCTCCAAACTCTGACAATACCAAAAGATCTTCCTTAATAGCTCTAGTCAATCATATGTGATGATGCTGGGTGGACACCTTAGACTTAGACCTGGCCAACCAAAAGGCCCTGCTGTGGGCCACCACCTTACAGGTGAAATTGAGATGGCCCAAAAGCTCCTGAATTTTTTAACCTACCGTGCTATCAAGAAACCCTTTCAAGGCTGCCAACATGTCCTTCAGTAACTGAGAAAGGCTTGCCTCGGAATTCAGAAGAATTCACAAGTATGTAAATCTAAAGGAAGGATCCTCATTTTTTTTCCTGTGCTACCGTCACCCCAACCTTACCAGCCAGTGCCTGAAATCAGATACGCCTGTTTGTACATGCAGAGGACCTAGGTGGGCCAACAGATAAAAAATCATCAAGGAAATGAGTAACAGCTAGCTCTCTCTTTCACTACTCATTCCAAAAATGTGCTGAATGTTTCAAACATTGCACACACAACAGAACAGCCCTTTGGCGTGGCTTTATCAACATACCAGTGATCCTGAAATTTAAAACCTAGGAGACAGAAGTCCTCAGGGTGTAAGGGCGGCAAGTGGAAAGCCAACTGAATGTTGCATTTTGCCACCAAAGCTCCCTTTCTACATGCCCGGACAACAGCAACTGCATGACCCATATTTGATGGAACACAGTTCTGGAGCAATAGATTAGTTAGCAGATGAACCCTTTGGATAGGCTAAATGATGAATCAGGCAATACTGTCCTGGACCACTCCCAAAGGCAAGACTCCCAAATTAGGTAAAGGGGGGATGAGAAAAGGACCTGTGATCTTGCCTAACTTGCACTCCTTGGCAATTTTAGCAGCCACCATGCCTGGAAGCTCAAAAGTTGACTTAAGATTTCTGCATGTGGTGGAAACCCTGAGGCCCCTGAATGGGATATGAAAATCTTGCCAAAACATGCCACCGTCTTAAGTGGATATACATACTACAAAGAGAGCAAGGAATAAAAACCAGGGTAGGTGCCAAGGAAGAGAGCACATTTGGGACTTTGTTAAGAGGACTAATTCCCTATGCTAGAATTGTTGGAGCCTGACCTACCTTCTATTTTAGGGGTGGGCCTCACCCCCAAAAGGGCTGCTGACCTAGTGTAGTCTGCCATTGGATGAAAACATATCCACATAATAATAATCTAGTGCACATTGCCACAGTTTCCACAGTAAATGTGTACCAGGAAGATCACTGGTATCAATCTAACTGTTTGGCAGTTGCCTGGGATCCCTAACCGCATCACCCTCACTATAGTACGCCCTGGCTTCTGATGTACGTCAATAAGGCCAGGATGGAAGGCCAGGAACAAACACCCTTAAGCCAATAAATTCCATTTTGTAAACCTTTATCAGTTTCATCCTCTGAAGAGGATGACTCAACTGAGGTGTCCTTGCCCTGTTGCCTGCTTGTATGCCTGGAAACACCCTTTCTCTGATGTTTCCTCCCCTTTCTACTGAGATGATACTCCTGCTTCTTGATCCATGGGTGTTGAATCACTGCTCCCAGAAGGTAGCTGGTGAACATCCTGATGGACTCTTGTATCTGCCTCTTGACAACTGCTCCCACCTGTAAAGGGTGCAGCAGAGGAAGGACCACTCAGCCAATACGCCACATGGTCAGTCCCATGTGGGAAGACTGGCACAGGACCCCCCCCCTCCAGACTGAAAGGTGTGACAGGCCACTGTGATCCCACAGCCTCGGTGCATAAATGTCACCAACCAGTACACCATAAGGTGAAAAATAGTTAGCAGTGGCCAGTGGCCCAGATGCAGGTGGATCTTGACTTTGCTAATCACAATCAGAGCCCACTTCCTACACTGCTATGCAGCCCATCCCAAGCTGACCCATAAAGGGCTGCACAGAGATTGAGACCCAGATGGATTACCCCCCCCCCTTGAATTTGCCACAGAAGGACCAGAAAAACATATCCCCCATGAAAGCCCAGAGGCTGAAGCCAATAGGGCCCATAAGGATGTACCCTTGATGCTGAAAATAGATGCCATGAAGGGAGGGGATTCTAAAGTGGCCTAAGCAGGGGGCAGCTGAGAAGAAGCCACAGTATGGCAGAAGTACATGACTTTGGTGGGGAGACACCAGGACCTGGGGAGAATTCACAACCACAGTGCTGTCCGGGAACAACCCACTATTTAATATAATGTAGGAAAAGTCCTTGCCTTGAGCCCAGTAGCCATGGAGATAGGAATGCTTGTAAGGACACCAATTAAATAACCAACTCTTCCAGGATGACAAGGAAGGGATGGGGTAAGGGTTAAAGGGACAAAAGCAGAGCACAACAACCTGAGATCACGACAGGAATTGGGTGTGGAAAGAGCAGAGCAGTGCTGAAATGCTGACTCTGGGGAGGCCACCTAATACAAGCTCAGGCACTCAGCCACAACCAAGCAACCTGGCTTCCTCATGACAGTAAGCAAACCTTGCCTTTTCCAAGATCATAGCTGCAATAAACCAGCTGCCCGGCTACCTGACAGGGTCCCACCGCTGTGCTTACCCCAAGATGCTGCTTCTGCAATCTCGTAGACCAGCTTTGAGCCGAATCTGCGGCAATCCCTCCTAGTCACAAAAGAAATCCATCTGAGACAAAGGAAGCCTCCTGAAGAATTGTTGAGTACTACATGTCTTGTGATCCAATAACTGCAGAGCTGCAGGAGAGGAACGAGGGCAAGGATCTCAACACTTTCTCTTATATAGGGGCAAGTGGTTGCCCCCCCCCCCGATACAGCCACTGAACTGCTAGCCAATCATGGTGGTGGACTCCTGTGGCTTGATGGGAAAGCTGCATGGAAAACTGCTTCTGTGGCCACTTCTGGTGTCCCTTGGTGTCCCACGAGGCTGCAATCAGTGGCCTTGACAAATGGCGGCTGTGTTGTCAACAATTGTTAGCAACATGATAAAAAAATTTAAATAGTTCAAAATATAATTCAAAACTATTATAAAAGCAATTCCCACTGAAAGCAGCAGAAGAGTAAATATTTCAACAAGCAACAACTTTGATGAATTCAGCAATTTAAGTAGCAGAAAATCAAATTAATCCAAACATAACAATTAATCAAGTCCAATGGTTAAAACAGAACACATATCCTTAAGTCATGGGAATCATATCTTAAACCACACAAGAGAATGTCAGAATATTGATTTGCTATAACTAGAATATCTTTATATTCTGCCCAAGAATGTATGGCAGATAGGGTGGCCAACTTTCAGGTGATACCTGGAGTTCTCCTGGAATTACAACTAATCTCCAGTTCTTCTGGAGAAGAGAGCAGGTTTGGAAGGTCAACATTATGGAATCCCATCTTTCTACTATGCTCCCTGCCAGAACTCTATCACCCCGAGGCACCACGCTCAAATTCAGGAATTTTCCATGCCAGACAAGTACCTGAACATTGCCAGGCTATTCTGTATTGCAAGGGTCCACAGCAGTGTTGAGCCAGCAGGTACTTTGGAATATTGTAAAATGGTAGTGGGTGCCATTTCAAAATGTCTGTCACAGGTTGAAGAGCGTAACCAATCACTAAATGGCTGCTATAGTAGGTGAAGCCAATCATGAGACTTTCTAAGCCATTTGCCCTCATGCAATGGAGGCAACTATTTTCAAATGGGCAGTCTCTGACAAAGCTTTGGGTGAGAGCCTTCATATGCCTCTGACTAGAAGAAGACAGAAGAAAATCAGAAATTCTTAGCTTTTTAAATAGGGCTACCAGCCACTGGTTGGTGGAAAAAGTAATTTCCATCAGGGGACAGTATGACATCACTTCCTAGGAGGAAAATCCAGATGTGACATATCGTTTCTGGCAATTCCTAGAGTGATATGACAACAGTTCTAGATTTCCCCAAAAGTGATATCATCCCATCACCCAACAGCAATTTCCCCCCTCCCACAAATCACTGGAGTGCTGGTGGACAATAGAACTTACTGTGGGATATTCCCTGCCTGGAGCAGAAAGCTAGCAATCCTATTTGAGATTGACCTGCTGTTTGATTATTTCATCTTCAGAAAAGGTAGGGGTGTTTTGCCCTTATAGACACAGGGCGAGGTTGCCAATCCCAGAGATGTAAGGAAGTAACTGTAGGACTGTGATCCATTTGCCTGAGATGACTCCAGCTGGTAGAAATTATCCTAAATTCTCTGGGTGTTCTTTTCAATTGTATTTTGGATTTTAGATGTAATTACCAAGATTTAAGAAGGAAGTGAGCAGCAGGAAACTATCCAGGTGGGGATACCCCATCCCAGATTTATCTAGGTTCAGGAGGGAGGCCCCAGGCCTTGTGGCTTTGATCATGGCACACTTCTGCTCCTAGTAGATGGGAAAGCTCCAGTGTTGTATAGCTCATCTCTTTGCTCTCATCAGGGTCTCTAAGGCAGCCAACAGGTTAAAAGCACACATAATAAAATCCATATTAAAAACCATTAAAATTAAACACAAAGACACTATTAAACAATTAAAGCCAAGCTAAAGCGAACTTACAAAAACATCAAAAAAGTAGTTGGTATATTTTTAAAGCCTTGTAGGGTAGGGTTCCTCCCTCCCCATAGCCCCTTCCTTAAAAGAACGGCTGAACAGGATTTAAGGAAGACATGACAGAGTCCTCTCCAATGGTTTGAGGAGAGAATTCAGGTTGGAGAGAGACAAGCTGAAAAAAAAAATCTTCCCCTACTGATGCTCCAGTTCAAGTCAGAAGGAGCTTCAATTCATGATTTGGACCCAGGAGAAGTAGCCCTAGACAAAAACACATTAGCAAGTGCCATGATGTTCACAAGGCCATACTGGGGACCACAGCTCTACTTCTGCATTCCAAAGTGCCTCATTCCCCCAAAACATGGGTCTTGGGTGTTGATGGGATAGAGCCATTAAACCTTTAAACTCCTAAGTGAGCTTGGAAGCTCACCATGACCATAACATAACCTTGTAGAGAAGCTTGCAATGACATTGTCATACCAGTTTCTGTTCGACATACTGGGTCAGCAGGCTGGTCTCAAAGAAATACTCATGAGGTAATGGAATCCTGATTAAGCAGTTCCCTGTTTTCTAATCTTAAAAAAAAATGTCCTTGAGTTCAAATCTGGAAGTTATCATGAACTCTCAGTATTCTGCATTTCATTTTAATTTGTTTAGCCTTGTGGAGAAGGTGTTATGAACACGAGTTTTGTAAAACTCTTGACATGAAATTGGCCTTGAGCCAATTTATATTTAGATGCTGAGAAATAGAATCCTGGTGCAAAATATGTAAGGGATTGTGTAATATGCTCCTTGATTTGGGTATGTGTGTGTGAATCTCTAAACAATGGCTAAAAAGAAAGATAGGGAGAATATTCAAAATGCTCGGCTGCAGAGAGATGAGCAGCTGAGCTGTCCTTTAGACAATGGAGTTGCCAAATTCCCCATCCTTATATTGAATCATTAGGAAAACAAAATGTTCTGTGGTTATAATATTTGTGCTCTGTTGGGAAGCAAGAATGAGGTTCCTGGATCTAAACCTCTGGTGCTGTTCTGTGCTCAGATGCAGTGACAGATTTACTGCTTGCCACCATATGATGGAAATGGCAGGTGGGGTCAGCTGCAGAGAAGATCCCTGTCTTAGACTTAGACTTCATGCCACATGTGTAACTGAGAGTGTCTAGAGGTCAGGAGAGGACACCTCTCTATTTACACCAGCTTATGAAGAAATGTAGTCATTTTCTTTAATCATCTCCCCCACCATACCAAGAAGCATTCCCCTTCAAACTAATTATATCACAGTGCAGAACAGGCAGGGAAATAGGCTGATTATGTCTTTGCTAATTTTTAGAGTCTCTTGGAACAGAGCAGCCATTCTTCACCAGAAGAGGTGGATTTCCCACCTCAATCACTGCTAATTCAAGCTATTGTGCAGAAAATAAACAAAAAAAATGTAATCACAAAAGGCTGAAGTGATCAGCCTTTGATTGGTGCCTTTAAGGTGCCAAAGGTTGTGCCAGGTGGCCATCCCTTGGGAGATCAGTGTAACCACAGAAATGGTTGAGTCTCCGAAAGCCTCTGTTGTTGTTGTTAGGTGCGAAGTCGTGTCCGACCCATCGTGACCTCATGGACAATGATCCTCCAGGCCTTCCTGTTCTCTACCATTCCCCAGAGTCCATTTAAGTTTGTACCAACTGCTTCAGTGACTCCATCCAGCCACCTCATTCTCTGTCGTCCCCTTCTTCTTTTGCCCTCGATCGCTCCCAGCATTAGGCTCTTCTCCACGGAGTCCTTCCTTCTCATGAGGTGGCCAAAGTATTTGAGTTTCATTTTCAGGATCTGGTCATTTAAGGAGCAGTCAGGGCTGATCTCCTCTAGGACTGAAAGCCTCTACCGAGCCTCAAAAGGTGGAAGTTGTGGGTGATGATCTCAGTGACTCCACTCATAGGAGAAAAAGTGACATTAATGCATGGTAATGCCTGGATTGCTTGGATCACAGGATATCACCACATAGAAGAGTGCTGAGTGTTACTGCAACTCATATATTAATTCTGTAACTCCACCTGTAAAGCTTCATTTATTGACAGGTCTTTTGGAAAATTTAAATCCTGTTTACGGTATTTTCTGATCAACCAGACTCAACGTGATTTTCTTTGGCCACAGCTTACCTTTATGGTCTCTCAGGTTGATTCTGCACCAGGGGCACCACCCTGGGGTGCTGCTGGTGCATTGTGGTATCCCAATAGCGGAATGCATCTTGGCGGTGGAGCTGGTCTGCTGCTTTCTGTGTCCCCATGGGGGAGACATTTCAGAGGGGCACCTGGGGAATGCAATCATGGTGGAATGGTTCCGCAGAATGGGAGTGGCAGGGTTTGTTTTTTGGTTCAGGAAGGTGGGATTACACAGGAACACAATTTCACCTTCCTGCAAACCCCCCCCCCCAAATGTCCCATTCAGCCCCACAGCACTGCAAAGTACCATGGATCCAAGTGGGGCATTGTGTATCCCCTTGGGCTTCTGTAGGATGTGGGAGGAGTCAGGCCAGCCTGGTTTTTCCCATCCACATGGGTCTTAAAGCTGGGCTAGGCCCTGTTGGTCCCCAGAATGTTTAAGGGGACATGGAACATAACTGCATTCACTTAAAGTGGGGCAATGGATGCCTAATGCATGCCAGGCCTGGGAGAGGGCTGACCTGGTAGCTGTGTCATGTGGAAGCAGGGATTAGTCCAACTGCCATATGAGCACCCTCTCGGCCTTTTCTGCCTATGCGGAATTGGCCTCAGAGTAACAGGTTAGAGGCAGATGATGGCTTTTGAAAAAGCTGAATGTAGTGTTAGAGAGGGATCACTACTTGTGATGAGTACACAGCTGTTTCCTTATTTGCATATTATTGACAGGAACGGCAGCAGTGTTATGACCTCACTTGTTTCAAGGCCAGATGTGTGGGCAACAGACCAAGAGAGCTTGGGAAAGGAACGAAAAGTCAAACATCAGAAGGAGTAATACAATGAAGAAGGAGGCTGTTGGAATAGAAACAGCAGTAAGATCTTGCTTCAAAAAGGTGAAAGCTATTCAGAGAGTAAATTCAAGTTTTCCAATAACTAGACTATGTGCCATTGGGCCTAGAAGTTTCTCTTCTAGATTTGTTTTTTCCATATATTCCTATTGTTGTATCTGCTGCAGATCAGAAGAGATCTGCACTACTGTTTGTCCAAATGTGGATTCCCATGGTCATCTATAATACTGGCTTATTTTATTGGGATAGGGAAAAAATAGTAATGGGTTGAATCTAACCAACTTTTGGGGGTCACTCTTGGACAATTCCTGTCCTCACTACTAGCTACTGAAATGTGAGGTGCATTAGGATTATAATACTGGCTTATTTTATAGGGCTGTTGGGATCAAACCAGCTTTTTGGGGTTACTTTGGGCCAGTTCCTCTACTTAATTTGGGTATTGTCTACTCCCAAATTAGGCCAAAAGTGAAAGAGAATCATTCTAAAGAATATAAGAAGGACCCCTGCCTAGTTTGTAAGGAAAAACCAGGGGGTATTTCCTAAGATACATGTATGAGAAAAAGAGTTTTGATTATCTCAGAAGGCAGTGGAGACTGGTTCATCCAAAAAGGGGAAAAGTGGTAGTACAAACTAAGTGTGCCCACTTCTAGGAACCAGAGGAGTTCAGGGGAACTCTACAGATTAAAAGAACAACAAAATTGTGTTCTAGGAACAAAAACACTAAACAAACACAGTTTAAGAACATTTTAACTTCTGAAAGAAAAGCCTAGGTACATCTGAGAAGCAATTGAGAACCAGAAGCTGTGAAATAACTGATTTGTATAAAGAAAACTGATTCAGCAATTCCAACTATCCTTTCCCTCTTTGTAAATAAAATCTTTAAATAGTATTGTTGGTCAGTGCCATTCTGACAAAGGTGTTGTTTCAAAAAAGAAAGGACAGCTGATTACATGACTAACTAAAAGAGAGAGAGAGAGGGAGAGAGAGAGAGAGAGAGAAATAGACTGAATCTGTGACTTTTGAGAAGAATCAGGAGATTGCTCCTAAGAGTAGCAAACTGGAGAGGCAAGGAAGGACACTTGACAGGAGAGAAGGTTCTGAGCACACTCTCCTAACAATCTTTTTGCTGCCCCCTGCAGGGTCTTCTTCTCTTCTTTGTACACCAGACACTGCCTGTTCCAACAATTATAACAAAGAAAACCATGCAACAAAGGTACCTCAGTGTCTGAGGGAACACATTTTCATTTTGGTGGGAAAATATACCTCAAAGTGGGGAGGTCTGTAGAGGTAGTCATCATAGTGGCAAATACTGTGCAGTAAGTGAATCCCAAGATTCATGAGAAAATGTTTTTAAAAATTATCTAGGCTTCTTAGCTGAAATAAATTTGAGAAAGTGAAAGAAAGGAAGCTGATATATGGACAGTCATATTTTTGTGCATGAGCATTGAACTTGACAGCCTTCTGATCTTATTTTGTTCTATATTGTGTTGTAATGTCTGATGTAATAGGTCTTCCCTCAATGAAAGCCATTTCCTCTCTTTTATAAAACCCAGTAGCCTTTTTGGCAGCAAAGTCCAGAAGGCATCTGCTGTTGACAACTGGCATCCACACTCCAGTTTCTAGATCATATAGCACAACTCCGTGATGGTGTGCAACAGCCAGCAAGTTAGGCATTAAGGAGCTTAAAAGTGCAAGATGATTTCCTTCAGTGAGTAATTACTTAGGAGAATTATTACTTGTCCTGTGCTTTTCCCTCCTCTACGAAGCCTTGCACTGAGACAAAAAAAAAAAAACACAACTTGGCTGTGATTATTGAAGTGTACATCAAATGCTGCAAATCAAATCACTGCCATATAGGTGCTAGGCTTTAAATATAGACAAACACATTCCTTGTTTTTAATAGCCATTTAAACAAGGCCCCCAGCAAGGGGACAATGGCAGACAATCTATAATAAATATTGCATCTTATGTAAAGAGCACTGAGAGTAGATGAAGAAGACCTTCCCCTCCTCTCTAAAAATACTAGAACTTGAGGACACACAATGAAGTAGATGGACAGTAGATTTAGGACAGACAAAAGGAAGTACTTCTTTATGCAATGAGGGATGAAAATGTAGAATTTATTGCCACAGGATGCAAAGATGTCCACAAGCATAGATGGCTTTAAAAGGGGGTCAGATAAATGCATGGATAGATCTACCAGTGGCTACCAGTCATCGTGACTAAAGGGAACCTCTGCAAATACCAGAGCTAGAAGGCAACACTAAGGGGAGGCACTGGCCTCTATTCCTTCCTGTTGGTCAACCAAAGTAACACAGAGTACTGGACTAAATAGTCAAAGGATGTGATCCAACAAGACTCTTCTTGTGTTCTTATTATTGCTCCCTCCCAGTTTTGTTCATTTCCCTGCCAAAGGGAGAAACTATTCAGAAGGCTAAATGTGTCTCCCCTTTCTTTCTTTCTTTCTTTCTTTCTTTCTTTCTTTCTTTCTTTCTTTCTTTCTTTCTTTCTTTCTTTCTTTCTTTCTTTCTTTCTTTCTTTCTTTCTTTCTTTCTTTCTTTCTTTCTTTCTTTCTTTCTTTCTTAGATTTTTATACCGCCCTCCCATACAGCTCAGGGCGGTTTACATAAAACATCGCAGGGTATTACATAGAATGTCATAGGCACAGACAATAGATAAAATCTGTCATGCATGAAAAGGTTTAACTCTTCCCTCTACATACTTGAAAAAGCTCTGAGGAACAGCTATTTGGCCTGCTGGAAAAACATAATACGTACCAAGTGGGAAGGCTTAAGCTCCTTTGCCCCTTGTGCGAGTCCCAATCCGAATCTGGTTTTTATTTGCCTAGGGACTGACTTCTGAACATGGAACCCCCAGATTTCATCTGTCTACTGGAACAGGTTATGGACATGGGAAAAGGATAAAGTGGGA
The DNA here is from genome assembly GCF_049243985.1 of Paroedura picta. NCBI lineage: Eukaryota > Metazoa > Chordata > Lepidosauria > Squamata > Gekkonidae > Paroedura > Paroedura picta. The sequence goes on from NC_135378.1 coordinate 66,157,097, forward strand.
CGGAATAAGATGGAAATTGAAACATATGTTGAGACTATGCATGCTTATGATTGTACAAGATCAGTTTTCAGTGGTTCCCATTGATTCCCATGGGGAAAAAAGTCTCTATTGGGAGGATTGGTTTAGATCACTGGGGCAAAATCCCTTTTATGGTAAATAGTTTTTATGGAACAAGGTAAAACGTTCCAATCAGGAAAACTGGTGGGGAAATTTGACTACCTACTGTGAGTAAAAAGAAGGGGCTGAATTTTTAAAGTAAAAACAACAAAAAACCACTAAGACACACATCCAATCTCCCCTCCCCCAAAAACAACTCACAGAAAAGAATATTAAAGCAACTGAATTTTAGTAATGTATATACATCCCTGCCTTGCATGAAAACTATTAATTTCAAATAACATCTTTTCAGACAGAGGAACATCTACTTTCTCAAGAGGACAATAAGATTTTGTAGCGTATCACAGAAAGTAGTATGTTGCTTGTAAATAAGAAGTGAAGGAAGGATGGAAAGGAATAGCTAGGAAGAAATCACAGAGTCCCACAAGTTCAATATATAATCATAATGAAGTGTTGGCGGCAATTTGGCAACTATTTAGTTTCTGGGAATAGAAGGTCACCAGGTCTAATTATACCTCATAGAGAGGAAAAGAAGAAATGTTGCAGAAAACTGTGCTCAGAGCCATCATGGATTTAGAGCTAGGGAATACAAAAATAAATGAATAAAATGGTTCAGCAGCACAAAAGTATTTGTTGAGAAAGCCAGAAGCAAAAAGCCAAGATGGCTGTAATGACATATTTTGAGCAACAAATATTGTGATGGTGAACAATGTCAGCATTTTTTAAAAGAATGGTGTTGTACGATGTGTTTGGATTAGAATGCTACTCTACTGAAAATTGCATGGGTTTATGGTTTTAGTTTTACAAGCTGATATTGATGACATCTGGGACTTATTTGTTAACATTAATAAGCAGCCTTCACCTCATTGTCCTTTTTTTTTTTATAAGGAAGACAGTAAAGGTAAAGGTAAAGGTATCCCCTGTAAAGGTAAAGGTAAAGGTATCCACCGAGTCATGTCTGACCCTTGGGGTGATGCCCTCCAGCGTTTTCATGGCAGACTCAATACGGGGTGGTTTGCCAGTGCCTTCCCCAGTCATTACCGTTTACCCCCCAGCAAGCTGGGTGCTCATTTTACCGACCTCGGAAGGATGGAAGGCTGAGTCAACCTTGAGCCGGCTGCTGGGATTGAACTCCCAGCCTCATGGGCAGACAGCTTCAGACAGCATTTCTGCTGCCTTACCACTCTGCGCCACAAGAGGCTCTTAGGAAGACAGTAGATGATACTAAAAGAGACAGTGCACCTGTCGTTTAAGAACTCTACATAAAACGAGGTCATTTTACTAACCCTATTTGGGACCCTATATACTAAGACCTGGATCCCCACTATGCCTATGGGCAATTTTTAAATGATTATGACTATGACTATGACTATGATTATTAGGTTTGTTACCTGCTGCTATTGGTGAACCAGCTTGTGGCGGGTTACAGGATAAACCCCAACATAAAACAACCATATAACCCCATTACAATATAACACAAACCCTGTAATATTTGATCTCTAAGGTAAATGTTGAAATTATTCTTTAATATATACTTTGATCATTTAAGAAGTGTGACAAACCTTTTTTTTCAGTAAATATGATTTGTACTTGTAGGTTGCAGGAATATGGAATTTGGGTAAAGTTGAAGTGTACTCATTGAAATACATATAGAGGTAGGGTCTTCTTCTTATTGTATATTATTTAATATATATGTATAATTTATAATGATTATTAATTATTATTTATGATTTAGGAACAGGCCACTGAAGAAAAATTGCTTTTGAAAATGGATTAATTTATCTGGATACTGTTCTGGCTTGGTCCACTTCAAATATATTATGAAACAATAAAATAAGGACACAGACTATATTTGATATAGATTTATGCTTATTTGGAATGCCATTTTGGTTGGTCAGTTCCTTCTTTTTGGAACATTAATGGGCAGCCTTCACGTCATTGTCTTTTATTTTTTAAAAGGAAGAAAATAGACGATACTGAAAAGGACACAATTTCCATTGTTCATCTGTCACAATACTATTTAGGATCTAACAGTGCAATCCTTAACAGAGAGACTCCAATTTAATAAGCCCACTGAAATCAATGGGCTTAGACTAGACAACCTTGAATAGGATTGTACTCTAATCTGGAGCCAATCACAGGGCACTTAAGTATTATATAACCCCAGCCAGGATGCCAGTATATGAGCTGATGGTGCACGTGGCACAGGGCTGTCTTGCATTGACCTCATGTTGGGCACACCTAGAACACAATCAGGGCAGACTTTGATAATGGGGATTCCAGAAAAAGCACACACCATGTACAAATTGCCACGGAGAACCACCATTGTGGTTACCACCATATGGTAAAAACTGCCACGGAGAACCACTATATGGTTACTGTTAAAGTTTCACGGGCACTAAGTGACAGAATACAATCCAAAATAGGATCCTCTGTTTCCCTAAATGATATCCAAGGACAAATGCATATCAAATATGGCAGCCAGACATCGGAGCCAGAATACCTGGCTAGCCTGCAAGAAAGTGTCCTTTCCGTGTCATTTCTGCTAATTAATTTAGGGGGAAAATTGATTTGTTTTGGATACTGAAGTTATTTTAATTAATTAATTAAGCTGTTTAGATCCTGCCTTTCATTTTCACACAAGGTAGCTTACACACTGGAAATAAAATACTGCCAATTGTCATAAAATAAAATGTAATTAAAGAATCCAATACCCCCTCCATCCAAAGAAGATGACTGCTTCATAATCAAGAGCCCTGGCAAACAAAGAAGTCTTACCATGACTCCTGAAGGTCTTTCAATTAAATGAACTTAAGATCAACCACATTTGTTTAACTTTCCTGTTTACCACAGGGTTTACCCAGATGGGATAGGATGCACACTGCAAAACACACATTATATTCAGTGATTTTTATCGGTGAACTGCTTGAAATCAAAGGGAACATTGCTTCTGACCTCCACGAGCAGAAACATTCCCTTTGCTGGAATCTATATAGACACAGCCCGACTTAGGAAGAAAGTGTCAGTTTTTACATTTCAGGATTCGTGCTTTATGAGGCTTGATATGTTAATGCTTCCTCTGGGACTGTTTGAGATGAGTGCATTGCACAGGTGGCCCACTGCAATTTATAGGCACAATAATGGAACAGGAGAAATCAGAGCCATGAGCCTTTGAGGCACATGGGACGCAGCTGGTTCAAGTACTTAAGCGGCAGGCATAACTTTTATATGACAAAGTCCCTTTCTGAAAGACAGGAAGTTTTTCTCCCTTCTCTGGACACGTCATGCACTTGCTTTTTTTTTTTGTAGTTCCTTCGTTGCTGCACATACCAGGGCATGCTCCTGGAATCACTTTGTCAAGCCCTACAATGAGCAATTTAATCCACTTTAATTTATATGACTGTGGAATTCTTTTCAATGAACATCTGTTGGAGGCAGTGTCTGCTTGAGAAATACAGAAACCAAGTTGTTGTTAAAGCTGAACAAAAAAAAATCAAATGAGCATTTTATGACCATCTTTTCAAGTTTTAATGCATTAGCATCTCATAAGAAGCTATGTTTCAGCATGTGTTCAGTCTTGATGCATTGCCACGTTTTCTGAAATCCTGCAGGACTAACTATGCTGGGGATTCTTGCCAGCACCTTCAAGCTTTAAATACATGCCACAAAGGTTCTTGAAAACAGAAACAAAGCAGAAGACATTTAGAATGTAGACAGCATAAAAGTAAAGGTAAAGGTATCCCCGGTGCAAGCACTGAGTCATGTCTGACCCTCTAGCGTTTTCATGGCAGACTCAATACGGGGTGGCTTGCCAGTGCCTTCCCCAGTCATTACCGTTTACCCCCCAGCAGGCTGGGTACTCATTTTACCGACCTTGGAAGGATGAAAGGCTGAGTCAACCTTGAGCCAGCTGCTGGGATCAAACTCCCAAGCTCATGGGCAGAGCTTTCAGGCTGCATGTCTGCTGCCTTACCACTCTGCGCCACAAGAGGCTCTGTAGACAGCATAAGGTAAAGGTAAAGGTATCCCCTGTGCAAGCACCGAGTCATGTCTGACCCTTGGGGTGACGCCCTCCAGTGTTTTCATGGCAGACTCAATACGGGGTGGTTTGCCAGTGCCTTCCCCATATGTATAGTTAAAAAACAAAAAGTAGCATACAATATAATTACAGCAGAGCCCAACTGCCAACTCGCTCTACGCAGGCCTACCCTTATCCTTGACCTGGAAACTGCAATTGGTTTAGAAATCTGGGGCCAGGATTCTCATCTGCACATCACTGTGCAGATCCCACATCCGTCCTATACTTCAACAACTCAGCTGGCTCCCAATTGAATTCCAGATCAGGCTTAATTCCAGATCAGGCTTAAAATTTTGGTTCTTACTTTCATGTCCATATGCGGTCTGGGCCCAGTATACCTGTGAGACCGTCTCTCCACCTATACCCCCAAAAGAGCATTATGCTCCCCCCTCACCAACTGGCTGGTGATCCCTGGCCTCAAACAAGCCTGTCAGTCCTCAACAAGGGCCAGAGATTTTTCTATCCTGACCCACACCTGGTGGAATGAGCTCCCTGAAGACATCAGGGCCCTGCCTGGACTACCACAATTTTGCAGGGCCGGCAAAAGGGAGCTCCTTCACCAGGCATTTGTTGTTTTCATTACTGTTTACCCCCCCAGCAAGCTGGGTTCTCATTTTACTGACCTCAGAAGGATGGAAGGCTGAGTCAACCTTGAGCCGGCTGCTGAGAATAAACTCTCAGCCTCATGGGCAGAGCTTTCAGACTGCATGTCTGCGGCCTTACCACTCTGCGCCACAAGAGGCTCTCTACCACACTATTGTCCATCTAACTTTGATTCTCCACAAGGTGTTTCATTTGACAATAAAAGGCAGCCATTAAGGGTTTAATATGGCTCAGGATCATGATATCAGAGGAAAAGGCAATCAACGGAAGTTGGGGGTGGGGTGTGAGGCACCATTGGTGTCATATCATTTCCAGGGAAAACCCAGAAGTGATGTCAGGAATCACTCTATGGTAAAACCACATTTTCCCTGGAATCACACCACCACCAACAGCATTTTACTGCTTTATTTTCTTCTGTCAGCTTCAGGAGCAACATTAAGAAAAAGTAACTGTGGTGGTGGGGTATCCCTGGCCCTCTGTGGGAAAGTGGCAGTCCTAGAAGAGGGCTTAGTGAGGAAATGGCCTTCCTGGGTTGCTTTATGCCCAAGAAAGAAATACGTATGTGCATATGGCAAAATGGATATCTGTCTTTAAGAAGAACTAGGACATAAATTAGGACTTGCCAGCATATTTCAAGGCTTCATTCCTTACCTATTTCAAAAAGATTCAGACAAACAAAAAATGCAGCAAAATGACAAACAAAATTATATATATTTAAGCCGTGTATATTCTAGCTTTTCTTCTTTAGAGCATTCTGATTCATGGGCCCTTTCCACAAATGTTATAGGCTCTAAATTCAATACTGTTAGGAAGCAGGTTCCCCCCTTCCTTTTCCTGTTACTCTACAACATCCTGGGGGATTTTATACTGTTGAAGCACTACGGCATAGAAACAGTGGGGAAATTAACCACGTAGAAGCTCCCTCTTTTGCAGCATATCACCAGTTGTACCAGTGATGGGGAAACTACACAAGGCTGCTCTACAGTCAAGGGGAAAGTATTGCTAGAGTTCATGTGATGAGGTATTCATACACTTGCCTTAGAGAATGAGGCAATGCATCTATGAATCTACAGAGTTGAGTTCACTTGTGCCAGTCTAGCAACGGTGCTTACAAAGCCATTACATAAGGCTCTAGGTGTGGTGTTCGTATACTGATTCCAGGGCACTTCCTTGGGTCTCTACCTAGTGCTAACTTTCTCCACTTTTTTTTACCATTAAGAAACCCCTTAAAAGTTATTCAGCCTTTGAGAAACCCCAGTGTTAGCAAACACTACAGAAAGATCAGAGCAGTTGGACAACAGTTCTGAAACTGCTGGACAAGGTGGGTCACTGGATTCACTAGCAGATCCCTGTTTGAAAGGAAATCTCGTCAGATACTACCAAGAAAGTGGGGGTTTAATCTCATTGGCTAGATTTTTTTGAAATTTCACAGCTGGACGTAGACTCGGTCTGTTGGGTATTCTGGCTGAAATCCAGTAAACCACTTAAGAAGGCAGCTGACGTCAAGCACATGACAAACCCTATTAATGCCAGTGAAGTCACTCCTAATGGGAGTGAAGCCCTATGCTTTGAGAACTGCTTGCCAAGTTGGCCAGGGCAAGCTGTGTTTCATAGCATTAAGCCTTGTAGCCACCCTACTTTGGTTTTGGTCTCATTCCACAGTATAAATGAGATCAAAAGTTGTCAATATCAAATTATTTTTTTCAAAGGCAAGTGTCTATGCAGAGCAAATAGGAACATCACTATAGTTCATCTTTAGGACTAGCAGCTTCTTCATAAGCCTGTTTACTCAGAAGTAGGTCCTGGGGAAGGCAAAAATAAATAGCATGTGAGATAGGATTTTACATATTTTTTGCAGGGATGCAAATATTTTATATAATTAATCTTCAAGAGCAACTATATTTCCAGTTACATTTTTAAAAAAAAATCTTCTGGTTAAAAAGGAATTATGCCAGATAGGCTTAATCTTCCATTTTTTGTGCAATTGAATCTTGGCTATGTAGGCCTTCAATACAAGTTGCAAATCTCTCCCTCCCTGTTCCTGAAATCTTTCTCCCCCGGGTCATTACCACTAGAAATGGTGTTTCTCCAAGGGTACGATAGGATTTTAAGTTCTACCTATGCTGTGGCTGCAAGAATTTTTAAGGAGACGAGACAAACTATACCTAATTTTCAACCTCAATTTGTTTTACACAGTTCTAACCGGGGAGTGCCTGAAGTTATGAACTGGGATCCCACCCAACGTTGGAGCGCTACGTACGTGATGTGGTAGATCTGAGCCTAACTGAGTTTTTAAGTTAAGTAGATTCATTGGAAGATTGTAACAGCTGACCGGAACAGAAGGTAACTACTAGTTTTTACAGCCACCTGGGGATTTATGGTTTTTATAAATGTTGCTGTATGTAATTGTAGATTTGAATATTCTTATGAATTTTATGGGGTATACTGTTTTATCGTTGTAAGCCTCCTTGAGACTACTTAAGAGAGGCAGGGTATAAATTGAATTATAACAAACAAACAAACAAACAAACAAACAAATAAAAATACTTGCTAACATGGAAGCTGATAAAGTTAGGGTTTCATTTTAGCAAGTGTTTTATTAATGGTGAGAAGGCATCCCATGGATACATAGCATTCACTCTGTATTGTTATTCAGTTGAATTATGCCAAGCTCTCTCTTGAAGCCCTATTGCTGAGGGGGAAAAAATTCATGCAGCTGCATTGGAAGTATATCCATAGTCTGCCACAGGAGGTCACTCAACAGCAATGCATAAATCTTAAAAGCTGCGTAAAACCTAAGGGGATGGGACTTTAAGAAAAGGTTTCATATTCTGAGAAAAAGGGGAGTTCCGTTTTGAATTATTTCCATGCCAAGGATACTTAGTAGCCTATCTAAAACTGCATTGTCAGCCCAAAGGACTCTCTCTCTTTAGGATGCCATATAATCCTAAACAGAGTTATACCATTCTAAACACATTAACATTTTGAATGGTATAGTTCTGTTAAGGACTGTATGTTATTTGCACCGAGAGTAGCTCAGAACTAATACTGTGTGTTTTTGCAGGAGCTTTCAGACAAAGGGCCAGATGTGACAGAAACAAGCATGTTTTACATATTCACTTCACAATGGGTATCTGAGTGCTCTCCCAACTAAAGGAGCAACATAAATGAGGGGAGCTAAATCCTTCTATTCTATTCTATTCTATTCTATTCTATTCTATTCTATTCTATTCTATTCTATTCTATTCTATTCTAGTTATAAATCACAATTTAAAGCCCCCAATTTGCAATGCACAAAACAGACCCCTTCCCTCAACCTCCAGCTACCCAAAGATGCCTACAGACTGTGCAGTATCTCCTGAACATTCCTCCTGATGATATCCCTTTCACTTCCTTGGGGAACCAGTTTCTAAAAGTAGAAGGTACAAAGGAAAAGGTATAGATTCTGGGATATGTAGGTTGGCTACCTTAAGTATTTGAATGCCAGCAGGTGGCAGCCTGAAGACTATAGCTTGTGCATGGTAGGGAGAAGAGATAGTCCTTTACATGGGTGGATCAGTCACAGGCCATAAAGGCCTTTAATGCTCATTATCAGCCCTTGAGTCAGGCTCAGAAACAAACTGGTAGCCAATGCAAATGTTGCATGACAATGTGAAAAAAATCAGCGTTCCTTTGCTGCAGGGCACTGGAGGCCCTAAAGTGGGGCAGGGCTGGGAGTGAGCTGGACTGCCATTGACGTCATGCACAAGAAGGAATTTGCCTTGCTGCACAGTTTGCAGACATGGCAAAGCTTGCAGATGCTCTGAATGAGACTGTGGGTGGGTGTGGGGGGGGGGGGGGGGGACGGACACTTCCCTGGCTTGCTGAAGATTCCAAAGCCTTCCCTCGTGGGCACTGCTCTGTCTGGAAGCTTTGAAACATTCAGAACATTATTGGAAGTACATACATTTCTTTATATATTACTAGCAATAAAGCCCATTGCATTCAGGAATGCCATGGATGCTAGTGTGGGCTTGGGTTTTATATGATGTGAGAATTGCTTCTCCCTGCTGCCTAACAGGGTGGGGAGGAGGTTTAAGGAGACTGCAAGTAGCTTTACCCACCGGGAGAGTGGCTTGCTGGCTCTTTCTCCCTCATACTGCCAATTCAAGTTGCAGAGAGACTTCTCCCTGCTGCCTGATAGAGCGCGGGGAGGGGGGAGATGTTAATGAGTCTGCAGGCAGTTTTCTCCATTGGGAGAGCTGCTTGCTGGCTCCTTCCTTCCCACATCAGCCATTCAGGCTGCAGAGAAGCTCCTCACTGCTGCATGACAGGATGGGGGGGGGAGGGGGGAGCTTGCTGAACATTCCAAAGCCTCGTTGCATGGACAGGGCCATATCTGGAGGCTCTAGAACACCCAGCACATCATTGGAAATAGGCACACCATCTTAACACCGCCCGTGGCGCCACGGGCGCCACGGACTAAATAAAGCTCTAAGACGTTCTGAGGCGGGATGTGTCCGGGATGAGGAAGGGTCCAGATTGGACCCTTCCTCTGCACAGACAATCGGAGGGACCAATCGGCAGGCGCGAAGCGCCTGCCGATTGGTCCCTCCGATTCCCAGCCCCATGCAACTGCGAGCCGTGTGCAGCGCGACTCGCAGTTGTTCCTAGCACCTCCGACGCGTCAGGCCGCCCGATCGCCTTCCCTGGGGCCTGGTGAGCTTTTCCTCAGATCGGGGGGGGGGGGGGGAGGAAAAAAGCTCCCCAGGCACCGGGGAAGGCGATCCGCGGCTCGCAGAGCCGCAGATCGCCTTCCCCGGTGCTTGGGGAGCTTTTTCCGAGAGTGTATTTTCCGAGAGTGGGAAGCTTTTTCCGAGAGCTTTCTCCGACAATGTATTACTGCGGGAGGAGGGGAGAGGGAATCAGGGCCGGGCTGCGCCCGTGCAGGCCGCGCCCGCCCGGCCGGCCCGATCTGCGGCTGCGGCCTGATCCGCGGGCGCGGCTCGCGGGCGCGGCCCGATCCGCGGGCGCGGTTTGCGGGCGCGGCCGGGCGCGGCCCGATCCGCGGGCGCGGCTTGCGGGCGCGGCCGGGCGCGGCCCGATCCGCGGGCGCGGCTTGCGGGCGCGGCCGGGCGCGGCCCGATCCGCGGGCGCGGCCCGATCCGCGGGCGCGGCTTGCGGGCGCGGCCGGGCGCGGCTCGATGCGCGGGCGCGGCCCGCGGGCGCGGCCCGAAGCGTGGGCGTGGCCCACGCGGGTGCGGTCCCCGCGGGTGATGCCCGATGCCCTGCCGGTCCCCAGCCAAATAAAGGTTGGGGACCACTGCACTAATCTACCTATATCTGCTTCCCCCAATTTTCTGCTTTCCCCAATGGATCCTTGCCTTTCTTCTACCCAGATAACTTTCTCTATTCTCTCCCCTTCAGTTCTATCTCCTCTTTTCATGGTTCCTTCCCTGTAATATTTTTTTATTTTTTAATCCCATTGCCACCACCTTTGACTTAAGATAATCAAAGCATAGAAGCCTCTATAATATTGCTTCTGTAATATGCCTCTTAAGCAATCTCCCAACATTACCATTGATAGCTCTCAGCATAGTATTGTGAAATTTTGGTAGGAATTTATTTCTTGATCCACATTCTGGAGCCATTGTTCTGAATTAGATATATTAATAAGTTTTTTGAAAAATTAATAGCTGTTCTGAATATATTTGAACTTAGGAATACAATGTATTATGCCTAGAGCAAAGCACTTTGCCATGGGAAGCAATTTCACAGCTATGTTCCTGTGGCAAGTGTAAGACACCCCTTACAACTAGCCCTTTTTATTTTTTTTCCTTTGCATCTCTGCTATCTGGCATGGGCATGACCATTTTATTAGCATTATACTTTCTATCCCTTTAATCTGTCATCAGCCCAGCTATTCAGATAAGCACTTACAGGGAGCTGTTCTGAAAGGTATTTGCATGACAAAGGAAGAAAATAGAGAAAACAGAAACATTTTAAACTGGTCTGAGAACTTTACATTTGATTTGGTTCAAATTAGCTATATGGAATTCAAATAGATTTGTTCAGTGGAAAATTCAGGGAAGGTGGTTTTGTTTCGTTTGTTGCTGCCAGAGGTTGCTGGGAAGTGCTGACAGACAAAAGTATAAAAATCTGCAGGTTGTTTACATTCTTTTCACAGTATATCCAGCAGCACAAACTGGAACAAAAAACATGCCTGCAGTTTGAATAGCCCGAGCAAGACCTTCTGCAGGTACCACCCTACAAACAAATGAAAAATCTGCACCAGTTGCCAGGAATTTGGGACTGACCTTTGATGCCTCTCTTTCTATGGAGGCTCAGGTCACTACAGTTGCCTGGACGGCATTTTCCCATCTTCGCCAAGCTAGGAAATGCCCTACCTGTCCTCAGACAACTTGCCCACAGAGATCCATGCAACAGTCACTTCCAGACTAGACTACTGTAACTTGCTCTATGCAGGCCTGCCCTGGTCCTTGACCCGGAAGTTGCAGCTGGTACAAAATGTGGCTGCTAGGGTCCTCACTGGTACATCATGGAGGGCCCATATTCAGCCAGCGCTTCGACATCTGTACTGATTACCAGTCTGCTTCCGGATCAAGTTCAAGGTTTTAGTCTTGACCTTTAAGGCCAGACGCAGTCTGGGTCCTGTTTACCTGTGGGACCAACTGATTGCTTATGCCCCCCGCAGTGCTCATCGCTCTGTGGATATGAACTTACTGGTAGTCCAGGGCTCTCGGGATGCTCGCCTGGCCTCAACCTGGGCAAGGGCCTTTTCGGTCCTGGCTGCAACCTGGTGGAATGAGCTCCCGGAAGAGCTAAGGGCCCTGCGCGGCTGCCGGGGGCTCCCTGCCCAGTGGCTTGATGCGAAGCGCCTCTCGCTGCATCAAGCCGCAGCACAAGGGAGCCCCCAGCATCGGACTACACGCCGCCTCCATCAAGAAAATGGCCGCCAGCCAGAAGATGCCGCGAGGGAGCCCGCCCGCTCACTGGTAAGCCACCTTTTACTCTGCCCCAGCCTGCTAGCGCCCATTGTATTTCGGATACAATGGGCTTTTTTACTAGTTGTATATGTTATGATAATAATGTGTGTGTGTTTATATATATAATGCTGTGTTATAGCACCATTCTCTGATTTTGTATTTCTGCTTTATTATTGTGTTTGTTACATATATGACAATGGTTCATTACATTGTTCCCCAGGGAATTTTTGCATTACTGGGAATTTTTGCATTACTGTCTGTATTGCTCTTTGTATCTGCTGAAGTGTGCATGCATACAAAAACTGATACCCAGAATTCAAATTTCTTGTTCTTAAAAGTGCCAGTGGACTCAAAATTCACATTAGACTGTGTTTTAATGCAATGTTATCTAACAGTGTAGTATACTAGGAGTCGTCAGTGTGATATCCATGGGCACCATGGCATCTGCTGATAGAAAACAAAAGACCTAGCTGGACTAGTTGGGACCTAGAAGGTTGAATATCTGTGTGAACTAGATAACAAGTGACAAAAATATGTGAACATTTATTTTGCGCACTTTTAAAAAATGTTCGCATTAAAAACACATACAAAGCCCACAGAAAATTGTTGAAAAGTTATCCAACTTCCTAGAGCTGTAAAGAATGGTGGTATAAAGATACAAACAAACAATATAGGGATGTGTATATTGGCTCCAAGAACAAATGAACGAACAAATGAATGTGAATGCCCCCGCGTGCACGCACAGACGTGTACACACAGGGGTTCTGTTATGTGGCTTAAATAGCAAGACTTGTATCCTTGGGCTAAGGTTGGGTGCTGTGACCACTAAAACAATGCACTTACTTAATTCAATTCTGCAGGTAAAAGGGTAGGAAGAAGCTTTTAACACTGAGAGCCGGAATGGTATTGTGGTGGCTTGTAATCTGGAAAACTGAGCTTGATTCCCCTCTCTTCCACATGCAGTCAGCTGTGTGACCTTGGGCCAGTCACAGAGCTCTCAGAGCTCTCTTGACCCCACCAACCTCACAGGATGTTGTGGGGAAAGGAAGGGCAGCTGCTTTGAGAAGCCTTTGGATAGTGAAAAGTGGGGTATAAAGTGGCCCAGTGTATTTGAGAGGCTGCCTCCCTGCCTATACCCCAAAAGAGTCTTGGGGTATCTTATGCTCCACCACCTCAAAAGAGTCTTATGCTCCACCACCTCCAAATGGCTGTGGATCCCTGGCCCTAGAGAAGCACGTCGGACCTCAAAAATGGCCAGAGCCTTCTCGGTCCTGCCCCCCACCTGGTAGAACGAGCTCCCTGAGGAGATCAGAGCCCTGCCTGAACTTTCACAGTTCCGCAGGGCCTGCAAGAGGGAGCTCTTCCACCAGGCATTCGCTTGAGGCCGACCGACTCAGAACACCTGCTGGTCCCCCCAGATGCCTCCCATGACTGAAAGAATTAACCTCCCAATATTACTGTTAATTGTTATTTATATTATAAATGTAGTTTTGTAATCTTTTGATGCTTTATTGAAAGTTGTTTTGATGTTACAGTCTGTATAACGTTCCATGTAAATTATATAATGTTCAGTGTAAACTGCCCAGAGCTGCAAAAAATGGGTGGTATAGAAATATAAACAAACAAACAAACAAACAAAAACCAACTTGGCTTCAGTTGATGGAATTAATAACACCTTCAGTAGCTCTATTGTCCTGGTGAAATGCATTGCTGTTTTGAGTGGGGAAAGGGAGAATCATTGGTAATCAGCCTCTGTGGGACACAGTGATCTCATCTGAATTGTCCAGGCAGCTCCTGGAAGCATGGCATCGGGCTGATGTGTCCACTTTCATTCCTGCTTGGGATCAGGCAGTGCAGTTTGGTCAGTCTGGATGCAACTACCCTCCATTTGTACACTTCAGCTAGGCAAGGTGATTGCAGAGGGATATGATGACGACATGTAGGAGGCAAAGTAGGAGAAGGGTCTTTGCGGGCAAACCTCCTCTCAACATGAGCAGGTCTACTAACTACTGGTTTTTATTGTCATTTTATGGTTTTAGGGGACGGGTTTATGTAAGCCGCCTCGAGCCTTCGGGGGGAGGCGGGGTATAAATATAAATATAATAATAATAATAATAATAATAATAATAATAATAATAATAATAACAACAGCTCAACTAGGAGTACCTCTGGTTTGATCCAGCAGGCTCTCCTGTTCTTGCATTTGTTACGTCTCAGCAAGAAATGTTGACTATAAACTGTACACATAAATGAATGTTCCGTTTTGGGGTTTGTTGAAAGAGCCCAAGGTCTGCTGGAACTACTACCTGTTGCAACTCTTGTAAGGGTTGAATATATAAGAATTCCCATTCAAACCAATGGCTTCTTCCAAACAATGGAAAGTGTCCCCTCTCATTTTAGTCTCTGAAAAATCTTTATAAAGCAACTGACATATTCACATAGCCACGTGGTGAATTTCACAAGGCCTGTATGTGTTACTATATTAGAGTTAAAACTCCCTCCAGGGCTTTTCAGTCATAAGAATAACCTTTGTGTACTTCCCCTCAGATTGCACCTCCTCACTACCGATGATAATGGAAAGGAAGAAGATAGCCAACAGTTCTGGTTTTCCTATTGCTTACCAATATATATTTTTTGATTACTTGCTAAGTTGATGAGCCAAACAATTTATTAGGTGTTTCCTCTGGTTTTAAACAGGCTGCCTTGCAAGGAAGCAAGCATTGTCTTTGGTGTGGAAGATGAGTCTGTGTGTGATGAGAGCCATGTGTACCAAACTCCCATTTCTCATAACTGCTGTCATTTTACAGACGTATGACTCTCTTCTTCTTACGAGAAGGGGATGGGGAGTAGGAAAGAAGATAATGTACAGGGTTCAGTAGAAGAAACCTTGGTAGGCTGATACACAAATCATGTCATGCAAACCAGACCGAACTACAGGAACATTGCATCCCTCTTTGGAAGACAATAACAGATAGGACAGAGAAAGATGGAGTCTGAGATGATTAGGAAAACAGGAATGGTTAATGGATAACAGCAACGTGGCGCCAAGTAGTTCATTCCAAGTCATAAAGATATGAGAGGCAACACAAACAGAGAGCAGGTAAAAGGTCTTTGAAATTCATCCAATCAATACAGATGTAGGTCTGGGCTCCCCGTGTATCTGACACAAATGGATATAGATGGTGGAAAAGTTCATTTTTTTCAAATTAAGCCTTTTGTTTTCTTAGAGTCTTGGTATTTCACCTTGAATTCTTTATAATGGGCTTGTAGTTTCAGTTTATGGTGATGCTGCTTTGTTTGTCTCACAAAATGACCTGAATTAGGGGTGTTCATTAGGATATTTCTTATCAGAAACAATGCCCAAAATTCCCTCTTTAGTTTCAGTTCAAAACTACAGAGGAAATTTTGAGCACTATTTCAGATGGGAAATTTCTAAATGTAAACTCCTAGTTACTGAGTCTACTGCCAATTGAAAACAGTGGAAGTCGACTAAGGGTGCACATAAAGTTATTTCCAGTCCAAAATACTGCCCAAAATTCTGAATTAGAAATACCTGACCCAAAACTAAGCAGGGAATACTGACCATTGTTTCAGCTAGATATGTCTGAATGCACACCCCTAATTTCTGCAATCGAGTTCAGAGGTAAGCCAATGGGATAGCTGTCCCCCATGTTGGAAGGAAGGTGGTGCAGTAGTTTGTGCCATCAGAGACAGAAGTGTTCTTTACATCTGGTCTCAGGTGGAGATCTTCAGATTCTCATTTCAATGTGGAGAAGTGTGACCAGTCAAATGCACAAAAGGCTGTGATCCTGGCTAGAGGAATTTGTCTGACACATCCAGAGGCAGTCAGATTTAATTTATGTTGTCTGGAAATTCCAATGTAAATTTCAAATTTAATATTGCTCTTTACTAGGCAGAAGTAATCAAAACCAAAGAAATCATATAAAGTCAGAATGGTAAATGCTGGGAATGTGAAGACTTTTCACTGCAACATCCAGTGCTACTTCCCATCTTATGATTTTCAGTCATAGGAAAGCATGCCAAAGTCGGGCCGAGTCAGACCGTAGTTTTGCAATTTTCTTGTGCATAATTTAAATAAATTAATATATATATCTATTTATTTAGTACATTTCTATTTTTCTAAACTAGAATCTAAAACCTTGGTTTTAAGCTGGCTGATTAACAATCGTTAGTTTAACTATGGTTTCACGTGACATAATCATGGGCTTAGGGTTGGACAAACATAATGGGTTTAGGATTGGACTAACATTTATCTGTGTGTAAAGATTTCTACGTATGGAGCATGATTTTCCTGTTTCTTTCTTTCCATGGCAACCTCCATTCCTTCATCTTGTTCCTGGAGGTCCTATTTTCTTCAATAATAATATTTTAGGGAGCTATTTGGGGAAGGGGGAAAATCCTCCATGAGCAGAACTCATTAACCCTGCAGAAACATCAAGTTTGGATCTACACCTTAATCCTGGCTTGTTCCATGTTCCCACACCCCAGAAGTGCCTGATTACAATTGATCAAAATGCAGGCCCTTCTTGCTTTTCACTGTTTCTCACTTAATCTCTTCCTGAGAGATTCAGTTGGCATGTGTTGATGCAAAGCAGGGTTATCTGCACTCCGAATCCTTGTTTTATAAACTAACCATACTTAAATTGTGGTTTTGTTTATCTGAACCAAGGTCAAGCATGAAATCTGAAGTAGAGTGGTTATCCAGATTGCCTTCATAGAGTAGTGGATAGAACATTGGGTTAGATCACAAAGACCTGAGGTCCAGAAAAGTGTGAGCAATCATAATCTCTTAGCCTAATCTATCTCACAAGATTGTTTTGAGGATAAAATGAGAGAAACAACCTGTGCACCACTTTGATCTTAAAATGGTAGGCTAGAGGAAGATATGGCTACAGTAGTAGTAGGGGGAGTAGAGGAACATGACTTTGTGTACACCAACAAGGAACTGAAAATGAGAGTTACTAGCTGTACTACTGCTTCTGCATCTCATTTCATGTTCTGACCCTCCCCCCATTTGTAGAGGGCCACCACCTTGATTCACCTGAGAATGCTCCAGGTTACATTAAAATTCCAAGAAAAGTTACACCCTTCTAAACTCATTAAATCCAGTGTTTAACAGCCTAGAAGGTTGGCTTTTGATGAGCTATGGAGTATTATATGATAGCTCTGATATTTTCAGACACTGCACAGACTTAATCTGAGCCCTATGACAGATTCAAGAGCAACCAAAGCATTTTTACTGGCCATTTCCATCTTGGCCTTGATATTGAATGCAAAGGCTTATTTCTTTTAGGCAAAACTTCCACAATCTTCTTACCCTAACAAGACCCAGAACAGAACCTTCTTTTAAAGGCTGGCCATCCATCATACAGTTTAATCAATGCCGTGCTTTTCAGCAAAGCGCAGTACAATTATATGATAGTAGTTAAGTGGCTGTATTTTACCCCAATCAATTCCACTCAAATCGTAAACACATACAAATATGTAACATTTAACCTCTAAAATAATAAAGGTTGTTAATTATTGCAGACTTAAGGCTGCAATTCAACAAAAAACGATGCTGCTTCTAAGATAACAAATGTAGGAAAACATAAAACTAAATCTCTGTGTGCACTGATTACATCATAGTTGATAGCACTATCAAAGATGCTATTGTTTGCCCTTTAGATAAATGTCTTAGTCAATAGATGTGTATAGACAAAAGAAGAGCAATTGAAAAAAATGCATATGCTAGGAAACTGCAGAGTAACTACTGGATGCAAATCAGATTTGCATTGGCACAAGCCATTTTCAGAAGCATTTGGAGTGCATTGCAATCAATGGATCTGAGCATTCTACCTTGTGAATATGGCAAATATACAGACCTTGCTTAGCAGGTGATAAGGGTTATAAAGTTCGCTAAGATATGACATTGCAAACAAAATATTTTAGATTGTCAATGCCATTTTGGACCTGAAACCCATCAGCCCAAATCTAGCAGGGAAAGCGATCCTGTGTTGCTGAAAAAATAGAAGAGAAGAGATCTGTCCATGGCAAAGAAATATTTTATACGACAATATGGGGAAATTGAGGTATTTAGTCTAGATTAACGAGGGTGGTTGTGTATGAAATCAGTCCAAATTCAGATACCAGACTATACGTAAGTCTCTTTGGGGTTCACACTGGGACTCCTGACAACATCACCAACCTTGGAGTGGATCAATTATGGACTGTCAAGGCCCCTGAAGAAAAGAAGTGTTGCAGATCCCCTCAAGGGCAACTTCCAGGTTTCCTATGGGAGAGGTATCAGGGCTAAACTATATTACATTTTGCCATTACATTTTGTAATGAGTCAGGTCTAGGACCCCCAGAACCAACTTGCTTTCCCTGCAGCTCCAGGGGAATGATATTTTAAATGTCTTCAGGGACCCAACTTGGCTTGGCAACATAGGGAGAGACTCCTGGCCTCCACCATGCCATTTTCACAAGTCAAAAAAGACTGGGGAGAATTATTTGCTGCACTCTGGAGCTACATGTATACAATATTCTGTAATGTGCAGTTTGGCCTTCCAGTAGGCAACAGCTCATTGTTTTATTGTGTGTGTGTTTAGTTTTTTTTTGGGGGGGGAGGCAAAACAGCTGCCTGAAAATGCAATGGGACAGTAGCCCTAGCCAGGGCGAAAGTATTTGGGCATCACATTTTATGTTACAGTTGATAGATAATTTTTTTTTCAAGAAATAGTTACGGCCAGGTCAGAAGCACTATTTTCCATTCTGTGAGGAACGATGAGGGATACACATAGGCATAACCACTTGGGGAGGGAGGACTCATGAAACCAGGAAGCTATAAAAGGTAAAGGTAAAGGTATCCCCTGTGCAAACACCGGGTCATGTCTGACCCTTGGGGTGACGCCCTCTAGCGTTTTTATGGCAGACTCAATACAGGGTGGCCTTGCCAGTGCCTTCCCCAGTCATTATCCAGCAAGCTGGGTACTCATTTTACTGACCTCGGAAGATGGAAGGCTGAGTCAACCTTGAGCCGGCTGCTGGGATTGAACTCCCAGCCTCATGGGCAGACAGCTTCAGACAGCATTTCTGCTGCCTTCCCACCCTGCACCACAAGAGGATGCTATATGATTTTTAAAATAATGCTAGGATTGGCTGTAGTTGGTATGAAGGCTGGCCCAGACAGAGTCATTGTCCACGCACATGTGGTAGCTCTTGGCAACCAAGCTTTGCTAAAATACCCAAATCTTTGACAAAGTCAAACTTGAGAATAAAACCGAAGTTGAACAAAAGTCTCATATTACTGCAAAATTACATCTACAGTCCCTTCCTCCCTCATACAGAATTTGTTTATTTGATGTATGGCTATGATTTTAATTGTTTTATATAAGGCCATGCTGTTCATTACCACAAATATTGAACGCATTTACTCATTCTTATTTCCTCAGAAAATTTCCAGAGGGTTGACTTTAGTATGTCAACCATCCAGAGATTTTCTGAAGTAAAAAGAGCCACTGAAGAAGGTTAATAATGTACCTTGTATCTGAATAGTAAGGCTGAATGCAGAAGACCTGCAGCTTCGTTAGGCTGTTAATGGGTCTGTTTGTCTGTGAGAGCAGCAGGACAGAAGCATTGGGCCAGAAGTTGGCTTGGAAAGTTTCAGCATATGTGTGTAGCTTTGCCAGAGCCAGGCAGTACAGGGATACTGTACATCTTCAGCCCTTGAATTGTACAGTGATAAGGCAGACGTTTGGGATTAACAGCCCTGTCAAGGGGAACCCTCTGAAGTGCTTATTTGTTTAGATGAAGAATTTCATTCATCATTAAGGGAGTGATAGAAATGGAAGCTCTCCGACACAGTATCCAAAGCTTACCTGGATGTATGTCGAGTGTGAGGGCGATAAAAACCTTCCTTTTCTGATTTTGAAAAAAGCATTTAAAAAAGAAATGCATTACTTTTTTTTAGAAATGTCTATTTCTTGACATTACTATTTAGAAACGTCAAGCGTCCAAGCTATTTGCTTTCTTTTTTTCATGAAAATATTCGCTCCACTTGAAGGAACGAGGGCTTTATGCAGACAGCAAGATAACAAATAGTGTTACAATTTTAAGTACAGTATTACAGTCATACAAAGATAAAAAGGGAACTTTATATATGAGGTAGGGTTTTTTTTCTTGTTAATTTGAACAATTCCAATGAAGCAGTTTTGGACTGGAAAAACTGGTCTTTTAAATTTAGAATTTAAACTTAGAAAATATTTTTAGACTCTACCTATGGCCAATAAACCGAATCACTGTACGTTTATTGTTTAAAAAATAACCGGGAGTGCAAGATATTCAAATTGGTGGGTTTAAATCAATTGCCTAAAATGCTAGGATAAAGAGATGCGAAGTTCTACTTTGATGCTATTTTTAGCCATTTGGGTTATTGAATTCTAAAATAAAATCAGCAGCAAACATAGTTTAATTAGGTGGGACAAATTATCTTTCTCTCTCTTTGTTTATACGCGTTATTCAGTGTTTGCAATGTATGTAAAATGGCATCAAGGGTAAAGGCAGGGAGAGGCTGAACAAGTTCTAAAATTGATGTACAGGGTAAAAAAGTGTTTCCACAGTGTTGGTGGTCTTCCAGATACTGGACCTAATTGGATGTTAAGAAATTAAGGCTGTTTTCCCATATCTTTTGACAAAGTGTGCAGTGAAGCATGTTAATGATCTTGTTTTCCAGGAGAAATAAACTAGCTCATTCCTGTGTGTCTCTGAATGGTAAAACAATGGGTGGAATGTCCATTTTTGAAAGGTGTCTGTTCACTATTTATTATTTTTGCCTTTAGGTATATTTTAATAAATACTAAGGCAAAATGTGTCTTCGAGGTATTTTAAGTGCATTGTTAAACTATTGCATTTAAGGGCTTTGGTTATAAAGACATTCGTTTCGAAGAACACATACATGGAAAACAAGATTCTGCTCAAGGCACTTTAGGGGTTGAAATGACTTCTTGAAGAGGGAAGTCAGTGGTGTAAGTGCAGTTCCTCTAAACTTCCTACACAGGTGAGTGGGGATGATCACCTGTTTGGAGCCCTGGTTCAGCCTTGGTAAAGAAGGGGTGTTCACTGATGGATCTCATTCTCTGCTTTGATGGCATGCAGGTCACCTGCTGAAGGTAAGAGACAAAGTATGCTGTGAAATAAAGAACATGGACTACCAGTGCAGACTGAAATGTAACTCTTATTCTTGTTGACTTTCTCCTTGGCTATCTCCAAAGTCACTGAAAGGATGATAAAAGGGGAACAAAATTATTGGGGGAGTATTTGGTCTGGGGTCACCGAACATCGGGATGGACATTGCTTGTTATCTCACTATAAATTCTTGCCAATACCATCTTCCCAATACTTCTCCACTTCTCACCCTCATTTCATGTGCTTGCATATGTTAGGAGAATCCTCCTTAGCCTTTACTTGTGTTAAATGTCATCTGGGTAGCAGCAGAGGCACCTACAGGGAGCCGCCCAACATCCACTGAAATTGGGATCTAGCTCTCTATACAGTGATGAATCTATTTGTGCTCACAAAAGGTTATTTGTTTTCCTGTGATGAATTTGTTGGTGTGAAGGAGACTCAGTGAATGAAGTTGCGTCTGGGGGCACACAGTAGTTCTCACTACTTCAGCCCTAAAGCATATATTTATTTGTGTGTATACATATATATATTGGTGCAAATTTTGTGACGCTGGCAGCTCCGGTATGATTACACCCCAGACTAGACACTGATACAACTCCTCCCACCTGGCAGAGCTTATAAAAATGAACTGACGATACATCCTCTCCGCGACACTATACCATAAATTGGAATCTGTTTTAAATCCTGCTGTGAGTTTTGCTTTTTTCCCCACCTGCATTATTTTACAACTGATTACCGCTGACTGCTCAACGCCCAGCTCCCTTAGAAAGTGCTAATTAAGACACCAAAGAAGCTCATCTAATATTTATACTGGTGCTGCTGCAGTAGATCATTTTGCAGTGCATGAACAGCGTCATGAAGAAGGAATTAGAAGCGGTATAGCTCTGAGCCCTAGATAATCCTTCACTGATTAGTGAGATTCTCATTGCCACCTATTCTGAATGCACTCCTCTCAGGATGTTGATAAAGCCTTTCAGTATCGCACGATGGACTACCAAGCACAGCTCCAGCTTTTCTACCCAATCAAAGTGAAGCCCTTGGTTCACCTGGTTAAGCTATCCTAATCCTAAATCGGCTTTTAGATTGTCACTTAACAACTCTGAGGTACTCCAGAAGGATCCGGCACAAATCCAGCAGTAAATGAGGCCTAGGCTGAGTGAAAATGAACAAACAAAAAGCTTTGAGGAGAAAAAAAGAGATATATTTTTTCTAAGATTTTTTTTTAAAAAACCAAAACACCGTACTTTTCAATGAGAATTAAGATGTCAAAATCAAATGGTTCTGCGAAGTTGACCTTTCTGTTTTCAGATGATGATACATCAATGCATCTTAAAACCAACAAAATAATGTTTTGGTATTTTGTCGTGTTTGGATGGAGGAATGGCTTATAATACAGCACAGCACAAATTAAAAGTGCAATTAGTCTGTGCATATTTGTTGATGATGACAACCCCCTGGGCAGCCTGCCTTATTATTGATTAGATCCATGTCCTAGAGGGGTTTTTTTTGTTGCTTCTAATTAACCTTTATGTGAAGAAAACCTTTTTTGTGGTAATGAGATCTTATTGCTCCTATAGATATGGCACACTTTATATATATATAAATATATATATATATTTGAGATATGCTATATGTGGTATAACACTAATATCTCTACTCTGTTACAATTTTTTTACAGGTTGGAGTGTTACTGCTAGATTATTCTGCCTTTTGTAATTAAAAAGGAAGAAAGGGAGCAAAGTTAAGCACAATGCCATAAAGGCTTAACGTAGACATGCAGTGATGTTGTCATGGTTGCTTGGTAACCACTAGACTTCAAGAGATTCTTGCAGGGATGAATAGAAATGTTGGCAGTAGTTTCAAGTTGGGCTTACAATTCGTTTGACTCCTCTGCTTGAAGAGCAAGTTAAAAAAGGACTCCCCTGCACCCATCAAGCTTTGAAGTTTGGTACATTATTGGGGAAAATTAAGATAGCTGTGTTCAGTAACTTGAAAGCTTCTGTTCCATTGAAACGGCATGCTTTGGAACCTGCTGGATGCAGCTGGATGCTGAAAGAATGAAATCTCTGCCTGACTGGTGGTGCATTTGGGAATGGCAGAATGCATCAGGAATTATTATGAATTTCAACAACCAATATATGTGACATATTCCTGCCAGTTACAGACGCTCGGGTTTCACTGACTTCCTTGAGAGACTTAAGCACATCCTTACCTCTCTCCTATTCAAAGAAACTGGGCTTAAATATGCTGTGTTTTGTGTCCATAGTGATCATATTGAAGGCATATCAACACAGAAAGTGACCCAGCTTGGTGTAGTGGTTAGGAGTGCGGGCTTCTAATCTGGCATGTCGGGTTCGATTCTGCACTCCCCCACATGCAGCCAGCTGGGTGACCTTGGGCTCGCCACGGCACTGAAAAAACTGTTCTGACTGAGCAGTAATCTCAGGGCTCTCTCAGCCTCACCCACCTCACAGGGTGTCTGTTGTGGGGAGAGGAAAGGGAAGGTGATTGTAAACTGGGTTGAGACTCCTTCGGGTAGAGAAAAGCGGCATATAAGAGCCAACTCTAATATGTTGGTGTATTATTAATTAAACAGATGTTTCTAAACCTGTTTTCTTTCCCTGTCTTTAAGTCCAAGGAATACTCTTGCAGGTGACTAACACACCTAAAACCATGGTACTTAGAAGGCTATATTTGTGTGACCACTTCCTGGAATGATAAGTTGGATCCAAATTCTAAGTATACACGAAGTATTCTACTAAATTCAGATATGCATAAGCTGGCTAATTTTTTGTATATATAATATGCCCAGTTGTTTATATTAACAAGAAATTTGTGGCCTGTTGACCATATCCACACCATCTTGTATAAATCACGATATAGGTGGTATTTATAATTTTGCACAGCAAATTTTTAGTCCACATGATTTCAGAGGTAAATTTGAACACTTGGTGGCAAAAGTTCACAAATAAGACTTCATGTTGTTGTTGTTGTTGTTGTTAGTTGCGAAGTCATGTCCGACGCATCGTGACCCCATGGACAATGATCGTCCAGGCCTTCCTGTCCTCTACCATTCCCAGGAGTCCATTTAAGCTCACACTGACTGCTTCAGTGACTCCATCCAGCCACCTCATTCTCTGTCGTCCCCTTCTTCTTTTGCCCTCGATCGCTCCCAGCATTAGGCTCTTCTCCATGGAGTCCTTCCTTCTCATGAGGTGGCCAAAGTATTTGAGCTTCATCTTCAGGATTTAAAAAACAGAGATGGTAGATCTGAAGAATTAACTGAAGATACTCTGGGGCGAGAATAGAAAAGCTTTAATTAACAGAAGTTTAACTATAGGAATATAGCATCATTTTCCTTCTTTTTCACCTTATTTTCTATTCTTAGTGCCTTTTTGTAGAATGAATAAAGGTTACCAAACGTCTGGCCAACAATATCAGGGGGAAAAACTGTTTTTCATGCAGACACTTTAAGTATCCAGTCTCACCGATGCCAAATGAAACAAAACCAAATAGCCATCCTCCCTTCCGCCTTCCATAGAGATAGAAGTTTATTTATCTTTCATAGGGAAATTGTTTAGAAATAATAAATTGAGTACACAAAACCTAACTGATGGTGGTTTATTTTGACTTGTGGGAAGTTTTAGCAGTACAAGGATTAGCTATAGCTAGCTTTCCCCATTGTGAAGGGTGTGATGTAAACCCTTGTACCAAGAGCTTAAAGTCTTAAGGATGTTAGAAATTTCCATCAGTCAAGCAGTAGGCTAGTGAATAAAAAGTTAGTTACTGATCTGACCTGTTCATTGCTCCCTGGAAGGGAGCCATCAAACACCAGGCATTCAGCAGGAGGAAAAATGAAGCCAGTTGGTTACAGAGGCTGTGGGGCTTTGGTGAAGAGCCGTGCGCCTGTTTGAAGTCGCGTGCATTCTTGGAGACGTGCAAATTATGTCCATATATATTAGCTGGTTTGAAAACAGTATGAAATTTGGGGTTGCAATTTCAAGTTAAAATGCTGGTTTTTATTATTATAATAGTTTGCAAATCTACATTTCTTTCTTTCTTTCTTTCTTTCTTTCTTTCTTTCTTTCTTTCTTTCTTTCTTTCTTTCTTTCTTTCTTTCTTTCTTTCTTTCTTTCTTTTATTGACCACCACTCCTGGACCCTGCTGGCTCTTGGAGGTTTACAAGAATTTAAAATGATATAAAATACAATTACAAAAAATACAATCCTAGATAGGTGGCAAGATCCCATCTAATCCCCCCTACCTTCCTACCTACACCTGACCACAGTGCATACAGCCCCACACCGCCATTTTGGGCGGGGTAACTTCTACCCAGATAACCAACATATAGGGCCTTTACAGGAAGAGACCCGATCTACTTGGCCCAGCCTCAACCAAATGCCTGGCAGAAGAGCTCCATCTTACAGGCCTTGCGGAACTGTGATAGCTCTGTCAGGGCCCTCAGCTCTTCTTGGAGTCCATTCCAACAGGTTGGAGCCAGAACTGAGAAGGCCCTGGCCAAGGCCAGGCATGCTTCCTGGGGACCAGGGACAGCCAACAGATTCAAACCTGCAGAGCAGAGGACTCTACAGGAGGCATAATGAGATAAGCGGTCCCTCAGGTAAGTGGGGCCCGGGATGTGAATGGCCTTGAAGGTAAGAACCAAAACCTTAAACCTGATCCAGAAGTTAACTGGTAACCAATGTAGTTGCTGCAGCACAGGCTGGGTGTGGGCCCTTTAAGATGACCTCATGAGGCCTCTAGCAGCCACCTTTTGGATCAATTGCAATTTCTGGGTTGGAGATAAGGGAAGGTTCACACTGTGAGCTGTACATGGCTATGATCTCTTTTCCAGTAGTAGTAGAAGAAGAGTTGGTTTTTATAACCTACTTTTCACCACCCAAAGGAGTTTCAAAGTGGCTTACAATTGTCTTCCCTTCCTCTCCTCACAACAGACACCCTGGTAGATAGGTGCATCTTAGAGAGCTCTGACAGGACTGCTCTGTGAGAACAGCTCTAACAGGACTGTGATTAGCCGAAGCTCGCCCAGCTGCCTGCTTTTAACCACTACTTGTCTTCTAAGCCAGGGGTAGTCAACCTGTGATCCTCCAGATGTTCATGGAATACAATTTCCATGATCCCCTGCCAGCATTTGCTGGCAGGGGCTCATGGGAATTGTAGTCCATGAAAATCTGGAGGACCACAGGTTGACTACCCCTGTTCTAAGCCACATGGTAAATATCAGATGTTAGCCTTTTATTAGATTTGTCTCAATGCTGGCTATGTAGAATACAGAACAAAGTAAAAGCTTTCATGCGCATGCACACTTTGCAGGTACCTACAGAAAATTAACACAGTTCAGTTGTCCGCTGTAAATCTGGGATGCAGCCGGTATTCACATTGAAGGTTTGAGAACTTGCTGTGAGTTTGCTCACAGATGAGAAACTCTTGCTTCATTTCTTGTCCTAATTGGTCGTGAGAGGTTGGTGCTGACTTCTGTTGACGTGATCACATGAGGAGAATTGGTGACAAAGGGGGCCAGGTCAAGGGTGCCTCTCGTCCTTTCTGTGTTTGTAGCCGAAACAAACAAGCCAATAAAAGTTAGTTTAGTTAATTTTTACAGCTCTATTAGTAAAATTCTGAGTTTATCATTGAGAAGGACGGCAAAATCATGATAGATTTTCAAAAAAACCCCAAACCAACAGTGTACCCAGGCTGCACAAACACAAGTGAAGTGTGGGTCTCTGGCTAATCAAAGCTGACAGCAACAACAATGGGTTAGGAGTGACCAAAGGGCAGAGTTCAAGATACAACAGAAAAACCAAGAAGAGTCAACCGGCTTAAAGGCACATGCTTCGACCCAACTGCATGGTGGATCTTGATGCAAAATAAGGTTGCAACTGAACCTGCTGTGGCAGATGAATACCTGCTGTTGCCTCCTGACCCCCACCATTCCTCAAATGAGCAGCTGGAGGAGAATGTTGGGGTGACCTCATTGATACTTCAATGTCACTTCTGCCTAAAACCCAGAAGAGATGTCACTGAAATTGTAAAATGAGATTGACAATTCTAGGCTTTAGTTTCTGGGTTTTAGCTGGGAGTGATGACAACACATTAACAGCATTTCTCCCCCTCCCCTCCAAAGTCTCCTGGGGCTTCAGGCATGCAATCCTATGTAAGAAATATAATTGTGAGTAGCCTTTGGCTTCAGCCCAGATCCATTTCTGCTACTCTTTGGTGTATTGCTCATGTGCCTTAAACATTCTGAACTAATCTTATTCAATTTCATATTGTCAATTTAAGTGCAATGAATTGCCAATCCACCTATAATGTTAAGCATCTAACTGACTTACTGTACACTTCTGGGTTTGTTACACCTGTTAAAGAGGAGCTCATGGTTCAGTGACACCTCTACAATCTTCTGCCAAAGCACAATGAATGCCACACTTCCTGGCCTAGGATAAAGCAGAGATATATACAGAACCATTACATTGGCACTCAGCAAAATGGCTAAGAAACTGTTGAGGAAGCTTCCTATTCTCATCCATGGTGAAAAAATGGCATCTTCATCACCAAGAAAAAATAAATAAATAAATGATTCTGGGAGCCTCAGGCTTAGACCTCCACTGTACTATGGATGATCACTGGCCCATTTTCTGAATGCAGTCTCTCTCATGGGGTGAGAAAATGGAAGAAGGGAGAATAATATTCAAAGTTGCTTAGGGTGCCTTTTGGGGAGAAAGCATGATATAAATAAATAAATAAATGCACATACATGCATGCATTCTGCCCAATTAATCTACTGAGAAGAACTATATTCATTCAAATGGCTTTCAGGCCAGCTTGTCCTAGGAACAGGGACACATTTTGTCTTCTCTCTGATACTTTCCTGTTCCTCGTGAACACTCCCAACATTCAAACCACCACCATCATTTGCCAGGAATGATAATGGTTGTAAGTAATCCTTTACATTTTGGCTCAGTACTAGTTGTCTTGGGGTATGCTGGGGTAGATTAAAGTTATCTCCTGCTAGATATTCATGTATTCCTTGCTTTAACTATCTCCAAACACTAGTTCATGATGGACAGTAGTGTATCCAGGTTACAATGGCCAGGGTGCATGCCCTGGGTCCTGTTGGGGTGGGGAAGGGCCATTTTTTTCCTACACACTATGCTGGAGGGCACAGTGCATGTGACATCTGGCAAGATCCTGCTTCACTTCAAGCATGTTAGACTAGGCAGGTGAGAAGGGCTGCAAGAAGGTCCCTGCCCGTGGCCTTCACATAGCCTCAGCAACCCCGGACCAAGATTGCAGATGTTCAACATCCCATCCTGTCCCAAGACAGGCTCACCCCTCCTTGCAAGCAAGCATTCATTTAAAAGCTCCCCCCCCCCACACACACACACCTTGCAAGTCAGAGGGGAGGGAGCCCGCTTGTGATGTGGCTCCCTTGCTTGAGTTCTCTGGGAGCTGTTTTCAGCCCAGCTTCAATGACACACTTAGGCAGGTGGCTGAGAGATCTCTGGCAGGCTGTCCAGCCAGTGGCCCCCCTTTGAGTCCCTCAGTGGTGGGCAGGCTGGCCAGTGGAGGAGACATGGAAGTGGGTGGGTGGGCTGGCTGGGGGCAGGGGGCGGAGTCTTTTTTTTTTTTTTTGGTATATTGTGTCCTGCCACAAGTCTCCAGAGAGAGACAGGCTAAAAAATCTAAGAAATAAATTAATAAGAAATGTTCTCAGGTAAGCCTCATATCAGAAAAGTGAAGGATCCTCAAAAAGGCAACAAATGTGATTGCTGCCACAGCCCACACACTTTCCTCCCGGCTGTGTTCATTCAACTAGAATGCAACTCTAAATGCACTGGAAACACATATCTGTTAATCTCTAAAGATGTGAGTAGCTTTGCAGAAATCGATGTCCTGAATGTTTGTAAAGATTTGTGGATATAGAACTATTTGCAGGCCCAGGAAGTAAATGATAAACCACACAGCATTCAGTAGTTCATAATAAGTCATACTGGCTGTACTCCAAGACTTGTTGCTCGTAATAGAGTTTGGGAGAAATCTATCTAAAAAGAATTCCTTTTACCATTAAGGTTTAGTCCATGGGCTCATCCTTTGAACAGAGCATGCTGTTTATTTATCTGTATGTGTGCATAATACATTGAGACAAGGTAAATCCCTTGCTTTTCTTTCTTGTCTTTCAGGTATTTTCCATGGTTTCTTTGTGCATGCCTGTTTGATTTTAGCAGGTCCCTATCTTTCAAAACCAATTGGGAAGTAAACAAAGTCCTTTTGCATTGTGGAAAAGTCAGTGGTTGAACAATGGACACAGCAAATAACACTAACTACATTTGGCACTTCTTCCTTTAAACACAGTAAATGCTTCTTTGCGTTTAACAACAACCCTTGCCCCAGGCCCCCAAAACTATGAAAGGGCCTGAAGAACCCTAAACACACACTGAAAATACTAGAATCAGTTCCTTTTGTTTTCTTGTTGTTTTTTTGTGGGGCGGGGGAAGTATGATAATTATCTAGTTGTGCTGAATGAATTGAGGTCAGAGAAGCATTCTGTCTATGAGGATCACTGCTGCTGTGTTTAATTCCACAGATTTTTAACCTGCTCCTGTACATGTTCCCTAGAAGAAGACACTGAAAAGTAAAAAGAGAAATCCTCTCACTGTTTTTCTCTAGATGGCAGCATCTACCTAATGGACTTGTTAAGAACCAGTATTCAGGCACAAAAACTGAAGAGTGAATAGAACTCTTTACATTTTGAATCCATTTCAAATTTTGGGCTCCGTACGGTTCAAGTATATCATTAGCAAAGTTTCTTTCTCATGCTTAAATTCTCCAGCTCACAAAAGTGTCCATCTAGCAAACCTTTCTGATGGTTGCTTCCTAAAAACGCATAATAATAACCTTAAATTGCAAGCAATAATCTTGCTGTAGGAGGCGATGCTGCTTGTTTACTCCTTTCTAAACAATCTGTAGGGATGAGTGGTGATAGTTAGGGATGGGCACAAAGCACATTTTTGTGATTCAGTTCATGGCTGTACCACGAACCTTACCATGAACCATGTGGACAGGGAGGTTTGTGTGAACTGACCTGATTTTTGTCAGTTTGTGTGCCATTTAAAGTTTAAACTTCTGCTCTGTGTTCCTGGCAGCTTTTTGCAGAGAGCAGAAAGCAGGATTTAAAAGGCCTGGAGCTGAGCCATGGGGAGTGGAAAGCAGGGGTGAAGATTGACACTCATCTGTTTTATGTGAAGAGCAGCAAATGACCTTTACCTGCCCGCTGATGGTCAGAATCATGGAGCACTTCTCCCACTTAAGTCTGTGAGTGTGGGAGGCTCTGCTGATGGAACTTTTTGAGGCACACTGGTGCAATCCAGAGGACTTGTTTTTTTTTAATAGAACAACTCATGCTGCCCATGCATCATCGGATTAACATAACCTGTGCACCTTTCTGCAGAGAGAGAGCTTTTACATATTTTCTCTGGGAATCCTAGAAAAGTCAAGTCTTCATATGATCTGGGACCTTTTTCGGTTTTTTAAATAATACTGCCCAGTTCAGCCGACATGGTGACATGCACCTGGTGTTTAGAGCTGACAGATATTAGGAGTGACTCAGCAATGGATATTTGAGGTTATATCCCATGGAAATCACTGGGAGCCTTCAAATAATACGGAAACATAGTGTCGACTGATATTATAAGGTAATTGGATTTATGAGAATGTTTTTGTTATCATTGTGACTGCAGTAGGTAATGGTGACTTCTGATATAATTTGTATTTATTATTCTTATAGAAAACTTAACTGATTTCTGGAATTAGAATTATTCTTGAATATATGATTCTGACCAAAACAAGATAGGATGCTTTGTTTGTACTTTGTTTTTGCATCCGGAATTTCTTATGATGGAACTTTGTAAAACTTTTATGATACATATTATATATTTATTTACGAGCAAGTCACCGAGGAAATCTTGGTATGGAAAATGCAGGTAGACTCCAGAATCCTGTTTTGACTTTATATAATTATTTGACAAGATTTCTTTATTGGTACACCTTCAACCAATCCTGATTTTGGTTCTCCCATTTTGAAATTGGCAACTATACTCTGAAAGGGCAATGGCAGCACATGTTTAAATACTTACTTGTCCTCCTGATCATCCAATGGCAACTGCTGCCATTGCATTCATGGAAAAAATTTTCAGCCAATAAGAAGCCCTACCTTATGAAGACCCCTCCCCCAAGTAATATTGGCCAGCAAGTACTAGTGGGCATAATAGTCCCTAGTTGGGGGAACCCTGTTATACAGCATTACATAAAGATAATTTCTCTGTATTTATTTATATATTCTCTGTAAAATATTTAATTTGATATCACAATAGGTCGGTAGTCTTATTGGCACTATAGGAAACTGTTTCTGACCAAACTAATTTTAATTCTTTTTACTGCACTTATTTTCAAATTTTAACTTTTAATTTTCTTACTATTCAGTTTAAAATATATTCATGAGCAATATTACATAGGACAGTTTCCCTGGAGAAACTGGCTGCTTTGGAGATGCTCTGTATGATTTTATACCCCTACTGAGATCCCTCCTTTCCCCAAACCCCTCCTTTCTAGGCTCCACCGCTAAATCTCCAGGAAATTTCAAAAATGGAGTTGGTGACCCTACTAACATATTCCTGTATTCCTTTCTATCATCATCTTCCACAAATGCATGAAGACTTTTGGCAGGCATCCCTCAATGACCCCTCCTTACTACCCTATGTTTTAATACCCAGTTTGTGTTTGGTTTCATCACATACTTTTAGAAAGCTCTATTTTTAATTGTTAGCTGCTTTGGTGACCCTGACTGAGCTGCAAGGTAGGATATAAATTTTGTAAATTTGTAAATTACCGTATTTGCCGGCGTATAAGACGACTGGGCGTATAAGACGACCCCCCAACATTTCCACTCAAAATATAGAGTTTGTTACATTACATTACAGTACTATGGGCCACTATGGGCAGCTATGTCTATCCCAACTGAAGTGCACCGGGCGTATAGGACGACCCCCCCACTGGGAGGCATGTTTTTCAGGGGGAAAATGTAGTCTTATACGCCAGCAAATACTGTATAATAATTTGTAAATTATAATATCCCTAATACAACATATTAACTACAACACCTTTGGGACACCCTTCTGCTTCCTCTCCTCATCCTTCTAAGAGTGGTCTGGATAGAGTGATCTAAAGCAGGTCTGCTCAGAATCCTGCTCATCGGGGCTGACTCCCAACAAAATATTCTTAGGATCCAACTGTAATTCTTATTTCAACTTCACAGCGAGGGCTTCAATTATTGGTTAATCTTCACAAGATGGAAATATGTATAATGAACTTCCCTGGCATATGCCAGTTGGGGAGAAGAGAAACAGGGGCAGTGTTTAGCCTGACTCAGGGTCTATTCTGATGACCTGTGTGCTCTTGAGGGCTTCATTCCCACCCTCTTCTTGCTAAATGCCTCATGGCCTTGTAGAATGATGTGATCACAGGATTACAAAGGGCACAGAAGTAATGTGCAAGGAATAGAAGCCGGCAACCCAAATGCCAAGCAACTAATAGAGAAGAAGTAAATGTGCTGCTGAGTGAGAAAGAGGTGGGGGGGGGGAGTAAAACCCAGAACTCAGAGCCAGGAAATAGTTGCGAAACACCAGACCCATTGAAATAACATTTGAAGATAATAAGAAATACCTGTATAAATGGGTTGTGACTCAACTCAGCCGTGCCGTTTATAACGTTAAAAGAGCAGTGAGCCTTTCTCAAGCCAAGAGGAACAGAGAGGTCATGTTTAATATAATAATCAAGTAATCCATAGGCATTAAAACAAATGGCATACTCCAGATACACTTTCAAAGGAGAGGCGAGCCGTCATATTGGAATCAGATGCCATGTACACCACACATAATTTCTTCCCGTGCTGTACTTCTGTCCTGCTCTGCTTCTTTCTAGCTCTGGAGATACATCTGTTTCTTCTCCCTCCCTTGATATGATCCAGTTAATCCAAGCTTTGGAGACACTTGCATGAAACATTAGTGATGGCTTGATTTTTCAGAACATAAATCTCACAGTGAGCCTCACTACGTAGGCCTCTGTTATGAGGTAATTTTTCCTCATGAAACTTTATTTTTGCCTTTGCAGCTATCTTGAGACTCCTACTAACATAACACTGTCAAAACTGATCTCCATATAACACACTAAACAATTGTTTCACCAGAACACAGAGGAAGAGAGTGAAGAGGATTAGAAAAGAAAAACTGCTAGCTGAGGCCCTTCTGTATATCAACAAACAGCTCCAGTATAACTTGAGCTCCCAAGAGAATATAGGCCCTAAAAAGGCCCTTTAAAAAGCCCCAGGCTTCACTCAAACATAAATGCTGAAAACAGCCAACTTTCTTTAAGTAGAACCTGCTCTACACGCACAGCAGTGCTCTGATACGAGAAAATGAGTAGTATCATTTCAGGCTGCCAGTCAGGAGAATAGTGCTCCTTCCTGTAAAAACTCCCTTCTTATAAACATTGAGGACATCTGGAATTGCCAACCTCCAGGTGGAGGGTATCACTTAGACCTCCAATATTGTGATGAGCCAGTGGCTGAGGGGATACTAAGTGAAAAACATAAAGTAAAAATTCAACCATAAAGCGCTTTGAAATTACTTCAGAAAGGTAACGCCACTGAGGAAATGTTTGAAAACAAGCAATTTGTCTATCCGGAACTCGTTTTGGCTTTTATGCCTGTTCATCAAACATATTAAATAGACACAGACTTTTTTTCAACGACTTTATTGTATGGCAATTGTCAGTCCGTGTTCTTCGTTTTTCAACCTCCAGATGGAGGCTGGAGTTCTTCTGGAATTACAACTGACTACAGAGATCATTTCCCCTGGAAGAAAAATTAGCAACAGAAATAAAAATTCTGACTAATCAGCCTAAAGACCCAACTCAAAATTAAGAGGCCTACCATTTCCATACTGAACTTCCTGGCAGCATTTCTTGTCTAATGGTAAATATGCAGAGATACACTTATGGGGAAAGTGGGGAGAAATAGAACTAGTAATAATTTATAACATGGTATCTCAGCACAGCCTGCTTCTGAATCAGCTGATTTAATTAGGTCAATGCAACTCAAACCTTGAAAGAAATTGGAGAAACAGACAGAGGTAAGTCTCTTCTTAGATCTCTGAAACATTTCTCTTTTTAAAATATTTTACTCTTATTCCATTCCCTTTTATGTTGGCAAAAGGAAGCCATTTTTCATTCGCCTAAAAAACAAAAAAGTTATAATATTTTAGTATTAATTTCTTCAGGGCAATAGTATTTTATTATTAATTTCTTCAGGGCAATAGTATTTTAGTATTAATTTCTTCAGGGTAATAGTTGCCAATTTTTTCTGATGTTCTTTGATGATACAGATATATTTATTTATGGGGTCCGCTGCTTGGAATATATAACAACAGTGCTTCATTGATTGAAGAAAACTGAGTGCAAATATTAGAAGAGAGTCAACTAGCAGTAAATGTATTGCTAATTTACTCTCTCTTTACATTTACACAAGAACCTCTTGTGGCACAGAGTGGTAAGGCAGCAGAAATGCTGTCTGAAGCTGTCTGCCCATGAGGCTGGGAGTTCAATCCCAGCAGCCAGCTCAAGGTTGACTCAGCCTTCCATCCATCTGAGGTCGGTAAAATGAGTACCCAGCTTGCTGGGGGGTAAACGGTAATGACTGGGGAAGGCACTGGCAAACCATCCCGTATTGAGTCTGCCATGACATTGCTGGAGGGTGTCACCCCAACGGTCAGACATGACTCGGTGCTTGCACAGGGGATACCTTTACCTTTACATTTACACACATTATTCCTATTTCATTGTCTGAGGAAGTGTGCATGCACATGAAAGCTCACACCTAGAATAAAACTTTGTTGATCTTAGAGATGCCATTGGACTCAAACTTTGTGCTACTACTTCAGACCGATACAGCTACACACCTGAATTGTTTGGGTCCATCAATCGTTTGGGTTGCCTGGTTTGCTTCCAGGCCCAATTCAAAATGCTGGTTATCACCTTTCAAGCATTTGCAGCCTGGGATGCTCTTACCTCTGGAACTGGGAACTGTACTTAATGATTTCAAAGGAAAAACACAGGGTATTTTTAACATCAGTAAAAATAATACAGAGTTGATATAGGTTCATAATGTAAATAGGTCTCAAGTTTCTCATCTCTACCAGATTCTCAAAAGCAGCTACTTTTGGAGCAAATACTGTGCTTCTGGCTAAGGACAGCATGTTCCTTGATGGGTAGTTAGACATTCTTATCTGTTGTTGCTGCCACTGATTGCCTGTCAGTGCACAACATCTACATTCCTGTGTCCACTTGCAGTGTACATTTGCACTGCTGTGTATATAAGGAAGGGTCTGGATCGTATTGCCCAAATTGCATTTGACATGGACTGCGCCATTAAAAAAATTCCAAAATTGTTTTGGAAAATGCCCAGCAAGCCTATTCTCATTATTATCTCATCATATTTTATTATTTTT
This sequence comes from Paroedura picta, assembly GCF_049243985.1. NCBI lineage: Eukaryota > Metazoa > Chordata > Lepidosauria > Squamata > Gekkonidae > Paroedura > Paroedura picta. The sequence goes on from NC_135378.1 coordinate 66,192,646, forward strand.
TGCTGCAGTGCCAGAAATCATATAACTAAGTCCAGATTAGTAATGGATTTTTTTAAAGAAACCATTTTAAAAACATACTGGGCTGCAACTAGTCTGAGAGGTAGCTGAGCAAACTCAAATACATGTAGCCCAACACAGGCCTTTTTACATTTTGAGATTTACCTTTGCTAAGGTTCCAAATAACCAGTTAACATTAAAACAATTCTTATTTGACTTCTACACAACCATTGCATTTGCTGAATGATGAATATTGAAGGACTGTATTATGCTTTCTTTGCTTAGTGAGGAGATGACCCAGTCAGACCCCTGCATGTCCAATTAATGATGTGCAATCCTAGACAAAAATATACACTTCTAAGCCCATTGACTCCAGCGAATTCAGAAGGGCTTTCTAGCTAAATAACATGGGACTATTTTCTTAGTAGACATGGGCTTGTTCTGCACTCACTCCCCCCTCTGCCACTCTCAATCCTGCTGAATTCAAATCGATCTGAACTTGGCTTTTCCGCCTTCCTTTTTCTCAAATTGAAATAGACATTGCCTTCTACACTGGCTGCTCTCTCCTTCCTGCTTGATTATGGAAGCTAAGAGGGGAGGGGAGTGGTGGTTGTGTGAAGCTCCAGCTAGCAGTGAAAGAGCACAAGGCTGGAGATGGGTTTATTCCCTGCCTTTTGTCTCCTCTACAGCCAAAGCAAGTGGGATGGGGGAATGGAGCATGAGGCGGCTTATCCATTTTTCTTATCCTGAGTGAGTGTGTGGGGAAGAACAAGGGGGGGGGGGAATCCAAAAGGCAAATTCCGGCTTTTGGAGCACAGGCACTTAAAAATGAGGGCAAAAATAAATCTTGTGAGGGAATAGCAACCAGGAACCAGTTTTCCTGCAGTCTTTTAATTGATGCCCTGACTAATAAACAGCAGACTACCACACTACATCAGTGTCGGATGCACGGAGAAGGGGAAAGAAGTTAATTCAGCAAAACGCTGACTTTCACGCTTTTGGAGCACTTTTCTCAAATGTAAAGAGTTACATCCACTCCTGGATATTGCGGGGGAAAGGTAGTGTCACTGCAAATCAATCATAGACGTTGCAGAGGGAAAGTTCAAAGCACTAAATATCAAAATGGAAACCGAATAAGATGTAGATGAGTTTTTAAAATTCGTGGTCACGGGATAAAAAAGCCCAGTGTAGAAAAAGCCCTGTTTAGGCATGCTCCTAGAGTCTCTTATGTTCAGAGCATGAGGCATGAGAAGTGGCAGGGAGGATAGATTGGGGGCAGTCAGTAATTATTAGTGTTTATTAGAAATGGCTGTTTGTCTAGATAATTTTTCATTAAAAGGAAATGATAGTTTAACCATTTCATATCTGACAGAACTGGCATGTTATAGTGACTACCTGTTCTGGAGGTCTCCTGATCTCCAGCAGAAGCTTTTGGGGAGTGGCCTGAAAAAAGCAGGAGATCATGCACAGGCCACTGACTAGATTTGGAAATACCTGACGATTTGAGGGTAGAGCCTGGGACAGTGGGGCTGAGGAAGGAGAAGGACCTTGGTAGATTATAATGCCATACAGCCCACCTGTCAAAACAGCCATTTTTTTCAGAAGAAGTGCAATAAAAAAAAACCAAAGAAACAATTTATATAAATTGGAGCTCACATGTCATTCCTGGAGATCTCCAGATCCCATCTGGAGGCTGGCAACTGTAACTGGATACTGGTCAATTTGTTGCATCCCCAAACTACCTCTAACAAGCAGAAGGTTTATGAAGTAGTGCATGGTAATATTCATGAATTATAGGGCTGTCGACCTCCAGGTAGCACCTGGAGATCTCCCTTTGTTACAGTTGATCTCCAGATGACCAAGTTCAATTCCCCAGGAGGAAATGGCTGGTTTGGAGGTTGGACTCTAAGGCATTATGCTTGCTGAAGTCGCTTGCTAAATCCCAGGCTCACCTCCCAAATTTCAAGATATTTCCCAATCCAGGGCAGGCAACTCTAATGAATAATATTATGTTGTTTACTGCCTGAGTTATAGGGGAAGCTACCCAGCTGATTATGTTATTCAGGAAAATAATAACAGATGTATCAGATGGAGTCATAGCACAAAAAAAGAGGAGAACTTGCCTATTCTTAGTATAGATCCTGAAGTGTAAAAGTGTTTGCCCTTTTGCTGGCATGATGCTTGCCATATCTAGATAGCTGGATTTGTTCCACAACTCTGTGCCATTTCTGTTTATAGAAATGCTAAATAATTATGTCTTCCACTGGAAAACGTGAAATACTGTATCAGAATACTTGATCTCAGTCTGCAAAAGAATCATTAAATGTAACCAAGGAATATGCCAAATGTACTCACGATTTAGGAAAGACTTTAAGTCTGTGAAAACCATTTGGAGTCGCTATAGAATTGATAAATGGAGGAACTCTTACCTACAATCAACACAATAATCCTAAAAAGCAACACCATTAAGCCCTTTTTGGCAAACAAATCATTTTTAAAGGGACTTTTAGAGAGGCTTAGATTTTTATAGAAAGGTGAATGAAAGTATTGGAAGGATTTACGTTAAAGAGCATGTTCCTGGTCACTAATGAAAATAAAGAGAGTTGCAGTGGTACTGCTTGGAAATTAATTTTGACAAGTGTTTGCACTCTGTGCTTTTTAATGTCTATTTTAGCTGTGCAACCTCCTCTGCATTTTTCTGATTCAGTCTTTAGCAGGTTGTTGCTAAGAAGTCTTCATAGGGGCAAGGACTATGTGAAGCACTGGTCAAGGAGATTGTCAGTGGGATTTGTAAGGAGAACAATCAGGCACAGAGACCAGAAATCACTGGCTAGTGGGCCTCAGTAGGCCTTCTGGGGGTGGCGGAGGGGGCAGCGGACTGTCCTCCAGGGCTCCCCTACCCCCAAAAGGCCCACCAAGCCCTCTGCAGGCCTTTTGGTGGTAGAGGGGGGAACTGAATGCCTTCCAGCGCATCCTCCCACCCTGAAAAGTCCTCAGCAGACCTATTGGGAGTGGCACAGGGAAGGCCCTGACTGGCCTGCCTGGGATGGGGGAGGGGGGCCTAGTGCCTGTTGTATTGTTAGAGAGCCAGACTGGTGTAGTGGTTAGGAGTGCTGACTTCTAATCTGGTAAGTCGGGTTTGATTCTGCACTCCCCCACATGCAACCAGCTGGGTGACCTAGGACTTACCAAGGCCCTGATAAAGCTATTCTAACCAAGCAGTAATATCAGGGTTCTCTCAGCTTCACTCACCCCACAGGGTGTCTGTTGTGGGGAGAGGAAAGGGAAGGCGAATGTAAGCTGCTTTTGAGACTCCTTTGGGTAGAGAAAAGTGGCATATAAAAACAACTTTTCTACTTCTTTTTCTTCTTCCTCTTACTAGTAACTAAAACGTTTGGTCTATTTGTGTGCAGTTAGATCTGTAGTTTTTTAATATGGTTTTTACTTTGTTTTTAACCTGATATTGGTACACTTTAATAAATAATTGTTTAAGTTTTATATTGTTTTAGCTCAGCTAATCTCCAAAATACAGAGATAAGATCCCCTGGAGAAAATGGCAGCTTCAGAATACAAATCTATAGTATAACATGTATTCTAGTTGAAATCCCTTTCCAAATCCCCCAGCCACTTGTACTGCCCTATGTCTCTAAGAAATTCCCAGGCTGTAGTTAGCAACTTTGTATCGATAGGTAGACAGCAATCTAAAATTTAATATTGTCACAACTTGTTCTGTATTAAACTTTTAAAATGTTTCTTAAAATGTACCCGACAGAGAAAACTAACACGTATTTTATCCAGAAAGTAGTTGTTAGACCTATTTCTTGATACCATAGATTAAGATAACTGATAGCATTTATCTGACCATGCTGTCATAAGATTCCATGATCACTGACTAACATTCAGATGCCATTGTACTGTAAGCCTTTCTTGATTTCTGGTTCTCTGTTTTGTGTCTTGAATGATATGCGTGAACAAGATGGTAATTCTACCAATGTGCTCAAGAATGTAATTCTGAACCTTGGAGAAATGAAAAATTGATGATACTCTTTTGAACATGAAATGATAATGTTGAACATTGTGGTTGGACTCTCAAAATGTTTCGTGTACAGTAAAATTCCAGTTTCCTGCAAACTCCCTTGCAGGAAGCTGATTAATTTAGAAACCTGCCTTGTGGTTTTTTGATCTTTCACATCTCATCCTTTGCTTTCATTCAGTGAAAAAGCAGCCTTCCCCCCCATGTGGTAGAAATAATTCTTTTCAAATCCCAGGCTTTCAGAATCTGGAGAGTAAACTGGCCACACTGGATATAGGGATGAGATTAATTTATGTATGAGCTCCTGAATCTAATGCCACATCTATCAGTCTTGATACCCCATCAACTCAAGAGAGCAATATTGTTTCCCCACAAGCTCCCTTGGAGCACCAGTACATTGTTGGAACAGGAAGGGAAAATATGAGGAATTGGAAACAGATCAAGAAATGAAGGAAGAACCATCACTGTTTGTCAGTTTATTGATCAGAATTAGTGCTTCATCAGTATTGGTGCCCACTGATGCAAAATATGAACTTATTAAGTACCACTAACTCATGGTGTTTGCCAGACAGCATAGAAATAAACATACGTTCAAAAGAGTACTGGAAAACCTAGATAGGTAATTATGGATGAAGTAGTTGAGATGTTTTATGGATAGATTGCTGTTTTCCAGGTGAGGGCTAGTGAACTCTTGCTATTATCACTGATCTCCAGGCAACTGAAATGAGTTTATCTGGAGAAAATGGCTGCTTTGGAAGGTGGACTGTGTGGTCTTTGACCTCACTGAAGTCTTTCCCTGCCCCAAACCCCACCCTCTTCAGGCTCCACCTCCAAAATCTCCAGGTATTTCCCAACCCAGGGCTGGTAACCCTATTTATGGACCTAGTCTTCTGCTGCAAATGTGGCTGGGAATCATCCCGCACCACCATTGATGAAGCGGCAGGTGGGCAAAGGAGGGAAGGCACGAGGTGCTCATGCAGCCTGCTGGCTGGCGGGCATGTATGTGGGGAGGGGGAAAGGGCATGTGACCAGCCACGCCTCTTCCAGTGGCCTCTTCCCCCACCCAGCAGCAGTAGAGGAAGGATGCTCCCACCCTCCCATTCTGTTATGGTTATGGAGGCTATGATTGAGATCTTGTTGAAAATTTACTCTTTGTTTGATGTTTCATTCAATGTCACAGCTTTTGAGGAGCGGATCAGGCATGGTTAAGGAGCCTGTTGAGGAGAGTTCAATCAGGGAGATTGAACTCATTATGTTCAGAGTCTCCTTATAGGAGATGGCCTGGCTTGAGCCAGGTTAGGTGTATGCCTAGCATTGCATGCCCAGTTGGATCACCTCCTGGGTTGGGCTCAGCAGCTGAGGGAACCCATCTCCTGGGGGTGGAGGCAGGTGACCCAGATGCTGCGGTGGGCATTGCTTGTGGCGGATGCTGCTGACATAGACTCCATGCCATGCTAGGCTGAGTGCCAACAACTGTATTGTTAATAAAAGCTGTGGCCAATCATGCACCCATCAGAGTGTCAATGTCTTCCTTCCTGCCCCACAAAACCTGCCTGCAAGTCAACTGAAATTAGTTGTAAATACCTGAATGCTGAAGGATACGGCTATTTTAAACATCTGAAACAACTTCTACACCATTGCATGAAGTGTTCACATGACTTTTCCAGTATATGCACATTTATTTCGAGATGACAAATAAATAAAGTTGACACATGGAAGATGTGGCCAGCAAATGAATTGCTTAAATCTTTTGCAATGCTGCAACATTGTTGGTTCTGGATTTGATTATGTTAGGCTGATGTTTGAAAAGATATTCCAAAAATTCAATGTCTAGCAGTGAAAAAAAGAAATAGATCATTTATTATAAATGGTTTACATTTAGTTTAGGGAGCTTGTCTGGATTTTCTTTTGAGCCCGTAGCAGGCTGGCAATAAATAGAGGATGACACATCTTGAAATCTTGGAAAAACAAATTTGCTAACCAATATTGACTTACACAATGTTGAGATAAAAGAATGGGCACCCATTACCTGATATAGAGACCTGTTAGAATTAGACTACATATACATAGGCATAATGTATTTGCAAAATAAAAATGAATATGCCAGAAAGGCAGACTCAGTAATATATTTTAGAAGGTTAATTTTTCTTAGGTCTGGGCGGGCCTGCATGTTACTTGGAAACAGTTGAAATGATCTAGAAAGGACGATCTGTGCCTTGCCTACAATGTTTAGAGCCAGTTGCCACAGTGTTCTTTTTCATCATGAGGAGTGCCTCAGGGTCAGGAACAGGAACCTTCTGTGGTGGTGTTGAGGTGCTCAATGTCAGTCTCTTGGGAAATTTATGTTTTGGATTACCTAAAGGTGGTATTTGATAAAACACTGTATCCCCTGAGGAGGTAAAATGGATTCATCTGGAACCCACCTTTGCAAAAAAAGTGACAAGATTATGATTTTTATTGTTATTCCCTAAACATGTTTTTCTGGCAATGCATCTTGACACACTTTAGCAAGCCCTTTGTGTATTATTTGCAGACATTTTATCAGTATGGGAGAAAAATGGCAGGAACTCAACATTTTCATAAGAACATAAGAAGAGCCTTGCTGGGTCAGACCACAATTCCTCTGGAGGACCGACAATAGAGCATAGAGGTTGAGGCTTTCCTCTGATATTCAGAGGCTTACTGCCTCTGAATGTGGAGGTTCTCTTTAGTCAGCATGGCTGCTAGCCACTAATGGACATGAATCTCACTTTAAAACTCACTTTAAAGCTGTCCAGCTTGTGCTCATCACAACATTTCCTTTTTCAACTGCATATTCATGCACAAGTACCTGCACAAAAGTACTTGTTGAGGAGGGAGTTGAACATAGATGCAAATAAGATTGTGAAGGATGGCTTTGGTAGTTTCAGGGTGGTTGATTAGCGCTGTTATAAATATATTAACAAACTAATTCGGGGGAGGTGGGTGTGTCAAAATGCAGTGATTATACTCAGAAACCAATGGGTGAAGACAAAGGCAGACTATAGTTTTGTGTGTGATGAAATGTTGGCTAGATTTTGTGGCAGTATCTGCTAAATCCCTATAATTAGCATTCCCCCCCCCCTGTTAAATGTCATGGGGGTATTTGATGAAACAGGGCATGAACTCTGTAGCAACACTCAGGGGATCTGTAATGCTATCCAGCATGACTTTTGGAATTTAACTATTAGATAGTGCTTCCTTATCTAGGAAACACAGGAGAGAAAGGCATTTGTCCAGTCTAATGACCCCTGTTAACAGATTTATGCCCCCCTCAATACAGTCCCTGTCCCCTCTGCTGCACACCAAACACATACATTACTTGAGACAATCAATGTAATTTCTAAAAACCAGGAAGAAACATCTAAGAAAATAAGCTAAATTGGTCATATTTCATGGTTGGTCCTAAATATATGTAGCACAACAAAATGAGCCTGAGAAAATACAAAATCCAAATTAAGGAATCATTGCAAGAGGCACATTTATCTATATTGGAGTCATTTTTATATGCAATGTAATATATTTCCTGCACTGGGAGTTTCAGTAGATGACAGTCTACTTCGTGGGGTTCCATCAGGACCATGAAGGGATTGGTGGTGATGACGAAAAGTGCCGTCAAGTTGTACCCGACATATGTTGACCCTGTAGGGTTTTCAAGGCAAGAGATGTTCAAAGGTGGTTTGCCATTGCTTGCTTCAGTGTTGCAACCTGGATTTCCATGGCAGTTTCCCCTCCAAATACTAACCAGGGCTTTCATGCTTAGCTTCCAAGATGTAATGACATTAGGCTAGTCTGGCCCATCCAGGTTATGGCTGCAGTTCATGAAAGGAGTATAGCTCATGTTTAGAGCATATGCCTTGTGCACAAAATAAAATGAAAATGTTTGGCATTAACCCCGAGAAGGACAAGGATGTATATTGTTCTCTTTCTTCCTATTTGAGGGTGGGGGGCAGGGGTAGTTTATATATTTATATTGCACTCTAGCAATCTGCTTTGGATACCCATTTTGGAGAAAAAGGGGACCACATACATGCTATATGTTCTTTTATACAAAAAGGATGTGCCCAATACATGTATTGTTATGGGATAAATTGACGTGAGGAAGCAGAACATGACATGAATACAAAAAATCACAGGTTTGATTCACGTAAAGTTAAATCAAAATGGGGGGATTTGTGGGTTGAGACAACAGGGATGAGAAATTTGAAATCATCCCTCCCATAATCTGCTCAGGATGTTGCTTGTGGGAATCGTTTCTGTAATGGGGATTGCACGGGAGGAGTTCAATGAATCATGCCATCTGTCAGTACAAAACACTCACCTAAAACTCAGGTTTTCAACCTGGATTAAAAAGAAGATGAAAGTTACCTATTTTACTAAGGACTTATTCCTAGATTAAACGTAGCCTCAAAACATATAACTCCTGTGAGTTTATGCTAACTATTCTAATTAATCTTCATGTTTGATCTTTGTGATAATATATTGAACTAATTTGGGATTAAAAGATTACAAGTAACATTTTGAGCTGAAAGCCGTAACATGCTTCATGTAAACAGAGCAGTGACAGAATTAACCCTGGAAGCCCTTTTGATTTTGCACTCTTGATGCTGCTACTTGAGCAGAGTTAAGGCGACTTATTAATGAGGGCATTATAAAGTGCTAAGAATGAAGCATTAGCAGACAATAACAAGCCATCAAAAGTCAGGCACTTTGGGTTCTGCATCTCACAACGATTCCATATTAATCTGTTTGCATGCAAGTCATAGAGAAAATGCTAGCTCACGAGTCACTTAAATCAGTTTTGTTTTTCCAACCCAAGAAGTCTCATGGGCTTGGATCCCAGATGTCACTTGTGTCCCAGATGACCTCAGTGCTTGCACAAGAGAATGGTCACTAATTTCACTCCTCACAGGTCTTACTCCTTTTGCTGCTTGTTCTGGAGGGTGCCCCAACCTGATGAAGTGAGTTTAGGGATCATGAGGGAATATAGCAGCACAAAGAGGGGGGGAAATCATCACACACAGAGAACTTTGCTGGTTCTGACCGCTGGCTGCTGTAGTATCCCTAGATTTGATAATAACAGGAATACTAAGGTTTTGTTCACATGTGTTATGCCTCTTTTCATGAGTGCCATTTCAGTGTAGAAAGATTTCCATAAAAGGGTGGGGCAGGAAGGATATTATCAGCAAAAGAAAACCCGCGGATATATTCAAGAATAAATAGCTAAGATGCATTGAATGTGAAAAGTATTTGTGGTTCATTTTTTATAGGATGTAGTAGCTATATTTTAGAGAGGGAGGGATAGGTCTTTCACTATAACTAGCTATAAGGAGCATTTGACCCCTATATTATGGCAATTATATTGATTAGATAGTTTTATTTAAGACAACATTTTATTTAGTAGCAGTCTTGAGTAGTGATTTGAAAATTTGGGCGTAGGGTCTTAATGTATTTTATCTGATGTGTTCTATCTACGCTTGAAAGCCACCTTGAGCTCTGTAAGGAAGAAGGGCAACTAATAAATATTTAAATAAATAAACCATGGAGTTTGGGCAAAGCCTTCAATGTCACCCCTGATGTCATGACATCACTTCCCTACCTCCCAACCTTTCCAGTGAGTTGCCAGCTGCAGCTGCTACCTAGCTAGAATTACATTATCACCTTGTCAAACAGCCAATGTCCATTTTTGAAAAGGAAGCAAAGAAATTTGTTTTTTGGCAAGCTTAACTAATACATAGGTCCATTTAACCATTTATAACAATACTGGCAGAACTAGAAAGATCTAGGCACTTCTAAAGAATCACCCTATGTGTTCCATCCCTCAGTGATATATCTGGAGTCTTGGTGGCGAGCTAAAACAGGGCTTATTCCATAGTTTAAGACAAATCTCATTATCCAAAAGTGAATGCATACTTGCTTGCCAGCAAATTGGGATTAAAAAGGCAGGATGCTGAAAGGTCTTCTTGGTGTTCTTAAAAGGATAATAGGTGCCACATGGGCTCCTGATTCATATTGGGCTGTGGATGAGGGGGACACTTAAATCCTTCTCCTACCTCATGTTTTCATCAAATGAAGTTGATTTAAATCCCCACCAGTGAGACTGCCTCTCTTTTTGGCTGTTGAGGGCTAATGCTGCAGTTGACGAAAGTATGCTAAGCAGGAACACTAGATTTCCTTTCCCTCATGCCTTAGCTCTTTTCTGGATTGGGGCCCTATGCAACAGCTGTTAACTGTAAATGACTTGAGGCTTCAGCTACAAGGATCAGACAAGACACAAGGACTAAAGGATAAAAATGAATGATATAAAACTAGAAATGAAAAGATATGCAGACAATGTAGTTCTAACAGGCATGGATGGGTCAAAATCATTTTAGATATACAAGATGCTCCTATAGTTAGAAATGGCAAAACAAGAAAAGATATGATCAAATGGATGTAGAATTTTAGAGAATCAATAGGAATTCATGGGAAAAAGAGATCAAGTTTACAGCCTGCCAAGCATTAAGAGAAAGTTGGTACAAAATGTTTTTAAATGGTATATAATCCCGAAGGACATTAAGAAAGGAGACCAAAACTGTGCAGCCCTGATAATGCTGTTCTTATCGAGCAGTCCTGTCAAAGCTCTCTCAGCTTCACGTACCTCACAGGGTGTCTGCTGTGGGGAGAGGAAGGGAAGGAGGGCATAAGACCCTTTGAGACCGATTCTACATGGATGGAAAAGGCCGGGCCAGCACCTGTATGGCAGCGGGGCTGATCCCTCACTGCCACACGACACTGGTGCTGGCCCAGCCTCATCCTGGTCATGGCATGCTTTAGGTTGTCCTTTGCCCCACAGCAAGGGAAAAGGAGTATGGAAATATCTGCATTCCCCGGTCTGCTGCAGGGGGCCAATAGGGCCTATCCAGCCACAAGCCCATGTGGATGGGGGTTCTATGGCATTCCTGAGGGAACAGAAGATGCCCCACTCTGCTCTGCAGTGCTTCACAATGTCACAAAGCCGAATGGGACATTTTGTTATTTGCCCAAAAGTGGGGTTAAATTGAAAATGTTTTTAAAACATCACCCCCCCCCCCCCCCCCGAGTGGCAGAACAGTTCCACCTTGATTGCCTCCATCTGGAGGCAGTAATGCAGGGCAGACCTGGTGCACACCCAAAAATGTCCCCATGGAGGTGCAGGAAGTGGCAAGGTATGCCAAAGTTATAAAAGAAATAAGCAATAGAAATGCTTGCCTATATTTTGTGACAGACTACTATAGCATGAATGAATTCTTTGCGCTGAGATGTTTCACTTTATAGCTACTTCACTTTATAGCTACCCAAATGTTATAAATCACATCATTTATAAATCACTTTCCCCTATAAATCAAATGGACAAATGGGTAGATCTTGTGTACTTATTTCCATTAAAATCATGGGTCTTCTTGATAATTTATTGCTTAGGTTATTTCTTTGAATTGCTGCTTAACCTCCCTTATATTAAAAAAAAAAAGGACAGGATATTTGAGTTTTTGTAATGTTGATCTCACTAGTGGCTAAGAAAAGACAATTCAGACATGTTCTATTATATTTTGTTGTGAACCATGCTTTTTTTAAAAAAAGGAAACCAATGACTAGTCCAAGTTAGGTCACATAACTCATCACAATCAAGGCAGATTTTGAAAGCCAACTAACAATAGCAATAGGAATTTCTTAGAATCATAGAATCATAGCGTTGGAAGGGACCTACACAGGGTCATCTAGTCCAACAATGCAGGAACTCACAACTACATGCAGGAATGCACAACTCTGGATAAATGGATTACTGTAGTAATTATGTGATGATTCTCATAATTTCTTGAGAAACTCAGGATAACTATAGACCTCCCTACTAAAGGGAACCATTGAGTACTTTATGAGGTGATTTTAGCAATTTAATATTAAATGCTCTTTGCAACTGTAACACATGGAATCATTGCTCTTCTACAGAAATTTCCTAGGGGATACCAAGTCTTGAGAGGGATTTTAATTAATTCAACCAGAACTCTATTGCAGCACAACCTTGAACACATTTCTTTTGTAGTAACTGTCTTGTACTCAATGGAGTTTACACCATTCTAACTCCCTCAGAATTAATGGGCCTGGATAGAGTAACTAAGATGACAAGAGATAAATTTTTGCAACCGTGTTAGTCCAAATAAAAAAAAAAACCCAAATCCAAAAACACCATGAATGTAATGACATTATTTAGGGTGGTGGCTGTTAAACTTGAGCCAGGTTTGATTCTCCATCCTCCTCTATGTGGAGCCAGATGAGTTGTCAACCTCCAGTAGGAGCTGGAGATCTTCAGGAATTTCAACTGTTCTCCAGGCATCAGTTCCCCTGGAAATAAACAGATGATTTGGGGTGACCAGCTCTCCTATTGTCCTACCAATGTCTGAAGGCAGGGAGGGTACAGCACAGTAGAGGTAGAGCTGAGTGGGCCTGATTCTCCCCCTCCCCACACTGCTGTCTAGTAGCTGGGAGGACATGGAATGGGGGATGCCCAACTGGGCAAGGAGCATTACCACAGCAGGCCTTCAGGCCACATCATGGCTGAGTGGGTCTGGCTCTCCTCATCTCCCACGACCTCTGTTTGGAGGCTGGAGGGTGGCAGACCAAATGCCCAGTCAGTCACGAAGTGATGTGACAGCTGGATCTCTGGCTGTGGTAGAAGCTAGTGGGCCCAGCTCTCTCCTCCTTGGCTGTTTGGAGGTCTGGAAGACTTACCATCTGTAGGTTCTTCTGCCACCTTGCTCACTGCCCAGAAGTGGCAGTAAAGAGGAATGGATGATTAGCTTTCAGTAGGGGAATGCCCTTTCCCTACTGGGGGCATTCCCCCACTAAGGGCCAATCCAGTAATTGGTGCACTGTTTGCATACAAACCTAGTATTATTATGGCTAATGATATTTTGATGTGAATGCCCCCCCCTGCAAAGGCTCACATTAACTCACTATGTTCCATAAAATACATTCTTCTTTAATGATATAATCAATTTCAGTTCAGTTTATGTGTTCCACATTTCAGTCTGCTGTAGCATCATTTGGGAGAACAATTGGTACAGCTACAGCCCATTGAATAATAGCTTATAAGTAAAGTGAACATCTTTCATATCAAATACACCTAATTTTTCATTGTAGGGTAAGATTGATAAATTAATTATGTAAAACAGATGTGATCTAGAGCTTCATACGCTGGTGGTTCTTATCCCCCTCCCCCCAAGAAGAAGCATACATTACACATAAATATTTCCTTCATGTAAGTCAAGTATTGTTCTGCTCATAGGTAACAGCAATGATGTGTGTGAACAAAACACCACATCTACATTACGGCTGGATGACAGCCATTTTGTTTTGACATTCATACTACTTTATTCTGCTTCAAGGATACACAGCACTCATAATCCGATTCTTAATGGTCACTTTACTCTTTCTAGTGACCTGCAATATTATGAGCCAGGGTAAGAGGAGAGAAGAGAGATTGTATCTTAAAGAGTAATTTGAGAAAGTTTCACATTTATTGCTTTGTATCTTATAATAGTACTTGTTTTTCCCCTCATGTGCCATTTAGAAACTCTTAAATAAAGGACACTTATGCCTGCTAAGGGAATTGATGCAGTTCACCAAAATAATTTCATTCCCCTGGATAGCAAGGAATGAAAAACTGTAGTTCATCTTCTCATTCTGACCACATTCTGCCAGAGTATTACATTAATTCCCCTATGTCTTCCACTAAGTGGTTGGCATTTACTCAGTTTCCAGTGCTGAAGTTGTTTTAAGTACATGTTGAGTTATTAACTTTCCCCTTATTTGGATTTATATCAAAAGTTCTCATAAACAATTGCAAAGTTGAAAAGTGTGTCTGGAGCAACCCATGTTGAAAGCATTACTTTTCTGAAGTAGTCATCATTATTCTTGATCTGAAAAAGAATCCTTTGAAGCCAGAAAGGAGTCCTCAAAAACAAAAGAAATCAACTATGATAAGATTACATCAAACAAGTAATTATTTTAATGCTACAGATCTGCAGACAAAGTCTAGTGGCACATTTTGGATCAATAAGTGAAAATTTGCCCTTTTCATGTTTCTTCAATTTGTTATTCCTCCTGTCCCTAAACCGGGGATTAAGTTTCGACCCAGTCTCCCCTCTGTCCTTGTCTTCCTATCCCCATTTCCCCACATCTCTATTAAAGTGGTTTCCTGTGCAAATAGCCTGTTCACAAAATTCAGCAACATTCCTCTTGAGTACATGGGATAATGTTTGCTGTGTAACACCAGTGTGTCCCACAGCAGACATAAAACATGAATGGATACACATCATTAAACAGTCCTATTTTTTCATGAGAGAGCAGTAGCCCAATGAGGCATATGCACATAAGTATTTAAGGATACGTGTCTGCATGGTATGTTTCTAGTGTTTTTTATTTATCATATTAAAAATGAGAATTTGAGCAACATGTACACCAAGGTTATACATCCTGTCGGGCTAGCATCTCAAACAAATGTTATAACAGATATATCCTGGGATGTTGTTATAATTCTAGTTTTTGACGTGTGGTCCTGTTTGGGAGAATTGCTTCACTTGCATGCATGTCTCTCCCTTTGTTTATATATATTTTTTCAATCAAGCAAAGACACTAAGGGTGCCATGAACTTCTGTGAATGTGTTCTCCATACTAGCTTAATGTATTCAGTGGACAGCAACTTTGGTGAGCTAATCTAAACAGTAGGGCTAGTAGAAAATTAATTTATCAATTCATTGGAATGGCAAATGTCATAAACTCATTACAAACTCTTTGGTAACTGCACAGTAGTTTTTTTCTCGAGCTGTTCTTTCATGTTGGTTTCTATGGTAGACCTGGTATCTTGTATTTCTGACAGCAACATGTCATAGACATGGTGAGTTTAATGAAATAAATGTCTCCTAGCTATAATGCAGTTACTTTTTCTTCATTCATTTGATTCTCCATTAATAAATATGATAATGGAACAGAAACACCATGAGGCCACTGTTTCCGCACTCAAAATTAAAAGGAATAAAATAAGATGACCTGGGACCCTTCTGCACAAGTTGGATAAAGCACTTTCAGTGTGCTTTTGCAACTGGATTTTCCTGTACTACGTTGAGGCAGACTTTACTTTTTTTGCTGACCAGCACTCAGAAAGAAAAGTTGCCACCGAAATTTCAAGAGGGGCAGAACAGCCAAGAGCCACTAAGGTTCCCTTGAATAGATTCCCACCAGACCCTCCTCCCAAAATCCTGGCACAAAGGTCTGATGAAAACCAGTGATGTGAGCTGTATGGCTTGCTGGATGCCCAAAGATATCTGGTTCCCCTGAATCTTCACCCCCTTGTTCCTCTTCTCAGTGGTCCTGAAGGGACCCCCACCACAGAAATGGCTCAAACTCTGGTTATCAGCTGTCTTACTTCAGAAAGCATGGATACCTAGAGAAGGTAGGAGACTTTGATGCATAGGTAGTAGTATTTCAGTTACCCTAAGTCCAATCCAGGTAGGATCTCAAAACCAATAATTTGAATAACTCCTATAAACAAATGGTAGCATTATCACACAAAAACAACAACAAGCCCTGGACAACATCCTTGCTGTATCATTTTGAACTAGCTTAAGTAATTGAGAGGTTTTCAAAGGCAGCTCTGTATAGACCATGTTACAAAAACCCAGCCTTACTGTGATCAGTGCAGGGATAACCATAAGCAGGTTTTGTCTTTCCAAGGCAGAGTGTAATTGGCATACCCACCGAAGTTGGCAAAAGGCTTTTCATGCCACAGATGCCACTTAAGCATCTAAAGATAAGGCTGGATTGTTAAAAAGTGTGACCAAACACTGAGTTTGATCCTTAGGGATGGCTCTTTCCAACCCAGAACTGTAACAGCTCCCAACACTTGATGTATCCCTGACTTAAAACCAAACTACCACCACCATCTCATTCTTATCTGTATTCAGAGTCACATTTGTCCAATCCATTTCTTTCTTCAGGCACCTATTCAACACGACTGCTGGTTTATCTGAAAAGGAGGAAAGAATGGGGGGCTCTATTGTCATTGGCATATGGATCATACCTCATTCCAAATCCCAGTAAACCTAGCCAACAGTATCATATTGGCTTTTTGTCACAATTGTCCTTGACACATCAGGTAGTAAAAAGTGCCATTTTTACAGAAACCAGCTCATAGAGATAGACAACACAAATATATAGGATTGAACTAAAGCCACTTACTTCCCAAAGAAACTGGGCATAGCACATATAATAAAGTACTCCACCACTACCTTCTGCATGTATTCAGCAGAGAGAAACCTGCTCACCTTTATCTTCTCCCTTAGCTGTGGTGGGGGTTGGGGGGGTGGGATGGACCACATTTCTTCCTTTTGAATGAGAGGTTGGATATGGCCTAGGAAAATGTCTTTCAGCTGGATAGTTTCTGCCCCATTATATTCCCAAATCTTAGTTTCCTGAAAGAAACAGCAGTAAACAGATTCTGGATCTGTTTACAGGGTTGGGGGATGATAGAAATTTGTAAAAATAATCTATGCATGCAACAGTGAAAATGGATAGAGCGGGCTTTTTATTCTTCTCTCCAAAACTCACAGGTGCTCAATAAAGTGGATGAGTTGGAACAGATGAAGTACTTCTTTACTCAAAGAGCTTGTAGAAGCTGCTCCATAGGATGTGGTGATAGCCACAAGATTACTTGGTTTTAAAAGGGGATTAGGCACATTTATTCAAAGCAGGCCCATCTGTGCTGCCTTTATATTCAGAGATAGAAACCCTTCGGCTGGCGGTGCTGGGGTTGGGTGGGGAGCAAACCCAGAGGAAGGCTTTGGCCTATGTGCCCTGTTTATAAGTCTTCATAGGGCTGTCAACCTCCAGGAGGGACTTAAAGATCTCCTATCATTATAACTGATGCTGAGACTACAGATATCAGTTCTGCTGGAGAAAATGGCTGCTTTGAAGGGTGGACTCCCTCTAAATTATCTCACCGTCCCAAACCCTGCCCTTTCTGGGCTCCATCCTCCAAATCTTCAGGCATTTCCCAATCCAGAACATTATGTTTCCATGGCATCTGACTGATGATGATGATCATTATTTATTTAACTTTTATACCGCTGTTCTTCTAATGGTCTCGTGGTGGTTCACAACAGCATGAAATCAATAAAATACAATAAAACCCCATAAAACAACCCTTACAGCAATAGATAGATGGCGATCCCTTCATAAAACATTCCTAACTCCCAATCCCTACTTTCTCATGTTCAGCCGGCAGGCCATGTTTTCTTCTGCTGGGAGTGAGGAACCAGATCTAAATATATTGGTGGGGGGGATCCTCCAATGGAAACACCGAGGCTCCACCGAAGCTCTAATTTTGGTAGGGCCATCAACTCTTCCGGGAGCTTATTCCACCATGTTGGGGCCAGGACTGAAAAGGCCCTGGCCCAAGTCGAGGCCAGGTGGATATCTCAGGGGACCTGGGACAACCAGTAAATTCATACCTGCAGAGCGAAGAGCCCTGCGGGGGGCATAAGCAACCAAGCAGTCCCACAGATAAGTAGGACTCAGGCCACATATAAGCTTAAAGGTCAATACCAATACCTTCAACTTGACCCAGAAGCAGACTGGTAACCAGTGCAGATGTTGGAGCACCAGCTGAATATGGGTCCTCGATGGTGTTCTAGTGATGACTCTAGCATCTGCATTTGTACCAACTGCAGTTTCTGGATCAAAGCCACATACTGGTGACAACCCAGCCCATAGCCCTGGACCAGCTGGGCTAGAGGGAGCAGGTAGATGTTAAAAAGTGTGGGGGAGAGTATTGCCCTCTGTGGTACCCCACATGGGAGCCCACAAGGGTCCGACATCTTATCCACCAATGCAACCGTCTGCATCTGGTTCTGAAGAAAGGAGACCAGCCATTGCAGTGCAGTCCCCCTAATCCTGGTCCTGGCAAGGCAGTGGGCCAATAGCTTGTGGTTGACCACATCAAATGCGGCCGACAGATCTAAAAGCATGAGAATGGCAAACCACCTAGATCCAGCTGGTGCCTGATATCATCCGTCAAGGTGACCAACATAGTCTCCACCCCGTGGCCAGGACAGAAGCCAGACTGGTATGGGTTGAGGACCGAAGATTCCTCCAAGAATGCTAGGAGCTGGTCCACTGTGGCCCGCTCCACCACCTTACCCAGAAACATAGGATGTGAGACTGGGTGGTAGCTGGTCAGGTCCCGCGGATCCCATGATGGCTTTTTCAGTAGAGGACACACCACTGCCTCCTTGAGCCCTTTGGGAAACTCTTCAGATGTAAAGGAGAGGTTGACAATTTCCCTCAAAGCGCCCCCTATCCGTTGGTTGCCCGACTTGAGCAACCAAGATGGACAGGGTTCTAAGGGTCAGGTGGTTGCTCTCACTGGCCCCAGTAACTTGTTAATTGCACCCCTGCAACCACTGGTCTAATCCAGCATGGCTAATCTAAATTTTTTAAAAATCATCATAGGTTAAATACCAGCCCTGCAGCAATAGGGATACGTTCAGCAGTACACCTAGCAGCAAATCTGTCATGAGCAACACATCCTTGGGGTGTTTTTATCCACCAGAGACACTTCAGATGCCTGTCCTATTAGTTTAGTTATGCCTGTATCAACTACATTGATCAGAAAGCTAATTTGCATGACAAACACCTGTCGTCTTTCTTACAAACAAAGACAATACTGTAAATAGTAGGATAACAGGGCAAACAGTGCCTGAAGTTTCACGTGTGAAAACCTTTTAGCAATCTGCTACTCAGTCCTTTTAACCAAAGGTTTTTTAACCTAAAGAGATTATGCTTTTTTGTATACACTCTGAATGGCATCTCAATCCTATCCACGTTACTTAGAAACAAATCTTACTAATTTCCTTTGAAAGTGGCTCTAGTATATTTTGCATGATTGGAGCAACACAAAGATTTCTGCTTAATTTCCCTATAGCTTCAGCTGCCCAGGTATATTGTCTCTTGCCTGTGAATTGTTTCTAATACGTTATGTTTAATTTGCAATAACAATACTGCTCAAGGTCAGTCAATGGAAACCTATATATTCTTGAACAATTTTAAACCAAAGATTATACATTCAGGAAGTATATTTGCATGTCGAACAAAACATTAAGAACAAATGATATTTTAATTTATTGACAGTTTTAGATTTTATTCTGTTCATAATTGTATGTAATTTATTCCTCCACTTCTAATCATTTTACTCATCTTTTTATAATTTGCTTTTGCCATTTGTTTGGAAATGGCAAATAAAGATTGATTTGAACTGAAAATGAATATTGTTCCCATTAAAAATCTTGCGAGAAACAGGATCTGATAATAGGTTTATAAATATTTGCAAGTGACCATTTTTCACTGGTTTTCTTTGTCATCACAAAAGACAAAGATGAACAGTTTCACCAGGCAAAAGTGCAATAATGTTTGACTGCTGGAAAGGTAAACACTATTTTCATGAAAAATGGTGCCAGTGTCCCATGAAAACAGACACAAGTTTCTTCTGTATATTATTCACATTCGATCGTGCAGAACTCTTGTGACTTAACATCCCATAATGAAACAATTACAGGCACTACTCTTCAGAAAGCAATGTTATTTTTTAATAATATTTCCTCCCATTTTTATGCTTACAAAAACTTTTGTACAAGGTATGGGGGGTGGGGAACGGAGTTTGTAGAGTGTAAGACAGACATAAAATTGTCAAAAGTTGCCTCATTTTCTTGGCACCTTCCCCCCCCCAAAAAAAGGTTACTACAGGTGCTAAAACTGAGGTTTCCCAAAATGTTATGTACATCCAATGAATCCATCTTACTCTTGCCATCTGTCACCAAGGAGGAACGGTATAGAACAGTGGCAAATTCACGTGCAAAAGGCTGTCTTTCGGATAGCAAAGAGAAAATGTTAATGGACACAGATTTACAAATTATTAATGATTTCTCTTGCCATTTTTGAAAAATGAAAGCTATCTCTCTCCCCAAACAGATTGCATTTTATTCCTCTGCAGTTTGTCCATCAGGCTTCATTCTGACAACATAATCCAAAACTAATCCAGAGCATTCAGTTTTCCTTGTTGGCTCTCAGGCACGCTGCTTAGACAAATCCTGCTACCTGTCAGCTCTCCTGTGTGTGCCAGACAGCCTGCCAGGTTAACCCCTAGGGAAGCTGAGGGACCAGCTGACTTAACCCCTACTTCCCTTCCAATAATCCACTGTAAATACATAGCGTTAATGGGCTAACTGTGCTAATCAGGGCTGGATCCTTTAAAATCTGCTTCATACACAGTTGTTAAGTACTAGGGATCTGAGCATCACTGTGAGAAGAGGAGAGGTACCGCATCCAAGAATGCCAGCCCCCAAAACAGCAGATGGATAGGACACACTGAAAGGTTTTAATCCCTTAAAGCAGTGTGTGAAAACACGTGAGTCAAATTGCCAGGCCACCTAGTTGCCTATGAATCCACCTTCATTATCAGCACAAGGTCAGAAACTATCCAATACCTTTCTTTGTTCTTATCCAACTTTTCTTATCCAACTTTTCATTTTGAAATTGGACCCTTTAAATGAAGTTAGATATCTAATGCTAGAATCACTTTAATATTCTTCCTCACTCCCTGCTTTGGAAATTTAGAAATTGTATAACACTTTCAGAGATTTTAAAGTCTCCTAAAACCTGAAATGCACAGCACAGCTTAACTAGCAAAGTCTTTTCAAAGTACTCACTCTTTATGGGGGGGGGGGAGAGAAAATCACCATCGTTCCTCATTGGAATTCAAGGCACATCACTCTTGTCGTTCTGTGGCAGCATCAACAATCCACAGCAGAAAATCACTTGCATAAGCACGACATGCCCAGGAGCACTTAAAAGCCCAGCTAAGCTCAGACACATGAGATCTGTAATAAAACATTGCTCAGCTCATTTCATGATTGGAAGACATGATGTCCAGGTTAATATCCAAAGTGTATGTGTTTGGTGTGGGGGAGGCAGTGAAGCCCATGGGTGGTGGTGGTGGTCCTGAACTCTGTCATGAAGGAAACTGAGCAGGAAAGACCTTTTTGTGACTTCTGATAAGAACATTTCTATGACCTCCCCGTCTACTTACCTCCCCCCCCCCCCCGTCTACTTCCCTCCCTCAGATATCAGGCAAGATTTTCCCTCTGTTTCTCTTTCTCTTTACTGAGCCTCCCTAGTAATGTATTTTCTTCTTTGCCGAAGAACTCTGGCTATCCCACCCTGTCACAGTATGATATTTTGGCTGTTGGCACAGCCCAGGATCCCAAGGGAGGGATTGGGAGCTCCCTTTAACTTAAATAACTTAAATGATACCTGAGGCATTTTGAAATTCAATAATAACAAAAGATTTTATTTAACATACATAATGGGGAAACATCAGGTAAAATCAGGGGTTGAAAATGTCTGAGGTAACTCAATATAAATAACACTACATTGGTAGAGGTGATAGGGATAAAATCAATATATGCGCATACTTTAGTTCTTATGTTCCAGATTAATGAGAATTTCTTAAGCTTTTCACAGTGACTTAAATCTTTATGTTGAGAGCCTTTTGTTCTAGTGTTTTCCCCTAAATACTTCAGTACACTTCCTTTTAGTATTTTCTGACTTGTTTCGTTTCTAGAAGGCTGGTATACTCTTTCCAGTATCCAAACCCTTTCTCTTGAAACACCAGTACTTGTCTTGAGTTAGTGGTTTCTAACCAGACTAGAACAGGGATCTCTGCATTCTTCAGAGCTAACTTCCTGCTTGAGGTAGGAAATTTTATTCTCTCTCTAGAAGATCTGTCCCCTTTCTTTGGCCCAAATGAGAGTATCCATCTAACTACTCACTCATTCTTATCAACTTCCCCCAATTCTCCTGCCACTCTCAGTCAGGATTAAATTCTTAAATTGTCAGTACTAGGGATGCTAGTCTCCAGGTGAGACCTAAGGATCCACTGGAATTAAAAGCTGCTTTGGAGGGTGGACTCCATAGGGTGTGCTCCATAGAATTATACTCCACTGAGGTCCTTTCCCACCCCAAATCCCACCTACTCCTGGTTCCATTCGCAAAGTCTCCAGATATTTCCCAACCCAGAGCTGGCAACTCTAGTCAGTATACAACACTTATCAGCTAGGGCTGAAATCACTCAATCCTTCTCAGTATCCAGTTCAGAAGTCTTACTCTGCTCAGTTGATGCCAACCAATCAGATTGTTTGGAGCACCCTGTCACTCAAGACTCTCTGGTCTGTGAAACATTAACCCATCACATCCATTTATCTGTTTACACAACACTTCTCAGCTTTTAAAAGTACAGTATCACAATTCTCTTTTACTCAGTTGCACTGTTGTAAGTCTTTTAAGAAGGAAGAAAGGAAGAAAAATCATTGTTTCAATATCTTCATCCAGATTAGGAGTGTGTAAATTATAGTGCACATAATAACTGGATTTCTTGTTGTCTTGCTTGATCTTTTGTTATGAACACAGAAAGGTAATTGTTTTATTTAATTGTAAAATATTTCTTCATATAATTAGGTTATATGACAGGACTGCCAAAGGGGGGGGGGGGATTTCATATCAGCCCTGAATGAAAAACAAACTAAATTCAGTTCATCTCCTGTATCCCCTATAAAAGCAAAATCATAGCAAAAGTGAATAAATTATTATGTAAAAGTAAATTGAGTATGAATGTTCTGAAGACAGATGCTATATGTTTTATTTGAAAATGATGTAGGCACCATTCTGGCTATTCTATTAAAGTGACTAGCTTTGAGACATCTGTTTTCTAAACTATTGTCTTTTAATAAACGTGAATTGTCCAGAGTTATCCCAGGCCAAAATGAATTCATGCAGCAAAACAAAAAGAGTAACAGATGGCTAGTTTGTTAATCAAAATGTAAAGACATATATGAATTAAAGCGAAAGTCTGAAAACTGGAGTCCCTAAACAATCATACTCCTGGCTGCCAAAGTTATTCAGTCTTTAGGGATGCGACTAGCAAATTAATTTTGAAATAACCACATGCTGTGGTTACCTAGGAAATGCTTCACGTTAAAGCTAAACCTCTTTTCTTTTGTGCTTACTGTTTTACCCCAGTTCTGCAAGGAGTACATAGTATTTGCAGAAAAGCCGTAGCAGAGCAAAGCAGCATTGGTCAATGCAGCAACATATTTTAGGCAGGGCTGAGATAATGATCATCACACAGAGAACTTTTTAAACTTGAAGGCATTTGAAAAATTCAGCAATGGGGAGCTCAGCCTTAATGTCAGCCTGATGTCAGCTGCGAAGGCTGTCATGTTTCAGTATATTTCCACTGAATGGTGACAACACTGGGCCATTGGTTGATTATTTTTCCTTTTCGCAAATGCAGCTGGAAGATGTTCAGCCTGCTATTGATCGTACAACTTATCAGCTCTTCACAACATTTATCTTTGTGGATGGTGCAAAATCCAAACAACGTGCATTTGGTACATATTTTGCAAGAGTGGGAGTAAGTTGAGTTTACTTATTTTTCTATTTGTTCTGCTCCTTATTTTGATCAATGTAGATCAAGAGATCAAACATTCGAGCACCCTTTGGTACAAATATCTGAGTACTCCTTAGGTGCATACAAGGATACAGTTGTTGTTTGCAACAGTTTCCCATAGAATGGAGAGTCAAAGGACCATGGGGGTTCTGGATGGCTGAATCACCACAATATATTTTATTCCCCTTAAAGCAGGGGTAGTCAACCTGTGGTCCTCCAGATGTTCATGGACTACAGTTCCCATGAGCCCCTGCCAGAATTTCCACAGGTCGACTACCCCTGCCTTAAAGGACTTGAGGCAAAAGATTTCAGGCCAGTCTA
This sequence comes from Paroedura picta, assembly GCF_049243985.1. Classification (NCBI taxonomy): domain Eukaryota; kingdom Metazoa; phylum Chordata; class Lepidosauria; order Squamata; family Gekkonidae; genus Paroedura; species Paroedura picta. The sequence goes on from NC_135378.1 coordinate 66,216,588, forward strand.
CACCAGTTCCTTAAGCAAATTTATTTCCCTCTGTCTGAGGAATTCTGGTCCTATGAAGATAAATTCTCAACACTCTCACCAAATTAAACTTCAGGTTTTCAGACATAATTGCAGCAGTTTGGTCCACAAAAGCAATCTAAAACATTGCAGCATGTTTGCAGCTGACACATTTATGGTGGCATAAACTCTCTTGAGTCTGCACTGACTTTGTCAAATGTATGACTACAGCAGAACTAGCAGTGCTGTGAAGATATGCCCTTTGCTGTGGTAACAGCAAACCAAATAAAAATAAGATGTTATTTTGCCTGTTGCATGTGTGTTGTATATATAGGTATAATTAAAAAAAAACATTTTAAGAGTGATCCAGAGTTCCGTTACACAAGAACACTTGGATTTAAGCTGAGGTAGACACATTATATCAGTTCTTCTGAAATTATAGTCCAGTTTTGGGGCAGAAGTCCAATTTATGCAGGCAACAGGAGAGGGAATGAGAGCCTCAATTGGGAGAAAACCATGGGGCTAGTACTGCAAGGGGTGGGACTGGCTCTAGGGTATCACCCTCCTATCTGACCAAATTCTTGGCTAATCAGCCTTGAGCTGGTGGGAACAGGGTACACACTGGAAGTGCGGGCGATGGATCAAAATGGTAACTTTCCTACTATGCTTCATTGCCAGCTGAGAAAACATATGATTACAAAAAGGCTTACTTTATTCATCATCAACACTCCCCATGGTATCTTGTTATGTCAGATGTGCTGTTCAGGATGTCCTAAGACTTCTGGTAGCTCCTAGTAGCCCAGGTTAGATAGCCTAGTTTAGAACCTGGTACCTTTTAATAGATATCAGAGGCAGGCAATGGCAAACCATCTCTGAATGTCCCTGACCTTGCAAATACTACAGGATTGCCATAAATTAGCTGTGACTTGATGGCGAAAAAAGGCCCCAAATGGTTCCTCATGACAAAAATCATGTTTATAGTTGTCAATGGCCCAATTTCTACAGTCATAACTTATATTCAATTAACAAGAAACATTATAAGTAAATATGCTGGTTTTATTAGGTTTGCTAAGCCTCCCTCTGGTGAGTTCCATGCCCCAATGCTACTCTTGAGCCATGGTGGAAGCAGCAATGTTGCTGACACTACTATGTCACTTCTGGGTACAACCTGGAAGAGATAAAGGGTAGCTCTAGAGATTGCTGGAAGTTTCCAGAACTCCTAGAGCTACTCTTTGTAATTTCCAACTCACAATTGACATATAAATGTCGATGATATCATGCTCCCTCCCAGCAGGCTAAGGCTAGCAATCCTAACACTTATTGATTTGTTTATTGTGAATTTTCTTATGAATATGCCTTGCTTTGGTGGCTCTGACAAGGGTAGACAAGCAAAGAACAATTTTTGGAGTAAGATTTAAAAAAAATTGTTTTGTGGTTTGAAACCCAGATTATAGAATTACAATATGCTTTAAAATCTGTTAATACTGAACAGGTATACAAATATCAATCTAACTCTTGTGCTTTAAAATTAATATATATTTAAATCTGGGCACTATCAGCATATTTCTAAAAGTTACAGCTTATATCAGTTTTATTTTCTGACTTAAAAAGAAGCCATCATACAAAGACTGACCTGTGCAACTCTTTGAAACTAGAGGAACATGAGGCTGTTTTAGAAGAACAGTTGATTTTTACCCCACTTTTCACTACCCAAAGGAGTTTCAAAGCAGCTTGCAATTGCCTTTTCTTCCTCTCCTTACAACAGATACCCTATGAAGCAGTGAGGCTGAGAAAGCTTTGAGAGAAATTGCTCTGTGAGAACAGCTGTATCAGGACTTTGACTAGCCCAAGGTCACCCAGCTGGCTGCATGTGGAGGACTGGGGAATTAAGCCCAGATCAGAAGCTGCCGCTCTTAACCACTGCACCAAGCTGGCTCTCTCCTCAAGAAAGAATAAACAATTGAGTTTCTATCCATCAGTCTCACAGGTCATTTTGGAATGTTTTGATAGATCACATTTACTTTAGCTCCCACCCTTTCAATCAAGTGTGTGTTTCATAAACCTCACTTCTGTCTAGAAAAGTATGAGAAATTACAGAAAGAGCAGCAATAAACATGGGAGATTTTTAAAAAATATATATAAAAATTACATTTGTATACATAGCTCTATGTATAGATTAATGTTACTGATAAAGTGGGATGCACTCTAAAATGGTCATGTTTCTTGAAGGTGCTATAAGTCTCCTTTTGGGTTTTTCCTGCTTCAGTTTAACACAACTACCTTGCTGGAATTAATTGCTATGTTATAATGTCATGATCCAGATGTTGGCTGGAGTCCAAAAGGATGAGTGTGTAAGGCAATGAACTGGACCCTATGACTGCGTTCCACTAATGGAGGGGACTTGATATGCCCTTTGGAACAAGCTTCTTCTACTGGAACAAGACTCTTTTCTTCCTCAATAGGGTTGTAGGATCCAACCACAGTTGCACTGGGATTTCTCAAGCCCTCTTATAGTCGCCTGACAAACTAGACCTCCACTGCAATATTGAATGATGTAATCATACAGCAAAAGTCATGAAATTCTGGGGCACTGACAGAATGCCATGGATCTTAGTGGAAGCATTGTTATAATTTATATTACATAGCATATTTTAAACCTGCTGGAGAAACACACACACACACACAATTTCATTTAGGGCTGAATCATCCAAGCATTATCCAAGCTGGGCTTTCCCCCAGCTATGACTGATTATTATTTTTTAACCACTGGAATTTCCAAAGATTAAATGATATGATTTTAAAAATCAAACAAATTTTACTATTAAAAGTCTAGTTGAGATGAGATCCCAAAATAATTCATATAAATAGTTCCAAGGTTCTGTGTCCTGCATTGACTCCCTTTCCTAAAAGCTGTCTGCTGCTGGCCCAGTAATATTCTCTCCACATGGGATAATTGCAGAGTACACAGGGCTCCTACATCAAAGTGGAATACATTTTCAGAATGTTTTGAATTTAGAAGATAGGGTGTCTTTGAAGGTCTCCATGCTATTTTCATTTATTTATTATAAAATGTCCTCCATATCTAGTCTAATAAGCCAGTAATTGCATGGCTGCTAAGATAAGGCTTGTCTTGTCACAGCTTGTACTTTCCAAAATAGTAACAGGCTTCTAGTAGTGACACAACCCGTAGCAATACTTAGTTGGCGGTGTTTTTTCTGCAGCTATGACATTTAGTTTCTCATCTTCCTTGCCGTCTTACAGCAAGCTGCTCAAGTAGCTAACCTGATATTTTTGCTATTCTATGGAGAAAACTTGGCAGCTGTGGCAATCCACAGCTCAAGACCTGAAATGGAGTTTTCCGGTCATGGAATATGTTGCTTTCTGTGACTCATCAATTTTGGATAATTAAAGCAATTGACACTAGATATTAATATCATTGGCCATTTTCCTGGAGGCACAAATATGCATATTCATATTTTTGGTTGGTTGGCTGATTGCAGATTCCTCAGTTTCTTCATGTGCAAATATTTACATTTCTCCCCCCACTTTTTTTTTTAACAGCTTGAAGATGGGTCCCCACCTTGTCGCAGTGCACATGGGGGTGTCAATGTAATTGCCTGAGAGTCAGTTCGGTGTAGTGGTTAGGAGTACGGACCTCTAATCTGGCATGCCGGGTTTGATTCCGCACTCCCCCATATGCAACCAGCTGGGTGACCTTGGGTTTGTCCCAGCACTGATAAAGCTGTTCTGACCGAGCAGTAAAATCAGGGCTCTCTCAGCCTCACCTCCCTCACAGGGTGTCTGTTGTGGGGAGACGAAAGGGAAGGCAAATGTAAGCCACTTTGAGACTCCTTCGGGTAGAGAAAAGGAGCATATTGGTTCAACAATAGGATATCAATGAGATCTCCGTCACTAATGAAACGGTACATTAATGACTAGACATCTGTGACAAGGCTTTTCCAATCCTAGTTACATGAATAAGAACAAATGAAATTCCCCCCCCCCCCCGGGACTTTATTTTCTGGATAGAAAAAGTGGTTTGATTTTCTGTTGCCATTTTGGAAGCTCTATATTTATCGTTGTTGCAGAGAAGATATATTTGCATCAAGTCATCTGACACTATTCAGGATAACAATAACCGTGCCTTTCTAAGTAGCATCAGAGTTTGAGATTAGGCGACACCGACTACAATATATTTGTGAGTACTAGACACGAAATACAATTTATCCCAACTATTTAAAGATTGCAAAATAGTGCTTGGCTCCAAATGATCATCGCTTCAGTCACTGGTATATACTGCATCTAACTTTCCTGTGGATTACATTTCAATATTATCGTGGAAAACATAATTATAAAGGCTTATTAGAAGATCATGAAAATGTTCTGCTGCAATACGATCATGTAGAATGGCATATTATGAGCAGTCTAATATTTCATTTTCAACCAGTATCTCAAAATCATTTTGGCATCTTCGTTCAGACAGAATCACTGAAGAAAATTAACCAGATCTTTTTTCAGGACTGTACTGAATGGTCACCCATAGCTCTTCTTTCGAAGAAACTAGTTTTTGTTCTTATGAGGAGCAGAATTTCTTTTTCTGAAATTCACTTTTTAAAAAGATCTAACCGTGGATTCCTCTTTTGTTTTTATTTTGTAAAAGAAGGCTTATTCTCCCATTTATCTTTGACCTCTTTGAAGAGAAATCGGTACACCCTTTGGAACCTGTCTCTGCAGTTGTTTTATGTAACACACCACAAGGAGATAGGAAGGTCTTGGAAGACACTGCTTGCCTCTGAGCATCTACAGAATGAAATTCTGGCATCTTTTAAAAATAAGATGTTTCGTGCATTTATGATATAAAGTCAAATTGGCTAAGCATGCCCACACTCTCAGAAAAATGATTCACAATACATGTTGAAAACAATTTATATACTGCCTCACACAAAGATGAGCTATATTTCACAGGTGCTCTCATAAATGGAATCTTTGAACTGGACTATTGTCACTTAGGGAAGGGCAGGGAGCTGTTCCTGTTGGTAGCAGAGAATAGGATGCACAATAATGGGTTTAAATTACAGGTGGGAAAGTTTTGGCCGGGTATTAGGAAATTGGTTTTTTAATTGTAAGAGTAGTTCAGCAATAGAATCAGTTGCCAAGGGAGGTGCTGAGCTCCTCCTCACTGGCAGTCTTCAAGCAGCAACTGGTTGAATATTTGTCAGGGACAGGGATGTGAGATTCAATTTGGATCAGCTGAAAAGTACCCAATCAGTCTTGATTCAGGCATGAATCAGCCAAATTCAGTCCGATTCACCGTTTCCCAATGTTTAAATGGCCAAATCAACCTTCCTCGAATCACCGAATCAAGATTTGGCATAATTCGGCAATTAGAACAAGCAGCTGTTTAAACTTTAAAGGGAAGAGAAAGGGGGGAAAGTCTCTCTTTTTGTCTTTTCCAAGTGTGGTTGCAGGTGCCTCTCCTCAAAAGGTGCAAAAAGGTTGGACCAGGTGGTCCAATTCTAGGGTCACCCAAAGGGCATGCCTCCATATGACCTCCATTATTTCCTCTGATGAGAATTATAAAAAGACCAGAGATTCTGTTTCCTCCCTTATCATAGGAAATAATAGAGACTGCATTCATGCCTAGAATTGGAGCCCTGGGTCCAATCTTTTTGCAACTTTGGGGGTGCTTTTGAGGAGAGGCTCCTGCAGCTTCCCATAGGCTTCAATGGTATCATCGGTTTAAATGGCACCAAATTAATTCAATGGCACCAATTTAAAAAAAATCTATGGGTGATTTGGACAAATTAGATTCAGTCTTAATTGCTTCAGATTGAATCTGAATTTGTATTCCCTTGCGCATCCCTAGTCATGGATGCTTTAAGCAGAATCTGCATTGATCGAGAGGTTGGATTAGATATATGGCCCCTTCCAGCTCTATGATTGTGACTTTTCTTTGCAAATTGATTAGGATGATGTCATGACTGTTTGTAAGGTGTCAGATTTGGTTACATGCCTAATATCACAGAGGGCAAATAAGCCAGTTCAGGAAGCTACTTTAGAATAGCTTTCTAAGAAATGATTAAAACCCATTTGAAACAAGTGGAGATGCTGTAAAAAAGACCTTTCCGGATTTAAGAGCTAACTTGTGAGTCAGAGAGGTCAAATAGTTAGAATATCAGCTAGTCAGACACAGGTTCAAACCTCTATTTATGTTCCCTCTACCACAATGTTTCTTGTAAAAATGAGGGTACATATGAGGAGGGGAAGCCATTTACACTGCTCTGAGCACCTTTGTAGAAAGGACACTGAAACAGAATAAAGAAGTATAATGGATTTGCACAGTCATACACAGCTGAAAAGTGTGTGTGCTATCACACAACGTCCAAGTATCACCATGCAACGTTAACTAGAAGTAGAGTGGTGTTGGGGTAGTGCCTTAAAGTAGAATTGTGATAATGAAGAAAGATGTTCTACTACATTGTTGTATTCTGTGAACACCACACAGAGGCAAAGCTACCTTATATCTACGTTTCCAGTCATCTCTACTGAATATATTTCACTATTTCAGCCAAAAAATGCCAGACTTGGCAGAGATTCAAAACAGGCAATCTATGTGTCTGGACTAGCTTCAGTCAGATTGCAATTGGCTAATTTAAGGAGATAAAATGGTCTCTTACTATTTCACTATTCCCTTGGTGATAGGACCCTCATATGGAGAAAGACAGAAGCTTCACTCTTAGCTGAGTGTAGTGGTAAGATACAGCCCATCATATGTTACATTTTTTATATTCTATGAGGGACGAAAATTTGCTGTGATGAGATGTGAAGAAACTGAAACCCAGGCTTAATGGCGAAAGCTATTTCTTGATGAAGCCTTGGAAAGAAAGAGGCTGTGCCATTTTTCAACCCTTAGATGACTATTATTTGAAATATCGCCTTGGCCTTGTGAAATAATCTGACAACCCTATGGAACAAACATTTGTTGTTTGGAAAATAATATAAGATTTTATATATTTTTTTCAAACCAGCTTTGCTATTTTGATTGGACAGAAACTCTAGAACAGGGGTAGTCAAACTGCGGCCCTCCAGATGTCCATGGACTACAATTCCCAGAAGTCCCTGCCAGCATTCGCTGGCAGGGGCTTCTGGGAATTGTAGTCCATGGACATCTGGAGGGCCGCAGTTTGACTACCCCTGCTCTAGAAGACAGGATAAAACAGGAATGGAGACAGAAAGGTACATCTATAGCCACTGAGAATATCTCAGAGAAGCCAAAGTTTAGTTTGAGAATGTACAATTTCGCCCTCCCCCTCAACTGATAGGAGTGGTCGGAACATAAGCAACCCTGCTTTTTGTAAAGGGATGCAGCATGGTCTTAAAATAGCACTTATGTCGGCTTTTGTCGCATTAACTGTGGGAACTCTGGTGGAAATACATTTAGGCACTTGAAAACTATAAGTTCTGAGATAAGCCTGGCTGATACTGTGAACAGCTTGCCTGAGAGGTAAATTGCATGCAGAAACTAAACATGACAGCCAGAGATAAAGCACTTATGATGATTAATACCAGAAGATGTAACAGGCTTTACTTACTGCAGCCTCAGGAAACCTCACTTTTTTACCTGGTGATAATGTTTACCATTCCTTTTCTGCTCCGCGGGCATCTCCAGGCTCTCGCTTGTGCTGACCACTTATCTGGGAAACTTCTTAGCCAGGCAAAATTTCCGCTTTGGCATTATTCTTCTGTATCCCTAAACTGCTTTACAAGTTGTAAAGTTTTACACGTTCATTAAAATGAAAAACATGCTGACAGGATGAAATTCGTTTTGACAAGGCCTTAAGTATGCCACACGTGAAATGTTATGGGCCTTCTGACAAAATGTTTATATGAACTCTCATGCCAAAGATGCCAATTTTACTTCTGAGGGTCATTCTGGAATTCCTGTCGAAATTAGCCTTTTCCCCTCCCCCCTCTCTCTGTATGTCAGTATGAGAAGAAATAATTGCATGGCATCTATATTTTATCTATTTACTTCATTTAAAGTCCAGCTTTGTCCCCAGTGGCGACTCAAGCAGCTTGCATTATTTTCCTCACCTACATTATATTCTCACAACAACCCTGTGAAATATGTTAGATCAAGAGTGTTTGACCCTGGCCCAAGGTCACCCAACAAGCTGCCATGGCAGAACCTGGATGAGTCTCCCAAATGTACTTCTGCCACTGTAACCACTACCTCTCTGTATAGGCTTAATCTGAATGAATGATAGTATTGGTACTTCACTGGATTAACTTTAGAATTGTCAAAGTTACCCAATCAGATGTTTCTGTTTTCACAAGTCAGAAAATTTTTCATTTTTTTCTGATTATCAGTGAAACTCTTACGTTGATAAAATTGAGATGTTTTCTCCATTCAATTTTCTATTTCAGTTTTATCATGACCTTCCTGCAAGGGAATCACGAGAACATACACTGTTCTTCTTTCCTCCATATGAGAATGCTGTGAGATAGGCTGATTAAAAATTGGTCAAAGTTGGATTATGTTACCCTTGAACATGATAATCATAGTGTAATTTGTCAGAGGCCACTCTGGCCAGCACTTAGTTTTATATCTTCCATCTGACCGGAACTCTCATCAAGTAGCAACATATCTCTACCTGTCATGCATGTCGCTCTAGGAACTGAGGTTTAATCATTTTGTGTAACTCCCTTCCCCTTCCTTTATAAACGGTATAATTGTTTATTTCCATTCTCTCTTGATGATGTGAGATCTGTTTATGCACTTTGTAACAAATAAATTCACTGAATTTTAACATTATTAGGAATTTATCTTAACAATGAGCAGCTAACAATTCTGCCCAATCTGAAACTGGTAACTTTACTTGTGAGATTTTTTACAATGGCTAGAGACATGGCTAGAGGCTGAAAAGGTAGCAGCTCCTGAATACTTTCTTTCTTGAGTTGACTTCTTTCCCCTCCACCCCTTTTTTTAAGGTTACTAGCCAGGTGTGGAAAGAGAATGAAAAGACAAAGTGGCATTTGAGACAAAGGACCATTTGAGGAATCTCTTCCTTGCTTATTTACTACATTCTTAGCCTGACTTTACTATGGGGATCTTCAGGCTACTTTCCTACATTTTACCCACCACAGCAGTCCTGTGAGTTAGATTAGACTGACCAACCCAAGCTTTATGCCAGAGTGATGGTTGGAACCTCGGTCTCTGAGGTACTATTCCAACATTCCTAACACAGTATCTTTCAGTTTCTGCCTACCTTCCCTGATTTTTCAAAGTTGCTTCTAGACAGAAGAGAATGAAAAGACAGTGGGGCCCTCTGACTTTATATTTCTTTTCCATAACTCCTCATTTTCTTTGAGGTTGTAGATGGCTATTAATCTTAGGGAGTCTTAACTTTGGTTTAGCATACCATACAAATACAGACAACTTGCTTGTTCCTCAGCAGCAATCCCTCCACAGTACATGTTGAGTCTCTGTGGTGAAGAGGGAAGGTAGAGCAGTCAATGAAACCAACATTTGTCAAGTCAAACCAGGATTTGTATGGCTGTTAGCTGAATTCTGGTTTCACAAACTAACTAGAGTTTGAATATGCCGTGGTCGTGTTACACCCAAAGTATGACATTATCTGGCAAATGGAGCAATCTTGTGCCAAATAACTTCAGTCTAAACTCCATTCACATCAGTGGGCCCAGACTGGAGTAACTCAGCAAAAGATAGCACTGAAAATGTCTGTCAGAAGAACAAAACTGAATGGAGGAGCCCCAATAGAAATGTAAAACAATAACTATGGAAGAAACTTAAAAGAACCCACTTTTCTTCTGCCTGCTTCCATCCCTTCCTCTCAATTATTTCCTAGCTGAACTCCTGGAAAGGTTTCCCCCCTTAATTAAATTAGACATGAAATCAGTAGTACAGATTCATTTCCCTCTTTGTGTTTTTTTTATTAATTAGATCTGTGCCATCTGTCTCTGTTTATCTCTTTCTCAACCTTTTCATCTACTGTTGTATGTTTATATGTTAAACACATATTAGTTTTCATGAGAGCTTCTGGAACTCCCATTCTGTGGCTGCAAAAACACTCCGGCAGCTTTCCCAGCAGAACACATTAGACGGAGGGGGAATGGGAGACATCATCCAAGCAAAGAAGCAGATAAGAGAAAGGTTCACCAAATCCTGCAAGGAGATGGATAAAATTATATTACTGCTCCTGGTTCACATAGGCCATAGCAACATCTTCTCCCGTAAATAAACAGTGGATTCAGCATTCAAGCTTGGGCGCATTAGTATCCTGGACACGACAATCTCTAATCAGATCAGAATAATTTTGAGCAGTGTCGCCGCTACTCCTATCAGGAAATGCGGGGGGAGGGGAAAGACTCTTTGGGTCGTACCTGCCAGGATTGGAAACTTTACTGCATATTGTTCATAAAGTACAGAGTTCTGTTTGAATGTGGGGAACACCGCATGGCCTTGCAAAAGTAAAAATGAGAACCAATACAGTTTAAGATGGCCAAACAGAGTGGATGATAGAGTCCTGAATATTTATTTATTTATTTATTTATTTATTTATTTATTTATTTATTTATTTATTTATTTATTTATTTATTTATTATTAATAGGGCTGCCAAACTTCTGAAGAGCTCCTATGATTACATTTATTCTCAAAATGACAGAGATCCATTTCCCTGGAGAAAATGGCTGGCTTAGATGATGGACTCTATGATATTATAATTTCCCTTTCCAAGCCCTCCCCTTCCAGGACTCCACCTCTCAATCTCCAGGAATTTCCCTCTCTGCTACCCAGCAGGTCTGTGAGACTTATCCTTTTTCTATAGCTGTTACTTGGCTGGCTCAAAAGAATAGGATCAGTCTCAGATTTCTTTGTCTTCTCATTATTTTGTTGCTTCTCCTGATAATGGGGGGAGAAAGGCTGTGGTTTGTTGGGAAGAACTGCTGATGCACTATCTCTTCCTTTCCCTTTCAAGTGCGGTGAGGTAAAAATAAGAGCCAGTGAAAGATGGCTTACATCTTGTTTTCTTCTACAACAATGTCCAGCGGCCTCTAACCTATCCTGTCATTGTGGTCATTTTTTAAAAATGTGAAACACTATCAGAGTAAAGCCATTTTCATTAAATAATGTGAAATCCTAAACATTTGGATAAAATACAACATTAGAATGTGTGGATTTCAGAGTCAAACCACAACTAATGAATAAGATAAAAGTTCTTTTTATTTATTTATTTTAGAAAGAGTGAGAATACAGAAAAGGGAAAAAGGGTAAAGATGGGTTATACAACACAATTACAATTGTTGAAGACATTAAAGTAGTTTATAATATGTAGGACAGAAAATAATTTCCTTTTTCATCCCTTTCGTTATAATTATTCCCCTTCATAATAATTCCCTTTCGTCCCCGTCAATATAGTTCATTTATATTATCTATAAAATACAAAAACATTATTTCTGTTGGGTTACAATTGTATTCATCATTTAAGGTTTAAGTTTCAACTAATAACTTCATAACTAATACATTTTGACTGCTGATTTCATCATTACTATGTAACATATTTTCATCATTTGTACGCATTCATTAGAATCTTTAATAGATATCATGGTGTAAAAGAAAGTTTATTATACTCATATCTCATATAGAAAACCTATTTATATTTGGGATATTACATTTGGAATTGATTTAAATTTTACTTGGATTTCATTACCATATATCTGTAACCGTTCCTGTGGAGCGGTATAAATAAAACGCTAAGGGCAAGTTGGGAAGAGAAAGGGGCGGGCCGAGTCCGGGATAAAAACTTGCTTCGCGAGTGTCACTGCCACACATAATCAATCATCGTAATGAATAAATTCAACATATAAAACATATCTTTCTACTGGTGCTTCCTTACATTTTGTGAAGCTACTCCAAAGAGTTTTAGTAGATACTGTCACAATGCAAACATATTTAAAGCAATGAATATGGTAATCCATAGCATATCAGATACTGACCACTTCTGGCTGACCACTTCAGCATCTGTTGCAAGTCAGTGAACTCAGGAGCAATATACATCATTCTCATCACATTCAGTTGAATGAATGAGTAACAGTTGAATGGGTTGTATCAATGCTGTTCCCCAGACTACGCAGTCAACACAAGCTGTGTCTCAAACAACAAAAAAGGAATTCGTGTTGATCAATATAAATAAAAAATTCACCATGTGAACATGCCTACTTGACCGTATGTATCTCTACAAATATGGTAGAATGTGTTTTCTTCCATGCATCTGCCTGCTACAAATATAGCTTCGTTTCCTTATATGTTTCTGAGTTTTCAGTTCAATATGGAAAATTGCACTCTGGACATTACATGTTGCTCAGTATAAACTACTTTGGACTGTGATAAATTATAAAAAACAGATAAAAATGCCATTGTCTTCTTTGGTATTATATTTGCTCTACTAGAATACAAAATCTCTTCATTCTTATGAATCTGAGATACTTCCTAGTCACTGCTTTGGCATACAAACCCATTTCAGATCACAAAATGGGAATAAGGAATACTTCTGTGTGTATGATTTCCATGTGTGCTGAGCTGCTAAATACATTTTACAGCTATGTTTACAGACTCATAGACAATGTCCCCAGGTGCAGGCAAGGTCACGTTGTTCAGTAAGTGGGTCACCAAGATTCCTTTGTTTTTCAGCATAGGGACCATCATCTCCCACCTGGAACATGAAGAAACTAAATGAGTAATTCTCATTAGAGCTAAGGGGCATTCAGTTCTGAAATCTTTTCCACCTCCTGCCACTTTCAAACCTCCCCTATGTATTCAGAAGAGCAAGACCTCCATGTCTCCAAACACTTCATTTAATCATTAGTCTAATAATATTTTAGGCCTATTTCATGTCCTTTGGAAAAAACAGGCATTCAGTCCAGTGGGAGCTCATTTTTTCCTAGTAGAGGCACTGTTAAAAGAAGAAATATTTTTTGTTAAAGAACCTAGTGCAAATAACATCAAATGCTATTTATTTTGCCTTATCACTTATCTCATGGAAACTATCCATGGTAGTAATCTGGAAATGTTTTGCATAAGTGAGTAGTGAATACTGCCTGTGTTTTTTTTTCATGTTGCCGTATTTTTAAATATTTGCCACCCTTTCCCAAGAGTATAATGGCAGATAATTTATTTTTACATTTCTAAATGAACAGAATACCCAGTCTTACTTTAGACCTTGCCAGATCAGCACAATGCTTCATCATGTCCAGCAAGCTGTTTCACACACTGCTGAACCACAGTAGAGAGGCCAAGGTCTTCCTCCTCACCACCTAGTAATGCTATTTGAGGTCAGCATCCTCTGAATATGGTCCTTTGTAGTCATCACATCTAGCAATCAATGATGGACCTATCATCCAAGACTATATCTTTAACCATCTTCCGTGCTAGCAGCCATCATTACATCCAGCTGACATTGATTTTGGCAATTTAATTTTGTTGAATGAAGAAGTTATTCCTCCCCCCCCCCCCCCGTCCTGAATCTATTCACCATTGACTTCATTGTGTGCCCCCCCCAGCTTTTGGGAGAGGCAGAAAATGTTCTTTTTATCCACTTTCTGTGTTCCCTGTGTTACAGGGGCAGCCAGCCTCCCCCACACCTATGGTGTCCCTGGTCTATGTCCAAGATTTCTTTTCCTTTCAGGAATAGTATTCCATGATATTGGTGGGAGAGAATGGTAAAGGTCAGGGATACTTGATCATGTTCTATTTGACCTATGATCTGTTTGCAGTTAGTGGGCAATGAAACAGAACATTCAACAAACCATTTGCATCTGAACCACCTAAATATGTCCAATGATGGGGAAATGATGCCTGTGCATGCACATTTCCAAACTGTATTGTTGGTGTTGCGCCTACCACACCTGCTTCTGTTTCTGATTTAAAGACACAGTGTTAAAATAAATAAAATTTGATATTTTAGAGCTGGCCCTTGTTATGCTGTCATCTCCATGTGACTTGTATGTGTTCATTTGGATCAATTTGTGCATAGTCACTCCCCTCTCCTTGGTGATTCCTGTTCATGCAAACCTTTGCACAAATGAAAGAGTTGTGCTTTAGTAATTTTCGGGACTCCTTGAAATACAGTATTTCTACTGTGGAACACATTGGCACCTAAAAGGAACTAATTCAGCTGTGCAGACACAAAAACAACCACAAGTTACAAGTTATAAAAGTACAGCATATTTACCAAAGTTCAAGCACTGTCACAAAGTCACTTAAACATGACATTCAAACACATGGGAGATCCAAGAGAGAGGCTTGAGCTGTGTGTCGTTTGATCAATGTTGGTTTATCTGTATTTGTGTTAAAGATCTCAGCATTTCTGATAAGGCAGGGCTAACAAATCTCCTGTCTCCTCTTTTCCTTCTTGAACAGATGATCAGTACTATCATCAGCGATCTGACGGAGCTGCGCACATACAGTCCCAGGAACTATGAGCACAGCGCTTATTTATGGACGTGGCTCCTTATCAAGTTACTAATATAAACCTTGGTTCAATGTGAAAGCAGGCCAATTAGTCAGACTAATTTGAAGAATGCCTGTGATGTGCTTTACTTTTTCTGATCAGCCTATAGGCCTCCTTGTCATGTATCACTCATCCACCAAGAATCCTGCCTGTCTCGCCCTATGAAAGCTATCCTTTTCCCAGTTATATGGTGGTAGGTATCATAAACTAGAGTACAGATTTCTCTTTGGCAGGAGAAAAAGCTGAAGACTCAGAGAGAGAAGCCCCTTGTAGGGACCTCATGTTGTTACAGAAGTAGACAGTTGAGTCACGAAGAACCTCTAATGATGTTCAGGAAGAGCCCTACCTTTTGATGTGGACCCTGAACCCTTCCCCCAAAGCCTGCTGCTGAACCTGGAGTCTCCCCCTCCCCCTAATGCCTCAAGACTCTCAAAGCACTCTGTAACTAGACATGGCATCTTTAAATACTGGAAAACCTGCTCCTGGCCTGCATTTTCTGCCCAGTTGACCCATTCAACCAGGGGTCTGATTTAGATCAGGACTGTGGTGCATGAGAAGAGGGGGCTTGAAAAATCTCCCCCATGTGATTTTCTGAAATGGGCTAGGAAGTAGCTATATGGTTCCATGTGTTCATATCCATGATGGGGCAAATGGGTCAAGTAATCAGGAAAGGTTGGAACTTCTTTGCCCATGCATTGCAGATCTAATCCAAAATGGGCTCCTGTGGGCCTTGAAATGAATTCCAAGTAGGAAATTCACAGCATACAATTGATAGAAAGTCCTTGGTCATCCCACAAGGGCAGTTTAATGTGCTGTGTAATTAAGCCTCAAGCCAGGGGTTATTTTGTTGTCAGCAAATATCGTAAGTTAGTTCTAGTTATGATGAGGCAATAGGACTTCATTTTATTTTCTCTGATTCTTCCAAATCATTAATAATTTTATAAACTTGACCCCCCCCCCATTCTACTGCTAGCTGCAGTACTGTTTCATACATTTTGTTCCCTTCTATGGCAACTGTCATGTAGAGAACATCTGAACTTTTAAATTTAGCAAGGGCATCCTCAGACCCCCTTTTCTGCAGCAAGGACATCACTCAGGTAAACCAGGGCATGCTGGATCTGGATACCCACAGGAAAGAGAGATAGGGACTGTAGATCCCCTCCTTTTCAAACCACCGAGAATCTCCCAGTAAGGAGACTATCTGTCCTTAACTTCAGAACAAAGTGTTCTGGCACTGCCTATTCTTATTCACCTTTTCATATCAGGTGTGTTTTTGACAAAATCCTTCTCACCACTCACAACTTGGCACTTCGACAACTTCTGTGTGCCCAATTTCTTTGTGACTCACATATTTTCTAAAAAAAAAATCCTGAGCTCAAAGAAATAAATCTACCAGACTTGACGGTAAAGATGAAAAGATCACTCATACCCCTCCTTGCTCTCATATAAATCTTTTTTTTTCATTGTGAAATCTCTCTTTTTGATTGATTCATGCCTGATGTTGAAAGGATATTTTGCCTAAATCTTATGTACAGCTTTCTTTTGGCAACAAAGAATCTCGTAATTCAAATTTTAACCAAATAAGCAATCACTTTCTGAGGTTTGTAGGTGATTCCACCTTGCAATGGTATTTGCTCTCCTCTGTGATGGCAGAAGTACACCAAGTTCCCCAATTTTTTAAAAAATCATATAAACATGGATTTTAAAAAATTCCTGTTGCTGCCTCTTGCTATGCTGCACACTGTCTCTCTATTCCTTCTTGAAACATATGGCCTCCCTGTGAGAACCTACTGATCAACTCTACTATCTTTGAGCCTCCTGTTTCTCTCCCATGATAGAAGAGCGGACAATCAATTTAACTCCAGTTTTAATATTATAACTTAATGTATTTGTATTAAATCTATACTTTATGCTAATTTTAGAACAACAAGTTGGCACAGTTCTGAAAGGGCTGTAAGTTGGTTGGGGCCAATTACTAAGCATTATAAAGTTGAAGTTGTGTTCAGACAACTCACTTGTTACCTGATTTTCCCTGCTTGGGGATGTGCTGATAAAAGGGAGAGAGCACTATGCCAATGCGAGCCAATCAATTAAAATTGCACTCTGCCAATGAGGACCAATCAGTTCAAGATGCATTCTTCCAATGAGTGCCAATTAGTCCAAATTGTGTGCAAACAACTCACTGCTTACCTGATTGGCCCTCCCTGGAGGTGTACTGCCAATAGGGAAAGAAAACTCTTCCAATTAGGGTCAATTGTGGGGCTTATCTGTCCTCTTCTTCCTCTTCCTGCTGCTTGCCAGGTGGAAGAGGTGCGGGCCTCTCTGAAAAGCCCAGCTGCTGGTAAGTTGTCACATTATCAGCCTCTTCTCACCCTCCATCTCCCCAAGGCAAGAGAGGGAAGCCATCTGCTTCCTTTGCCTCCTGTGTTGGTCTCAGGTTTCAACTCTCTATTGGAAGGAAGCACAGATGAGCTGTCAATAATGGCAGAGAGAATCAGTATTTCAAAAACTGAATACCAAGGGACAAACGGAATGTCTTAACTCAGTCCAGTGACTTGGGTTCTTTCAGGCAGACCAAGGGCATCAGCAGTTCCACAACCCAGGCCTCCTAGCCTTAAGTTAATATAGGCTGTCAGTAGCCTCTCAGTCCTCACTTTGTCTTCTGCAGTCAGCAGCTGTCTTGCTAACATGGTGTCGTGCCTTTTATACTGGAGCTCTCTTCCAGCACATTACTGGCATTGCTTAATTGGTTGGTGGGACAACAATGCAAGGAGCTACAGTTGGAGGCTGGGCAGAAGAATGAGGAGTTCCTGCAACAACTTTGGAATCTAAGCCCTGGTTTTTCTGCAGCTCCATTCCTTCCTGCTGGTCAGAAATCTCTGCCTGTTGAGCATCTGCTTGGGCCAAGTTCTCATACAGCTGAATCTCAGGTGTAGCTGGGAGCTCAGGTGTAACTGGGAGCTGGGAACAAGGCTTTTCCTCCAAGCAGTCTTTCCTAACAGTACCTGAGCTCACAACACCTACACATGGCCCTGCACCTACACATGGCCATTGGAGTGCTTGTTGCATTCCCTCCTCTCCTCAGAGGGGCTGTGGGGATCCAGTGGGGATCCCTACCCAGTCTAGCCCTTGAGAGGGCTATTTTTTCTTTTTTCTTTTATAGAATTTTATTTTTAAACATTAGAACGGATTACATATAGAGAAAGAAATTACAGAACATTCATACAACCATCCCAGCAATCTTGAAATTCTTCTGGTGGTCTCTGATTAACCAAATTGGTCAGTTAAGCCATAATGGCTTAATTTTTCCCACCATGCATCCATGTGTGGAGGTTCTTGCCATTTCCAAAATCAAGCAATTTGAAGTCTTGCAATTGTAGTTGCATGAAATTTTTTTGTCTTTCTTGTATCGATAAATCTAAAGAAAAAATACTTCCTTCAGATTTATCGACATAACAACATAATTTTTAGATCCAGAGAAAATTTACATTTATAGACCATCTGTAATTTGTCATGAACTTTTATCCACATTTTTGAAGTAACTTTATAGATCCACCACATATGGAAAAAGGATCCATTAGTCTCATAACATCTCCAACATTTATCATCAGATTGGCTAAACATTTTACTTATTTCTTTAGGTCGGCTTAACAATTTTACACCACAGATGCTCCCAATCAATTGAAATGCAAACACCAAAATTTTGCATCCATTTTACCACACTGGTCTTTACCTCTTCTGTTTCAGTTTCTAGTTTAAGCAAATATTTTTATATACAACGTAAAAGATGCGGTTTGTTTTGTAAGATGAGTTTTTCAAATTCTGTTTGTTCTCTCGAGATCCCTTGAGACTCTTTTAATTCTTCTTTTAATCTTGAAGCCAGTTGCTTATGTGTAAACCAATATACAGTTTTACCTTTTTGCTTCAATTGTGGCCAGTTTTTTAATTCACTTTCATCATTTATCATATCTCGAATATGCAGAAAGTCAACAGTCTAGTTATATAGACCAGTTTTTCTAATATTTTCATGCTGCATCATTAATATCGGCCTGGAATCTCAGTTTTCTAATAAGAAATGGCTTTATAAAAATTTTTAAATAAATAAATGTTAAAATGATAGACCACCGGCTTCTTTTTTGAGCATTTGGATGTTAAGTGGCAATTTAAATTATGCAGATGTTTGCAATTTAAAACTAGAATAAGAATACATTTTTTGTATGTGACAGACAAATATACATTGTATAGCTATTGTTCCTAAATTCTTTGTGAGGAAGGAATTGGCATCCTCATTTATGTTACGTTACCACAGGGATCTAGTGCAATGAAACAAAAAAAAATGTCCAGCATTTCATTTGGCTAATGTACGTGAGTAGGTAAGCAGAGAGTCCTGGATAGCTGCAAACAGCTGACTCACGACTGATTTAAACCAGACCAGGCAGGGTTAGTATTGCAGATACCTCAGTACGAGGGGGAAAGAAGAGGAGAAAAATCAGGAGTGTGTGCTGAGATGGCTAGTGCATATCATTTAGTAAATGAAACATCGATTAGATATGAATTGGAATGAATCAGCGACACACCTGTTGCACCACGATATAGTTGAGTTTCCAAACTGGAACTTATGCTATACTGTAGTGTATAATATTAATTAAGGGAGCAAAAATGCTAGGCATTTTAATGGTTCTTGTTGTGGCTTTAAATCTTACAAGTGTCTGAAACAGGGAATGTCCAGCAGACCTGGTAAACTCACTGGGACAACTTGAGAAAAACATGAACAACACTTTGTGGGTTCCAGCTACTAAATTTACATGGTCTCGTTAACCAAAGCACACAGGTTTGTTTAAAAATTACAAATTACTTTGGATACTACCAGAGTTCAAAGCCAAACTGTGAGAGTTCAAAAATGATGAAAAAGCTACTTATCCTCTTTAAGTTAAAAAGTGAGTACTTCAGCTTGTGGGATGTTACATAACAAGAGTCTCCCATCTTTGATTTATAATGTTGACTTTGCAAAAGGCACTGCTTAATCTCTCCTCACACTGCTGTTTTATGTCAATAGTAGTCATGTCTATTTATTATCAATAAATAAGAAATGCTGAGGAGTTAGACAGTGGATTCTGAATATAATAGTTTGACTAAATTTGTTGCCTAAACTCTCTGAACTCTGACCAGCCTGTGCTTGAGAAGGTTCCATATTTTCCTATCCTGAAGGGAGGACTCCCTGTTTCCTCTTTTCTTTGCCCCAGACACTGGTACTTTGCCTCAGCTTGCACAGTTTGAGGAGCGTTATTTCAAAGGCCAAAATTTTTTAAAACACTTTTCCTTTTTGAGCAAAAGAAAGAATGATAAATTATCTCCATTCACATAAAGGTCTCTCCATCTGCATTCCATTATCATCCATCAAAAACATGGAGTTTTGCCATTGGACAACTTCCACGACTTTTTACCATGATGTAAACTGCACCTCAGCAACATTTGCCTGAAACCTTTTGTTTAAAATGTAAGGCGACCCACTTTTTTTTCTGCCTAAATTGTGGTTTGTTATGAACGACTGCTCTTGGAAAGTAGAGACTATGAATGTGGATATACAGCATGTACTTTTTGAGAAGTGATGTTGTACTCTGTGTTTCTATTCTGTCCGCTTTTAGTTTTATTTGAGAAAATCAAAAATATTTTGTTTGTAGCAAACATTTTAAAATTAAATAAAACTGGAAGGCAACCAATGTTTTGCCTTGCCCCACACTTCAGAGAAAAATGTGTGTGTAGAAATGAGATTTGTATAAACTAGCTATGTTAACCTAACCCTCCCCCCAAAAAACAAGGGTTCCCCATTCCAAAGGATGAATGCACAGTGGTGCCAACAGGGCTGGACTTCAGGTAAATTCAAGGTCATGGCTCACAGGTTCATCAGGGGTCTTCCAAAATCCATATGTAGATTGGGTTTTGAAGTATGTATTGCTGCAAAACCATTAACTCCGGGGTAAAAAATTACCTAACTGTGCCACAGTGAATATGAAAAAAATGATGTTACATGTGATTAAGCGTCATCCTAAGAATACTTTGCTAGGAGACAGCCCTACAGCAGAATTCTCTCAAAATGTGGTTGCAATACAGCCAAGGCTCTTGATCTCAAGTTTCAACCTTGCAAACGCATTCATGCTGACTTCAGGAAGAATAGCTTGAAGGAAGCAGCTCAAATCAATTCTAATTAAGCATTTAGCATGACAAGCAAAGCAACTTAGATTTTTCTTGTATCAAAGTGATTCAGGCAGTTTATCCAGAGCTGGCAAGAAGGAGAGAATTTGTCAGCTACGCTTCCATCTGTGACCGGCAGCCCATGAATAAACCCTGATTGTCATGATTGACAGGTGTATCTGCTGCTTCAGCCCCTGTTCATATTGTCTGCATTGCATATGTAATCCAAATTAAGTCAAAAGAGTTAAAGTGTATTTGGGATAACCTCATTTCAAGGTTGTGATTACAAGTATCTACTCTGCCTTGTAGATTGGCCTTAGGCCTTAAGGATTCTGTAAGAATCAAATGGTGCTGGAATTTAGAAGCAAGGTTAACCCAGTCAGTATACTTTCCTTTGCTGTATATTTATATTTGCCATACTGTTGCTGCTGAAAACATTTATGAAATCTGAACCCCTTGCTAATCTCTGGACAAGAATACCAAACTAACATTCAATTCACTCTTTATTTTCTGTGTCTTCAAACTGGAACGGCTGGGCCATCTGCTCTCAGGTTAGGTATACAATTACTGCTTGAGACTCAAGCAGGCCAGAGTTGTTTTCTTGAGTTTAATTGGGGAATTGTAGTGCAAGTATGCTGACTCAAAAATAAGCCCCATTTTGTTCAGTGGCATTTAGAAGAAGAAGAAGAAGAGTTGGTTCTTATATGCCGCTTTTCCCTACCCGAAGGAGGCTCAAAGCGGTTTACAGTCGCCTTCCCATTCCTCTCCCCACAACAGACACCCTGTGGGGTGGGTGAGGCTGAGAGAGCACTGATATCACTGCTTGGTCAGAACAGCTTTATCAGTGCTGTGGCGAGCCCAAGGTCACCCAGCTGGTTGCATGTGGGGGAGTGGGGAATCGAACCCGGCATGCCAGATTAGAAGTCCGCACTCCTAACCACTACACCAAACTGGCTCTCCTGTAAAGTGTGTTTAGGTTTGCTGCCTTCAGCACATGCTTAAGATATCTCCCATTGAATTTAATGGACTTAAACTTATTTAGTTTTGCATCTATAAATATCACATTTGTGGCATAAAATATGCATCCAGTGGCACCTTAAAGTTTTATTCCAGCATAAATTTCATGAGCTCACTGTTGGCAGAGTTTAAGTATGCAAGAGATATAAGCACCAGGATGCTTAAAGAATAAAATAGTTTTAGCAGGAAGAGAAGCAACTTGGTATAGGAGAGCATTATCTGACACTCTGTTGTTTGCATTCAGTCAGTTTGTTCTGGAGGCAAGCAGGGAGGAAATGTGTTCAAAGGAGCAGGAAGTCTCCAAATGAACCAATCAGGAAGAGACTATTTGAAAATATCAGGAAGTTCCTGGTCTAGATGTGCTAGATATCCTCCAATGCCCCCTATGGGATAGTCTCCATATGCTTATTGAATCATGCATGTTACAGATATTGCATATTCTAACACTCCATCATATGGAAGATTGCATATTCCATCACTTACTCACGCGCATTGAAGTGCAAACCATCAGACTGATTTATAGAGAGAATAGCAAGGGGAGTGTAGCAAAGAAAGTCTGATTTAAAATGAGATCCAATCTGTTGGCTCAAAATGGGTGTAAGATACTCCCAAATGCTGCTAGATAGGCAACATGTAAAACCTATTGTTTAAACTATTCCATATGTATTATGCAATTTTAGGTAAAACTGAAGGGAATTTATTTTTTTTAATCAGACTATTGAATAAACAGTCTAAGAACAAGAGATTTGGAGTTATTTCAATAAAAAGTTATTGAATATAGTTGGGAGACAGAAATCAGTTTGTCAGGTCATGGCAAAAGAGAGAGAGAGAGAGAGAGAGAGAGAGAGAGAGAGTAAAGGGCAAAGGTCAACCACACATCATCAGTTTGGTTGGTGATATTAGCACAGCCATTCCTGCACAAAACCCTACCTAAGTGATGCTGTAAAAAGCTGGAACTGATAAGGCCGAGTGCTCACAACTTAGCAACCGCTTTGAAAGTATTGTCAATAAATGCTCCGGTTTGAAAGGAGGCCCATTGATAGGCGGCCACACTGCTGCACGATTGAAGCCGCACTTCAATATCTCGTCTGGGGATTAGGGCCGATTGGGAGGTTCACACGATGAAACGTGTCAGGGCTGAATCTATAGGGCTGGCTCAATGATATAAATAGATTACAAGATTAGCGGAGGCAGAGTACATCACAACTCATCCCAAATGAATAAAGCTCTTAAACTTTCTTCCATGACAATGGAAAACATTGGAGGTGCATCGGAGATGTCAAAGCCTATTCCGAACAACATGAGAATTGATACAGTTCTAGTTCATGAACTGCTGGATAAATTCAGTTAATGTGGAGTCCGTTTAGCCCAGGTGGGAATTCATTGTTTTGAATTCTTAAAAGAATTCTGATTCAGCAATTTTGAACTTGATTTTACCTGAAGGAAAAAAATTAAAATAGTTAAAATGTTCCCCTGCAGGTTTCTGAAAATTATGATTTTTAATGTCAGGTATGTTCCCATTTACTCTTTTGTGCAGTCATTGTCCTCTTTGTCCATTAGAGAGAAGCAATAC
This sequence comes from Paroedura picta, assembly GCF_049243985.1. Classification (NCBI taxonomy): domain Eukaryota; kingdom Metazoa; phylum Chordata; class Lepidosauria; order Squamata; family Gekkonidae; genus Paroedura; species Paroedura picta. Next base: position 66,239,896 of record NC_135378.1, read on the forward strand.
TGACACATGATGGCATGCATTACATTTGAAGGATGATAGAGTGGATGAAGCCGTGATAATGTAAGGAACCCCATCCTCTCCTCCAGTGAAGACCCCCTTGGTTGGTGGGGTTCCTATCTTATTTTGAATGTAGTTGTTTTAACAGGTGCTCCCTTTTACAGCCTACATGTCAAGGGGACCTGAGAATCTCATAAAGGCTTCTGGGTACAGCTATGAAAACCCAAGAAAGAGGTAGGCTGTCTTAGTAATACAAAATGATTTAATGCAATCACCCACAGCTCAGGATTCTCAATAACAAAAGACTTTTCAACACTGGAATTATCTCAGCATACCCTAGAACAGGGGTAGTCAACCTGTAGTCCTCCAGATATCCATGGACTACAATTCCCATGGAAGCACACTGCTTATTAAATTGGATCCAGTGTACTTTCTTAGTCATTTTGGCTCGTTACTGCATCCCCTGCCATATGTAACTTTTGTGCACTCACATGATCTAGCATAATCTTTATCAGTGGTCCAAGAGGACTGTGCTGTCCCCTTTTCACTGGCTGAAAAGCTAATTGGATCCAACCCACTAGGGGCAACTCTGTCATTTATTTATTAGATAAATTTTACAAATACGGAGGACTGAAAAATGCATAGAAGGAGAGACTCTTGAGAGTATTTGTTCAAACGCTGTTTATAAATTGTGCCTAGAAGCTGTCAAATACCACCGAATAACACAATGATGTCTAGCTTGCAAATCTCCATCGCACTTGCCTAATTCAATGCCTACTGATACAGTTAGTTACCGTTTGTTTTTTTCACCAGCAAAGGAAGCCTTGTTTATCTGCCAGGAGCCATTATTGCACCATTTACATAGTCATTTCAATGTGAATCATATTGTTATAGAACATTGAACATGCTCCCTTATTTCCCAGTCTGATTGACAGATGCATCTGTTTTATGTGAGCCAGACTCAACTCCATTAAATCTGTAATCCTCCCGTATGACATTGTTCCACTGGAGTTACGTTCTTTCATAGGATTCTTGTCAGGGGATGGTTTTCCATATTTACCCTCTCAGTCTAAGTGATGACTATCGGTGAAGTGTTCGGAGGCTAGTTATTTAGGGTGTGAAGCTGCTTGGCAGCTTTTTCATGAACTTCTGCTATACTCTGCTAATGCTAATTGTGAAGTGGGTGTGTAGACATCCCCCCCCCCATGCAGGGCACGGGGTGCATAGAGTGCATTGACCCTAAATGGGTGGTAAATAGTACACTCGGTGCCATAGCTGGAGTCTATATAATCCAAATCATGATGACAGCCTGTCACCTGTTTTCATGTTCCCACTGAAACAATAAAATGAGAGTATGGATGGAGATTTGGATGGTTTTATCACTCTGTAATTGCTTACTGGGGATCCAGGAACCCCAAGATATCTTTTAAAGACAAGTCTACTTTCAGAAGTTCAGCTCTTCTATGAATTCATCATGTGCCTGATGAGTTATATTCACTGCTATTAGGGTTGCCAGGATTGGGAAATACCTGGAGACTTTGGGGTAGAGCTGGGAATGGGTGGGATTTGGGGCAGGGAGGGATCTCAGTGGAAGATAATGATATGGAGTCCACTCTCCAAAACAGCTATTTCTCCAGGGGAATTGCTCTCTTTAGTCTGGAGATCAGCTCTAATTCTAAGGGATCCCCAGGTCCCACCTAACAAGGTTTTTATTTCCAATGCAACTGCACTTTTGTCACATCTATAAAAGCCCCTCGTGCTCCAAGAACTCTGGCTACGGTTGGGTAGGTATTCGGTGCAAGAGGTTGCAGCAAAAGAACTTTCTAAAAGGTAAAGGTATCCTCTGTGCAAGCACCGAGTCATGTCTGACCCTTGGGGTGACGCCCTTTAGCGTTTTCTTGGCAGACTCAATAGAGGGTGGTTTGCCATTCCCTTCCCCAGTCATTACCGTTTTACCCCCCAGCAAGCAAGCTGGGTAACCATTTTACTGACCTCGGAAGGATGGAAGGCTGAGTCAACCTTGAGCCGGCTGCTGGGATCAAACTCCCAGCCTCATGGTCAGAGCTTCAGACAGCATGCTGGCAGCTTTACCACCCTGCGCCACAAGAGGCTCCTAAAAGGTAGAGTGTGGCAAATGAGCAAATAGACAGAATGTCCTAGGAGCATTTATCTATGAGGGCCTAAACTTCCTTGGTGAGTTCCTGGCCCTTTCAACTCACACTGTCCAAAGTCCTTCACATGCTGCAAAACATTATTGTGGAGATTATGAACTCTCACTTTATGTGAAGTGCCTGGGAGATCTAAGGAACTGTGAAAGAGAGGCTTATAATATCTCTGACCTTTTAAGGCATATGATAAGAGAGGTGGTACTTTCAGCTTGGCTGACTCCATCTCATGCCTGACCTTAGCAACTCTGCAATCTAGCTATGTGCCACCATGTGCAGTATCACACATCGTGGGCCACTGCTGCTCAAACTAACAAGCTGTCAGGCCTCATTTGGGAAATTCTGTGTTAACCAAGTTGCAAAGCATTCTTCCAAATCATTTTAAAATGTACAGTTTTTAACTTTAGTCATTGATAGATCACAGATTTTGAACTCGGGGTAATATGCCATTGCCTAGCAAATGTATTACTTATTTTTCCCCACTGCAGTGGTTATACGGGGATTGCTACATGCCAATATATTCAACTTTGGCTAGATCATGACTCTGTGACATAACAGCTTTTCAAATATTCATATACACTCACCTTTAAGTCTTAGCTTGACCCATGCATTTTCTGATATAAATTACTGGTTTTCTTCTGATATAAATTTTTCTGTAGACATATCTGCTGTGGCTGAAACCCTTAAAAATGAGGCTGCCCCATATTTATGTCAATAATAATAATATCACCTTTTATCACCTTCCCATTCCTTTGTGCATTATAGGAAACCCTTTATTCTGGTTTTGACACAGAAAGCAAAAGGATCGTGTCATCCTGTGAACTTGCACTGGGTTCCTAGAAAAACAAATGTCAACAAAATTAGACTAGGCACTTCGGGAAATATCCATTTTTTGGTCCACTTGTTAGGCTCTATTATGCTGTACAGTCCTGTCAAGCTAAAGACTGCCATTGTGACTGATCATAAATATTCTTTTTGCTTTGAATGGGTCATTAGGGAGCTCATACCTTCAGAGATTCTCCCCTTCCCCTCCCCTTGAAAGAGGACCCTTGTTTCCCTTTTATTCTGACCATGTAAATCTCCTGGCTAATGGAAGAACAATCAGACTTTTACCCTTTGTGTAACTGTAGAAAAAGAGGGAGCCTTTTCAAGGACACATTTCTTTCATTTGTGAGAAATTAAATCCAGGTTTAAAGCTGTTCTTGAGCCCTGCTACTGTTTGCTTTCTTTAGAAGGAAGCTGTGCTGGTGCCAGACCCCAGGAATGAGGGCTACATGTGTAGGCAATCTTGCCAACCCAACGTATCCTCCCTGAGATTCAATATTCGAATATTTATTAGGAGCAATTCTTGCCTGAAGCACATTTGCAAGGTTTATGCTAAGCCACCGGCACCTTCTTGGAAGGTTGTTTCCTGTTGTTTATCTCCAGCGATGCTAAGTTCATTTCTAATCCACTTCCTGGGGCATGCCACTGAGATACAAGACCTATTTGTAAGGGCAGTTTTTGACCATGGCCTCCAGCCAGGCAAGCAATTTTGTATCTGGAATCTCTTCCACTGTTTTCCCATTAGATAAATCAGTTTTGGTTTCAGAATACATGATGGTTAAAATGAGAAGCATAGGTTTTGCCTCCTGTGACCTTTATTTTGTATGATGTTTATTTGCCTGTTGATTTTCTTTTCTTTTTTTCTTTTTTTGGGAAATATACTTACTTTGCTGGCATCAACAGGCTCTGAGGATGTAGTTTAAAGATGAATTTGTTTCCTTCTTCTCCTTGTGTACTGAGCCTCCAATCTAATTAACTAACGATGCACATTAAAGCATAACATAAATTATTTTGAAATTGTCTTAAGAATTTAGTTATACAGTAGATGGGTTTTCAGATTTTCTAAACAGATATTACTTCACAGTTATATGTTTAGAAATTAGTGAAATTGTCCCCCCCCCCTCCACTTTAAAAATTGATCATTTGATCTCATGGCATACAGATCACAATTTTTGTTCATTCAATAGAATATAAACTTTTGCATCATTACTACATTGTACAAATCCAGCATTGTACATTGTATATTGTAAAAGAAAGAAATTAAATGCTTGCCTCTTTTTCATTGGTACCATTTTCACAAAAATTGAACACAGAGTCTTCAGTGACTGGCTTCTCCAAACAATTCGATTGGCTAACATCAGCTGAGCAGAAAAAGACTTGAGAGCCATATGAGAGTCAGATTTCTGCCTTGACTGAATTGAATCAAAATTTCAGCCTTAGCTTAGAACAGTTTAATATAGATGGAGAACTGGGGGAAAGTTGGCAAGGAAGTTTGGGAAATAGGTGAAGACTCCCATTCGGGCCAAGGATAGGGGATAGATCCTTGAGAGAGAAAATTCCCTACCCCACTTAGCTCTGAGGAGGGCAGAAATCCTTGGTCTGGTGTGGTTAGAAACTGCCTTCAAAGACCTTAAGAAACAGTTTAAAAACTGAAGGCGAGTACTTGCATTTCAAGGTAAGAGGTTTAGGTACTGGAAAGAGTATACCAGCCTTCTGGAAACCAAATGAGTCAGTGAATGCTCAAAGAAACTCTACTCAGTTGTTTGAGGAAAACACTGGAAGAAAAGCCTCTCAGCATAAAGATTTAAGTCACTGTGATATGCTTAAGAAATGCTTAGCCTAAAACATAAGAACTAAAGTCAGCACAGCTACTAATTTTACCTCGGAAACTTAAAAACCCTGATTTCAACTGACCTTTCCCCCTCTGTGTTAAATAAAGTATTTTTTTATTTTTGAATTTCAAAATGCATCATGTATCATTTAAGTTGTCTAAGTTAAAGCAGGCTTCTGATCATTCCCTCAGGTTCCTAGGTGGAGCCAACAGCTAAAATATCATACTGTGACTGGGTGGGACAGCCAGAGTTCTTCAGTAAAGAAGAAAACATTACTAGGGTTGCTCAGTAAAGGGAAAGAAAAAGAGAGGGAAAATTTTGCCTCTAGGGGAGGGAAATGGATAGGACCATCACAGCTTCATTTAAAGGACTATCCCTATGGACACCTCCTCTTTAGATGGATGAGATTTATGGCATATAGGGAAATTGACAGGGAGGGACAGCAGGCAGCTCTGTATCTGTCACATGCTGACATTTTTCAAGCATCCTCTTGAATGCTCACAATTTTTCAAGCATTCAACTTTGATACTTGCAAAAATGCAAGTGGTTGCAGGTTAAGTATGGAGGTAAATGGAGACAGTGTGCTAATGCACATCTGCACATGTGCCCTTCTGTAGGTGATGATAGACATCACCATAAAGACACAAAATAACTATTAAATGCCTGTGTGATTATGGCTGCCTGGAAATCTGGAAACCAGCCTCCCTGCCAATGGCACCCTCTTGTGCCTCAAATCTGGGCCGGGAAAGACCAGGAGATTCTCACCTGCAGAGCGCAGGGCAAATCTAGGGCTATCCACCAAGGAGCTTCCAATGAATTTTTGCTTACCTGTTCCAGTTTTGAAGTTAAATTCATGGTAATTGGAAATTCCTTCACAAGAAGGCATGTATGTTACTCAGTCATGCCTGCTGGACACTTTTTTCTGGGATAGATCAGTCCACATTAATTGATTGATTGATTGATTGAGTATTGGATGTATTGACTACCACTCCTGGCGAACTGGCTTGTGGCAGGTTACAAAACAGGTTCCATTACAAAAGCCCCCAACACAATAATACAAAATAGCAACCCCATCCTATGGTGGTGCACCTGCTTGGGGAGGACGGTAATGCAATAACTGGTTACCACTAAAGATTTCACAAATTGATAGCAGATGTCTTCCTGGGGTGAGCACCAGATCTATGCCCTGAAAGGGAATAGAAAAGGAAGGGGATTGTAAGCCGCTTTGAGACTCCTTCTGGAGTCCAACTCTTCTTTTTCTTCTACATCAGAATTCTGTGGTGACAGACATATGTCACATCTAATAGGTGGTACTTTTAGTACATGCATGTTGGCATCAGAATAAAATACCTATCACAGGCTTTTCTAGTGTAAAATGTTATGCTAAATATTTTCACAGTGATTCCCAATATTTCTAATATTGTATCATTTGAGACCAGTTTCAGTAAAGGTTAGTTGCTGGTTTTTTAAATCACTGCTTCTGTAGTCTAGAACTTGTACAAAATTGTCCAGGGTATTTCAAGACATATTTACAATGCCCTTTATCAAGGCTTACAACACCCACTGTAGCTATTTAGCCTTGGCTAGACCCTTCAGGCAGGGAAAAAAAACCACAAATTAATTTCAAATGGCCATTTGTTTTGTAAGGAAAGTTCAGAGTTATGCCATTCCAGAGGAGACTGAAGCCTAGTCTGGCTTTTAAAGTATGCTATTGTTTGTCTCCAGTGTTGTAGCTCTAAGTTAAACGGGGATCTAAAGACCTTGAGGTCAACCTTCTACCCAAACACTGTTAAAAGGCTTGTTCAATGACACCTTAATTTTTCATAGGCTGCAACTGCAGTCTAACCTTAAAAAAAAAAAAAAAAGCACATTCCTGGGCTCCAATAGTGGATTCACACTCAGATGACCCTTTGACATTTTCCAGTCATTGCAAAGAAGGCTGATGCCTCTCTGGAAATAATCTAAACATTAGTTTGCCAAACTGACAGAGAAGAACCAGAGATAAGAAGAAAACTGTCTATAGACACTTACAGATCCAGCAACCCCTCTTGAACAGAGCAAAATGCTTACAGTTTGCATGAACTAGACAGTTGGCAGCCACAGCTAGGAATAACCAGAATCAAAGTCCGGGCAGATGGAAATGGAAGAAGTTCACTTGGCAGCAAAACTGGTGCAGTGATCAAAACAACGGTTCAGCATCAACAGCTGCTAACGCTTTGCAGTCTTAGCTGTTTGGGAAAGAAACTGGTGAACACCTCTATTGATCACAATGCTCAGTCAAGGTTCTACCCACAGGTGGTAACACTGCAGGATTTTACAATGCTGATTCTTGTCATGACTGTTACAGTACAGTAGTGCCATTGAGTGGTGTAGAATGGGTTTCATATTGTTCTGCTGTCTCTAAAAGTCAGCAAGTCCCCATATGCAGCTGGAGGCAGCAAACAGTCTTGCACACCAAGGACACAAGTTTGCTGAAAAGCCTGAAGAATCTGAAAAAAATGAAAAAGGTGGAGTTGTATGTGTGTTAATTCCCCCCCCCTTGTATACACGACACTCCTCTGCCAGCCAGTGGTAACTACTGGGTGTGGAAGAATGTGAAGTTGGGGTAGCTGCTGCAGAGAGCAGGGGTCACTGCTGTTGTTCCCCATGGAGCAGGGTGAATAGCGCTGCATGTGGCTGGGCAGAGCTGTGGGGAGGCGGGTGAATGGATGGGGCTCCTTGTGACAAGAAGAGCTTTGCCTGGCCAACTCCTCCCAATCTCATCAGGACAGTGATCAGTCTGGACAGTGATCAGTATGTAGTCTTGGGCTTGAGATGTGAAAGCCTAGAAACTGCAGATCGTGTTGGCTTACCTGCCTGCCTCCTTAATCGGCTGCCCTCCTGGGAGCAGCATACAGCTTCAGCATGCATGGCACCAACCTACTCCCAGTGGGCACCTGGCCCCACCCACTCACTCAAACTGCTTGCCAGAGCCAGCAGCAGCAGCAGGCCTAGTGAGCCACCATGAGTGCAGAATGATAAGGGAGTGTCTGGCCAAATGGCAGGACTATTGCACAGGTCACTGCAGCAGCCCAACTACCAAAGGTAGAGCTTGGCTGCCCCTAGCCTTGACAGAGCCTCTACCAGGGGCTTCTGAGGCTTTATCTAGGCACTGAGAGGTTACTACAAAGTGGTTGTGCCCCCTAAGGTTTGCTCTTGCCAGCTGGTCAGCCCCCTGCCTCCATAGCATTTGAGTCCCCATCAGGTCTCCTAATGGCCACCCCATAATCTAAATCTCCAGGAGGGGAAGGGGGAACAGCAGTGGTACTGCTAATGGGCAGACTGCCCAGCAACTGTCTGACCCAGTGGCCATGAAGAAGAAGAAAGGGGCCCCCTGCCATGAGTAATGTAGGTCTCTGCTTGAATTTTGGTAAAGTGGAACTAGGCTACGAGGCAATGGTAAGATCGTGCACCAAACCCACCTTTCCACCTGAGCCCCCACCAGAGCAACTTCCCTCCCACCCTCCCACTGTTTGTTATTAGGTTTATGAAGTTTGTGTTAATGTTCAGAGTCATTGTTGGCTTCTTATAAATGATATAATTTATGCTGCAGCTGCGGTTTGAGGCACGAAAGGGTGCCATTGGCAGGGGGGCTGGTTTGCACACTGGCCTCTCTGAGGTGGGGGATCTCATTAAGAGACAGGTATTCGAGGGCAGCTAACCTGGCTGGGAGGCTAGGGGCTCGATGCCAAATGACCCTGAGGGTAGCCAAACGAGGTGGATGTGTCTGGTGGCTCCTCCAATAGGGTGACTTCCCCTAGAAGAGAGCCCAAGGGCAAGGGGTCTGCTCTCCCGGCTGGGGAAGCAGCAGGGCCTAGGGCACCCCTGAAATCCAATAATGAGCAGCCAGATGGCTGAGGCTGTGGGGGCTCCCATCTTGTGCTGGTCCAACCTTCTTTGGGAGGACATTCAATAAAGCCAGTTTGGTGTAGTGGTTAGGAGTGCGGACTTCTAATCTGGCATGCCGGGTTCAATTCTGCGCTCCCCCACATGCAACCAGCTGGGTGACCTTTGGCTTGCCACGGCACTGATAAAACTGTTCTGACCGGGCAGTGATATCAGGGCTCTCTCAGCCTCACCCACCCCACAGGGTGCCTGTTATGGGGAGAGGAATGGGAAGGCGACTGTAAGCTGCTTTGAGCCTCCTTCGGGTAGGGAAAAGCGGCATATAAGAACCAACTCTTCTTCTTCTTCTTCTTATTATTATTATTTATTGCCATCTTGAGTCACGTCTTATTGGCCTTGATGCCACCCTGCCAGGCAATGTCACTACATTTTCATAACAGATCTATGATGCTTTACCTCACAAGGAAATAGAGAAATTATTTTCATTTCCCTCCACCATTTTGCTTCCTCTGAATTCATTGCTTGCAATCAGGGTTTTGGAAGAGATCGACAGACAGAGAACGACAATGATCATAAAGTTGCAACAGATCTAAAAAAAGAAAAAGGAGCATCAACAATAGAATAATTATTGCAAGTCCCTGTTTGTGCAGTTAACGAAACAAGAAAGAGACAGACTTCCCTGTCGTCTGCCTCGTTTGGGGCTTAAAAATATACCACTCATTAAGATACGGACCATGGATGAGGGATTGTCATGTCGTAAAGATGAACCATTCTTAACTTCCCACCTGACACTATGATACTGGACAATTTTTTTCTCCGCCTATTTTTAAAAAGAAGTGTCACTTAAAAGTTGAAGCGCTATCAGCCTGTCTGGGAAATGTCCGTCTGAAGGCATCTTGCTGTCTCTAAATTCTTGCCCGCTGCTGTCATCAGTTCAATAGCTAGATATCTCATCAGCAAGAACTATATGCTAGCCGAACTGTTGGAGCTGACCTGCAAGGAGGGTGGGAAAACGTCCTCTGTGTCATCCATCACTGCCTTCTTGCTGAGATGTTTCAATGCCTTATAAAAACAGGGCAGCTCCATAAAAAAAATTCCAAATACATGATCTTAATTAAAGAAATAAGCTACAGGAGAACAGAAAATAATGAGGGGGAGAAATCAAAGGAAGGGCACTACGACGGAAATGTTCTGTCCTTCCACCGCTTGCTGAGATTCCATGGAATTCAACATATATCTGATATATGCACAGTCTAAGAATGAGCATCTTAAGAAACGAGCTCTGAGATTTCAATGAGGTAGACAATCTATCACAGCAACAATAAGCAGGAGTTTCATGGGTATCTTGTATCTTAAAGACTAACATTTCATTTTTCAGCAGATTGTTTCGGGATCTAAAGGCCACCATCATAGGCAGGCGGGTATGTATTTATGAGGTTGTGAAAAACAAAAATTATAAACAGCAGGGTCAATGAGCCATAAAATATAGGAAGCACAGGGTGAGATGTAATTACGAAACATGCAAATGCGATCCGAGAAAAGCACAGAGATTGTTCGCGGCAGCTCTGTCAGCACAGATGTGCAAAACGTTTGTGAGAATTGATGGACTTACGGAAGACATGAGCCAAATTCTAGCTGGCTTCAGTTAAGTATGCAAGTGCAAATAAAGTAATAAAAACAACAGCCTGCGGCCGCCAATTAACAAGGTGGTGGGAGGGCCGGCAAGGCAGGACTGCAGCTGGGGCTGCAGCAGACATGCCTGTTGGCACATCAGCTGCGGTGGGGGCAGAGTCCTGCGGCACCTATTTGAGGCAACACGAGGCAGGGCCCGGCCACTCCACCGACACAAACCACCAGAACAGCTCCCTTCCCTCCTGCCCTAGTCATGATGTTTGAGGTTGTTGTGTTATGGTTTTTCATCACAGCAGTATAAAGCGGCCCGAGAAAAGAGCCTGTGGTTTTCAGGGCTTCAGTTTGCGTACTGGAGCCCTGAGTGGGATGTCTCCATATGAGACCGGATTGAGTATGAGCGTGGCCTACCTGGCTGGGTAGTCTAGGGGCTCAGAGCCAGGTTGCTGGGTGGCTGAATGGGCAGGCGTCCATCAGCCATCTGCTAAGCCGCCTCCCGGGGAGATGGACTCTGAGAGCAAGGGACCTTCTCTCCCGGCTAGGATGGATGCAGGAACCAGGGCGCTCCCAGATTCAAGCATGAGCAGCCGGATGGCTGATGGAGGGCTGTACTTCTTGTGCCAGGCCGAAAAATGCCAGAGCGCACAACCCTATCTACAAACGGTTTATTTCACACACATCTATTAACGTGAATGGTCTTATCCAAACTCCTTTACTCACATAGAACTTTTTTGTGCCGCTCCTCAGAACAGGTCCTCCTAAGGCTACCCGGGAAAGCCTTATTTATGCAGGCGCTGAAGCTGCTAGCCCACTAAGTGGCATCCAGCATGAAGGGAGGAGAAACATATGCAGGGCACCCCTTTCTGCAAAGATGATTTTGATTTAGTGGCAAGAGTCTCTCGGCTAGTGTTTACCGGTTTAAAGGATTACAGAACCCCTTACGTTTTAAAACAACGGAGGATCCAGAAGGATTTTATTTTTAACTTCTGTTTATTTCCTAAATCATGTATTAATGTGATTTGGGGATATGAAATACACAGTGCTAAGTGCTCTGCTGCTAAATGGGGGTCATCTAGAAAGTGAGCTTTGACAGTGGAAACTGAGTGATTCATCTTTCACCCCTCTTGTCTTTCTCTCTTGTAGTTTGCCTTTCAGTACAATATACAAATGGGCCTCCCACCTCTGTTTTTTTTTTTTTTTTTTTACGGAGCCTAGGCTGGATTCAGTGCATATTGTAAGTCCACAGTGTGACCCAGCTTTCAGGTATGCTTTTTGCATAGTCATTCTTCAGAAGAAAAATCATACTAGACCAACCGGATTATCGTTGGCAACAGGGATACCCCCAGCAGGACTGCCTGGTTGGGAAGATCTTGGGGGGGGGGGCACAGGAAGCGGGTCTATGCCACAGGTTTTAGGGGTACAGTTATATAGATTACAAAATACCACAAGTGAGCAAGGGAGAGTTCTGAAATAAGCATGAAGATATCACTTATGATGTGCACACTCACCCCATGGTCATCTCTACCTAACAGGTCTCTCAAGTTTTTTTTTATAATAGTGTCTGAAAAAGCTTTATAATGTGTTTGACTGGAATCACACAATGGACATTTACACCTAGTCTTTCCAAAGACTTTCATGCCTCTTAAAAATAATTGTCTCTAGTCTCCATCTTTAATTTTTTTATTCCCTTGAATTAGTAAATGTGCTTTATCTGCCCTATAATGCAGTACAATAAAGTATAATGTTAGTTGGCAGTTTTGTAGGCAATTTATTGGTGTTTGTGTGTGTGTATGAGAGAGAGAGAGAGAGAGAGAGAGAGAGAGAGATGTGTGTGTGTGTGTGGGGGGGGGGAACAGGACAGCAGATAACTTCAGACCCCAAAAGAGATTATTTTTTCTTGCCAACTTGACAATAGTGTTATATTAATGAGAAAGTTTCCTCCCTTGCACTTCAAGGATTATGCTTTGAGTGTCAACCCGGCACAAGATAAGACAACTAGACAATGCTAAAATGGCAGAGAATGAGAAATACACCCACATACACCCAAAAGAGAGAGAGAGAGAGAGAGAGAGAGAGAGAGAGAGAGAGAGAGAGAGAGAAAGGGCCCATACAAAATACCTTGAACATATATATTTGTAACTCACCGTATTCTGAACATGTGCACTTATGAGTCCAAACAACTTTATCATGTACTTTTTTTGCAGAAATTCTTTCTCTTTGGAGGAAACATTAAAAGTGACCTGCATGTGGACCAATGTCCTGTTTTTGGTCCTTCGTGATCTACTTCCCAATGCTGCATGACACAGATGTCTTATATTCTGATGTACTGCGTTGCTTTCTCACCATCATAGCACTTTGCACTAGTATATAACTCTCAAGTGTCCAAAGCTCTTCCAGACAGATGCATCCAGCATTTTCACTCGAGGACAGTCAATTATACACTTCAGTATAGCCCCTTTTTAACATAGCTTTTGCAGTTTGCTTATTTATAGTATTTATAGTTCACCTTTCTTACAGGGACTCTGGTGGATTACACACAATGAGTCCATATAATCAACAAAATGGTGTTGGGATACCCAAGCTCTGTAGCATGCATGATTGAACAGCATATGAAAAATAGCCTACAGGGGGCTTTGATCTTGGTAGTTGGAAGATCTGTTATGATTCTAAGAGATCACCAGCACCCAGAGGGCTTTAAAGTTTAGCACCAGCACCTTGAACCCGATTCAGTCTCCAATTTGGAGCAATACTGCTGGGCTAATGCTGGTGTTATGCATGCTCTCCATTGAGTACCTGTCAGGACTAATACTGCTGCATTTTGAACAGTCTGGAACAGTCTCAAGGACAGCCTTGTGTAGAGCATGTGGGAGAAGTTCAGTTTAGAGGTGACTGTCACATGCATCACTCTGACCATTTACGCACTGGAGGTTTCATGCCTGGCTGCACGCTGGAGTTTTAGTTGTGGCAGGTTGCCCCATCTCTTCCTGCACCCACGTGGCGGAGCATTTGGCTTGGTGTTCCTCATCCACCCCCAATTTGTGTTCCTTCATGGGAGCTGGGGCAGTGAAGTTCCCAGTGTGTAAACGGTCTCTGACTAGGTCTGATTGTAAGCCACTTTGTGACTCCTTTGGGTGTAAAAAGGATACAAAAACCCAGCTCTTCCTCATCAGCTCTTCTATATCTGCCGGATAAATGAACAAACAGACAACAACAATCATCCTTTCTTGTCTATGGCAACCAGATATGTCTCAAGCTCTTTATGGAAAACTATCAAAATATTTTGTTGTAAACTTACAGCCTATCATAGTTAACTAGCAATATATTTGGGAACTTGCCAGGGCTGTGTCCAAGGGTGCAAGGACAGGTGCTCTTGTCTGAAACATTGCCTGCAATCCCATTTTTTCAGTTACTTTCTAGCTGTTGCTTGTGCTGCTTGTCTCCTTGATTGTGCACGGAGAAAATTGTACGAGGCAATGCACACAAAGCACTGGCTGCATTGATCTTCAGCCTTCCTGAGCAAACAGAATATTTCTAAAGATCAAATACACACAGAGTCCCGCATCTACAGTCATCCTTCACATGACTGCCCTAAATTTTCCTGAGAGGGCCATGAAAACAGGCCCTCAGACTGACCTCATGCAACATGAGGCAGAAAAAGGGGCCATACACTCTTACCAACACAATTCCCAGCAGGGGGAGGGAGGACAATTGATTCCCTTCCCCCTTGGAAGACTTCAAGGTCTTTCAGCCATCCAGAGAGCCCGAGGTCAGGTGAGAGGTGGCATCATTACTGAAAATGTTTACACACTGGATGTTTATTCTGCTGAAAGCTGGCGTTTGACTAACAGGAGATTCAGCAAAATGCTTTCCCATTGGTGAGTGATCCGTCCCAGCACCAGGAAACAGTCCTAGACAGAAAGGGATACTTGCCTGTGAAATCGCGAAAACAACAGATGTAAGGCCCACTTCTCCCGGTCTGCTGTAGTGAAAACACTACAAGCTCATTCCACACCTTCGTATTTAATGTCCAGCCTTCTCAATGTTCTTGAGCCTGAGGAGGCTTTATTGGGGGCAAGGACTTCAGTCGTTTAGAAATAAAAATAAATGATAAAGACTGCAATATACGTATTGACCTGAGTAGGGGCTGCTTGAAGTTAATTTCATTCTTTTAAAGACAAATGGGTTCTGTCCCAGTGTTTTGTGGGAAAACGCTGTCTAGCTGAAATGTGCAGAAAAGATATGAAGGAGAGGCAGCTGTATTTAGATTCTGGGCTGACATGCCCACATAAATCAATGGTCTGGATTCTTGTTTGTACTGCGGAATTCCTTTTGTCACATTACCATGCTAAAATACATTTAACATGATGGAGAACCCAAACATTTGGAAGTGAGCTAACCATCTGAAGTTCACTGAGCCGTCCCACTGAACTCTGGGACCATTTCAGAATTGTAACCAATGTGGGGAGCGCCATTGTCACTGTGTTAATGCTCCTATCCTTGTTATTTTAGCTTTTTAGTTGGGGGGGGGGGATAAAAGAAGAATAGCAGCAAAGAATATAGAAATGAAATGGGCAAAATTAGCTAATTGAGCTGGAACGCTATAGGCTGAAAAGCAGCTTCCCATGTTTTCCTTGCCCTTGGGTATAGATATTCAACTCACATCTTGCTGCTCTGATGGATGCTGAGTAGTGTCTTATGGACACATGGATATTCACATTTCCTTAGCCCAGCCTCTCCTGGACTCAGTGAAAGCAACAGGCTTTGGTGTGACTCATTATGTAACTGAAGTAGCTTTAATGTATGACTGGCCTCTGCAGAGGCTCCAGCTAGAGACACTGAGATAAGATCCACTGCTTCTGGCTTATCTATGCCTCACATAGGCAGCAGTGATCTACCAGACTTTGTTTTAGAAACCACTGAGAAAGAAATGGATTATTCCATCAAATATCCAATAGACATCTGAAAAAGAATACACTCTGATTGGATCTACAGAGGATCAAGCCATAAGCTCCACATAGCCCTTCCCATTGCCCACCCATTCTGAAAATCAAGATGCCACAAAACTGGGTTCAATTGGGTTTTATCTATTAGTAGATGAAGTGAGACTTTGTCAGGGACCAGACAAGCTCAACAGAGAGATGCCTAAGGCAGACATGACTACAGACAGCAGACCTGACCACAGACAGTGGCAGAGGTGCTGCAGGAGGAGGCAGTGTTTGTGGGGTCAGATGTAGATCCTTAGCCAAGTTCCAGTGCACTAGCTCCTTCACCCTCTGGCCCTGAAATGGCAGCAGAGTCAATTGCCAGTCAGTTCATATAAACCCCATCGCTAGAGCCTCAGGAATACTGTACAAGAAAGATGAGGAAAGACCTTCTGGACAGAAGGTGCAGTGCCTGCCTAGCAGCACAGCCAGCATCAACAATGAGGATGAGTACTTGCAGGAGCAGGTCTGAGGCAGTCGGCAGATGTAGTACTCAGTACAGACCGCTGAGCAGCAAGGTGCTTAAAAGCAGCAGAAACAGGAGTGGCTGCGTGAAAGCAACTTGTCTGTTAATGCCTGATTTTGTTGCCTGTGCTCCGGATTGGGAGGTGTTTCTGACCCTGGCCTGTACCCTTGTTCTTGGATTTCCTTTTGGAACTGAAGCATGAACTGTATTTCGATGTTTTACCCCAGAATTGCTTTACAAACCCTGATACTGCCTCTGTGTGCCAGCAATTAGGAGAGGCTTATTAAACTCCCATTCCTTAGAACAGATTATGCAGTGCCACTCTGTCTCAAAGTGCTTGGCAATCTTCAGTGTCCTCCTAAATTTACTAGTCAGCAAACCAGGTCCTGTTACCCACCCCTGCTTGAAGTGTTGGCAGGGGACAATAGGGATTTTTCTACTTATATAGGAAATTCTTACCATAGAGTTTCTGGTGATTCCTAGAGTGGCCTTTTAAATAATATCTAGGTAGTTCTAGTAATCACTAGGAACTCTATGGTAAGAATTTCCTGCCAGTAATGAAGCTTTATTTTTGTTTTAATTCCCCTCCTCAAGATGCTGCCCCCTAACAAGCCTACCCTCCAAAGGAGCCATTTGCTCTCTGTCTTATGGATATCAGTTGTGCTTGCAGGAGTACTCTTGCTCTCACCTGAAGCCTGGAAACCCCAAGTCCTGCCTACCCACTCAGAGCCTAACCAGTACTAAACCCAGCCTTATTTAGACACATAGGCATCCTGCTAAATTACTGATGTGAATAAACAGAAATACATTTCCAAGCTGGCAATGGCAAAAAGCTTTATTCAGAACGAGTTCCTAGGTATAAAACCTCATTTTCGTATTTTACTTCCACAGTAAACTTATTTCTGAATTTTTTTTTCCAGGGATACAAACAAAGTCTTCAACCCACTACTTAATTCTTATATTTTATATACCTTATATTTGGGTCATTATATTTTGTATACCTTACATTTGGGTCATTGATACTAATAGACCCAAATTATATGACTTAAAATATAAAATATAAAAATATAAGGTATATAAAATATTAGAATTAGGCAATGGGTTGAAGACTTTGTTTGTATCCCTGAAAAAAAAAACAATTCAGAAATAAGTTTACTGAGGAAGTAAAATACGAAAATGAGGTTTTATACCTAGGAACTTGTTCTGAATAAAGCTTTTTGCCATCGCCAGCCTGGAAATTTCTTTCTGTTTATTCATCTTCGGCTGACGGGTCATCTCTGCTTGTACCAAATTAGCAATGTGAAGCAGGACAATCAGAAACGATCCACAGTATATCTGCTTGACTCCAAAGCAACCAGGTAATTTCACCTTGCAAAAGCAGGAGCGGGGTAGCTCTGAAAAGCAAGTACAGTGGAAAAATCTTTATCTGTGTGCTTGCACATGGCCTTGAGCGGCTTAGTTGGCAGAGTTTAAATAGGCCAGAGAGCACAGCACCAAGCCCCTTAAAAGAATAAATTTGTTTTATTAAGAAGAGTAATGGGAGAGAGACCTAACTCTGTTGTCCTTAGTCTGCCTCTTCTGGAGGCAAGCGGGGGAAGTGTGATTAAAGGAGCTAAATTGAGCCAATCAGGACACTGGAGGATTATTTGAAAAACACCAAGGAGTTCCTCTTCTAATACACATCTCCAATTACCCCCGTAGGCTATTCTTCATATCCTTTTGAGTCATTTACGCTATAGATATTGTATTCACCAACAATCTGGAACCCAAGTTTCCCAGCCATGCTCAGCCTTCCATGTCAATGTTTTCCGTATTTAGATGGGTAACGGCAGCCAACTCCTGATCCACAAAGGCTAGAAATTGGCCTTTTCTCAGGTTAGGAGAGACCATGAAGAAGATGCCAAGGAAGACTGGGAAAGATCTAGAGCTCATGCCTTGAACTCTGCTGGGCTCATATGTGTCACAAAGTCTAGGGATGCTGAAAAAAATGGAGATGTTCCTAGCTTCCTTAGATGTCTAGGGAAGAAGAAGAATTGGTTCTTATATGTCACTTTTCTCTAGCAGGAGTCTCAAAGCAGCTTACAATCGCCTTCCTC
The DNA here is from genome assembly GCF_049243985.1 of Paroedura picta. Lineage (NCBI taxonomy): Eukaryota > Metazoa > Chordata > Lepidosauria > Squamata > Gekkonidae > Paroedura > Paroedura picta. The sequence continues at coordinate 66,257,773 of NC_135378.1, forward strand.
TCCCCACCACAAACACCCTGTGAGGGAGGTGAGGCTGAGAGAGCCATGATTTTACTACTTGGTCAGAACAGTTTTATCAGAGCTGTGACTAGCCCAAGGTCGCCCTGCTTGGCTGCACGTGGAGGAGGAGCAGGGAATCAAACCTTGCTCACCAGATGAAAAGCAACCTCCCCTCCCCACAGATATTATGATAATGATCCCTTATCACAGAAATTCCTGTGAACTTTCCCAGATCCCCCTCTAGGTTGCCAGGTGGAAGTGGGCTGGTGGTGGTGGGATTTGGGGACATGTTTGGGAGCGCCCCAACATGTTGATTTCAACATGTTGGAGGTGACACTCTGGCTTTTGGGCCAAATTCTATGGTAGAGATTGGCCCAAAGCCCAGAGTGGGCACTATGCCTCCTGTCCACTCCCCTTACCCCATTGTTTGTGGCTTTGCTGTAGATTCCACCCACCACCATCACCATGCCCACTTCCCCCCTCCACACACACCAGAAACTTGTGGATTCAGCAGCCAGTTGCACATGTTTTGTGGGGGAGGAGCTGGTGCATGCAATAGAAGCAGGTGGTGTCTGTGGCCAGATGTGGCTAGTTCAGGGGCCAGATGCTGTATGTTCCATTAGACTGGTTCAGCCTTGCCTGTGGCAGTACTAGAGAGCCTATATAAAAAAATCCACCCACTCAGAGACTATGCCCCTGCCCCAGAAATCAGGTTGAAACCAGGGAGCGTTTTCTATTCCACTGCCCCATATATGATACAATACACGACAAAACAATACAGAGCATATTAGAGAGATACTCAACCCTAGCAGCAAAAAAAGTAAAAAAACTTAAATGATGAGAACCCCCAAACCACCTATGTACTGCCAAATTTTGTACTGCTGCCACTGAACTGTGCAAAAATTTTATAGGAAAATGAATTATTTTGCATTTTCATAACAGCCATATGTTTATAACTTTACAGTGATCATTATTTAAATTGTGATTTTATGATTCTTAACATTTTACTTGTTTACTTGTTTTTATATTCCAGCATTTACTGTACTGGTCGAAAAGACTGTAAATAAAGCATTGCTGTAACATTTGTCTGGAGGAAGAGGCTCACGGAAGAGGGAAGAAAAGTATAAAGCCATAGCCCTGTGATCCTAGAAGCTCTTCAGGAACATGGAAATGAGAACGAGGGCAATACTTCCTGGATCAGCAGCCCCCTCCGTTTCCTGCATAGCCAAACGGCTAGCGGTGCAACTATTACAACTGAAATAAGCTTTTGAAAGTCCAACACAGCCAAACTCTATGGTAGAGAGCCTAGATGGCTAAACTGAAATGGGATACTTTTTGCAGAATCCTTGTTCAATAGGAAAAGCACCTCATTCTTTTTGCAATTTCCCTCTCAGGGATGCTGGGAAATGAGGACAAGGAAGCAATGCCCTCTTTGGGTTCATGATGGCCACCTCTGATTAGCTGTGTAGCTACCGATGTTTACCTCATAAGCTCCCATTGGCTGGGACTATCCCATGTGTGTCTCTCCAGGAAGAAAATAGTCCACTGTTTGAGTGCTTTCTTGTTTTGATGGCACTGAAACAGCAACTGAGCAGGGTAACAACAAGCAGCAGAAGACGGAAAATGGACAGGCAATACATCAGGAAATAATTCAAATCCCCCCCCCCCCTAAAAAAAAGGATTAATTTTGGCCCTGGGAAAAAATAAAATGGGTGAGCATTCTGTACAGTCCTGGCTACACCTCAGTATGTGGACATTTTACATTCATATTATCATCGCCATGGATCATCATCCGTGCCACATAACAGAGTGACATTGTTAGTATTTGATTTTCATGTATTTACAGAAGGGAAGGGGGAAAAAGAATGAAGACAAACCTGAGAGCGGTTTCAGCTCAAACTTCTTGTGCGAGCTGCTAAAGCAAACAGCTTGCCTTTGGTGTGGAATACGAAGCAAAGTTGGACGCTGCAGGCAATTCCCTCGCGTCAGCATACGAGGGGATTACCGCTGATCTATTGATAAATATATGGATATTAAAAAAAGAAATATTGACTTAGCATAGTGCATGATTATCTCCAATTTGGCAATACATTACACAAATACCCAAATCAGCCCAGAGAGACTAGCAAGGCAGAAGGGAATTCGGTAGGCCATTGTTCTGTCGTGTTTGTTGGCTGTGAAATTTTGGAGCGAACATGCAGAGTTGGGAGGAACTTTAGAGGAGGTGACAAAAAAGTGTGTTGTGTGGAGAGCTCCAAAAGAGGGCAGCATTGACTGTCCTCCCCCCCTCCCTCCCCCCCCCACTACCACCATTGCAGTCCTGATGGTAATAAGTTTGTCTCCTTTTAACTTAAGCCATGTTGGGGCTCCCTCTGCTGCTCATTGTCGGTTCTGACTGCCTAAGAAAGGAAGGCAATAAATGCCATGCATTTATCGATGGCTCTATCAAAAGCATCTCCTGGCATTTTCATGATTATATTTCCTACGGATGGCCTGTTGTCCTCCATAATATAAGCATTTCATCAGTAATGTTTAGAAAGCAAAGATGGAACCCTCCCCCCCCCCGCCCAGAAAAATAGCTGTGTGACCAAAACAAAGCAAAGCTAATCCAAAATCCAAACAGTGGTCGGGCATAAGCGCACTAGGAAAATGATGCAGAAAAGCAGACTTGGATTAAATTTGCATTCAGAAGCCCCTGGCCTTTGTGTGTATGTTTAGTTCCTGATGATTGCCAAATGAAGCAATGATTTACAAGTGCTAATGGAACATTTCTGTCACCAAATCAAGCTGTTGGTTATGAAAGGCAAGGTAATCAAAGGCGGAGAAATGAAGGAATCAGTCGTTCCCTACACCATAGGCTCAAACCCACAGCAAGGGCTGAATTCTTCTCCATATATTTCAGTGGGACAAAAAAAGCTGAAGTTGGGATGGGACTTCTTGGCACATTAGGGTACAGGTGTAATTGCGTCCCAATATTTATCTGAGATGCTCAGGCACTTGCTGGTTTGGCTGATTTCTTACCTGCCTGTCATGAATGGCGAGCCAATTGCTTGGCAAGCAGTTTGGGTTTCATGCAAGCAGGTTGAACCTGTTCACCATGTTATTTTCTGTATATGCACAGTGAACATTAGCCACCACCCCACCTGTTCCCAGTGTCTTGTCATGCTCGACTGCCAATCGTGTAAATGAAGAATTAACACCGAAGTCAATCGTATATGAATAAATATTGTGGTTTTTTTAAAAGTCTACTGATGTGCCTGTATCTGCAGCAGTGTGCACATGTGCGCTTCAGCACAACCCCATAGGAGGGGTCATAATTTTCTCATTGGTGCCATTTAATTAGGTAACTCGGCCATCCATTCCCCTGCAGAAATCAATTTGCATTTACTGCAGAGGTCGTCCCCCCCCCCCCCCCCGCTATCAAAGCATACAAGTACTACAAGCTGTCGTTCTTCCCGTTGCATCCAGGATCCCAAAGCAGAAGGAACTGAAGTTTGACTGCTTCAGTTACTGCACTGCTGCAAAACTTCTTGGGGCTGTGCTCAAGTCAGGCATTGAATGATAAAGATGGTCCAAGGCTTGGCTTGTGAGTGATCACAGCACTCTCAGCACACGCTCACCTCAAAGTCCTTACTAGCCCTAGTGATTACCAACCTTTCCCCATCACTCTGTTCTCATATAAAACACAGATCGTTAAGAATCAAGCTAATTTTAGGAAAGCACAGGTTGCATCCGTCCGACATGCACTCTTTTCTTGTACAAAATATCAGAAGCAAGTAAGTGATGGTGGTGGAAAGTGCCAGCAACTGATGGTGAACTTATGGCGATCCCTTGAAGTTTTCAAGGTGGTTTGCCCTTGCCTGCCTCTGTGTTGCGACCTTGAGCTTCCTTAGTGATTTCCCATTCAAATACTGACCAGGGCTAACTCTGCTTAGCTTCTGAGTTCTTCTGAGATTGGGCCAGCCTGTGCCATCAAGGTCATGGCAAGTACATACCAGGATGCACCTATTTCTTTGCAGAAGGAAAAAGTCATTCCTAGAAAGGTATGTCTGAAGAAATCCATGTTCATGCTGTTCATACTCCATTTCCATTCATCAATTGGTTCTATCCTTAACAGGCTGATTTCCAGGGGACAGCACATGGGGATTATTCATTCATCTGAGTACTTTTTGACCATTTCCCTCCATGTGGAGTAATCTGTGGTGGGAGAGGGTCCCCAGTGGTTCAGGCAGCCAGTCCAGCATGTAACAATTCCACAGGGAATGACTGAAAAAAAAATCGGCATGCATAGGGTAAAGAATACCCATCATCCTAAGAAGACAACAAAGACAAGCATCCCAGTGATTTCAAGGGCAGTCACTTCCATGCAGAATGAGGATGCCTGTATGATAATAGAGCCAGTCAATTCTGTCTTACTGTCGAGAAGGTTTGCTGTTCACAAAGGCAGCAGACTGAGTGTGTGAGTTCTCCTTCCATGCTATGACTCTAAGAAAGGAGCTCAGGATCACACAGAGGGCCCTGTGCTGTGCTTAATCCCACTGGATTTGCTCCAGCCTTTCAAGCGATACTTCCTGCCTGAACCCGCCTATCTGTTCTGAAAACAGAAAGAAAAACAAAAACAAGAATTCGGCAGGCGGCCATCTTTCCCCTTCCTTTCAGAATAACAAATGTTTGCTATGCAGGTTAGACTTCAAAGGATCCTTGGGGGGGGGAGGGGGGAGAATAAAACTAGCCATTCTTGGGCTTCAACATAGAGCATAAGGGTCTGGGTTTTTTTTTCCAGATGGAGTATTATCCCTTAATAGTGGGGAACTCCAGCTATCCTCAGTGATGGGAAGAATGTGAAGAATCTGTCTAACCAAAGCTAAAAATCTTTATGTGTCGTTCTTAAAAAAAAAAAAAGACAGAACTTTGAACGAATACGTAAAAACAAGAGAATGGTTCGCTTCGCAGCTTGCCACACACATTAAACTGTTTCCAACGATTTGTGGATGTGTTTTCGTTCTGACTGCAAAACTATATTTAAACTCAGAACAGGGATAACAAACAAATATGGATTCTATTTAGCCGCCTGGTCAGGTCCTGCTTTTCTCAGGAGGATTCTGCTACCATATCATTTTCAAATATGCTTCATTAATGCTTTTACACTGCCCAGGTTGGAAAGAAAAATCAAACGTATCCCAAGGCTACTAACAACATTAATAAAACTAATACAGGATAAAGAAAAGTATAAAAGCCTCTTCCTATTATGTAGGTTTATTGTAGCATCCAACTAGAACGGGCTCCAGATATCTCCCGTTTTCAAAGGGAATTTTCTTCAGTGGTTGTCCCACTCACTTGTGTGAAAATTGGTACTTCAATATTATCATTATTATTATTATCATCATCATTATTATTAATATTATTATTATTATTCAATTTATATCCCGCCGCCCCCCGAATATCTCTATTCAATCTAAAAATGTTAAGAGTATACCCTGGCCTTTGGCTCTATACTGTAGGGATGCTAGTAGTCCAACTGCTCCCTACAGTATAGATATCTGGAACCCGTTCTGGTTGGATGCTACAAGGAACCTACATAATAAGAAGATACTTTTTACTTTTCTTTATCCTGTTTTAGTTTTGTTAATGTTGTTAGTAGCCTTGGGATAGGTTTTTCTCTCTTTTTGTGTAGACACTACAAACTGTCCTTTTTGTATGTATCTGGAAAGAAAAATCAGGCAAGAGAATACCCTGTGCTCTCCGGAAATATCTCGAGCAGATGAAATGTTCAAATTATTACATGAAGTGTACAAAAAAATATCTTTTCAAAAATCCTATATAAACACCTCATCGGCAAAAGAGTATATATGGAACTTGACGGCTAGGCTATCCATGCAATTGTATAATAAACATCTAAGGCAGGAGTAGTCAACCTGTGGTCCTCCAGATGTTCATGGACTACAATTCCCATGAGCCCCTGCCAGCAAACACTGGCAGGGGCTCATGGGAATTGTAGTCCATGAACATCTGGAGAACCACAGGTTGACTACCCCTGATCCAAGGTATTACTACAGAACAATAACCTTTGCAGATTTCTCGGCTGTATGCATGTGAGGTGCTGTCAAGTCACAGCATGGCAAGTGAGAAGGAGTGGTGGTTTGACCTTGCCTTCCTCGACTGAGTCTTTCTTGGCAGTCTCCCATCCAAGTACAAACTCTGCTTAGCTTGTCAGCTGACTATGCTGTCTCCCCTCTTATTTCTGCACTAATGAAATATAATTTAAGTGAGAAGTAGAGGAGTTAAGAAACCCTTTTCTACTGGACATGTTGTTAGACAAACATCAGCCATAGAACATGAAAAGAGAAGGTAAAACTTCTTATCGCCCCAATTTATGGAATGAACACTTCTGTTCCTGATGTTGCATAGCTGAATAGTTCCAATCACTTTCAACCAGCCAACCAACATAATGATACTGTGCAGGAATACTGACCAGCAAGGCACCTTGTCAATTAGTATGAAACAGATATCTGCTTAATCATGCCTACGACTGACCTTCACAGTTAGAAGTATCTTAATTATAAAATATAATTTATTCTAGAAGGCAAGAGCAGCAACTGCATCCAAGAGGTCAAAACTAACAAAATAATTTGCTGGCAGGGGCTCATGGGAATTGTAGTCCATGGACATCTGGAAGGCTGCAGTTTGACTACCCCTGAACAAGATGGTAGGTGAACTCTCTGGGAAAACAATCAATTACAAATATAGCGGATTGGATGCTAGGATTCTGTTCCTTTGATGCTTGTGCTGGTGGAACAAATGTATCCTACCACGAGCACAAGGTGTGATGTTATTTATTACGGCTGTCCCTATAATGATTGTAGCATTGTCTAATTCCTAATGTATTCTAAGGACGAAAATCACCCGCACAAAATTTTATAAAATCCCGCTACCTCGAGCCGTTCGGCACAAATCACAAAATTACGCATAAACAAATGTAAATGTTGCTAAAAGAGTACACACACCCACGCAGCTGTACACAGTCCTTCCCCCCCTTCCTGCCTGACAATATGTTGCCATGCTATAAAAGCCCTGATGCCCATTTTCAACGATTAGCTGTACATCAGCATCACCCCCCCCCCCAAATCCACAAGTTTCACATCAAGCATTAAATGGGATGAATATTGATCTGCTAAAGAGGATTTATTTATTTCTAGCTCTATCCAAAGATCAACTGCTAGCAGCTTTCGGTGGATCTGTTGAGCTCTCACGGCACAAAGCTACTGCATACATGACACTGGACTTGACATTTCAGTTCTGGAAGAAAACCAAACAGTAAATTCAGTGCAATAATCCTAGATAAATGAGATGATCACTGGGAAAGCTAAGATAGTTAAGTGGTCTGTCTGAGAAGTCCAAAGGAAGGTATTGAACAGTTGTTACTTAGTAACCTCTTGCGGGTCAATATGGCCCAGGATCATGGTCCTCTCTCTGGTGTCCATATAGTCACGTAATCATGTCACTCGAAGCGTGCATCTTCCGCTTTTCATTTCCAAATAATGTCATGATTTCTGCAGAAACATAACAAATGCATGCCCATATGCCTGAATACCCATTTGTATACTGCTTAAAATATTTGAAACATAGCTCCCCATACGATGGCCAAGTTATGCAACATTCTCACCCAGTTTTCTGAAATCTGCCTCTGTTTTATCCTGCAAAACAAGAAGAGCTGATTTTTTGTACCCTGCTTTTTTTTTCTCTTGCTACTCAAAGGAGTCTCCAAGCGGCTTACAATCCACTATCCTCCCTCTCCACACAACAGACGCCCTGTGAGGCGGCTGAGACTGACTACAGATATACTTCCCTGGAAGTTCCTTGCCATAATCCTAAGAAAAAATTCCTGGGAGTAAAATTCTCTTGAATAAAACGGGACTTACTTCCAAGTAGACCCGCGTAGGGTTGTTCCCATAAATCGTGACTGTTTGGGTCGATTGATATGTGATCCTTGCATGCCAAACCATTTTTGAGCCATACAGTTGCCCCGGGTCCCTGCATGCCCCCCCTCATTGTTTAAAAAATGCCTGCATTAATGATCCAAAAGATTTGATTATCATTCAGACAGCAGAATATGAAATTAGAGGCTGAATGGGGATCTTAGCTGTCCCAGAGGCTAATAATGTTGTCCCGTTCCACTGCTAAATTATTCATATTTATTTTATTGCACATTCCTATTAATCTTTGCTAATTCTCTGATTAATTATGAGACAATGTCAACGAGAGAACATGAAAAAGAAACAAAGAGAACGAAGCATGCAAAGGAATATTTGCTCTGCCTAAATAGGAGCAATCGCGTTTCATTTGAGCTCCTTATCACAAAGCCGGCTTCCCTTCAAAATACTCTGCTCACAGCGTGTTGTTATTAAGAATGGATCTGAAAAATGATGCCTTGTTTTGGTTAGTGGCATTTGCTGGGAGGCGGAAGGTCCTTGCTACAGGTAGCACTTAGCTTAATTAGGTTTTATACACAGACTGGAGTGTCTGGTTTGCCAAGGACATGCTATGCTTTTGTTAAGTTCCATAGTGTCATCAATGGAAAAAGAGTGGGGTAAGCACTGCTCAACAGTTAAAACTGCTTTTGATAGGGGAGTCCCCCTCTTTTTTATTTTCTTCTCCAGGAAATATCTTCATGGAATGTTTGTTATCAAACATGGTTTTCGACATATTTTGCAATTCATAAGATTTTGCATTCTACAGAGAGCGACAACCAGAGCTTTAGATCTCACATCGCTGTATGCAACCACATTGACCAGTCTGTTTGTTGTAATCCACAAGCCCAGCTGTTATGCAAGAGTCCCACTTGGTAAGGCCAAGGGTTCTTGTTGTCCTCCAGCATCCCGACATCTCTGGGAATCAGAGAAGCCAGGAATACAGGCAAAGCCAGTGAAATAATAGCAAAAATTTATCAACTGACTAGAAAGATAGGATTGCATGTATTCTGTGTCAAGTGATTGCAATATAATTTATATGCAGCTAACATTCTATCTTGGACAGATTATCACTTGATCTTAAGGGGGGGCTTCTTCCCAAACAGGACAATGGTTTAGTGTTCAGCTGTCACTTCGTGTCTGGAATCCTGTCATGCTTCCTCTTGGCCTTTATTGTCCCCCAAACCAAACACTTATTATTATTATATTTACTGGATTTCTATACCACCCTCCTTAGCTGCCTACCACAGACAAACTGTAGAGATACAAATGAAAAACTGGCTATATCTTGAGACATTTTCATATCTGGCAAGCAAAGAGCCATATCAGTGTGGATAATTTAAGACAGCTCCTGAGCCATCAGATCCTGGCTCTACTGGAGTCTTGCTGGCCTCAGGCAAGTGCCTTTCTTTCGGCCTTCACCCCTTACTCTATTTGCAGCGAATAATATTGACCTTGAAAATATTACTGTTCAGGATACACTTTCAACACAAATGCGATTGACTTGCTTAGTGTTATTATGAGTAAAGGGTTAATTCAAGTCTGGTTTTCTCTGGCTTCATCAATTCCATACAGAAAACAAAACTACTGCCAAATTTAGAAGCACCTTTAAGCCTCATTGATTTCAATGGAATAATGAAATACGTTAAACTTTTGCCGGCTCAGTGATTAGCAACATTACACACACAATTATGGAACAAATTTTAGTTTTCATGCAGTCAAACTCTTACAAAGCTGGAATACTTTTGGCAGATGGAAAAAGTAGGTAATATTTAGCAAGCTCCTCTTAGGGCAGGAGGCTCTCGCTCAACAGGAACTCCTTTCTTCAGAAACACTTCAGAACAGATGCCACTCAGAGACAGCTTGCAGAGCTTGTGGCTTGCATCGCCGGGCAACATTTCAGGTGTTAAGGGACTCTGCCTTTGACCCCCTCCCTCCCCATCAGCCCCTGGTGCATCCCAGGAGTCAGTCCTGCTTCTGTCTGTGAGAAATATGGGATTTGTTTCCTCTTTTCATGAGTTTTGAAGGAGAGCAAGACCATGCTTGCAAAGTGATTCCCCACTTGCTGCCAAGCATGTACTTTCTCCCCATCAAAGCTGTTTGCTCTTGAAATCAGTGGGAGGAATGTGATGGCGGGGGGGGGGGGGATGTCGGCAAAGAATTTGGTAGACAGCTACTTCTGGGTAGAAAAGGAGAATAAGCTGAAGGAAAGGTTTTTATTTTCGTTTGTGTGTTTTTTTAAGAGGGTTATTGTGACTCCTGGAGACCTAGCTTAGGTATACACATGCTCTCACTTTTCCCTCCTGCTGCTTCCTATAGTTTGTTTTTTCCTCTTTTTTGAGTGTGGCATTAATTGACTACTTTTCTTTGCTGGTTTTGTTGATTTTAGATCATTTTACATTTTGTTTGTTTATTTATTTATTTGGGACCCACTTGGAACTTTTTTTTGTGGACAGGGTAGACCTACACATATTTTAAATAAATAAAAATTGTGGAACCCAAGGCCAAATGTTGTGCTCCAGCAGAATTTTTATAGCAGATATTACAGAGATATTGACTCCTATGGCTTTTTCTTGCACGCCCAAGGAAATGCTGATCACCACTTTGGGTTCCAGAGGCGAATTTCCTCCAGGCCAGACTGCCCAGGGATTCTGTTTTTTTTTTTGGGGGGGGGGATCATCTAGGCATGGGATTGGGGACACTGTGGTTGGGCAAGTAGCTGTGAATTTCCTGCATTCTGCAGGGGGTTGAACTAGATGACCCTGGAGGTTCCTTCCAACTCTATGATGCTATGATTCTATACCCCCCCTGAACCAACCAGGGAAAGGAAGTATATAAAAATATTATTATTGTTCATTATTATTGTTAAATTGACATTCCTGAGAAAGGGATGTAAGAGTGGATTTGCAATGTATCACATGTCCTCGTCTGTCTCCTACTTTTGTAAGTGTGGCTAAGGAAGAAATAGAAGCTTACAAAGGGGTCTCTGCTCCTAGGGGCTTGCAGCTGAAGTTCCAGCAATAAAGGGCATATTGAAAAGAAGGAAATGCTTCCCATCCTCCTCCCTTTTACATGAGCTCCATGACCACATTTAAATGTCAGCTTTATTCTTTGACTGTTGCCCGATCCGATCTAAGTCTTTTGCCAGTCAAGGCAATGCAACAAGTTGCGGCAAGCCCAACGGAGTCCTTATAAAAATCCTCCCGTTGCTTTTTGCCAAGTCAGATATGCTCACACTCCCCAACCCAAACTCCGGGCAACATGAAAGTGATGCAAGAGCCTTCTTTCACAGTAGCAGATTTGTATGCAAAAGTGGCTGCAAAGGGGGACTCTCCGACTGCATCTCAAACGTAGTGCATGGCAACTAATAAATCATAGCCAAATCAGGTGGCTTAGGGCCAACAATACCCAACTAGTAATGGAAAGGGGGAGGCAGATTTATAGAGAGGCAGACGCTGTCTGGATTTTGCTTCAGAGAGACCGTGCAATGGGCTGGGAGACTGGCCTGCGGTTTCGAGGCGGACATCTGGGTCATGCTGACTCATTCCAACCATCCCCCTTTGCTGCCCCTTCACTTACCCCCACTATGTGAGGCCTCTTTTCCATCAGAAACCATCTCCTGTGACCTTCCATTGCTCTCTTCTCTTGCTCCTTTTTCCCAGCACATCCTGAAGAAAAGCCAGCACAAGGGTCGAGACAGTTCTCCAGGAATGTCTGGCGGCAATGTCTTTAAAGGGAGAAGCAAAATGCACATTGTTGCCACAGAGGAAAACAATCCCAAATAAACAATGTGGGGTTTTGGGTTTTTTTTTAAAGAGATATTGAAAGAGATTGATGTGCTTAAGCCGCCAGGTTGAAATGGAATAAAACATCCCAGAATCAAAATCTTGGTTTACAAGTTGAGAAATTGTACCTAGGTGTTGTTGCAATCCCGAAGGCTGAATCTTGTAGGGCTCATATCAGGCCCTGCCAAGCATGACATTGGGAGACTTTTTATGTGGATTAAGGAGGAGAGATTTGAACTGATGCTATCTGTAATCAGGAAAGGATTGCAGAAAGCATGACCAGCACAAAAGACTTCCAAACGTGACAATTCAGAATCTGGCATCTTCGATAAATCTATTTAGTGTCCATGTTAAAGAGTATTTATGTAGGTTAAAACCAGGTGTTGATATACTACTGCAGGCATAAATTCCTCTCGAAAATGAGAAGCAATTGGCTGTTTCCAATGAGTTTGCTGTGTTCAAATGATTCAACAAAATACCCTGTTATTCTGTTCTCTCTTGCTGATTTAGTCCCTGGCTCTTGCAAACACTGCGGGGAAATTACACAGCTATCTTATAGAATAGCTGTAAGGGATGCTGTGCATACTAATGGCACCCTCTGAGACCCTAAATGCTGAGGCTTCATTCCTCTACATTCTTAAGGAGCAGTAAGCCTTTCTAAGCATGCAAAGACCTACTCCTGAATAAATGTGAATAAGGCTGAACTACAAGTGTTCTTGTTGGTTTCTTAATTCTCATATTTCTGTTCCAATTAGTATTATTAGCCCACAAACTTTCCCCCTTCTTGCTCTTGCTTCTGTTAAATTACAAAAAGGAACGAGACACAAGCTATTTCATGTTTACATCAGCACACACAGGCAAGACAGGAACAAGCCATCCTACAGCCCGGTTGCATTCAACAGAAATAAAATCTGGTCGCCTGCTTCCATCGAGATGAGTGAAATACAAAATCCTTCCATTTACCTGGCTTAGGCTTCACATCTTTCCAAAGGCCTTCTAACCATGTTTGTATCGCCACAAATGAAATGTGCCTGTAATGATGATGAGGACGATAAATTAATAAAATGTGCTGAGTATTGATGCAGAATGTTCAGAGCAGGGGGGCCTCGGCTTCCTTTTTCAAAAATGCACAAAAAAGCACCTGTCCCATTTATACAGCTGTCAGCGCAAGTGATTACAATGCAGTCCCCCCCCCCCCCAGCGTGGATGCTTTGGAATGGGATGGCTTCAGGGTAGCGAGAGAAACAAGCCTGTATTCTTGACGCACAACCCAATTAAGCCGAAGTACTTAGACTTAAGGCCGTTTGGCTCAGCTTAATCCAAGCGCTTTGTCTTAACTGGAAAGTGGATCGGGGAGTAAATATGATTAGGCGAGAAGGGTTCCTGCCGATTAAAAACAAACCTATTTATGTAATAGCAGACGTCCAAAGAGTAAATATTTTGAGGCGAGATCCTCTCCCCCAGACATGAGGCCGTCGTTCGGCTGCTCCCGGGTGTCTGTGCCCAACAAAGATCCTGACAAAGATGCCTAACAAAGATGTTAGATCTGACTCAACAGATCTCTTCAAATGAGAACAAAACATACAATTTTTTTTGGAGGGGGGAGTGGCCCTTTCGCAAGACTTCTTTCTTCATCAATTATCAACATTTATGATTATTCCAAATGGCATCACTGTGTAGGGTATTCATTTTTTTTTAAATGAAAATTTCATATGAGGACTTCAAGATATGTCCCCAAAGACCATGGGCTTCACAACCCTCCCCACCCACTCCCGCCCCCCAGACACACTTGGAGCACTGACAATAGGCAGGGGAGCGGAAAGACAAATGCTACTGCTTGAACAACTGAAGCAGTCACACAACACACGGCCGCTCCGACGTGTTCCCCCACGTTTTTACCTTACTGTGCCCGGGTATAAAGACGCATACATCGTACACGGTAACAATGCAACCCTATGCAGAGATACTCATAGAGTGAGACTGCAGTATCTCGGCACAGGATTGCAAATCTCATGCTGTCCTCAGAGGTAACGAAACCCGCTGCTTCTCAGTTCCTTTACGTGGAAGTAAATCGCAACGGCTGCAATGCGTCTTCCTTCCAGGTCGTCTTCGTCCGTTTCGGGCGGCCGAAAAGTGTTTCTTGGTCGCTAGATGGCAGCACTTGCTTGTCGAATGATTTGCCCTCCGTTTTGCGGCCTCAGCCGGCTTTCCTCGGCGGTCTGCAGGAGAGATGGAAGCAAGAGATGGATAAGCGACAGGTAAGAAAAGGCGGCGCTTGGCCGGGATGTAGTTTTGGAGCGACAGTTTTAGAGGCCCTTCTCTTGCAGGCTCCCAGGTGGATCTATGGTTTCGGGGTTATTTTATTTAAACACATTGCTTCTCTCTCTTAAGAGTCCAAGTCATTTGTAAAGGCTTCACGATCTGCTTCCATGAAAGTCAACTTTTCCTTAAAACACTTCCCACGCATAAGTCAGAGGAACAGAGCTGTAAGGAGGAGGAAGCATTGAAATATTCGGTCGAATAATTCCTACAGGCCTGAGTGAAAAATGGAATGCTAAGATGTAATCGGAGAGAGTCATGAAAGCAGTTGTCAGTACTGAATTTGGAAGACCACAAAAACACAGAGTTACTTAGCTGGGAAAAACAAAACGGCTTTGTCCCTTCTCCTCCAGCTCTCAGGAGCCAGCCTGGCACGATGCTTGGAAGGAAGCATTTGGAGAGTCTTGCTTCTAGACCTGTGAATGGGGCTGGGAGTTCCGATGGTTTTTATTGACCAGCTAAATTTCTTCTGTTATGTGTGCCGAGGTAGAAGCAAAACTGGGTTTCATCATTTTCATGTGCCTTCGTAGCTGCCTAACGCAATCCCAGTGCAATGGTAGTTTATGAATTATGAAATGCTATTTAAGAAGTGCTTTAAATTTCATTTATTTGGCATATGTTTGGATTAGGTCCAGAAGAATTACAGTCATGAGCAAGCAAATCAAGTTCTTTCGCAGCAAAAGGGAAGTTTGCTCAAGCCCACAGCTTGACTGATTGATGTGTGGAGTAGCTAGGTGGTAAATAAGACTATTGGTAAAAATCCTTACTTTATCAATACTCTTCTTAGCAAATTCTTAATTACACAGGCCAACCCGGGCATGTTCTTCTGCCTACAGAAATAGGCTCCTCTCCTGTCAACTGTAAGCAGCCACATCCACAAGGCAACGTACAGGAATATACAATATGGGGCCTGCCCTCAGGATTACAACCTGCAAGACAAAATGCAGAAGTGCAAGGAAACAAGCTATTTTTGGAAATGTCAAAGATGGGGACTCATGTGGTGGTTTGGTAGAGAACTATTAGCTTCTGCAGCCACAAACCATGGAACAGAGAAGCAGGAAGGAGAACAAGTGCCATTTTAAAAAATCCATTTGTCATTGTCTGGATCATGCCCCTTCACTAGTCAGCAGACTTTAGCAATCAAATCTGACCTAGTTAAGGATCACTAGTGGATTGTTAAAGCATCAATCTAGATTTGGATACTTTCAAGGAGCTTCGTTCAGGCTCTTCAGAATTGCATGGGGGAACAGGAGATCTCTTCCCTCTCTGCCACAGGCCCCAGCAGGATCAGGCCCTCAGGGCAATTTTAAAGGTTTTAAAAATAACAATAACAACAACACCAAAACCTAGACTCTGAAATGGCGCAAACATAGCTGTGGCGGAAATCAATTAAAGTAGAATTCCATAGTCCCATTGAAATCTTCTTTGAGAGGCATTTGTACAGCTGCAGATGAGACAGGAATGCTGGTGTCACAGAATGATCAACATTGGTGATAATTAAATAATGTCAGCAGAATGTTATACTCATACTCACCCAAGTACGCCATGTGTACTTAACAGTGTTCCCTATAGCAGGTGAAAACCGTACTTGTGGTTTAGGTACCCAAAAGAGACAGAGGGCTAATCATGGCTTGAGATTCTGTACATACAGAGAGGAACTCATATTTCGGTCAAGTGTGATGTGCTTTTGATGGTGCCATATTAACAGTCAGTGATTTAGTTCTTATATTGCACAAAACCATGACTTAATTAAGCAAGCTGAATTCAGGTGAGTCACCCAGCTATGGTTTGTTAGGGCCCATCAAGCCAAGATCTGAAGCGAGAATCTGAAGGTGATTTATTAAGAACAGTTAGTTTTAGCGATGGTTTTTCCATGATGTCCTAACAGATATTTAAATGCAATCACCTAATACAACCTTAAATGTCATTGCTTAATAAATGTACTGTAACATAGCACTTTTCAGAATAAATTTCAGGCAGAAGTGCTAGAGAAATGTATTTAAGTACTTCCATAAATAAATTCTCTTTGCATCGATGTAAAAAAAAAAAGCTAAGAAAACTCTTGATTCCTCAGTTATATTTCTCAAGGAACAGTCTGTTGGGCTTTAAGGACATGTAGGGTCTATATGGTCTGTCTATGGAACTACAAGCCAGAACTTTTCACTCCCAATAATTTAGAAACAAAAATAATGTTCTACTTATTCCAGTAAATGAGGAGTAGCATACACATCAGAAAATAAGGCTCCATTAAATCATTGGGTAAAATGTCTATATTGGTGGAATTTATGCTCTCCCCAAACTTGTACTGGAGACCTGAGTCACAGACCCACCATGTGAGTAGTCACAAGGCTGTGTGGTGGTGCCTAGAAAGATGATCCACCAGAATTCTATATACGCAATCAATGACAGCATAACCATCGCAGCTTATGGGTTGCCATGCCTCAAAAGGACTTATGATTCAGCCAAAACACACCTGGAAAGAAGACCTAAAACGTCCATTGTATGTGGGAAACGGCATGAATCACACCTGTTCTTTGTTTCTCTCCTTTTGCTGTTTTTTAAAAATTAATATCAGATGTCATTTATTTTATTTATTTTTGTATTTATATGCCGCGCTTCCATGAAGGCTCAGGGCATCTGACAAAACTTTAAAATACCATGCAGGTACAATATAATATAAATAATATAAAGTTTAAAATACAAACAATCACCATTTAAAAACAGATCGCCCCAGCCTGATTAACCCATCTCCTATTCCAGGTTATGGAAATAGATGGGGCATAAAGTACAGTCTTCAACAGAATTTCAGTAGGTGGGTTTGGGTAGTCAACAAAGCAACCCATCACAACAACCAAAATTCCCTTGCAACTATTTTTAATACATTACATTTTGAAAACAATTCAGTTGTTCCAGGTAACTACTGCCATTTGTTTTATCAAGGCAAGGCAAAAGAGAAGGGAAGGAGAAAAACATTACAGCACTGAGTCAAGCAATGGTTTCAAGAGTGTATACACTCTGCCCATTCTACAGTCTGTTTGGAACTTATGGGAATGCAGGGGTTGCTGGGACTGTTAGTCTTCACACTCATTTTGGAAGACTGTAAAGTGACCCATTTCCATCAACGGCAGCAGAAAGGAAGTCATGCCGGAAATGTTGGGAACCATAATGCTCCCACCAGAGCCCGTGCTTTGTTTAGGCTCCCTGCCTCCTTGGTGATGATGTGGGCACTGGGTGTACATTTTATGAGATTTCAATCCATCACTTGCAAGAGTACATCATTTTTTTTCCTCAGTGCTTCCTAGGATTGCATTAGCCCCATGAATTGGGTTTGGGTTTTGGCATTCACCATGGTCCTCGGGTGGAGTGCTTTTTTCCAAGAGTGTTATATGGCTGAAGAATTTCACTGCCAATATGCACAATGAACTGGATGTCTCAATTTCAACTTGGTGTAGATTGGCATTCTAAAAAAAAAAAAACCCTTTCGAGGTTGCTATTTGCATCCAGTTTATGTACAGAGTGCATTCATCCTCAATAGTTTTAGTACTAACTCTCTTTTTGCTGTTGTTCCATTGCTCTCCAATAATGGCTTTTCTAGAAATAGTTCACCTCAAATCATGCAATTAATGTTTTCAGGCTTTCAAGTTGCACGGTGTGATTCTACGCAGGTTGTATATGAGCATAATCCTGACAAACACAGACCAGTGCACATAATGTTAGCATCTTGCAACAGCGAACGGTATGCACATTCATGCCCACGCACCAGGTCCCCTGCAGACCTCAGCCTTTATTTGTATGCCAAGAACACTAGCACCCAGTGAAGCAGCCGAGGTGGCAGTCCTCGAAAGCTTTACTCCAGAGTAAATTCATTGAAGACAGTGATTTATAGACTGTAGTCTCCACTGTGATGATAAAACCCTAGAGATAGGGGGGGCGGGAGGAAGAGGGAGGGGGGGAAACCAAACCCTTTTGCTTTCAAACATCAATTTCATTTAAGCTGGTGCTTAGCACATTATGTGCTAATGATATATTGGTGAAAGCCAAGTATGAATAAAAGCTTAGTCAGGATAAAATGCAGAAACTGCTTTGAAAATAATGACTTTTCTGTATATGTTTTCTACTGTTCACCGAGAAAGAAAGACAAAGCAAGACTTTGGGTGAGATCCAGTATTGTCCTCATAAACGCTTTTAAGCTGTGTTCTGTGTCTGTCTGGCCCTGGAACATGTAAATTATTTTAGACAGCTGTGCCTGCCTAAGTCACAAGATCCTCCTTCTGAATGCTTCTGTGAATCTGGCCCCTTTTGGAGAACAAGACTCCACCTGCAAAGCATCCTTCTTCTCGTGCCAAAGCCGATTGTTTGTGGTGAGTTCACACCACTTGGGTTTAGACAGATGTCCTCATGGAAACAGAGAACTGGTGTGTGTGACTGATCCGCCAGTCAAGTCGATTGGAACGCAGTTGTGTATTACACAGAGTTTAATGCAGGGGTAGTCAAACTGCGCCCCTCCAGATGTCCATGGACTACAATTCCCAGAAGTCCCTGCCAGCATTCGCTGGCAGGGGCTTCTGGGAACTGTAGTCCATGGACATCTGGAGGGGCGCAGTTTGACTACCCCTGGTTAAATGGTTGGTGGGGTTTTGAGGCTATGCAGTGTGAGGGAAATAATTTAATAATAATAATAAAAAAATCCCTTCCAGAGAGGGCATGTTAAATCCCTTTTCATCTCCAGTTATGGAATTACAACCAAGTCAAATATTTTATTTATCAATGTATTACTTTAGACATTAGGACATTTTTTTTCATGCAAATATGTATTCTTCAGGCAGGGGGCAATCATTTAAATCCATATCAAATTATACTGTGTACAATAAAATACTACTCCCCATTACAAAGAAAGCTTAGTCAGTTCTTCTTATAGACTGGGACAGCTCTCAGAACCAATGTCATGAGGCAACTCCTATTCAGAATAATAGATTCAGTAGCTTACAGACCGTAGACCAGGAGTAGTCAAACTGCAGCCCTCCAGATGTCCATGGACTACAATTCCTATATGCCCCTGCCAGCATTCACTGGCAGGGGCTCCTGGGAATTGTAGTCCATGGACATCTGGAGGGCCGCAGTTTGACTACCCCTGCTGTAGACCAAAGTTCAAGGAGACCACCATTTATTTATTTGGTTAGTTAATATGTAGGCTGCCCTTTGGGCTTAGGTGGGATCCCCAGCATGGTTCACCTCAATCTTAATACCCTTTAAAATACTTAAAAACAACAATCAGACACTATTAAAATATTGAAGAGGAACAGGGAGCCATCGTCAACCAATATTTGTTTAATGTCATCCATAACTGATTTTTTTAAAGAAGGCCTGAAGAGAGAGGACCAGTATCAGCAACTGACAAATTTCCTCCCATGAACCCTTGCCCTCACGTGTGGCCGGTTCCTACAGAAGAGCTTCACTCATTATCTCATGGTTCAAGAAGGTTGATATGGGAGATGGTGAGGGACTGTAGGCTTTGAAGGTCAGAGCATATGACTTTGAAGGAGAAAGGCAAAAGCGAGGATTTTGCAGTCGTGATGCTCCATCTCTCCAAGCAACCCGCCATAGCGGGGCACAATGTTTTAAAAACAAGCAAGTTTTTCGGTTCCACCAGTTCACATTTGTCCCCACTGATTAAATAATTTGATAAATGAAAAGTGGTAGCCCCAGTTGAAGCACATATGTTGGGAGGGAATCAAAACTTCCTTGTGACAAATTCAAATTGCCCTTGGATGTAATATGTGATCTATCCTATCCATAAATATAGCATCCACGATCTGGCTTTACAAGGTGCTGCAGTAAGGGAAACTCTGCCTGATCACCTCCGTTGGCCCTTTAGACCTTTATCCTAAGGATGCATGGCAGAAACCTGGCTCTTTTTCTTCTTAGCAGAAATCTGTCACTCTTACAGTGCTAAGTCCCTGAATAGTCCCAAGTCAAAATCAGCTTTGCTGTAAAAAATGATTGTTCACGATATTTTCCACAGAATTTCAAAACCCCAATATTTTAGACCAAAATTTTGTGTTTACATTACCTCAAGTCTTTCCCATCATTTTCTGTTGCATTGGGCACATCAGCAACAAAAATTGTGAAATGCGAAGGTTGGACATGATTACCAAAATATACTTACACACAACAAACAAACAAACAAACAATAACAACAACAACAAACAAATAAATAAATAAATAAGTAAGTAAATAAAACCAGAATGGAAAATATATGCATCTGTCCACTTCACATTCAATTTTGAAAATATTTTAAAATGTTGTCCGGAAACTAGTGTTCAGTGTTCAGTTGGAGGGATGCTTATTAGGTCCAGGCCAACTATCAAATTCAAATGTCGAATTCTTAGCTTTGAACTGTGACAAAACTTCAGCCATAGAGCTCAGCATCTCATTGCATTCCTGTGTCTGAAACTTAACTTGTAAACAAATTCATGAACTGTAACTGTCCATGAAATTTTATATTTGTTTTAGTTAAGCCTCAGTTTATTGGTCCAAAGACTAGAATTCCATGCATGTGGGGAAAGTCTGAAAACTTTAAATGACGGTGTCCTTTATGTAGCACGAAGCTGGCATGTTCAAAAAGTGCAACGCTCCTCACTCAAGGACTGGAATCAATGAAACCTGAGATTCGCTAAAGAACTGCTCATGTGAGTAAGGTTACAGGGATTACAACTATTACAATAGGGCATAAGCCAGCAAAATTAAGCACTTCGTAGTCCCTAATCAATGGCATAATGTTATGCATGTGTTAATTTCCTTAATGAAATCAATGGGCTCAATCCAGCCATAGTTGAGCATTTTTAAGTCCCATTGATTTAAGTACCAGTGGATGTTGCATAGAGGGCTTTAAAAGGGGATTAGATTCCAGGGGGATACATCCACCAGTGGCCATGGTCACATATCGAAAGGGGAGAAAGCTCGGAATGCCGGTGCTTTATTTGTTGCTCCCCTCAGGGAAATTGGTCGGACAACATGTGACAAAGAATGGTAGAGTCAATGGACCACTGGCCTGATCCATCAGGGCTGCTCTTATGTTCTTGTGTGGAATTAAGCAGATGCTTAATTCCACACAAGAACATAAGAGCAATCCTGATGGATCAGGCCAGTGGTCTGATGCTTAATTCCACACAATATCCATTATTTTAATTTCCATTATTCCAGTGAGATTTATAATAGTGCTGAGTCAAAATAACTTGTCCTGTTCCGTGTTCATTTTCTTCTGTGAGTATCAGAAGTACATCCTGCTATAGGCAACTGGAGGCAATTTTCAGCATTTGCCTCCCCCAAAATAACTTTGGTTCAAAACTTTTATCTCTGGAAACCTTTTTTTTCTTGGCCTCATGCTCCTGTTTAATTCTATTGCTCCTGTTTAATTCTATTGGCTGTGGCAACCCACATGATGTCATGGTTCTACGTCAGATGAGGAGGACATCATGTTACAGAGGCTCATAAACAAAGCCACAGGAGATCAGGTTAAATGTACAGTGAGGACGAATGAGGCGGAGAGGGGGGAAAAAAGAATTGGGTACCGGCACCAAGAAGCTATGGCAACAAAGAGACCAAATACTACTAACCAAATATTTGGCAAGGCATGTAGTTTCCATATAATCGGTTCAGATTCATTGCTTTTGAAGCAAATATCAAAACTAGAGAACATTCTGTGCTGCTCTACTTAAGAGAGCTTAACTTTGCCTGCATTGTTCCTCTCCTACTTTAAAAGTGGTTTAATTTGGGTGTATTGTGCCTGTGGCCATAATTCCTTACTTGAAACACCACAACATTTTTCTATGGTGGGGCAGGAAGGCAGGTGGGCTGGGAAGCATCTTTAGCAATGTGATCAAGCTGGCACAAACTCCATCTCCTTTCCTCTTGACTGCTGTCTTCATTTCACTGTCTTCTATCTTACTAGTTTCCCGTTGATTGCATGGCGTACGTTTTAGTCAATTTGCAAGATCGACACAGGGCTGCAACTGGGGAGGAGGGGGCTCAGCCCACACAGACAGCAGCAACCTGTGAGTTCGAACATGAATGAGTAAATGGATAATAGACCAAGCCGGCTGACCGCAGAGCAGATGCCTACACATGATGATGGCATCAGCCAACTTGAAGCTGGGCTGGGATGCCATTACTAGTAATTACAGTTAATCATCCACAATAGTCTTTACCAAGATACAGATCAACACTGAGCGCTGGCCTAACAGGGCCTAATGAGTGTAATGGAGGATGAAGAAAGCCTGATTAAACCTGTGAAATGCTGAATGACCTGAACAGATGATGCATTGTAATTCCTCCTGCTCGCTCTACAACCCATCAATCAGTTAAATCAGCGTTGGTTATCTGGAAAATTAGTCACACAGCAAAGAATGCATCTTGAGTTTAACACAAAAACCTGAATTAAAATCCCCTGTAAAGGATGTTACGATCAAAAAAAATGGCAGTGGAAGCAAACATGCATTTCCTACTTTGAAGACAAAAATGAGATGTGCCATTACGAAGCAAGCTTAATGATAGGTACAAAATAATCCCCCCCCCCTGCATCCTGAACCAGTGGCAATTCTAAACCAGTGGCTATGATCAGTGATGGGCTAGGTGCAAGATAACAGACTTATAGTGCAATCTTAAGGATGTTTTCCCCCTTCAAGGATCGCTGCCTTGTTGTGGCAAGGGGGCTTGCGTAGTTCAGTGAAGCTATGAGCTATACCGTGCAGGGCCACCCAAGACGGACAGGTCATAGCTGAGAGCTCTGACAAAAGGTGATCCACTGGAGAAGGAAATGGCAAACCACTCCAGTATCTTTGCCATGAAAACTCTATGGACAGTTCCAATAGGCATAACGATATGACGCCGGAAGATGAGCCCCTCAGGTCGGAAGGTGTCCAATATGCTACTGGGGATGAGCAGACGGCTAGTACGAGTAGCGCCAGAATGAATGAAGCGACTGGGCCAAAGCCGAAAGGACGCTCAGTTGTGGAAGTAACTGGTGGCGAAAAGACAGGCCGATGCTGTAAAGATTTTTATTCCATAGGAACCTGGAACGTCAGATCCATGAATCAAGGTAAGCTGGACGTGGTCAAACAAGAAATGAGAAGACTGAACATCGACATTTTAGGAATCAGTGAACTAAAATGGACAGGAATGGGTGAATTTAATTCAGATGACCATCAGGTATACTACTGTGGACAAGAATCTCGCAGAAGAAATGGAGTAGCCTTCATAATCAATAAGAGAGTAGGAAAAGCAGTCTTGGGATACAATCCCCAAAATGACAGAATGATCTCAGTTCGAATCCAAGGCAAACCATTCAACATCACAGTGATCCAGGTCTATGCCCCAACCACTGCTGCTGAAGAGGATGAAGTTGATCAGTTCTATGAAGCCCTACAACACCTTCTAGAAGCAACGCCAAAAAATGATGTACTTATCATCATGGGGGATTGGAATGCTAAAGTAGGAAGCCAAAAGATAACCGGGATAACAGGCAAGTTTGGCCTTGGAGTACAAAATGAAGCAGGGCACAGGCTGGTAGAATTTTGTCAAGAGAATACAATGGTCATAGCAAACACTCTTTTCCAACAACCCAAGAGACGACTCTACACATGGACATCACCAGACAGTCAACACAGAAATCAGATTGACTATGTGCTCTGCAGCCAAAGATGGAAAAGTTCTATCCAGTCAATAAAAACAAGACCAGGAGCTGATTGTGGTTCAGATCATGAGCTTCTTGTTGCAAAATTTAGGCTTAAATTGAAGAAAGTAGGGAAAAGCACTAGGCCACTCAGGTATGAACTAAATCATATCCCCAACGAATACACAGTAGAGGTGACAAATAGATTTAAGGAATTAGATCTGATAGACAGAGTGCCTGAAGAACTATGGATGGAGGTTCGCAACATTGTACAAGAGGTAGCAACTAAAACCATCCCAAAGAAAAAGAAATGCAAGAAATCAAAATGGCTGTCTGAGGAAGCTTTACAAATAGCTAAGGAGAGAAGGGAAGTGAAAGGCAAGGGAGAAAGAGAAAGATACACCCAATTGAATGCAAAATTCCAGAGAAAAGCTAGAAGAGATAAGAATGCCTTCTTAAATGAACAGTGCAAACAAATAGAAGAAAACAATAGAATGGGGAGGACCAGAGATCTTTTCAAGAAAATTGGAGATATGAAGAGAACGTTTCATGCAAAGATGGGTATAATAAGGGACCAAAATGGTAGGGACCTCACAGAAGCAGAAGAGATTAAACAAAGGTGGCAAAATTATACAGAAGAACTATACAAGAGTGAGCTTAACATCCCTGATGACCACAATGGGGTAGTTACTGACCTGGAGCCAGACATCCTGGAATGTGAAATCAAATGGGCCTTAGGAAGTCTGAGCAACAATAAAGCTAGTGGTGGTGACAGCATTCCAGTTGAACTATTCAAAATCTTAAAGGACGATGCGGTAAAAGTGCTACACTCAATATGCCAGCAAATTTGGAAAACTCAACAATGGCCACAGGATTGGAAAAGGTCAGTTTACATTCCAATCCCAAAGAAGGGCAATGCCAAAGAATGTTCAAACTACCGCACCATTGCACTAATTTCTCATGCTAGCAAAGTTATGCTCAAAATCCTACAAGCTAGGCTCCAGCAATATGTGGACCGAGAACTTCCAGAAGTACAGGCAGGATTTCGAAGAGGCAGAGGAACTAGAGATCAAATTGCCAACATACGCTGGATCATGGAGAAAGCTAGGGAGTACCAGAAGAATGTCTACTTCTGCTTCATTGACTATGCTAAAGCCTTTGATTGTGTGGAGCACAACAAATTGTGGCAAGTTCTTAAAGAGATGGGAATACCAGAGCATCTTATTTGTCTCTTGAGAAATTTATATGCAGGTCAAGAAGCAACAGTGAGAACTGAACATGGAATCACTAACTGGTTCAAAATTGAGAAAGGAGTTCGGCAAGGCTGTATACTGTCGCCTTGCCTATTTAACTTGTATGCAGAGCACATCATGAGAAATGCGGGATTAGAGGAGTCACAAATTGGGATCAAGATTGCAGGGAGAAATATCAACAACCTCAGATATGCAGATGATACCACTCTAATGGCAGAAAGTGAAGAGGAACTAAAGAGCCTGTTGATGCGGGTGAAGGAGGAGAGTGCAAAAGTTGGCTTGAAACTCAACATCAAGAAAACGAAGATCATGGCATCCGGCCCTCTCAATTCATGGCAAATAGATGGGGAAGAAATGGAGATAGTGACAGATTTTATTTTCCTGGGCTCCAAGATCACTGCAGATGGGGACTGCAGCAAAGAAATTAAAAGACGCTTGCTCCTGGGGAGGAAAGCTATGGCAAATCTAGACAGCATCCTAAAAAGCAGAGACATCACCCTGCCAACAAAAGTGCGTTTAGTCAAGGCTATGGTATTCCCAGTTGCAATGTATGGCTGCGAAAGTTGGACCATAAGGAAGGCCGAGCGTCAAAGAATTGAGGCTTTTGAACTCTGGTGCTGGAGAAGACTCTTGCGAGTCCCTTGGACTGCAAGGCGAACAAACCGATCAGTCCTAGAGGAGATCAACCCTGACTGCTCTTTAGAAGGCCAGATCCTGAAGATGAAACTCAAATACTTTGGCCACCTCATGAGAAGGAAGGACTCCCTGGAGAAGAGCCTAATGCTGGGAGCGATTGAGGGCAAAAGAAGAAGGGGACGACAGAGAATGAGGTGGCTGGATGGAGTCACTGAAGCAGTAGGTGCAAACTTAAATGGACTCCGGGGAATGGTAGAGGACAGGAAGGCCTGGAGGATCATTGTCCATGGGGTCGCGATGGGTCGGACACGACTTCGCACATAACAACAACAAGGATGTTTTCTTGGCATAACATGGACCTTACTTAAATTGCATAACATGGACTCCACTTCTGGGTTGCTCTGACTAGAATTGCTCCCTGAAACTTAATCCAGATAAGATGGGTTTCATACTGGATGGAAACATCTTTGAACTTGGTTTGGTGCTTTGGGTAGCACTACCTTGTCAGATTCAGGCTTGTGGATCAGTGGCACTGTGCCAATGCAGGAGACAGAGGGAGCCTAAAGCGGTTATCTAAGATTTATTAACAATACCATTTTCTGTAGATGAGTGACTCTGCAGCAAGAATTCATGGGTCTGAAAACCATCCAAAAACTACGACTGCTTCACAATGCAATTTCTAAAGTGCTGACTGATGCGGGCCACTTGGAGCATATAACAGAAATTTTCCCACTGATTCTCGCTTGGCTTCTAGGGTCCAATTAAAATGCTAGTTAACTTAACAAAAATTTTAATATAGAGGAAACTCAAAAGATTTCCTCCTCAGGTAAATCCAACCTACACTCTGAGGTCCTCCTTGGAGACCGTACTCGGAGAGTTCTCTCCCTCAAATATAAAGGGGCTGACTATACAGGGCAAGGTCTTCTGTGCAATCGTCAGCAACACTGGGACAGCCTCCCTGAGAGAGGTCCATTTTGGTTTTTTTCCTTCTGTTTTTTAACCAACAGGTCAAATCTGGTCTCTTTCTGGAGAACTGTGGGGTGTCCTCGCTATTTTATACTTGCCATTGGGTGCTGCTGCTCTAAGTTTGTGCTGAAGAAGAGGCCCTTTTGATGGAGGAAGGCTCTTTGGGGTTGGGTAGGGTCAACACTCAGTGAAATGATAGGATACAATTCAAATATTTACTTTCTTCATTTATAGTTTATGTTTCTTGTTAAGACTCAAAGGGGAGTCAGTAGAATTCATGGCTTGGATCAAACAGGATTTATCTATCTATTTATTAATTATTTGGATTTTTATACTGCCAGCTCGGGGCACTTAACAACACAATAGTTAAATTCTAACAATTAAAATAACAATAGAAGAAAATAATCTTCTGAGGAGGTTCTAACTTCCTCCTCCTACAATGGCTTATTAAATGCTGCTTCCAGCAGACAGGCATCCCAAAATTACTGCATCAAAAGATGATGGATGAGAAAGTCAAACTCCCTGGGTAGAAATCACCCTTGGATCCAAGCATACCTACCAATGTGGTATGCATTTTCTTTTTGAAACAGGTTATACATGAAGCTTCCTTCTACTGAATCAGACCATTGGTCCATCTAGCCATCATGCGGCTGTTAAAGTGAAAGGAGACTTCCTAGATTTGCCCAAGTTTTACCTGTACAAGGAGTAACCCAACAAAACTGATCACAGTCCATCAGCAATGTAAAATAAACTGACTACCCAGCATTGCAAAGGAAGTGGAATGGTCAGACACCTGAAAGATCACAGCATATGTCTGATGATAGGACTTAAGCGTTTAGAGTAGTTAGAATCAGAGAATAATAGATTTGGAAGGAACCTCCAGGGTAATCTAATCCAGCCCCCTACAGAATGCAGGAAATTCACAACTACCTGTCCAATTCCATGTTCAGATGATAGCCCCCTCCCAATAAAAACCCAGGATCCCTGGCCAGTCTGGTCTGGAAGAAATTTGCCTCCTGACCCCAAAGTGGCAATCAGAATTTCCCTGGACATGCAAGAAAGGGCCACAAGAGACAAGCTCAGACACAGTCCCTTCCTGCCCACCCACTTACAATCTGCCTAAGTTCACAGGATCAGCATTTCTGTCAGATGGCTATCCAGCTTCTTCTTAAAAACTTCCAAAGAAAGAGAACCTGTCACCTCTTGAGGAAGCCTGTTCCACTGTCAGGAACTTCTTCTGGATGTTAAGCCGAAGTCATCTTACATCTTTATTTTACTTCTCTGGATTCTACCAAAAACTGATGAGGGAGGCAGAACAGCAGAAATTATTCTGATCAGATGACCAGATATAAGGCTCTAAAGAATGGCCATAACCTTAAAGGAATAGAATGGACAATTTCACTCAGTGCAACTTAGCTAGTCGTAGTGGTTGAGAGCAGTGGCCGTTAATCTGGAGGACCATATTTGATTTCCCACTCCTCCACATGCAGCCTGCTGGGTGACCTTGGGCCAGTCACAGTTCTTTCAGAGCTCTCTCAGCCTCACCTACTTCACAGGGTGTCTCTTGTGGAGAAAAGAAGGATAGGCAATTGTAATCACCTTTGAGACTCCTTCAGGTAGTAAAAAGAAGGGTACAACCCCCCCCCCCACACACACATTTCTTCTTTTTCCATACCAGATCTATGGTCTGAATTTCTGAGGGGTAACTATGTCCATCTGTTGCAGTTTAAAAAAACAGCAATGGTCCCATTGCACCTTAAATACTGATCAATTTATTGTGGGACAGTTTATATGCACCCCGCTGGCAGCTTCTTATATGACCCCTACAATAATTTCTGAAATGCTTTTTCAATACCTGTGCAAAAAATACCGCCCACCCAAACCCTTTCTGTAGTTTCCACCGCTCCTGGGACACTTATTGTCAATGCTGCCAGCTCCTAAGGATCAGGTTGGAAGTAAATTAATTCATGATTTGTAGTTCAGTGGTGTGTAGTTTACTCCCACTCTAGCTTTGTAGTTTGTGCTCTTCTCTTTGAATAACATGGTTCTCTTTTATGTTTACCGAATATGCATATTTTCTACTTTAGTGCCTCCTTTTCATCTTGTTCTCCACTGGAATTATGAATTCCCCGGACGAGCCAGCCATTCCTACTTCTGCTTAATGGAAAAGTGATTAAATGAACTGCATCTTCGATCAAATACAAACACAGCCAGCACTTGTAAAGATAATAGCATTTGCTAAAATGTTGCTTGAAAAATATTTTTTTATGAACAAGACCCAGGGGCCTTCCATCACCTGCACTGGAGGAGTATATCAAGGCAAAAGGGGAAATTAGTGCACTAAAGAGCAAAAGCCGGTGATTAAACAGAATAGCAAAAAGGTGTTGCATCTCAGTATCCTAACAAGATGTCTGGGAAAGAATGATTCTGTGCAAGTCTAAATCAGAAGGAAATTCTATTTGTTTTAATGGAGTTTGTTCCCAAGTAACCGTGCAGGCTAGTACAGCTATCTAGCTCAAATCTAAATGGCAGCTAGCCCAATCTCTTCAAATCTCAGAAGCTGAGCAGGTTTAGGCTGGATTAATATTTGGATGGAAGACCTCCTAGGAATTCCAGGGTCATGAGATAGAGGCAGGAAATAGCAAACTGCCTCTGAATGTCTCTTGCCTTGAATAGCAGGGATAGTCAACCTGTGGTCCTCCAGATATTCATGGACTACAATTCCCATGAGCCTCTGCCAGCAAATGCTGGCAGGAGCTCATGAGAATTGCTGTCCATGAACATCTGGAGGACCACAGGTTGACTACCCTTGCCCTATAGGGTCGCTGTAAATCAGCTGTGACTAGGTGGCACATTCCTAAATAGGATTAAATCCACTAAAATCATTTTGAAGACTGTTTAAGATAGTACTGTTAATCTTTCGTTGTTTTTTTAAAGCTTGATCCAAAAGCGCTTGCAATACATTCCCTCTTTGGCCTTTGACAAACTTTGATATATAGATTAAAAAATCCTCTGAATTCAAATCTAGACTTCTCCTTATCGATATGCTTCATTGTCATCTCATAGTACTTGTGTAACAAATATGGGTGCTAGAAGTATTTGAAACAAGAAACCAAACTCAGTCTGTTTTTGCTTTGAATCCCCTGTTCTCCACTTTGTATGGAGAAGCAATTTCTTCTCTCTCTCTCCCTCTCTCTCTCTCTCTCCCTCTCTCTCTCTTTTGAAAGACAGTAAATCAAGAGTGTGTGTTATACACTGACAGATGAACTTCAAAGATCATCAGAGATTCTGAGTCAAGAAACTGATCTGAATCTTATCCCTGCTTCTTAAGTTTGAAGAACTGGGATGAAAACCTCACCAGAACCGTTTTTCTTGGGGATCGTTGTGTGTGTCATGCACCTGGGAAGCCAAAACTCAGCCCCTCTCCCTGCACTGTTTCTCTTCTGCTTCTCTCCCTGGATGTGAAAGTGCGAGGCTCACAAAATTGAAAATCTCTTAGTGGAGAAAAGCAGTCAGAGTAACCTCTGAAAAACATGCTTGGGGTTGGCTTGAACTTTAGAAGACACTCTTTGATTCATATTGATTTCTTCATCATCCGCTCAATGCAGACTATCAGTTTTAGTTAGGAGAAGCAAGTAATGTAAGTATGAAAGCGTCAAGAAAACCAGAGCAGGCCTGTGCATTGGACGCTGGTGCTTCATGTTAACGGAACTCCTCTGGAAAATAATCACTTTCATGGCATTGTAAACAATAGTCAGATCCTTAATTTATTAGGAAATGCATCAAACTTTCAGTAGAACTGGCCAGATCTGTTACTTCATGAGTCAACATCTACTTTTTAAAAGGACATCCTTCAACTATTCATGGCTTAGTGGAAAAGCAGATTCTTTGAATGCAGAAGATCCTTGGTTCGGACAGGAATGTCTCCCTGGAAGGATCTAAAGTAACTGGAAAAGAGCTGCTGAGACAATGGCATGGGAAAAGACAACAGCCAGTCCCCATTATGGGCACCACTGGCCAAGTCTGAGCTGATTGGTGCTTGTAGCACTGTATGGCTACCAGCAGCCCTTCAAGAAGATGGCCTTCTGGGAATTTCCCCAGTAAGTTTAATGGTCATTCCATCCTTCACAAGGATGTTGGAACTGTGCAAGCCAACCTACTCAGCCTGGGATTAAATTTATTTTCGAGTTCCCTGGTGCTTGCGGGATGACGACAGTGTTATTAAGTAGATTATGGGGCATTATTTTTGCTTTTAATGACAGAGCTGTTTTTCATTCTCTTTTGTCAGCAGAGAACATCTTTCAGCTGCTGGAAAGGTGTCTGCAGTGTGTTCCATTTACTCACTATCGACTAAAAGGAAAACTGAGGTATTTTGTTTATGGTTAAACAGTGGCAATGCCTTCTCGAAAGAGAACATTGTGGAGACACTTTAATTGTAACAAAGCTCAGAAAACAAAGAGATGACTGGAAATTTTTCAGTTTAATTATAGTTTGTTCTTACATGCCTAATATGCTATTAATTCCAAAATAAGTCCCATAATCTTTAAAAAGGGAGTATAGAGCTACCCTGTTTCTACTGTGCATCCTCTAGCAACTATGAAAGCGAAAATCCTTCAGGCTACCATTTGCCAATGTTTATTATATCTATTAATCACTTATCGGTGTAGTGGTTAGGAGTGCGGACTTCTAATCTGGCATGCCAGGTTCGATTCTGCGCTCCCCCACATGCAACCAGCTGGGTGACCTTGGGCTCCCCACGGCACTGATAAAACTGTTCTGACCGGGCAGTGATATCAGTGATCTCTCAGCCTCACCCACCCCACAGGGTGTCTGTTGTGGGGAGAGGAATGGGAGGGTGACTGTAAGCCACTTTCGGGTAGGGAAAAGCGGCATATAATAACCAACTCTTCTTCTTCTTCTTCTTCTTCTTCTTCTTCTTCTTCTTCTTCTTCTTCTTCTTCTTCTTCTTCTTCTTCTTCTATTGCTAGTAGCAAACTGGCTCATAGTCACAATGCAAAGTGGTCCAGAGGGACAAACAATGTCCCAGTTGGCTTTGTGACATTGTGCTGTGCTGTGGAGTGGACTGGAACATTTATTATTCATTTGCAGGAAGGTAGTATTGCATTCCATGTGATCCCATCTTTCTGCAAAATAAAGACCCCCCCCCAATCCTTCCCTCCCATTCAGCAGAACTCAGCCACTACTGTTTTGTTTTCCAGGGGGACACATTTTAGTGGGCACCAGGTGTCCCATTGAAATGTGTCCCCCGTGTGGACACAGACTGCTGCGGAGCATACTGCTCCACAGCGATCCAATGGCGATGGCCCAGTGCAGCTGCTGTACTGCAGCATCAGCCAGTGGATCCCAAAAATGCTTCCTACAGTCCCCTGATTAGCATGTAACTGGCTGTTTATTGTTAGAGGGAAAGCCATAGGCTGGGTGCTTTTGTTTCCCCCTATCTGCCCTTCACTTCCTATCAGCCAAAAGAAACAAGCAAAGCTTTCCCTCTGTATATATATTGTTATATAGTGTCAGATAGCCCTCTCCATGCCATGGAGCCAGGGCAGAGGTTGGCATAAAGTGGCAACACTGAGCACAAGAACACCAATAACTTTTTTCTTTCAGCATCCCTGTTTCATATGTAGTGCTGGTTCTCCCACATCCCAGACCAAGTGGCACCAGAATAACCATTAAATTGGTAGATGAACATTTTCCTTCATGTATAACATCCCCAAATTTTGCAGTGACTTTGCAGTCATGAATAGGCTTGTTACTGACAAGATGGCATTTAAACACTAACACCTCCCTTACAGAACTGTGATGTTTTGAGATGGGATTGTTTTGAGATTGCTGGAAAGTGCTATGAAGTCACAGCTGACATATGGCAACCCTGTAAGGTTTTCCAGGCAAGAGACAAATAGAACTGGCTTGCTATTGCCTACCATTGTGTCATGACTGTGGTCTTCTTTGGTGGTCTTCCATCCATATACAAACCAGATCCAACCCTGCTTAGCTTCTAAGATCTGACAAGATCACACTACTCTGTGTTATCCTGGACCGTATTCAAATTTTTCAATAGATTTCACAAATATTTTCTGTTTTTCTGAAAGGAAGAGAAACGCACATTAAAATACTTTACACTATATGATTCCAAACCAATTTGAATATGTATTATCCACCTTCCATACAACAGTTTGACCCATCTCACTGGTGCTGGAGTAATGGCACAGTCAGTTCATCTGTTCATGAAGATTCAAGTATTTTTGGCAAAAGGTAGAATACTCTTACAGCAATCCATTGAGGTCCAAAATAGAATATAACCACCAATCTGATCCCAGCAACTTGTTCCATTATAGCAAAAAGCACACCCACTGAGGATGACAGGAATAATGCAAAAGTGGCTTATAGAAAACAAAAACAATGAACTATATTTTACAGTCAATTGTTAAGATGTTTGCTTGCTAGTACCATGACTTTGGACACACCTTATTTCATTGTTGTTTCAGCCCCCAGTGGTTTACCGCGTTCCCTCCCTGTCTCGTTTAATGAACATAGTGAATCAAAAGGACATTTCAGGTGAAATTAAAGAAACCTAAACTATTATTTCAATTCCTACTTTGCTCTTCAAGGAAAAAGTCTATGGTTAGACATAAGCATGCATTTCTGTTGATACAAGCTTCGTTGAGATCCAGTGGATCGTAATCCAATCCTAGATATCTAAAGAGATGATTCCTTGAAATAAAGTACATTTTGCCACTCAAATGTCCATAAATATCTATGAAAGACATCAAGAATGGAAGATGATCCACTGAATTGAAGGCCATCATTAAGAGAAACTATGAGTGTCTGTGTCAAAGACTATAATCAACAGCACAGAGTGTAACAAAAGAGTTAAATATCTGTTCCTTTGCCTATTTTGATGGCTTAAAAAGGCTCTCTAAAGAGACGATGAAGTGGATTATAAAGTAGACCCCTGGATTAATTGTGAGGGTTTTCTTTTAAACTGGATCTTAAGAGTTTCACATCTGACCACACCCTTGGGAACCATAAGAGTTCTTGGTTTATTAGTCACTATGACAGATTTGTGGCGATGACATATTGTGGGAACATTTTCCACACAACAATTTAAATTGGCATTTTTAAAATTTGTCTGGGGTGAAATCTTCCAACAATTCTACACGCACATGAATAACTTAACCTTCAAGGTCAGTTACCTGTGAATTTTTGATTCATAATAATTCCACAAAGGTTGCATGAATGAAGGCTTTGAGGTTATTTAGTTCTTCATTTCTATCACTATTATACACCTAGCAGATGTCACATTTTCAGAGGTACAGTCTGCTTTCCTGTCCATTTCTGACCTTCATTTACAAGTGGAACAACTTAGAAAAGTCTTTCCAGAAGAAGAAAAATATATATAAGGTTGTCACAAGTTGGTTGGTTTCAGAACAAATATATGTTTTTCACAGTCTTTAACTAGAATATTGTTAGAGGACATATATTTGTAATGGGGAGCCTTTACTGAGAGATGTTTCTAAACTCTATTAGGCTGTTTTGTAATAAATTCATTGCTTGGTTGAGCACCTGTTTTGGTTTGGTCATTCTTCTGGAAGACCCTGACAATATGAGACTGATGTCTAGAATATTTGCTTCTTCTAGAATCTTCTAGAATATTTCCTTCTCCCTGCAGCTATGACAATCAGGTCTTAAATTTCCCTACTGTATTCAACAGCAAAGGTTATTAAGAATTATAAGTAGTTGACATATTCCATATTACTTGCCTATATATTAGCTCCTTGAAGACCTGGTTAGATACAGTATATAGGATTGTCCCCCTTGGATGTTCCATACCCCAAACAACAAACCAGTCGTGCAAACTTTTGAGATGGCACTACACTTGCAAGAAATAGTGAAGGTAGAAGGGCCCAACATACATTCATTGCAAGGAGTGAAACAGTACATCTGATCCCCTTCCTTAGAGTTATGGATAAGTCCCAATAAGCTATCACACAGTACATCATTGTGGGGGCAATGTTCCAGTTTTTTAGCAGGCCAAACCAAAGGCTTAGGTGGATTACCACTCTTCTGGTTATGCTATTCCTTCTCAAGATAGAAACATGTTTAACTCATTGAGGAAATAGCAGATTTCCCCCTCCCTCCCCTAGGGGTCAAGAGTGGGTAGCCAATAATTGGTCAGGCAGCTTAAGCAGCAAGCTACAGAAAAGGAGATCCAAGAATAAAATCTGGAAGAACCAAACCCATCACTTTGATTACTGAGAAGTACTGTGAAAATGGAGCTTTTGTAAAAATGTGACATTGTGACACTCATGATCTTCCTATAAGTCTTCCCACCCCCACGATAGGAACTGACTACATACATGTGACACATTTTTGGATGAGAGAACTCTAACCTACTTTGAATGTCATCAGTTGTTCTCTTCATTTCTTTGTGGTTAATTGCTCGTTGCAGTGTGTGCGCGCACATAAATATTAAGGGCACAGAAGCTTAAATAAGACTTGATTTTACAAAGAGGAATTTAAAAACTGAAAGGTTTGATGAAAATTCTCAAGCCTCCTTTTCGAATGTATCGGTACTTAGAAAATGTGATGGTGGCAAAGCACACATTGTGCTTGTTAGCCAGTTTCTAAGCACTGAACACGAACTACCTACATCCAAATAGCTAAAATGACATCTGAGTAGAAAATGGTGGAGCCATTTGAACAACCAGTGCAAAGTTAGGCCGGTTGAACTGCTTCATATATATTTGTGAAGTTTTTTTTTTTTAATGGTTGCTAGCAGCCTTCAAATAAGAGGACTCTTTGTGTTACTATCCCTGCTAACAATAGTAGTTCTGCTCTTGTGCCATGAGAGAACCAAAAGTCTTTTCTCTAGACAGCTTCGGAGATCCTTGCGTTATGCATTATTCAGGACAGTACCACCTCCGAAGTGCCCTGCTCTCTTGGGAACCACTTCTGAATGTCATATTTACAGACTTGTGCTAAAGTATATTGAAATAGGTACCATGGCTGGGGAGCTAAATGCTGCAGTGGGTTAATGCATTAACCTTTCACATCTGAAGACCTGGGGTTCAAATGAGGTTTAGGTCACAAGTGAAATTATTGTGGTGTCTCACTGAAGTCCCCAGTGGATGGCTGCCTGCCTCGTGGTGAATTGTCAAATGACTGTCAGCCTCAGCATACACAAGAATCCAGGCAAAGTATAAGTGAGAACTTGAATAGCAACCAACAAGAGAAAAACTGCAGAGGTTGTTGCAGCCCAGCTGCCTTGAAAGAGCCTCCGGGAAGTTCACTTGTTTATCTTGAGGTGACACAATCAAGGTGGCATTGCCTCTGGCAGGTCTGAAAGTAACCCATGAAACGCCTTTATATCGAATCATGTTGTTGCTCCATCTAGATCAGTGCTGCCTGTTCAAATTAGCAGAGTTTTCTTGATCTCAGACAGAAGTCTTTCCCAGCTCTACCTAATATTCTCCATGGAAGTTATGGAATCTGCAAGGTATGGCAGAGCTACCGTTGAAGTGACTGAGACTGACCCATTACAATGCCTTACATTTATGTATCCCATCCACTCTTGACACAGTGATGTCACTCCTCTTGCTTGGATGGGCAGGACCTGGGATAGAAATGCCTTTTGGTGACCTAGGAGGTACCTTTCCTCCATATACTCTGCTGGGCTTCATGCCAGTCTTTTGTGCTACATTGGCCTTGGTTGGCTGCAAAGGCTGGCAGAGATTGGCATGGGCTGCAGGCACTGGTATAACTGGATTTGCTAGATCTGGAAGCAGGAATACAGCAAAGCAACAATTCTGCATACAGACAGAATCATTGATGTAGAGTTGCTAAACCCAGATTGGGAAATTCCTGGAGATTTGGGAGCAGTGTTTGGGTAGGGCAAAGTTTGGGAAAGGGAGAGAACACAAGAAGGATGTGTTGCCATAGAGCCACATTCTGAAGCTGTGGTTTCCTCCAGGGGAACTGAATTGATGTCTCTAGTCTGCAAATTAGATGTAATTCTGAGAGGACTCAAGGCCCCACCTTGGGGTGGGTAACCCTCTCTGAATGTGTCTGTAATGTTGCAGGAGCCAGCATGTTTTTATGCTTTACATCAGATATTTATATCCTGCTCCCCACTGAAAGGTGTCCTAAAGTAGCTTATAACATTCTTCTTCTCTCTTCTGAATTATTCTCACAACAACCCAGAGAGGTAGGTTGGGTTGAGAGTATGAGACAGGCCCAAGGTCACCCAGTGAAGTCCTGTGGCAGAGTGCACCTTCAAAACTGGGTAGCTCAGATCCTAGTGGGACACCAACCACTCTGTCAACTCGCCCTTCTGCCCCTTTGGAGGAGAGCCATGCAAATGCCATGTCTGCCTCCCTCTCTTCCAGCAGGCGGTTGGGGTTTTAAAAGCCTCCTCCTCAGATTGGGAGCAAAGAACCAAAATATTCCATGCTTTTATTACGTTTGAAGGTATTTGATCAAGGACGTTAAAATAAACTTAACACTGATACCCTCATTTGCCTAAAACTGCAGTAGATTTAGCTCAGACAACAGTGAGTGTCACATGTCTCGCTTTAAAGCTTGAAATAATCCCTAGAGAACATTAAGGGGAAAAACATCTTCCTGATTTAAGTAAATCACGACACCGGTGGGTTGAGGAATGAGGCGCCGCATCAATTAAGAAAAAAATGTGCCGGGCCACATTCGCTGCTTTCCTGACAAAAGTCTGTGATGCAAATGATATAGCGAGGCAGGTTTCAAATCCAAACACCCCAGGTCTTTCTCACTCTACCAGTGGCTGCTCAAGTGCATTCAGGATACAGGCAGTTTCCCCTAGTACATGACTTGCTAACGTAATAGGAATTCATCTGTATTCAGAACCAAAGCCCTCTCTTCAAATAATCCAGAGTGCTGGAATTTGCATTGCATTCCAGCTGCTGCTTTTTCACCAGTGTATTATTTGTGTGCATGTTATCATGAATAATGTGTTCGGGGATGCCCTTCCAGCAGATTCCTGTGTTCACTTAGGTGCCTCACACCTCGGGATGCTTGAACGCCAGCCAGTTCGGATCACGGCATGATTGCCGGTTGTGGTCAAGCAGCCTATTGTTTGGATGATCGGTTTGACAGCTCCTGACCCAATTATGGCTGTTTGAAGGATGGCTGCACTCTTTCTCAAAACTGCAGAGTACAGCACTGCATGCACATTGGCACACGCCCGGATGGAGCTCTCTCCCCCTCCCGTTGTCACGGCTGCATACCACTGCTCTCTGCAGCCAAAACACAAGGTTAAATCAATCATCAAGCATAAAAACTACTAGAAAATCAACACCATTTTCAAGCCCCCCCCCCTACAATTCCCTGTCTTTCTCTATTCTTTAGCAACATGAATCTCTTTGGGTCAGGTAGGTTTTCTACGTGCTTAATTTTCAAAGCAGTGTGAAAGTTGGGTTGCCAAACATGCCAACTAGTAGGACATGAGACAGAATGGATGTTGTTGTTGTTGTTGTTGGTGGGGGGGGGGGATAAGTGCCATTGTTGATAGTTTGGCATCATTTCTGTGGAAAACCCAGAAGTGACATCATGCCTTTCTAGGAATTTCCAGAAATTTTATGGTAAAACTGTCATTCTGGTGATTCTTAGAGAGGACTGACATCTCTTCCAAGTTTTCCCTGGAAGTGATATGATTCCATTGGACTGATGGCCCTTTTTATTTCTCCTGCAACCACTCTGAGAAGTGGTGGGGAATAGTTGCTTGGAATGAAAGGTTCCCCAACTTCAGTGGGGATTTGGTAGTCCTACATGGGACGTTGTTTCATTTCTCACACCTGGATCTGCATCATCATCATAAAAAATAAAGTAGGAAAATGCAAAATAAACAAACAGAATTGTGTTGTACAGTGAGAAGCATCCCGAAAAGAAAAAGAACATTTTGAAAACAAATAAACCCTGATCATGCTGGGCACAATTCTGTTATGTGATCTTGGGAAGATAGCGAGACTATTGCAGAAGTGTGTCATAGTTTCAACTGCTGGGTGGGGATTTGAATCCAGGTCTCTTGAGCCCTAGCCCATCTAATCACTGTGCTACCCCAGCAGCAGAATAAAGATGAAGAATTACATCTCTGAATGCTCTCCCCAACAAAACAAGTTGCTGCATGGATAAAATTAGTGCACGTAGTTTACTTATATGCCAGTTTTCATACGTGTGGGGTAGGATTGTTATTTTGGGGTTTTTTTTGTGTGAGTTAGCATTCTACCATAATATGAAGCATGTTTGAAGCCTGTGATCCCATCAACTGCTTTCTGAAGTGGCATGATAAATTGGCAGCCAGGTTTATTGGGTTGGGATATACTGCATCCAGAGCCCTATGCTTCCTGAGCAGTCTTATTAAAATTTATATAATTGTGGTAATCTCCATTAAATACTCAGATGTTATATGCCTTTTTCATTACCTTCCCTCATCTACTGAAGCCTGCCAGTCCTAAAGGAGAGCCAAGGCACTTCATGTGTTCAGAATTCTAAGATATTGTTTCTTTGACATATCCCATAATGGATGCTGTGAAGAACTGCTTCTCCCATTTCCCTACGTACCAAGGCATCTGGCAGATGAATCCGACAGCTATCTGGCTTACATCTCTTTGGAGCATCTTTTTGGTAGTTGTACAAAGGGATTTGTTAGCAGAGAGTCTTCAACTAGGAACGTGCCAAAGGTCTTCCATCACACACTCATATTTAGGGTATGAATCATTCTTCTTGCAAATGCTCCACCAGGTATCAATCACTTCAGCATGAACTAGTTCCAAAGATGAGGGGCCTTCAAAAAGTAAAACTAACATTGGCTCAGTCATCTACTTTGATCTACGATAACAGACCTGGACATCTGTCATTTTAGCCCATATTTTTTCTTCAGCTCTGGAAGCACAATTATTCCTTTAGTATCTTGAACTGGCCCAAGATCATCACTATACTACAATGGCCACTACATAAGCTTGCCAGGTTCCTGCTTTGTGGCAGTGGATCTCCTCAGCTGAACAGGAGAAAAACAGGCAGAAAAATCTGGGGTAACAGGGAAAATCCTGATCCACAGATGCCACTCCCCATGCATCTGAAATTGACAGTGATGTGTTGTGGTGGAAGTTCTAGCAAAACTCTTTGGTTAAACCATACAGAGTCCTGTTGAGGTGCTGACATCACTTCCAGGAACATGGGTAGTGACATCAGTGCATTGCCCTCCCACCTATTGAAGCTCTCTCACCTAGCAGGTGTCCCACAAGTTGCCAGTCTTGTCCTGACAACCCTTCCACTGTATCACACTTAAGAAGTGCCATTCCGGCTCAAACAAATGGTCCTTTGGCAAACTGTTCTGTTACCTATGGTGGCCTAACATGGTGCTGTGAAGGACACAAGGAGGTAACCTCTCATCTGTCAACTGATTGGTTAATTTGAGCATTTTTAGGCTTCTTTTTGCCCCCAGAGGGGCCCAAAATTTCTTACAAAAAAGGAAAAGGTCTAAAAACAAATTGAGGCTGGTATGGTCTGCCAAGTTGACTCTCATAAATCCCAGGTAAAGTGTCAAGGGCCTTCTTATGTGGAATTCTGTTGATTTTGTTTATTGGACCAGAGCTTAATAACACGGAAGGAAATTGAAAATAATTTAAAGTAACATGTCTCCTTCATATACTTTTTATGATTAACTGTAGCCTGTGTCCACAATAGTCTGTGTCCACAAATGTCTGAAGGTGTAATACTGTCAGCTAAATTATACTCTTGGGAGAGTGGTGCTAAATTCATAATGGAAGGGAAGCAATTCTGGATTTTTCCAAGACTGTGGAAAGATCTCTCCGACACAGCAGCTGATACTGGGCAAGATAGTTCTGATTCTCAGTTTATGATACTGGCAATATTAAAGCATGAAATAATAAATAACTGCATGGATTAACAAAGTCAGCAAGAGGCATGACGAACGTATTAGTCCAATCCTCATGTAGTCATCTGTATTATATATCTTGGATAACTAATTTTTATGCAGGTTTTGGGAATCCTTTACAACATAACACTGGCTGCCAGTCCTCTGGTCAAGTAAAGGCTGGCTCTCAGAAGGAGTGCAGAGAAGGGGAGAAATTCAAACCCTGTGCCCTCTCTGAGCTTTGTAAAATGGTCGTAGTTTGTAGCCCACAATTTTTGATAGCAAGCAGCACATGTAGGAGAAGAAGAAGAAGAGTTGGTTCTTGTATGCCGCTTTC
Organism: Paroedura picta; assembly: GCF_049243985.1. Classification (NCBI taxonomy): domain Eukaryota; kingdom Metazoa; phylum Chordata; class Lepidosauria; order Squamata; family Gekkonidae; genus Paroedura; species Paroedura picta. The sequence continues at coordinate 66,298,633 of NC_135378.1, forward strand.
CCCTACCCGAAGGAGGCTCAAAGCGGCTTACAGTCGCCTTCCCATTCCTCTCCCCACAACAGACACCCTGTGGGGTGGGTGAGGCTGAGAGAGCTCTGATATCACTGCCCGGTCAGAACAGTTTTATCCGTGCCATGGCGAGCCCAAGGTCACCCAGCTGGTTGCATGTGGGGGAGCGTAGATTTGAACCTGGCATGCCAGATTAGAAGTCCGCACTCCTAACCACTACACCAAACTGGCCTAACCACTACACCAAACTGTACCTAAGATACTTAATTCACTGAACCGAGTGTTCCCCATAAGGTGGGATGAAAGGTGAGTTAGGGGGAAGGTGAGAAATAGAGTAAGGAAGAAGTGTATGAGCACCACAAAGGAGAGAGTTCCTAAGGAAATGAGGAACTCACATGTTCCTTGTCTCTACATGCTTTTGATTTGAGTGCTTGCACTCGAAAGCTCACGCCCTGAATAAATCTTTGTTGATCTTAAAGGTGCTACTGGACTCTGATTTTATTGTGCTACTTCAGACCAACACGGCTACCCATTTGAATCTATCCTGATGTATTCCTGATTATTTTTCCTATAGAAGGAAAATCCTTCTGGACCTGAAGGAAGATGGCCTTCCACTACTTGTTAATGAGATTATGATTATGGAGTAGCATGCCTTCCAACCCTTGGATAATCTCTGTAATCTACCTTAGTTAACTTTGTAAATACAAAAACTAGCACACTTTTCTTTACTTTGGCTCTCTGTTGTACAAGGGATCCATGTATTCTAATTAGTACTGTTGGACCACTGAAATCTCAGCTGGCGTTTATGTTTTTCAAACTGAGTGCAGTCATTTCTGGCTCCCCCATCCCAGTATACTTGTATACTGTTTTGAACCCAACGCCCAAGTCTAATTAAGTCCCCAGCATTTACGGGACTCAGCTTCAAGACCTCAAGTTAACAGATTTGGTGCTTCCCCATCATATCCAGAAATAGCCTTTTCTCTCTCCTTCCCCTTTTTTATACAGAACATCTATCCAGCAGAAGCATCCTGTAGACCTTGGAACCTTTCTCACTACTTTGTAATGTTTTAGTTGAGTCTAATCAAAAGGACCAAATACTGCATTTGCACTGTGTCAGCATCAAAAAAGACATTATCTAGTAACTTGCATTTGCCCGTTCATTGTTAACCATTAGAAACAGAAACTTAATTTATAACAGATGATTAATCAGGGCCCCGGTTCTACAGTTTTGTTTTCCTTCTTACATAATGAAGCACAATGAAAGTTTGACAGAGCTGTCAAAGTTCAGCAGGGCCTGCAAAACAGAGCTCTTCCGCCAGGCATTTAGTTGAGACTGGGTGGACCAGAAGCTCTTGCCTCTCTTCCAAATACAACAACCTGGAGATGGCAACCGGGGGGTGGAAGGATAGGACTGGAATGGTGGGGGTTGGTATGGGTGGGGTGAGGTTAAGGTGTAATTTTACTGCATTATTTTTACTGTTTTAACCATTGTTGTAAGCTGCTGCAAGCCAGCAGGTCCAGGAGAAGTGTCTAAGAAATGTAAAATAAATAAATACATAAATAAAAGACCAATTACATTTACCTAGTAAAGATAGAAGGTATCGCTAAATGTTATATAACTCAGTTTAGCGGAAATATTTTTTCTATCAGTCGAAAAAGAAAAACACGTAGCTAGCCATGCTCATGACTGGAAAATGGCTTTGCCAACTCTATCAGAGCATTTGGGGAAAAGCCACAAAAATACAGGTTCGAAACACTCTAACCCTCAAACTTTGCAAAATCCAAGATTAAAAAAACAACCGTGAAATACAACATGATCAGTTGGCAAACGGCTGATTTTTAAAGAATGCTTCTTTTTAAATGAATTGTTGTATTCCAAAACCAACCTTTACACTGATTTGTTGAAGAGATTGAGAATTTCATCACTCCCAGGAAAACGTACTGACTAATACAGTCCCAGCACTGGGCGTCTCATGTTTAATTGCCTGTGTTTTGAATATAAAGTATTGCAATCCATGCACCAGGAGATACTATCCTGCTTCATGTAAGCCATTCAGCGCTGGCTTGTACATAATGACACTCATCAGTTGACTACAGGAAGCTGGAAGCAGATCCAGTGCTGGGGAATAGAGACCCACTGCTGTATTATATGGTGTGATTTGAAGAGGTTACCTAAAATGGGAAATGTAGCACTTCTGCCCCAGTAACATGACTGTCATAGTCATGATTTATATAAACATGTGGCACTCTACAATGCTCTCCCCTCTATAAAATCATCATAGGACAGCTGGGTGATGTTAACTAAGGCCTAATCATAAACATCTGTTCAATTTACAAAAGAGAGAGAGAGAGAGAGAGAGAGAGAGAGAGAGAGAGATCTTGCCCCGATTCCCAGATTTGCCTCAAAGAAAATATACGGTAATGCTGTATGAACGAAATGCCTTCCTCGGCTATTTTAAAAGTTGTCATTTAAATATTCGGACTCTTTGTGGGTTTTTCTGTCTCACTGCCATGGAGTTGGTACGCTGTTTTCTATCTCTTAATAAAGAAATCAGATGTCTTGTCGTTTGTTGACCAGGTTGCCAATACTTTTGGTATTGCCAGGTCTCAGGAAAGGTTCCCTTTTGTTTTAAATGCAATTGGCCACTTAAACCCAGGTCACGTTTTTACAGGTTTCAGTGAAATCACTTGTGTGCACTTCAGGAAAGTCACCTGGATGACCGTTTACAATTTATTTGCAAATGATGCAGAGGACAATCATTCAAAATATTTCATTGGCCTCTGTGTGATTTCCATCATTTTGTCACTTCACCGATTGGAATACCTTCCTTCCAATCCGTGTTCTGGGGTTTTGTATGTGTATGTGTCTTCTTGGTCATCTGCAAATGTGATGACTCCATTTCTTCACACAGATTGTCACCGTCTGACTGTGGTTCCGTCTAGCTTGTGCTGTGTGAGCAAATATTGTGCTGTGTATATTATTTAGATTATTTATTCGACCTTACAGAGTACATTACTTATTATTCATGCAGCATCGCCAATGTTTATGGCATTGCACAAAGTAATATAGAGGACAAGGCCCTGCTAGAGAAATCTGCAGACTAAAATCAGAGAAGGAAAGCAAAGAAAACAAGGAGGGAAATTACCACAAGTCCTCTGCTGACTGCTGTACACTGAAGCCATTGTAGCATTTGGAGAGCTATTTGGTCCCATATAAATTCTGTCTGTGATACTGGATCTCGGATTGCTCATTCATACATGGACATGCATGAGCCTGCCTCCAGCTTTAGGGAGAGAACTGTGGTTCAGTAGTATCCATGCAGAAAGTCTCAGGTTCAGTGGGGCATCTTTAGTCTAAAGATCTCAAGTAGCGGGTATCGGGAAACATTGTTCTCTGCCTGAAATCATAGTGTGGCTCTACCGGTCAAAACATACAATGCTGAGTTAAATGGCTTGGTTGTCTTATTGAGCTTCATTTAGCAAAAGCCATATGCCATAGCAGCCACTTTGTCAAATGCATGTACCTGATCATGTAGACTTGACTCTATAAAGGTTTATACCCACATTAAATATTGTTATTCTTTAAGGTACCACACATCTCTGGTTTATTTCCCCTGTGACAGGCTAACACAACTATCACTCTGAGGAAAAGTACATCTGTGGTCTAAGTTCAGGGTCATCTCTAACAAGGACAAGTACAGAAGGGTGCTTATAACCATAACATTATATTAGATAAGCATATCTTGTTACCCTCGTAATCAGTGATTATCTTACACTCTGACTTATGAAGATGGATATCATGCATGTTGTCATCCTAAGTAACACATCCATGGAAAATATTCTTCTTATTCCTACTATGTGATTCATTTATGAATCAGAGAAAATTATGATCAGGTCACTAACCTCATGGATTAAACCTAAATGCATATTCAGCCTGATATCCTTCTGTGACTAAATGTTCAACCTATCTCATTCAGAGCCTGGGCAGAACAGTAGCAGGGTATTTTTTAGCTATTGAAAATATTAATATTTCCCTTTTCTTTCAACCAGAAGGACTCAAAGGGGCCAAGTGGTGGAAGTACCATCAAGTGGCCACTTACTTATAACAATCTCATAGGGTTTTCAAGGCAAGAGGCCTTCAGAGATGGTTTGCTGTTGCCTGCCTCTATGTTGCAACCATGGACTTCGTTGGTCAACTCCCATCCGCTAACCAGAGCTGATTCTGCTTAGCTAGACCTGTGTTGTTTCTGCACCCTGATTCCTAGCCTGCGTAGTTTATACTCTGGTTCTTAGCACTTTTTTTGTAAGTTAAATACTGTTTCTTGGATCCAAAACATGTGGAATTACACAAGATGGCACCACCACCCCACCCACCTCCCTGTTGACTGCAGCCTTCCCCACCCCCTCTGAAATCATGTTCCTTTGAGAATGGGGAATCTTCAGCGAAATTAAGGATTGATGAAATGAAGAGACCATTCTGTCATAAGATTGCTAAGTCTGTGGAATGGCTTGAAAGGATCTGGGTCTGTCCTGGTTTCAGTGGATCTTGTTTGAATTATAGCGATTTACTCTAGTGAAATTACTCAGTTCTAATTGGCTGTTTTCATTTTAATAGCTCATATTTACTTATCTTAAGAACAAGTAGCTTAACAATGGTTCACTCTGTACATAATCTAGTACACATAAAATGCAGCATACTTTTTAATGGAATGTAGGTGCTGAAAGCTGCAATTCTAAAGACATTTTCCATTATTATTCATTGAAAAACATTCTGCTTAGGCTTTCTCCCTTAGCTAGATCTACGCAGATGTAAGGACCATTTTATTAATTTTACACTCAACAAGAGTATATGTTTACATTCTGCTGATTTAAAGTTTTTGTGCCCCGGTTCAGCAATATGTTCTGGCTACAAAAACCCCATTGCTTGTTGATGGAAAGCCAGCATTTGGTTCACTGAAAATACCTGATGTGTTCATGCAAATCTTTGTACGTGCACCTACATGAAGGAACTGGGGGAGATCTTCTGGGTTTGCATTACAAGGAAGGATTTAAAGACTGATAGGGTATTATTTATGTATTTATTTATTTATATATTTATTAGATTTCTATACCGCCGCTTGCCGTAGCTTCGCGGCGGTTTACACATACAATTCTAAAACAATAAAACCACAATAAAATCCCCATTAAAATAACAATCACATACTAACCAACTATGCAATGGTGACCATAATCTCTAATCATCCCTCCTTGTTCAGGGTGGGTCACTGATCTCAATCTAATATTAAAGGTAAAGTTATCCCCTGTGCATGTCTGACCCTTGGGGTGTTTTCTAGCGTTTTCATGACAGACTCAATATGGGATGGTTTGCCAGTGCCTTACCCAGTCATTACCATTACCATTTACCCCCCCCCTCCCCTGCAAGCTGGGTACTCATTTTACCGACATGGAAGGATGGAAGGCTGAGTCAACCTTGAGCTGGCTGCTGGGATTGAACTCCCAGCCTCATGGGCAGAAGTTTCAGACTGCATGTCTGCTGCCTTACCACTCTGTGCCACAAGAGGCTCTTAATCTAATATTAGTCTGATTTTAATCTAATCTAATGTAATGAGAGCTGGGGCCGAGATGAATTTGGGAACCAGTTGGAAAACCCCTCCCCCAGGACTCTGCCCCAGCCTCAATTGTACACCTGGCAGAAAAGCTCCGTCTTACAAGGTGGTAACTCTGGCAGGGCCCTTAGCAATTCCGGGAGCTCATTCCACCAGGTTGGGGCCAGGACCGAAAAGGCCCTGGCCAAGGCCAGGTGTATGTCCTGGGGGCCCGGGACAACCAGTAAATTCATACCCACAGAGCAAGCAAGTGGTAGGCAGGACCCAGACCGCATATGGCCTTAAAGGCTAATACCAATACCTTGAACCTGACCCGGAAACAGACAGGTAACCAGTGCAGTTGACAAAGCACCAGCTGGAAATGGGCCCTCCAAGATGTCCCAGTGAGGACCCTATCAGCTGCATTTTGTACCAGCTGTAACTTCCGAATCAAGGACAAGGGTAGGCCAGCGTAGAGCGTGTTACAGTAGTCTAACCTGGAAGTGACCGTTGCATGGATCACAGTGGCCAGGTGTTCTGAAGACAGATAGGGCATTAGTAGCAGTGCTTGGCGATGATGGAAGAAAGCTGTCCTGGCTACTTTCGTGACCTGAGCCTCAATTGAAAAGGAGGCATCAAAAGTCACCCCCAAATTCCTGGCAACCGGTGCAGATGTTAATTGCATCCCATCCAGGCATGGGAGGCACGCTTCCTAGTCCTGCTCTCTTCTCCCTAGCCACAGGACCTCCGTCTTGGATGGGTTGAGTTTCAGATCCAGTCACCGCTTCCAAACAACTGGCAAATGTATCCAGGGAGGGGAGGGGAGAGTCCGGACGGCCGTTCATTAGGAGGTAGAGCTGGGTGTCATCTGCATATTGGTGACATCCCAGCCTGTAGCCCCAAACCAGCTGGCCTAGAGGGCACATATAGATGTTAAAAAGTGTGGAGGAGAGTATCGCCCCCTGTGGTACCCCACAAGGGAGCCCACAGGGATCCAAGAACTCATCCCCCACTGCAACCCTCTGCAATTGGTTCTGGAGGAAGGAGACCAGCCATTGCAATGCAGTCCCTGCTTAGCTTCCAAGATCTGATGAGATTGAGCTGCACTTGCCTTCCCTCTCTCAATCCAGCCGAGATTAGGTTAATTAGTGTAAATTATATATTAGAGCAGATTTTAGGTGGACCATAATCTATTTACATTGTGTAATCTGCTTTGAGTCTCATTGAGAAAGGCAGTTGAAAAGTTAATTAATGTTCATATAAGGAATTGCTAAAAGTTTATCTACATTTGCAAATAATGTGGGCCCATGAAACTCTTCAGATGAGCTAGTCTCCTAGCATACAAGCCAAGCGGTTCTTGTGGTTTGTCTCCTCTCTCATATCTTTTTAATTTGATTTTTATAAAGCACTTACAAATGCTATAAATAATCTTTCAAGTAAATGCAAAGAAAATTTAATTTGCATGTGTTAACACCTTTGATTAAAAACGGAGGGGGAAGAAGGACGCTGAAGAACATATCCATCTCTTGTTTTATGGTTTCTTAATCATAACAATCTGTTTCATCTCTGAACAACTGCACTGCCCTGTTTGTAATTATGGAGACATCTCTGTAGAATTTGAACACCAGTGGAGAGAAGGCAGTTATAAAATATGGGCTGGTTATTTGGACTCACAAAGTTGTACACAGCTCAAGAATTCCCCCAAGCCTACTGGCAACCTATTTATTCTTGCAACCTTCAACACTAACAGATAATTTGAGAAGGGATTTCTAGCTGTTTTGCACATGGAGAGGACATTTTTGCTGACACCTTTTAGTTAGCATTATAGCAAAGAACACTGATTTATTGGGCTGATCAACTTAGTTTTATGATATATACACAACTGGGCCATTAAAATCTGTACTTAGCTACAATTTCCCAGTGTCAAGATGATGAGGTCTATAAGAAGGCGTGCAGGTGCGGTCCGGGACAAACACAACATATGCAGGTTTTAATCAAAAGGACCTGACCCCTAATGGCTGATGAAAAATCACTTTTCATTACTTGTGATTTGCAGATGGTGGAAACGCAGTCATGCTAATTTTATTTCTTTCTCATTTCCCACCTCCCCTTCCCAAACCCTTATGGGTAAGTGCAATTGAAATACCTGATGAAAACCTTCATCGCAATGTTCAGCTGCTGAGGATTTCTGTGTCCTCATAAAGAGATGAAAAACTTTGAAGGTTTTCACATTACCTTTCTAAACCAGATGTTATTCATTGTTGGCCCGATTTTGAGTAAAGTGATGCAGCAACAAGGGTTTCGTACTGCAGATTTCCTCCTGTTAATGACCTGTCTCTGAAGCACTATGGTCATTTCAAAGAATGCTGCTCCCCCCACACACCTTTTAACCTGCAATCATCCTTGGAAGGTTTTTTTTAACGTTCTGAGTTGAGAGCTATAGCATTAGAACAATATAGCACTGAAGCGGCACCACTGAGATGCCTTAACTCCATTGATTCCAATGCCACTAAAGGACTGAATGCATTTTAACAGTGATTCTCCATCTGCCTTCCGGAATGGTGCAGTCCCCAATGACTGTTCCATGTGCTTTTCCTAAAAGTGTATGTCTAAAATCTATGAAATGTTTCAAAAAGATTTTTTCCTCTTCATTATGTCATCAATGTTTTGGAAAATAAGAATGCTAGATTTAATCATTTGGACATTGTATTTGAGTTTTATTAATTTTATGCTTAAATTATTTTCATCTTATTTTATTTGTTCATCCTCTTCTTTCTTCTCTTCCACTGATTTGGATGGGAAACACATTTCCAGCTGTTACATCCAACCAGTTGGAACGAAATTCCCAAGGACTGTATCCCTGGGCCATGTAATTCTGCCTGCCAAGTTTCAGGTAGAAAGGTAAAGGCATCTCTGCTTTGCATGCAATTAAAAACGGAACACATCCCCTCTAACTTCCTCCCTCCCAATGCCACATGGTATGAAATTCTTCAAGATTTTACCCCATACCAAGAGCATCCTCCCTTCCTACTTCACATTCTGATGTGCAGAATAGACCTGCTAAAATGCTTGATAGCCCTTGAGGATGGGAAGAAGGGCAGAGGAGTATAAATGGCCAGCAGGAGTTTAAATGGCCAGCAGGAGTTTAAATGGCACTCAAAGTGGTACTGAGCAGAAAGCATGAGGTGAAATGCCTCTGAGTCATTTCTGCTTGCATCCAATTTTGGCAGGGAGAAGATGTCAGGGCTTTATATGGCTTGGAGCCACTTAAGCCCCAGAGTCTTGCTCCCTATAGCTTTTGCAGAGAGTAGATAGCAGTGCTTTAAATGGCTCTGAGTCATTTAAACTGAACAGATGAACCCACTGCTTAGCTGTTTTTAATGAAGGCCAGAAATCAGGGGTTTAAATGGCTCAGTGCCATTCAAACCCCTGCTTTATAACCCACCATGAACTGCATCAAAATTCATGGAAGTTTGTGGTGGTCCTTCAGTTTACTAACAACACTTTGCAAACCATGAATCAATCAAAATTCATGACGATCTTTAGCTTATCAGCTGGTTCATGCCCATCCCAAATCAGAACCCAGCTCTGTTAAGGACCTTGTGAGGCGGAAAGGTAGCTTAGGAATCTCCTAAAGAAAGAACAAACCGCAGACCCAAAACCACCGTTCTGTTTCCTTTTAATAAGAAGCAATCACTGTGTGTTGAAAGGATGCAGGGACAGGCTGCTGATTGCACAACTGAATTTTTTAAGGGAGAAGTTTTTTTAATTGCTTCAGAGACAGCTATGCCCCTCCTCCCATACACAAGACCCAAATTTTCCTCCCAGATTTAACTGTAGAAGTTCAATGGTGTGTAAAATGAGCCTTGAGCAGCCTGATCAGATACCATCAGCCTCTGAAAGTGTGTGCAGACAAGATCTGATAATACGTTGTGGATCAATGCTTCTTTCTTGCTTCTCTGCTCCCGTGAAGAAAAAGCAACTGTCAGAGCTAGTGAAGAGATCACAGTTGCCAAGCAACAAGAGCAACCCAAATATGCTCTTGCATCAGCTTGGAGAAAGAAAAATATATGTGTTTTTTTCCCCCTGTCGTAGAAATGATACCCATTGATTGAAGGGGGGGGGGGGAGATAGAAAATGTTTGACCCTGAGCACTGTTAACAAAAACATATTAGTGACACTTTTCAGCACACAGTACAGCTGCACCATCTTATGCAATTTCAGCTGTGAATTGTGGTACAGTGAGTAACGATAAGTGATTGATAAGTCTCATGTTCACAGAACTTCCCAGAAAAAAATTATGTACATCCTGGAAGACACCAAACCTCTGGGACTGTTGTTATTTCTTCTTAATTAACACGTGCGTCTCCATGCTAGAATGAGCATCCAAACTCATCTTATACCCAATCAAACCATTGCCTTGATCCACTTAGCATCTTCAGTCCTAAATGGCAATTGTTCTTCCCCAACACCTCTTTTAAAATATTTTGTAACTGGACACCCCCAGATTGAATATGAGACCTTGTGCATGTCATGTTCATGCTTTATCACTGAGCTAGAGCCCCTAGTTAAGTAGTTTCAGCTCTGACACCAATAAGAGCCAGGTCCTTTAAAGTTGAAGCTCCACTTTCAGATTTCAGTTGGGTTGCCACATTGCCCTTCAGAACACTGGAAGTTGCTAAGGACACCGTAGCGGAAGGATGTACTCCTGGGTGCTACCATTGGCGTGAACTAGTAGGTTGGAGGCTACCAGCTTTTTCACTTGCAAAAGATTTCTCACCAAAAATGCCATGCTGGAGATAAGAGGATCTGAATGGGCAAAGCCATGTGGGTTGCAGTGAGGATGGGGATTAGGTGAAGGGGAGGGGGATATGGCTGGTGCCAACCCACTGCCTTCATGTGGCCATCATGACACTGCGGCCATCAGGATACTCTCAATGACAGAGGATAAAAAAGTGCTGACATGCTTGGGAATTGAGAGAATCCATATCTGTACCACTCACATCACAATGGCAGTCCCCACAAATGGCACTTCCTTCAGACTACAATTGCCTGTCACCATGGCTGAAGTTTCGCGCCCAGCTGGGCTGAAACTCTCTAGAGCAGCCACATCCTTTAGCTTAATTTTTTTTTGTCACTTAAAAGGAAGGCCACCATCCTGAAACCTCCTCAAAAGTACAGAAGTGCTTGGAGGCACACTGTTGATCTCATACTATTCCTTAGAGCTGATCGTGCGCCTGCTTTGTGAAAAACAGGGAGAGCCTCCTAGAGTTTTCATACACTTTTCTGAATGTATCCAAATGAATGTATCGTTGCTTCGCTTTATATACAGAGCTACAGCCAAACAAAGCATTACTGATGGTTGTCTTTTTTTGGTTGCCATTTTACGCTGCTTTTATTAAAACCGCAAGGCTTCATTTGCAGCGTGTTTCTCTTTTATTTGGGGTTCAGTTCACCACCCTGATCTGTGTGGCCCAAGCTGGCCTCATCTGTTCAGATCACGGTTGTGCACTTTGGTGGCTGAAGTAACCATTTCAGCCTGAAGCAGCCAGAGCTGCGGCCGCTTTGGTGCCTGAAGCGCACAACCCTACGTTCAGATCTTAGAAACTAAGCAGTGTCAACCCCAGATGGTTCTTGGATGGGAGATGACCAAAGAAGTCCAAGATTGTGATTTAGAGGCAGAGAATGGCAAATCACCTCTGAATGCCTCATTCCTTGAAAACCCCATGAGAAGTAAGCACAAAGCAGCTGCAACTTGACAACACTTTGCACGCACAAGTCACCCTGAGTGTCATTTGGTATAAGAGTGAGAGCATAAATAATAGAATCATAGATTCATTGAATCATGGAATTGGAAGGGGTCTCCAGGGTCATCTAGTCTAACCCCCTGCAAAATGTAGGAAATATACAACTACCTGTCCACCCCCAATGACCCCGATTCCATGCCCAGATGAAGCCCCTCACTCCCAAGAAAATCAGAATCCCTGGCCAGTCTGGCCTGGAGGAAATTTGCCTGCTATCCCCAAAGTGGCAATATGCATTTCCATGGGTATTCAGGGAAGGGCCACAAGAGCCAAGCACTGACACAGTCCACCCTGCCCATCCACTCACAATCTGCCAAGGTTTGAAGAATCAGAATCTTAAAAAAAAAACAAAAAAAAGATGAATAGGGGAAAATACTCTTAAAGGGTTTTTTTTTTCTTGTTCTAAACAATGATCTAACAATAATTATGTTTTCCGTTACTATGGATTACTCCCACTTTAGGCTTGTACATTTTTTAATGGCTCACACACTCAATAATATGTATTTTTTTTCAAATTTGACATTAATGCCACTGAAGTAGCACATGCTAATATAACAATTATTGATTCAACAGCCTCTTATCCTGTTCACCGATGGTGTCTTAAAGGAAGTTTACACAACTTTAAACCCCACGTTAAATGCTGCTTTAGTGGGGAATTTGGCAATGAATCCTTAAAAGCACAAAATACAACAACAAAAAAGAAAGAAAGAAAACTAGAAAGGGGGTTGGGGGAGAGAAAATTCAAACAGTTCCATCTTACACCTAATTCAATCCATTTAGAAGCTCTCTTCCTAAGCTAAGGATTACTAGTGATACTATCTACGTCAGGTTGTAGTGTCTAAAGAAAGCATCCCTCTTATTAAAAAATGGGGAAAGGAGAAGTTTAAAGCCAAATAATTCAGGCTTGCATAAATCTTTAATAGGACCTGCCCTCCTAGGATTGGCTGTGTGTTCTATTTTCTGCCGAAGGGAAACACAATATGTCTTAGAAGAGAATAATAGTAACTCCATCTTCTGTGTTATATGATACCTTCAGGTAATCCTGAGGATTTTGCCTTTGTCTGCCACAAACAAAAGGCCACCCATACATATGTGTCCAAGCTTTTGCAAGCTCCTCACCTTAGCAGGTGACATCCAGAAGATGGACATGAAAGAGTTAGGCAGCTAGTTGCTAGAGGCAAGTTTTCTCTTGGGGCTTTTGTGAAATATGAAACTCTCTGCCTTTGTAAGAATGTGGCAAGGCATTTGCCCAGTTTTCCAGAGCTTTGCTGAAGGATTCTGGAAGACATGCCTATAGCTATTTCAAACTGTTTATGGTTCCCTCTTGTAAATTCACTGAGTGTACTTAAACTAGAAAAGAAAACATGTCAAGAAATAATAAACTGCAGAAGTTCAGGACAGCAAGCTGTGTGGTATAGTTGTTAGCGTGCTAGACCAGGATCTAGGAGGACTGGGTTCAAATCCTAATTCTGCCATGGAAGCATGCCAGGAAACCCTGTGCAAACCACACAATCTCGACCTAACTTACCTCACAGGATTTCTGCAAAGTTAAAATGGAAGAGAGGAGAGGACTGGAAGATGCAAAGAAAAATAATAATAGCTCTGATTTTAAAAATCCTCATTTTTCCCAGAGAAGATGGAAAATCTTCCAAGTAGTCATCTAGTTGGACCAGGGAGAGCTGGGTCCAGAATCCTTTGCTCATACATGCCAGTCACGAAAATCTACCTATCAAGGTTGTTATGAGGATACATTGGAATAGAGGTGTGTTGTGACATAAATTAATAGTAGATAGTTATAATATGTTAATAATTAGAATATGTTATGTTCACCTTTCAGGGTATTATTACAAAATGGGGAGTGCCACCAAATTTCAGTTCCTTGGAGTGAGATTTATTGACTATGGTGGGACTTCCTTCAGAGCACACATGCTCAGGATTTCACTTCTAATTTTCTAAAGATCCTAATCATAACCAGAGGCCATTGCCAACATATTATACACTTCATGTATGCCTTTACTTTGGAAAAGATACGCATATGTACCTATGTCCTTTGGAAGATTGTATGCAGGAGTTGAATATTGGTCATGCTCTACAGTAGTAGATGATCCAGGTTTGCCAACCTCCAGGTGGCACCTGGAGACCTTTCACAATTACAATTGATATTCAGATGAGCTAGATCAGTTCCCCTGGAGAAAATGGCTGCTTTGGAGGGTAGATTCTATGGCCTTATATGTAGAAGTAATAAAAGATACCATTGTAGACATTCATATGGAAAATATCACCAAGACTTGATTTAAAGGTGATATTCAGCACTGGAAAAGTGCTGACTTAGGGACAGCCCCCCCCCTAACACAGCAGGAGGGACCCCAAAAAGCTGCAATAGATAGAGGCTGCTTTCCTCCTTCCCAGCATGCTGCAGGAAGGATCCAGATCACGACCCTGACACACAACCCAGTATCTTCCCAATGTGTGCAATCTTTGAATGTTGGAACCTATAGAACAGAAGCCACGTTATAAATATTTCATGTATCAAACCCCACAGGGTTTTCAAGGCAAGAGACATTCAATGGTGGTCTGCCACTGCCTGCTTCTGTGTAGCAACCCTCAACTTTCAAGTATTAAGTGGGGTCAGCCCTGCATAGCTTTGAGATTGGACAAGGTCAGTCTAGTCTGACCTATCCAGGTCAGGGTGTTGACTTAACTACAAGCATATTAAAATGCACAGCATTCTACAAGAATGAACATTTTACAGGACAAACTGAGGCAGCTGTGCCTTCACATTCTACATGATGAATTGATATTAGGGATAAATAAAATTGTCCAGTTTGGAGAGTTATTACTACTTCAGGATGGACTGTGGAACCTGGAATGGCTTTCGCACTTCACTGTTGTCATTACAGACCTTCTGTCCCATGATGAAGAAGGTACGTTTCAGCCAGTGAGGAAAAAATCCCTGAAATAGTATGGAGAAATTAAAAATGCAGCCTCCTTTTTGTCAGGAGATGAAGGAAAGTCTAGCAATGTGTTACAATCTTCTCACATCCTGAGTGTTTCCAAACCAACAATGGAACTTCCCTGTCCCCCCATCCCCAAATTTTTCAGTTGTTAAGCACCTTGAAAAACATTTCTGCTCAACCAGGGGAATGTAAAAACAACACAGTTGAGGACACCCTGACCTTTTAAAGGTATTCTGTCTGGTCACTCCCTCAAAATTTTCCTATCACAGATTGTGGAGTCTGCTGTGCAGTCCATGGGGCAAGGTTTCTGAGCAAGCAGGTCAAAATACTGACTCAGAACTAATGTGAGGTTAAAAACCTAGGGACTGCACCATGTCTAATTTCGGTCTAAAATCTGTGGAGGAAAGGCAGGATGATGTAGCCCAAACTTGCCAAATCTCAGAAGCTAAGTATTTGGAAGAGAGACCATCAAGGAAGAATGCAGTGGAAGGCAATGGCACTGTGGGGTGTGTGAGGTGGAGAGAGCGCTGATATCACTGCTCAGTCAGAACAGCTTTATCAGTACCGTGGCGAGCCCAAGGTCACCCAGCTGGTTGCATGTGGGGGAGTGCAGAATCGAACCCAGCATGCCAGATTAGCAGTCCACACTCCTAACCACTGCACCAAACTGGTTCTCTAAAAGGGACATAACAAGACTAGGAAAATGGCAAACCAAGGTCCAGGAGCTGGGAGCATACTCAGGAACCAAAGCCAAGGGACTGGAGCCTGAGTCTCAGTCAGAAAGGCCAAAATCAGGAACTGGGAGTCAGTCAGGCAGAGCTTCACTGTAGCGATCTGGAACAAGGAGTTGTCAGGGAAGACAGGCAGAGAATGCATGTGTTGCACCCATGAAGGACCTTGCCTCAAGGCCCTTCTGGAATATAGCCATGCTGGGTAGGATAGGCCTCAGCCAGAGGGCTTGCAGCTGGACCTAGTCTAAGGTGACCAGATTGTCCCACTTTTGGAGGGACATTTGGGGGCACCTGGCAAATTGTACTTATGTTGCAATTAAATATATATATTACAATACTATTTTTGCGTTCTATGTGTTCTATGAAACTTTTTGTTGCTCTTTTTAATCAAGACCCTCCCCCCCCCCCCGCTTTACCGATGTTAAAATCTGGTCACTTTATCCTAGTCCTTATCAGAAGAAGCAGGTTCAGCTGAGCTCCATCTATACTGACAGTGAGCTGCCAGGCATTTAGATCTCCTAACAACTGTCAGAGTAAATTGCCTGCTCTGACTTTGTCTCGGTGAGATCTTCACCTGGGACCGGCAGTGCCATTCCTCTGGTGAGTCTTCAGGGCCGGCATATATGGGCACATCAAACTGGGTGCCGGTCACTGGATCTCCAGGTGGCACCTGGGGAGTTCTGGGCCCGGGTAGTAGATCAGGATCAGTTGCAACCTCTGGAGTGCCCTCTGGAGGCTCGGCCTGCAATGGAGCAGGGGGCATGACACAAAGTGACTTACAATTGCCTTCCCTTTCCTCTCCTCACAACAGACACCCTGTGAGGGAGATGAGGCTAAGAGAGCCCTGATATTACGGCTCAGTCAGAACAGCTTTCTCAGTGCTGTGAGGAGCCCAAGGTCACCCAACTGGCTGCATGTGGGGAGCATGGAATCAAACCTGTCTTGCCAGATTAGAAGTCAGTGCTCCAAACCACTACACCAAGCTGGAGGATCTTAAATGTGTGCATGCACACATATTCATGAGTGTGCATGCTCTTCTTTACCAACCCCAGTTCTCTACATATCAGAGTGCCTATTCTCCCATTTATCTCTAGGTCACATAAGGACCGTTAAACCTGGTAACTTCCACATTTTGAACACGAATAATTTTTATTTGCATAATACAAAACAAATGCTTAAAGCATGGTCAGTATGCCAAATAATTTTTTTAAACCACAATGAATTTGGACCTACATAATAATTAAATTTATCATTTACAACAAAATAAATAAGGATTATCTTTCAGATATATAATTATCAATTACCTATTGCTACTGACTCCATTCTTAACACGCAAGCATTGGGATGATTGCTATGTTCCATACCCTAGAACAACATTTAAATATGAGAAGCATTATGCTTTTCATTTTGAGGTAAGCAATTGTCATTTTCTCTGTGGTTAATGAATTATTACTTTAAAAAACTCTGTTCAGTTCCTCTGCATTCCTGAGTTATCCAAAAAGAACTTGGTAAAAACTACCTTCAAAATAGCAGCTTGAACAATGTAGTTTAATTTTTACTTTGAATTCCAGGAACAGGCATAAAACAGATTCTCTAATCACATTATAGACCAAAAAGTTTTTTTAACGTAATTTTTAATCTGGTTACTGTGACATGACTAGTTTTTACACAGTTCTCTAGCTAAAGCTGAATGATCAACATAAAAATCCTGGGTCTATGCAAGAATTGTTCAGAAACAGACTAAATTTGGATTATGTAGAAAATTGTTCACCGGTATTTAAGTATTAAAATAATGCAATATAATTCTCAGAGATAATCCTTGTTCACAAGAATATGATTCAAGCTTTTAGATTTGTGAATTCTGTCATCTGTGATGCGTACTATTTGTGTGCCATGATATTATTAGTTTTCTAAACTGTAATTCACAAAGCATTCAAAAATATGATTGTGTGTATATAACTGGAGCACAGAAGTCATTGTTGGACTTATCCCAGAAAAAATTGAATGTGGAGTAGGAGACAAACAATTATTCTATGTTAGTAGTATTATAGCCCTTTTAGTATGAAATTATCTGTTTGCAGGAAAGAGAAACTTAATATATTACTGTGAGCAGAATTATCATATTTCATATAAAGGATACTTTAAAGAAATATAGGAAGCCTTTAGTGTTTTAACAGGTCTTTTTCTAGTACTGGTAATTTTAAACCCTGCTATTCTTTATGAGAATCAATCAGAGAAAGCACTTGAGGGTTTATCAAAGTGGGCCTGTATCAATTATATGTTTTGAGCACTTCCATTTTAAAAAAATAATGAATGATAAACACTTTTGGAGTTTCATGTAACCTGGATAGTCCAAGCTAGCCTTATCTTGTCAGAACACAGAAGCTAAGCAGGATCAGCAATGGTCAATATTTGGATGGGAGATCATAAAGGAACATCAGGTCACTACACAGAAGCAGGCAATGGCAAGCCACCTCTGAACATCTCTTGCCTTGAAAACTCTACAGGGTCATCCTAAGTCCACTGCAACTTCCTGGCAAAACAAATAAGCAAAAATGGATGTGAATGACAATTCGGATGGAAACTACACCTACAGTCTCATATCCTGGACGTGGCAGTCTAGCCAAGAACCACACTTACAGTGGCTTTTTGTTTTTGGGAGCACATAAGCCTTATTGTCAATTTGTGTGTGACAAATACCTTTGTACAGAAACAGTTACTTGAAGGCAGTACATTGAAATGAAACCTGAAGAGCAGGCAGCAGGTCTGATGGCTTCCTCGGGAGCAAAGCTCATACCCTACATCAGGCTTTCTCAACCAGGGTTTTGGGAAACCCTGGGGTTTCTTGACAGTCCTGGAAGGATTTCCTGAATTGGTGGGAGATAATCTTTTATGTTGTTGTTGTTAGGTGCGAAGTCGGGTCTGACCCTTCGCGACCCCATGGACAATGATCCTCCAGGCCTTCTTGTCCTCTACAATTCCCCAGAGTCCATTTAAGTTTGCACCTACTGCTTCAGTGACTCCATCCAGCCACCTCATTCTCTGTCGTCCCCTTCTTCTTTTGCCCTCGATCGCTCCCAGCATTAGGCTCTTCTCCAGGGAGTCCTTCCTTCTCATCAGGTGGCCAAAGTATTTGAGTTTCATCTTCAGGATCTGGCCTTCTAAGGAGCAGTCAGGGCTGATCTCCTCTAGGACTGACAGGTTTGTTCGCCTTGCAGTTCAAGGGACTCGCAAGAGTCTTCTCCATCACCAGAGTTCAAAAGCCTCAATTCTTTGATGCTCGGCCTTCCTTATGGTCCAACTTTCACAGCCATACATTGCAACTGGGAATACCATAGCCTTGACTAAACATACTTTTGTTGGCAGGGTGATGTCTCTGCTTTTTAGGATGCTGTCTAGATTTGCCATAGCTTTTCTCCCGAGGAGCAAGCGTCTTTTAATTTCTTTGCTGCAGTGATCTTGGAGCCCAGGAAAATAAAATCTGTCACTATCTCCATTTCTTCCCCATCTATTTGCTAGGAATTGAGAGGGCCAGATGCCATGATTTTCGTTTTCTTGATGTTGAGTTTCAAGCCAACTTTTGCACTCTCCTCCTTCACCCGCATCAACAGGCTCTTTAGTTCCTCTTCACTTTCTGCCATTAGAGTGGTATCATCTGCATATCTGAGACTGTTGATATTTCTCCCTGCAATCTTGAGCCCAATTTGTGAGTCCTCTAATCCCGCCTTTCTCATGATATGCTCCACATACAAGTTAAACAGGCAAGGCGGCAGTATAATCTTTTATATATATATTTAAAGAATTGTCTAACATTTATTGGGTGATATGACCATATCACCATGGTCATATATGGTCATATCCATATGGAACCCCTCCCCAAATGGCCAATGATGGGCCTGGAGTTGTATGCATGTTTACTCAGAGTTAAGTCCCCTTGAAAGTATATCTAGAATTGTAACACTGTTATATGTTTACTTCTGTTTATCTTGGCAGACCATCATGTGCTCTGTAGTTCTCATTCTTCAAGGTTGCCAAGATGTGTGCTAACTTGCAACCAGAATGAATGTTGATCTGTTTCAAAGGCCAGTGTCCCATCTGAAAAAGAACCATGAGGTGACCTCCAAAGGTCAGCTTTCAGTAGTACAAGTAACTGAGAATTCACAACCAAACAGCAATTGTCTGTGCGGTTTTTTCATTTTCACCATCTGATTTTGAAAAGTATGGTTTGTATACAAAGAACAACAAGAAGAAGAGTTTTTTTATATACCCTGCTTTTCAATGCCCAAAGGAGTCTCAAAATGACTTACAATCACCTTCCCTTCCTCTCTCCAAAACAGACACCCTGTGAGGTAGGTGGGGCTGAGAGAGCTCTGACAGGACTGCTTGGTCAAAACAGCACTATCAAGGCTGTGGTAAACCCAAGGTCACCCAGCTGGCTGCATGTGGAGGAATAGGGAATCAAACCCAGCTCATCAGATTAGAAGCCATCTCTCTGAACCACTACACCACGCTGTATACAAACTATAACAATAATGTTTGTATACAGAGCAAAACAAAACAAAAAGTGGCAAAATTTCTAAGCAGTGTTCTACAACAATGGAACTATGACCCAAACAGAAGATTACTAAGAAGGCAATAAGTCTTCTAAAGAAGATCTGGAAGTGTTATTGCCTTCTTAAGAATCTTCTGTTTGGATAATAGTAAAATATTTTTGTGGAACACTGCATTATATATATAACTAGCAAGAAAGCCCATTGCAACCAGGAATGCAATGGGCGCTAGGACCCAGGGGACACCAGGAGGTGCTTTTTTTTCCTGCTGCGTGGAGCTGGGAAAGGCTCCTACAGGGTTTTTTTTTCTGCTGCTTGGAGCTGTGAAAGGCTCCTGCAGGGTTTTTTTTTTCTGCTAGCTCTCGTGGGCGTGCCGGCTTGGAGCTCCTACAGGGGTTTTTTTTCCTGCTGCTTGGAGCTGGGAAAGGCTCCTTCAGGGTTTTGTTTTCTGCTGCTTGGATCTGCGAAAGGCTCCTGCAGGGTTTTTTTTTTCTGCTAGCTCTCGTGGGCGTGCCGGCTTGGAGCTCCTACAGGGGTTTTTTTTCCTGCTGCTTGGAGCTGGGAAAGGCTCCTTCAGGGTTTTGTTTTCTGCTGCTTGGATCTGCGAAAGGCTCCTACAGGGTTTTTTTTTCTGCTGCTTGGAGCTGTGAAAGGCTCCTGCAGGGTTTTTTTTTCCTGCTAGCTCTCGTGGGCGTGCCGGCTTGGAGCTCCTACAGGGGTTTTTTTTCCTGCTGCTTGGAGCTGGGAAAGGCTCCTTCAGGGTTTTGTTTTCTGCTGCTTGGATCTGCGAAAGGCTCCTACAGGGTTTTTTTTTTCTGCTGCTTGGATCTGCGAAAGGCTCCTACAGGGTTTTTTTTTCTGCTGCTTGGATCTGCGAAAGGCTCCTACAGGGTTTTTTTTTCTGCTGCTTGGATCTGCGAAAGGCTCCTACAGGGTTTTTTTTTTTCTGCTGCCTCTCGTCGGCGCGGCGGCTTGGAGCTCCTACAGGGTTTTTTTTTTCTGCTGCCTCTCGTCGCGCTAGCGGCGAAAGGCTCCTCCGGGGGTGTTTCTTTTTTTTCTGCAGCTTCTCGGCGGCTGGAGTCTTGTGTTGTGTTTGCGGCGGGGGCTTCCTTGGGGCCGGCCTGACGCGGTGAGAGACGCTTCGCGCCTCTCACCACGTCAGGCCGGGAGCAACTGCGAGCCGCGCTGAGCGCGGCTCGCAGTTGCTGGGGCTGGGAATCGGAGGGACCAATCGGCAGGCGCTTCGCGCCTGCCGATTGGTCCCTCCGATTGTCTGTCGTGAGGAAGGGTCCAATTCGGACCCTTCCTCATCACGGACAGAGCCCTCCTCAAGGCCCCTTAACCATTTATTTAGTCCGTGGCGCCCGCGGCGCCACGGGCGGTGTACAGATAATAATGCTTTCCCCCCTAAGTGGAACCCGAAGTGGCCTATCACATCATTATCCACCCTATACATGTTGTTTGGAGGTAGCTTAGTCTTAGAGAACATGTTTGGTCTATAGTCACCTGGTGAGCTTATGTCTCAGAGTGGAAATTTTGTACCAGGTTATCCCTATATCCTAGGTGTAAACTGCATGGAGCTTTTATTCCAACCCCAGATCGATTCAGCCCCTGCCCTCTACACAGAATGCGATTTCCTTTTGGATTTGGGGCGATTTAAAATTTCCTTCTGCAGCAAGAAGGATTGATCCGGAGTGACCCTACCTTTATTGTGCGATATCTTAGACTGCTTTTAATCCTCAATATCCGGATTGGGAAAGAAAGCTCTGTGGTAGATAGGCTACACCTGGTCATGTGACATGCTTGCCTTAAAGGAGAAGCCGCTAATTTCTCTCAACTTCTGTCGGTCCTGGATTTTTCCTCCCTCCTCTGCCTTTTTTGATCCTCTCCCCCACCCCTCCAAGAAAAGAAAGAGGCTCTCTGCCTGGCTCCTCTCCCCCCCCTTCAAGAAAAGAAAGAAAGAGGCTTGGCTCCCCGCCCCCTTCTGAACTACCTTAACCATGTGCAGAAGACTTTCCTGTTTCAATGGGGGGGGGAGAGGAAGATCCGAGTTCAAAGCGATCTGAATTCAACAGGATTGATAATGGAAAAAAGAAAGTAAGTGGAGACTCTGCCCTAATCTGACATTCTAACCCTTATACTACATTAATTATCAGGGCTGTTTGGCTTGAAATATGTTGGATATATTTCCCTATGACATATTTCTGTGACATTTTATTTCTTTAATTGGTTTTCTTGGATCTGTTGATGCTTCTTTATTTTTGTTTGTTTGGATACAGAATAACCATGCTTCAGTCACAGTTCCTTTGGACTTGTGATGTCTATAATGGTTATTGCAGTTTACCAGAGTCTAAATTAACTGATAGCAAAGTACTTTGCCACTACCAAAATTAACATCAGATGGAAATCTTCTCAAGCTGCATGTATTATAGTTAATTGCAGTACTGTAAATTTCATCATACAGACTCATGCAGAATTCTGAAATACGGTTTCTGGAAACTGATCTCGAATGCAAAGGGCTATTGGTGTGATTTTATTTTAGACTGAATGCATGACTTATATAATAGCAATTGTATGACAGCTGATCATTAAACAACTTAGCTCTTAATAAGCTTATTCTTACATTTCTGAGAACTCCCATTAATAAAACAAAGATGGAAGACAGTGCTTTGCTATATTAATTTTAGGATTTATTTGCTGACCACCCAGGACTCATTTTAGTTAAAAATCCTAATGCTTGAGTTCAGCTCTATCAGGCAGGCTGTGGATATGGTTACCCTGGGCCATGAAAGCGTTAATGCTGCTCATTATCCTCGAGAATATTCACCGTTCCCTGCTTTGGAAGCAGACAACTCTATCATTCATTTAATAGAACTCGGCTGGAAATCAAACACAATTTTTATTCAGGGGAATGATTACTGTGTCTTGTTTAATTCTCGCCTAACAAATGTCAGCACTAATGTATTACAGATTATTCAGTCAATTTGATGGTTCCAGGTGAAAGAAAGGAACACAAATCTCTCTTTTTTTAGTGCAAAAAGGGTCAGCTGGATGACTTTCCACTGCATGAGCTGAGATGAGGCTTGACATGAATCAATCAATCGGGCTCAGTTTTACAGTTATACTGCCTAATGCCTAAACATGAGCATATGGGTGGAAATTAGCACCCGATTATGAGCATACATGATCTTCCCCTGGAAGACAATAATATTGGCATTAAGCTTCTCAAGAGGGAAGATGCTGCTGGTTTTTAATATGTCTTAAATTATGTCAGGAAAAACACTGGAACATCACACAAAAGCCACAGTCAGTGTATATTGCTATCTCATAGAGCTGGAGATCTTTACAACAATATTGACACAGGAGCAGGCAAGCAAATGTCAGCCAATATAACATATGAAATACTTAACGTAACCAATTTTCAGCTGTCAATCAGCAGGGAATAATGACTGATGCAAGGAATCAATACCCCACAATTGAATTCCAGCTCACAAACTTGTTTCGTTCGGCGCTATAAAAGACTGTCAAATGTCACACCCCAAGAGATGCAACAGGATTCCAAAGATTTATTTATTTCGAGCTCTGAAGTCTATTAGCAATAGTGGTCCTTCTGCAACTGGAAAAGGAGATGGGATGGCATTACAACATTCCCAGCAATGACAATTCCTTCTTTTTGCATCAAATTAATGATGCCTGCCTCTGTCCTGTTTTCCTTAGCCATAGATTTCATTCACTAATGAGAAATCACATGTAATTAAATCAGATCAAATGAAGGTTTCAAATTGTGAACATTATATGTGCCCCATGAAATGATGGTCTGGGAATGTTTAAAACAGAAAATGTAAACACTTGTAGAAATTCATGTCTCTAGCACTGCGTGCCATTTATGAAATATTATTGCTTATATTGCAAGCTTATTCATACTAGAGAAATAATAGTTGGGAAAAGAGAAACCAAAATGGAATGAATTACATTATACAACTGAACTGAAGCGTATTCCAAAAAGGTTTATTTCAGAATTATTATGTTTTTTTTAAATAAAATCTCTGAAAATCTATATTTGGAAGTCTCTTTTTTTAGGTCCAGTAACAAGTATGTGGATATGGGCAATCTGGTAGACATCATAAACTTGGACTTCCAAAAAGCTTTTGAAATTTTAACTCACCAAAGACTTCTGAGTTAGCCTAGTTGTCTTACGAAGATAGATCTTATAGGTTAAAATTGGTTAAATAACCAATAAGAGTAAGAGTAAATGGAAAGTTCTGACAATGAGGGAAAGTAAGCAGCAAGGTCTCACAAGGATTGGTATTTGGGCCAGTGCTATTTAATCTGTTCATAAATGAACTGGTACTAGAGGGAGTAGTGTAGCAGTCAGATGTTACCAAATTATGCAGGATGGGGAAATCTAAGGCGGAATCTTAAGAGGATCTCTGTAAATTAAGGGAGTGGGCAAGAACATAGCAAAGGAAATTCAACATGGGTGATATTTTTAAAATCCCAATTTTAAATGCTTGCTGATGGGATCAGGAGAAGTTGCAACTGAGATTGAAAGAGATCTTGGAATTATAGTGGAAAGCTCGATGAAAGCATCAACCCACAGTTCGGCAGCACTGAAAAAAGGCAAAGTTCAGTAGGAGTTGTATAATTATTTGAAAACTTAGTATCAAATCTGAAGCTGTGGCCAAACCCCATTAACAAGCACTGCAGTGGCTGGTTCGATGGGGAATTGCAGAATCTGAAATACAACCCAACTACCAATATTGTCACTCAATGACACTCTCTCTACTTGCTGAACTTTTTCAAGTAAAGAACCAGCTTAAAATTGTAATAAGAGCAAAAAATCAGAATTTCATCGAAAAACAATGGGAAGAATTGATCTTGGCTACTATTACTAATAATACTGGGTAATTCTGGAGCCTTAGATGCTTTTCAAAGTAAATCATCATTAACTATTACAATCCCCTCTCATATATGGTATATTTATTTTAAAAATATTTTCTATGAAGAGAAGGCGAATACAACAGAAACCTTAGAACAGGCTTTCTCAGCCAGCGTTTTGTGACACCCTTGGAATGGTTTCCTGAATGGGTGGGAGTTAATTAATTGGTAGATAGGTAGGTAAAATTTGTTAAACATTTATTGGGTGATATGACCTGTATATCATGTCAATCTGTCCCCCTTCCCAAAATGGCCAATGGTGGGTCTTAAGGGTAGGAAGGGGAGAGGCCCCAAGGGGGCATGTACACAGATATGCTTTCCAATCATATTCTGCCAATTGCACCATTCCTGGCGTTTTGCGAAGCCTGAGGAATATTTCAGGGCATTCTCAATGGACAAAGGGCTTAGAAAGGCTGCCTTAGTAACAGATGCCCCTGATTGGTCACTAGTATTGCCTTAAAGAATCCTATCACTAATTAGCCAACTAAAGTCTGGGAAGGCTCTGGGTCCTGATGCTATACCACTTGAATTATTGAAGTCCTACCCTGACTGGTGGGACTCACCTTTGGCTGCTTTGGAGAGGAATGGGAAGGCGACTGTAAGCCGCTTTGAGACTCCTTCGAGTAGGGAAAAGCGGCATATAAGAACCAACTCTTTTTCTTCTTATTATTCCTCTAATTACTGCATTTAATAGATCCAGATTCATGCCAAAAGCATGGACACATGCAATAAGAGTTCCAGTTTTTTAAAAAGGGGACCCTACCGTGCCGGTCAATTAACCTACTTTCTGCTATGGGGAAACTCTATGCCAAGCAGCTACTAAATACGCTCACTAAGTGGAACTCTGAACAAATTGGATTCTTAAGATCACTGTATTACTCTGACTCATCTAGTAAATAAAGGTAGTGAGAAAAGTGGGGCTAAACTGTTTATTGCCTTTTTAAACCTTAAGGGAGAATTTAATTCCATCCCCAGGAATCTCTTTTGGAATATGTTTGCCAATTTGAATATATATTTCTAATCAAGAAACTATATTCTCATACAAGTTGTCAGGTAAGGTTCAGCCACCAGGGGAATTTAACATCAAGAATTGCAGGCAATAAGAATGTAAAACAAGGCTATATATTTATTTAATCTTTTTCTAGTCAAAATACTAATCATTGTCTGTTCCCATTGCTCTTCTTCCTCCATTGCAAGAACAGTCTATTCATTCCTGCTATCTGCTTCTTCTCATTTAATGAATTTTTATTCCTTAAGAGGGCTAGTCCTTTAAAGTTACTCAGAATGCTTCAGTGAAGTACTTTATCAAAAGCTTTTTGGAAGTCCAGGTATATAATGTCTACTGGATCACCCTTATCTATCAGCTTGTCAACCTGTTCAAAGAACTCCAAAAACTGTTGAAGCAGGACTTTTCTTTGCAGAAGCTATTTTGATGTTTCCTCAGCAGACTTTGCCCCTCGATATGCTTAACAATTCTATCTTTAATAACTGATTCTATTAATTTGCCTGAAACAGGTGTTGGCTAACACCTGTAATTCCCTGAGACCCCTCTGGACTCCCTCCTAAAATCAATCTGACATTTGCTCCTTTCAGACATTCAGTATGGCACTGATGTTAGCAACAAGTTATATATACTGATGAGTGTGTTAACAATTTCACATCTGAGTTCATTAAGAACCACTGGGTGTATGCCATCGGAACCTGTAAATTTACTAATTTTCAGTTTTAGTAGTCCTAGAACTTCACCTCTTGTTATTTAAATTTGATCCAGTTCTTCAGACACCCTTCCTAAAAACACCAGTTCTAGTGTGGTTTATGCCCCACACTTCCCACAGAAAAAAGATGTAAAAATGCATTCAGTTTATCTCCCTTTCTTCCTTAAACATCTCTCCTTCATTCATCATCCAAAAGCTTGACTGTCTCAATAAAAAGTTTTCTGCTCCTAATATATTTGAAGAGATGCTTATTATTATGTTTTTTTCTTCCAAATCAGCTCCTCATTCTTTTGCTGCTGACTTTATTGTCAACTTACATTTGCTCTGATAGATACTGTGTCCCTTCAATTCATTCAGGAAAACCTTCAGTTACTGGAAGGCAGCCTTTTACTTGGGTTTTTAATGATACAGGCATCTCTTTAGACTTGACAGTACTTTCCAGACTTGAGGTATATATTCTTTCTAGGCCTTAATTAGTGTAGCTTTGAATAGTGTTCAGGTATCTTTGAGAATTTCCCTCTTATTTTAAATTGCTTCTGACTAGTCCCTTCATTTTGTAAGTCCACACTTTTGATATCAAGGACAAGACGTATATTCAGAAAATAGACATTATCATATTGTCCTTTCAACAAACTGTTGTACACCACTCATAACACAAGAAGAGAGGAAGCTGAGACTGAATAATGTTGAGGTTGAAAAGCCGCTCACATGTTGTCTAATTTCAGCCACCGACACGGCTGTGCACTCTTTGACTTTATGAGGGAATAGGATTACAGGTCACGAGAGCTTCTTTATTTCCCACCTGTAGCTTCTAACAACATTTTATTAAGGATTTCCCCATCTTCACTCCATGACCTTCAGGGACAACATTATAACAGCTGTTGCTAGACCCTTACCCAAACGGCATTAACACAGATTAGCAGTTCTGAAAAGTAGTATCATTTTAGTGAGCTATTTTTATTACAGTCTACTAATATTTTTACAGAGCTTATAAGATAAATGTAGGATGTGCATTATTATGTAAACAGGAGTGAGGGTCCTTATTGTACCTAAACAATTAATACATCTTGGATGTCTCAATAGAAAGCAGCAATTATGCAGTTTTTAAATTGTTATTCTTCTGCAAAATAAGTCTCCCCCACTGCCATCCTCATCATTCACAGGGGGGTATTATTACTATGCTACTTAGATGTGTTGATGTTCTAGTCAGAGGATGTTTTGAAATGACTGACAGAATACCCAATCTAAATGCTTAGGAAAGTATATTGCTTTAGGATGCTTAGGGCTTATCCTGCGTTGAGCAGGGGGTTGGACTAGATGGCCTGTGTGGCCCCTTCCAACTCTGTGATTCTATGATTCTATGATTCTATGATTCTATGATTCTATGATTCTATGATTCTATATGAATTAAAATGAGTCTAATGCATTTCTAGGGCCTTCTGGGTTGCTGATCATCGCAATGGATTGATACTAGGATATCCTTCTGCACAACTGAGGTGATTGGAGCTCCACTTGTCAAGTGGATATTTCTTGCCTCCTTGTTCCTGATGCAGCATGCTACTCCCTTTCCCGGAAAGTAGCTCCTATGTGGGGGCAACCCTTAAGAATAGTGTGAGATGGGGGCAGAAATGACTTCGTCTTCTGCCTTTCCACTCACAGAAGACAGTTTCAGACCAGCAAATTGGCTGTAGTAAACTATATGGGAATAAAAATCTGATGTAGAGACAAAGCAGGAGTTGTGAACTTAAGACGTCTATTGATTAGCAGGGTGGCACCTCTGCCAAGGAAGATGCAACTGGCTTTTGGCGTAAATCTGGCTGCAGCCATTTTATTATACCACCCTCCAAAGGGTTGGCCTGACACAGTAAGTAGCCTGACCCCTCAGCCGACAGGCTGCTCAACCCGGGGGTCCTTGGACGCCACAGGACCCACTCCATCCCAGCCGGGAGAGCATGTCTGACCACGTCCAGAATCCCTCACCAGGAAGTGACCCTATTGAGGCCCATCAGGACGTTGTGTATCACTCAGCTATGAGCCCCTGGCCACCCAGCCAGGTAGGCTGTGCTTCATCTCAGATGGTCTCTTTGACCCCAGGGAATCCAGTATGCAGACTGGACCCCGCTGCCAACAGGCTCTTACTATGCCAACTCTGACTGCGATGAATGAAACACAAGAACCATAACCAAAACTGAATATGGGAGGGAGGGCAGGAAGTTGCTCGGCTGCCCAGAGCAAAAAAGGGAGGGCCACGCACATGGTGCCTATTAAGGCACGTGCATGCCCCTGCCTCCTGAGGATACCGACATTAGTGTGCCTCCTCAGCTGCTCACCGCACTTCGGGCTGCCCCCCACCACATCAATGGTGGCCAAAATCTTTATCAGACTTTCAAGACTCTCACTATATTTAGTGATGCACTGCAGAATTACCTTTACTATATCAATGTATTCTGATGTTTCCCAGACTCTGATATATCTATATTTTCTGGTGAAGGAGCCAGTAGGCGCACAGCTCCCACAAAACTAATCTAATGTTCAGTATTTTGCTTTCTCTAACTTTCAAGTGAGGGGACAGCCCCCCCCCCTCTAAAACAAGGCCTGAGATACTGACGTTCAGATAAATTGCCCTTAACTACACCTCACTCCCTTCAGCATTCCTTGCCCAGGTCACCACAAGGAGGTCACATGATGTCATCATTGCCGTCACCTTCACCCACTGGCTGTGAGACAGGTCGTCTTTAATGAAAGAATGCAGATCACCACAAATACTGCACCACACAATACTTTTACGCGCATCAAGCAAATAAGTACACAAATTGTATCACTTAGCTTCCCCCCACCCCCCGGGATGCATTCTTAATGTCTGATGATCAGATAATACTCATTCTGTTTTCGTCATTGTGGTTATCGATATAATGGGAGAAGTCCGTGAAATTATGTCATCATGATTGTAGTAAAGCTTACCCTGTTATCTCAATAGTCATAATCATATCCCATTCAGTTGAAATGAATCATGATATTATTGTCAGTGAACAGTTTGGATTTTTGTTATCAAAAGGAAGTAATAAAAACCTTTAATTAGGAACCATTACTTTGGGGCTAAACCTATTTAAAGGCTTTCATTATAATGGGCCATTCTCTAGGGCTCAGCGCCTTAAGAGGTTGCTACAAAACCTAAATGCCCAGAGAGTTATCCTTAACTTTTTTAAATACAGGGAACTGGAGATACTTGAAGCACACATAGTGGAGCTTTGAAATTCTGTTGTCTTGTCAGATGTGAGATTTAGAGGAGCTATCTCTGTCCGAGATACAGTTTTAATGTTGTCTTTCATTTTGCCAGAGAGCAAAATGAATGCAAGTATATAATTTTAATGGACCACAAAAGAGGATCTCATGGTTTCACCAAGGGAATGTCTTTTGTATGAATAAATCAAGTACTGAAAAACAAGAGGCCCAATTTATTGCTTCTACGATGTGAGGAGTTTTCCTTTTATGGAGGAATTTTTTCACCACCAAAACAACTTTGATGAAGGAAAGCTCCTTCCACCAGGGGAAAAAGAATGCCTTCAAACTCTATCCTGTACTAAAAGAGGGAACTGCAGATCAGCTATTAATGAGCAATGGGAGTCTTCCCCACCTCAGGACACACTGTCCCTCCTTTGCCCTGGCTGGGCTGTACCTTAGCATGGAGCCTTTTCCTCCTTGGCCTTTGGAGGAGTCAGACACTTAAAGAGTCATGGCCCCACTTCCCCTGTTTATCCCTCTGGACCCAACCATTTACAAGGATGGGACCTTCCCCCTTTCCTTATTGTAGTTGCTCAGCAGACCACCTCGTTACAGTCTGGTGAAAATAGGGCCTTTTCCAGGCATCCTACCCCTTCCCTTGCCTGCCCTGTTCCTGCAGTGCATTTCTGGCTTCAGCCACAGCCAGAAGAATGGAGGGAATGGCAGTGAGTTTTGTGTGTGTACTGGGCTGCTTCAACCTACCCCCCCCCCCCATCTGCATGGGCCCCCATTGGCTGTTCCCAGTCAACTATGTCCTACCTTGTAGTCTGGCTGCCATACAAGATGCCACGTTGCTCTGGAGCCAGTGGGGCTCATTCCCCAGTTCCCACTGGTGGCATCTCCTCAAGCAGGGGCCAGCTGATCTGTGGTGATGCACTCTGTCCAGCAGCCAAGAAAATGCTTGTCCTGCTGTGCCCCAGCACTGGCTGCTCTGGTGCAGTATCTTTCATGATGGGAGTGAGTTGGTGCAGCCTGCGGGAGCCTGTGACCTTCACTAGCTCTGGACAAATAGAATGCATAATATATTACACATTTTAGGCCTACTATATGGAAAGCATCTGTTCCTCCTTAGAGCTTTTTGGAATGGTTCCTCAAATTTCATTAAGCATCACATTTCACACATATATAAATGATGGAAAGAAAGAATAGACACAGTAGTGTATACCTTGAAGATTTCTCCTACACTAAGTTGTTATAAAGGATTTACTTTTATACGTATACCAATAGCAACAATCTATTTTTATTGCCTTAAAATGCAACAGCAATATAATCCCTAACCTGCTATTTCAAATTTTATTTCTATTACAGGACTTAGAATTTTACACAACTTTGAAGGCTGAAGAAGGAGGTAAAGAACAGGGAAAGCACAAGGGCAGAGCAGCGTAAGGAACAGAAACATCAGGAGCAGAGAATCAGGCAATATATGAAGGCCCTGTCTTCTGAACCTTGGATGCTCTGACTGGATTCTTCTGTCTTTTGTAGGGGGTATCACATTTTCAAGCTTCCCCTGAAGGAAAATCTCCCTTAACTGTGGATGACATCTCAGCAGGTCAAATTCATCACCAGACATGGGGAACATAAGTATCTTAGATGAAAGTTGAAGATGCAATGCATATTGGCACTACTGTCCAACAAACAAGCCAATTGTGGCTCACTTCTCCAAGATTATTCTAAATTTGAAACACTTATCACAACTGCATAGCATGCTCCTTGTATGATAACCATTTATTCCACATTTTAAAGAAGCAGAGTCTTCTGGTGCACTCGAGTAATCTGTTTTATAAATGAAACAGGACATGGACTGTTTGAGTGAGATGCTCAACCATTCATTTCCCAACTCCTGCCAACAAAGGGGAACTATGTGATGTTAAAAGCTCCATGGAATGCAATAAATTTTGTTGGAAATGTTCCATTGGATGCAACAAGCAAAACAACACAATAATGATTCAGGTGTGTACCTGTGTTGGTCTCAAACAGCAGAACAAACACTTCTTCAGACGCCTTGAGTCCAGTGGCACCTTTCAGACCAGCAAGATGCCAGGGTTTGAACTTGTGATGACACGGAAGCTGATACTTTGAATAAAACTTTGTTGGTCTTAAAGGTGCCTCTGAATTCAGACTTTGTTGTAACACAAGATTCTTCAACATGACAAAAATGTATTATTTTCTTTCTATTTAAATCACTTGGGTTTTATTGTGTTACATCCTGACTGGGTTATTGTATTGTTCTTACAGTGTATACACCCTCAGCATGTCCACACAAAAATAAATCCTCTTGAATTCCGTGGTGCTCCTCAGTGTTTAGAACTGCTGCCAGTCTTTCCTGTTCCCATCATAATTCACCCGTTTCTATCTTATGCCCATTTTAATTTTGATGTATGCACGATCATGTTTCTCAGGACTCAGTTTCTTTGCACTGGTTACCATCTTCATTTCACATAGTTTTTAAAATTAAGTCATTTGATTTTAAATGTATACAGTCACTACTTAGTGGCTATATGTATGGAAGATCAAATGACAGAAACAGGTGAAATACAACTGGAAATAGGGAAGACTGACTGAAGTCTTAAACACACTTATGTATATTCAGCTACATAATGTTGATTTTCCATTCTCCTTGGCAGTGACATCCTCAACAGAGTTATACCGTTCTAAGCCAATTTACTTCAATGGATGTAGAAGGGTGTCAGTCTCTTGAGGACTGCACTGCAATACTTGTATTTTGCATGTACAATATCTCCATTCTTCCCCCTTCATTTAAAAAGTATTTTACATCGAAAATGTTTTCTTTAAGCCATCTATATTAGATTGTCTGGGCAAACTTTGTTTTCTTACCCCTGCGATAAAATATCTAATTTTTAGGCACCTATAATAGTAATTAAGAAACTTTCATTAACAACAGTACAATATAAAAAAACAATGCTTTCTTATCTGAGCACATGATTACCCTAGAGGAGTATTTAAATAAACAGGGTGGCTCTGGTAAAAATGTATTGTGGATTATATTTGAATATGGGAGAATATATATAAAATATACACTGTATATGCTGCACACAGAACACTGGATTTTGGCTGGAAAGACCTGGGTCCAAAATGACCTAATTCTGTTTATCTGCTGGGTGACCCCAGAGAAGTCATATTCTCAATGTAATAACTGGAATAACCCAGTACATGATTCTGAGCTCCTGATAGGGAGGGGAGTATACATGTCATGAATCACCTTGCATAGGCCTTATTCCTGTTCCTGATTTCAACAGAGCTTTTTCTGGGATGGTGTCTCTCCCCTCCTTTCCTCCACCTGTGTATCATCTTGCTTTGAGCTTTCCTTCTCACCATCCTTTGCTTTGTAAGCCAGCTATGAATCCCAAACTTCAGTGGCCTTCAACCTCTCAGATGGGTCTGCTTATTTCTGTAAGTTACGTCTGGCTGGTGGGTTATGTTAAAATAGCCCCACTCCAATATTCACTTTTGTGATGACAGTAAATAAGATACACACAGACTTTTTCTGTTTATTTCTTCAGCTGCTCATTTACAGTCTCTTTTTTAACCGAAACCTGTGAAACGGGTCTTGTTTCTCTAAAAACCATATGGGGGAGCTTTGACACAAAAGGAGAACACTAACGTGCCAAAAAAAGTGTTGTTATGATCTTTTGCATGGGCACTGTCACTATGAAGGGGGTGGTTGTGCTTCAGAGTCAGTCTGAGCATGATGGAGTACCCAAAGTACAGCTGCTGACTCCCCTTGGATAGTGTGGCAGAACATATGGAAAATGTTTCCTGACTTATGAAAAATAATATTGGAGCAGAGTATAGTGAAGCATTTGGGTCAAGAGGATGAAAAAAAAAGGCTATTAGGAAATACTTCTAAGTATAGTCTTGCTTGTTTTCAGATAATGGGCTGGATCCTACTACTCTCAAGGGAGAAGCCTCACTTGTCAGAAGGAGTCTTGTTCCAATAAGGGAAACATCCTCTGCAAGAGCAAGACTCCCACTTCATAAATGGGAAGAGCAGAAACTCAACTCATTGTCATGTACATGTAAATACAGTAACTTTTGTGTGTCAGGAGTTGAATATAAGCCAAAGGGCTGGTTTGCTTCACTTTGGGGTCCAATTTGAATCCTCAAGTAACACTTGATTTAATAGGACAGGCATACTAACAGGGAACATCATAGCAACCACTGCTGAACCCCACTAATATGCCCTGAAAAATTTTCACACATTGTCTTCTGGGGTATACTCATGAGAGTGGAAAGCATCATCAATCCACAGCCAAGTTTCGACAGCTCTGTAGAGTTTTCAAAGAAGAAGCTGTTTGCCATTGCCTGCCTCCACGTAGAGATCCTGGACTTCCTTGATGGTCTTCCATCCAAGTATTAACCAGGGGTCACCCTACTTAGCTTTCAAGATCTGATGTGGTCGGCCTAAACTGGGCCATAAAGGTCAGGGTAGGGATAGTTATACTTCAAGACAAATTGTATATCTTGCAGCTGAAAAATATTTTCAAGTCTGTTTGTGATAGCAGAAGTAATTATCTTTCACGATGCCCAAATATCCAAAGCTTAGAATCACAGAATCATAGAATCATAGAATCATAGAGTTGGAAGGGGCCACACAGGCCATCTAGTCCAACCCCCTGCTCAACGCAGGATCAGCCCAAAGTATCCTAAAGCATCCAAGAAAAGTGTGTATAGAATCATAGAATCATAGAATCATAAAGTTGGAAGGGGCCATACAGACCATCTAGTCCAACCCCCTGATCAACGCAGGATCAGCCCAAACGCAGGATCAGCCCAAAGTGTATCCAACCTTTGCTTGAAGACTGCCAGTGAGGGGGAGCTCACCACCTCCCGAGGCAGCCTATTCCACTGCTGAACTACTCTGACTGTGAATTTTTTTTCATTCCTGCAACTAGATAATTATAGTAATATTGACTGCTAATGGTTACCAGTTTTGAGTCTGTGTACTTGCATCCGGAAAACAGCGACAGATTCAGACCCCTAATTGGATGATTCAGCTGGAAGTTAAATGGTGTGCTTCAGAGTAAACTGCAGCCTTATGTGTGATTACTAGTGAGTACAATCTGTTAATTACACAGCAATAGACCATTCCTTAGATATTTACTAGAACACACTCTTCTTTTAAGGTGGAAGAGGTAATTTCCCTTTGAACTGAGTATCAATTGCTCTACTGTTCTCAATATACCAAACTGAGTGATGATTATCACATCACCTATTCTTCCATTAGCCAGGGTTCTTGCTCTCCACAAGAAGGACAAAATGGTGGTCTCATTAAGCATTAGTGATTCAGTACCTTCTTGATGAAGAGCCTCTTGTGGCGCAGAGTGGTAAGGCAGCAGACATGCTGTCTGAAGCTCTGCCCATGAGGCTGGGAGTTCAATCCCAGCAGCCGGCTCAAGGTTGACTCAGCCTTCCATCCTTCCGAGGTCAGTAAAATGAGTACTCAGCTTGCTGGGGGGTAAACGGTAATGACTGGGGAAGGCACTGGCAAACCACCCTGTATTGAGTCTGCCATGAAAATGCTAGAGGGGTCACTCCAAGGGTCAGACATGACCTGGTGCTTGCACAGGGGATACCGTTACCTTCTTGATGATTCAGGGCTTTATACATGTACTGGTCTACTGCTGCTGGATGTGGCAGATGGTGTTCATGGAATGGGACAATTTGTCTTTTTCATCTGTATCACATTTGCCAGCTCTGACACAAGGAACACAGCACTTCACAGAATGCAGGTCAAGTCTCAGCAAGACCAGCCTAGCCAAGTATCAAGGATTCTAACCAGCCTTGCAACATTCTCATTTCAGTTTTGTTTGAGTTGTTGTTGACTCCAGTTTCTGAGTTTACTGCACACCATTTTTTTCCTTGCCCTGACTTTTTCCAAAAACATGAACATAGTTTACAGTGCTATTTCTGTGATAATAGATCAATATTATACATATGCTATGTGTACGTGACATGTATGAGTGCTGTATATCTGGAGGGGTGGGGAAAAGTATCATCAATATTAGCAATGAAAATAGATGGGTGATTCACAATGACAATACAAAGCAACAAAAAAGAATCCATTCTTTTCAAATATTAGAGAGCTCATCAAGCAAGCCACTTGCCTATGGTAGCTATGGAGTTTTCCAAAATCTCCTGAGGATGGATGGGCTTACTTTGTCCAACAGGGCAAGGCCTCTGGGTTAACGTAAGTCTATTCTGAAGAGATCTTGAAAAAGTCCATAGTAACCATAGGCATGATTACAGCTCTGTATTCAAAATACGGCAGCCAAGAAAGGTGAATTAAAGGCAGACCCAGGGCTGCTCAGACAGTGATACTTTTTGGAGAATGCTGATGCAGACCCTCTTGGACAATGGAAATGATTCTCTCAGTCTGTAGCTAGACTATCACCTGCACCTTACCAGTGGCCTCTGCGGCGGGCAGCAACAGAAAGAGATTGTGGGGGCAAGGCTTGAGGGCAGCCCACCAAAATTGCAGCCGGTGGCACACTGCAAGGGGGTGTGGTCAAGCTTCTTTATAGAAATGGCCTGCTCAATGCCCACCCTCTTTCCCCCACAGAAGACCAGTTGGAAACTAGCCACCCCCAACCCCAATTATGCCTGGTTTAAATGTTTGTAGCTATAGATTTATTTGGCAGTTGTTCTGCACTAATAAGCTGTATGTTAATAATTTCATTATATTTTGTTACCGCTGGCAGTTTGGGCCTGGGGAGGATCCTTTTGGGGGGAGTTAGCATCTGCGAACCAGACTCTTCATCATGGGGGCCTCTTTAAGAGACTGCATGGATGCTGAGTCACAGTGCCAGCCCTGCTGGAGAGGCAAACATGTTTGTATTGTGGGCCAACTTGGGGTAACCAAGCAGAGGCTTGCTCCCATGGGGTTTGTACAATTCAAGTTTGCGTCAGCAGCTCCAGAGGTGCCACTGGGATCAGGAGCCTCCTTGTGGTTTGCTAATTGCAAGACAGTAGGAGTCCTCCCCATGGCTGCAATGATGCTGCTCCTGCTTGGGGGTCACAATAAAGCCAAGAAAAGTCAATTCTGTGTGAGTATCCTCTTTGCTCGCCAAATTTGCTCACCTGTTAGGCAATTCCCCTGCCTATGTTTCCTCCTTTGCTTTCTTCCTGGGTTGGGGAGTATGTTGGGCTGCTCATTTCCAGGATTAACAGTCGCCCACATAACTTCCAGCCATACTTCCAGCCAGCTTGGTGTAGTGGTTAGGAGCACAGAATGGCAGCTTCTAATCTGGTGAGCTGGATTTGATTCCCCACTCCTCCATGCAGTCAGCTGGGTGACCTTGGGCTTGCTACAGCATTGATAAAGTTGTTCTGACCAAACATCAGTAATATCTGGGCTCTCTCAACCTCATCTACCTCACAGGGTGTCTGTTATGGGGAGAGGGAAGGGAAGGTAACTGTAAGCCGCTTTGAGACTCCTTCTGGTAGAGAAAAGTGGCTTATTGGCATCAACTCTTCTTCTTCATTACTGCAAATGGCTACAGAAATACTAGCTAGCCCTCAGCAGTGAAATACCAGTATCTTTATGGCCAGTGGGAAAATTACTTACACAAAAGGGTTTATTCAATGCATTGCTGCCATTGTTGGAAAGTAGAAGTTTCTTTACAAAACAAACCTTAAATAAATATGAAAACTTTCAAATCATGTAAAACTTTCGTTAAAATTAAAAGGCCGTTATCAACAGAAGATAATGTCTGAGAAGGTATCAAAACAGTTCAGGTGTATGTCAATGGGTGAAAATAATATTTCCATTCAAAAAGAACTGAAAGAGATCCAAAACGATGTTAGCAAAGAATTTATGCAAAGCAAAAGAAGGAGGAGGAGAAGGAGAAGGAGAAGGAGGAGGAGGAGGAGGAGGAGGAGGAGAAGAAGAAGAAGAAGAAGAAGAAGAAGAAGAAGAAGAAGAAGAAGAAGAAGAAGAAGAAGAAGAAGAAGAAGAAGAAGAAGAAGAAGAAGAAGAAGAAGAAGAAGAAATTTCAAGTGGAAGTGCAATGCAAATAAAAAGAATGATAATTCAAAGAGTCCTATTTCAGGCAAATGAAATGCTAAAAAAATCTAAGTATTAAGCAAAACAAAGATTTTCACTGGTAACAACAAAACCAGACTTTTTAAAATTATATCAGAAGCAAGAATCCCACTAGTAATATGAGAGCTGCAATATAAGTGGAATGACTGTTAACCAGAGAGACATGGCTTTCCTTTTCAACATAAAGGCTGTTGGGAAAGACCCATGCTAGAAGCATCTGAGTCATAAAGCTGAAGACTTACAAATATTGACATGTCTATAGAAAAGAGTTTAGAGAAAACTGCGGTAGTAAATAGCAATAGATCACTGGAAGAACTCTAAAGGAACTCTGAGCCCAAGCAGCTGAACCACTGGGCTAGCGATGTGAATTACCACTCGTTCCAACACTGGACATCTGGAGGGCAACTAAAAGATGCCTTCACCTCAGATTTACAGAAATGTTATTTACTCCTAGCTATACAATTTTAGGATAAGATTATATAAGACAGAGTTTCCCATTCTAAAATGTATTATGGGCTGGAAAAAAGGAGAAAGGAAGTTGTTGTTATTACAGCTCTGTATAGGAAATGAACCTCACTTATTAAGCTATGATCTTGTACAAAACTGCTACTTCTTCATTTGGATGCCTGGCCTTCTGCATACAACATATACAATAATGAACAAATCAACTAGGCAAGCTACATATTTTCTTAAAAAACAAAACAAAACAACAAAAACAATCATCTGCAGGCTACCAGTTAAAGTGACATCCTACCAGCTACCAACATTGGTGCCAAAGAAATGAGTTTACAGATCCCAGCCATTATGTCATCAGGCATTCCCAGTTTTTGAATTCACAGTTATTCCATATTATGCAGTAAATATATTAGACTTGTGTCTCCCTCCATCAAGGGGCTCATGCAGCATGCTTGGCTCTATCATTTTATCCTAATTGTTCCAAGGTCACTGGATGATTTACTTGGCATGGTGAGGTATCTAACAGGTCTCTCTAGTCCTAGTTTAACACTATAATCACTATATCTCAAGGACTATGACAGTGCATCACTTTCTTAGAAATAAGCCCTCACAAATAGACCTGAGTAGGATAGAGACCTGCTTAGGAGGGCACTGCTCACATCCTGTTCTTAATTAGGTTCTAGAAGAAGGAGAAAGAGAAGAGTTGGGTTTTATATGCTGCTTTTCTCTACCAGGAGTCTCAAAGTGGCTTGCCTCTGCCCACAACAGACACCCTGTGAAGGAGTTGAGGCTGAGAGAGCCCTGATATTACTGCTCAGTCAGAACAGTTTTATCAGTGCTGGGGCGAGCCCAAGGTCACCCGGCTGGTTGCATGTGGGGGAGTGCAGAATCAAGCCCAGTTCATCAGATTAGATGCCACCACTCTTAACCACTACACCAAGATGGCTTTAGGTCAGTGATACTCACTTAGTAGATCAGGAATGACATATGATTCTTTGACATGATATGTGTGGCTTGTCTGAGCACTGCAACATACATTCCATGAATTGAGGAAGGCCCTTGCTTAGTGGAGACTGTAGGTGGCATTTGGTTCCCACCTTGAAACAGCAGCTGCCAGAGGAATGAAAAAGCTGAGAGTTTCCTGAGGTTCAGGCCTCATGCTAGGGATGGAATTATATGTGGCTATTGTTAACTGGATATGTGGTACCATCATTCTAGGTAAAGTTGGACAAGATAAATTTCTGGTAGCTGTTACTGGTGCAGCATGATTACTAGTTGCCCATGCCTGAATCTGCTCTTGGTTCAGTCATATTTAATGCAGGAATCATGCTGGACAGGCATCTAATGTAAGAATTCCCAGGTTAGTGCTATGCCTCCTTGTGGTTCACTGGCACTGACTTGAAAACTCCATATGATCTACCCGTCCTCAGTGATTCTGGAATACAAACATTGGTGAAAATGTGAGACCTAACCATGCAGAAATAGTGACCCTGCAGCACCAGGAGCACAAATCAGCCTTTGTTTTATGAAGGTCCACTACCACTACCATTTAGTTTTGGAGTCTAGATGGATGTCCTTTCTCCCCTGACAGTTCATGTCCCCTGACAGTTCATGTCCTTTAGGAAAGCCGATGCTTGTACTCTGTCCCTGGGTCCGATATTCTGAACGAAAGGAATGACATTTAAAATCAGATTTCTCTTCTCAGATCTAGGAAACCAAATACATGTGCATCATTTGATATGTTGGATTGTGCCAAGTCACCCCAAGGCACCCTGGAAAATAAGGCTGTAAGCTTCTCCTGAAGGCCATAAGGAGATGGACTGATGTTAATCTGGACTGACAGTAATTTATGAGTTCAGCATCACTTGTATATTGCATAGTGTCAAGTATGTGGTTATGCATTTGGAATATGTATGCTCTAGCCACCAAACAGCTGGCTCTTTGCTTTCATCACTGAAGGCACACATGCTGGGTGTAATGACAGCCTGTTCTGTGATACCTGTATTGTGCAAAGTTTGGAGAAGGACCAGCTGTTTGCATACAGACTGAATGCATTTGGGGCATTGTTAGCATGGTAACACATTTGGCTCTTCATCAAGAGTCATTTGGTCTTGTTAATAATATGCAGCCTGCAAAGCTGACAATGAAACCAATGCTAGCGAATTCAATACATCTTTCTTAAGTAGAAAAGGAAAGATTGTATTAGAAGGTTTTGGGAGCTGTTGAAGGAGTTAGCTAAGCCCCCAAAAGCAGAAGCACAAGCGGGACATGGTGTCAGGGAGAAGAGATGGGATACATTGTCTTTTTTTCTGGACTTTGTTTTCATATATTTTATGCTGAGGACACAAAGCCCCATTAGGGTGTCCAAGTTCTACCCTGCCATTATAACTATAAAAAATGTAGTATAGAAGCTTAATGAAGGAATTACAGAACTGCATAACGTTTTAGGACAAGAGACCATAAAGAGTACAGTTGGATCAGACCAAGGCCTGTCTGTTTTAAGCTTCTTGCCAAAAGAGACCAGCTAGTTTCTTATTATCTTTATGGGGGAAGGGGGAAATGGAATCCTTGGGAAATGATAAATATCACATTTAAGACAATAATGAGTTACTGATGGAGTTAAGTACATGTTTTGAAACTACTGGTTTATCAACGTCAGTGCTTTCTGTTGTCAATTTGAGATGCTTGAAAACCATTGGTTTGGCCTTGAATGTTGTTCATAAATAAACATTGTGTTTTTAAAATGTCTTATCATGGTGCTTTTTATTGACATCATTTTGCACATCAGGATTTTGTGCAGCCTTAGGAGAGGTGTCGTTTCCCTCCTTGTGTCTTTTAATTACCTGATCCAACCATCCACATCCCTGGGTAGAATCATGTCACCTTGTGCACAGATGCGAAAGCCCCTTCAACTCTATAATAATAAATATATTCTGTTTATGTCACTAAAACCCCAGTCTGTATTGGGTATTCTGAATATTGGGTATTCTGAATCCTATTCAGGTTTCTTAACAGGGTTTACTTCTAGGAATGGTTTCTCAGGACCGCACAGAGAGCTGTTGTGAGGATAAAACAGAGAAAGAGGAGACCATGTACATTGCCTGATCTCTTTGAAGGACAGGCAGGTCACAAAATATAACAGACAGACATATAAATAAACATTTTGACAATAACATTGGGAATTACATCAAGCTTGTCTACAACTGAATCTTCAGCCTTACAGATTCTCTTGGCTATTTTCCTGATGGGACAAAAACAGGCATTAAAAAAGACGCTCTCTTCTGCAACACTCCTGTGTTGAACAAGGCCTTTCTTCAAAAAAAAAAGAAAAGCCTTCAGAAATATTAATTGTACTTGTAACATGTTCCCCATTGTTCTATTCCTGCTTGGATTTCAGGGAAGGCAATTCAGAGAGACAGATGCAACAGCTGCTGCAACTGCTGGAAACCAAGCCTTTTTAGTGTGTGTGTGTGTTTTAAATTCCACTCCAACCAACCAGTCATGCACTCTCCTTCAGTTACAACACATTCAGAGTACATTGAGTTCAAAGGCATACTGAAAGGCCCAGCACCAGGGAGAGGATATTTGAGTCCCGGAGTCCAGACTTTGTGCCTTTACAGGACTCAGGTCAACTGTAAGCTTCAAATAACAATTAAAAATAGCACCTAAAAGCATTCTTGAGGTGCTTTCTTGTCTTGTTCCTTGCCTTTTCTTCCGTGTACACCTGCCACGGAAAATGCAAACTATGAGCTCTGCCTCCAGTTTTAATAAGCATTTTCCCACACAATAAGTGCCACATGCGGTTGACATCCAGAGGAAGTGGCAAGAAAGAGATGTTCCCTGTACTTTGGGATTCCATATTCTCTTTCATGCGCAAATATCTCAAAATGTTGCAAAAGTCCTTTGGGAAGCATTCACAGCTGAGGCAGAGATTCGTTTCATAACTTGAGAGAGAGAGAGAGCACATTTTATGTTTCACTTGACTATTCAACATTTGCTTTACATTTTTTTCTGATTCTGAGAAGATATAGCAGTATTGGCCAAGATTCAATTTTTGTAAAGGTCTGTCAATACTGAAGCCTGGATTAATTT
Organism: Paroedura picta; assembly: GCF_049243985.1. Classification (NCBI taxonomy): domain Eukaryota; kingdom Metazoa; phylum Chordata; class Lepidosauria; order Squamata; family Gekkonidae; genus Paroedura; species Paroedura picta. Next base: position 66,340,814 of record NC_135378.1, read on the forward strand.
ATCTGCCTTATATGTTTCATAGCCACATGATATTACATCCCTCACACCATGTATATATGCATTTATGCCTTCAAAAAATAAATAAATGGGAGTGGGATTCTTCCCCCCCCCCACAAGTCCACACTTTCCTCAGAAAGCAATATGGGAGGGACATCAGCCTCTTAGTGCCATCACATTATGATTTAGTGACCCTGAAAATAGGGTCAGAAGGAGGTCTACCTGCTAACTGGAAAACTAATCAATATAATTCTACCCTGGAGTTGGTGCATGCTGAATAACGTCAGCTCCCCCTACCCCAACCCGGCTATGAGTTTTCATTCCACTGATATAAATGTTACATTTTTGGTACCCGGAGAAATTATTATCCTACACACTTCTTGCTTTGTCAGATGAGGTGAAGCAAAGCCTATGCATGTTTAGAATTTCTGTCTGATGGAATTTCATTTGTTCTGATGAATGATCTAGACCAAAAGGAAGGCTTGGTTTTTGATTAGGAAAGGCAGAAATAATGCTGAAAAGTCTAGTCACATAATACTGAATTTGACTGCATAAACTAGGAAAACTCCATCAAATAACCCTGAAGTTGCCTTCGATTCAAATCAGGTGCTTCTGCTGTGGGGGAGAGCAAGACAAAGGGTAAAAGGTCACTGGTGACTAATTTTCTGAAAACTAGCAGCTTGTGTAAGTAATAGAACATTTATTGCATTTCTCTGTCATTCCAGCAATGAGGTAGAAAATCCATAAGAATTCCCACCTCTAGCCTTTATTAAGGTATAGCCCTGGATTAGTTTAATGTCCAATTTAAAGTCACTCCTTGCTCCTACTTTGCTTACTTTTCTATACATGAATCATTTTCTCACCAGGTTATTTCTTTCAGCATAAGTCACCAAAAACAAGGTTTTAAAAACATAGAAATTATCTTAAAAGAGCTGTAAAAGTGGTTGTACTAAAATATACAGGTATACTACTTATATATATATATATCATATAGAACAGCATAAAAGCATTCTGTGTTTTTTAAAATGGGATGTTTTATTGGTGTCTGAAGTCTTATTACTTGACCTCAGTTAATATCATAGCTGTATGTTGTCATTTAAAATCACACCAAAGTGGAAAGGAATTGTTGGCCTAGCACACAACCCCGGTGTAATGTCCATGAGCGCCACAGTACAGATCAATATATTTCCTGATGCCAACTTCCTTCTTCCCCAAAGCATCTTTTCCCCAAACCAAAGATCCAATCCCGGCTTTCTTCAATCTTATTGGAACAGTAGGTGCTTCAGAAGAAGGGGAAATCACATTCATGGCTACAGGCAACAGAGGGCCCTGAAACATGAGGTTTGTTGAGTGTGAAGATCTTCAGTCTTCACTTCTACCTGACCACATGGTAACTTCGGCCCAAATGGCAACTCTGAAAACCCTAATTTCCCTCACAGTGTTGTCCTGCATACTGCACTCCTTACTTCATCTCCAGCTGTCTTTTGGATTCTTGGGTTTGTGAGCACCTCAGTTAGCTCTGCCTAATGGGGTCCTCGAGGACTGCTATTTCTGATGCTTCACAGGTATCCAAGGCCAACTGGATTCCTCATCCACCCCCTATAGGAAAACATACAGATTATTACAGATATTCTCTAAACCCTCTCTGTACTTGAACATAGCTCAGCTCTTCTTTTTCTAGCATCTTAAACAGGAGAAAAAGACATACAAAGACAATAAACCTGTGAGAAAATCAATTCCTCTTATTAATATTCACTAAACACTTCAAGCTGCACCATCTAGGCTAACCCCCAGGAGGAACTTCTCCATGGAATATAGCTCCTAACTGCTTCCTCTGTATTATTTCATCTTAGTTTCTCTCTTTCAGTTTTCTTTCTTCTGTTTTCAGAACGTTTCATGGCTCACACTACATACATCATCAGAACCCTCCAGAAGCAGGTCAGCTGAGACTCCAGAGAGGTGTAATGATTACAATATGGGATGAGGATATGGCAGAACCAGGTCTGAATCCTCACTTTGCCCTGGAAGCTACTTGGGCCAGTTTCACTAACCTGCCTCTTGTGATGATAAAATGAAGAAGGGAATAATGTAAGTCACTTTGGGTCCCCTTTGGGATACAAATGGAATATCTTTGTATCTGAAGGAATGTGCATGCCCACAAAGGCTTATACCTTGAATAAAACGTTTCTCGTCCTTAAATTTTCCACTGGATTCAAACTTTGTTCTGCTACTTCAGACTAGCACAGCTACCCACCTGAATCTATAAATGACGTAAATAAATGAATACTTTTTCTTCACCCCTTTCAGGTTGATTAGATAGGATACATGCGCTGCATTTATTAGCCAAATCTAAAATAAACATTCAATTTTTCATGAAAGAATGTGTTGCAACCCATGAGCTGCTGAATTAGTGAATGCACTTGATTGAACTTTCTTTTTTTCACCAGAGCCTTTCAAACTGTTGGGAAATATGTCACCATAACTGCTATTGTTAAAGATTGGGAAATTCCAATGGGTCTGATCCAGTTTTATTTTTTTCCTTAGAAACTAACTTTTGCTAACCATCTGGAGACAAAGGCTGAAGTCATAAGAACATTTTCCTTGGAGCAATCCCTATGAAGTAAAATGGTACTTACTTCTGAGTAGGCCTTGTTAGGATTGCTCCCTAATTGGCTGTGCTAGCATACCAAGATAAAGTTCACAACACTGCTTGTCCCAAACTTCTTATGGAACACCATCAACACCTAAGACTAGCTAAGGACTGATAGTGCTCCACTAGATCCATAGAACTTAAAACAAGGTAAAGGGTTGGATCCAGAGATCTGCCAATGATTGCTTCTTGGCTTTTTGGCTGAGATCAAGTGTAGTATCAGAGATCTGCCAATGGAAGATATGGATGCTTGCAGAACTTTTCTGCCCCCTCCCCAAACCATGGGAAAATTGATTCCCCACGTGGCACATAACAATAGCAATAATTGGTGGATTACAAGGAGGAAAGGCACAAAATTGTCCATCCTGTGTCTTCCATCAGCAGAGCTGCTCTCATGGAATGGAATAGCGATGAACAAATGATTTCCTCTCTTTCCACTTTCTTGCTGTAGCCCATTGACCTATGCTGTTATTCCATGCGGGTCCTGGGACCTTGAGAATTAGCTTTCATGGGGTCAGAAAGTGTAGAAAGTCCACAGTATTTGGGTGAGCAGGTCATTGGATCCAACCCAGTTAACTCCCTTTTTTTATCCCAGTCAAAAAATGTAAGACCTCCCCAGAAAGGGATTAAAACTGATGTTATTTAAACTGGTCATGCTACAACAGGCTACTATGAAATGGGCCTTTGCTTTGCCTGGTTTGAGTGTGTAATGCATATGTGCATTGCTGTTCTGTGAACATTCCATGCACATGTCTATTGCCTTTAAAAATTAAAAAATGAGATCTATGATTTTCAGACTCTGACAAATATCCTTGTACAGAAACTGTTTTTTACAAGCTTACTGGGACGTAGATATCCTCCCCCCCTTAATTTTGCCAAGCAAATGTGGGTGAAAGGAAGCCACAAACTACTTAAGAAAGAATCGGCTTTGGCCATATGAGATTTGTAGCTGAAATAGAAACACATAAAGGCCAAAATATACAAGATGTTGGAAGATCTCCTGAACGTTTTATTGGTAAATGTCAACTAAGGATTAGGACTGTGCCAAAAGAAGGTATCCTTACCTTAAATGCCCCTTCAACGTCCTTCATGCTCCATGGGTAGAAAACATAAAAGGAACATAGTTTAAGTTGGTAGCCAGGTTCTTCTGCAGAAACACTGTTTCTGACAAAGAGAATGCAATTCTAAACCACTTAAAGCTTATACCCTGGGAGCGTTGGCTTTTAAGGTGCTACTGGATTTGAACGTTTCCTACAAGAAATATGTTTTCCCAACAGAGTAAACAGCAGTTTGAGAAGAAGAGTTGGTTTTTATAATCTGCTTTTCTCTACCTTAAGAAATCTCCAAGCAGTTTACAATTGCCTTCATTTCCTCTCCCCAGAACAGGGACCTTGTGAGGTAGGTGGGGCAGAGAGAGTTCTGAGAGAACTATGACTGGAACCAAAGTCACCCAGCAGGCTTCATGTGGAAGAGTAGGGAATCAAACCCAGTTTCCCAGATTACAGGCCACCATTGTTAACCAGTACACTATGCTGGCCCTCTGGGAAAAAAATGAGTTCAGGAAAGTGTGTGTCAGATGTGGCCTGAGTTAACCCTTTTCCCACAGCGTTATGATCTGAAAAGGGGGTCCTCATCGCTGCCACTCACAGATTTAAAATGCTTGGGAAACTCATTCACATACCTCCCTGTTTACTTGTTCGGTTTGCACTTATCTTGTAATGTGACCCTAACGAGGCAAAGGAAGGAAAGCAAAAACATTTGTAATTTTTAGCTGCTGTTTATTGAGCCCTCTTCATCCAAGCTTCTTAACACCTTTAATCAACCACACAGCAGGATTGCCACTATGGAGTTTTGCTTATTTGAGGAGGGAGAGAGACAGCGACCGCACATCTCATTCCAGACCTTCAGCCTATCTTGCAAGGCAAATGAAAGCAATGAGTTGCAGATTTTAAAATGTTGAGGAGCAACACCTCCATTTGAACTCCATAGCAGACATCGTCTTCCAGCATCTCGGAGAACTAAACCAATATTATTTAAAACCACCATTGATTTTGGATGGCCTTCTTAAGAGTCTGTTAGAATGCTTGTTTTTTTTTTTTCAGATTGTAAGCGCTCAGCAGTTTTTGGAAGACAGACCCCAATTCAATGTCTCTAGTTTGACAACCAAGAACAGAACTGTTACTTTTCTAAACAGTGACCTATCGACTCATTATATAACATTTGTGCTGGCATTCAGCAGTCCAAGTTTGACTGTGTTTCATTTGTATGTGAACTGACTAGTGTGCTTTGTTGAATATTTGTCCTTAGGCAGCTGTTATTGTCACTAAAAGCAGAACTACATTGGATGAGTGCCAGTACCAGGCAGGTGACTCAGGAAACACCTTGTGATGCCAGACTTGGGGGGGGGGGGACAGGCACTTCATCCAACAATTCCCCCTAGCAATTCCTCATCCCTTATAAAGCTGACAATGCTGACTTGACATGAGATTACGGGTTCTGGCCCTGACCTGATGGAATGATCTCCCGGGAGAGCTGAGGGCCCTGACAGAGATGGCAAAGTTCTGCAGGGCATGCAAAATACAGTTCTTCCATGGGGGGTCTATGATTCAAGACGTCTTAAAAATAACCGTAAGTGCTTTTTCAGCAGTTTTTCAGAGCAGGGAATTCAAATCAGGAACCAGCAATGAGAAAAAAAAAACACTTTCCTTCCCAGTAGCCCAGTTCAAGTCCAACATGGTTAGCCTCTTGTGACTGATTAAAAAAAAAAAAGATGGCAGGGGAGAGTGGGGGGGGGGGTCACATCTCCAGTTTGATTGTAAGGCATAATATTTCCCTACGGACTAAACAAGAGAGTCTGTTTGGTGTGGTGGAGAGACTGGAAGATCTGGTTTTAAATTCTCACTTATCTTGGTTGCTGTGATCCTCCCACTGCACTCAGTGGGGTTTACTTCTGAGTATACAGACACAGGATTTTATAAGGGTTGTTGTGAGGCTGAAACCTCTGTGAGGCTGAATATCATGTCGGGAGGTGGCAGCGGGGGCATGACACTGAATGCCTTCTGAGCAGGATCCAAATGTGTTCAGTGCACTGAAGAATGTAGACTTCATATGTGAACTGAAAGGGATGCATTAGAACCAGCCTTGATCCCTATCCCTTTGACGAAAAGCATTTTGATTTTTTTTAAAGAACAGTCGCAAGTACTTATTTAATACTGTTTTAATTTTGAGTGTTTCATGTCCCCCTTATAGGTCATGATTGTTTTAGCTGATATTTATCATTCCAGATTCTTTGATTCCTAAGACTGCCCCAGGATGGAATCACAAAGTGGCAATGTTATGAACTCCTGGCCATAAGAACAAAGCAATTGCTTGGTGGTTGTGTATTTATGAGCTGTTTTCACAGCATGGAACTTATTTCGAACCACCTCTCTCATTCAGTTTTGCAGTGAAGTTTTCCTTCCCCTGGGCACAAGTCTACTGTCTCACTGGCTTCAATAAGTAACTTTTTATTGTGTCTAATCATGTGCAAATGTGTTAAAATTGGTAGTTTTTAGCAAACAGTTATGGAACATATTACCGTAAGGCATTTGTCCATGGCGTGACAATTATTGGCCCTTGGCCATTTAAATGTTTTATTTAATAATGTGGGAATTTCAGTGTGTTTTCCTTTCATTATTTTTAACTTGAAAACAGAAACAGAAAGCCCCTTCTTTTAAAGTTAAAACTCGACCGCCTAAAGTCTGTCAAAAGCAATATAAGCATCTGGATTCTTAAAAAAAGGAGCTTTTGCAGGATGTTAATTTAATATACTGGCATATTTCATGCATACTTTTTATATTTTGTATGCTTGAAGCTATCTCAGCAGTGACCACCCAGGAACAGGAGACTTCTTTTCAAGATTTGGAACCCAGGAACAAAAAAGACCCAGCCCATGAAATGCTGGGACTCTAGTCTAAGGTGATAGTTGGCAATGGCAGCCAAAGAGGCTCAATTACAGTGTAGCATTTCAGCTGACCTCCACATAGTATCCATGCAAGCCGTAAAGCAGAGAAAACGGGAGGCTGGCATGATAGACATCCTAAGCTTGGGTTTCCCATGAAACAGACTTCCATGACAATACCATTCTCAGTGAAGCAACTTAATCTACTCTTGTCAAGCCTGAAAAGCAAATTTTGAAGTGGAGGTTTTTTTGTTTTGTTTTGTTTTTTTGGCCTTGTGATAAATTGGCAGTTTAGGGGACTTGGGGCCACATTACAGATTTGACCCGTTGTGCTTTCTCCATGTGGTTTTTAATTGTCCTCCAAAGGTGCAGAGAGACAGTTTCCCCTTGAGAACACATTCTTGCATAACTTAAGGTGAATCATTTATGGTAACTGCCTCCAAGCAAGTTTGCTGTCTGGTACTGCACTACTGGGAGAATTTTGTAATTTCACTGGAATAAACACCAATGTTCCCAAACCCACAAGTTCTGTTCAGTTCATTGTAATAGTGACAACAGATCCATACCCAATTTTCTTCCAGAATCTAGGCAGGAAAGAAAAGTGTGTTTGCACTCAATATGCACTCAGGTATGCATCCAAAGCTGTGGGTTAGGGGAAATCTGTATGTATGTTGCTTATGATTCTTTCAAAGTGGCTGTTAAGTCAGATTTATTCACTCAGGTTTAATGGAGAAACTGGACTGTGTGTTTTCCCCACTGTTCTTCCATCGTTATTTAGATCTGATCTGTGGTGACTTTAATGTAACATGGAATTACAGGTTGCCCAGTGTGGATAATCATTTTGTTAGGGTGGTTTTTCAGAGCTATTGACCCTTTGAGTTCATCTCCTTCCCTTTGATTCTAGTTTAATGAATTACTTCTTGTTTTGTTCCAGGCCAGCAACAGTATTAATTAATCAGTTGTTAATTATCAGTTTACAAGTTGCTTTAGGTTGATCCTGCATTGAGTAGGGGGTTGGACTAGATGGCCTGTATGGCCCTTCTAAATCTATGATTCTACAATTCTAGTTCTTGTTTTGGAAGGGAAGGTTGTAGTAGTGCTTTTTATTACACAGTGCCATTCTCATATTTTAATATTATTATTAATATTATAATAGTGTGAAATTAAGAGCTAACTAAATAAGCAAGCATTCAATTTGCCAACTAAGTAAATGCAATACTTAATTCTCAAAAAACAGAACTGATAATCAATCAATTAATGACTGATACAGATAAAATCAAAAGTTATTCATTAGACTGTAAAATTAAGGGGGGGAAATCAAATTTCCAAGCAGAGACAGATAAACGAGTTTTACTTACGAGTAATCACAGCATGATTTTTCATGAGGTCTACCATTACTCTTTAGTGAGAAATATGGTAATATTTTCCATGTGGGGACCCAATTACAATTCTGTTTTCAATTAATAAAGAAAATGGAATGCATGAGCACTAGAAACATCACCCTAGTTTCTCATACCACACTCTGTAGTAATGATTTTTGCAAGCCCAGTTCTTCCATTACAGGTGTAGCATGAATTCCTTTTTTCCTGGCTTCATTCCAAAATGTTCTAGTGACACTACATTTATTATTTATGTATTTATTCCTAGAATGCCTTCAGTAATTAGGCACAATACCTAAATCAAAATAAGGACATAAGTCCAAATCTGAATACAGTCTTAAAAGAATGGATAATGCAGCCAACAGCTGGGGTTGGGGTGGATAGAAAGCCCATTGGCAGCAATACGGGTATGGCTTTTCCTCTTCAGTTTGGATTCTCCCACTCGATTTCTAGGTTAAAATTCCAGAAGACCACAAGGCAAAACTATGGATGAATTCCAGCCACGATGCTATCAAAAGTAAGAGTCAAGCCTATCTCAGGATGTATAAATATGACCCAAACTACTGCAAAGCCTAGTAAATATTTTCAAAATCCAAATCTGCAGTTTAACCAAAAGCATGCCATCTCCAAGTTTCATGGCAAGGTTCACTGCAAACACAAAAATAAAATCAAAAGTGCTAATCAGAAAAGAAAGGGGGATTTCCTTGTGCCTTGTTCCGCCCTGCAGGACTCTCCACTCTGTGGGTGCAAATCTGTTGGTGGTTCCTGGCCCAAGGGAGGTGCATTTGGCCTTGTCCAGGGCCAGGACCTTTTAGGTCCTGGACCCAACCTGGTGGAGTGAGCTTCTAGAAGAGCCGAGGGTCCTGCAGGAGCTTTCTCAGTTCCACGGAACCGGCAAGACGGAGCTCTTCCACCAGATCTTTGGTTGAGGCCAGAGCAAGTAAGATTTTTGGGTCCTCCTTGCCATAGCTGTAACATCACACTATCTCCGTGCTTATCACCCCCCTCCCCCAGACACAGGATATGGCAGGGGGCTGTTGAGTTTCGTGGTGGGTGGGGAGTCGGGGACTGGATGGCTGCCGTGTTGTTAATTTTAAGGTTTGGGTTTTTTTATGTTTTACTGTGGGGATTTTTATTGTAACCTACCATGAGCCAGCTAGTCTGGGAGTATCAGGTAATAAATCAAATCTATAACATAAATAAAGCCCAACTGGGGTGGTGGGAGGAGTTGGGACTTATTGCCTACCTGATTGGCCATCTGCCCAACAAATAGCCAGTCAGGTAAGCTGTCCTGCCCCTGGCCGCATCCCCCTCCAACTTCTTCCCTGTGGAAGAAGTGCCAACTTGCAGGAGCTGGTGGGGAGGGGAGAGGGCCTGGACCTTAGGGGAGGGAGGCAGCCCCCGCCAGTGCTCCCCCTACTCTGGCAGCCCCGGCTGCATCCTTGCCAGAGCCATGGGGCTGGGGAAGGCTAGCACCAGTATTTTTTCATACAACAGTCTTTTTTGCTAGTAATAAAAAATTAAAAATAAATAAAAGTATGGTGAAAGGTTAATGATGGAAATGACAAGGCATACAGACAAGATGGATAGCCTATCGCCCATATCTTCTGCAGAAAATGATATGGGTAATGATCAAATTGATGGCCTTTCTACAGGTGGTACCATGTTTGTAGAATCTTCTTCGTTAAAAATATGCTGAGGCCTTCATTGTTGGCATCTGTTAAGATCTGTTATGTTTTAATTTTAGTTAAGCTTTGAGTTTGGCTTTTTGACTGTGTCGCTATGATGTCTCTCAGCAACTATGCCTTTAGGTGATTTTCACCTGTTTTTTTTTTTTTTAAGACTACTCATTTAAACTGATCCGCTTTGAACAACCAAATATGGGAAAGTTGAGTATACTATTTCTTCTAAATATATAATTGTCATACTGATGGATCTTATCCAGGACTGAATAAGGAACTATTTTAGATTATATGGGAAACATTCTTGTTGCTTCACTCTAAAGCCATGTTTTTCACCCTTTTGTGAAAGTTTAAAACAAACAGTGTCCATATTTTTATGAACATGCATTTTTGGTTATCAAAGAAGCTTAAGAGATTATGTGATATTTCCAGCAAAACAGCTTTAAAATGCAATGCATATGTTATGAAAAAAATCTTATGCATCACATACAAATAAAGTTGATTAAGTCAACAATTATCCTGATTTGAACATAAGAAGAATTGTTTCTCCTGGACTACTTTGTGTCTGTGATGGCTTGTCTTTGGGAACATCAGCTGTTTTGAATGATTCCATGTCCTTCTGCCATTGCTATGAACTGCACAAGAGACACATCTTTATCTTGTGAATTAACTCATGATAGGGCAATGCAAAACTAATGGTTACATGCATATTTTGATCCAGCAGCTGAAACTCAAGGTTCTGAGGTCTGCGGCAAGCAGTCTCCATGAGGCCCCAGCATAGATACAAATCAAAAACCAGGAAGATATAGTGTATGACGGCTAACTCTGAAATGATATTCAAATCTGAATCTTAAATGGGAGTGTGAATCTCCTGGCCACTAGAGGTCCCTCTCCTTTTAGTAAGGAAATGCTTCCAGTACTGCACATGCATATTCTCTTAGGGCATTAACTTTCATACTTTCATACTAAATGGAAAATGACAGGAGTCTGTGAAAAGCCATGAATGATACCCCACTCATAGAGCTTCACTGATCAGGAGCTACTAAGGCAGCAGGTAAGACAGGGTATGATTTTTAAAAATTCAATACGTGAGCCAAGTGTTTTGTCCCTGCTCATACCCAGTCATTTGGCCTCTGAGGAAAGGAACAGAATTTGGGGAGGTGGTAATGAGGTGTGCCCTACATTCATCCCAATCTAGCTAATACTGCCTAGTAATCAGGTGATAAGCATTTCAAAGGAAGAATTACATAATCTGGCAAGGAAGTCAGGCAAGAATTCACAAAGTTGCTCACTGAGCATGGGAGACATCCACTCTGTGTTCAGAAAGAGAAATACACAACAGTTTACAGGTTCCAAAACAGAGGCCATGGGCTTTTAAAGTCAAGCCATCATGTGACATAGTAAATAATGCGCATTCTGTTTTGTGATTTCATTGTGCTTCTTTGGATTGTTTTATTGATTTGAATTTATAACTGGATGAGGAATTAGAGGGGTACTTATTAAATTGGCAGACTACTAAACTGGGAAGGGTAGCAAACACAACCAAAGACAGAATCAGAATACAGGATGATCTTGATAGGCTTGAGAATTGGTCTAAACTGAATAAAATGAAATTCATTAGGGACAAATGTAAAGTTCTGCATGTAGGTGGGAAAAACCATTTACACCAGTATAGGATGGGGAGACTTGTCTTGGCAGTAGTATGTGCGAAAAGGATCTAGGAGTCTTGAACACGAGTCAACAGTGTGACTCAGTGGCTAAAAAGGCAAATGGGATTTTGGGCTGTATCAAATGGAGTATCATGTCCAGATCACGGGAGGTGATGGTACCGCTTTACTCTGCTCTGGTTCAGCCTCACTTGGACTACTGTGTTCAGTTTTGGGCACAACAGTTGAAGAGGGATGTAGACGAACTGGAGCAAACTGGAGGAGGGGAAACAAAGATGGTGAGGGGTTTGGAGACCAAGACGTATGAGGAAAGGTTGGGGGAGGTTGGTCTTTTTAGCCTGGAGAGAAGACGACTGAGAAGGGATATGATAACCATTTTCAAGTATTTAGAAGGCTGTCATATCGAGGATGGAGCAGAGTTGTTTTCTCTTGCCCCAGAAGGATAGACCAGAACCAATGAGATGAAATGAATGCAAAAGAAATTCCATCTAAACATCCAGAAGAAGTTCCTGATGGTCAGAGCGGTTTCTCAGTGGAACAGGCTTCGAGGTGGTGGGTTCTACATCTTTGGAGAATTTTAAACAGAGGCTGGATAGCCATCTGACAGAGAGGCTGATTCTGTGAAGGTTCAAGGAGGTGGCAGGTTACAGTAGATGAGTGATAGGGTCATGGGTGTCCTGCATAGTGCAGGGGGTTGGACTAGAAGTCCCTGAAACTCTATTATTCTATGATAATATGATTCTATGAATTGGTTTTTAAAAAGAAGTGTGATGATATAGAGAAATATAACCACGATTAAAAACAATTTTGTAACCAGTAAACTGGTTGGGTTCCTCGCAAGGGAAACCCAAATAATCAAGATTTTATTAGGCAATCACATCTTTTGATCTCTGCAGATATTGATGACGCAGAAACCTGTCCAGCCACGGAATCAGGGTTCTGTCCAGCTGCACATTGTAAATTCTGCCTGATCAACCCGCAAACAATATACACAACCAGAATTTCCAGCAATAATCAAATGCCATAGAGAAATCGTGAAATGATTAACTGGTCATTCAGACATTATCCTGTTAAGGAAACCTCAGTAGCTCAGATATGGGACCCAGAAGATTTTCTCTCTCACCATAAGTTCCACCTATTTTGTTGATTTTTACATTTTGATCATTTTAATTAGGATTTATAAGGTACTTTGAGGTTTCAAGAAAAATGGAATATATATTTAAAACAAAAAGGCAATATTTCTAAAGCCGAGTCTTAGACTGGGAAACCGTTAGCAGTGGGGGTAGGGGAGTCTGAGTCCTGGAGCAAAGTCAGCCTCAAAATTAAGCCATTCCCTACAGCCAGTCCATATTTGTCATATTTTTTGTTTTATATCACAAATCAATAAAATCATTTAATAAGACTGTCCTGTACGCATACTCTTCAGAATGATGCCATATCCCTATTAGTTTCCACCTATCCCAGCATAAGTTTTTTGTCTGCAGCATAACTCCTTTTTAAGGCACGAACATGCAAATTTCAAACCAGGTTGTTCCAAAATCCTGACGTAAGCCCAGTAGAGAAAAAAGGAGGAACAGGGCATACTTGCATAGTTTGCAGTTCCAAAAACTTACTAAAAAGAGGGGAGGGGAACGAACTCCATTTACAGTTGTTTTAAATAAACAGAGATAAAACTGAATATATATTGGCAGCCATGTTGATAGAGTAAAGATATCCAATTTTTCTGGAGGAACAGCTTGCCAGGAGCACAACAGCTGCATCTAATTTCCATAAAATGGAGCAGATTGTTTCAGCTGCCCTCTAATGTGAAGGCAAGGCCCATTGACTGGGTCTAGAGTTTGATAGTTTTGCCTGATCCAAGTATTTTGCTTGCTCTGCTCACAGTAACTGGTCCCTATATCTTAGTGGGCCAGAAACACAACTATGACATTTCTAAAAATGATACATCTGAGCATCAGATGCTTATAGGAAATGGATTTGGGCATAATTCTCTATGGGACATAAAGCATTTAGTTTGGATAGTATAATCCACAGTGGCAGCAATGATATCAGGGTGCTGGAAGGACCGGAAAAAATGCCGCAAGGGACATAGTTGTCAGTCTGTAAAGTCCTGTTCATGGCATAGCCAACTTATGGTGACTTAATAGAATTTTCAAAGCAAGAGAAGATCAGAGGTTCTTTGACATTTCCTGTCTCTCTGTAGAGACCCAGGACTTCCTTGATGGTCTCCCATCCAGTTACTAAGAAAGGCGAACCCTGCTTTGTTTCTGAGACCTCATGAGATCAGTCTAACCTACTATGCTAATCTATACAGGAATAAAATCAGAGTCCAGTAGCACCTTTAAGACCAACAAAGATTTATTCAGGGTGTGAGCTTTCGAATGCAAGCACTCTTCGTCAGACTAAGAACTGACCAGCATAACAGTAGGAATATAAAAGCAAAAGTTAATTTTGGAACTGAAACAGTCTTCTCCACTCCCAAATGGTAATGGTGAATTCAAACACCCTCCAAACTTCAGGTCTGGTATATGCTGCCAGTTTCCCTAACGTAAATACTCCTTCCTTCCCTTTCCAACCAAACTTACCAAATATCTTTAATTGGCAGGCCATAAGAGCTGTCAGTCAAAAGCCATGCACATGAAGGTTCATGGGAAATATAGCTGCCATGGATCCTGAAGATACTACTAAGAAATCAGCATTCATTCAAACTCTATTTTATTTATTGGGTGGGGGATTATGCTACCTCTCCAGAAACAAGCCAAAATGCTTCACAAAATAAAAACAAAACATTAAAAGGTATTAATTAATATCCTGCATTAAAATACCCAGCCAAGCATAAAAACATAGATCACAAAAACAGACCACTGACAGCTAAAAACAACAGTTTTCAAAGTTAAATGTTTTTTAAAAAAATAAATAATGTATAGTCTACGATTTCCTCTGGGTTCATCTGGTATACTGGAATTTTGAAAATATGAAATCATTTCTACTGGGGAAAACATATACAGAACCCCCTTTCGAAAATATTGTTCACCTCTTATAATTGATCTCTTAATATGGATCCCTCTAGCAAGTTAAATTCATTCTTACAAATATTTAGTGAACACAATTGAGCCATGCATTAGGACTGGATGAAAAATTAAGAGCATGTGAGTGTCTCAGTGGAACAAACAGAGTTCCATTGTAGAATGAACTGTTCACGGTCACTTTCAAAAGGGACTTTTAAGGGCACAGACCAGGGTCATCCTGTTTTATTGGTTATAGAGTAGTTATTTGTTTTATGTGCACTATCCTGCAAACAGCCATGATCAGGCATAGTGTTGTACAAATAAATAATAAATGTCAACATCTTTCCTTTCAATATGAGTGGATGGCCAAGCAAGTCTATTACTGGCTTCCCTGCAGGCAGTGCACAGCAATCTTCCCAAATATTTGATAGGCTAGCTTGATATTTAATATTGTAGATTGCATAACACGTCAAATGTGCAGATCAGAGGAATTATGGAGCACATATTATCTGGGATTCACTTTTACAAGCCTACAAAGTATTATTTATTGTTCCGTGACTGCTACCAGTTGGCTGATGATGTCACGTTTGGCTTTTTCCACATCTCTTTCTGTCACCCTGATTTCAACCGAGGGAAACTCTACACTGCTGAAAAAGCAGGAAGATGCCAGAAAGCATGTGCTCTGATTTATCACACCCCAAGCATTCCGAGAACACAGACACTATGTAATGCCTGATAGAGTGCTTTTTGCATAAGAATATCATCGGCTCTCCCTCTCTTTGTCAGTAGTATTAGATAAAGGGGAGAGTTCCTGTTCTCTGGTGTCTCAGTCAGGAGGCCTGTCAGCAAGCAGCTCCACAATGACCATCTGGGGGAAACAAACTTTTGGACCAAAGCAAGGTGACGTAACACACAAGGAGCTTTGGCAAGGACATGGTGGATTAGGTTAAAAACCTATCATATTTGTTAGCTAACTATGGATGACAGCATTGGAGTGCACAATAAAATGCTTTCATTGATGCTTCGAAAACCCCCTGAGTTCACCACACTTGTGTACATGTTGAGATCATCTACAGGGCTGGAATGAAGCACAAAAAAAGTCAATCCTCTTTTGTTCCAAAGGCAAAATGTATACTTATTTATTCATAATCTTTTAAAAAGATTATTACTTAGCCAAAGTTAAGCATTTTTAAATTCTACTGATTTCTATAGGGAAGTGTGGCAGGTGACAGATTCTCTTTCATTGCAACAAAGGAACATGGCTTGGGATGGGACAGTATTGCTGACGGGGCATTCATGACGACAGACTGTGAGGAAGGAGTTCTGCATTTATTAAGAGGTAGGAAACTATGCAGAAGGCTTTTGTGATGATGTTCTGGTGGCAAATGGTGCCCCCCCCCCAGTTCCACATTTGTTTCATTTAAGATGTAACGCTCAAACATGTTAATGTATGAACTAAATAAGAGTTTTTCGACGTGAGATGAGGTAGAGGGATCCTGGAAATCTGTCAGCAATTCTATGCACATATACTTGGGAGTCAGTTCCATCGCACAAAGTGGGTTTAACTTCTAAGAGGGAAGGCATAAAGCGTGGCTCCATGTCTAATGTTTAATAGTCCCAGGTCTCTTATTGAGAGCTGTGTGGAGTGGCTCATAATCAGAATCCAAAGAGCTACTTGACAAATTGCATACACATGCCCAGAGAATTTTGGACATCCTATTCTTTGCTGAAAGCATATCACCATATAGCTCCATAAGCTGTTTTGAGATGTCCTTAGTCTCCAGATAAGGTTTGCCAGTCTGGAAGAGAGGGAAGCTGTTGTCTAAGCATCAGAGTTCCTCAGATGAAAGGACACCACTGCATGGGTTTCAGAGTGCTTGCCAGTATTTTACATCAAGGAATCCTGCCCAGTTGACAGGAACAAGCAATTCCCCCAGTTGAGCCCAGTTGCTCTCTGCCAGCTGTTCTGAAACTGACTCTCAATTGGGAGGTTCTGTATGCCTTCTGAGCCAAGTGCTACCTTCCAGGAAGCAGCTAGGGCCACAAATGGCCAAGCACCCACTTCACTTGCACCCCTGCCCAACTGTGTGCTGTCTGCAGTATTGAAGCTTTGTCACTGGAAAGGGAGCGACTCCAGTGGGACTGGGTCTTATTCTGAGGCTGCTTCAGTGGTATACTCAAAATACGCAGGTTGCCAGTGCACAAGGAAGTGCAAGGTCTCAGCAGCATCATTGGCAAGTACAGCAACCAATGCATCTGTCCCTAAGGGGGAGTCAATACGAGTACTTTACCCTTCTTTTGATTCTAGTACCATTGGGTTTGGTTTGCCTGATTTCAGGTGCTGTCAATGCTAATTCTTTGCAACATTTTTATATGCATGACATTTACATGCAGTTGATGCACCAACTCTACTGATGATGTATAGACTGGGTCCCCCTGTTTTCCTGGTGGGTTCATTTCTGTGGGTACTTTGGTCTGCATCTGGAAGATGTAGAAATCTCCTTTAGTGGAAGTCACCAGTGGATACAAGCCAAAGATATTCTATTAAAGGTAAACTAGTATTAACTGAAAGCCAACGATGACATGGGCTGCTATTCTCCCTTAGGAGGGAGTTGCTAAGGATGGGGGGTGGTGTTGGAAAATGTACCATTCCTTGCAACTCCCTCTTGTGAAGTCTGCTCAGGGCGGTTTACATATAACATATGAACAATACATGAAACAATCTATAACATATTAATATCCATACAATAATATTAATAATTAATGGCTGTAATAGTATAACAATATAAGAATATAATAGTATAAACAATGCAACAGTGCAACAGTACAAACAGGTCCAGAGCACTCTGGTGGTGTTCTGGGAGGGGGGGGCCCGTCAGTCGTTGTTGCTTATGCCTGGTCTCAACCAAATGCCTGGCGGAAGAGCTCCTTTTTGCAGGCCCTGTGGAACTGTTTAAGCTCCGTCAGGGCCCTGATCTCCTCTGGGAGCTCATTCCACCAGGTGGGGGCCAGGACAGAGAATGTTCTGGCCCTGGTTGAGGCCAGGCAGACTTCTTTAGGGCCAGCAACCATTAGTCAGTTGGTAGCAGTAGGGCGCAGTGCTCTTTTGGGGGCATAGGCAGGGAGTCGGTCCCTCAGGTACACTGAGCCCTGACTGCGTATGGCCTTGAAGGTAATTACCAGAACGTTTAGTCTGCTCCGGAATTCAACTGGCAACCACTGCAGTTGGTGGAGAATGGGCCGGATGTGGGACCTCCACGGTGTTGCTGTGAGGATCCTGGCCGCTGCATTTTGGACCAGTTGTAGTTTCTGGGTCAAGGCTAAGGGTAGGCCTGTGTAGAGCGAGTTCAGTCTAGAGGTGACTGTTGCATGGATAACTGTGGCTAGGTGTTCCGGGGCCAGGTAGGGCGCTAGTACTTTGGCTTGGTGGAGATGGCAAGATGCCAGCCATGCTACCTTTGTGATTTAGGCTTCCATTGTGAGGGAAGCATCCAGAATCACGCCTAGGTTCCTGGCAGAGTGAGCCGTAGAGAGCTGCACACCATCCAGGGCAGGCAGGCACGCTTCCTCACATGGGCCCTTCCTACCCAGCCACAGGACCTCTGTCTTTGAAGGATTGAGCTTCAATCTTTCAATCTGACTTTATTGCTGCTCACAAGGATAACTGGATTCCCAGCCATTCATCCATGCTAAGCAAGATGCTTAAGCAATCATCTTTACATTACGATCCGAGAAACACTTTTTGTGTGAGTAAGCCTCATTGAACAGACATGAATGGGATGAACCCCCTGCTTAGAGTGGCACTGCCGGTTATTTATATTGCCATCAGTGGAAAGCTAAACTCTAAAACACTTTCTGCAATGTTAATTAATGGCCTTATTTGTTCCACATGGTTGTTAGGTTGTTATTGAAACAGATTTCCTTTTTATTTGAACATTTGGGTAAGTATAATTGACTTTAAAAGCAGTCCTGCTGAGCTGCATTTGCATAGCCTAATTAGTTTAACATGTCTGATTTTAGTGAACACATTTTTCAAATATATCCTTGAAAAAATCCTAGGGGAGGGGGGGAATTAACATTTGTGGCTTTAAGGTCACAATAAAGAAACATTTTTCTGTATGCTGACTAAGTGGAAAAAACCCAACATTTCAAGGTGGGTTAAAGAATATTTAGTTCTTGCTTCACAACAGAGAAATTCAATCAATGTACAAGGAATTAGGCAGCTTTAGGGTCAGACTGCAAAAATCCATAACTCGAATCATTTGAATGGAAGGGTGGGCTGAAGAAGGGGAAAAAAGACCCAAGTTCTAAAATGCCAATAAGACTATATGAATTCATTAGTTCAAAAGTGCTTTTCCAAGGCGAAGAAAAGGGAAGGTGTGCTTCTAGGGAAGGCAGGAACATATATTTGCATAATGAGAGTTTGCTATCTACCTAGAGACAAAGAGAAAATGTTGGGGTTTGAGGGAGGGCTTTATTAACTATATATATTTCTAATCAGGCGTATGGCGTAGTTGACTATAATGCTATTAGGATTACTAAAGGTTAGTGGTAAGGCCACACCCAATTTTCTTAGTCAATTAGCGTTGACGAGCACTTTGGAAAAGTTAGTAAAGAAATTTCTATGGGCTTTCTAAATCAGCTGCAGTTTTTGTGCGGAGGGTGCCATACTCTAAACATCATTTATGTAAATACTGCTTGAGACTGGGACCTGTTTAAAGGGAAATAAAATATGTCGCTCTAAATGGCAAAAAGATTATAGAGGAAGTTGCAGCACCCACCAAAACAGATCCTAAGCAGAGTGGGCAACAGGGTTGACATTTCTATAGAAAAGGATAGGCTAGGTGTCGAGCATGGATTACCCATAAATAAGCACCAATAAATACCCTTAATGTGGACAATTCACAGTCCGCCTATACATAATCACACAAAAGGCATGTGAAGTCTACATAAGGCCCTCTGTTATTTACTTAGGGGGTCATCTTACTGGGAAAAGGAAAGGGTCTGTGTTTAAAAGCAAACAGGCAAACAAACAAACAAACAAACCCACCATTTCATGGGGCTGTCAAATAAAATGAAATGGATTGTGAAAGTGCAGAAGTCCTCCGTTGACATTATTAATATGGTGACTGTCTAGAAGCATCATCCATCTCAGTCTCCCTTGGAGTTTCCATGAATTCATTTAGCTGTAATTTGCATTATATATGACTTCCAATAAGAACGCAAAGAAGACAGATCAGACAATATACAAACCCAAATGGAATCTAAAGAAAATTCTGGAATTACTCCAGTGAAGTAAGGGATATTTTATTTCAGCCCCTTCTTGTGCATTCTAGTAAGGATGCTGAGAAATTTGGTATGACCTTACCTTGATAGCTTAAAAACCCTGCAAATGAAATCTTTCAGTAAGTGTTGAAGGATTGCCAAACAGTGCCTTACAACTGGTAGAATGCTGTGTGTATGTGTGCGTGTGTGTGTGTGTGGGGGGGGAGGGGAACAGCATCTCCGGATAATTAAAAAAAAATAGGGTCTCAGCTACTTACAGGAAGTTCTTATCATAGAGTTCCTGGCAATTTCTAGGACTATCTGAAAGAGTAGCTCTAGGGATTGCTGCAAAATCTATGATAGAACCAGAAACTTTTACCATAGAGTTTCAGATAATTGCTAGAGCTATCTGTTATCACTTCCAGATTGTTCTAGGAATCACCAGGAACTGTGGTAAGGGGGAGGCCTTAAAAAAAAAAAGAATTTGTCACCTACTAGCAGCAGTGGGCAACAGAAGCAGGGGATTCCCTACCCTCACCAGGGGCTTGGTTGCCCTACCCAAAGTCAAGGCCAGTTGTTAGAAACATTCCTGTTGAACACAGAAATAGTTGATGTTGACCTAATATTTATATATATGCACATCAGCCAATTGGTCTACAGCTATATATACTTCCAATGTCAAACTGATCAATGCCCCCCAAATAATCTTGTGTTAATAGTTTGAATCATCCTATCTATGGTGAAATTATGCTTTTGCTCTTTTTAGACCTATGTTCTGGCTTTTGAGCAAAACTCTATGGTATCATTTGCCTCAAACCATAGAGCTGTGGTTCTCAACCTGGGGGTTGGGACCCCTTTGGGGGTCGAACGACATTTTCATAGGGGTCGCAGCAGGGCAAGCAGCTTGGTTAGAGGGTGCCATCCACACAACAGCCTTGTGGAATAGATCAAGATAGAGTGTTTGTTTGTCTGGAGTAGCAGAAAAGAGTGAAATGGGCATGGTGGGACAAGAGGCAGAGCTGAACTGAGAAACCCTGGAAAAAAAAACAATTTATAAACAATCATGAACAATGGATCTTCATGTCATTGGTCAGTTTCAGACCACTTGCATAATTTTATGGTTGGGGGTCACCACTACATGAGGAACTGTATTAAAGGGTCGCGGCATTAGGAAGGTTGAGAACCACTGCCACAGGGTTTTGCTCAAAAACTAGCCCATCACTGTCCTGACAATCCTAACATGCCAGTATCACTTCTGGGTGATGTCAGCACATAGTGTTAAAATGCACCTTTCTTCTGGTTTAAGGTAATAGGGGTGGGAGTTGGGGGAGGCAAGGCGCATCTGGAACGTGGGGGAACCCCACCCAGACCAGTGGACCTGACAACCCTAAATCAGACTATTATTTTATTATAGTCATCTCCTCTGACTGAAAGAGGCTCTGCAATGTCTCAGGCCTTTATCTTTGACATCATCTATTACCTGATCCTTGTACCTGCAGATCCTGGGGATTGAAACTGGGACCTTCTTCATGCCAAACAGGCCCTTTACCACAGCTGAGCCACAGCTTCTTCCCCAGGCTGCCACACCTAAAGCATCTGACAATAATCATACTTTTAATCTAAAATTAGCTTTTCAAATAATCAAAATTCCTGGTGGACTGTGGTCTTGTAGGGTCACTGGGGCTTCCACTGCCATGGGGGCTGCTTTGCTCAAACCTAGCCAGTGATGAGGGGCATAACCCATCCTGTCCTCCCATGCTGCTACCAGCAGGCCTGAGAAGAATGGTTAATCTTCCTCCTGGGACATTATAACTTCCCAGTCTTCCCCTGCATCAGACAATCTGTCTTGGGGGAATGGCAGTATACAATGCAGCACTGCCCTTCACTTTCTCTAGTGGAATTGTGCCGGATTCTATGTAAAAATGGGGATGGAAAGTGCTGTCATCACAGCCAGCTTTTGGAGACCCTGTAGGGTTTTCAAGGCAAGAGATGTTGGGTGTTGGTTGGCCATTGCCTGCCTCAGTGTCGTGACCTGAGGACTTCCCATCCAAATAGTAACCTGGGCTGACTCTGCTTAGCTTTATAGATTTTATGAGACTGAGTTAGCCTGGGCCAAGCACATCCAGGCCTGTGTATAAATACATATATACAAAACATGCTCAGCAACTACACTATAGCAGCCATGCTGAACTGCAGTCCTGGAGATTCTGGCTATCACTTCCCTATATCTGCACCCAAATGTTGCAAAACTCCTCTATGTACTGACCCGACAAGGCTGGAAGTTTATACAACAAAGTGAGGTGGTGACTGTAAATCCAGAGATGAATTTTACAGTATCTACAAATGTGGTTGTTAAAATTGAAATCTAGTCCAAGCACAGGGAACCAAAGCCATCTCAAATATATACTATGATTTCCTTAACAGTTGGTACACTCTCCTTCTGAGATATCCGCTAAATGGAGAGGTCTCAGGCACCGAAAAGATGTCCGTTGGGTAGATAAACCAGGACCATAGTATCCACGGATGTTTCCATGAACGTATTGACTGTATAAATTAAGATGAAGACAGGATGTTATAGGTGATCAAACATACAACATTCAGAGTTTTACATGGATGATGATAAGTTTATTTACCTGTCTCAGTGCAGTGTATGTTTGTTTAATCTAGGTACATAGAAATTATCCATTATCTTCATTTCTCCAATCTCTGACTACTCTGTAAAGCAAAGGATTTGGCACAGATATATTCAATGTGAACAGTAGGTTTAGCCTGTGATATGTTATGGCTTTAAGCATTCTGCAGTCCTGAAAGAGCATCCTATAAAATGGAACTGAAGTTTATCCAGATAATTATTCAGCACCCAGCCTTGGTCCTGTGAATAAAAACACTCAGGGCTTAAAATTAATTTGGCCAGCACACAGATCACTTAGTTACAATAATTACTCATTCAGACTAATTGCACACCTGATTCTAAAATAAACCTCACAGCTTAAAACATTAAGTAAAGGCTAGGAAGTTAAGACACTGGTTGTAAGTACAGAAGCGATACAATTATTTGTTCACCACAGACTTGTAAGGAATGCTTATACAAACTACACCTTGCCCCGGATTTTTTTTTTAAATGTGTATTTATTCATTAAAAGCTTCATACCCTACCTTTCTATTTAAAAATAAACACTTTAGGCTGCTGACAATATTAAAGTTCATGCAGAACAGTTCAAACTAGGAAGCATCTGTTAAAATCGTAGAAGCACAACTTTTTGTTTGTCTTATACTTACTATTGTACCTGTTGCTGCAGGCAACATTAGTCCTCCAAGCAACAAAATGGTTCTTGTGAAGTGCCTTGCTGATGCTACAGTCTTAGACTGCTACTTGCTGTTGTATCCACTTGAAGCTCTACTTGACTGTTTTCACTCTGGGAACTTTGCTGCCCTGGCTCCCGTGTAGGAGCACAAACCCGGGATGGACAAGGTGCACAAAGCCAAATGTTCCCCCGTGTGGGAGCAGGAAGAGATTGGGCAACTTGCCCCAGCTCAAATTCCAGCCTGCAGCCAGGAGCGAAGCCTCCAGTGTGGAAACAGTCCCGGAGTGATTTAAAGCCCTATTTTTGTTACAGTTTGTGGCCCTTTTAAATGAAACTTCTAAATATTCAAACTGAGCCCTATCAAACAGTGAAAATGGAATTTGTGAACGTGAAGCCTCTTTTTGTCTTTTCCAGCTATCCCTGAAGGGGCTTCAGACTTTGTTTCAGAGCAGGGGGAAATTCCACCCCTGCTCTTTGTAGACTTTGGCACAATACACAAAGATTTATGTGTATGGAGCAAAAGGTGAAGCTGATAAAAATTTGCCTGTCTTCTGTGCAGCAGAATAGAAGAAGCTCCTTCATTACAGAGGAAGCTCTCCCTCCCTTTTGATCCAAGCACATTTTCTCTGACCCATCTCACCAATGATTTTTTTAACCGTCACAGAAGCATGAGAAAGTATCATGAGTCAAACAAAGGTCCTGAACTGAGAATAAAACTTTATTGAGTATAAAATAATGTGTATACATATTTATTTATTTACAACATTTACATCTTGTCCTTCTTCCCCCACAAGGGCCACCGAGCAGCGAACAATTTAAAACATATGTCATAAAATCACATTTGTAAACCATTAATAGCTGCCTCTCCCAAGGCACATGGAGAAAACAAAAGAAAACACAGTTGAAATACATACAAGGACACAAAAACAGAAAATAAAACATTGGTCAGGAAGCAGGGAATCACCTAGGAAAAGCCCAATTAAAGCAAGAATTCTTCACCCACTGGTAGAAGACGGCAAAAGGAGGGAACAAATGAATCTCCTTGGAAGGAGAGTTCTAGAGCTTTAATTTTATGAATGAGAAAAACCTCTCCTGGGTTGCCACCTGCCTAACCTCAGAATATGGAGGCACCTGAAACAGGGCCTCTGAATACAACCAGTGATTCCCAGAGCTACCATTTCTCATCTTCAATAAGATCAGCCTGCTCTGCGGGTTTTTGTTTTTTTTAAATTTACCTATCACTGATCAGAGCAATGGTAGGTTATAAAACCAAGGGGCAAGGGATGCCCTATTCCCAATGGGTTTTGGTAGCATGTCCCTTAATGGACTTGAAAGGGTGTAATTAATTTAGGATGGCACTATTGTCTGTACCAGTATCACAGCACAGGAGCACCATTCTCCTGGCAATGTTTTAATAAGACATTGCAGAATCCAACAGCCTGAAGGGATGTCATGAATTGCTGACACAAAACAGCATCTGATCAAAACAAAAGCCAGTCAGAAAGAAAAGAAGAGGGACAAAATAACAAAATCCACAGGGGAAGCATGCTGGAGAGAGAATGTATAGTTGAATAGCCATATCAGAAAGATACAAGAGGAAAAGAGGAGTTCTTTTTTATACCCCACTTTTCCCTCCCTGAAGGAGGCTTAAAATGGCTTACAAGCGCCTTCCTTTCCTCTCCCCACAACAGATATCCTGTAAAGTAGGTGAGTCTGAGAAAGAGCTGTGACAGAACTGCTCTGTGAGAAAAGCTCTAACAGCTTTTTAGAGTGGTTTCTTAGTGGAACAGGCTTCCTTTGGAGGTAGTGGGTTCTCCATCTTTGGAAATTTTTAAACAGAGACTGGATAGCGTTCTGACAAAGTGGCTGGTTCTGTGAAGGTTCAAGGGAGTGGTAGGTTACAGTGGATGAGCAATAGGGCTGTGAGTGTGCAGGGGGTTGGATTAGATGACCCAGGAGGTACCTTCCAACTCTATGATTCTATGATTCTAAGACTGTGACTTGTCACCCAACTGCCTGCATGTAGAGGAACAAGGGTATCAAACCCGGCTCATGTAATGCCATGGAAGGCCATTGGTATGCAAATGCAGTTACTTCCACAGTCCCCCACCTGGTGGAATAAGCTCCCTGAAGAGCTGTGGGCCCTGCAGGATTTACCAGCTTTCCACAGGGCCTGGAAAATGGAGCTCTTCCACCAGACTTATGGATGAGGCCGGCAGCACCTGGTGAGATCGGGTCCCCCTCTTCTGCAGTCCTTTCAGGCTATCCCTGGTCTCCTCCTTCGATAATGTCACCGTGTTGGGTTGGTTGATGTGTTTATGCATTAGGATGGGTTTTATGTATTAGGGGTTTTTATCGGGGGGGGGGGGTTATTTGTTGTTACCTGCCACGAGCCTTAGGGGTGTGGCGGGCTATAAATCCTAACAATAACAATAACAATAACAATAATACCGTGGGCGCTGGCAGGGGCTGGGGTGGGCTGGCACTGTGCATAATTTATTTATTTATTTATTTATTTATTTATTTATTTATTTATTTATTTATTTATTTATTTATTTATTTATTTATTTATTTATTTATCATACTTATATACCGCCCTCCCCGGAGGCTCAGGGCGGTTTACATCATAACAGAGAACAATACATAAAACAGTCTGTAACATGTATAACTGATAACTAATAATTGTAACCAAAATAACAGCACAATATAACGGTATAACAATATAGTACTACAAACAGGTCCAGGGCTTATTGATGGGATTCTGAGGGGGGTGGTTTATTTATTGAATTCTGAGGGGGGGTGGGGGGGGGGCCTTTCGGCCCACCCAGCCCTGACCTACTGAGCTGCAGAGCTGGCAGGGGCATCCCCCTGCCCCCATCATAGTGTGTGGTGGAGGCCCAGCCCAGCCCGGCCCCTCCCCACTCCACCCCCAGCCGCTGCCACTTACACTGCCTGGCAGTGTTCCGGGCTTCCTGGCCCCGGCGCATAGCCTGTGTGCATGCACTATGCCGGGGCATCCTCGTACGCTGTGGGAGCCCCGTCCCTGTGCATACACAGAGAACTGCAGGGCATCCTGCCATGCTGCAAAGGCATGGTGGCTGCCCGGCATAGAGGCCGCCATGCATAATGGGTCATAGACAACAGAAGGTATGAGAGCAGATTGTAGCTTCCAAGTCACAGTTTGAGAGCAGACTGGAGATTTGAGAGCATCCTGCTAGAGAACAGATTGTAGCCTCCAAGTCACAGTCTGAAAAATCAACCACTCTCAAAATCACTCATAGAATCATAGAATTATAGAATCAGAGTTGGACAGTCCACCCAGGGTCATCTATTCCAGCCCCCCTGCACAATGCAGGAACTCACAACTACATGTCTACCTACAGTGACCCCAATTTCATGCCCAAATGATCCTCCACACACACATCAAAAATCTCTGGAATCCAGCCTGGTCTGGAGGAGATTCACCTATCATCCCACAGCAGCAATTAGCAATTCCCTGGGTATGCAAAGAAAGGCCACAAGAGACAGACACTGTCATATCCCTTCGTGCCCACCTGCTCACAATCTGCCTAAGTTCATAAAAATCAGCATTTCTGTGAGATGACTATCTAGTCTCTGCTTAAAAACTTCCAAAGATGGAGAACTCACCTCTCCTACATTTTATTTTAATATTTTAATATTTCTTGCTCCCACCCCAACACATGAGAGCAGGCAATAACTTATAAAAACAAAACATAATACGTCTCTAAAATCAGCTGAAACAAACAGATACATATATGTAGATTTCTTCATAGGTTAATACAACTGTCACTGATTATCTTTCAAGATGTAAAAGATACCCATATTCAATGAGCATCCAGAAAAAGGGGCCTTCTGCTGGTACAGCATTTGAAATTCCTTCCAGAATGTTACATAGATTAACCTTGAGCAGGCAAACACTGTTTAGGAACCAGTAAGGCAAGTACAGCCCAGCAGGTACGTACTGGGGCCTGCCAGGTGCTCCACAACCCTTTTGTCTGAGGTCATGGCCAGGGAAAGAAGAAACAACAGGAGATCTATGGTGGCCCAGCTGGGCTTTCATTCATAGCTGGTGGTCTACATTTGGTGGGTTGGTTTGTGTGTGTTTGTGGGGGGAGTTTGTCCCAAAGTGCACATGTCTGGTCTAGAAACAGCATTAATCACTATGGTCAACAAGTGAGGGAAATGTTGAGCCAGCTGAGAAAAATTAAACCCCGTCCAAAGAATTAACACGCTGGGCCCCCCAAAGGAAATAACTCTGAAGGAACCAGAGGTCTGTGTGCACAGCAGTAAACTGTGCACCTGCTGCTCTAAGTGAAGATCTCGAACAAACAGATGATCGATGCTGGCAGATCTGTTGAGAGAAGATGGCAAAAGGGTGATCAGGACCTGTCTTTACCAATATAGTGCCCCCCCCTCCCATATACTTGCCAAGGAGGAGGGGCAGAAACCACATCCTGTGCAATGAATGGCCTTTGTTAGATCTGGATAACCTCCTTCGAATTTGATAATGGGCATGTAACATCCCAAGGACAGAGCTAACAATTTGGCTTATCATGCAGCCCTCTGTCGAAAGCTCTACACACAAATCTCTCCCTATCAGGGAAATCTTCAATATATAATTCAGCTGAACAAAAGAGAGAGAGAGAGATAACTTTATTCTCGCATTAAAGCTGCTAACTTATTTGGGACTTAACCCTTTCTACCGTCCGTCCCCATGAAATTGTTATCTCCCTGTTACCTCATTCAAAGCATTTGTCTCTCCGTTACTCATAATTATTCCAGTCTGCCCCTTCTGTGCCCTTTTATTTCCACTAAGTCAGCTATAATTACTAAGTGGCTCCTGCATGAGACGGCGCTGCATCACTAAGACCATCATCAGGGTGGATCGTTAATCTTACCCATAATGACAGAACTTATAATATTCTAACATCAAATCCATTTTATAGCTTGTTTTACAGCTCCGGGGTTAGTTGTAACACTGACAGTTCCTGCGAGATGAGATTAATATCTCTTTAACGAAATATGTAAAACATTTGTTCCACTCCGTTTTACAAGTGATTTAAAAAAAAATATGATCATGTGCTTTTTCAGGCCACTGTTCCTCCTGCACAGGGCATTAATGAAGCGATGACTAACTCTTCCTATCGGTGCAGGATGGGCAGTGCTCTATTTCAAGCCAAATAAATAAATGAATGAATGAATAAATAAAGAGCCCACTCACGCTGGCTGTTTGGAGATTTAAAAAGTCATTATGCAGGTTTCAGTTTTAATTCTTCCTAAATCTGATCTACAAAAGAGACGAATCCTTATTGATTTCCCGACAACCTAATGGTCGGCTGTGTGTTTAAAAAAAAAATGATTTCTCTCTATTAGCCACCTGAAGACATTGTAAATGTGCACTACACACAATTCTTTCTTTTAAACTTTATTTGTAGTTCATTTCAAGGCCTGATGCAGATACACTGTATTGAAAATCCATGCAAATATTATAAAATGTCTTACCTCCATAATACTAAATCCACTGATGAGTCTTCAAAAGAAGGGTCTAGCATAGTTGAGGGAAAAGAAATTACTGAAGGTATATTATTACATGTGCTTGCAGTCCTTTTGTACTACATAATTATAAGATTAAGAGGACATTTTCATCTTCTCATGGGCGTGGTAGAATCTAGGGATAGCAATAATCTCAGAGTTAAATTGTATTTATTATATATTTCTCCTGCCTTCCCCCAGATGAATTCACATGTGACTCTCCCTCCCCATTTTGTTTTCAAAGCAACAATGAGAGATAATTTATTTCATTTATATACTACTTTTCCCCCAGTGGGGATCCAAAACGGCTTACATTGTTCTCCTGTTGTACATCATACTCTGTGAGGTAGGTTAGGCTGAGAATATGTGACTTCCCAAGCAAGTTTATATTGCAGAGTGAGAGTCAGATGTTAGTCTTCCATCTCCTAATTAGTTTTTGCAAGAGAGAATGACTGGCCCAAAGATTGGTCCAATGAGTTTCATGACAGAGCATAAAGTCTTCTTAACATAGAAATGTCAGACCGCCTGTGTTGGCTAAGTAGATATGAGCTGGGCCAGATAGGCCTTGTTGCAGACATAAGGGAAACATCTAAAATAGGTGTACTCAGAAGTAAGTGCCAGTTTATTCAATGGGCTCACTAAAGGAAAGTTCCTTAGGATCGCAGTCAAGGTCACCCAATCTTGTTTATACAACTGTTAATGTCCAGACTAAGCCCAAAGTGGTCAGTGGTTTTTGTGTCAGAAAGGATCCCATCTCTTTTTTATTTCTCAGTACTTTCCTCCGAAGGGATTATCTATTCAGGAAGAATTGTCCTGTCAACATATTTCTGTCTTATATTTCCTCCAGGAAAATCTGTGTGGTGCCCATGGCTCACTACTGCCCCCACAACAACACTGTGAGGCAGGTGACCT
The DNA here is from genome assembly GCF_049243985.1 of Paroedura picta. NCBI lineage: Eukaryota > Metazoa > Chordata > Lepidosauria > Squamata > Gekkonidae > Paroedura > Paroedura picta. The sequence continues at coordinate 66,370,172 of NC_135378.1, forward strand.
TGAAAGAGAATGAGTGGCCTAGGGTTGCTCAGTGAGTTCATCGCTGAGGAGGGATTTGAATCCAGGCCTCCAGATAGTATTCTAAACCACTTTGTCTCCATGCTCACAGGTCCAATCTAGATGCCCTAGGGATGTCCACCATAAGTTCACATCTGGGAACTCCATAAAACAGTGCTGTGAGTGGCCAGTTCTGGTCAGGGGTGCCTTTCCTCCCTGCCATTTTTCTGACCCCGAACAGAGCCAGGGGAGTATTATTTGCCCACAAGTCTTTTAATGCCATTTAAGGTCAGAAAAAAGGTGCTGTGGATAATCCCCTCCTCCTACATCACAATGGTCTTGACCAGAACTGGGTCCCTGCAGTGCAGTTTAAAGGAATTCATAGTTCCTTCATCATGACAGGCATGTCCATATGCTAATAAACAAATCACTAATTAGACTTTTTTAAAAAAAAGAACCTTTCATATAGCAATATAATGAAACCATTCCAAAGTGATACAATGCAATCTCATCAATTATTGCTTCAATAGCAATCCATTGACAATCTTAAGTAGCAAGCATAAAGCTCCAGCTGGATCTCCAGGGCAGGCCTGGAGATGTAACCTGGAAATACAGTGTATCCACACTTAGCAACTCCAGTAGAAACCCTATGAGTAGTAAGCATAACAGGTGATGAGCCAGCTTGGTGCAGCGGTTAAGAGCGGGTTTGATTCTCTGCTCCTCCACATGCAACCAGCTGGGTGCCAGTTGTGGGGAGAGGAAAGGAAGGTGACTGTAAGTCACTTGACTTATCATTTGCTATTGTATTATTTGTACCTTTCTCTGGAATAAATCCTGAAGAATGGTCAAAGACACTTGATCCAGTTGCTAGGCAGACATGGGCTCAATCAGTGCCTAGAAACCCAAAATGCTTTGCTTTAAGCTGCATGATGGGTATAACTGAAAAGTGGAGCAGAAAAATCAGCCATGATTTTGTATTCTCTTTATGCAGATGTTTTATTACTACTGAGATTTACCCTGTACACTGAGGAGAACTATTTCAAAATCTAAAAGAGAAATATAAGAGACTGGTTAGTAAGGTGACAGAAAAAAAAAACATTCCTTATGCATTTTAATCCCTATTCAATAAGGGAGCAGATCTTAAATAACATCTGTTCCATACTGTAATTAGAAGACATGCCATCTCAAAATGCTTTGGGAATACAATCGATAGGAAGGGTTCACACTGACTTCAGCTAAATAGGCTTTTACAATAAACTTGCAATTGTAATCAATCATGTAAATTAAATGTTATTTGAATACATCTTTGGTGTACTTTGTGTACATTCTAGCTGTCAGCTAACAAACCTCATAATGGTAAAAATGTCAAACTACCCTAAGATTCCTTAATCTCCCCCCTCCCCTCATGACCATTATTCTGACTTACTTCAGAGAAAGTGTGTGAAATGTTTCCACCTTCAAACTGAATTCTGCATTTTTCCTTTGTGGCTGCATTCCAAAGAAGCCACTAGAATGCTGCTTTTCGTTTTATGTTTTAAAATGTCAAAGTAAATTGACTTTCACTAGGCAGTAGCAACTCTGGTGCTTCAGCATTTTTCTCTTATTTGCACTGTGTTTTTAGAGCACTGGTAGTTGCAAAGTCTTAGAGCCTCTTGCGGCGCAGAGTGGTAAGGCAGCGACATGCTATCTGAAGCTCTGCCCATGAGGCTGGGAGTTCGATCCCAGCAGCCGGCTCAAGGTTGACTCAGCCTTCCATCCTTCCAAGGTCGGTAAAATGAGTACCCAGCTTGCTGGGGGGTAAACGGTAATGACTGGGGAAGGCACTGGCAAACCACTCCGTATTGAGTCTGCCATGAAAACGCTGGAGGGCGTCACCCCAAGGGTCAGACATGACCTGGTGCTTGCACAGGGGATACCTTTACCTTTACCTAGTTGCAAAGTCAGAGCTAAAGATTAACATACCTGAGGAAGAGTGCTTGCACTCGAAAGCTCACACCTTGAATAAATCTTTGTTGGTCTTAAAGGTGCTCCTGGACTCTGATTTTATTGTGCTACTTCAAACCAACACAGCTACCCATTTGAATCATACTTGCACAAATTATCATATCAAATCCCTTTGGAAGGGATGGCAGGACAAGATAAACATGTCTCCTCTACTTTCTTTTGATAATTCCATGCCGGTTACACCACACAGGCTGTACAATTCTATACTTCTGTTAGCCCATACCCAATGAAGGGGTTCAGAAAGAATCAATCCATTCCTATCCAGAGATGAGAATGTCTGTCAGAATGAGAAAAATAGTAACCAGAGGAGTTCCTAGGTTCACAGAAGACTGCCGAGACATGCAGTCTGAAGCTCTGCCCATGAGGCTGGGAGTTCAATCCCAGCACCCGGCTCAAGGTTGACTCAGCCTTCCATCCTTCCGAGGATGGTAAAATGAGTACCCAGCTTGCTGGGGGATAAATAGTAATGACTGGGGAAGGCACTGGCAAACCATCCCATATTGAGTCTGCCATGAAAACACTAGAGGGCATCACCCCAAGGGTCAGACATGACCCAGTGCTTGCACAGGGGATACTTTAGGGGTTGGGAAGGTGAGGAGCTCTGCATGGATATGTTAAAGAGCATTGTTTCAGTTGTTAACAAAACAACTATTTAAGTGGATATCACTGTTTCAGAATTAATCTCCATCTTGAAAGTGCTAAAAATAATAAACATTTCCTTTACAGAATGTATTTCTTAATACTTTTTACTTCCTTAACAATAGGTCTCAGTTATGTCATTTTTCCTTATGTATCTAATTCAGAGCCTCTTGTGGTGCAGAGTGGTAAGGCAGCAAACATGCAGTCTGAAGCTCTGCTCATGAGACTGGGAGTTCAATCCCAGCAGCCGGCTCAAGGTTGACTCAGCCTTCCATCCTCCCGAGGTCGGTAAAATGAGTACCCAGCTTGCTGGGGGGTAAACGGTAATGACTGGGGAAGACACTGGCAATCCACCCCGTATTGAGTCTGCCATGAAAACGCTAGAGGGCTTCACCCCAAGGGTCAGACATGACCCAGTGCTTGCACAGGGGATACTTTAGGGGTTGGGAAGGCAAGGAGCTCTGCATGGGTATGTACATTGCTGTGCTTTCCAACAGTATTCTGCATGATCACACCACTTCTGGTGTTTCTTGAAGCCTGAAGAACGTTTCAGGGGTTTTTCAATGGTAAAAAAGTTGATAAATGAATAGGGAGACAGAGGTCACCTCCAAACATACATATCAACTGCCTGGGTCATCTCCATATCCATAGATCAGAGGACTTCCAGGAGAAACACCCACATAAAAAACACCTGAGCCATCAGGAATCCCTATGGATCCAAATGATTCTGGGGACAGACATCCTGATTGGTCTCCTACCCTTGCAGAGGTTCTGATTCTCTGCCAATCTAAATCTCACTAGGTTGGACTATGACAAAAGGATCACAGAGATCTTGCCCACATGGAAACTCTCTCCCACTGCACTCGGTCAGAGCAGAAAACCAAGCTGAATGTATGCTTGGTTTCATAAGTGAGGACTAAAATGTTCCAGGGGTATCTTATGGTTGTGATACTGGACATGAAGATCTGAGCCACATCAGAGAAGTCTTAGCATGAATCTCCAAGGAATAAAAATAATGAGGACCTCAACACCAAATCCAAGAGTACCTCTAAAAGTACCCTGTATATTATTTAACTACAACTAACAACAGCTCATTCCTTGACGTGACGAAGGGGCGAACTAGCCTACTGCAGAGACACGATGATGGGCCTATATTATTAAACTACAACCCTAAAAAAAAGAGAAAAGGAACAAAAACATGCCTAATAACTATGTTGTCAAAAGATTTGCCTATTGCATACTGCCTATTAAAGCGTAAAAACAAGAATATCAACACTGGGTGATCCTTGTTCTACTATCAACTGTGTGGTTTTTGTCCCGTAAAACCCTTGAATATTGAGGGGCTTTTCGCACGCCTTCAAAATCGCACAATGGTTGCCAATTGAAAACACTACTGATTTGCCGTTATGCACAACGTTGTTGACAATCTGCCACACACCTGAAACCGATCTGCAAAAAGCGCTTCCTTGTAGCGCTTTCAGGGAAATCCCCAAAAGTGGATTCACCCTCCGGAAAGCGATACACTCCTGCAACCAATCTGCAACACTAGCGAAAAAGACCTGTGCATTAACATTGTTGCGATTTCTACAAAGTCCCTCCCCCTGGCTCTCTCCTCTGATCTTCCGGCGAAGCGATCGCCATTTTTTTTTCTCCGAGTGAGCGGGGATAAACGCACCAGCGAGCCTCTTTCTGTTTAGAGGCTTCCCCGGCTTCAGTCCCTCCCCAGAGTCACTAAGCACAAAGAACAGAAAAGCCCGTTTGCTGATGTATTTTCCCTTTATTTTTTACACATTCATTCAGCCGAAAATCGGGCCCGTGGGGGGGGGGGGGATTTTTTTTTTTCACTCAGAGGGAGCGTGGCAACGATCAAACGACAGCTCAAACACACCAGGCAGCTGGATGGATCTCTCCGTTGCAACGAATCAACACAGATTCGTTGCAATGGGTCTGTTTTGTTTTTTTTTAACTTTCTTAAAGGGAAAGGGGCTGTTTGGGAGCATGCTAACGGCTGCCCATTGGCTGCTTGACAGCCAGGGGCGGGACGAGCTTGGCAATAGCGCTTCCTTTCTAGCGATTTTTGCCGAGACCGGAAGCCTGTGGGAAACGCTACAAAACGCAACTGGATTCCACTACAAAGGCAGGTATGCATAACGACGAAATCCACTATTTTAAATGGCGATTTTTCATTCAGCAACCAATTTGCTACAAAGATCCCGGTGCGGAAAGCCCCTGATTGTTGAAAGGTGGCAAACAAATTTAGCAACTGAATACATTCCGTTTCTAGAGATGGACTGCAGCTTACACAGAGCAGGTAACACTATGTACGCATGCAGTTACTAGAAATAAATGGAGCAGGTCCTATATATTCTTTCATAGGTACTCCAGAGCATTCAGGTGGATGAAGTTTAACATTTGGAGGTTTGTTTATTTGTTTGTTTTAAAAAAGGAGAATGGCCAGAACAACTTTCTGTTACTGTTTATACATATTTTTATTTATTTGTATACTATGCCTCTCCATGGATGAGTTTGGGGCAGTTCACAGTGTAGAACAAACAATAAAATACCATCAGCATCAGCATCAAACAACAATAAAACCACCATAAAAGCATAAACAATGCTAAAGTTTACTCCCTTCCCCATAAACACCTAGGGACAATTTTTCATGGATGCATATATCATGCAAAATTTTTAGATCCAGAATTTGGTGACAACACTCTTTGTACATTCACATCTACATGGTCTGGCATATTAAATTACTTGCACCCAAATATCACTGACATTTCTTTCTCCTGAGATGTTGAGAAATATATATATATATTTCTCAAACTAACTGATATTTGAATTAAAAAAAAAACACTTAAAACCTTGGCCTCACCAAAAGAACATTTAAAAACTTACAAACAATACCCGAAACTTCATTCATATGTAAAACTCAAAGAATGGATCTGATTTTGAAATCGTTGCATGTTTTGACATACATAAGGAAATCTAGATCTGAGGATTCAAGAATTTCCAATTTTTATATGAGACCTGCCCTTCCTAAATAGTTTTAGCCTTAGAACACCAAGCCTTAAAAGTTTGGTCACTGTATGATATTGTTTAATTGATGTACAAAATAACTTGACAATACTGGCAAGCTAAAAAAGCCCTGCGTGCAACCCCAAACTATCACTTACCTTTAAAATTACTGCTAACAAGCAAATTAGCTACAGAACTGAATGACAGCCAGTCAATACTGACCGTAAAACTAAAAAGATCTTGCTGATCGCATATTGTCTGTAAATGCAAACTGTAAAAAAGGCCCCTACAGACCTCACAACAATAACCTAAAGAAGAACGAGACACAAAGGGTTGTGAGCTTAAAGAGGCTTCAATTTCCCTAGACAGTTAGCTCTTGTCACATCAAACCATCTATTAGTCACAAACTCGTACAACTAAGAATTTCAGGCCTCTTGAGGTCTCCTGTCATCTTGAAAGAGGCAATACCAATGAAAGGCAGCAGCTCCTCTTGTAACATGTTCAGTTTATTGTTTTTCAATGGCTCGAGCAATTTATGATGTCGTGTTGGACTCACCATGACAGATAAATAAGTTTGGATGGCCTTTCCCCAAGAATGGATTAACGCATCCACTGCCAATCTCTGAAAGTTGAGAATTAATGCAAGCCAAAGAACTCTATACCGTGAAAAGAAATGCACAACTGTTAAAAAAAAAATAAATCACTGCAAAACCTCCTCCTAATATGGTTTGATTTTTCTAGCATGTTGACTATAAAAGTGAACTTTGTTAATTAATGGGAGGATGCCAATATGAAATTTTGCCAGGCTCTAAGTAATGCTATCAGAACATGTACCGTTCAAACAATTTATCAATTTATGGCAATCTGCTAGTTGGGGCTGGAATTATTTGTAGTTAGAAATTTTCAAAGGAACTGCTGTTGACACTTGACGTTTTAAAAAATACAAGTCTAAGGGGGTGAACAGACAGATTTTAAAAAGTGGGGGAAGTGGCATGGTAAAGCCTGATCTTGTCAGAGCTCGAAAGCTAAGCTTTCTCGGATGGGAGACCATGAAGAAACCACCTCTCTGCTTCTCACTTGCCTTGAAAGCCCCTTGCTGGATTGCCAGAAGTTAGCTGTGACTTCACAACACTTCTTACTCTAACTTCTGTCAGCCAACAGGGTAACGCTCTTCCAGAGACAGGCCCAAGGTCCTGACCCGAAAAAGACACTGAGAGACAAACTATACATCATGCTGCAGCTACACCTTACCAGTTCCCAGTAGCACATTAGGTGTTGCAAAGCACCTTGGGAAGGAACAATTTCCAGTGGATTATATGGAGGAAGTAATCTTCCATGATAATCTCCAAAAGCCAAAGGTGCATTGCATTAGTGCAGAACTTTGCTAACAAGTTCAGTAATGCACAATTTACCCTTGAGGTATACAGATCCCTTCCACCACTGCAATGATGGAATTCCAACTCCCAATCTGGTACGCATTATGCAGAAGCTATTCTCCTGTACTGTGCCTTAAGGTGGTGTCACCTCTGGCTGCACTGATAAGTGAGAAGAAACCAGGTACCAGGCTCCACCCACATGCGCCCCTCTCACCTGTCCTGTTCATCACAGTCTGGTCAATCCAACAGTAACCCATTCCAGTCTTTGCTATCCAAGTGGCTATTGCTTTTGTATCCATGACTTGTGCAGCAGTTCACAGATCACTCCCATGCTCTACTGCAGCACACTCCTGGGTAGGAGACTCAGGTCCAGCACTGTTGCTCAAGGAGTTAGTGGAGGAAGTGGGGCTGCTAGTTCAGCACCCATGGCTACCAAGAGTGATGCTGCCACCGGTTTTCTTGGGTTGCTCCTAGCCACTCAACTGTAGCCTTCTATCTGCATGGTGCTCTCAAACTCCCTCCAGCTACACTCCAGTGAGGGTACTGCATCACCTTCACTCTCAACAGCACACAGCCTTGGGACTTAGTCGCTGCCGGGGAACCCTTCGATGAGCAGGGATGAAATGAGGCAACGGAATGAAGAACAGGAGATCCGCTCCATGAATGAATTCTGTGCAACATTGAAAAATCATACATTTTAAGCCCCATGGCTGAATACAAATTATTTCCCCCTCAGCTTCCACTAGCCTGCACCATATTCCAAAATAACCTCCAAATGATGTTAAATCTATTTCTCCCTTGAGAACACTAAAGAAGGAAAACTCACACAGATATTATGTACCACAGTAATATTTAAGAGATAATTTAACAGACTAGCAACAGATGTTTTAATTACAACGTAGTACACAGGAATCAGCAGTGTTTCCCACAAGGTTACCCTATAATTACCATGGGGGAAATTATTCTTACGATATGTTACCAGAATATCGGCCTGCCTTCTCTCCTCTCCTTTTTCTTTTACTGTTGCTGTTTCTGAAAAGACGAACAAAAGAAATCACTTAGATTTTCAAAATGCGTCTTGTTATTGTTTGCTGGCAAAAAAGGCTATATATATATATATATATATATATATATATATATATATATATATATATATATATATATATATATATATATATATATATATATATATATATATATATATATATATATATATATATATATATATATATATATATATACACATACACATACACGCAGTGGAATGTGGGTTTGTAAGCCATTCGCAAGATTTGTGATGTAGGGGATGCATGTCCTACTTTCCATCCAAAATGCTGTCAGCTATGTTTCTTAAACAATAAATTCAACAACAGTATATTTTCTACAGACAGGCGAAAAAAATGTCTGGTTGAGAAGAAAAATTGTCTTGCCTGATTTCCCTCACCACCACCACCTTAGGACTGATCAGATGATTGTCTGGGATTCTGGGCTACAATTCATTTTGATTTAAACCTTTAGACCTCGATTTTAAAAGATACCTGCATCTAATCAGACATTAGGCATAGGATACTTAGGGAAAGAATCCCAGTATATTTTCTGATAACTGCCACAGAGTTCCAAAAACCTCGCCGGTAGTCTTTAGACAGCAGCTGGATAAGGACCCATCATGGATGCTCAAGGCTGATCCTGAGTTAAACATGGGGTTGGACTAGATGCCCTGTATGTCTCCTTCCAACTCTATGATTCTATGAACTTCTCCCTGATAATACTGGGACATTTTAATGCCAAGGAAAATCCAGTTACAAACAATTGCTATAGCGCCTCAAAAGTGCATTATCCAACATGGGTCGTATACTCTGCTGGCAGGGGCTCATGGGAATTGTAGTCCATGGACATCTGGAGTACCACAGGTTGACTACCCCTGGACTAGATGATCAGTATGGTCCTTTCCAACTCTATGGTTCTATGCTACATCTGCCTTTGTAGCTCTAGACTTCTTTGGTGCTATTCTATCCCCATACTAACCAGGGCTGACCCAGCTTAGCTTCTAAGATCTACAGACTCTGGGATTGGCTGAGCTAGCTAGGTTGGAGAACCCCTGGATTGACCTATGACTGATCACACTAGATGGTCCACAGCAGGTGGCAGAGAGTGTGCATGGGGAGTTCCAGAGCACATAGGAGGAACAATTTACAATTATAGAAGGATCAGTCTAAAAACTCTGCAGAGATCAGGTTATATCACATACCAAATTGAAGATAGTAGAAAACAAGGCAACATTAACATATATTCATATTAATTATGAAACTATGATTGTTTCCAGCAAAGGCAGTTCACAGGCAAGTAATAAATAAATAAATACAACACAACAATTTTTAAAAAACAACAATTTTTAAAAAACAGAATAAAATAATCACATATTAATTAAAAAAATATCCACAGTAAATGGCTATATTATGGGTTTAAATAACACTGTTTAACACATGGATACACTACTTCTACACTTTTAAAAATGCATAGCTGCTCTTTTGATTAGTTAGCAGACCAATTCCTAACCATTTAAATTGCAATCCAGCAAAAATGACATCCTGGTTATATAGCAGAAACTACTGAAAATGAGAATCTGGGACGACTAACTCAAAAATGCCAACATGCATTTTAGAATGGGCAGAGAAGAAAGTCAGATGGGAGCTTTGCATGAATTTATTCCGGATTCTGCCTTTTCTTTTCTGGAACTCCTTGTGATATCAGCAAAAGGATGAGCCGTTTGAAAAAGGAGCATTGTGTCATTCATTCATTCATTCATTCATTCATTCATTCATTCATTCATTCATTCATTCATTCATTCACAACTGGCATAGGATCTAAAATAAACATGCTGCACTGTAACTCTAGAAACAGTCCAGAATAGTCCCACTATTTGATTAGCTTGAATTTACTTCGGTCTTGTGTTATTGGATGTCCTGGATTCTCTGTGCTTTGCATTGAAGAAACCAACCCCTGTCCTCCTTCTCCCAGGCTGAAATAGTTCCTGGTCATTTGGGCTGATGTACTTTAAAGAGAAGAAGAAGTTTGCATTAAAAATTTCACAGGGAGCAAAAGGTGAAGCTTAACTGGTAAAAGCACAAGCAGAGATTAATTTTATAGTGGAATGTCACCACAATAAATGAGCGGCAAGTTCCTGTGGCTAAATTAAATTATATTGAGGCTGTCTTATAAATGGCATTTTAATCTAGTGGTGGAAAGGGGGAGGGAAGAAAAGAAAGATTCCTCAAAGCTATTTAGATCTTCCCAATAAGGGAAATGTATTTCCCAAGGAAACTGATCTACTCCGTTTTGGCATTTTGTTTTGTTTTTACATGCTCCAGATCTGAGTAGCCACCACAAGATGAGCTGTCTTGTTCTGCTTTTGGTCTCAGTTAGCAAACCAAACTGATGCAGATCAGAATGCTTTTCTTCGCATCGGGAGAGGAGGGTGGTTGTCAAAAAAGCTTCATGATCAGCCACCATGGGGAGGAATCCTCGCAATAATCAATCGCCAATCAGTCTTGGAAACTGCTTACTCGGCTCTTGCACCGGGCTCTTCATTACTCTCCCTGTGTAGTCCTCAGGAGGGAAGAGATGAAGGGCTATTTCAATAAATAAAGGAATAGTTTCCTTGCTGCAAATGGTGGGGGGAACCACAAACATATTCGGGGGGGGGGAATCCTATATAAATATCCCAGAATGAAACAAAACATTTTTGGTGGTGCTTCCTGTCTACCTGGCCAGGATAAAGGGGAGGAGATCTTATCCTTCAACCTGAAAGCTGAGTTGGTGGAAAGAATATACTCCATTACATTATCAGAAATGCAGCAAAATGTAATCCATTGATAAAAAATTATAGATTAACATTCTCTTTATGAATTGACTGATGCCACGGCTTGTTAATGATGTGACATTTTGGAGGTTGTCAATTTACAGGGTCATAAGTCAGAAGCAAAACTTGATGGCACATGGCACACATACACATGTCCAAAATTCCAGATGTGGAAACTGATTCAATGAAAGCTGCACACTTTTAACATTAGCAAGAGAGGCCATTTAAAAGTGTGTGGGAAAAAATGCTTCTGTTAAGAGGTGGCTGATAACATTTGTCTGATGCAAAGGCTAGGAACTGGATTTAAAATGTGTGGTTCACAAATGTAAAAGTAACAGTAGAACAAACAATTGGTTTTGTGTGTGTGTGTTTGTGTGTGTTAATGCATTCGTCTTGGGGAAAGCAGACTAATATTGGATCTTGCCAGAAGAGGGGGAAGGCATGTGTCTCCTCTCCTGTTTATTTTTTAAATCATAGGCATTTGCTTTATCCTAAGTGAGCTGACCACCAATTTGGCAACCGATCGGTACCACTAAATAATAACTGGATGCTCATATTCTGTGAAGGCAAGGACAGCAATTTCAAATTTATTTTCATAGTGGAAAATAGGTTTGCCAAAATAGCTTCAGTTTATGGAAAGCGACGAACAGCTGTATTTGGTTTATAATAAATCTTTGACAAATCAGTAAAAGCAAATAGACAGCGCAACTGTAGCCCATAAAAGTGGAAAATATTAAACAACAGGCAGTGAAGTTGTTAAACTTTCCCACAGATGCGGCTGGTAAAAGCCTTCACAAGACGCATACGTGTAATGTCCGCAAGGAGAGGAATCTGGGAGCAAAGGGGCATGAGAAGAAGATGAAATTACTTCTTATTAGAGGAATATCCCATTAATGGGACGATTCTAGGTACGCGGACGAATCTCTCTCTTGCCGTTTCCTTCTCCTATTACTGAATGTTGCTGCAGAATAATTACTTGCTTGCCAAAAAAAAAAAAAAATGACAGGGCATTGACATTGCAGACTTATTGAATTTGTATTGCGTGCCTCCAGGCCATATTGGGGGTTATTCAATTTTGCCTGAGGAGGACAACCTATTATGAGAGATGAGTCAAGAAGGCATCTGCTCTGATTGCCCACCAAAACCATTATCGCAGCACTGAGAGGGCATCAGCAGCGAGTGGACAGACAAGACAACGCTGATCTCGATTACCTAGGGACAAGATACAATTTACATTACTTGAAGCAATAGGACAGAGGGCAATCAGTCCAGGGAATAGGGCTACAGACCTGGAGTGTGCAGGTATTAGCAGCCCCGGAGAAAGTCAGCTAATTGCTTATGCTGGGCCAGATGACCTCTAGCCCTACAAGATATTAACTGATTGCCTTGATCTGTAATTAGATGGACCAGTTTTACATGGTCAAGAACTGAAGTTTTGAGTGAAAAGGGAAAGGAAAGCATTCCTTTCACAAAAGGAGGGGTTTTGTTTTCCCTTATGGTTTTCTCTCAATATATTGCTACTATGACAGGAGACATACCAAATTTAGCTCAGGTTCTCAAGTTTTGTTCAACTATAATTTTCTCACAGATGCTGTTGAAGGATTAAATAAAGTAGTTAATCCACAATACTTCTGAAAAAAAGAAAATTAAAACTACTTTTTAACAATATTTCGCATCATGCAAAGGCTAATGGGTAGATGTAGGAGGTGTCAATTTCTCTGTGGCTGGATCTAAAGGTTTGCAATTGGGAACACATATTTTCAGATAACCTCATAGGAAAATGTCTTTTTTTGTTTGTTGATTGCTGCTATTTTGCTTTAAATAATAAATTCTCACTCACCCTTATTGGAATATGCAAGATTTGTAGTGTGCATGATTCAAAAACATATGAAGATTATTTTACATTGGATAGGGGCATCTGTGGAAATATGTATTTAGCATAGTTAGATTGGAAACTTCCTGATAGTTTTTAAATAGTCTCCTCCTATGTCCATCTGAGCTAACGATGGAGACTTCCTGCTCCTTTGAGTATACTTCCTCCCTGCTTCCCTCCAGAATAGACTGGATGAATGCAACAAAACAGACAGTTATTTACCTCTGTCCTCTTTCTATAGAAAATTGTTTCTCTTCACAATAAAACTGTTTTATTCTTTTAATCAGCTTGGTACTCTGCTCTGTGCATATTTAAAGTCTGCCAATAATTCTATGTTCTTGAAAAAATTGGCTTGGGCGGGCGGTCCCGTGGGCAGGTTGGCCAGTAGAGGATCATATAAATAATTCTGGAATACTTAAATCATACCCTCAACATTTCTTTAAAAGGCTAACAAACATTGAAGTTCTATTTCTCCTAATGGTTATGGGAATCTAATTATTTGCTGAAGTCCTATTTGAGTACTTCCTAAAGTTGCAAATGCCATATTGGGAAATTCCTGGAGGTTTTGGGTGTGGGGCCTCTAGAGCAGGGGTAGTCAACCTGTGGTCCTCCAGATGAGCTCATGGGAATTGTAGTCCATGAACATCTGGAGGACCACAGGTTGACTACCCCTGCTCTAGAGGATGGGATCTGGTGGATGGAAGGACCTCAGTGGGGTTTGAAATTAACACTTTTAAGCAGCCATTTTCTCCAGGGGATCTGATCTCTGTTGTTTGGAGATGTTGTGATTCTGGGCCCTACCTGGAGACTGGCAAGCCTAACATTTCCTGGTGAGGTTATGAGCAGCCTCAAGCAGGGCTGCAGAGGTGGCATGCATGAATAAAGCTTCTTTCTACTGAATAGGACCACTGGGCTATCAAAGTCAATCTTGACTGACTGGCAGTGGCTCTCCAGATTCTTGGGGTCTTTTTCATTATCTAACTGCCTGATTCTTTCCCATGGGGATGCTGGGGACTAAATCTTGCACCTTTTGCATGCAAAGCTAATGTTCCACCACAGAGCCATGGACCCTCTCCACCTACAGTCTGCATACAGGAGAAGCAAAAATGAAAAGGGAATTTTCATATCAGCAAAGCAAGGATAAGTATTTCAAATTTAGCCAAAACTGTTGCCTCCTGTTCTTGTTCAAGGTGCTTAAGGGACCTGTGCTGACACAGTGATTACCCTTTTCTGGGTACACACATTTGTCACACCTCGCACAATATACCCCGAGACTAAAGTCATATTGCTGTGAATTAAAAGCAAAATTGCCTTGTTTCTCCTTCAGATATGTAAACAATTTTGAAAAAAATTAAATTTAAAAACATTTTTAAAAAATGATGAGATATGATCCTTGGATTATTTGAATGCAAGATAACAAATTATAGACTACATTTGAAAATTTTGTAAGACTTGGATGGATATTATCCACCAAATGCCCACAGGCAGTTTTCCAGCTTTGCTAAAGCAGAATCACAAAAAGGGCAGTATGAGAACTAATGTAGCTTTTGCATTAATTGTCTTCATTACAATGAGGCATCTATAAAGGTCAGGTAGGAGGAAACAACTAGGGGGTGTAGCTTTAGAAAAGGATACAGGGCCAGAACAATAGAGCAAGCAAGCAGGAATGTAACACTAAAGTAGGTACCCAGGAGGACAGCTAGGATATAGCCTGAGCGAAAGAAATATCAAATAGCTATACAAGGTTTAAAAGTGTTTGCATGGACTTCTTTTCCCAGCAGTGAGTTCATGACACAATGGACGGTGGCATTAATGTTCCCCTTCCCCAAGAAGAACCACAAAGATTTTTGTTTTTGGAAGAATTATCTTCTCAGTTAAGTTATTCGATGCCAAAGCATCAGTTTAAAACACATGACAAAAAGTGTCCTAAAATTCTGCTGGGATCTACCTTAGGTGTCCTTACTTGGTGTATTCCAGATCTTTGCCTTCCAGTGGGTTATTGGTCGCACCTCAATAAGAACACTGTTTTGGCATGAAAAATTGTCCCCAGCCAGTTATTATTGAGTGAGAATGGCCTAGCATGGAAATAGATCTTGCCCTCTTGTGTTCAGCTAACCACAAGCCCTTGTTAGCAGACCTCCATCAATGCTTTCTGCTGGCTAGCCTGCCTGCATTTTCCCAGATCATCTGGCCTGTTGACCCCTGGGAGATGGGAAATGAATGCAAACCCGCTGGGTGTCTACCTCTGTTGGGTTTCAACTGCCACCTGGAAATGTGAGGCCACTATCCGGCTCAACATCCACACAGCCCCTTATGCCCTCCCCAAAAAACCTAGGGAGGCCAGCATGCAAGCTTTGCTCCCCTAAAAAGATCCACTCCATGCTTACCATCTGCCAGCTGTGACAAGCTATAACATTTTCAATAAACCCGATTCACAACCATCTAGAAAAACAAACAATCTAAGGGATGGAGGATGGGTTGCCACTTCAGGCACCAAGGGTGGCAAAGAGGCCATGCCTAAGCAGATCACTCCTAATAAAGGGGGCCTGGCCTGGCCCCTCCCCTCGCTGCCATCACGTTGTCGCCTGTTGCAGGGGGATGTTGGGACAGGGATTCCAAGGCTGCCCCCAGTGTCCCTCCCTGGCACTCCCCACCCACCGCAGGAAAGGCCCCCTCACTAATTCTCAGGGGTTCTTCTCTAAACTGTGCTTCAGAACAGGTCATTCAATGCAGAACAGTGAGAGCAAGAGAGAGAGAGGTCATCTGAGCTTGCTGCTATTTTGAATTTATTATTGGATTATAATTTTGTTTGTTTTACTAATAGTACATGTTGTGATTCTAATTAGGCTTGTAAGCTGTGCCTCAAGCATAGGATGAGGTGAGATATAAATATTTTGAATAAATGCAGTCAGGGATGCAGCTGTCACTTTCATGTCCCCCAGCAAAACTCAGGGAACCTTCAGTGCTCGCATGAGAACATGACTTGTTTAGGCTGGACGAATTTCGCCCTTACTGAGTGCTGAATGGTCTCACAACTGTTCCACTCAGCAGGTCACAGGCTCAGTCTCACGGGAGAGAATTCCTTTCGTTTTCCACAATACTACTCCTTATTGAATGTGACCCATTGTTTTAGAAAGCTATCCTCCTGTTGCTGGAAGCCACCGGAACTCAATCAGCACCTCATTAGGAAAAATTGACTTAAAACATTGATTCTCAAGGTGCTGGCTTAAGGTAGCCAAATTGATCCCATTTGTAGATTAGTGTCACAGTTGCTGTTTTATGTAGAAACTTACTTTGAAAATTGGTCCCTTTTTTTTTTTCGGTTGTCTGTTCCAAACACATAAACTGTCCTTTAGTGAGGTCATTCTGTAGATTTCGATTTAAAAGTAGATTAATTACTGTTAAGTGCTCAGCACAGGGTTTGAATTATTTCCTGTTGACTCTGCATCCTTTAAGCCAATAGATTCCACAACATCTAGAAAACGCCTCCAGAATGTCAGCCTTTTGTTTTGTGGCACTTTGAATCTATGAACACTAACCGTATACTCATTGACCATCGTGAATGCTGCTCTCCTCTTCATAATGAAAGTTTCCTCACAATTTGAACATGGGTTGATAGGGAACAAATTGTCACCAGTCTGTTCTTGGAAAACTAGTCTGGCAGCTCCTGTTTGGAACGACTTATACTTGGAACCCAGAATGATACTCGTAGCACTCTAATGAAAAATAGTGTTCCGCATATTTTCAGAATTAGAACACAAAGAGGAAATACAAAACACGGTGATCACAAAATAAGGGTCAATCACGGGCAAGATATAAGTTAGTGTATTCTACCTAGCAAAAGCCAAGAAGGAAAGTTTGGCTAAACCTCCTAAGACATCCACTTTAATTGTGACAAAATGGAGGTGCTACTGGTGGGAGCCAAAATAGAGGTTATCTACTGTTCTGAATGGGGTTGCCATCCCATCTAAATGAGCAGGTTTGTAGACCTGGCTTGTTGCCTTTTACCAGCTTCAACTGGTGACCTAGCTCTGCCTTTCCTGGGAAGGAAAAATCTTGCCACTGTGGTAAGTGTAGATTAATGCATTCAATGCATTCTATGTGAAACCTGAAGACTGTCTGGAAACTACAGTTGATACCAAATGCTGCAGCCAGAAAGTTGACTGCTATGGGTCATAGAGACCATATCACTCCCGTCTTGTTCTATCTACAGTGGCTTCCAGTTTCCTTCTGGGCTTAATTCAGGGTGTTGGTATTGACCCTTAAAACGATGTATGCCTTCTCCCATATCAACCTGTGTGTACACACCAAACATCTTCAGAAACCGTGCTTCAGTTGCCCTGCCATCTGAGACTTGGTGGGTGGTAACCCAAGAAAGAACTTTCTGTGTCATGGCACCAAAACTCTGGAACTCCCTCTCCAGGGAGATTCATCTGTCTCCCTATATTGATATTTTTCATCACTGAATGAAGGCCTGGCATACTCCGAAGAACAGTGAATGGCCTCCTCCTTGGTTTTGGTGTTGTACATGTCATAATTGTCCTCCTGGTCTCCTTGGGAGTGTTAACTTAGAGGTTCAACGGTCCTATGGGTCCTTCACCCATCCCCACAGTCCTGTTGTTTTTCAGTACCTTCCACCCCTCTTCCATCCCACGGTTTATGACCGGTAGAGACAATCTTCCTCACTGTGAAGAGCTCTCCCTGATCTACCCTCATCCTTGGTTCACATAGTAGGGGTTGGAAATCTACTGCCAGGGATGGCAGAGGACACAGACTAAATATCTCCTGAATTTGTGCCTTTTAGATCAAAAGCCTTCTCTATGGGAACAGTTTCTCCTGCTTAAACTAACCCCCTATATATAGACCCGAAGGGGGCTACCTGTGCTTGTCCCTGTCAATGTTCCTGTTCCTTCCAAGCTTTGTCCTGCTTCACCCCATGAAATCCCTCAATAGAGACTGATTTCTTTGCACCACATGTGTATGGAGCAGTTCTCCACGAGGGGGTCTCTTATGGTCTGCTGGACCAGCCTACGGTTCGTAACAGTACATTTATGTGATCTTATTGAATTATTTTATTTTACATGCCATTTTTCATTGTTCAATTGTTTTAGTGTTTTCATGTTTACTGCCTTGGGGCTCTTATTGGGTGCAAAGGCAGCATTAAAGTGTTTTAAATAAATGTAATTAGTTTCTGGCTAACTTTCCCGCATTTGGGAATGCACAAACTGACCCACATTTGCTTCTCTTGTAGTTCTTCAAAGTTTGAAGAACCTGTCTTTACCCTTTTTTACACTATAATGCTGCTTATTCTAGCTTTTTTGGGTGGGGCCTGGGGCGGATTCAGATGTGATCAGCTTTAAGTTATTTTTTTAAACTATTCACAATGTGTTATTTCATGGGAACTAGTTACCTCTCTTATTTTTCACATTCCTCTTCTTTGGGCATAGTAGTTTCTTTCTGTTATGCAATTTCAATCTAATATATACAGTGCTAATATATGTAAGTTCTATTATACAGAACAGAAGTTTCCATGCAATTACTTTTCTCTCTCTCTTTCTCTTTGTATAAATAAATAAACAATGCTATTGCTATCTGGAAGTCAACTTAGTTTGACTCACAACTATTTTGGGTATATGATCTTTATTTTCTAGGCAGGGACCACATATTTTAGATCAATATAATCTCATTAACTTTTTTATTGCAGTGAGTTGATTAACTTTGTTTCAATCAGCACTAATAGATCGCTACAAAAATAGTGGCAGCTTTGCACATGTTCTGCTCAGCGAATTGGAGGCACCAGACTTGGGGCATTGGGGGGAGGGGGGAGGAAAGGCTGCCTTCTGCTGTGCAACCAATGAACAGGCTGCGAACTGAAAGGTAAATAAAACTGTTCCCTCATTTTTTTTGCCCCTCTTCCTCCCTCTGTATCAACAGTGTGGGATTAGCTGGTCTCTTTGGGGCTGAGCAGGAATGTTTGGCATACTCTTCTGATTGGCTGGGAGGATGGGACTTTCCCCCCAGCTTCACATATTTGCTTTAATGGTATACTCAGCATGGTGTAGTGGTTAAGAGCAGCAACCTCTAATCTGGAGAAATGGCTTTGATTCCCCACTCTTCCTCATGCAGCCAACTGGGTGACCTTGGGCTAGTCACAGTCCTCAGAGATCTCTCCACCCTGCCTACACCCCAAGGTGTCTGTTGTAGGGAGAGGAAGAATAGGCAATTGTAAGTCACTTTGAGACTCCTTCAGGAAGTGAAAAGCTGGGCATAAAACCCATCTCTTCTTCTTTAAACTGGGCTGATCCTGATGTGCTCTGAAGTGGTTTTTTTGTAGGTCAGGTGCTAGCAATCCCCCCTCCCCTCCAAGGCATCCAAGGATAGGAGAGGCACCCAAAGTAGCCACTGATAGCTGTCCAGTGACAGAGGGGTGAAAGGGACTAATCCCTCTGCACATCCATGCTCAAACCTTTGCACTGCACATTGGAGTGATAGGCAACATCTCTCTAGATACTTTGGTGCAGTTGAGGCAAAGCAAAGGTGTGACCTATGAGGATAGGTCAGCCTTACAAAAAGTCAAACCCACCTTGGAAAAACCAGCTCCCTGTTTGCAGTTGATGAACGGGATATGAGCCCAGTCGGTGAGTGTTCAAACATCCTTATGTGGACCTTTCCCAGTCTTTCCACTTGGAGAGGTTAGTTCCTTCAAGCGTCCATGGAAACCTATTAGAACCCTTAGGAAAAAATTACCACCCATTAAGAAAATCTCAGACAATTACTTTGAGCTATTCCTCTAACAAAGGAATGGTGGAGGGTATGTGGCTTAACAGGAAAGGATCTGTTTGACATGCAGAAAGCTCCAGATTCAATCTTTGGCATTTCCAGTGAGAGGATCTCAGACAGGAGGGCCTGGGATAAGGACCCTGGAGAGCTGACATGAATCACAGTAGAAGGACCACTGATATAAAGCAGCTTGTTATAGTCTCAGCACCCTTCAAAGCAATACAGTTACTGGTTGCAGTGGGACACTTGGTGGGAGTCATGCTTGGCAGGTTACTATAGCAACCACACAAGTCACAATGGGGGAGGAAGAGCATAGGGAAGGAGCGCTAAAACAACAACAACAACAACAAAACCCTGAGTATAAAGAGGAAAACAAATGATGGTAATCTTAAACATCAAAAAAGACAATGAAAACAGATTCTATACCTAGCATTAATTTTTATCTCAAACTCGGTTTGGGAATTGAACATGTATGATTACTGATGCTTAAAAGAAACCATTGGAAACAACATGGTTTGAGACAAAGACAGATGCAGGAATTCCTCTTATAGCTGTAGAATTTTTGCTCCACTTTCAGACACGAGTGATTAACCAGTCACATGGAATGATGTGCTTTATGGTTCCCTATAATTGTTCTCCTCACAGTACAATATAAAACTGTTTGCTTTTCTTATTGCCCCTTATACCCACATTCAGTATGAAAATGGAGAAGGTCTGATCTGGAATTTGCACTTCTGGGCATTGCATCTTTACTTCAGTATGATTTCTGCTGCCCTATTCTGGTTAAGCTCTCCTAACTTTTCTTTCTTTCTTTCTTTCTTTCTTTCTTTCTTTCTTTCTTTCTTTCTTTCTTTCTTTCTTTCTTTCTTTCTTTCTTTCTTTCTTTCTTTCTTTCTTTCTTTCTTAAATTTATTGACCACCACTCCCAGGCCCAACTCGTTCATGGCGGTTCACAACAAGGTCAAATAAAAGAACAATAACAACAATAAAATCCCATCTCTTGCAGTCTAGTCCCATCTGATTCCCTCCCACTGACCAACCTACACCCATTACACAACGCATACCATACTTGGAGAGGACATCTCCTGCCCCAGATGGTCAGGCATCTCAAAAGCCTCTGAGGAAGGGACCCAATCTTCCATGACCTGGCCTCAACCAAATGCCTGGTGGAAGAGCTCCGTCTTGCAGACCCTGAGGAACTGTGATAGCTATGTCAAAGCTCTCAGCTCTTCTGAAAGCTCATTCTACCAGGCCAGGGCTAGGGCCGAAAATACCCTGGCCCTGGTCAAGGCTAGGCATACCTCCTGTGGGCAGATTCAAACTCTGGTATACAAATGGCAACAAATGCAGCTGCCTCCGCACCAGCTGGTTATGGGCCCTCCAAGATGGCCTAGTGAGGACCCTAGCGGCTGCATTTTGTACCAACTGCAATTTCCAAGTCAGGGAGCAAGTTACAGAAATCTAGCCTAGAAGTGATGGTTTCATTGATCACTTTCATCAACAGGGAGGCTTCAAAGATCACTCCCAAGTTACTGGCAGTAGGTACAGCCACAAGCTGCACCCCATCTGGGAAGGGGAGACACACTTCCTCATCCTGCTGCCTTTTGCCCAGCGACAGGACCTCCATCTTGGAGGGGTTGAGTTTCAGCTGACTCTGCTTGCATCCCAAGAATCACTTGCTCTGTCCTGCAACCTAGTGCCTCCACTTTCTCCTCATAATTATGACCCTCAGGTATAAGTAGTAATGGGGATTAGAGTTCAAATTGGGATAGAATTGGGATACAAATTCTACCAGTTTGACAAGCTTACCCTATTATGCATCATGTCGGAGCTTAAACAGTTCTGCAGGGCCTGCAAAAAGGAGCTCTTCTGCCAGGCATTTGGTTGAGACCAGGCATAACCAACAGTGACTGAAGGGCCCCTGCTCCCCCCTCCCTCCCAGAACTCCACCAGAGCACTCTGTACCTGTTGCGCTGTTGCAACTGTTACAGCAATTGTTATTAATATTATTATTCTTCATTAATATTATTGTATGGTTATTAATATAGATTATTTCATGTATTGTCCATATGTTCTATGTAAACTGCCCTGAGCCTCCGGGGAGGGTGGTAAATATAATGAATGAATGAATGAATGAATGAATGAATGAATGAATGAATGAATGAATGAATGAATGAATGAATGAATGAATGAATGAATGAATGAATGAATGAATGTCCAGACTTCTTTTGTTCTGATTGGATTCTTGCATCTCCTAGAACATTTGAACTTCAGTAAAATAAATACCAGACCAATATCCCCTGGCTAGTGCAATCTCAACAGATTTTGCAACCTAAGCAGGGTTGACCCTGGTTAGTATTTGGAAGAAAGATCACCAAGAAATAGCAGGCAATGACAAACCATCTCTGAACATCTGCCTTGAAAACCTCAAGGGATCATCATAACTCAGTTGTGACTTTCAGCAAAATAAATAAAGCCAAGTGTTTCTTCGACTATGGAATAAGCACTGCAGGTGTTGAGAATGTATTCAGGAGCTCAGTACTGAAGCTATGTTGCCTCCTGATGCTAAACTGCTTAGAGACACGTGGGTATTATTTGTACCATTTGCTGAATAACCTCAAACAGCATTACCCCCTCTTAAATCCATAGAAGTCAATGGGCTAATGGGCTTAGAAAGCTGTTTGAGACGGCACGGTTGATTTGCAATCCCTCCCCAAAGTCAGCAGAATAAGCCATAGTCCTGCCCACTGAAACAGTCCAATTACAGAGCTCCATACAAACCTTTTCCCTCCATGCTGAATAAAGATCTCTCTGTAATTCTGTGTACTGTGTATTCTGGCTCCAGAGCTGAGCCTTTCCACTTGGCTGCTCTCATTAACAGGCCTGACATGACTAATGTGACTAAACATGATCTCATTCGCTGGTTGGCAGATAAACTTATTAAACACTGGCAAGGGCTGCGTTTCAAGAATAGGGTCATCATCGCTCTGCCTAGGAAGGATGACTTATTCAGAGGAAGACTTGTTCAGCACCCCCTCTCCCAGGTGGCTGTTGTGGCCCCATACAACGCATCACATTTTTAAAAAAGTAAATATGCATCACAGATTTTGCTGGGCCACCATCAGGAGTGTGAACAAGGCTGGGACAAAACCTGAAGCATGTACCATCCCTGCCCCTGTAGCCTAGTTTCTCTGAGCACTGGGAAGCAGTAGCGGACATTTTAATAAGAATCCTCTTCTTCCTTTAAAAAAATGAATGGGGTTAATACCCAGTCCGAATGCAGGAAGGGAACTGAGTCAAGGGGAGGCATTAACCTCTGTTAATTTCTAATCTCCCATTGAGAGAAGAATAAGGAGTCCTCTTTGAGCAGATGAGATGTGGGCCTTTAAGAGGCTTGGCATTTCTCCTGTAGCTTGTCATTCTAAAAGCAAGGAATGGAAGAATGTCCCTCCTGGTACGTCAATGAATGAAGCATCTGGTGAGGCACCAGAATCCCATGCCAGGCTGTAGTTGTGCCCTTCTACTAAGGACTGATATGCTTTCCACTTTGAATTTTTTTTGGCCTTAGGCCCTTGACCTTTCACTGAAAGACAGATGCTTCTGTATATTTGTCATGCCTTATTATGAGTATTACACACAGGCAAATGATTCCTGGGTATTATATGCTTTCATGCCCTTCTCCCTTTCATCTTTGCCTATAAAAATCCCCATCTCACTTTTATGAATGTCCCCCCCCCACCTTCACTCACTCACTCACACACACACACACTTTCTCTACTCAGGTTGCCAATTCATTTTGACTGGCCCTGCTCCTGTGCTTTTAATAGCAGCAATGCCCAGAAAGTCATGCAGTAGTTCAGAGTGTTGGGGTAGGGGATGGGAGAATCCCCACTCAGATCCCCACTCAAACATGAAACTCATTGGATGATGTGGACCATTAACTTTCATGCTCTCTCATCTCCATCAATCTCTGTCGTAAAGATAAAATGAAGGCTGTGAGAACCTGGAGATCCTCAGAAGAAATGAAAAAAATAAACTTTGGACGTTCAAAAAAAATCTCATAGTAGCTGTTAAATACTTGCTCCTATCAAAATGTTTGGAATTGCCCTCTCCCTGAGTGCAAAAGAAACATTCCTAAATCCAATGAAGCTGTACATTACATATTTGGGTGATATTTGGCATCTGAAAGGGGAGGATTACAGGAATTCAGAGCCTTCCTCTGTAGATTACATGCATGTTGACTACTGATCTTTTGGACTTACATGTTTAGAAAGACTGTTTGAAGGAAGATCTCACAGCCTATTGAATTTGAAGCTGTTCCAGGCATTCAGGGTTTTCTTTCCCCTGCAGCATAATTCTCCAAGGTAAACGAGCTAAAATATTTTGCTGGAGGGGATACTTTACTTTCAAGACTCACTCCTTTGCATAAGAAATATACTAAGGGAGTAGGAAGGAGGGAATCAGACAATGCAAAAAGAAAAATCAAAGATCATGAACAATATTGTTTTGGGGGGTTGACAATTCTATGACTTCTTTAAAGACAGGAATTTGTGCTCAGTATTAAAGTATCCGCACAATTTTAATATTCATTTCCTCCACCCCCTTTGGGGTCATATCCATGTAAGAAAATGCCCTTTGCTACTTATCTCCTCAGACATCTGCTACAGACGAGTCATCTGTTAATTATCTTGACAGACATGCATATAAGCTTTCTTTTTATAAGCCCTAATTCAGAAAAGTCTGTTTGTAGAAAGAAAGCAAGAAATGCTCCCACTGATATCGTTCATAATTCTGCACGCATGCTTTTTGCAAACCGTTATAGAAGTTCTCAGTCTCTGTTCATCATACATATACTGAATATTGTTGCAGAGACCCCGCAGCCTTTGAGTAATGTGCTTGCTCATAACCCTGAAACCAGGATGGATCTCAACATTTTTAATATCTTTCTCAGTTTGGTGTTGCGTACAGGACTGTGGGGCAGGTAATACTATCTCCAATTTCCCAGACCGTATCACTTCCTCCCATTTCATTATCTTTCCTAGTCCCTGTTAGTATCTCTTTTTGCCCTTAGCTCTGATATTGAAAAATAAGCAAATTGATGCTATTATTCAAGGGATTCTTGCCAGGAGGTAAAAACAAATAAATAGAATCAGGAGAAATTTGCTCTGAGAACACTACATACATATTCTCTGGACTGGAGATAGTATATAGCTTTACACGTATTGAAATTGTTAAAAAAAAAAAAAAACAGCAACCCACTAGGAAAATGTGCCTAAAGCTATTATCGTATCTATCGACTCTGTGGGATTTAACGGACGTGGCTCCTTTTCCCAAGTGGCAGGAAAATGACCTCTATGAGGCAAAGTTCAAAGTGAGCAAAAGCTTCAAGACCGACATTAGAGACCTGTCAGTTGCTTGCTAGGATAAAAGTGCAAAATTATATGTGACGCACCGTTCAGTCACATCAAATAGCAAAGAAATGTTTACTGAATGAACTACACAGTTGCTAATTACACTTTCCCCTTAAGTATGCACATTATCATTGGCAACCAATACCAAGAGATTCTGGATAGGGAAAGCTTCTAATAAGTATGCAACAATTACATCGGGCATGTTTTTGCAACTTAATTTCTTATGGTCCTCGGTTATACTGCAGAAATATATTTGGCTTGTCATCCTGTATGCTGTGTTTACCTGTTGACCTCCCATGCAAAATCCATTACAAGTTTCATTTACATTAATGTAAAAACTGCAACCACTTTTCCTTCAAAGGATAAACAGTGGGGAATCTCTCTTGTGCCACGTAGAACACATAAAAGCTTTCAGTCATTTACAGGGCAGTCCTGTACTTCAGAACCCATTGACTTCAACGGGTGTAATGCTTCTCAGGACTGCACTGTAAGTGACCTTATAGTGACCCTTGCAGGGAGATTGGTCTAATAACCATGGAGACATTCTGATGAAAAAATAAATGTCTGTGGTGTCTTTCAAAAAAAAAAAAAAGGAAGGGGGAGATGAATCCCACCACATTTTCCACTGATAAAAATGGAAGGAAAAATCCTCTTGGACCATCAAAATACTACGCTGCAGATCATGGAGCCAAAAGCCTTGTGGGGGCGGAGTTCTGGTAAAACAGGGAATAGAGTGAGATTGAGTGGAAAAGCTGGTTAGATCCATCCCCGTGTATTAGTCTTTGGAAGACTCCAGTTAGGAAAGAAAATACATATCTGATCCTTGTATGCCCCTTTTGATAAGATTCAAAGTGCCGTAATTACTAGCCTAAAGTCAAGCAATGGATTTTTCCCTCTGAGAAGCCTATAGTGCCAATATCACAAACAGATTTTGAACAAGCATACAGACACCCTTGTTTTAAAACTAGTTTGCAATAAAACACAGCCGTCTTAAGGAAAATAGTCTTAAGGTCACCTTGGGCCTGCAGATGAACTCATTGAGCAGTTCATTGAATCCCAGGCTATGCATTCAATGGCTCTTCTACCCACACATTTCTATTCATCTGTTTATTTAGGGAACTGCTAGGCCACCTCTCCCACTTGCAACAATACTATAAGTCCATCAATCATCAATATTTTTAAAGTTACTTTTTAAAAGCCATGGCCACAAAACATGAATTAGGGAGCTTTAAATATTCATATAACTTTAAAACTTTTCTGGCAATATAAAAGTTAACAGTTTTCAATATAGCTAAAAGGACATCTTTGATCTGCTCCTGCGGAGCGGATTAAATAAAAGAGTAAGGGCTGTTGGGGAGGAGTTAGGGCGGGCTCTGTCCGGGATAAAAACTCGGCTCCTGATTTGCTCCTCCGAGTGGCACTCCAGTGGCATGCCGCCGATCCCCACCTCGCCTTCTCGCCACCGCTGCTGCAGCCAGGACTCGCAGGCCGCCGCCCACCCGCTCCACAGCCAACGCCCCGCGGACGCCTTGCCACGCAGCCCCAACATGGCAGCCGACAGAAGCCCGCCGCGGACGCGCACACACTGCAACTTAAAGTGCTGCCCTCGCCAGCCGTGCCTCCCCGCTTGCGCCGCCGATCCCAACCTCACCTTCTCGCCGCTGCCCTGCGCCACGCCTCACCCATGGTGAGTCTCCCCCAGGAAAGGCCGCCCCAAGACCTACACCTGCCAGCCCCGCCAGCTCTGCCAGTCTGCCCAGCCGCCCGCCTCCACTCACTCCCACAGCTCATGCCCGCTGTATTTATACCACAGCGGGCTTAATTTCTAGTGTGATTATAATGGTTGTAGGTATTTTATATCCTGGTGGGGCTGAATTGCATAGCTGTAAAATTTCACTATCTAGAATGAAGCTTGAGACTTTCCATCCATGAATAATTCTTTGGTCCAATCCGCTTCTGTTTGGCATGGCTTCCTATCCAATAGAGGACAGTTAAGCTTGATGCAGGTTGAGGAATACAAAAGGCAACACAAAAATAAGGGAGAGGGAGGCGGGTGTGAGGGCAGGATGAGACAGGTGACTTTAGCGTGTTTGAGTCTCCATACCTTCCCTTTGCTTGTTGACTGCTGGTTGCTCTCTGGTAACTAAAACTAAATAGGTTGGTATATCCCCTTTATATGATTCCTCAACTTGCACTTTGAAATGGAGGATGTAACAAGCAGACACTGGATGTGGGCGACGTCATGTGGAATGGCCAGAATATAACAATTAGGTAAGCATTTCACTATATTTATCACATGCGGAAATACCCAAAGCTTAGGAATGAGCATGTTTTGGCTGACAAACTAAAGTTCATCATGAATTTTAGCCACTTCATGGTTCAGAATTAAAAAAACAAACTAAATAAAAAGACAAAGTAAATACAGAGAACCCAGGAAGAATTCATAAGCTTACAATAAATTATCCTTAAGAGCAGTCCTGGTGCAATTTCATGACACCGTGCAAACATTTGGACACACTTTCTATTATTTCCGTGTTGGTATTATCCAAAAGGAAGGAAATCATGAGATGTCCCAACTTATTTATCAAAATGGGGCTCAAATACTTTATACAAAGATTTGCATTAAAAAGACAGTTAAAAAGGACATGCAGGATACTTTCCATATTGCTTGTTGGACAATATCTAACAGAATGTGACATTTTTTTGAATCTTCCTATAATAATTACTGAGGGTAGGATGTTACATCTAGCCATAGAGAAAGCTCCCCATTGGTTTGATGTTAGAAGGTGGTGCAAATAAAGGGCTATCTGGCCTATATTTTGTTGGTACTCAATCTTTTTATTCTTTAATAAATATTTATATTGTAATTATATTGAATTTTCATCATTACACATATTCAGATTCATGTTTGGTTGCCATATTTCTGGATGTAACTCTCCTGTTCTGGTCCATCCAGTTTCATGCAAGTAGAAAAATATATATATATTGGGATATTTAAAATTGTTGTTTGCCAAACAGGCATGATAAGGTGATTGGCAGCTCAAGAAAGAAAAGCTAAGAGGTTGCATTTGATGTCCCCAAAAGGCAAACAGTCACACCCTCCATCAGAAAGCTTAGGAGTTGCAGTTATATTTATTTATTATAAGTTGCACCCCATCCAGGAAGGGGAGGCGTGCTTCCGGGTCCTGTTCACTTCTGCCCAGCCACAGGACCTCTGTTTTGGAGGGGCTGAGATTCAGATGACTCTGCCTGAGCCATCCAGCCATTGCTTCCAAACAACTGGCAAATGTATCTGGGGGGGGGGGAATTCAGCCATCTATCCAGTAGATAGAGCTGGGTGTCATCCGCATACTCCAGCTCATAACTCCAGACCACCTGGGCCACCGAGTGCATATAGATGTTAAACAGTGTGGGGGAGAGTATTGCCCCTTGTGGTACCCCACAGGGGAGTACAAAGGGGGCTGACAACTCTTCCCCCACTGAAACCCTCTGTGACCGGTTCATAAGAAAGCAGGGTAGCCACTTTAAGGTTGTCCTTACCCAGGAATGCAAGATGCGATATTGGGCGGTAGCTGGCGGAGTCCCACAGGCCCAGCAATGGTTCTTATTTGCATCAAGAAAGACACAATAGCATTACAGATGTAATATATATAAGGTAAAATGTGCTGTGGAGTCACAATTGACTAGTGGCAACCCTATGAAGTTCCATCTCATGGTGTTCTCAGTGCAAGAGATCAGCAAAGGTGGTTGGACATAGCTTTCGTCTGCAAAGCAACACATGTCTTTCTTGGTGGTCTCCCATCCAACTACCAACCCTGCTTAGCTTCCAAGCTCTGATGAAACTGGGCTAGCCTGGGCTGTTATACACAATACATATAGAATCCCTAATATAAATTAGAGTACAACCCTAAGCAGAGTTACACTCACCTACATATAGGTACAGGTGGATAGCTGTGTCGGTCTGAAGCAAAAGAATAAGGTTTGAGTCCAGTGGTATCTTTAAGACCAAGACAGTTTATGTATAAGCAGGAATGCTTATGCACAGAATTAAACTTTGTTGGTCTTAAAGAAGCCCCTGGAGTCATATTTTGTTTCATCTCTGTTGAAACCAGTGGTTTTAGAAAGGTGTAACTCTGTTTAGGATTGCACTATTAGTTTGTCCACATAAATATTTGAAAATAAGACCCACTGAACACAGTAGGGCTTACTTCGGAGTAAGCATCTGAGGTTTGCTCTGTTATAGCACAATGCTAAGCAGAGGTACACTGATCTAAATTCACTAAAGTCAGTCAGCTTAGAAGGATATAACCTTATTCAGGATTGCATGGTCAATTCCTTAATGATTTAAGCTCAGCCCCATACCCCCAAACAACATATCATGACAACATGCCCATGCCAAGCTTTGCAGGTCCTGAGAAATTGTTTGTTTTGTCCTTGTGCTGTAAAACATCTTTCTCTTGGCAAGTACTTAAGCCTATAAGAGCTGCCAAGTTCAAGTCACTGTGGCTGACGCTATAAGTCTTCCTACAGTCCTCTGGGCCACTCTGTAACAAGAGCTACCATTTTGCTGTCACTGTCGCTTCCTCTATTCAGTCTCTAAAGCTCTGTTTGTTGTTTCATTCGGTTCTATGTCTCCCTTAGGAACTTCTTCATTTTAATATAAATAGAGCGCTTTATCATGCAGTGGCAAAGCATCATGGAAGACACAACTCTCAATATTACTGGAGATGATGCATACAGATGAATTTGGCAGCAGGTTGCAAACAAAGGAGCATAATGAAAGGGAATTCTTCTCTGGTGATAGAGAGACAGATATGACTAGATATGATATATGGTTATAAGACACTAAATATAGCTATATTTTATATTAATAGATATTTTACACTTCATATTTATCATTCAGGAAAAGTTTATACAATAAAAAGAAGGGGATATAAAATGTCCCTTGTCACAACAACTTTGTTTTTATCATTTATAAAGATCAGAGATGTGGCATATTTAGTGAAGCTTCTTCTGACAAAGGCCTTCAACGCACAAAAGCCACTGGGGCACGAGACTTTCCCCCAGTATCTAAGCTAGCCATGTGCTGGGAGTTTTCAACAAGGGTTATTTGCAAACAAATGGGCACTCATTAATGAGGCTTCTGAAAATGTAATTATCTGGTTCATTGTATGCATTTGTCCAGCTTGTAAGGCTCCCCAATGGGAAGAAAAGTGAGATCAAAAATCTTAATTAATTCCTATTCCATCACCTCTTCCTCCTCTTTTTTTGCATCTCATTGAAATTGTTTCTTGCCAATGTTTTATGGGCTTTTCTTCCAAATCATATCTTCTACACACACATACCCCTAATGTTCTTAGATGTGTGTATTTGGGAAAGATTATAGATGATTTATAAAAGGATGTATCAAACAGCCAATGTAAAAGAGTTGGCTTTTATACCCTGCTTTTCACAGGAGTCTCAAAGTGGCTTACAATCCCCTTTCCTTCCTCTCCCAACAACAGACACTTTTGTGAGGTAGGTGAGGCTGAGAGAGCCCCTGACAGGACTGCTCAATCAGAACAGCACCATTGGGGCTGTGAGGAGCCTAAGATTACCCAGCTGGCTACATGTGGAGAAGCAGGGAATCAAACTTGATTTGCCAGATTAGAGGCCATCACTCTTACCTACTACACCATGCTGATGCTATGGAGTAGGTGAAACACAGATGGATCCAAACTACAATTGCCAAGGGTCAGCTCAACAGTATACAAGAGTCCAGTGCAATTAATCCATGCACCAATCTTACAAGTCAAAAAGGACTTCTCCGAAAACAGGTTTAGTCTCTCACACACTTTTTTAAGGAGCTTGTACAGGTCAAGATGATCTGATCACTGGTAACCTTCTTAACCTGGCCTTATTGCTCTCTAGGGCAGTACTTGGCATTCCAAATCCATTGTCAAGGCAAGAAAAGCAGAATTGCCTACTTGATCTATACATGTTCATTTATTTCCATGACCCAAACAGTAGCTTACGCTGTGGCTGCAAAAGCAACAACATGTACTTGTTGATGAGGATCTTTCCCTGCTTGCTAAAAGACCCCTTATTACAGCTAGGGATTGATAATGGAAAACTGGCCCAGGCTAACTGATCACTCATAGGAAATAGAGTAGATGGAATCCTGCTCTGGAAAACTATGCAAACTCCATTTAAAGTGCAGTTTACTAGAGGGAAGTGCCATCACAGAGGCAGCTATGACAATGACAGTGGTAGAACTGGCATATCCCCAACCACTTCTCACACAGCCACATCAGGCCTCACCTTATTATAGAATCATAGAGTTGGAAAGGGCCATATAGGCCATCTAGTCCAACCCCCTTTTCAATGCAGTTTCAGCCTAAAGCATCCAGGATAAGTATCTGTCCAGCCACTGCTTATAGACTGCCAGTAATTGGGAGCTCACCACCCCCTTAGGCAACCTACTCCACTTATGAACTCTGACTGTGAATTTATTCCCCCTTGATATCTGTGAATTTATTCCCCCTTGATAGTACCATTCTACACATAGTTTAAAGTCAAGGGAGGAAGGGAGTCTGTGCAGCCATGGCAGACCCTCCCAGACACTGGTCTAACATGACACAACGTTTTATGCTTTCTGCACCCCCCCAACCAGCCCCCAAACTGGATCCCATGTGAATCTGGGCTCTATGCAAAGGCTCTTTCAGGCCCAGGCACTAAAGTCAAAGTTGTAGTCCTACCTAGTTTCAGTGAGTTGCCTCTGGTCTTGGGAAGATTGTGAGCTGCCCATCAACATATCCCCCAGCCATGGCACAACCAGCCTGAGGAAGACAGCATACTGTTTGGGCAAGATGTGCCCAGTCTGGTTCTGGTGATGGAGCCTCAATAGACGGCTCCTGGAAATCTTGGTGAATGATTGTCTGGGGGCTACTACAGTGAAGGGCGTCTGACTTCTGTGCTCTTCCTCAGGCAGCATTCTTAGTGGCAACCAATGCAGAAAATAGTATTGTTAAAGTAGAAAACAATATTATAAGTTGAGCAGTGTCTGATATTATAAGAAAACTTAATAGTATGAATTAAACAAAGAAAGGATGTTGCCTACTCCTATCCAAGGAAGAGATAAATATAAAAATGGCACAACTGGTTAAAACAAATGCAAACAAATTTGTGCTAATTTAACGGCGCAGGATAAAATTACACTCAGCATTCACAGCTCGAAGACTGTGTGCGTACTGAAATGTTCCAAATATTTGGAAAATGCCAAGATCCAGTTACAAATTCTAAAGTAGAAAACATGAGACCATGAAATTCAGTCATTAGAATGCAGAACATTTGTACATTGTGAATACCACAAGACTTCTTATTGCAGGAATAGAATTGCCAAGTGGCTATGCGCCGAGTTTTATGTAGCTTTAATCTTTATGTTTATTTATTTAATGATTTGTAGTCTATCATCCGTACATTCAGGGTGACTAACAACATTTACAATAAAAGAATTTAAAGCCCATTAAAATACTAATACAATTTATTCACCAATAAAAAACAGAAAAGGGAATTAGAACTCAACAGTAATCAAACTTCCCCAGGAATTAAAATCTCATTTTCCCAAATGCTGCTGGATAAATAAATCTCACAATGCCTCCGAGAATAGATCAACTTCTGTCTTTCTCCAGGCAAACACAAAGAATCCCCTCACTGAACACTCACTGAAATAATTTTATTTGTATAACCCAACACACTACTAACATCTGTAGCTTAAGGGTTGTTTCTTAGACAAGATTTTAATTGTATGCTTTTAAAATATTAGGATCATGTGGAAGAAAAGGTGAGGAAGGGTCATATATAATGGCATGTTTCGAGCCACACAGTTCATCTGATGGCATTTCTGTTTTATTTATTTACTACACTTTTATCCCATCTTCACTCCTTGGAGCTCAGCGTGATGGATAATCAGTCTCTTTTTGTCCTCCCTTGAAAAGGTTAGACCGACAGAAAAAATTTGTTTTCAAAATGGGTGCTTGCTAGCTACCTGTGTTGGTCTTGTCATAAAAATTATGAAAGATGCGTTTGTGTGCAGCAGGAAACATTTGGAGGGAAATACTTCTGTGTTCATCCTCATAAACAAACAAACATGTTTAACAGATTAGGTTTTACAGACAACTTACTTCCATAAAATTTTAGATAAAAGTTGGCATAATTTCAAAAGCATATTATATCAGCTTGTACAGTGTGAGCCTCTCCTTTCCTCATCTCCCTTGGAATTCCATCTATGGCAATGACAGTAGCTTCACCAAATTAAGATTCACCCCCCACCCCCACCACCATTCCTTCCTTCCTGCTATCTAGAAAAACCAAGGACACAGTGATGCATGAAGGAAGCTCGTTTGGGGTGGTATGATGCAGAGATGCTACCAACAGGGAGGGGCTGACCTCAAGGGCACCAGGAGCTCACAGTGCCAGGTGGCCTGAAGGGGACCAAAGGAGGTGTTCACCCTCTGCAGTACTTCAGGAGGCACATTCCTTGTATGGGATCCTGGCAGCAAGGGAACCGGAATTTCCAGTGGGGAAATTGGGGGAATTCCCGAAGGGCTGCCAAGATTAAAAGGGAGGTGTGGTCGGCTGACCATGGCAGTGGGTCTCCTCCCATGCCATGCCACCACTCAAGGTTATGTGTACTAATAAATGCTGTGTCCATGTTAAGCCAAGCTAAGTGTTCCTATCCTTCTTGGTGCCGGGGGTGCCCACCTACCAGTCAACTTCCCCTGTTTCTTTGGCTGCTTAGAATGCAAATTTTTATCCAACTGAATGTAACACTTCACATCTCTGAAACAGTGAATTCACTATGACTCATGCTGTAGTAAATTAGGCAATCCTTAAACTTTCTTAAGGGCCAGCAATCAATAACAAAATTAACGCATTAAGTACCACTAGACTCTGTTGTTTTCGCTTCACCAAATTATAGAGTATGCACCATAATTACTTTATCAGTGTGAACAGTGAAATTATATATTCTCAATTATGCTTATTACTGAAGTGTAATTACTGGCCTATTCCAAATAAGTTACATTTTACATTTCATTAAAAGCAGAGTGATAGGATTCCAGAAAGTATTGTGGCAGACATTTATGTTTGACTCTAAAGGAAAAAAAGGAATGTCAGAATATATAAAATCATTGACTATCTAAGGCAGTTGGAACTTTGATGGGGGGACCCTGGATTTTGTACTTGAACGAAGTCCCAGACCTATTTTTGAATAGTTTTTTTTATCTTCTTTCCCAATCTGATGAAATGTTAGGTATAGCAAAGCCCTCTGAAAACAGTAGAGTTCAGGTGTGCCCAATGAGATGCAATAGGCATAATTCTCAGCATGGGAGTAAAGAACAAAGCAGGTTGTAATAGAT
Organism: Paroedura picta; assembly: GCF_049243985.1. Taxonomy (NCBI): domain Eukaryota; kingdom Metazoa; phylum Chordata; class Lepidosauria; order Squamata; family Gekkonidae; genus Paroedura; species Paroedura picta. The sequence goes on from NC_135378.1 coordinate 66,404,527, forward strand.
GTGCATGCTAAGAAAAGGTTAGTTTCTTGGGCAACAGTTCAGTAGCTTAGCCTTCCAATTGCTTTGTCCTCTGAGGTTTTTCCTTCACCTGCATGGAAACATCATCACCACACAGCTGTTAACTACAGTACTCTGGTGCCTTGGGTTATTTCTGTGGTCAGCTTGAGTTGACATCTGACATGGGTGGGTACAACTATTCTCACTGGAGTCTCATCCTGAACATTCATCTCGCCTTGGTGTTTTAATCTACTGAAAAGTATTTATAACTAATCAACAACATGAAATATGTTATAATAATAGTGTGTTGAATATCATTAGTGAGTTTTTCTTTATTTCAAACCAGCCTGACATTGGCCCAATAGGGGACTGATTTCATGAAGGGTGTTATTTGATTTTCACGTAGAACACACTGCAAGAAAATGGAGGCCAACTGTTAGGCAGAACATGGCAGCCTCTGCTAAAGGAAGCAAAACTATCACCACAACCAGAAGATTAATAATAATAGGACTCAGACCATTGGTGTTTAATAAGCAGGAAGATTAAACGAGCCACTATGGTGGCCAATGAGCCAGTACTTCACTGATATAAGAAAAAGAAAAAAAAAACACCCAATATTAGTATCCTGCCAGATTCTGTAAGTTTGTACCCATAATTTGCCTAATAGTTCTAACTTGGCTCCAGTAGTGAAAGAACTACATCACTTCACAGGAAAAGGGAAGCAAGGGCAGAAAGCTGTCAAAGAAAGAGACCCATTTGATGTAAAAAGTAAAATACTCCAGTGAAGACTGATGTGCTTGAACTATACCAATTCCATGCCAGAAAATAAATTGGTGTCCCATGGCAGTGATCTTCAGGAGCTACCTTTAGCTCCTTTGGCACCTTTGGATTGTGGAAAATCTTACAATTTCCCATAGATATGAGATGACTGTTTTATTTTTGAAGGGGCTGCTTATTTACAGGCTGCATGTTTCCTGCTTCTATTTGTACACATATTGAAGGGAACAGCAGGATAGTAAGGCAAGGGAGACTTTATTTTTTATCATAAATAGGTTCAGGCTGGTTCTTCCTTTTCCTGTCACATGGCTGTGATGTTATGTGGCTTCTTGCCATACACTTGTAACTCACTGGATTTCATGCTGTTGCCTGTGGGTAAAGATTGGCCCCAAGTCTAGAAAACCTGAAGACCACTGTACCAGGGAGTATTATGTAACTTGAGCAACCATTATTCCACTGCTTGGTGCTTCTTGGGTTGGGGAGAGGAACAATATTTTCCCCTCTGTGATCAATGGGTTTCAGAAGGTTGCTATGGATTCTCATGCAATTGCTACGCTGTCCACACGCTGGGTGGGGTGGGGGGTTCTTAGGTTTGCGTTCAACTGGAATAAATATAATCACATAAAGTGTATATGGTTCCTTAAGTACGGCAAGAACTTTTGCTCCTAGATGAGTGGTGAAGGCATCTGAGTAATAAGTCTGCCATTTCTTCCCCATGTGTCTTTCTAAGAAAGAACCATAAACATAAGAAGACAAAAATAGGGTATGAGAGAATACAATGAGGGATGTTGCAAATTTTGTGGCAAGCATATTCAAGAAGCAAACATTCTGTATTCAGTAGCCCTTCTCACTCATTAGCCAGTCTTACAGTTGGTTTACTTTTCTGCAAGCCACCAAAATGCCATCTTAAACAGCTTTGCAGTGGGTGTGGTATTTCAGTTAATTTTCTTTCAGCCCTGCAAAGCTATTTTTGCATCTGTGCACTAGGTAGAATTGATTGACATGGACTCCCATAAGGCTGTGTGAAATGAGCATATGCAAAATAACCTCAATGATAATATGGACTGACACGAACACCAAACAGTAAGCCTTTTTTTTTTTCCAAGTACAGCTTTGATTTAAGATTATTGACTGACTAATTTGCTCCCTATTTATGAGTATGATTGGCTGCTGAATGGCAGGTAGCAACAACTGGTTTGTGAGGGTGAAAACCAGGACCCCTATAGGGTCATGTGGCAACAGCTTCACTGCATTGTACTCTACCGTGTTATTTGAACACATGAAAATTAGCTTCACCATTGGCTAACAAACATGAGCTGAACTGGCAGGGAATTAAGCATCTCCAGATTCAGTTCCCATGCATGGGAATCCCTGGTGCATGTGTTATATGGAGCCTATTGGCTGTCCTATAATGCTTCACACTTGATTGTGTGTCTTCTTAGTTCTTTCTTGTGTGTAGGAAGGTATGGAGGGATGAGTGATAGAAAAACAGGACAACAGGGCTGTTCTACATAATATTTAACCAATTTAAATATGGTGTCTCTACAAGGTACTAAATGCTGGACATATTCAGAAGAGTTATATACCCTTCCCTATCATTTCATTGCAATTATTGAATACACTGGAACCCAGAATAGTGTCTACTAACAAAGAAACATGTAGGGACGTTTCAACCAGTTGGTGCACTTGGGACAGGGGAAGAGTCAGTCAGCAGGGAGGGAAGGTCAATAATCTGAAATTACAGCTATTTGAAACATTGGAAATGATTGGGGTTTTAAACATAAACATTTGATGGTCTTACTAAATAAGCCTGCTATTGGATTTAATGAACATGTAGCTGAGTAAGGACTAAACAAAATCCAGGATTTGGTCACAGGTCAAAAATCCTAGCTTACCACCTCCATTTTCAAATCTATAAATGAATCTTTTTCCTCCTAGGGAAAAATATCCCTATTGGCTGTCTTATAGCCCAGGAAGAATAGTAACTTGATCATTCCAAAGGTACATGAAACCCTTTCCTAAGGTATGAAAGTATGAAGAAAGGCAAAACTTCCAACTTCTTCCATCCAATGCAAACGATGAAGCACTTAAAAGGGGGCTAATTAGCTATTTGCTGTACTTGACAGAGAAAAGATGTATGCAAGCACAGGGGAAAGACTGCAAATAGAGATATCCATGATTATGTTATTGTCCAACATTTTAATTAATTTCTTACGCTATCTGTGTATAATTTGAAGGGTTTTTTGAAAAGATGTAATAATAACAGGACCATAGTGTTACTTTAACTAATCACTCTCACTGCAGGGTGCTGGAAAAATATGCCGTACTCTTTAGATATTCTCAAACCATCTAAGGAGAATTACTTTTGCTTCTCCTGGCCTTAATTTCTTCTCTATTTGCAGAGCTGTACTGAAAAAGATGTGTGACTTGACTCTACTAATGTGCTGCCCAGAAGGGCCACCATTTTGGAATCCACATAGTTAAGATTGGAAGAGAAGACACCTCAAATACCTGCTCTTCAGAAAAGCAATGTACATTGTCAGCCTAATAGAGTTACATACTTCTAAATCCACTGACTTCCAGGGGCTTAAACTTGGGTTGGCTCTGTCATACATGCCCTTATTTTCTATAAATCGGGGGCAGATGCTGCAAAAATCAAGGCATGCCACCAGCTGCATCAAATGGCAGTCTGCTGTTAGGGTGTACTTCTTCAAACTGCAGAGGCAAGACCAAATGCCCCCCTTCCACACAAAGAACTCTTTAATCCACTCAAGGATAGGCTTTTTTACACAAGGACTTAGTACCACAGACCTTGATGAGGTCTCATGTTAAATAAAACAGTCCTTCACTTAAATTAGGGAAATGTATTTGAAGATTCAATGCATTGTGCCAGTATTCTGAAACGGAGCCTATGGCTATAGTCCTATGTGCTCTTACTGGCTCCTGAACACAATTTATTTATTATTTAGAACAGGAGTAGTCAAACTGCAGCCCTTCAGATGTCCATGGACTACAATTCCCAGGAGCCCCTGCCAGCGAATGCTGATTTAGAAGATTCATAGTCTCTTGAACATGACATCTCAGGCCAAGGTATAGCATTATAAACAAAACCAATTAAAAACAGTAATAATACAGTGAAATCTGCTAGAACTAACAATAAATATCCTGCACTGTGTTGTTGCTTATTGATTCCCCATAAAAAGGAGGATGTAGGAGACCCCAAACTGGTAGGGGAAACCCTTATGATGTTCTGATCTTCTGGGTGGACTGGACCCAATCATATGCCTGGCAAAAAATCTCTGTCTTGCAGATCCTGTGGAACTTTACTAGCTTCATAATGGTTCTGATGTTGTCCAGGAGTTCATTCAACCAGGGTCTGAGAAGGCCCTGGCCCTGGTTGAGGCTTGTTACATTTCTTTTGGGCCAGGTACAACCAGTTGGTTAGCTATAGCTGACCGCAACTATCTCCACGGGAAATATTCGGGCAAGCAATCTCTTATATGGGTCTTTCTGAGTAAACACATATAGGCCTATGAAAGTCCTGAAGACTAGAAACGCAGTTCTCAGCAAATTAACTCCTCTCTAACCCCACCAACGTCAGTGGATGCAAAACAGCATAATAACACAATAATATCATAGAAATTCTTCCTATTATTACTGGGTATCTGCTGAATAGGAAAAATGGCAAAAAAAACAACCTCAGCAGTAGGCAAATATCAAACCCTCATGGACCTCCAACTTTGCCTTTCAAACCTTTAGCTCCAAAGTACTCTCACCAGACCTAAGAATAGACAGAAAAAAAGTCACATGGTTTTGCAGATGTTTGTCAGGGATATGCAGCAGAAGGAGCACTCTGATAGTACATCCAAATTAAGGTTCTTCATGTTTGATACCAGCCTACTGTCTCCTGCCTTATCATTATTAACTTGTATCTGGTTATAAAGGAATGAGATGCCAGGAAAGTAAGATCGTCATCATTCAGGAACACCTTAAATATATTTCCAAAGCAAGATAAGTAATTGCTATGTTTTTCCAGCCATAGATTACCAAGCTGTGGCCAGAGGCACATGCTCATATGTTAAAACCATTATCAGTTCCACCATGGTCTCTTAAAATCTCCCATAATGTAGCAAGTGTATTAGAGCAGGGTTAGTCAACCTGTGGTCCTCCAGATGCCCATGGACTACAATTCCCATGAGCATTTGCTGGCAGGGGCTCATGGGAATTGCAGTCCATGTACATCTGGAGGACCACAGGTTGACTACCCCTGTATTAGAGAATGCACCAGGACAAATAGGTCATTGATCTTCCCCAGTATGACAGGAGTTCAGTAATCCAACAAAATACAAACATATATTTCATGTTCTCATTGGAAGAAGTCTATATAATCAAATATGTGAATTTACACCTAGGCGTATTAGTCTATGAAGCTGTAGGAATTTCCTTGGGAGTAAACCCTGTTTAACCCCTCAGGGCATACATCTTAGTAAAATATGATGAAAATACACTTGTGAGTCAGCCCCCCAAAAGTATGTTGCTGGGACACACTAGAAGTCCTTCTCTGCATTAACTAGGTTGGATGTTTTGGTCGCAGACTATAACTTATTGATATCTGATGGCTTGGCGACAGCCTCATTGTCAAGAGACTTTTGTTATAGACTCAGCCTGTGACTTTAAAACTTCAGGAAGGGAAAAAAATTACGGCCAGGCAAGTAGCAGCAGGGCATAGCCTAAGGCACAATCTGCCAATAACAAAGTCCCAGGGAAATCTGATTTGTGGCTTCTGCTCGCCTGCTCCTAAGAGCCTTCACTATTGACTAATTTTGGTTCATCTGGATGTAGATCTATCTTGGCTAACAAGAAAGCACTCGAGGTCTTCATTTAGCCATTGAGCTAGGTCTCCTGGGACGTGTGTGCAGCTGTCTTTACCGTCTTCCCAATCGACACATCAAAAGCTGCAGAATATATTTTCATTTTCAAAAATGCAAACGGCAAGCAAGATAAACTTGCCAAACTAGCCTTGAAAAGAAGTGAATCATTACAGCTCCAGACCAGATGCAAAAGATAAATCAGCTGTGACTATAAGGATATCAATTTATAGCATGGACATCTGGATTTTTTTAAAACTAAGAATTAACATATTTTGTACTGAGAAAAGGACTGCAGGTACTTGCACTCTTTTGTGAAATATAACTTTTTCTTTCATTTTAAAGTCAATACACTTTATAACATTAGTCATATATAACTCCCATATATGCCTTCCTTTTAACTATGGTGTCATTCTCATTCACGAGGCACATGAATGGGCATATGACATGAGATCTCCTTGTGGAAGCCTATGATACAATATTATGTCACATATTCCTTCTCCCTCAGGCCACGCACCTTCTCTACCATCATGCAAATAAAACGACCAAGCGTTGTAATGTATGAACCAGAGCTAAAAAGCCTGATGTTATGCTATTTGGAGGCTTTTAACTAGTGTGAATTCAGATATGAGAACAAAGTTTGAGTCCAGGGGCACCTTTAAGACCAACAAAATAAGAAGCATCTGAAAAAGTGTGTTACACACAAAAGTTTATAACTGGGTAAAACTTTGTTCTGCTGCTTCAGACCAACATGGCTACCCACCTGAAATTGTAGCTATTATTAAAAATCAACACAGAGCTGAACTGGGTTTTGATTAGTTGAACAATCAATATTATCTGAACTACTTTTTATTTTCTTAATCAAAGGTCTCAGGCTTAAACCTGTTTCTACTGGGGCCCAACGTATGCTGAGAACATTGTTACCTATGGAAGATTGTTACTTCTAATTAACACTGTAGAGACTATATGAATACATCAAATAAATTATCAGTGAGCTGAGAATTTCAGGGTGTTTGTTTGTTATATCAAACCACAAAAATGAGGTTGCAGGACCTGATATCAGGTTCAGCCAAGCTGTTTATAAATCCATTGATTTCAACAGACTAGACACAATTCCTTTATTATGGATCAAGGTCATAGTCTTTTCACTTTTTATACCTAGATTTGGTAAACAATTTCTACTTGAGTAAGTGAATGCATATCTGAACAGATGTGTCATGGCTAGATGCACATTTGGTACAGCCTGGGAAGCATACACTCATCTGGAGCTCCTAGTTGTACATTACTAAAGACGGATTATTTTTGAAATATCTCTGCAGAAAAAGTTAAATTATTGTCCTTTGATTCCATATATCTTATATTAGTGTCCTTTTTATATGGTAGTTTTGTGTGTGTGTGTGTGTGTGTGTGTAACTAACATTCTAGTGGGTTTTGTCATCAGCATTTATATTAGTGCTTCTATTCTTTTATGGGCTTGACAGAGTTATTTCTTGAGATAGCTGTTTCCCATGTAGAACTCAAGAATCCCTTCTTCTCAACTGGATTCCAGAACCATTTATTTCCAAAGAGAAGCAACAGGTATTATTTAGGCAATGATCATGCCACAAGTGACCATTCCTAATCTTCCTTCCATCTCTGAACTCAAGATAACACTCACTGATTTTTCAAGAGGCTTCTCATTCAGACACCTACGTACAAAAAAAGTACGTGCTTAGCTGTACTATTGTTCCTGAAAGTGAATGGAGGTCCCCAATTTTAACCCCCCCCCCCACACACACACACAAGAACCTGACTTTTTCCACCAATGAAAAAGATTGCATTATCTCCCCCCCCCTAAAATCCCTAAATTGCTGTTATCTTTTCTTCCTAAAATTAAGGTTCCTCTAATAGTTTCAAGAAGAAAACTCACACTGGAAAGGAAAATAATGCTAGGAAACAGAAGGCAGCAGGAAAAGATAAAAACATGACATAACTCAGTAATGGAAGCTATAGCCCTCAGTTTGTAAAACTTGAGAATGGCTGTTACTGATTGGACATTTTAGAGGTCATTGATTCATAGGTCACCACAAATTGGAAGTGACTTGATGGTGCATAACACACACTGTATTTCCAATGAGATATGAGAACCAGGAACATTGTTTGGTACATTAACATATTCCAGAGTTGATGAAATCTGAAAACATTACCTTACATAGCCTTTCTGGGAATAAAAGTAACTTAAAGCAGAATCCATTAATCAAAATTGCCCTGCTGTTCTGTGGTAGGGCACTTACCTCCCACTTCTTTGGTTAGAGACATTAAAGGTCATTGATTCAACTTTAGTCTCCTCCATGTGTCTGACATATTGCTAGAGTTTCCAAGTCAGCCTGCTGCATAAAGATTCCTTTGAGGACTGCACCCAAAATCACACAGGTTATTGTACGACTGATTATAATTTACTGCAGTAAAGCTTGGGTGATACATCACAGTCATTATGAAGATTTCCATTTCATGTGGGAAACGGTACAGTGATCTCTGGGAACATGCAAGTTACGTCAATTAACTCTGAATTCCATGTAATTATTTCCCTTTCTCCTTTACCAGTACACACTAAATTTCTGATTTCATTGAGCTCCACAAATCCAATGATAATTTTGTTCTGTAGCGTGTAGAGATTTCTCCATCATCTTTTCCCTTGAAGGCAAAGTGGTAAGTAGCAGCAAAAGAGTATTCGGCTGCCTTGTTTGGGGAAGGAGCCCTGTCTTACACTATGCTAACATTATAGCCAGATTTCACGGTCACAGGAAAACAAAACACCCAAAATGGAGCAGTTATTAATTCAATAAATCCAGCTGCTCTCATGTGCCCTGGGCGAAAGGCAAAAGTTAAAAGCAGCTGCTCATTGACGACATATGTGACATGACCAGGGTAAGGTAGCTGTTTTAGCACATCATTCACCACTTTTAAGGCTGACTGCACTCAATTTCTTAGACAATCTACACACCATTTTCAGTTCTGTACCTCTATAATTTATCACAACAGTACCTCAAGCATATAGATTGGGGGGGAGGGCAGAATGAAAGCAATTTACAGTATCAAGATGAAAGAAGCTGGATGGCTGGAGAAGACATACTATGTAAATCATATCCACAACTTCAAGGAATGTTGACATTATATTCTGGAATTAATTTTTCCAACATTCCTATGCAGGTCAAACAAAGGTAAATCTCATGTTGTCGTCTCCCCCCCCCTCCCCTCAACCTTGACTCCAGACCCTGTATCTGGAGTTGTTTATCAATATGTTAAAGAGGAAATTGATTCTGCCTCCCTCTTGCTCCTGCACGGACAATGGAAACCGTATGTACGAACCCTCCTGTTAGAAAGAGCAGGTTCTTGAAGTAAACATTAGCAACTAATTTATGCATCTGTCATCCAGCAGCATTCTCATGTTGCCAATTGTCAGTAGTATCTGAAATACAATGAAAATAAGCACAGCAAGTGCCCATAAGTAACAAATCAGATCTTACATAATAATGGCAAATTCCCTGTCCCCTGTCAGAACCAATCTTTTAAGAGGCCCTAAAAAATTACCACATAAATGCAACAGCCAAAGGGAAGCAGAAAATTCATCTCGACAACTGACTTACTGACTTCAGCATATTTCATGCAAACTGTTCTCTATTTTGCCTAACTAAATGGGTAAAAAATAAGTATGGAATTCACAGTGTGTATGAAATTTTAGAAAGAAACGCAGTGAGGCTATGTACACCACAACCACTGTCTTGGCAACCTCTGTCTCTGTGTACACTACAATCTCTGTCTTACCTCCAGTTTTAGGTACAGAGTATGGAAAGGGGGTGGCCAACTCCTTTTCAATGGGCTTATCTCCTTTAGACTACTTCTTTTTTGGTTGTGTGTGTGTTTCCATTACCTAGTTCCTGCTTTTATTCTGTTTCGTTCTCTAGCCTGAATTTACTCACTCTAACCCACATAAACCTTTTCATCATGGGGAATTTGGCCTAGGCTGGTGTTCCTCCTGTTGCAGGGCTAATGTCCTCTTCAAGATGACATCAGCATCAGCTCAGCCCTCCATTCCCACATGGCAAGAAAACATGGATTCTTCCATATTCCTTTCCTTGCTACAGGCACCATCAGGGCCATCTGGCAGAGAAGAGTCAGGCCACCCTGGCCCAACTCTTTCCAACTCTTGTAGAACCAATGGTGTCCCAGAAGGGACAAAAAAATGCCCCAGGCGGATTTGCGACACTGCACAGTACCATGGAGCTGCCTAGAGCATTTTTTGTAAATTTAAGGAATGCCTCTGGTGATGGAGTCTTGCGGTGGAATCTTGCCGCCCTGGCTGCCTTGTCCAGAGGCACAAGACCTGGGTGGACAAGATGTGCCAACCAAAACACTCCCTCGTGTGGTGCTAGGAAGTGGCAGGCCAATCTGCCTCAGGGCAAGAACCAGGCAGTGGCACAGCATGGAGTCTTCCATGTGGAATAGGTCAGAGAAAGCACTGGTGACATCCTCTTTCTCTGCTGATCAAGATTTTGTTGCTTTGCAGTGGACTTGACGTTTTCTCTCTTATAGAATTCTGTGTTCCTTGACAAGTGGGGGCCAGTAACTCTTGTCACTGTTCTTCATGCTCTTCCACAAAGCCTAAGCATGAGAGATGCCCAGATGTTCTCTCTGCTCGCCTTCCATTGACACTGTTGACAAGAAAATTAGGATGGGAAGATAGTCCCATTCTAAAGCCTTATTTTTCTGTCAAGTCACAGATGACTTATGGTGACCCCACAGAGTTTTCAAGGCAAGAGGTGTTCAGGCATTGTTTGACATTGCCTTCTTCTGTGTAGCAACCCTGAACTTTCTTGGTGGTCTACTATCAAAATACCAACCCTGCTTAGCTTCTAAACCTGATGAGATCAGGCTAGCCTGGACTACCTAGGTCAGGAACTTTAATGCCAACAGGTTATGAAGTATCTTATTGTTGGAGGCTTGCACCACCTTCAGTGATAAAAACCATAATACAATTTATAAACGTTATTTATTTAATATGCTGTATTTTAACATTTGAACCAAGATAATAACATAGAAAGTAAGGGCTGCTGATTCGATCAAAAAGGTCCACACACACAAACTGCTTCCCCCCTTTCTCAGCAGACTTCCCCCTCATGATATCACTGGGCTTTGCCTGACACACACACTCACACACACACACCACACACAAACACACACAATAGCATGGAGGAGATTTTAGGTCATAGTAGAAGGGGATAGTAGGGAAGTCAGGTTTCTGAAGAAGGAAATCCCTCAGCCTGTGATCATTTTATGCATGATCTGAACTAATATGTCAGTTGCAAATATAAAATGTACCTTAGACAATAAAACACCAACAAAAGAGAGCTGTTCCACCAGGTTTACAGTCGATGCCAAGTAGAACCATCCAGAAATGCTGGCCTTGCCAATGGAAACTGAAATAAGATCTGCTCCCAAACTTTGAACCCCCTTGTCTATTTTAATTGGGGGTAAATAATACAACACTGAGATTTTAAACTTTTTGTTTTAATGGTGTTGTTACACCCTCTCCCCCTCAACTTGCACGGAAAGGGTGAGTTAGAAAAATTGTCTGTCTGCCTGTGTGCCTGCCTTTCTCTCTGTCATATGCAATGTGTTGAGGCCTCCTACCCCTCGAATCCATTTGTTCTTTAGCAGAACATCTGGCTGGGGCTATGTATGCAGCCTTGTCAATTGTTTGGAGTTTTTTGAGGAAGTGCTTGCATCATCAGGGTTGCAAACCTCCAGATGGCCCCTAGAGATCTATTGCTATTGCAGCTGATCTCCATACAAACAAGATCAGTTCCCCTGGAGAAAGTGGCTGCTTTGGAGGGTTGTGCCCTGCAGTGATCCCTCTCTTCTCCAAACCCTGTTCTCCCCAAGCTCCACCCCCAAAATCTCCAGATATTTCTCAACCCAGAGTTGGCAACCTTATGCACCAGAAACCTCAAATGAGTTTTCTAATATAAAGCCAGAGCTGTTACAGTGTAGCAACATGAATCTATATAGTCTCATCACTTTACTGCAGTACATGGATTGCTACATCCTGCAGTAACTGGAGTGTCCAAATACTTTTCAAGGATAGCCGATGTATAGTATGACAGTCCCCCATGGATAATAGTTACTAAGCCCCTATGATCAAAGGGAAGTGCTGGAATAATTATATGCCTTGCCAGACATAGCTGGCTCCTGGGCCGTCTAGTGGGAACATAGGGTCCTGAAAAATCCCCAATCATGTTCAACCAGGGAAGAATAAAAAATAGCAGGGGTTTCTCCTCAGAATATCAATCAAATAGTCTGATCTATATTAAACTTCTGCTTTTGTACCCAATGAAGCACAACTTCCATAAGCTTATTCAAGGCTGAGACTAGTGGATCTGATGACACCTCCCCCCCCCCAAAAAAAAAGTTCCCTAGAGTTCTCTTCTCTACAAATCTTTAATTTGATCCTGTTCAGGGTTTTATATACATGATTGCAGGGAACAGCTCTGAGGCATTCCACAGGTTGCCTTCCCTGAGAAAGCCACTCCATTCCCCCTTGCTGATTCCGTGAAGGGTTTTATAACAAACACTGGAAACAATTTAAAGGAATATTGCTTACATCTATTGGTCCCTAGGATACTCCAGTTAAACTCAATAGTTTATTGGATCCAAAATTGCGGAGAGGTTTTAGTAGGATTATTTCCCTTGTTGACAGATTCAGGTACTAGTTAATAAGTCCATTTTGATTCCGTGGCTATTCCAGAAGCCATAACCGAAAGATCCAAAAGGATTTTATTATCCACAATTGCATGGAGAACAGGAGCACATGCACACCCAGAACATATTATGAGTTCAATAGGGCTCACTCCCCTACAGTCCCTTCATATATGTTGGAGTACAGAGGCTGGGTCTTTGTTAGGATCAGGACCTCTGTGCAGAGAGGGGAAGGAGCTTCAACCTTCTACAATAATTGTCTAGCCTAAAACAATCTTGGGCAGTATTGGGCCTGCTGCAGAACTCCATATTATCCTTGGGAGCATGTGGGTTTCCCCAAACAGTATCCCCTGGAAGTGTTTCAGATTGCAAAAATGGCACGTGTGGAGACCCTTGTTTGTGTGCATCAAGTCCTGACCTAAACAGGAATTGAGAACCTACACATGGGAACTAAGGCACATTATAAAGTACACAGGTTGAGCCAGTATACATAACACAATCCTTCCTGATGAACTAGCCTTGCTACTTCCTCCTTTTTTTCATTTATGTCACACCTCTCTCCTCTCCTTTTAAAACTCTTTAAGAAAAGGTCCTGGAACCCTGTTTCATTCCTCAGCACCAGAGTAAACTGGACAATAATAACATTAAATGATGTCTTGGTAGAAAAGATGCACTCATCTAAGTTTCTTATGAAATAACTCACTAACTTTGGCTCTTTTCTCTTGCAATTCTTTTAGTTATTCTTCAACTTCCCATATCTTCTTCCCATGATACGTGGTAATGTGGGATAAAAGTAATTAAACTCACTGATGACTCTGGTACTAAATTTGTCGCTCCACTGAAAAACAGACTTTCCCAGTTGGATGAGTTCTTGAAGCTGTGTATAGAATGAGACAGTATTTTGTCTTAGAATTTTCTGGCACAAAGGAACCATGAAGGTGACATGGATTGTGAGATATGAAAATAAAATAGTCTCTTTTAGGTTGGAAAGAGGATTTGTCCACCCTACAAAGGGTACAACTGTAGCCCAGTGATGATAGATTAAGGGACTGAAGGTGAAAAAGAGGCAGTTTCCATAATAAAATTTGTTAGAGGATCAAGATGAAATTCTCTTTTATACCCTGGAAGCCCTCGCCCTTAATTCCTACCATACAGTGGTGAACAGTGTGTGCTCAGCAGTAGAGGAAAGGCATAACATCTTGGACATGATCCAAGGATAAGCTTTGACACAGAAGCATGTCCCACTGGATAGAAGACTAGACTGTCTAGTTCTAGCTCAGATTAAGTTCAGCAAGATATTGCTGAACAAAGACCAACCTATTTATTGGTGCCTCTGGTGAAATTCCTCTGAGAATCAGCTTGGTGCTCCTGTCACACACATTATAATTCCCTATTAATGTAACTGTTAATGTTCTTACCCACAAAATATCTGTAGTTGAAGAGAAGTGATTTTACAGAGTGTGTCTAGATTATTATGTGTTACTGATATTTACAGTCAATAACTAACACCTGCCTCATTGGTACAAACAGTAGAGTTCTCAGACTTTTCTGCCCCATGGTAGGAAAGGGAGATTAAAAATGAGAAGTTTAGCTGAGCTTTCTCCCTGTAACTTACACTGCTTGGTAGGCCAGAGGGTCACTGAAAACTATACTCTTAATTTGATAAATTGCCATAAAGCTGACTGTGAAATACAATAATGCAGCATTTGTCTTTCACATGCTGACTCTTCATTAACAACAATAAAATATTTAATGCATTGGAAAAGAATCCCCCAAAGAATTAAGTCCATATATTGAAGACTATCTTTGTGTCTTTGAATGTTTTTGGTAGTAATGAGATTTATTTTTTTTACCCTGGTCTTAGACTTGATTACATGGGCCATATCCAATTATAGTCAAAGATCTATTCCACATTGCATTAAAACACAGGTAGTTGCTGACCATTTTCAGCAGACTGTGGTGCAGCAACTGGTAATGCTTCAACATTAAGGAAGGTGGAGAGAATAAGAATGGACTTTAACTTACCCAATAGATTTTTCAAAATTATATGTAAGACGTAGTACACTTTTTGGGGAAATCTCCGATCATAACTGGAGAGTGATTTTACTTAAGATGAAACCTTCTGGGCAGGCAAAGGCAAAAAATTAACTTGCAAATAAGTATACCATGGCCTAGCCATACATTGCCCATCAGTATTTTGTTGACACCTATTCCCTTTTGTGACTGAGGAGAGTTTTGAGGCCAGAGTACACACCAAGACCCCAACTTTAGGCCACAGCATTTCTACTTCAAGCTCTGGAGACCTGGACAATACTTTCTTATCTTCAGTAGACCCATTTAAAATGTGTATGATCTGAGACTGAGAGTACAGAACTTATTTACAAGACCTATAGTGATGTCACTTGGCTGAATCTTTATGTATTTTGTTTTTAAATCAATCAATTACACATCATGGCAAAATGACTAAAGAGTTCTGTCCCTTTGCTAGTGCTTAATAACAAAAGCTAATCTGTGTTGGGTACCTCAAACAATCATGCACAGAAGGATTTCAAAATCTAACCATCTTCTGTGATTATTCAAAGAGTGGTTTCTCCCCAAAACTGCTTCCCTAAAAACTCCCCCCATGGCTAAAGTCTGCATAAAGCTTTGCAAGGTTCCAGAGTTCACTGCAATTGCATTTGCAAAATGCATTGCAGTGATTGGCAAAAGGCAGGGTAGACTGACTAGAGAAGAGACAGAGAGAGTAGGAAAAACGTATATTTCCATTTAAAGTTTAAACAGTCTGATTCAGCCAAATCACCAAATTAGCCAAATTATGATTTGGGTTTCTCTGATTTTTCACATTTCAACTAATGGGATGTGCAGTTCAGATCATCCCTAGTACCAGTGTCTATTTAAACAGCACTAATAGTCATTATAGCCGAAGGATGAGAATTAATGAAGACATAACGAAGCTATATCTGTTTAATATTCACTGTAATGTCTTAGTGCATTTCTGATAGTCTCAATGTTGCCAGTAGATTTGATGATTTTCTATTCCAAAGTATTTCAGACTGAGCTGAAAAAACATTGAAAGGGGAATCTAGTTGAATGTCTTTTTTTAAATATGAAGCAGTAGGACTTGGGATAGTGGGGTTCTCAAAAGATTATTTTCAACTTGGTATGTTTAGGCAGATTGTCTTTCTTACTGTTGCCGTTTGCCATAACTTTTTCTAACTTTAAAAAAGAAAGAAAGAACAGAGAATATGCACGAAAACAGATTTGAGTTCTCACGTGACTTTAGGAATTATTCTATCCTCACTTCTGCAATGTGGAAGCAAGAGAATCCCATAAATCACCTCAGTCTCCAACTGAAGTTTTGATTCCCCTATTTAAAAAGTTATTTTGGTTAAGAGGAGTTCATGTGGTTTATACATTAGCAAAGAGAATAAGAAAAATAGGTGAGAAGGTCCTGGAGAACAACATAATATGGCTTTGAGCAGAGATTTGACAACACCAGCACATATATCTGATTCTCGTTTCTTTGCCAAGCAAGCTTCTGTCCAAAATCACCAATATGAGCCGTTGTAGTTAAAAACTGCATTATGTTACATTGCTCACTAGGACTACTTTACACAGCCCAAAACTTCCCATTATTCCTTCAAATCTATCTCACTTAACTAAGCCAGGTCAGGATGACAGAATATTAATTCAACATTTGGAAAAAAAACCCTGTAAAACCAGGGAATTCTTCCCGCCTGCATCTACTACTCCTTTTGGTTTTACTGAATCCTCCTCCTAGCCTTTGAAAATGTATTTCCCAGTTCAAAGTGTTCTTTGAGAGACAGGATGGAAATAGCTCTAGTCTACAGTGACCTAACTATTTTGCATTTTGGGAGCTTTCAAAGCATAAGGCACTGTGATTGTGAATAATGGAGTGAATCCCAGGTTAGAAACTTGAAGTACAACAACTGAAGGCAACACAAAACACACTGTTGTGAAATATAAACTGCTTTGTGAACATGTGTAGCTTGCCTTACTGGACAGGCAACATCAGTGGACCTCTGCTGTAGTTATTTTCCCGTGAAAGGAACAAATGAACAGCAAAACACAGCAAAGCTTTTCCCACGGAAATCTACCTCACAGGGTGGCTGTTAGGATGAAGTGGAAGAGAGGAGAATGATGCACACTGCTTTGTTTCCCTGTTTGAAATAACGTGAAATAGATAAAATACAATTATAAAGGAGTCCTAGATGAGCCATTGGTTATATGTCGAACCTGTTTGATTTATTTAAACATGTATATTCTTAAAACTTTTTTATGGGGAAGGGTTACCAACTATCTATGACCCTTTTGGTGGGCTTGCCTAAAGATTGTCTCCCAACCAGTCTGCAGCTGTGGCATCATCTGCCCTGTTCCTCCACCAGTCCTCTCACCTATGGACCAAAAGTACAATTCTCTATAACTGATGGGGGCCCAAAACAGGAGAAGGTGCCTGAAGAAGAACATAATTTCACCGCCTTCCATTTCACTTCCTGGAGTCACTGTTATTTGTGCTGCACAAGTGACAGTGGAGCACCCTTCCCAGGGATACTTTGGAACTCTGGAAGCACCTGGAAGCACACTTTGCTGAAAATGTCTACTAATATTATCCTGAACTCTAAACTTCCTTAGCATAAAAAGGAAAACAACCTGATTTTTAAATATTTGAATACACTCTGACAACATGTCTGTGATTGCCTCTGAGTTGGGCTTATTCTGTAGGAGAGGTATAAGTTCTCCCCTGAATTGATCATATAGCCTACATTGGAGTAATACATGTTCAGATGTCTCATCCACTTTGAGGGCTGTAATTCCAGTTCCAGAGCATTAATGTCTCTCCCAGGGATCCTTTTACATGTGCTACTCATTGCAGTTCAGAGGGTTCCCTGCTCCTTCAGCTAACTCCAGCAGCTTCAAGCTACCCACAGCCCTCTGTGGGGGGCAGTGGTTATTTTAAACTTTTCAGGAAGGTGGGATGCTGTTGACATCGCTGGCCAGTTGGGGCAGGCAGAAGGCAGAAGCAGGTAAGCAGGGCAGGTAGGCAGAAGGAATCCTCAGCCATTGACATCACTGGCCAGTTGGGGATGCTGCTGTGACTGGCCAGTGGGGAGGAGGTTGTGTGTGTCAGTAGTGGCCCAATCCAGCCTGGGATGCTATAGGTGGTGAAAGCAGTAAGGCTCCTTCTGCACTTGCACCTAGGAGCCCTGGGCAGATAGAAGGGAGGCTCACTGAAGGACTGTGTAGACCTCCTCATCAAGTGACACCCAGGGTATGCGCCCTGGTTGCCATACTCAAGATACACCACTGGGGTGCTGCATGCCCCCAGATCCACGCCCACTTCAGTGTCTCCTTCTCCTGCTCCACCCCTGGCACAGATGGAGTACCCTCAACAAAAAACAGCGCAACCCCTCTCCTCACTGTCAGATGCCCAGATCTGCTGACCTGAGTTGGTCCCTTTAAGTTGGTCATAGTGCCACTGCCTCCACACAATGAATTGATCATATAGCCTACATTGGAGTAATACATGTTCAGATGTCTCATCCACTGGCTGCTGCAGTGCAGTTGCTACAGAGGCAACCTCGGTTGTGATCAGAAAATACTGCAAATCCACTGACTTTGTCTGCCGGCTGCTCTGTAATTTGTGTCCATAGGGACTCGTGTAGCACCAAACTAATCACATGGCATTTGGCTGCTGTGGTGCGGAGAAGGCAAAGGATTGCTCTACACCTGTATGAAAATCATATAAAATGCAGAAACAAAACATTGCGCATTACATACAGGGACAAAAAATTAATGAGTTGTCTGGCAAGCTATCAAGGAATCACTCAAAAGGGTGCATCCTACTGAAGGCAGTGGCTTGTTTCCATAAGCCTCCAAGCTGTGCTTGAAAATCATAACCATTGAAAAGAGAAAACCACATCCAACGTTACAAATTATTGCATTTACGCGTGTGTCTGTGGGAGTCAGCATGGTACATCATTTTACTACAAAATACTCCCTGATTGTCATTGAGCAAACTTTCTATAGAGCTATCCCCGTCCATTTTTCCATGCCGCTTGCATTAAGGCATGTTAATTCAAAACACAGACGCGGCTGTGTTAGTATAATGTTACCAAGCCCAGCCTATGAGGCCAGCAGGCTGGCTCTTAGCTGTGACTGTCTACGGCCGTGCAGAAGTGCTTACAGCTGCAGTGACATGGCACTGAGCATGTTTTAAGATGAGTCCCAGTTGAGCAGCATCTTATCCAACCAGAAACAATCCCACAATCCAGCTCTTTTTAACTGATCATCCTTGTATCATAACAGATTAAGGTTGCAGCTATTTTGGATTATGGTTAATCTAACCTTTATCCATTCACATCTTCACCTGAAAGTTACAAGGACCAAGAGTCAATTGCTGGGGCATAATTCACAATGACACTGATCTTTCCTTCCTCACTCTAATTATCTGGATTAAGAATAACACTTTTGAGTAATTATTTTCACATTGGATAAACATTAAGCTTTCCTGGATTTATCTGAGCTTTTTCTTAACATGAAATAGATCCAACCAGGCTTATAAGGGCATAACTGACAGCAGTGACAGCTTAATCAAGGGAAGCCTAAACAACTAAAACAATAGGAAATGTTTGTTTCACGTGGTTTTGAAGGAAAATAAAGAAGCATCAGGAACCAGAAATTCAATAAACCCACAAAGAAGAAAAGAAGATACTATAAGGGCAGTTTAGTGAACCCAAACATTGTATTTAATATGGATGCAAAACAATTCCTTCCTTAAAGCAGGGATTGATGTTTGAGCAGCAAAGGGGTGATTTGTGACAACAGAATGTGGATCTTTATTTAGGGGGGAAATACAGTGTACATTGGAATGTGCTTGTTAAATTTATAATTAAAGTGAATCAGGTCCTGGCCTCAGGAATTGAGATGTGCTCCCCCCTCCTCCCTGGTTGCTGAATTGTTCATCAGAGACTTTCATAGACTGCCCAATATTGCGATCACAAACCAGCTAGAAAAAAATCTCCCAAGCTTGTCTTTGAAACTAGCCAAGATCATATACAATTACACACTAAAATCACATCACAGAACCCAATTACACTTTGGCTTTGCAGATCCACAGATAACCTCTTAAAGAGCAAACTCCCTTACTGTGTCGACCCCTGACCCCAAGCTCTTTTTCCAATCTTCAGCAACACTATGTGTTTCTTTTCCAAAGTGAATGGCCAAGACTTGGAACAGCCATGAGAGGGGAAATAAGGTTTGGAAGGACAGAAAATATTCCGGCTACCTTTTTTTTTTTTTTCAAATTTAAAAGGAACATTTTGCTAATATGTGATCCTTGATTGTTAATGGATTCCATACACAACTGTTTAATCCCAGTGTTATTTATGAAAGAGTTTTCAGTAAGTAGTTTTCCATTTATGAAGGGTTTTTAATAATTTACAAGCAATAATTTTATATGGCTCAAAAAAAAAAACAGCTGTTGCAGAGAAAGGAGCCTTGATTCAACTAAATACTTTAACAGGTGTCTGGATATTAAAATGCACATCCATCCCATCATTATTTGCTAATGGTTTCTTCTAGTGAAGTCACCCTCTTCTTTTCTTTCTTTTCTTTTTCTTTTTTTTTGATCTTTCAAAATAATATTCACTATCAGCTGGATAATGATTTTTTTATTTTGCCATAACAGAAATAAAGTTATGGCCTCATATTGCCAATCACACAAACACCAAAAAACTTATACCTCTTATGACAAAAAAGCAATGAAACAAAACAAATGAGATGCTTATAACTCACTCTTTGGAAGGGATGGCAAAACAGTCTTCACAGAAATCCAGTTGAAACCTGTTGTTGTTGTTGTTGTTGTTGTTATTATTATTATTATTATTATTATTATTAATTTATTTATTTCCCGCAACTCCCAAACGGCTCGTGGCGGGTTACAGTGTCTTAAAACCCCATTAAAACTCCCATTAAAAGACTTAAAAATATCACAGCATGGCGGCACAATAATAAAATCCCCTTCCTACCCCCCTTCCTAAAAAAGGGGGGGTGGAGGAGAAGGAGGTCTCCTTCTCAAATGCTCTTTTTTAAGGACACATTTCCTGCTTCTAGGGTACTATGCCATGCAATTAAGGATAACAAGCAATCCCTGTGATTTGTGGCTACTGTATTTTACAGTTCATAAAAACATGAATGGTCCTTACATGCCATATAGATAACCAAAAAAACTCACAGTGCAAAAAGCATTTTGCCAACCAATGTTGGAGCAGAAGGGCTTGTGCCTAATTGGACTGGCTTGCTTCTTGTGCAAAAGCTGAGCTGTAAATGAGAATTTCTGAGGAAGATTTACTATGAATAACTTCTGAGGAACATCAACTAGTATCACAAGGATGGGACTTTTCTAATATTTGTAATTTAGGATCATATTATCAGTTGTGAGATTGTTCTGTTTATATCATATGTAAGGACTGCTTGCATTTTTATGAAGTATAAAATACAGTAGCCATGAATCACAGTGACTGCTTGTTATTAGGTTGGATACTGTGATCCTGGCTTGTTTTTCAAATGAATGATGTCAGCAAACTTAAAAATTGTGCAAGATTGGGGGAAAGTCGCATGGTTGAAAATAAGCTCTTCTCAGTCTGAAATCCTGAGATTAGTACAAGCCAAACTCAAACAAGTTCTAAAGTTCAAACACTCTCTGCAGCTATTTTTTTCTTTCCCTAAATTTACTTGCAGCTGCAGTACTATGAATAGAAAGGGATGGCACCCGGCATAAGGACTTCTGGGACATGTAGTCTCCTGGAGCCCTTATTCTCTAAACCTTCTTCATCATGAAGTACTCAAGAGAGTGTGCTCTCCTTTTTTCTTCACAATTGCCCTTGAAATAGATTATGTATTGATTTGATTTTTATAACCTCCCCTCTCAGCATAGCCATCTTGGATAGGTAAGGCAATCCAATGGCAGGGAATCATATTAAAGATTTCGTGCCAGCAACATATCTTTATGTTCTACAGTTCCCCAAATACCACAGAGCTTTCACCCTAGTCTGTTTTATTTGCCTACCCTCAGCACTATTGGAAGGGAGATACTTACACATTCCCTACCCTCAACGTCTGTGTTTCTGCCAATTGAACACAGTCAAAACAGTGGAACGTGCATTATTATACTGTCCATTTTATAAGGACAGCCATTCTACATATCTCAAGTTACCAGGAAATTCTGATAAATTCTATACATATCTTCTCCCTGCAGACTACTTCAATGAAACTGCCTTCAAAGGTGTCATACGCTGTGCCTATTCCAAACTCGTAACTTTTATGTATAGTTAATTACACAACAATAAAGGTATGAATTATTATCTTTGTGTGTTAATTTTACATTTGTATGTATGTGTACCGTTAATTGTTGCTGGCTGATAGATTAGTTTGGAAGAGTGTGGCAAGCCCAAGATTACCCAGAATGCTTCATCCTGAGTTGGGGATTTGAATTTGGGCTTCCCCAGTCCTACCCAACCACTGCCAGGAAAAAAGAGAAGTTATTGTAACTGCATGTTAGTGAAGAATTGGGTTCAAATCACATGGGTTCATTAGGAAAGCTTACACAGTGTCTATGGTGTGGAGCTCAGATTCTTGAATCCATGAACTGAGTTTCATTCTCCTGCAAGACATAAGCACAGCAAAGAGCAATTATGTGAGCTTCACTTAGCCTGCCTATCCAGGGTTATCATACCTCTTTTCAGAGTCTAGCAAGAGGACTACAGAACCAGTGACAAAATACATCACATGGATGCGAGGACATTGTGACCAAGTCCTGACACCAGCCTGCCTGAGGGGCTCAGAGGACTGATCTAATTTTCATAGGGAGCTTATTCATATTTTACTTACCTTTAAAATGTATCAGTTCCATCCTTGAAAAGTGTGTACCTACTTTTTGTAGGTTACTGAATGTCCATATTAGGCCTAGCTGGAGGAAGTCTAACAAGCTGTTGTGCTTTATGAAATATTTTTTTTATTGAGAATAAAAGTGCTGATTGCAAATTTGCTAAATGAGAGTGATAGTGGTGTAGCTCCCAGAACTGCAGCCAGGATGAATAGAGAGGAGAACTGTTACTACCTGTCCCTAATGACAGGCTGAGTTCTTTTCTAAGAAAATAAAATGCAGCAGAGTAATTGAGATTCCTATGGGCTTTAGTGAAATAAAATGAGCTTCAAAGTAAAAACCCGATAAATCAAAAGCCAAGGGATATAGACTCAGCAGCTGAAAAGCTAACTTAATATCTCTTTGGCAGAACAGGCTGTTTTACACAAGGCTGCTCCGTCTCCAAAGCAGCTTCAAAGAAGAAATGGTGCATTAGCACAGGAAAGGATCTGTTGGAGGCATCTGCTGTGGGCCACAGGGATATGATAAGAAATGGCTGAAGGTATATTCTCTAGTGGCTCCTTTGGAAAGATGCCCAACAGGGAAAATTTCTAAGGCTAACAGAGGAAAGGGTGGCAACAGTAAGGGGAGTATTACATTCTAAATTCTGTGCCAATAGAACTCAAATTCTGCAACGAGAATTTTGCAAATGAGTCAAAGATGGGAAACAAGAAACAGGGATAGTCTGAAAAATCATGTTCTATCCCTTAAACCCAACCAGTTTGCAACTAGTATAGTTTAATGTGACCAGAATGAGACAGCTGAATGAGTTGGTTTTTATGAATATGACCAACAAAAAAGGTGAATAACAGCAACATTTTAAAGCTCGTGTTCTTGTTTAAAAGAACAAACCCCTACACCTTGTTCAATACCATTAATATGCCATGGTGTCTTATGTTTTGCAATGGTTGTGTTGGTAAGGACGATCCTGTGTCAATGGATGTCCAAAGGAGATTGGAAGTGGTGGATGTACTTAATATAGGAGATTAGTGCAACAAAAGGGCAAACTCATAACAACAGAAAGAGAAAAAATCAGGCATCCTTAATGCAATGTAAAGAAAAGATACAAGCTATGCTATAGTCTTATTCCTGCTAGTGTATGCACTGCCATTTAAACTCTGATATTTTCTGTTCCATGTGTATTAAAGTAAGAAGAATAATGGAACAGCCTGCCCTTTACATACACTTTCTTTTTAAAACAGCTTTCCCCAAACATTGCTCACTCTTGGCCCTTCGTCCTACCATTGGTTTATTATATCAACATGACCTAGTCTCTCTCTAAGTCTGCTTCAGGAAGTTGTAAAACCATGATCTTGTTTCAGTTATTAGGAATTTCAAATTGAAAATTAATCTTCCCCCTGAACTTTTAAGAAGTTCCTGGTATCATGAAAATAAATTTTGAAATCAACCTTTTTCATGTCCACCTGCCATCATTATAAAAGTCAAAACCATATGTGCTTCCTCTTTGAAGTTCTGTTTTGTCCAGTAACAACAGACCTTACACAACTATCTTTTTCCATTAGCACCAATCTTGCCTTAACTCTCTGAAACAGCCAAACAATTTAAAAGACAACAGTAGCCTGACAAATGCTTGTAGAAATTTGTGCTACTTATGCAACTGTTGACTCCAGTCTATGGAATTACAGTTGCAAAATTATGTCAGTACACTGTGATAAAAAAGCCAAGTGGGGAAAAAAAAAGCCAATGCATGTTCAACATTCCGGGCAATTTCTGGTTTGAATTATCAAATCAATTCTTCACTGGAGTGAAATTACTTGTGTTACAGAAGAGCCATTGTTTATTTTTTTCCAAATGGATGTCACAGCCTTCGAATTAATAATTATGATTAATGTGTTCAGATCCACTTATTTCATCCAGCAGACAAGCCAGGCTTCATGTTTAATATGGAGAACGCAAGTGTTATTGAGTTTTAGAAATCCACATTCTAATTCATGCTGAATGAAGTCATCATTGTTAAAAGGCCTACGTTAAATCATCCTATAGCTCTTCCCAAGCGAAAGTTATCAAAAACCTAAATTGTGGCATTAGCAGAGAAGGCTCCAAAGTTGTACAGAGTAGTTTTAGTCTTAGCAAAGATTGGTTATAAGTTGCCTGACTTTCAGTTCTTTTGAACTTAAATGTATAAAATGGAGGGCAGAAAAAACAAGACAAAGTTGCCAATGATATGTCTAATGGGGTGGGTGCGCATATTCACATATGCATATGTAATAACTAACAATTTACCAGACCATTTCTGCCCAAGAAATTTGCCTCTGGTTCCTGGTGGGTTTTAGAGCCCCCTCCACATAACATCGTCTTCATCCCAAAGCTATCCAGGGGCTGGCTCGAGTTTAGGCCAGATTTGCCTCAAGATGAGGGAAATTGCCAAAACTGGTTTTGCCACTTGTTATCTTGCTTCTCATCAGGGAGCAACTGGGAGCAAGCCCATATGGAGGGGGGAAAGCGCAATAGTCTCTGTAGCTTTTCTCCACCATGCCTAGATCTTCAAATATCTCAGATAAGAACAACCTGTCACTATGAATTGGCCTACACATGCAGCTGAATGTGGTGGTGGAGTAGGTTGACCACAACAGAATATTGCATTTTTTTATTTCCTGTTTTTTTTAACCTTGAACAAAAAGAAGGTGGCATGACTAAATCACTGTTGTATTATTTTTGTGCTTTCAAGGAATCCTTCTATGAGGCCTAAATATTATTACAGCCATTGTGATTGTACAATCACCTGTCTCCATACCCTCTTGGGGGCTATTCATTACAAAGAAGAGGAAGGTTCACCTAGCTTGATGATACTTTATTATCATCATCTTTATTATTATCATCATTATTATAACTATCATTATTATTAATTGAATTTATATCCCACCACTTCCCAAAGACTCGTGGCAGCTTACATTTAAAAAAAAACCCCTATATAAATTAACCACATTTAGCCCTGAGGCCATAAGACCCCCTACAAGGCACAAAATTGGTAGCCAAAATTCCCTCCCCTGAGCAGACCTCTCTAGAGGTGAGGGTGTTGATGTAATACCAAACTAAGCCTGAGGAGGAGCCATGTTGTTCTTAGCCCTAGCCTCAATCAAAGACCTGGTTGAAAAGCTCCATTTTGAAGGCCATGCGGAACTGTGACAACTCCAGCAGGACCCTCAGCTCTCCCAGGAGCTCATTCCACTAGGTCAGAACCAAGACCGAAAAGGCCAAGTGTATTTCCTTAGGGCCAGGGACCTCCAACAGATTAGTGCCCACAAAGCATAGTGCACTGCAGGGGGCATAAAGAGACTAGCGGTCCCTCAGATAGGCAGGGCCTAAGCCACAAATGGCCTTAAAGGTCAAAACCAAAACCTAGAACTTGATCCGGGCCACGACTGGCAACAAATGCAGCTGCCTCAGCATAAGATGGATATGGGCTCTCCAAGATGTATTTGTGAGGACCCTATCAGCTGCATTCTGTACCTGCTAGAGTTTCCAGATCAAGGACAAGGGTACAGTGAGTCCCTCTCTCCTCAGATTTTCCTAATAGTAAGACTGTCTGCAGAAGTAGCAGAAGAAAAAACAGGTCCTTTTAATGGAGCAGCCACCAGGATAACATTGGTGTACAGCTGCTGTTAGATCTTAAACAGTATGTTTTTATTCATTATTGTTGTATTATGGATTTGCTAGAGAAAGTGATACAAAATACATATCAGTAGCAGTTTCTGAAATAATTTCTGGTATTCTTCATCATCTGTGCTGTTACTTAAGCATAGAGGATGATGCACAAATTCTGAAAACTGACACCACACGCATCATCCATGACCAATTGGAGCCATATTTCCTATGCCATGCAAATTTTATTTGCTGGTTGACAAAGTATATAGAACTACAAGAGAATTTAATTCCGTGTGGATTCTCTAGCAGCATGAAATTAGTAGCTTTGGAGGCCTTTGGGAATAAGACAGTCCCAAAAAGCAAAATCCAAGTCATGAGGTTCAATTTTTCCATTAATCACTGAGAAATCAGCTGAGATTTAACTGAAAACTGAATCCCCTGTACTGTTTTCAGAATCTGAATTTTAAAAAATACACTTCTTAATTTTGGAACTCAAGATTTAAACTTCAGACTTCTTATTTTTCACAAAGACCACAGCTAGGGCTCTTTCTTTCAAAACAGGACTCTGTCCTAAGCATCTCTACTTGAAGTTAAGTCTCGTGTTAATCCATGGAGCATACTTTGAGAAAAGTGTTCTTATAGCAAAAGCTTTAAATCATCCAGTTTTTTAAAAAATTGCAAAACCAAAAATTCTCTGTTACCTTTCTATAATCTATTATTAAATCAATCAATCCAATAATTTAAAATCACACCAAAACCATTAGCCGAATCTATCTAAAATTCTTTAACATAGCTCCGAAGTGTGAGTAGCCATGACCAGCAGCCAACTTCTTCAACTTTCAAAAAGAAACATCAAGGAGTAGCATTTCTGTAAATGGTATGCCGAGTTTCAGATTTCCTTCCGGAAATAAAAATTACCGCAACTCCTTGGGATTTTTTGTTTGTTTGTTTGTAGTGTTCTTGCAATTTGCAGGGGGGGGGGATTCTCTAAAGGATTTTCTGGGCCCTTACATTACACCAAGATTGCTCTCTCCCAGACACTTGGCTTGGCTGTCTGGTTTGGCTAGCTCCTCTCTCACCCCCCATCCCCACCCCAATCCTCAGAGCACCTGCCAATATTGTTAGGCTGACATGCCTACTCCCACAGTAATCTCTGGTCCCTAAGCAACATCGACCTATTTATATGGGAAAATTCCCATACAAGGTAATATCAAGCAGATGAAAATGGAACTTCTCCAGGCCAGTTTGGGAGGAACCCAAAAAATTCCTGCTCAGCTGTGAGGTGACCAGGTGACCACACAGTTTCATAACGGAGAGAAGATGAATATTAGTGAACAAATGGTCAGCTCCAATGCATGGGAAGCTATTCAAAAGCTATTCCCTGAACTGACCTGACTGGCTACTTATCAGCAGGGCTGGCTGATCCCTGTCGCCTTCATTTGAAAAGATGCACTGACCAAGGCATGTTATATTGTGCTTGTTACAAGTTGTACCAGCTGTCTTTTGTCAATACATTCATTGTTCGTTAATTTTAAACAAAATGAAAGGAAAAAACCCTCTCGATTTATTTGAGCCTTTTAAAGGAATTTCAGTTTCAAAAATGCTGCTTGAGAGTTTAGATAACAGTTATACAGTTTTAAATAAATGTGATCTGGTAATTTATAGTGTGCCTGAACAGCTTGTGCTAATACAATCTATATATTATGCTAAATCTAACAGAAATTTAACTCCCAAATTGTCAATAAGTGTCAGCCTGCTTATATTTCCCCTTTCATATTATTTTTGTAGAGCAAACGTGAAACATCTTTCACACTACCTTAAAAACTCACACTAGTGAAATGTTATGACAAAGTATGCATAATAAATAGCTGTTCATTGTGCTGTGCACCTATATTGTATATTTTTCCAGAGACACGCTACAGTAAGGCCTTTCACAGTTTTAAGGCTTCATCATAGAATTTTTTTTAAAAAAAGACAATACTAGACTTTATGCCTCAGCGACAAATTAAATATTGTTACTGCCTTTGATGGTGTAATCCCAATTTCTCCCACCAACCCCAGTTGAGGGAAGAAATTATGGGTCCAAAATTAGTTAATGGAGGGGGGGGGATGACAAAAAAGAAAGTAATTGTGCTTCCACCCCACCGGCATCCACTTCCTAACAGGAGGAATGACCAGTAGGTGTGTGTGTGTGTGTGTGTGTGTGTGTGTGTGTGTGTGTGTGTGTGAGAGAGAGAGAGAGAGAGAGAGAGAGAGCAAAATTCAAACACAGCTCCTAGCCCTCCAGGCTTTTTGTGTGTGTGCTGAATCAGATCTCTGGAGCAGGGGTAGTCAAACTGTGGCCCTCCAGATGTCCATGGACTACAATTACCATGAGCCCCTGCCAGCAGTCGCTTGACTACCCCTGCTCTGGAGACTGCAGCTCTCTTGACATTATTTCTCCAGTCACTCTTTCTCCAGTCACTCTGTGCTTAGGTCCTGGACCCAGATGGCTGCTCTCTCCCTTTCCCTGCCCCTCAGGACTTTCCTGCATCTCCTTCTCAGGGACACAATACCTTTCCCTGCAACTCCGAAAGAGGGCTGATGGGCATACAATAGGTTATACGTCATCATGTCAGGTTATTGGTATATCATATAATTCACAAGGGTTTCCTTAGAGAGGCACCGTCACATTAAAGCACTGAAAGGCTAACCTGCCCTTCAGCAAAGGGTCAGATAAAAAGTCTGTCCTTGGACAGCTCAAGCAGGTTTGGGAAGGAGCAGGGTATTGAATCAACACAGCCCTGGGTAGAAGTACCTAGTATATGGTCATGTCATTTCACTGACAGCTGGTGGTTTAATATAGTGGAAAGAGGGGTGGCATAAAAATTATGATAAACAGACATGGAAACTCATTATATAAAGGCCTCAACACATATTGTGACTTCATGTTGCAGTCTGCAGATCCATTACTCAGTACAGAAATGCCAGTTTTCACAGATTATCTTGGGATACTTTGACAGTATCAATTCTATAGTGGATCATCATTTATCTTAGTCCTCTTATCACCGCTAGTCCACACAGACTTTATAGCCTCAGGAAGAGAATTAGAGAAATCATACCATAAGCTAGCGATGGTAGCTGGTATCTCTTATCTCCAAGGTATTTTATGTCTCCCTTTTAGTCCAGATGTAGGAACCTCCCATTTAGACCCAGCATTAAGAAATAGCTGTGGCATCTAAAAATTCACCTTGTTACCTTCCTCTCTTCAAATGTCATTTCCTGTATCACTGCTCTCTTTCACAAAATGGAATGGTCATTGCAGATGTAAAAAAAATTCATCCATTTGCTGCAGAACCTCAAACTAGACAGCTAGTCTGCTTGACCTTACTTGGTTTGGGCGTTCTGACAAGATCATTGCCCAAGGTGATATGGCTGTTCAAACATCTACAACTGAGCACTGACTCATCACCATGACAATATAAAGCTTCTGCTTGTGTGACACTTATATCTAATGATGTATAGCTATTCTCAGTGCTTTCTTTCATGATTAAACTAGTCACTCTTTTTTATGAAATAGGAAAATGTAAACTGACATGAAGTTCAAGAAATAGTGTCTTTGGCATTTCCTTTCTGATATTTATGTCTGTGACCACACCTAAATATGCCAAACACAAACTGGCCTCAACAAAGCATCTGAGCAAATGCTCAGGAAAGATGTCCAACAATGGCATTGTCTTTTTAAAAAGTGTTCAAGCGAAAGTGATGACATTTGATACAAAGAAAGCCTGACAAAGGATTTTTGAAGATTATGGTTGCCTCATTTATAATCCCCTAACTTCTTGTTGCTAGTTTTTAATCCACTCTCATGTCTAGACTGTTTCTTCTTTACCTCCAACAATGCTCTGGGAGACATTAAATCTGAGCTTCACATGTGGCTGTGCCTCTTTAGGAAATGTCAAAGCACAGCTTGGACTATTCACATTCCTAGGATTTTTAGAGTTCATTGTATTTGTGGGATTTTTAAAAGAAATCTGATAATAAAGGTAATTAGACCATGTGATCTTGGTACATGGCTTTCCAACGAAAATATGTATTTTGGAGACATAGCTTGCTTTTACAACATGGACTGTGGATATACTGGATCCTGGTCCAGTTGAAATCAAATACATGCTTAGGCTGATTAATGCAGACGGTCCCTGGAATCTGCACCATCATCTCTTCTGAGGTATTTTTTTCAATATCAAACCTAGCATAGCCAATTTTCATTTGAAACTGGATTATTCTGAACTGTGTCCATTTAAACATCCAATTTGTTCTTCAAAGATTTTTAAAATCCTTAGTTCAAATGAACATATGCCACTGTTCATACTGTGGAGCACCAATGACTATTTATTGAACAGGCTTCAGATTCATAACCCACTTTCAAGAATGCCTTTTTCATTCAGTCACATTCAGTAATGCTAATCATTTCTCATTAGAAGTACAATTCTCATAAATCTTATATTATAATTTGAAGGTTCTACTATTAAATGGAGGACCTTTCACTCATACTCCAGAACATTTTGGATACCTGAGGGATGATCTGAAGTGATCCATTTATATTGTGTCAACCTCTTGGACTGTTTATGCACTGGGAACTTCAGTGCTCCAGCTCTCGTATAGGAGCACAGATCTGGGGCGGATGAGGCACACCAGGCCAAATGCTTCCCCATGTGGGTGCAGTAAGAGGTGGGGCAACCTGCCACAACTAAAACTCCAGGCTGCAGCTTGGCATGAAACCTCCAGTGCATAAACGGTCTTGGTCTAACCACTACAGTCAATTGTTAAGTGCCTGTGCATGTTAAGAGCCATCAAGTTACTTCAAACTTATAGTGATCCTATGAATTAATGTCCTTCATGATGTCCTATCATTAACAGCCTCACTCAGGTTTTGCATACTGAAGACTGTGGCTTCCTCTACTGAGTCAATCCATCATGTGTCGGATCTTCCTCTTTTCCTGCTGCTATCATCTTTCCCCATGATTATTGCCTTTTCCATTGACTCTTGTCTACTTACAATTTAACCAAAGTATTTATTTATTCGTTATTAGATTTATACCCCACCTCTCACAACATAGCCGCCTTGAGACAGCTTACAGAATAAAACCATAAAACAATATATCCCCAAAAACCCCATTAACAACAATAACATTAGTCATAATATCCCTTAATTAAGATGGCAATAACAAAATCTCCCCAGTCCAACTTTCCTGATTCCGGCCAACCCCATGTCTTGATCAAATTCTAACCCTTGGATGCTCAGATAGGGTGGGACCCCAAGATTGAAACTATGGACATCCTCTCCTGGCCTCAACCAAATGCCTGGTGAAAGACCTCCATCTTGCAGCCCCTGCAGAACTTAGAAGGCTCCATCAGGGCCTTAGCTGTTCTGGGAGCTTATTCTACCAGGTTGGGGCCAAGGCCCAAAAGGCCCAGGCCCTGGTCAAGGCCTGGTGGATATCCCGGGGGCCTGAGACAGTCAACAGATTCCTACCCACAGAGCAGAGAGCCATGCAGGAGGGGTAAGCAGATAAGCAGCCCCTCAGATAGGTGGGACCCAGGCCACGTATAGCCTTAAAGGTTAAAACCTTGAACTTAATCTGGAAGAAGACCAGTAGCCAGTGTAGTTGTCTCAACACTGGCTGAATGTGGGCCCTGTCCATCCAGGTCCACCCTGATTGGCCCTCCCCTTCCAGCTCCCACCCTCCCTCCTTGCCTGCTAGAAGCCTTGTGGCTGCGGCCTCTATTGTCGTCCATGAAGAGAGAGGCAGAAACAGGGCTTTGAGGCCTGCAGGTATGCTCCTGCTGGGAGGGACCCGGGGGGGGGGGGATTTGCAGCCTCCCTGCAGGCCGCTAAGCCCTGTCACTGCCAGCGGGGGGGGCTTTCAACTCTCTTTAGCCCACTATGCGGGTCAAAGGGAGCCGCGGCCACCCTCTCACACCCTCCTGCCTGCCGCCCTATTCAAAGCCCATTTTTAAAATGGGCTGTGATATTAGTAAGTAAATATTAACTTTGTCTATTGAGGCAGTTCACATGATCATCCTCATGTCAATGAATGAAGCAGCAAAATGGAGTCTTCTATATGCAAATGACCTATGATCCTTCTTACTAAACATGACAACTCAATGACTAATGGGTCTATCAAATCAGTGCATGTGAATGTGTAAACGAATCCTCATGGACATGCATTTTGGTCTGTTTGTCAAATTTTCAGCATTTGTGGTCAATGTTCATATCATCTATGTTGATCCAAAGAACCAAACATGCCAAAGATTTAACCAGAGCAATTTTTCCTCATCATAATATTTAGGACTTCTTACTATGTGAGCACCCACCATCAGATACCAGAAATATGTAATCAGGGTGTGACTTCTTAAAGTGATGAAGATTATGCCATTGTGCCTTATAAACATTGTTGTATTGAGAGGATGCAAAGTAATTACAAGAATTACAGTAGGAGGTACAGCTAATCCACAGTTTTAAGCCATTCCAGTTGTCAAATGGTTCTTACACACAGTAAATATCAATTCTGTAATTTGCCAGGCTAACATTTTAGAGCCCTTCGTTAAATAATAAACATCATCAGGCACCACTGACTTGAATTCATTTTATGTATCCAAATATTTCTTGACATGCTCCTTCATTATATGG
This sequence comes from Paroedura picta, assembly GCF_049243985.1. Classification (NCBI taxonomy): domain Eukaryota; kingdom Metazoa; phylum Chordata; class Lepidosauria; order Squamata; family Gekkonidae; genus Paroedura; species Paroedura picta. Next base: position 66,437,126 of record NC_135378.1, read on the forward strand.
AACTGTGACTTTTTCCATCACAGATCACCCACCAAGGAGAAGTAGGTCAGTAGGAGGGCTTCAAAAGGAGAGCAGTGCGCAGTAAAGACAAACACAGATCACCCCAAAACTAAAAGCAGTCAGTGTGTGGGGAAGGGGGGATAAAATGGCAGAACTAAGTTGAAGCCTCCCTAAAAAAAGCTGTCCCCACAACAACAACAAAAACCCAAAGAGCAATCCCTTGTCTTATTACCACCCAAAGTGGACAGGGTGAAATAAACAGAAAAGAAAAAGAAAGGGAAGCAGACAGCAAGAAAATCCGCTAAACAAAAATGCTCTCTTCGGGAAAAATTAATTCAAATCCCAATGTTCCCACCCTTTGCAGCAAACGAACAAAAACTGAATTGGAACCCAGAGCAAAGCCCCCTGGCCCCTAACTAAGCTAGCCAAGTAATCCCCCTACCACATCCAGCAGCAAAGTTATTTTGCAAGTACACCCTTTCCATCCAAAACCACAATGCCAACAAAGGGAATGGACACTTGCCCTGCAGTTATATAAATCTGAGTGCCATTGTCATATATTGGAACAGTGTCTGGAGGGTCCTTATTTGTGTTTCCAAGGCTGGAAAACACCAACCCCGTTGCTGTCTATCATTTTTCTGCCAGAGATTTTCTTGGGTGAATTTCATTTTCTGAGTTGCCCCAAGCCATGCCCTAAAAGCTCAGAGATTTCTTCAGCGACCACATGCAAACCAAATGTCGCCTCATGAATTCCAGTCTGGCTAGAGGTCTGCACAAGTTTTGGCTTGTTAGGCAGTGTTTGGCCCATCTCTAGCTGGATGTTTGTCCCCCCTGAAACACAGGCCCTTTCAGTTCCTCGTGAGGGTTGAATTGGACTGGGAGCCAAGAAAATGGGGGGATGGGGGAGACCTTAGACACAAGGAAATCAAGCTGTATTTGGATGTGTACCAGCCTACAATTAACAGAAGGACCTTGCTTCTGGGTTCGCCCAGTTTGTGCCCATCCCTATATCCAGCACACTTAATGATGTCAGCAGCAACTTTAGCTGCTTGGCATTTTTTGAATATCAGATTTTAATTGACATAGTTTGGTCATTAGACAATTGCGCTTTCAACTTCATCCCTTTGTAGCTAAGAGTTTTGTTCAGGAGAGAGGTTCTAATGTGACATTTCATTTACCAACATCTGACATGGGTTAGGAGAGGATGGAAAATCTGACGCCTGCTTGAGAAAGCAAACATTATCACTCTGGGATTTTTTTAAAAAGAAGAAATGTGTTTATTTTTTTTAAAGAATCCCTTGCTGCTAATCGGTTAAAGCTTGGTCATTTCCTTTGGGCAAGCCTTTTAATTAATGTAATTGATTGCTAATTGTTTTTCAGAAAGGGGTTCAACAGTGTTTCAACTACTGAAAACCTAGAGGATTCTCAGGTAGTTGGAAACAAACGTGAATTAATCAAGGAAAACTGAGTGGGAGCTTTTGCAGGTACTCCTCCCCTTGTTTTGGTGGTCACATAAGAGAAGATAATATTGTGGAATGCTATACGGTGCATATGAAGATGGGGCAACTAATTTACTGCCTAAAAAAAAATCTGTAGTAAATATAGAAGGGATCCACAAATACTTCATTAAGTATTTGGAAGAGGAGAGGAAGATGCAATCAAATTTAAAGGAATTGCTGCAACCAGCTCATTAGTTCAGTGTTTAGGTTGCAGCTGCTCCTTTAAATGAGCCACAGTCTTACTCCCCTTCCACCAAAGAAGGAAGAAGAGGGACCTGGTGCTGTATCTGATCCTACTGAGTCCCTAGCAGGATCAGCATTTAGTCCTGACTTTCTCTTTAATGGGAGAGGACAGATGGTGCAGCGGATGCTCAGCCTAGATCCAGACTTTGGTCCCAGCAGGATCACAGCATGCCCTATCTCTTCCTCTTCTGGGGCCCCAAAGTAGAAGGTGAAGAACATGTCTCCCAACCAACAGGTTGGGTGCTAAACCACTTTCCCCAAATCGTGTCTCAAGCAGGATGAGAGTTAAGCACCTGCTTCCTTGCGTCTTTCCAACAAAAAGGGGATTAGGGAGGTTTAGCTCCTATCCTTCTGGGTCTACAGTAACATGGCAAATAAGTTCTTGTTCCTGCCATCTTCTGCCAGGAAGAAAGTAACAGAATGGTGGCTTATCTTCTTCCCTGATATATCCCCAGCAGAATGGAAGGTAAGCCTCTGTTCTTCTTCTGTCCTTCCCACAAGTGTGAAAGGGTTGCCTTGGCTTAGTACTGTCAGACCTTTTCCAATTCCTTTCCAGTGGATCAGTGATCTTTTCTGAGGAGGTGCCAAGGAATTCCTCTTCTCCATCCTACTATTGCGAGAAGCTGAAAATAAGAGTACTTGGTGATATGGGGGAGGGTATAGCTGTACTATATGTAGCTCACCAATATTATTATTTTCAGCTGTTGTGAAGTCAGATTTTGAATATTTACTGATAATTTGTTAGTTCTTGTTGGCTTTAAATGTCCATGGAAGAAAAACTGAACTATTTCGGGATGTGTTTTCCTCTTCATCCATAACTATGATTCTCTTAGTTGAAAAGATAGTGCTGTATGTATAACATTTTTATATGCTCCCAGTTGGTAAAAGATAGATCGACGGTAGCAGCTGCTAACAATGTCAACAATCAAGTGGGATGAAGTGTGGCAAGCCCCCAACTGTTTCCCATTCATATGAGTTATGAGTTCTCACTGTTCAGAGACACTCTGATAAAAGACCATATGAGCAGAGTTGTGAGAATTTGGGAATACCCACCTGGCAAGAAAATCTTGCCCTTCAAAAGCAAAACCAACGTAGAGCATTTGAGTGAGAAAAAAAACAAAGCAGAAAGAATTAAAAAATGCTCACTCCATCAAAATCCAGAAATATTTGACCTCAGTGTGTTTCTGGGTTCAAGAAATGGAATGATGCGTTAAGGATGGAAAATGCTAGAAAGGAAACGCACTGACATAAGTAGGGATGGCTGGGGCCCACCCAGCACTGAACATCAAAGTCTGACTGCTGAGAATGCTTGGTCACTTGCCGCCTAATATTACGCTCCCCATTTTGTAGGGGAAAATGTTGGCTGGCCCTGGGAATGCTAGTCATAATACTCCATTGTACTCATTTTCTTTCTTCTCTAATCCAAGTGTGACTGTTACTCATTCCAGCAATATAAATACAATCTGCTAATATAAAAGGAGAGATCCCTGTCAATGAAGAATAAAAGCTGTTTACATTTGTGCTTGGAATATTTAGGAATCCTCTACAATATACTGGGGCATCAGTTGTGCTCAAGCCTTTCAAGTTTTCCTAAGCAAACAACCAGAACCTTGGTGCAAGACTGAGATTGTCATGCCAAAACTATGCATAAAATCTCAGCACTGTTTCCATCAATAAATCATAGCAATTTGGGAGCTCCACAGAAAACATGGGGAATTTACTTATATGACTAGTTTTGGATTTAGCGCCACAGATTATAAAATCAGAGTCCAGTAGCAACTTTAAGACGAACAAAGATTTATTCAAAGTGTGAGCTTTCAAGTACAACCACTCGAAAGCTCACACCTTGAATGAATCTTTGTTGGTGTTAAAGGTGCTACTGGATTCTGATTTTATTGTGCTACTTCAGACCAACACGGCTACTCATTTGAATCTACCACAGATTATGGGAGTCCTTCCTGGCCTTCTTGAACTAGTGAAGAATGTTCAAATTTTCATCTGTCTGGTAAGCCGGCTGATTTTGCAGTTTAGAATAAAAGTTGTAAAGTTGTGCTGAAGATGGCTGCAAAACTTATTAATCACACCAAAGAGAAACAGCATTATGTCATAGGCTTTGTGGGCAGAAGGTTGCTGAGAGCACAAATGTGTGCTCAGTATGGGGATAAAGTTCTCTCTCATAGAGCTGTCTATGAATGGATTGAAATGTTCGAAAATGGCAATACGAGTGTGATGGATGCAGAGCACTCCAGACGTCCACAAAAAGCGTATGACAGAATGCTGTTCTCACTTGATGCAATTTATAAGTTTCACAGCCATCTTTACCACAGCATGACAACTCTTACTAACCTGCAAGGTCTTGCCAGACAGACTAGTCACATGATGCTCTCAGACTCCTCCCGCCCTCACCGTTTCCAATGAAAACAGAAAAGTGCAAAACATTTCTAGACAAAACTGGGACATCAACAAAATTAGAATAAGAATGCAAACTTCAGGCGGTTAGCTTCAAAACTGCAGCTGCACCAATTAATAACGTTATATTCACTTGCAAACAGAAGTTCTCATACATGCGCATAATTTCCTAAAATTATTTTGTCTGCTATTTAAATCATTGGAACTACTTCTGTGAGTAAACTTGAACAGAGGACTATAACTTTTTCAGTTTGAGTGGATATCTTATCCATTAAGCTATTCAATGTTTGGTTACAACCAAAGGAATTTACTAGGTTTGCATTAGCCATGGGAGGGCTCTCTGCTAAAGTCCCTTGATGAAATAGAAACATATTGGAAATTACAAGAAAAATAATTAATCAAATAATCAAACAAAAGGGTGACAGTTCAAACAAAATCTTATTCATATTTCATGTGATGATTGACATGCAAGAAAATGTTGTACACGTCATCTTTCTCAATTCTGGCTCTATTTTTTTTTATTTGAAGCACAGTTTTGAAAAATTGCTTTATCTATTGAAAACTGAAACAATAAAATTTTGATTATAAAGTAATTTCTAAAACATTTTATCAAAATGTAATTATTGTAGCATAGTCAAAATTAGGGATGGACAAAAACTGGTTGACGAACTAAAAGTCATCACAAATTTTGCTTGGTTTGTGGTTCATGAAGCCATGTCCATGAGCAGAAGAAAGGCCACAAATATCCACAAATGTTGATGCAGTTTATAGCTCTTATTGAAAAACAGCTGAGTGTCAGGGAGCTCCGAACTCCTCAGATGTTTGGCTTAAATGTCTTGGAATAATTTAAACCACCGCTTTCTGCAAAAAGCTGCAGGGAGCAAAACACCATGGAGAGCAGAATGCAAGAGTCTTCAAAAAAACTCACCCATTTAGTTTAAATAACTTGAAGCCTTTTAAACTCTGCTTTCTGATCCCTGTGAAAAGCTGTGGGGAGCAAAAAGCAGGGGCTTAAAGTTTAAATGGCTCGAATATGAACTGGTTCAGTTTTCAAATCACTGTTTCAGTTTATTTTTCATTATTTATTTATATTTGGATTTATATAATCACTCTCACAAGTGCTGGCTCAGGGCAGTTCATAACATGATAAATACATTATAACATACATCATAAAATAATAAAACAATACAATTAAAACTATAAAATAACTAGAATTCCAGTTCAGCTGATATTAGATCCCTTAAATCTTATTTGTTCCAGGAGGAGCTCTTCTAGGGTTTTATGGAAGGAGGCCAATAAGATGTTATACCACAGATCATTCATTGACCCCAACCAAATGCCTGGAAGAAGAGCTTAGTTTTGCAGGTCCTTCAGAACTACAAGAGCTCCTGAAGGGTTCACAGATCTTTCCACTCCAGAGCTCATTTCACCAGGCTGGGGCCAGAACCAAAAAGGCCCTGGCTGTGGTTGAGGACAAGCATACATCTCAGAGGTCAGGGGCCACCAGTCTGCTGGGATTGGCAGAGCATAATGCTCTATGGCCCATTATGCATGGCCGCCGAAACGGCGATTTCCGGTCACATGGAAAACACGGAGGCGGAAGGCATGAAGCACACCGATTATGCACAGGACGGGGCGCGATGGCGGCAAAACCCAGAGTAACCGATTATGCACGTGGCGATCCCGGCGCCGCTTCTGGTTGCGCCCCGGTCACCCGGAAGCTGCGCTTTCTTCTGCGTTTCGCTAACATGGCTTTTTCGGCGGCATGCACCAAAGCTGCAGCCGGTTGCAGCCGGCACCATGCGTTATTGGTGATTTTAGTCGCCGCCATCCCACCCCGAATGTGCGTTATTCCCCCCGTGCATAATGGGTCTATGGGAGGCATAGCTGCAAGTGGTCTTAAAGGTTAATACCAAAACCTTGATCCATAATTCAATTGGGAGCCAGTGCAGCTGCCTGAGTTCAGGCTGGATGTGGGCTCTCCATGGTGTTCTGATGAGAACCCGCACTGCTGCACTTTGGATCCACTGCAGTCTCTGAATCAGAGTCAAGGGTAGGCCCAGGTAGAGTGAATTACAGTAATCCAGCCTGGTGGTGACCATGGATCACTGTGGCTAGTTTTTCTGGGGACAAGTAGGATGCTAGTAGTTTAGCTTAGTGAAGATGGTAGAACCCCAGCTGTGGTCACTAGACTTTAGCCTCCATAGATAAGGAGGTGTCAAGAATTATTCCCAAATTTCTAGCAAATTGTACTAATATCAGTTTGTAGTTTGGTTTGTGGTTCAGCTGACAACTAATCAAAATATAATCAAATTCTCATTAATAAGCCTGCACTATACAATGGTTAGCTATTCTAAGTCAACTATTTTTATACTGTATGATATCAAATTCTCAGGTTAAAATTTCAATTGGAGGAGTTTAGAATACAACCCCCCCCCCCCAATTCAGAAGTCTCATCTAAGATGGATCAGGAATCAATGGGATTTGAGTAAAGGTAAAAATGAGGTTTGCCCTCTTTCTGCAGCTAGCCATCTCTCTCTTCCCAAGCAAGAAAACTTTACCTTCATGGGAAGGTGAGGGTTCATTAGACATAGAAGGGAAAATATTAGCTGTAGGCAGTATGAATCCAAGGCAGTATGAATCCAAGGATTATGGAAGTTGAAGTCTACTTTGGCTACTGAACTGAAATAGAGCATGGGAGGCCGGGGGCAGGGGAGACACTATATATTCTATATATTCTACAATGTTTCACGAAAGATGATGGTCAGTACTGTAGCATCTCGTCCAGTTATGACAAGTCCTGCAAAAGTTCTTTCCTATGTGTATTCTTGTAATGATCAGTTGCCGCAAAGTCTGGGGTTTGGGAAACAGCCCTTCAGTGGCTGTGCTCCTTTCACTGGAACCAGACACAGTGGGTGCCAGTGGGGGAGGAGTTGTCACACCCCTATCAGCTTCCTTGTGTGGTTCCACAGGGGATGATCCTCTCCCCTACATTGTTTAACATCTTTATGGCCCAGCTGATCCGGAGTTTTGGTCTGGGTCACCAATATGCAGATGGCGCTCTTTCCTGATGGACAGCTGCCCAAACATCCCCCCCCCCCCAGATACATTTGCCATATCTTTGGAAGCCATAGCTCGGCGGTTGGAACAGAGTCACCTAAAAGCCAACCCCTCCAAGACAGAAGTCCTGTGGCTTGGCAGGAAGGCATCAAGTCAGGAAGTGTGCCTTCCCACCTTCGCTGGGGTACAGCTCAATATCTCACTCTCAGCCAGGAATTTGGATATGATCCTGCATGCCTCCTTATCAATGGTCCAGGTCATGAAAGTAGCCCACGTGGCATTTTAAAAACTTTGCAAGGTGAGGCTATTAGTGCCCTGACTGTCCTTGGACTGCTTGGCTACAGTGATTCATGTAACAGTCACTTCCAGATTGGACCTCTGTGGGCCTACCCTTGTCCCTGACCTGGAAATTGTAGCTGGTGCAGAATGCAGCTGCTAGGATCTTCAGAGGTACCTTCTTGGAGGGCGCACATATAGTCAATGCTGAGGCTGTTGCATTGTCTTCTGGCAGCAGCTAGGATCAGGTTCAAGGTTCTGGTATTAACCTTTAAGGCCATCTGCAGCTTGGGCCCCAATTATCTGAAGAAGAAGAGTTGGTTCTTATATGCCGCTTTTCCCTACCCGAAGGAGGCTCAAAGCGGCTTACAGTCGCCTTCCCATTCCTCTCCCCACAACAGACACCCTGTGGGGTGGGTGAGGCTGAGAGAGCCCTGATATCCCTGCTCGGTCAGAATAGTTTTATCAGTGCAGTGGCGAGCCCAAGGTCACCCAGCTGCTTGCATGTGGGGGAGCGCAGAATCGAACACGGCATGCCAGATTAGAAGTCCAACCACTACACCAAACTGGCTGAGGGGCTGCTTGCCTCTTTATATGCTGCCTTCACAGGGCTCTTCGTTCTGCGAGTGCTAATCTCATGCAGTAAGCACTCCAGTGGTGCATCTGCAAAAATAGGACAATTAGGCACTAACAGAAGGAAAGCAGCCCCAGTATGGGCTGGACCTTTAAAAATGCATACCTTCCTCCCCAGATGACATGATAATGCACTAGGACTGCCCAAAAATAACAGAAAAGGGTAGTTTGGGTAAATGTGGAGAAAGGGAAAAAGACAACTGGAGTACAATTAGAGCCCAATGTGGATCTCCAAAAAGGGATAAACTCATTATCTGGTTTACTGAGGACAAAATATGGTCTAGAAAGAATGCTATGTTGAGAGTAGATTAAAGGAGGAAAGGAGATGAGAGAAATCAGCCTGGTAAAGTTCCTTGAGGATTCAAAGAAAGCTTGAGTGGAAGGTTTGTTTGTTTGTTTGTTTATAGCAAGCCTTTCTCACTGAGACTCAAAGCCAATTACATTGTGTAAGTCAAATGGATCAATTGGATGGAATATTCAATGAATGGTGGAATAAGAGTTTGGACTACACAAATCTGAAAACTAGCAGAAATCTACAACAGAGCTGAAATAAAGCCTAAACATTTAGACATGACAAGTTAATTGGTATAAGAACTTCATAGTTTTAGCCCATAGTTGGGCTAAGCAGCAATGGACCACTCTCCCTATTCCTTTACCAATACAACATACTGACCATTTCATACTAGTGCTATCCTGTTTAGCAGTTCACAGAAGTCCTCTTGGGGGGAAGGGTGATGTTTCCAAATTGTTCCATCACACACACACAATTCCTCACAGATCTACAAGTAGTAGTATTAAATAACCAAATCAGATAAATGATTACAGCTTCAATAATCAAGCCACAAAATTTTAAATTGCAATTATAAAGGCTTTAAACAGTTAATGTGGCTAAAAATTAACACTTCCTGCTATGGAAAAAAAATTATCCCAAAATAGCTTCGATTTATCAATGATCTCAAGAAGCATTTGTGATAATTAAATACATATTTGGGGCTATATATACTATTTCTCCACTTTTTTATTTTGTCTGTCATTTATAATTAGAAGTGTTAATATGATTGACAGCTAATATGATCAAGACCTTATAGATTGTGGGTAGCTTGTAGTCTGTGCTTGTCTCAAAAAATAGCAACCAGGAAATTGCCCTGTCAGTTACAATTAGACATGTTAATGTGGTGGTTAGGGGTCACAAACTTTTGCCTGAGTGAACTAAGTTGCAGACAACATTTGGTTTACATCAACAAAATCAATATGTCTTCAGTAAAACAGGATGAGCATGGAGGGTTCATCTACTTGAGAAAGTTGCAGTTGGCTGCCTTAACTCAGCTTTACCCAATGAACCCCTACTTTGTAATTAGTCCCCCTTTCTTTAAGGTACATACATTCATATCTTGCTTCAACTAAATTTGGTAGTAAGAGCTGAATATAGTTAGGAAAACAAATGCAACCAGAGTGCAATACAAGTTATGAGTTAGCTTCAGCTTTCTTTGTTCATAAAAATTTTGATCAAAAGATCAAAAGATCAGATGTACCAGGCAAGCCATTTGTTTTGGCATTTGACAACAACTATGCAATAGTTGGCTACGGGTTGCATTCCAGATCAGGTTCGAGGTTTTCGTGTTAACATTTAAGGCCATCTGCAGTCTGGTCCTCACATATCTGAGAGGCCGCTTATCACCTTATGCCCCCCGCAGGGTTCTCATTGGGTATGGATCTGCTGGTGGTCCCCCGCCCACAAGAAGTGTGCCTTGCCTTGGCCAGGGCCTTTTTGGTCCTGGCCCAGTTCTGGTGGAACAAGCTCCCAGAAGAACTAAGGGCCCTGAGCTTGTGCAGTTCTGCAGGGTCTGCAAGAAGGAGCTCTTCCACCAGGCATATGGCTGAGGCTGGGTGGCAATAAGATCAAGGGCCCCTCCGCAGTTTGGTCGGGACATCAGGCTGTCCTCCTATTACATCCTCTCCCTTGAGGCATCAGACGAGGGAGCTGTTGAACAAATGGGGGTGGAAGGGAGGATCATTGGATTTAGAATTGTTTTTAGTTGGGGATGGTTCATATTTTATTGCAGGGTTTTACTGTTGAGCCAGCTTGTTGGGCGTGGTTAATAATAATAATAATAATAATAATAATAATAATAATAATAATAATAATAATAATAATAATAATAGACGTGATTCTTGAGAAGGATAAATTAGAAATATTTCATCTTAATCCATATTTTTCAAGTTAGACTTTGAGACAGCACAGAAACCCATCTCCCTGATACCATGTTCACTAGATAACACTCTGTATCCCTTATTTTCTACTCTTTTGCCAATTAAAGTTGCATCATTTTTAATATATGTACACAGAGAGTTCACTATTGCACATGTTTGATTCATTCTTTGGCAGCCTTAAAAAGCAAAACAGAAGTATTACTTCATAAGAAACAATTCTTAAACCTTGCCGTTTTAACTAAGTTTGCAATTCACAGGCTGCCTGGAATACAGCCACCAAGGTTGTTTTGCAGTCCTCAGTTTGTGTATTGCAGAAAGAAACCCTAAGAAAGTAAAGTCTGTGCTTGAGGGTTATTCTAAGTTATGGTACAGATAAACCATGATGAAAAAACTATCAGCAGAGACTTCTGCTAAGGGGCATGGTTGGAGTTTTTCTCCAGGTTTCACGTTGGTCCTAGAGGAATTAAGAATTCCAAATAAACAAGTGTCTTTCATTCCACCCAGCCACCGGAGAGCTAACAAGCCTCTTCCAGCCCTCAAACAGACTATGCCTCCCACCAGCAGCCCACACTCATCAATACACAGAAGCCCAGATATCACACACCAGACCCTGCTGTGCTGAACAAACACCAATCAACAGCCCTATTAGCCTCCAGACGGCTGCTGAGTTTGTTTACTGTAAATACTCAACCACAGCCTCTACAGGGATGGGTAGAACGTTTGGACATTTTTCCTTCTTCCAATATGCTGTACTCTCTGCTTTTGCCTTTTCGTGTCAATTTATTTATTTATTTTCATTGGGAAGAGTGCTGGGAGGGGGTTAGCTGTACACTTCCCTCACAGTCACTGTTTAATTTCAGCAGTCCTTTTAATTGCTTTCCAACCCACATCCCTGAATGGTTCCCCAGACCTTTAAGGAATCTGAATCTCACAACATGCCGTGCTTAGCTCCGCACTCTGAAATCAGACTAAATCTTTTAAAATTGCATTACTTTGTTATTTGAATCATTAGACCCAGTGGAATGTTGTTTCAGAGGGCAGCCACATTGGTCTGCTGGAGAGGAGCTAGATTCAGCCCCAGACACACATTAGACCCATTATGCACGGGCCAGAATGCCCGAAGTGGCAGCAACAGGGCTTCGGGGGAAATCCCCGATTATGCCCGACGTCGCCACCATCCAGGGCCCAGCCCTGCCCAGGACCACGGAAGGCCCACGTTATGAAAACACGGGAACTTCTACAGCTTACTGATACTGCAGGCACCTGCTGGGGCTGGGGCGGGCTGGCGCTGTGCATAATTGCCAGCGCTGGGCCTTTCGGCCCCCTGGCTCCAACCTACAGTGTCCCTGTAGTGACACTGCATGCCCTGTGGGCTCTGCGGAGCCACAGAGCTGGCAGGGGCATCCCCCTGCTTCCACCAAAGTGTGTGGAAGGGGCCTGGCCCCCCACTCCCCCTTGCCCCTCCCCACTTCCCCCCCGGCTACTGCTGGTGTGCACGCGCTACGCCGGGGCAGCCCCGTGCACTCCACTGCCATGTGTTCATGGGGAACGGTGGGGCATCCTGCCCCACTGCAAGGGCATGGTGGCAGGGCGGTGTAGCGGCAGGGCGGTAAAGGGTCTTAGAGAGACAACAAGATTTTCAAGGAATCATCTTTCAAGAGAATGATGAAGAGAACTTTGGCTTTAAGGTGCTATTAGACTCGAATCTAGCTGTGAAAAAAATCGACACTCATAGGCTTAGGGTACCCAAAGTACCCAATGTGGTTCCTAGGCTGTTTTAAGAAATCATATTAATGCTTCCATCCTAAAAACAAGCTTACTTAGAAATAGCCTCTTTTGGAATCAAGGCTTCAGTCACATCAGTCCAAATAAAAATAAAAAGTTGTGTAATAACTTTTACTAGGACCAATCAAAATATGTATATCTCAAATCTGTAAATACATAAATCTTTATTCTTAATAAATTAATAAATCTTTAATAAATCTTTATTCAATTTCAGAATGGACCAACTACAGGTGGGCTGAGCATATTTCACAACCATCAGGTTGAAAGACAAATGACAGAGATCTCTTACAACACATGCCCAAATCTTCTCTATCATACTGGTACTTCAGAGGCACCTGTGGGACTCATATTTAAATGAGCAAACTAGCAGAAACTGTTCACCTTACCCACTATCCATTTATTCTCCACAAACAAACAAAAAACAACATTTGGATACTATTCTGGCTTTGTTAATCGGTTTCCTAACTTCATCAGATGGGTATTTTAGTTCCAAGGTTGTTGTAGATCTGGCATGTAAGAATCTCTGTCTGTAGGATTGCAACATGAAGGACTGTAGCCTAGAGCCTGGCTATTTGATATTTTTAGGATGGTAACTTTAGGGTGATGACTTCGCACCTAACAAAACTAGAGGCATGTAGATATTTTTGTCAGTAGATTTCTAGCATAACGTGGTCTCTCTGAGTCCATCATATATGTTTACAGTAGTGGTTCATTGTCAGGTTGATGGTAGGGAGAAAAGCATTTGACAATTTTTCATTTTCTGAACACTTTTGTAAAAATTCACTGATCACTCTATCAGGAAGAAATATTTCCTTCACTTCTTAAAATTTGTCTATAAAATTATACATTTAGTGTTTTGCATTTTGCCTCTGAGAAGCAACTCATCCCTATCACTAGGCAGGGAGGGGCAACATCTCCCTCATGATAATGAAGACAACATAATTTATTTTTCACACATATGCGTAATTGAAATGCATATCCTAAGATATTTACACAGTGAGCAGCTGATTTGGTTCTTTATTAGCCTTGCTTTGTAGTGGCACATACTATAGTGGCAAATGGTGTTCAAATGGGCAATCAATATTAAGGATGGGGGGGACCTTAACCTTAATAGTGGTTTCTAGATTCTTGATTTAAATTAAAAATCTTAACAATGGTGATGTGCAGAAAGATACGAGGGGGCATATGCAAAGAAAAAAAACAAGTATGGAGAGCACTGAAATGGTCAGATGTGGGGGAACGCTAATTAGAAAGGTAAAACAAAGAGGGAGCCATTTGTTTTAGATGATGAGATTCAGGAAAGCATTGTAGACACTACGCAAGGGCATTAATTTCAATACATATTAGTCAGCTATTGCCCCCGATAGAAGACTCCTTGTCTCACGTCATACGTGAAGCAATGTGGAGCCTATATAATGTATAATCTAACAATTAGCTAGCATTGATATAAATGAGTGGAGGCAGAAATAGGTAATGAAACACAACATATATAATTTTCATAGTTGGATTTCTTAAAAGCTCAGAACCACAATTGAAGGAATGTTTACGATGCATAGAACAAAACCCCATTCCTCATCTGTAAAATATTTAACTGCTTTTTTAAAGTCTTTCATTACACTTAACCAACCAACAAATTACATGTCAGCCTGAAGCGCACCACAATATTCCAATGTCAGAAAATAACTAGACTCAAGTATTCACATTTCAATAGGAAACATCAATGCTGCGGTTTGTATTTATCACGGTCGCCCACAAAGGCTGAATATTTTCCCAGGCTATCCTAATGATATGTTCAAAAACCTTCATAATGTATTCAAAGTGCATATGAGCACTTACAAACCAGCAGATGATAAATATGGAAGTGGATTATGGAAGCACGATAAAGGTTTTACATGGCAGGTTGCACCTCTTCTTCCACTATGCCAGTCATTCGCACCTAGTGTGTTTTCAGGCATGAATACAGGCCAGGATCTAAAAAAGGAAGGGGGGGGGAGGAAGCATGTTTAATCATCAGTATTAGGTTTGATAAGTTTTCACCACTGTTTATACCCCTGACATTTATATAAACCTGAATTTCCATAACTTACCCAAGACTGTGATCAATATTATAGATAAAATATAAAGCTTAAGGTAAATGCTTACCCTATAATATGATGGCATAGTAATGTTCATGTACATCAAGAACATTAAGATAGAGTAAGCTTCCAAAGACGTAATAAATTCATCAGCTCTTTGTGCTGATTGATTTGTTTGCCAGTTTAATTAGCCATGAAGAACATTTCCCCCTAAAATCTCTTCCCCTTCCAATACTCATATATACCTCTTTTTTCTTATTTTGTTACAGAGCACCACCTCGGAGGGTAATCCCTTCCTGTCAAGTTAGGAAAATTTAAAAGGTAGCTTCTAAATAAAGACATTTCCCCTCACAGAGCCATTTTCATACAGACCAAGCATATTGATTTATCCAGAGAGAGAGAGAGAGAGAGAGAGAGAGAGAGAGAGAGAGAGAGTCCCTTTTCCGAATTAGTTTATGTAGGCAAACACTTGGTTATCCTTGATTTCTTTTGTAGTTTAGCATCTACCAATCAGAAGCAACCTAACATAAAATCAAGCTAATGAGCCAAACAAAGGCAGATGAGCAGTGAAGGTGTGTGAAGCCTACAAAGTTGCCCTTGTTTAAAGAGAATAGGGATTGGGGGGCTTTTAATGCAAATATTGAGCACTTGTACAGTGAATGAGGAGATGGAAGTAGTAGTTGGTAACTTAAAAAAAAAACACACCAAATGCATTCCAGAAACTCACAGAGTTGGTATTGTTTCAACTAGGTTCTACAAAAGAAAAAGGGAGGACAATGGCCGAGGGTCCAGCTGTTGTTTTTCTTGAAGAAGTCCCAGCTCTCTGCGAAGAGAGGCTATCCTTGAGATGAGCTGTCCGAGACAAATATTCTGTCTCCACTTGAAGTGGCAGCTGGTTATTAAATGACTCCCAATAGGAAGAACACTTGCTATTGACAATAAGGTAAAACAAGGCCCGTGCAGAGCAATCAAGATGGGAATGTGAATGGAAAATCTTTAATCTGAAATTACAGCTGTCAGAGTTATATTATAAAACATGAAAGTTGGATCTGCACTTGGAATTAATGTGTCCCAAAAGCCAAGTTTCTCATAAACTGCATCTTGCAGATACATATTTTATAAATAGACAACTCATCTTTCATAAATCAAGCCAAACTGTAGCCTCTATTAAGGAATTAAAAGGGTCATCTCTTCTCAGGTTTATATTTGTTGAAAAGTGCTTGGGAAAAAATGAACATTGATTTACAAAGTCCAGCAGGTGTGGTGATAGTATTAGAGGCTAACAATATTCAGTGTCATTCAGTGCCAGAGAGCCATTGTCCACCAAATGACTTATTTGGAAGATGTCTTGCTGTTTAAAATTGATTTGATATACGAAAACATGTTCCCTCCTAAAGGTAGCACAACATTGTCATCTGAGTTGCTGGAGGAGAACAATATTATCTTTTGCTTAAAATGAGTGGGTTTGATTAAGTTTGGGTCTATGATCTAAACTTTGCTTCTAGATGATGTATAGGAAGAGATCGTGTTTTATTGTATTTTTAATGAAGTTAAATAAGAACTATATCTAGGAATCTTTGGCTTACTTCCCAGCAAGCTGCTGGTCTTTTTCAGACTAGAAGAACAGATGTATTCCTTGCTTCTTCCCCCTCCCCCATTTTGCCCTCTTCTTCTTTTCTTTCTGTCAAGTTGCAGTCAACGTATGACAATCTCATAGGGCTTTCAAGGCAAGTGACATTCAGAGGTGGGTTTGCATTGCCTGCCTTTGCAAAGCAACCCTAGCATTTCCCAGTGATTTCCCATTCAAATACTAACAAGGGCTGACCCTGCTTGGCTTCTGAGATCTGATGGGATTGGGCAAACCTGAACCATCCAGGTCAGGGCCTCCTTGCTTCTCGTATACACATAATGCAACACATTAGGCAAAATCCATGAGCGAAAGGGAGGGCTACTTACACATCAGGCCAATTCAGTTATTTTTGCTCACCTTTCTTTGGGGGGATAATGAATCATACCAATTGGACCTCCACATTAAACTGGTGATCATATGGTGGTGAAACTGAAGTACTTACACCTACTCTACCATCCCATTAAGATGACTACCAGCTCGGTAAGCATGTAAAACACTTTGTCTCAGACTGATTATGCATGGCAGAAAAAAAACAGTCCATGGCAGCAGGACTAATCCCCGCTTATGCATGGCATTGCTGTTGGCCCAGCCCCTTCCCCGCCCTGGCGTCTGATGCCCCACAGCAAGGAAATGCTGGAGGGGGTGGCTTCCCTTTCCTGCTGCGGGCACCATTGGTGCTTTGCCATGCCAGACCCATTCACACAGGATGTCACAACCCAAAGGAGTATCAAAGTGGCTTACAATCACCTCCCCTTTCTCTTCCTACGTCAGACACTCTGTGAGGTACAGGCTGAGAGAGCTCTGACAGGACTGCTCTGTAAGAACAGCTCTAATAGGACTGTGACAAGACTAGGTCACCCAGCTGGCTGTATGTGGAGGAGTGGGGAATCAAACCCAGTTCTTCAGATTAGAGTCCACTTCTGTTCTCCACTACACCAGGTTTTGGTTATCAAATTCTTTGAGTTGGATCCCACCTAGATTACTGTACACACAAGGACCGTTTATGCACTGGAGGTTTCATGCTGGGCTGCAGGCTGGAGTTTTAGCCATGGCAGGTAGCCCCACCTCTTCTTGCACCCACATGGGGGAGCATTTGGCTCGTTGCACCTCATCTGCCCCCGATTTGTGTTCTTGCATGGAAGCTGGGGCAGTGAAGTTCCCAGTGCATAAACGGTCAAGGGGAGGCCAAGTTTTGCTAATTCTCACCACCCATGGCAGCACAAAATTTCCCTTCAGTCGTGTTCTGCAGTGATAGGGAATAGCTAAGAGAATGAAGATCAGCAAAAATCCTCACCTCCTTGGATGTGCAGAAATCTAGACAGGATCCAAGCTTTTACCAATGAGGGAAGAGATTCCAACCGGGGGGAGGGATGAGGAGGAACACATAAAGGTTATTTTTACTTAATATCAGGAGTGTTGCCATGCTGGTTTGCAGAAGAGCTAGATTTGAGTCCAATAGCACCTTAGAGTTGGTGTTGGTCTTTTACGAGGTATGCTTGCTTTTTCCACATATACCATATACTCTATAAGAAAAAGCAATAATACATTAGGTCGGGATCCCCTACCATTTTCATTCAGTGCAAACCCTGAACATCTTTCCATGTTATTCAGTCAAATTAATCTAAATATATTAGAGCCTTATTCATGGGAATAAAGCCAGAAGGACCAGCATGGATTACTGGGAACTAGCTTGTCAATGGGCAACATCAAGAGCAACCATCAGGATTAGTGATTATCTTATGTTTTAAACAATAATGATAATATTGCCCAGTGTTCTCTGAACAAATTAGCTCCATCTGAAAGCAAGCCATCCAGCCTACTGGGAAATGGCAATAATGCTTCAGAATCTGAGAGAAAATCACATTTCAATACCATAAATTCCCTGTGCATGGAAAACAAGAATATGATAAAGGATTCTCTCTTAGCCTTCTGTTTTTGGAGGGGGGGGCATCTACTGTTCAAGACTGATTACCTTCAGTTCTTGCAATCCCACCTTTGCATTCTGAAGTATTACTGCCTTACAAAAACTGAATGGTACTTTTGGGGGAGCATCAGCTGTACTGTCTGGAAAGCTTAATGTTACAATATGCCATTACAACAGACAATATCTTGGAGCACAATGCTTCCTTCTTGTTCTCATATAAGGATTAGGATGTCAGTAATCCAACTGGACTCAGGTGGGTAGCCGTGTTGGTCTGAAGCAGCTGAACAAAGTTTGAGTCCAGGGGCACCTTTAAGACTACAAAGTTTGATTCAAGGTGTAAGCTTTTGTGTGCATGCACATGTTCTCAGACCAGTTTGGGCAAATGAAAGCTTGCACCTTGAATAAAACTTTGTTGTTCTTAAAGGTGCCATGAGACTCAGATTTTTTTCAAGTCATACAGCTAGTAAAATGCATACTTACAGAGCGAGATTTTAATCCAGTAGCAGCTTAGAGACAAACAAGATCTTCAAATTATAGAGACTCAACTGGACCTCAAAAATCTTGAAAGACTCTAAGGTGCTCTTGTTGGGGTTCTAAGGTACTGCTGGACTTGAATGTAGCTGTTCTACTGCAGACCAAATGGCTAATCTCTGAAACATCCTTACAAAGATTTGCAAATTCATCATGGTGACTGAAATTCCATAATTAAGGGAAAATACATATAACACTCAGCTTTGGTAGCTTTTCCCCTCCTTTAACCATGGCCAAGACTTTTATGAATAATTGCCCACAATATTAAAAGGGTTTGCATTACCATGCAGATCTGTTGTTTCCATTTGTGGTAAATAAGCAAGCAGACAGCTGTCCTTTGGAGAACAAGAAAGCAGCCGTGGAAGGTGGCCATCACATATCAGTTCTGAGACCACCCTATGAATGGTGATTGATAACATGAACAAAGGAGCTCAATGAAACATGAGGTAGGAGAAAGAACTGCCTAGATCTAACCATCACAAATTGAGTCCAATGGCACCTTCAAGACTAACAAAGATTTATTCAAGGCGTGAACTTTCATGCGCATGCACACAAAAGCTCACGCTTCAAATAAATCTTTGTTGGTCTTAAAGGTTCCATTGGACTCAAATTTTGTTGTGCTACTTCAGATCAATACAGATATCCACTTGATAGATACGAACACTGTCTACAAATTGAATGAAGATGGATCATATATAATGGTCAAGTATCTATGAGTAGATATACTATTACCACTAGGAGATCTGCACAATGAGCATGACCATGAAGGCAATACAATTTCGCTATAGGAAATGAAAGTAAGTTATACGCTTGTGTTAGCATCCTTTAATTCTCAAAAAAAAAAAACCCAACCCTTCCATCTTTTAAAATAACACTGTTTTACATTTGTAAAATAGGGGAAAATGTGAATTCGTTAACCAGTCCCCTCCTCAAATTCCATTTTGTCACCTGGCTGCTGAACTGAACACACAAGATTATGAGGATGTAGCTTTATTAATTCCACTGAGTGAAGCTGAAGGGCACTTGTTTAAAAGTGCCTACAACCCCAACTCACTATTTTTCCATGGTTTACAGAGCTGTCCTTTGCAGACTTATACCCTTCTAAGTCCATTTAAGTCAGTAGGTTTAAAAGGATCTAACAAGGATTGCCACACTATGGAATCTGCTTGCTCAATAACTTCTTATCTCACAGTGTTGCGTATGGTCAAGATGTTGGAATGTGGGTTACTTAGTTTCTGGCAGATCTATATTAAAGGAGTTGCTTCATTCAAGAACCACAGAATGAGTGTTTGACAGGATCAAAAAGCAATTTAGCCCAATATCTTACTGGTAGGTCACCATCCACAATACCATGGTCAGCTAAACAGATGCTAAGCAGATGCTTTCTGTATAACAAATGCACAGAAAGAATTAGATGTAAAAAGTCTGGCTCTTTTCTCCTACATGTGATCATTGGTTTGTGAGTATAGAGTATATACTTGTAGAAAATGTATGCACAACATGCTACCTATGTGATTAAGGATGCTGCTTTATCAAATGTTCTCAAAAAAGGATCCTACATGCATAGATATGAACCAGCAATCATACCTGGTGGAATGAGGTCAGTGTGCTTCAAAGCAGAGTTAAAATACATACTAAATTGTTAAAAATCATACAAAACATACAAACAATGGTTGCGAAGGAGGGATTATTGAGGAATGCCAAACAAAAAAAGTCTTCATTCTTCACACATTGGCAGAAGACAGCAACAGAATGGGATAGACATATCTCTCTGAGCTATGTTCCAGAGCTTTGGTGCCATTACAGAGAAGACCCGTTCAGAAGGTATAAATACCTGAAATGGGGCCTCTCAAGATAACTGTAATACTTGGTTGAGTTCATAAGGGATGAGGCAGTCCTTTAGATATGTTGGTCTGAAATCATACGGGCCTTTGAAGGTCAAAACCAGCAACTTGAGGTGTATACAGAAACAAACTGGAAGCCAATGTAGGCGGGCCAAAACTGGATTGATAATAATCCCTGCAACCCACTTCAGTCAATATCCTTTCTGCAACATTCTGTATCACTTGAAATCTCTGAACACTTTTTAAAGACATCTCCACATATTGTAGATGTAATAATGGCATGTACCACAGTGGCCAGATCTTTTCTTGGAAAGGATACAGCTGGCTAACCAGTCAAAGATGTTAGAAGGCACTCTTGACTATAGCTGCCAACTGCTTATTCAGCACTAGTCCTTGGTCCAAGAGCACCTTATATTAAATCCTAGATAAGAGCTTCTGCCTACCTATTGCATTTCCATCTTGTTGGGCTTAAGCTTCAGTGTATTAATATACATCCACTCCAAAACTACTTCCAGGCACTGGTTCAGGGTAGCTACACTTTCCCTGGGGTCAACTGGAGGTGCAAGATAGATCACTACCTCTGTCCATTTCCCAGCACAAAATCATCCACCAGAGTGACCAGGGCTGTTTCAGTACCATAACCAGGACTGAAAAAAAGATTAGAAGGGGTCTACACAGTATTCCTTATCCAGGAAGGCTTATCACATGTTTAATCACCTTGCTCATGTTGGTTGATAATTATTAAAATCTCCTTGGTCAGGTACAGGCTTCTTTAGAAGTATACAAACTGTTTCAAGACTAGAGTATCCACTCCCTCTCCCTAAGGAAGTATTAACTACCTTTCAGATCCTGTCTACCAATTTTCCCCCATTTTCTCACCCCAAAAAACATTTAAGTAACCAGGAAGAGTATGGGTCATATAAGCAGGTGATGGGCATCACACTTCCAAGGATTCAGTCCCCATTCTCAGACTGAATAAAATGAGAAGTACGTCACATGGTTGGACAAGTTAGCACCCTGGCACCATCTGACCCTGTCACTGCTAACATAGAGTCCAAGCTGAAACAAATGCAGGAGATTTTATCTGCAAAGTACTGAGCAAAATAGTCACAACAGCCACCAAGCAGTTAACCTCCTCTTACTAGTCCAGTCCCAGCAGCCTTCTAACCTACACCACGCAGATCCAATAGTGGAAGACAAGTCTTGTTTCTTTATCAACATGACCATTTCTGCATGGAGGTGGACAATGCATGCCGCCTTCTGCATGTTAAAAGCGCAATTGTAAATCATGTGCTTGGCCAGTTCCTGACAGGAGACACTTCCTGCATTTCCCCACCATCTTGTCATGGCTTTTCCCTTCCCAACAAGGCTGAAAAGCCAGAAGCATGGACAATCCACAAGTTTCCCCCTGCTTCTTGGGTTGTCAATCAATGTAAGTCACCAATACCCTCTCAGCGGTTGTTTTAGGGACTCAAACATCCCCCCCCCCCGAGTGCTGAAATTATTATTTTTTTAAGTGAACTTCCACATTGCTATGGGGACCCATATCAACAATAAAACATTCTCCTTGATTTCTTTTCAGGATTCTTTTTATGGTGGACTTGATTTATGATTGGGTACCTGTATTTTACCTAGTGATGTCCACTGATTGGCAGAGCACAACTCCATACCCTGACCACTCCCTAAGTGACTTTAAGCAACTTTCCCCACAGCATACCTATCCACCATCTCCCTTTGTTCTTGGAGAGGGGTCATTTCAGTCATGTGTAGAAATGGATGATTGCAGAATGATAGTTGTGTTGGCTTATCAACCTGATCTCTGCCATCCTGAGGACCATCGGACATTAAACCTAAGGCTTATGCTCCATAGAAGTTGCCAGAGGACAGCACACTGACCCATCTCCAAGGGTCCCCAGTCCAACCAGTGGTTCCTGACCTCACTAAGGGGAAAGCAAGCCACCAGGCATTGGTGGTTCAGGCTCACTGAGGTGTGTTTAACAAAACAGATGTGGGTGGATGAGAGAAGCACTGACTGATGGGAGAAATCTGTCCTGTCTGCATGGAGAGATGACCAGTGGATCTTGAACTTCAGAATGATCCAATGGACCTTTGAGGAGCTGGTCTCCATGCTCCAAGGAAGGCTGCAACAGCAGACCACCAATATGCGCATACCAATCCCAGTGGAGAAGAGGGTGGCTGGGGCTCTCTGGTACCTGGCAAACACTATCTCACACCAACTAGTCTCTGAGCAATTCAGACTGGGCATCTCAACCATGGGAGAGATCATCCTTGAGGTCTGCTTCACCGTGGAAGCTGAGTTGTACAGGAAGGTGGTCTGCCTGGGTGGCAAGATTAGGAAGGTAGGTTGGGATCCTACCATTCTGGTAAATTTCCTTTCTTGAACAAAATGCCATGCAGCAATATGGGCATGCTGCTGTGTCCCATTTGGAATCTGTGAGGAAGACCGGGGGGGGGGGGGGGTTGGGGTGCATGGTTGCTTTTTGCTCAACAGTCTTATCTGTGTGTGTTTCTTTCTCAGAACCTGGACAGTTTGGGCCATCTCAGATTCCCCCACTGCACTGGCGCTGTGGATGGTTGCAATATCCCCATATGCGCAGACTTCTGCAACCCCTGCTGGAAGAGGCTCTTACCTGCATCCTATTGGCCCAATTCTTCCACCATTGTTGCCCTAGCCATCTTTCTTGGATGCCTTGTCAACAGCAGGTAGGAGTGGCTATTAATTTTATTATTATTAATAATAAGAGCAATATGCACTAAGCATTTTGAAAGCATATTGTGGACATCAGGATATCTAAGAGTGCCAAGCCATATTGTGGATTGGATTTATCAACTTCCATAAGGACATTGACTCCATCCAAGAATCTATAACTCCCTCAGTTGCATTATAAGCATGAGCAACTGTATAAGCAACTGAGCTTCAGCTCATTTACCTGCATTCAACTGGTGACTGATTTCAAACAGGAAATCGGGGATTTAACTGCTACACTTGGATCATCTGCTAATGACACTTCACTCCATTCCCAGAAAATATTTCCCACTGGTTGTAAAACAGTATGAAGAATAGTTCTGGGTGGCACACAAGATGGCTGCAGGGAAATCAAACAAATTCCACATCAGCAATTTCTGAACTCTATAGAATCTTCATGGTCCACCAGCCTATGGATGTTAAACAAGTGTGAAACCAACAACCTCTTTCAAAACGTTCCAGTCATAGCAATGGAGATATAAGCATTACCTCCCGCACCTATGAAGTATCACCTTTGCATCCAGGTATGTCACAAATGCAGCTTGCCATAAGTCTTGTGCTAGAAACGCAATGAGACAGCTACACTGTAGTCAGAGAAGCTGCACCAGTGATTACCCTCAACAGAGCTCCAGATATTGGGGAGAAGTACAGCATACTATTATGATGAAGATGCTACCCAATGACTATTAATAGAATCTATGAATTACTGCAACCAATGCATTTTTAATATACAAAATGAACAAACCATGCCACAACCAATATATTCTTAATGAACATATACATTTCCCTTGGAAACTCATCCAGATACATTTCAATCTGCCAGCAATGCCAACTATTTTAAACACATCATTTTCTTTATACTGTAACACAAGTTTATCTTGCAGATTTCTTTGTTATTGTTTCAATTAAATGAAACAAACTACTGCATGAGACTAAATTACCAAGAAAATCAATTGCCAATAAACCAATGGTAAATTTGTATTACAATTTGCCCTTTAAATAATGAAAAGTTCATATCTGAGCTTTAGCTTATTCCTTAAAAAGGGTTGACAGGGCATTTTGGCTTGCATCACGCCCCCCCCCCCCCCATTAATTTGTATTAGATAAACAACCAAAAAATGAAAGGGAACTTCCCTGCCCACACATTCCCTCCCACGTTCTCACTATGTCAGCTAGCAGATGAACCATGCAAATGTAGTTTGCAATAAATTCAACATCTCTATTATAGATGAAAGGTAAACAAAAGCAAATGAAGGATTAGTGCAATTCCAAATTTAAGATATTGCTCTCAGTGACTTATAATAAAGTGGTGTTGCACACGGTGGCATGTTTTGGAATGACATTTCAATTGTACAAGCAATTTGCATTCTATCTGACATTAAATAACGTTCTCACTATTATGAATTCAGGCAGCAGCATCTCTACAGCATAAAGATATGAACTACGAGGCACATCTTAATGAAGGGAGTAAGTTTTCCTGTCAATCTGCAATGTGAGACAAGCGTGTGCTGAGGCTCAACCTCCAGTAACATTATTGTGAGTTGCCCACTTCTGACATAGTACAAATCTTCAGCTAAAGCATTCCTCTTATTAAATAAAGATCTGTAACTGAACACATGTATCTGTAATATCACTACAATCCAAAGAAAATTAAAAGACAGATTATGTCCAGGATATTACATGCACCACCACAGAGCACTGCTAGAATCTGGTATGATCCTGTTGCTAAGATACCTGGCTAATGCCACGGAAACAAGCCCCTCTTACTAATCTAGTACAATCCATGCATGCTTCCACATATTTTGGCAGGGGAAAGTAGGAGTCCACTGACAATGGTTTGGGAAATTGGGATATTACTAGCCAGTGTTCCTGAATTTATACATTTTTTATCTCTTTCTGGTAAGCTTCAAGAATCTTAGCGAAATAAGAATTGTAACACTCTGTTAATGGCATTTGGACACTTTATACCATTTAAAACAAGTAAGATTACTTTTTATCCTTCTACATAGTCAATAAAAGTTGCTTAAAAAGGTAATTATTTAAGTGCTTTTGGTTGCAAAATTGCCGTGCTTCCAAATATGATTCCCCTTAATCTTCACGATTTATACTGTAATATGCACATAAATGACTAACTGCATATTTCTGTCTCTATTGCTTTCTCCAAGGAAATCATAATGCATTCAGTTCTTTGGGTGCATACTGAATAAGGGAGTGGAAGATAATAAAGTGGATACTTTTAATAGAACTAGAGATCTATACCATTAACAGCTACTTTGGGTGGGTTAAACCTGGCTAAAGCTCACAGACCTGTGCATTAACAACAACAACAACAAAAATCGTACAGATACCTGCATATCCCTTTGCATCATTTGTGTAAAAACTCAGCCCTGACAAAGAAAAAAAATAGTTCAGAACTGAGAGATAGCAAAGGCACTGTATATAATTGCTCCATAAACTGGTCTTTTTAAAGGAAAAAACATATATATTAAAAGCTCTTACTGAGAACAAACAAAAACCTAAATACACAAGTTCCTCTTGTAAACCTGAGAAGATTTCTCTTTTTTAACCCTAAAGATTGTAATGGGCTCCTGGTCTATACTGAAATATGATCTGGTAAGCATCAACACCAGTAGCTCTGTTGAGCTCGAGTTATGATAACAATAACTTTTGCAGATGTTCATAGCTGTCAAATATTATTTGCTAAACTGTCAAAGGATGTGATAAAAGTTAAAGAAACAGAAGGTTTTCAAAAAGCTGGAGGTCAGATATTAATCCCCAACTACAAAACAGTAAGCTGCGAAGAAAAATAATATATTCAGACAAGGAAGCAACTGTGTACACAGATTCCACGTAACACAGGCAATAGGTTTTATTCGTTCACACATACATGCATTTGAGCATGTTCCCTCTGCCTAGGAGTGTACCAGCATTGTAGGATGGAATATAAACTTTATTAATGCTGTTTCACAGTATCCCTGTAGAAGGATTCTCAAGGTCATATTGTAAGAGTGACCTGCTAAGCCATCTTAGTTGTGTAGCAGGATGGGACCCCTGGACTGAAAGTGCCACTCACAATATTATTGTACCAGTTATTATTGTTGAAAAGTAGGCATTTCTGTCCCCAGCCGAAGCCACAGACGATTAAAAACACGCGCATGTCCACATTGCAGCTTTATTCAGAATGGTTCATATCTTTTGAATTCCTCCCCCAAGATTTTCCTCAGAGTAAGAACTATTTCTAATTAACTACCTCAGGGCAGCATACAAGGGTATTATAAAAGAGAAGATTGTTCACAACGTAGAAACAATAAATCAATAACAGGTGCAGGTATCTTAGAAAACTGTTACTTCAACCTAAATTGTCCCTGTAAGAAGGACAGAAAAAATATTTTTACAAACCTTTTACCTTTTTTTCCTCCCAATTCTCACTGGAATCCAAGTCAGAAGAGAAAATGGCTGTTTGCTTAGAATAAAGTGTCTGGGCTGCCTATGTGAACCTGACTGTAATGGCAAAGGAGGGAGCAGATCAATATCCATCTTCTTCATTCCTGAAGTAATAACTTTCAATAGGAAAATCTATTTACTTTTACTTACCTTTATTTTATTTCATTTTGTTTTAAAGAAGTTCATTCCAGAGGGAGGGTTTAGATTGCAAACAGCAGTTAACAAACTGATGATTTAACTAAGGACTGTAGGCTAGTAGGTAGGTTGCCATTCTCTATAGATACTGGTTAGGGGCAAGACCAAACATGTTGGCTTGAAAATTTTATCATTTAAAATGTGGTGGTGGTGGTGTGGGGGGGGGTATATAAAGCTATTTACTGCATGTGACCAAGCTCCATAGCTCATGCTAGGAAGGTTAATCAAAACCAAAAGGGCCTGACCCTTATTCGCAATATACACACAGAATCACTCACATTAGTCTATAAGGTACCAAGGTAGAGTGAGGACAAAATATTTGTAACCATCTAAAGTCTCTCATGTAAAGTTCTTAGGTATGATGACATGACACAATAGATAACAAGAAAAACTAACAAATATTTACACAGTTACTCAGAATGCATCTTTTTTTACCCAGACTCTGTCTTTTGCTGACTACAATTCACACATTCCAACCAATGAGATAGTCAGAGTGATACAGTGGTTAAGAGTGGTGGACTCTAATCTGGAGAACTGGGTTTGTTTCCTGGCTCCTCCACATGAAGCCTGCTGGGTGACCATGTGCCAGTCACAATTCACTCAGAGCTCTCTCAGCCCCATCTACCTCATAAAGTACCTGTTGTGAGGAAAGTGAATGTGAATGTAAACTGCTTTGAGACTTGTTAAGGTAGAGAAAATCTGGGTATAAAAACCTATTTTCCTTCTTCAAAAACATAAGCATTATTGGCTATAACTCATTTTTCAGTCCCAAATGAAATGGCTCTAAGAGTGTAAGCAATCAACTAGTATAACCTTAACCTGGGTTGTTTAGGATCACTGTTAACCCTCCCTAACAAAGATCCCTTCTGCCTCCCATCACACCAGCCAGACCCAACTCAGAAGTAACTCAAACATCCTATGAAAACAAAGAACATAATTTGCTCAATTCCAGTGGCCTCCAAATGACCAGAATCCATTGAATTTATGTTCCCAATGTCCCCAATAACAGCACTGATTCTTGTTCAGTAGATAAATGACATAAAATTAGTTGAATTTACCTCCAAGTAAATACCATAATCCCATAGGGAGATTCTCCTCAACTCCATGAGGACAGAGAGGTATATGCACTCCCTATGAAGAATGTGTCTTTCTCTAATCAGGGGTTTTACTAGAAACCTTCTAGAGCTGTGGGCTAGCTTTTTGGAAAGATCTCTTCAAAACTCTTTCAAATCCAGTACCTAATCTTCCATTATTAGCCCTGATGTCACCGATCACTTTAAGAACTCAGGAACTGTTGGATCAGAACAAAGATCCAGATTGCCCACCAAACTATTATCTCAAGCGGTAAGCCAGAAGTAGCCAAACTACTCAGTGAAGAATGCAAAGGTGTCCTTTCTTTGCTGTACCTTGTGATCAGTAGCACCTTGCACCTTCCTCTCTGGAGTACCATTTTCCTCTTCATTTAAAGACAGAATTTGAGTTGGCTTTTCACATGCTTACTAGCATGATTAAGATCACAACCTGTGTTGAAAACTCTGTTTTAAAAAATCAATTTAACAAGCCATGTTTTTAAAAAGCAAATTCACATTGATTTCAAACAGTTATCTTTAAAAAAAAATTTTTTTAAACAAGTGTTAATAATGACTGTTGGGACATAAGAATTTTAAGACCACAATGCAATTTTTCCCTTATGACTACTCCTGGCACCAATATTTTAAGTTGCAACTCTTGTAGATTTTGCAAGACAAAGAAGCAAACACTTCCCTCTTCTAGAATACTATTAACAGTAGCATAGTTACAACACAGCTATACATTTTGTGTCAATTAAAAAAACCAAATAAGAGCAACAGAGAAACCACAAAGACAACATTTTACCCACATTGTGAATTTTACTAATAATAGCTAATTAATCTTAACTGAAGAAGCAAATTAAAGCCCCAGATCTAAATTCCAGTTGCTTATATAAATCTCAAAACGCTCACAGTGTGTATTTGTAACTAAGAAAGAGATCATCAGCATTAAGACTCTGCTTAAATCAGCCCCAGGATGAGAAATATATTAGAGGCAGTGCCCTCTTTAGAATTTGAAAGGAAACATATATTAATATAAATGTAACCTGGTAAGATAATTAATTGCGAATGAAAATAAGGAGAATGTTAAATATGAATGAAATTTCATTACTACTGATAGACGCATTTTTGTTGGGAAGGGTTTTCTTCGGTAGCATGTCAAATGAAGAAATAATTGTTCAGGTTTATGACTAAGCAATTTATACCAAACTTTTAATTACACTTTCTTAGCAAAGTAAAAGAGAAAAATGCAACCAGATACAGAGGAATGGCTGTGTGTATCCCAGCATACAAAACACAAGGAATAAAGCTGAACCAGAAGCCCCAATAAATCTACGGAAAAGCCGCTGCCTATTTTATAAAAAAAAATAATAATAAATTGTTTCACTTGTTAAAAGGCACCAAGGGATTAGAGGGGGAAAATATTCAGGGTTTTAGAGGATTGGTATATTTTGAATTGAAGACAGTAATTTTTATGCATTGGATTTTTACCTGCAACAAATTTTGTTATGAAATTTCATCTACCATTTTATTTTTTTAATTGAACACAAAGATAAAACAACTGAAGAGAAATAATTACGATGCTTGCAAAAAGATCACAAAATGTAATCAGTGTCTGAGCTGAAGATGTCCAGGTAAAGGATTAGTCCTGCTATACGGAAGGAGATGTATTAAAGCAAAACACACATGAAATACCTAGTGGGGTAAGCTTGGAGTTAGAGGCTTTAGATATAATTATGCTATATATAAATCAAAGCTCAAGTTTAAAGCAAGTAAGTGCTATTAATTATCCCTTACCCAACAGAGCTCTTAAAATGTCAAATTAAAAAAAAGACTATTGATAATTGTATAAGTTATGGCAAAATAAGATGCCTCCAGCAGTGCAAGGAGACAGCATGGAAAAGGAGCAAGATCTGTTTCTCTTTGATATTATTTTCAGCTATCTGTTCAGGTACAGAAAAGGTATATTGATAATAGTGCAGCCATGGTTCATCTGAGGCCGGACACTGCAATTGTTATTTATGTAAGTAATTCTTTTCAACTGGAGGTAGAAGACGCGTTTGTTTTCCAGGCTCAGCAAATATTTTGAAACCAAGATATAGAGCAGGCACAAAGATTAATCACATCAGAAGAGTCCCTTCATTATATTGCAGCAAGCTGGGTGGTCTAGAGTTAGCACCACATTACTGTAAGCCCAGATTCATTTGATTATCTACCTGCCCCCAATGAGTATCCTGCCCTCCTTTCAATGGAGCTTGTTGTGATGTCTACTGGTGATTCCATTTTATAATCACAGCAACCCTGTGAGGTAGAGGGAAGGCAGAGGAGGAAGAGGAGGAGGAGGAGGAGAGAGAGAGATTAACCCAAGATCACCCAATAAACCATATGACTTGGCAAGAATTCAAACCTCAGTTTCTTTTAGCTAAGTCCAACACTTCACATTAGCAAACTGAAAAGCAAGAGACCCATGTGCATGAACAGGAGGAAGGAAACTTTCAAATGCCTAATTCATGGCATAGTTCCAGCATTGGGGCAGCAATCGTTCCGTGTTTTAACAGCCATGCTTATAAGTTCAAGGAATTACTGCAGGGTGTCTAATGGATTATTTTTTTTAATATTCATACTCTATTTTCCCAGTTCAGCTGACCAAGTGAATCACACTACAATTTAATATACAATAAAACAATAAACTAAATGAAGATACACATATTATTTTTAATGTACGCAGACAAAAATAAAAGCTAAAAATCATGACCAAAAAGTGATAATATCCTATCTTACCGGAATTAAATTCAGACTGCAATTCTTCATACCGTCTACTGAATTCCGTGGGACTTAGTATTGCTAAACCTGGACACATGTGAGGCTATATAACTGCTAATTAGCCTTAAGACATTTATCAATCAACTGATCAATACAATCATACTGCTATAACTTAAAAGATATATTGTTTTCTTCATTTCCAGTTTTCTCAGCTTTTCTACCACTGAGAAACCCCTGAAATATATTTCGGGTTCTGAGAACCCCCAGAAGAGGTGCAATTGTGTAGAATATGGTTGGGAAGCATAGCTGTGTACATCCCCACCCAGGGTCCCTCCCCTTTCCACCCCCTCCAGGGGGAAATTGTCTTTTACATAGTTCTTCCTTATGGATAATTTTAAACAGTAATCCAAAATTCTCAGTATATTATAAAGACATGAAGTGTTACATAGGGACATATGCACAATTCCTATCTACTAACCATAGCTACTTAAAGAACACACTAGAAGTATATTGCAAGCAATAACTACCAGTTGTCTTTGTTCCTTTCCCTTTTAAACAGGGGAGTTAATTGAGGGTTGTCAGCTGCTATGAATGGCATAATTATACTAAATGAGAAGCAAATTTGGCATGTATCCTCTTCACTGCAATCTCTAGGTCAAGGTGACACTAAATCCACTTGGCCAAGATCAAGCTACTGATCATACAACCTACATACTAGTACCTCTCAGAACCCTGAGGAGCTCTCGACATTTATTTGGAAGAGAGAAAGAGCAAGAAGGCATTTCTCTTCATAATGGAGAAGAAACTATTCAAGGATGAAATGTCTGCACAGTCAGAGAAATCCCTGTTTCAGACACGCACACACACTGATTTTTGTATCTATATTCTGTCTACATTTGTACAATATAAACAAGCTAAGAGAATGTGTTTATGTGCTGCTCGCTTATGGTGATCTTATGAATTAATACCTTCCAAGAGATCATTAATGGTTCTTAATTAAAAAATTAAAAACCTACTATCCTAAAAAAAACCCCAATTAGGACTGGCTTCTCTGGTGCAGTAAACCTCTCTCTGTTGTGACAAAGGCTACTTGCTTGGCCACGAAATTCATTTATGTGTGCATAAGAAGTAAGAAAAAACATGGATAATGCAAGATCTAAAATCACTGTTGGCAGAAAACTAAAGAAGTGAAAAAGCCTGCCAAAACTAGAGGGTTCATAATCCCTAAAGAGCCCTTCAACAAAAGGCTCACTAGAGATGAGAATGTAGAATTCATATGCAGGGCTGAAACAACTGAGTGTTCCTTGAGCAGGGTGAAGCTTATGGTCACCACACAGGAGAAGAAAGCCCTGAGCAACAAAGTAGAGGATTGTCTTTTTTCATTGACCATTCCTTCTTCAATATGCTTCCTAATTATTCACCAACTTTCACTTAGTGTGTGGGACAGGAGTCTCTATCAATTGTTGGAATATGCAAGATTTGTAGTATGCATGATTGAGCAGAATATCAAGAGTGTCCTGCAGGAGGCAGAAGAGGCAATGTGTATTTAACATAGTTAGAATAGGAATTTCCTGATGATTTTCAAATCCTGTGCCCTGATTGGGTCAACAGGAAACACCTTGCTCCTTTGAGCACACTTCTTCCCTGCTAGTTGAATAGACAGAACGACTGCAGAAAATGCCAGCTAGTCAATCAGGTCTCTCTCTCTCTCTCTCCTTTCCACACAAAGTTCATTCTCTTCGGAATTAAAACAATTTTGCTCCTTAAGCATCCAGGTGCTCAACTCCTTTGCATATTCAAACTCTGCCAACATCAATCCAGTTCCAGACTTGCTTGCTGGGCTGAGTTTAGACTTAGTTTGAGTCCCTGAGTCTTCTCATAGTATGGCAAAGCCTTCAGAGCTGGGGAAGTAGTCAAGGGACCAGAAGGAAGAATAGTACAGGAAGAGGTTTTTACTCTTCTGACATGAGGATCCACAGTCCTCTGTTATACTGGTTGCATGGAATACATGCATCTCCAGGCCCAATCAACACTATGAGTGATGAAGGAGACTATCTCCACAAACCAATGTTCATTTATTGCATCTAGCCATCTGCTATTCCTTATCAACATAAACTATGGATGGACTATGTGACTCAATGGACAGCCTCTTCTTTGCATGCAGGGAGTCTTGGGTTTGAACTCTGGCATCTCCACTTTAAAAGGTCCAGGTTGTAAGTGATGTGAAACCTTTCTGCCTGATGCCCTGGAGAGCTGCTCCTAGTCTGTGCAGACAGCACTGACCTTAATGGACCAAGGGTTCTATTCAGTATAAGTAAGGTGACCAGATTGTCCCACTTTTGGAGGGACATCTGGGGGCACGTGGCAAATTGTACTTTTGTTGAAATTTTAAATATATATATATTACAAAACTATTTTTGCGTTCTATGCATTCTATGAAACTTTTGGTTGCTCCATATAGACCAAATTTTTAATCAAGTACCCCCCCCTGGTCAATTGTGTCCCGCTTTACCAATATTAAAATCTGGTCACCTTAGTATAAGGCAACTTCCTGTGTGTTTGTTTTGCATGATCTGTCTATTTGATACGAATATTTTTTCCTTTCTCCACTGAAGGGTTTAATAGAGATTTCTGAAGGATTGCTCCTAAGACAGTCCCCTGGCCCACACATACTCTGTGCACTGAAATATTAAAATCTCTGCATGCTAACTGGTTAACTCTGTCCACTGACCATCCATGCTTCTGGAAGGTAATGAAGCCCATAGAGTGAGAAACCTCTAAATGGCAGTCTGCTGAACTGGTGGACAGGAGCA
Source organism: Paroedura picta (assembly GCF_049243985.1). NCBI lineage: Eukaryota > Metazoa > Chordata > Lepidosauria > Squamata > Gekkonidae > Paroedura > Paroedura picta. The sequence goes on from NC_135378.1 coordinate 66,470,298, forward strand.
GAACGATGCTGTAGAACTATCCTTTTGAGCTTCCAGTCAACAGGTGAAGGGAGCTCTCCCAGGATTCCAACTGACCTCCAGGTGACAAAGATGAGTTGCCCTGAAGAAAATGTCTGCTTTGGACGATGGAGTTAATGACATTTCACCCCACTGAGGTCCTGCCCCTCATCCCTCTCACCTTCCACAAGTTCCACATAAAAATCTCCAGGAATTTCCCTTCCCAGAGTTGGCACTGGCAGCTCACTATCCTTCCACCTTTATTTCCCACTCTCTGCTGCTTTCTGCTCCTCAGCTCAGTAGAATAGATACAAAATGCCACCGATGTATGAGGAGGGCTTTAACGGCACCACATAGCTTTAAAATGCTACTGGCCTGAGATATATCAGCCTTAAACTGTTTAAGGTTTTATTGGCTAAAGGTAGCATAAGATACCATTCCAAGATACAATCAAATAATAACTTCTTGACTTAGGACAAATGATTTCCCTGGCATTTATTTCACTGGCCAATATTAGATGTGTTTGGTGAACTGAAGAAGTATGTCCTGTCTATACCCACCGCCATCCCTTCACTTTCTACCTTTAATAATATTTTTATGACTTATTTGCAATAACACTGTACATACTACCTTCAGAACTAATGAAATCTTTCCTTCCTATATCACCAAAACTGATATTCAGGGTGATATTTATCATTTTCCTGGTTACATTCAAGAAGCAATTTATGTTGCTCAGATGAATGGGGATGCTGACAGATAACCATGGAGACATACAGGAGGTGAGAATATAAATTTTAGGCCATAACAATTGCCAGGTGGTGGTCATTATTGAGAACTAAGAGTGATAATTCAAAACTATGTCCTCACTGAAATCATTGCAGTGTGTCTTATCAGGAAACGTTGACTGATAATTTATTTTTGATCCATCTTCAGAAAGTTTAGTCCTTCATTCTAAATCTCTCATTCATGCTGCTCTTTCCTTTGTTTTCACTGGCCTAAAATTAACTGCCAGCTTTATGACTGACCAAAATTCATCTGCTTAAAAAAAAATCTTGTAGTACTGTGTTTGGGAAATTATCAAGAAAGAACAACTGGTGCAAGAGCTATTACAACTTTCACGTACAAGGGCTCTGAACATGAAATCAGGCACACACTTCATTCAAAAGGTTTTCACACATGCATTTTTAATCAGGATTATATTTCAAATGTATCTATCATCATTCACCAGTGCAGAAATTTAGTCCTCTCTGTGTTAGCCGGCAAGCATTTTATATAAATCTAGCCCTTGGTGAGTTAACAGGCATTATTTCACACATGCTTTTAACCAGCCAGGGAGAGACATTAAAAATGAGCTGCATGGCTCAGACAACATAGAACACTATACTAGATCGGCTATCTGGTCAAGTAAATAGCAGAATGGTCTTATATTGTTTGCTAAAATCACATGCTGATTAGAGACTCTTCTCATTAAAAACCATACACATCTTAACAAGATAAAGAGAGGCATCATATTATTATAATAAATATTGAAATTACCACATGAAATCTATGCTATATCTTCACTTCCAATATTTAATTGCTAAGAGGGAGGAAAGGTACAGAGCTGAATAATGAAAGATATAGAAGGTATTTATTTCCCTGGATATTATGTCAACAAATTTACAAATATACAATAAAAAGGAAGTAAATATAGAAGTTAACAACAACTCTCCAGTGAAAAATGTTTTGGATTTGGTTGGCTTTTGGAAAGCAATGCTTCTTTGAACAGGCATGCCACATCCAAACACTGTTGTGGGTTTTTTAAAAAATAAAAGGTTTCTCCTAGAGGCACATAGTGTGAATTCCTTGGTAAAAATCACAGAGGAAAATATAGCTCCATACACAATGGTTGCTGGACTGTTTCAATGCCATTTCCATGCATATTATTGTTTTGAATAGTGCTTAAACCCTACTAGTAAAGAGAGATGTATTCAGATATTGAATATGACAGCACTCAACAGAGGATTGCACACATTTCCTCCTAGGCAAAAAATGATTGAAATAAATAAATAACCTGATCAAGACCTGCTATAGAATTGAAAAAATTTCTTTCATGAACCATGAAATGTCATGCCTGATAAGATGGAATCAGGGAAAAGACCCTAGTTACAAGTTTGTACTGGGCCTAAAGAATGGTGCTTGGGCCCTGGGTGTAGAGGGCAGTGGGATGAGGACGTACATTCCCTACAACATGCTGCACCCAACTCTGCTGTCTGCTTCCTACTTCAGAAATTTCAAACTGATTTTCCTAAACTTTGTTTCTACCTGTAGCATAAAAGTGTTTATACTAAACATCATAGCACTGTAATTTAATATTGTTAGACATAATAAAAATGCTTTAGATGCAGAACAACTCTACCATTAGAAGAGGCACGCTCAAGATTAATAAAATCGGGCTCTTAAAGTAGATACCGTCAAAAGCGTGGAAGTGTTTCAATGAAAGCATAATTTTTGCCATGGAAATTTCATTGCATCAAAGCCCTTTAAAAACTCTTTCAGCTGGGAACTGCTGTATATCGACATATGCCCTGAAAAATTCATACCAACACCAATTGCACAAGGGTATTGTTCACATGAAGTAACTAAATCTATATGTTGTCAAGCAACTGGTCATAAAAGCACTGAATAAAAGGTATTTGAAATATGAGACAACTGAAAATGCCACAGCTGATTTTTTTTATATTCTCAGACAGCTTTAAAAAAAAAACTTTCAGACAAAGAATTTATGCACTGTTGTATGCAATTTGATTTCTGCAAAGCATTGTACAATACTGCAACAAAACTAAAATGCTCACCAGAATTTGCCTTAAGTGAAATGGTCGGGAAATTATACTGTTTACAGGATTAAGATTTATGCTACTTTTGCAGCTCATTGGAACGTTTAAAAATAGTTTGTATAACATCTTGCCAATTTCCTATGTTTTACTTTGCATAAGACTAAGATGAGGTGACTGTTTATAATTTAGTAAAGTTTATGCAACATTCTGGGGTACTTTTAAAATGTATCTTACAGTGTTTCCACATAGTTACATGAATACCAAAAATATAACCTAAATAAATCCCTTGTAAACATGGAGTGGGAGTAGGAGTAGGAGTAAGAGCAGCAGCAACTAATGGATAAGTTTCAGAGTGTTTTGGTAGTTATGAATGTGACATGCATTGTTCAAGAATTGGGACACTGCTGTATAGCACTTTATGGCTTTTTACAAATGGCTATTAGAAGAACCCTCTTTCAGACAGACTATTTGATCATGGAGATTTTGGACCCTTGAGCTCACTTTGAGTATCTGAACAGTAACCACTCTGAACCAACTGTAGAGCTGATGCTGAGTTATTAGCTACGTCAGCTTCAACAGCAGGTAATACACTGAATTTGGAAATGGTCATTGAAGATTCAGTTTCAAGCACTCGGGGAATTCATCTAGTATCTTATCACCAACTAATGTAATAACAGTCCATTTCTATTTTTTCCTTTACATTTAACATAAACATCTTGTGAGCATTAGTTAAAAAAATAAAATCTTTCAAAAAGAATTTCAGAGTTTTAAAGCCTTGCAAAAGTAGTTTACAAATAGCACAGGAAACATAATAATGTTATAATTTCATTCCTAAAGTATAAAATAATATCACAATTTTAATTCTCAAAGTTTCATGCCAGCAATCTTCATTTGCATGCCTAACAACTGGATTAAAAACACTTCAGAGCTTCACTGATTTTTGCAATTATATTAGAAACCTTCATTCACAAGTGCCACTCAATTGCTCTCTTCAGGGATTTAAAACTTCAGTAGAACTAATTTTGGGGGGTTGGTATTTTGTTCAAAATGTAATCCTCCACTGAATTATTTTTCTTCTTCTATATTTATCTTTGATAAGTACTTTTTCTAGTTTTTTAAAAAGAAATAGGTATTTAATTGTGGAACAGCCATGATTGCATAATGGTCAAATATGTGCTACATGACAATGTAATATACATTACCTGCCCAGTTGCATTTTACCATTAAAGCACAGATCAAAAAATTCCAGATCCCTGATGTAATGTGTAATTTGGACCAAAAAAAAAAAACAAAATCACAAACTTTGGTCTCTGCTTGGGGTTAAAAACCTGTGTTTATTTACATCTGGGCAATAACACCAATATTTGGTCCATCTCATACATCAAAGTGATAGTGAAAGATAAGTGAAACCATTATACTCTGACTTTGTAGTTTATGGATTATACTTCAACTATGACTCCAATATTTTAAAAACATAGAACTATCAGCAAAATGATAGTTAGCAGCTGTCATTCGTTCTAGCGAAAGTAGCCGATCTGGAAGTCCTAAATTTATATGTCTTCGTGAATCACGACTGACATGACTAACAAGAATACAAAGATTTGTGTAAATATACACCAGACTAATGAGTAGGACTTCCCAACAATGAGTATATTTTGCATTCTACAGGAGCATTTGGAAGACTTGTGAAGCCCTAAGAACTAATCTCTGACACTGTGCAAGCAAGACTTTTCCAAATGCCCCACAGAAGTTTAGGCAGGTGTCAAAAAATAATAATAGTAATTTGTTGCCCAGTACAAGGGAGAAACAGAGTTGGAGATAACCACAATTATTGGCTGTCTATGAAAGTCAACCAAAATTTGTGGCTCCCTGACATACCATGCAATCCCAAGGGAGTTACATCCTTCTGAGTTCATTGACTTCAATGAACTGTGAAGATTGGATTGCGCTTCTTGTTGCTCAAAGAAAACAACTACATAAAAATTATTGGTGTTATTTTATTATTAACTTCTGATGGATCGTCTTGCTTTAATTTAACATGTAGAGAAGTCTATTTAACCCACATCAGTTACCCTCCCTTCTTTTCCTGCAATTGAGATTAAGATGGTTAAAGAATGGCATTTTCTCATATTTCAAAGCATGTTTATGAGAAAATGAGAATATCTTGGATTAATTAGCTCCATACACAATATGATCCGTGGAATAAATCGAACTTAAAACATAACAACCAAAGATAAAACATTCATCATATACCAACAAACTTAAGTAGTAAATTGGGCAACAATATGTTATTCAGTCATAATTATATAATTACATATACCTAATCTTAGTTACCAAATAAAGGAAAAGAAAAGGAAGTATCCAATAGAAATGTATTTCTGGAAACTTCCTATGATCTATTTTCTACATCATACAGAAAGTGTTACTTATAGCTCAAGGATTCTATACTCCAGCATAGATTAAGGAGGAGACCACAATCTAGGGTTGTACAGGGCCACGGATCTTTGACACAATGTTATATGAACAGCTAGGAAATAGGAAATGCTGCCATGTTGCTCAGTTATTTTTTTCCAGTTCTCATGATGTCATCTGATCAAGATTCTAAATGAGTATGACTTAGCAAACTGAGTAAGTAGTGGTCTAAGTGAGAAGTTGTAATTGCACTTGATAGATAGGGTAGAGCTACCCATTGAGATAGGAATGGCAAAATAAAAACAATTACAAAGCAATTCAGTTCAGTACACAAAGCTGATAAAAAGTAGCACTTTCCTAATCAAATGTTTGCATGGATAATTTTTTGGAAAAAATAACAGATGGCAAGGATTTTTTTTTGCTTTTCTGCAAACAGTAGCAAAATCTAGACATGATTGTCAATTTGGATCTGCAATCCACCAGCTAGTTTGTGTCCCAAGAACAGCCATTCTTTTCAGAATTCCTGGAATTTCCTCTTTTGTTCAGGATCTAAAGCACTGGTCTGTGGCTCGCTTGTGTGTGTGTGTGTGTGTGTGTGTGTTCTTATGTATGTGGGGGGGGGGTTATGATTTAAAAAGGGCAAAAATACCTTCCCAAAAATACCTTCCCCAAAACCTTGATTTGCAGCTATACAGATAACTAAGGTTAGTTCCATATGCATAATTCTTATAATTTTCCAAGATCCAAAATATGCTATGATAGCTATCGCTAAGAAATTGAACCATTTAAAATTTGGATTAAGTTCTCATTTGGGTTCATAGGAATTTCTTAATTATGTGACTCAGTTCTGGATACATTAGAAACGAACTGGTTTAACTACATTTCATATAGATAAATATCGTAAGTAATATTGCGTTGAAATTCTTCTAGAAGGAAAATGATAAATATTTAACATGAGGGTGACTTATTTCTATGCTATTTTCATGCTCAAATACTACATTCTTCACAACTGTGCCAGTTGCATTCATCCACTAGGAAGAAATAGTGCATTTTAGGGCCAAAGATTCCTTCTACATTGAGTTGTCCAGCAGAAATAGAACACATAATCTGAGCGCCTTTCAGGGTTTGTATCTCTAACACCAGTGAAGAACAACAAGCATAATGTCATGGTATGGACTTGCGGGATGTCTACTTGTATAGTTTGATATATAGTTCTAACTGTGCCCTTTAAAAAGAAAGAAGGAAATAGCACACATGCAATAAAAATAGGAAAAAGAAAAAGGCCACTACAATGATCCAGGGCTTGGCATATCTTCTTATGAAGAAGGGCTACCAAGTTTGAAGCATTTTAGTTTAGAAAAAAACTGAGAGATCTACACATTATGAAACATTGGAGAGAACAGATGAAATAATTTTTTCCATTTATATCACTAGCAGAATTGGATACACTGAATGAAGTTGATGGAAAGTAGCTTCAGATGAAACATATGACAAAGTAAATGACTTCACATAGTATATAATGAATTTATGCAACCCTAGCCTTTTAAGAATAACAAGTCTTTGATGTCCATGCTCCATTAGTATCAGCTAAGTTATTTAAATGCAAACTGTTCATCTGGAAGCAGCATATCACTGAGCAGATAGAGACCCATTCAAGCATAATGGCAGACTGGCCCATCAAAAATTCACTGAACTGTTTTTTTTGTTTTTGATTTTTTTAAGTGGGAACAAAACAAAAGGACTTTGTTCATCTTGATAGCTCCTGCTAAAATAGAATTCTGGACTTGGTGAAACTTGTTCTGATACAGCAATAGGGATGCCAGATACTCCAGGGGGGGTGGAGGTCTCCCATTTTCAGACCACACCTGCTGGTCAATTCTGCTGCTGGTCAACTAGCTGACTGGGCAGAATTGCCCCTCCACTGGACAAACACTGGAAATTAATATGTCATTCCTAAGTGACCCAGAAGTGAAATAGGCACATTGGGGATTTTGAGGAAGCGACACTATGGTTTGGGGGCAAAACTCTATGATAGATGCTAATTCCATCATAGAGTTTTGTCCTGAAACCAGAGTGTCACCCCTGACATGCCTACATCACTTCCAGGTCACATAGTCATGTCACATTGATTTCTGGCATTACTTCCCATTTGTGGGACCTGGCAACCCTATTCATCAAGACAGTTCAAATGTTATTATTTCACTTTAACTTAGGTCCAGTTTACACATGCAGCACAATGAGATGATAGAATTCTGAAGTGTAAGATTGGACTATAGCATTTTAGCCTACAAACAGGGAGGTCACATTCTTAATGCTCTCCCATGTAATGATTCCAAGCAAACAAAACTGAGCACACCAGGAAGAAGGGCTCTCACTAGGGTTGCCCCCAGCCATCAGCAGGAGGAGTAAGGATAGGGCTGGGAAAATCCTAGAGATTTGGAGGTGGATCCTGGAGACCATGGACCTCAGTGGAATACAATACCATAGAGTCTACCTCCAAAGCTTAAATTTTCTCCAGAGAGACCATTCTCTCTGGTTTGGAGACGAGCTAGGTAGATACAGATCCTCCATGTTCTTCCATACATTCATTTTAATGTGGCTTGTATAGGACAGTTTCCTAGAGCAGTGGTCCCCAACCCCAGTCTGGGGACTGATCCCAGTCCGTAGATCAGTCGATACCGGGCCCTGGCTCCTCCTTATCATCCTCCCCGGCTGCTGCCTCGGGGCCTGCCCTGCCACCCTACCGCTGGCTCACCTTTGGTGCTCTCCAGCGGCTACCATGACTGGGGCTCCCCCTCAGTGTGGTACTGCGCAGCTGCTGCTGGCAGCACCTCCCAGTGGGTGGCGGGAAGTCGGGGGCACTGGCAGGAAAGCAAGTGGAGCAGGGGCTTAGGCAGCGTCGACATCCCTCGGCAAAAGCCTACCCCCCTGGGCCTCAGTAAAATTGTCAAGTGTTGACCGGTCCCCGGTGATAAAAAGGTTGGGGACCACTGTCCTATAGGATTGAGCCCCAAATATTGAGAGATGTTGCCTTTTGTACTAATTCTACTAGCAAGCATTCATATGAATAATATTTTACAAATCCAGAAAAATCTCTCCTTTGTTTTTGTACAGTTTAAGTTTATTTCACTCTGCATGCCCAATACCAGACTCTTGTTTTTAATGAAGCAGAAGAATACTTATATACTGAATAAAAGTATTGAGGTCATGAACCAAACTGACAATTAAAAAAAAAATACCATCATTCATTCAGCAGAGCTTTTCCTGTATAAAAAGCACGGAAACAGACTCCTTAATGGTATTTAATTATATACCCCTGTAGCTTTCAAACACTGATAACATTTCATGCAACTATCTAAAGTTTTCATCTTACAAGCACTGACATTTTTTTTAGTCAAGAAGAGTCTCTTCTAAAATTTATCTCATTATTTATCTCATCATCACATATATAAGAGAGTCATTTTATCACTATGGTAATTTTATCACTATGCTCTTCACAAGAAATCAAAACATCCGCCTACCAGAAAGAAAAGTCTTCTGACTGGTTTAGTAAACTGCAGTTTTGAGGAAGCTACCACTTTCTGGTACACTAATGGTGCACAGAGAGCAGAAGTGAATAAGTAAAAAACCATGTACTTTGCCCATCAGAACTGGGTGTCCAGAAAAAGTACTGGGCTCTACACCTGCATGCATGAAACAAAGGGGTGGGATCTATGCAAGAACCCTTCTCCATCAGTAGAAGCTCCATTGGCTACAGAGGTAAAGATTTCAATAACTTTCTTCTCCTCAATGCTGCCAGCATTGCAGCCCATGTGGGTCTCCAACCCTAGCATCACTATTTTGGTACTTGCAAGAAGTTATAGTGGGAAAAGATATGTGGTGAAGATATGCCTTGGCAAGAGCTTTTCTCTAGCACCATCCAGTATGTTTATATCATCTCTCTCTCTCTCTCCCTATTCACTATAAAGACCTCTTCAGATATTACTTTTGGTTAATCAGCAATGCAGGTCCAACATACACATTAGGAAGAGTTCTTTGGCTGCTTTGAAGGATGGATTCCATAGCATTATACCCTGCGGAGGCCCTTTCATTCTTCAAGCCATGCCTTCTCCTAGCTCCACCCCCAATATTCAGGAATTTTCCAACCCGGAATAGGGAACACTAAATCGCTCTTGACAAGGAGGAATTTCTCTGTCTCTTTCTCTCCTGCAGGTGAAAAAAAACAGCTTGAAAAGGCAATGTTGAACTGAACAATCGCTGTAGTAAGAAGGATACAGCAGCTTTTCTCCATCTGCCCTTTCTCCATTTCGACTGCAGAGAATCATTTGGGCATTGTCAATCTAATCTGGTCATCTACAGTCTAGTCTGGGCATTATTTTTCTATCTGCTTTGCACTGAATGGAGGTCTTTCCCTAAAATTTCTTTCCCAACCACTGCTCACTTGTCCCGTGTGTCAACTCTGATTATGCATCCAGCTGTTTCATCTTGCTGAACTCATATCCTAATTCACTAAAATCAACCTAGATTTAAAAGTGCTCCTATTCTTTTACAATAACGTGACTCGTCCAGGACAGAAAGGGGCATGGTGTAGTTCAGCCTAATAAGATTTTGGAAGCTAACCAGGGTTGGTATTTGGAAAGGAGGCCACCAAGGAAGACTCTGCAGAGAAAAGCAATGGCAATCCACCACATTTTCTGCCATAACCAGTTGCGACATGATAGCATTTTATACACACATACAATGATCCATCCATGCCTAGAAATAAGCACTGAATTGGGACACTGTTTTGCACTTTTTTTGTCTACAGTCAAAACCGCACAATTCCTCACCTCTGACTCAGCTAACAGTAATAGAATGGCAATGTGGAGGAGAATCGTGATCCACATATGCCACTGATCTACCACTTGGCACATTCACTGTTCTCCTGATAGTGGCTGTATAATGGTGATTGTATCCTGCACATGCAAGGCATCAAAATGGCTTGAGGTCAATGCTTCAGCCACACATATACCCTACATATAATCTACAGTCCCTTTCTCAAATATAGCCCTTGCAGTGCTTGGGAGGGAACTTAACTCCCAGAAGCTTATATTAAGGTGACCAGATTGTCCCACTTTTGGAGGGACATCTGGGGGTACCTGGCCAATTGTACTTACGTTGAAATTAAATTATATATATATTACAATACTATTTTTGCGTTCTATGCGTTCTATGAAACTTTTTGTTGCTCCATATAGACCAAAATTTTAATCAAGAACCCCCCCCCCCCCGGGTCAATGGTGTCCTACTTTAGCAATGTTAAAATCTGGTCACCTTAGCTTATATCTAACTTTAAGTTAGATCAGAATTAGATCAGAGAAACCCAGACCTGATTTGTGGGAAAACATAGTGTCTAGTTTACCCTTTGGTTTTCTTCAACGACATGTTCCGAGTGTCTATGGAGATATTATTTTGTATGTAAAGACAGAAATAGTTGCTAACAGGCAGAATTATTCAGACTTTTAAAAGGATATCACGGGAAATCATCTGTGTTTTGCTAACATGTGAAATGCATTTACATTTCAGTAATAGATATCAGAGACAGGGGCAGAGGGGGTACAGCATATTCCACTAGTGGACAACTGTTCAAGAAATCATAGCATCTGACGTTCGGTTAGGATTCTTACAAATAATGCTGTATTTTGATCTGATACCGCAAAGCATTTATTATATTTTTAAGCAACCAGACATGCCCAGGATCATGTAACACATTAAGAGCTGTGCCCCAGCATGAAAGGGCTTAAATGGTTATTCTATGTATCATGGATTCAGCCAGTAACTAAGCCATCTTTATAGATCTGTCGAAGGCATGGTAAGCTTGGCATGCTTATTTTACTAAGTTTATTGTATTTAAAGCACTTTTAGATCATTTGATCTCCTTATCTGAGGAGACATAAAATTCCAAACTCAGTAAATATTTTCTTACGAAAACAACCTTTAAAAAATTCAAATCATGAGTATAATACAGACTTGTACATAGTTTAGTATGCAAGAGTTAGATTGCTTGACCTCTCTTTTAATGACTTAATTAGCTTCTCCAAAACCCAGCTGGGCCTCTGCTGACAACATTGCTAGATATTTCAATCAAGTGGTGTTATGGAGAATAAGTAATAAATGCTACCTTGTCGCCATAGAGTCCCAAACCAGAGTGCATGCTGGTAAATCTAAATTTGATCAGTATGCCTCATATTTCAATTAGTCGTGGTCTGAATCACTAAAACTGTGTAATGTGTTATGAATTCCTGTTATCAGATACAGAGCTACAGGCTCCCACAGTTAGAAGCCGTCGAGGTTCCTTTTATTAGTGGCCAATTAATGGCCCCCAAAAAATCTGCATTGCTTTTAAAATTTATAACTTCTATTCCAGCTGCATCCATGGCTCCTTCGTGTACTGTGTACAGTGGGATCCATATCACTGTCACGTCAAACAGCTGCAAACTGTACTGCCGTCTGCAGGACTGAAAAATCCTTCAATACAGAAGATATTTCTTTCAAAAAAATCAACCCTTCTTAGAAGTTTCTTTCAAAGCCCAGCAGCACTAGTCGGTTGTGCGACAATAAGCGATTTAATACACAAAGAACGAAATCTACACCAAGGTAACCTCTTGGGATGTGCTAGATTTTCAAACAAATGAAACCCTATCACTTTGGCACAACACAAGAGCAAGGGAATCCACTTCTGCTGACCAAGGCTAAGAAAATATAAACATAAAACCCAGCCCGCACTGGAAAATTAACCTGTTGAAGTCCAAACGCAGTTGTTAAAAGATTCTGTCATTTCATAATTATAATAATACTGGCATTCCTAAGGCTCCTAGGGAAATCGATTACAAAAAAAAACGGTCCCACAATAATTAATCCCCAAAGTCCTTTATTAGGATGAAAAAACATCAATTTAATTAATTGGCAGATTAACAATTTAGGTTGCAACCTGTACACATCTTGCACATATTATACCTTTTTTCTTCAGAACCTTAAATATTTTCTGTCAATTTGATTAGAACCCATTGCAAGTACCTGACAGTGGGTTCTAGTCCAAGAAAGTTTGTTAAATAAAAGCATTAATCTGAAAAGTTGCAAAAAACCCCTCCTGTTTATGTTGACGGCAGCAGATTTACATGGCTACCCTTAGGGGAAAAATCAGTTGGACTTTTGTGAAATATATTTTAATCTTAATTTATTAGTTAAAGGTAAAGGTATCCCCTGTACAAGTACCGAGTCGTGTCTGACCCTTGGCGTGACGCCCTCCAGCGTTTTCCTGGCAGACTCAATGCAGGGTGGCCTTGCCAGTGCCTTCCCCAGTCATTACCGTTTACCCCCAGCAAGCTGGGTACTCATTTTACCAACCTCAGAAGGATGGAAGGCTGAGTCAACCTTGAGCCGGCTGCTGGGATCAAACTCCCAGCCTCATGGGCAGAGCTTTCAGACTGCATGTCTGCTGCCTTACCACTCTGCGCCACAAGAGGCTAATAATTTATTCGTTACACAGATTCAAAATAGGATTTTAAAACAAGATCTAATTGGAACAAATTCCTGTGCTGGTGTGTAACTAATGAATGAGTATATTTATGCCGAGTCTATACAACAGTAGGGTCTGTGAGGAGGACAGGGAAAATCCCTAACCCCCCACTTCCGTACCTCAGGTGGCTGCAGCTGAATTTATTTTCCTATTCCACTGTCTCAGACTTTGCTCCTTCCTTGTTACCTCCAGATGGCTCTAGCCTCTCCCTCTTGTTCTGCTCCCCTTGCTCCCATTCCACCAGACCTGATGTTGGATGCCATTCTGGATTTCCACTCAAAATGTTCCTTGAACGTCTGTTTAATGTGCCATGGAAGGTTTAAGGCCCACTTTCATTTAAAAAATTAGGATTTCTCTGCAAACTCCTACGTTTGCAGAACTCTTTATCACATTTATGACTGGCCCTGTTGTGTGTATGTGTCTAGCCACATGGGAGACAACTTCTCGGGATGTTTAAGGTGACTTAATCAAGAATTGACAGTTTATTCTGATATATTTATTTATTGTCATATACATTTTAATCCAATCATTCCTTAAAGGGACTTAGGGGCACACTGTACGTGGTTCTCCACTTGATCCTTGCAAAAACACCATGAAGTAGGTTAGGCTCAGAGAGAGTGCCTGCCCCCAGGTCATTCAGCCAGCTCCATGAATCTGATGCTGGATCTTCCAGATCTTATTCCAACAATCTAACAATGACACCAAAATCCTAAAAATGTATATTGTATTGGGGTAATATCATATTTGTAATAATTAATGGACACAAATATTGTATCCCCTGATACAAAGCAAGTTTTACTTAACAGTAAAATGCAATTGGCATGGAAGTTCGTATAACATAAGCAAAGACATTGACCTAATCATTCAACCAAATCACAAGCTAATCTATTAACTAAAAATGCCTACCAGCAGAGGGTCCTAATTTATATATGCATATATGGAGATATAAGATATATGGAGATATAAGATATAAGAGCCTCTTGTGGCGCAGAGTGGTAAGGCAGCCGTCTGAAAGCTTTGCCCATGAGGCTGGGAGTTCAATCCCAGCAGCCGGCTCAAGGTTGACTCAGCCTTCCATCCTTCCGAGGTCGGTAAAATGAGTACCCAGCTTGCTGGGGGGTAAACGGTAATGACTGGGGAAGGCACTGGCAAACCACCCCGTATTGAATCTGCCATGAAAACGCTGGAGGGCGTCACCCCAAGGGTCAGACATGACTCGGTGCTTACACAGGGGATACCTTTCCCTTTCCCTTTATATGGAGATATAGTGATGTATTGATACACTCATCTATGTATGTATTTTCACAAAGCGGCTCAATTTCTATAACTGAATAATTCCAGAAATGAATTGATAAAGGCGCAAATATTTCTGTACATATTGGACCAAAAGCCTTGAGGCAGCAGCAGAGTTCATAGTTAAAGTGGTCAGGGTTTTTTCTCCCCCCTAAAAGAAAGGGATGTATTCTATGTATGGATATGAAGAAGTCAGGAACATTTTTTAATACTTAATACAGTCTTTCTTAACTCTTTTACCATTGAGAACCCCTCTCAACATTCTTCAACTGAGAAACCTCAGAAGTGGCACAATCATGCAAAATATGATTGGGATTAGGAAGCATAGCTGTATACATGCCCACCCAGGGCCCTTCCTCTTCCCACCCCTCCAGGCCAAACATTGGCAATTTGGGGGGGAGGGCAGGTTGATATTGCCATATATAGCTGTATCATGTGATAAACATTTAACAAATTTGAAAACGATATTAAAAATTAATTAACCCATTAAAGAAACCCTTCCAGGGCCATCAGGAAACTCTCACCCATTCGGGAAACCCTGGTTGAGAAAGCAGGACTTAATGTTACAATGTTACAAATGTTATAAGCACAGATTAAAAAGCACAAAATCTGTGACGTCTTCTTTGCACATGAGGCCACTGACATGCTCGTCAGCTCTGTTATTTTAAATCTGCCAGGCCAGTGGCTGAGGAGATGAAACAAAGTTCACCCACCTCATCGGCCTGGATGCAGAAGCGATCCACAAGGCTTTGCCAACAGTAACACAGCAGCAACAGAAATGTTGTGCTTGGCTCCTGCAGACCGCTGTCATGACGGTTTGAGTGACAATAAAATCCGATTTTTATAAAATCCAAGCCTTAATGACAAGCTTTCTTTTTAACTGCCTAAATAGTGCCGTAAGGCTTGTAATGCCACTGTGAAATCATAAGCTAGTGTTTCAGACGTGCTCTATCTGTTACAAATTTAATCTTCCCTGGTATGTCACAACTCATTTCATCCCGCCAGTGGAAAGATTTGGCATAACGGCATAACAGCATTCCTCTTGTTCCAGACAACCTGAACTCAACAGTTAAACACCTGTCTGATGCCCAAGAATGATTGCAGCAATATTATTAGGAAAGGGATTGAAAATAAAATGGCTGATATGATAATGCCCCTTCACAGATCTTTGGAGCAGCCCCATTTGGAATGAACGGTTGGTTCTAGTCACTGCATCTCAAAAAAGATGCCACAGAGCTTGAAGAAGTACAGAGGATGGTGACCAAGATGATTGAGGGGTTGGAGCACCTTCCCTATGAATAAAGGTTGAACTTTCTCTATTCCAAGCCTCTTAATTGGGTAGTATCAGAATATATATTTCATCCTGAACAAGCAGGTTTTAGGAGGGGGCTTCTGTTATTGATCACTATCTCATACTGTTATCATTGAGATGACAAAAATTCTTCTCCCCCAGGAGTCTGCTTCTATGCAGCATTTATGGATCTTAGGGCTGCTTTTGATTCAGTCTCAAGATGTTGTCTTTGGGCCACACTGGCTTAAACATCAATAGATGAAAGACTTCTGTGACTAAACTGCATGAGAATCCAATGGTACAAATTCTCTGTGGACCACAGAGGCAGCTGACTGGTCCTATTCCCCTTTCACAGAGGAGCCAAACCTGCAGGAAGAATTCTCCCCCATAGGCTTAGTTGGGGCTCTGCGGGATAGCCCAATTCAAACTAGACAGCCCAACAGAGCCTGCCAAGCTGCGAATCCTGAGGAGAGACTGCCCAACAAAAAACACCAAGCAGCTGATCCTGTGCTGAGATTTCTCCCCGAAGTCTCTGCTGGGGCTTTGCTGGGCTGCTTGGTTTAAACTGGGTTGCCTAATTTAGCCTGCCAAGTAGCTGATCCTGCATGAAGAACTCTCCTCATAGGCTGGCCTGGGGCTCTGCAGGGCAGCCCAGTTAAAACTGAACTGCCCAACATAGCCCACAAAACAGCTGATCCACTGGAACTCTCTTCATCAGTTTGATGGAACAGCCCAAGAGTCCCAATTGAGCCAGCAGGTAGAGTGCCCCTCCCCCCTCCCCCCTCCCCCAGCTATTTGCAGGCTTTTTTCTTCAGTCCCTTTAAATACCCCCTGCTCAAAAGAACTGCAGAAGAAAGCTAAAAAACAGATGAGAGGCATAAGAAATCTGCTCCAGCGTCCCAGACTATGACCCAAGACACCTTTACTGGTATAACAAACCTCTTGGCTGTTGTTCAGGTTTGCTGATAATCCCAAAATATATCTAGGATTTTTTCTGTGGGATTTTTTCCTCCTTCTCCTGAAAAATTCCTGATACATTTGGGATGCCAAAATATACCTGAAAACACCAAATAATTATGTTTTTTGGATATATTTTTGGTTCAGGCACACATGAATGTACAGCTGCTATTTTTAAGGCATTCCTTTATCCAGTACTTAGATGTAGGAATACATGGAGGTCTCCATGAAGTTGCTGCAGCACTTTAGTGACTGTGCAAAAAAGAGGGAGGAAACGGACAAACAATCCTGAAATGATAATATGAAATGATGGAAGGCTAAATGCACATACCAGCGTGCACTGATCACACTGACAGCATAATCATCGGAACCACCACAACACTGATGAAAACACAAACGGCAGATGCAATTTGAAAGTGCCCTGGAAAGCCCATATTCGCTCAGGGACTGACATTGCTAGGAACAATAAAAATGCTCTTTTAAGGGTTTATAAAAAAAAATTTAAAAGGAGGTCAGTATGTACCTGCACCCACTAAGGTTTTTAATGTCAAAATAATTTCTCAGGTCTTGTTTGCAGCAGGTATTTTGATAAAAGGAGTTTCGGTGCTTCAGGATTATATACTTCTTTGGCTCCTGGAGGAGACGACAGGGGTGCCTAGCAGTGTCGCCAGACCTGCACTTAAGAGTTTGCACAGTGCTCATTCGCATTCAGAAGTTGGATTGCTGTCTGAAGGGCCTTTTTACAGTACCTCATGCCCAAGGAGGGTTTTTGCACCTTTTGAAGGAAGACAATTTTAGAATAGCTTGGGAGAGAAGTGTAGGTACTTGAGTCTCTTGGCCGTTCCTCATCTTGCTCAGGAATATGGACTAGTAGGAAGCACTGACATTGACCAGGACAAGAGTGATTGATCTTGATGATGCCAGCACACTAATCCAGGAAAGGTGTCTATACTACACTTCTGTACTGGGAATCTGTCCTTCTATGATGCTTTCCTCATATTTGAAACTTCTTACAATCCCTAGCCACTATCAGGCTTTTATGCTTAGCAGGTTCACAACTAAATCCTTATTTGCATACAGGTGTTCTTTTTGCACTGGAACTGGATCGAAGCCAAGCACCACTAATTATACATAGAAATACAGTAAGCATATATTTTCTTGAATGCATGCAATCAATAACTTAATAAAGGAGAGAGTGAAAATGGAACATCAAGGGAGACACATGAAGCTACCTCATATCAACTTAGATCTATCAAGGTCAGCACTGTCTTTTTTAACTAGCAGTCATTCTCCAGGGACTCATGAACAGGGCTTTCATATTACCTTCTATCTGATTCTTTTTTCACTGGGTATGCCAAAGATTGAACCTAGGAATTCCTGCATGCAAAACAGATGCTATGTCACTGAGCCACAATTAGTCATTAAGAAATGGTCTTTTAAACCCAGGTCCTTTCTATAGAATATTTAGAGTTTGGGTTCTTATCCAATCCCCTCCCTTGATTTCCTCTCTCATTCAACAAAAAATACTAAAAACAAACTCTACAGATCAGACCTGAAAAAAAGAGACACTGAAGAAAAGGTGACATAGCTCTGTGGTAGGGCATCTGTTTGGCATGCAGAAGGTTCAGTGAGGTAGTAGGTGATGTGAAAGACTTCTACCAGAGGCCCTGGACAACTGCTACCAGTCTGCGTAGACAGTACTGACTTTGTCAACAGTCTGAATCACTAGAAGTTGGTTCATTTAGATTTTCATAAAATGGATTTCAGTCAGATATTTTGTAAAGGTCTGGAACAATGCTTTGGTTCAAGTGCCCCTGACATTAGCAGACTGTTCTTCCTTTATGAATGAAACACTAACATGGAACTTGACCAGAAGTGTCATAATGTGGTGGGAATATTGGTTTTCTTTAATGTAGAGGTGTTCTAGGTTCAGTGGAAGCCTGACAGGGACAAGCCTAGGCTATGACATTTGCCTGTAAACTGGAAGAGCAGCCTGCATGCAGTTCAGCCAAATGGGCCCAGTAAAACATGGCCAGCTATTCCTGTGCATGTCCATTATGCTGCAAAAGCACTGAATACTCCTGTAACAATTCACACATGCACATTAATAACAAAACTTGCATGCTTGCATTTTTTTCTGACTTTGCAGCCTGGCAAGTAACTAAGTGGGGGAATGATGGATGATTGACAACCCAATTATTAATGACTGAAAGACTGAATTTGTATTGGGCATTTAGCAAAGGTCACTGATGATTTAGGAGGACATCAAAGTTGCAGAATTTACAGAAGAATATGCATCAGAAGGACACAGTCCTACTAATATCAGCTGTTTGGAAGACAAAAAGAGCAGCAATGATTATTCTGCATCAAAAGGTTCTGTTATAGACAGAAACATTTTCCCACAAACAGATGGGACTGATATAAGGGGATACACTTTGCAGTTATCTGTAAATATTTTAATATTAATAGCAAGCATATTAAATAGGGATGCAGAACAAAGGGAAAAAGAAATGGAAGATTCTATGAATGACGGTGAAATGGTTTCGGTCAGACCCATTATGCACGGGGGGAATAACGCACATTTGGGGTGGAATGGCGGCGACTAAAATCACAGATAACGCACGGAGCCGGCTGCAACCAGCCGCAGCTTCGGTGCATGCCGCCAAAAAAGCCGCGTCAGTGAAACGCGGAAGAAAGCACAGCTTCCGGGTGATCGGGGCGCAACCAGAAGTGGCGCCGGGAAAGCCACGTGCATAATCGGTTACTCTGGGTTTTACCGCCGTCACGCCCCCTCCCGTGCATAACCGGTGTGCTTCGTGTCTTCCCCCTCCGCGTTTTCCATATGACCCGAAATCGCCGTTTCAGCGGCCGTGCATAATGGGCCTCAGCCAGCCATGCACAAGGCCAGGGCTGATTTCAGTCTCATCTGAAGATATATTTACATACTGGTTGCAAGACATCAAGAGGCAATAAATACAACTAGATTAAAAATGATTGCATAAAAAGCATTCCAGGAAACATGCACTTTAGCCAATAGGTCTATTTTAGATACCTTTGTTAATCTGAATGGAAAAACTGGGAGGAGATGTATTCTGATTTCTCATTGTAGGGCAAATGCTACATGCAAACACATGCAAAGTGCAACCTTGCTGGCCTGTTTCAGAATGGAAATGTTGTTCAGGAGGGAATGATTTTGATTGAATAAATTATGGGAACCATCATTTTTGCATGCAGAGCTAGAATAAGGAGAGACAATACCTTTGGGTGAGTAATAAAAAAGGTAAATTGTATTTATTTATTTATATCTATCAAAGTAGGCCCTGTAGTGTCCATAGGCCATTGCTGGGATGCAGAATATCCAGGCCTCATCTTGTTTGTGTGTCCCTGAATTTACAGGGCAAAGCCTCTCTAGTTCCAAGCCTTGAGCTGTCTCATATGTATGCCAAGCCTTCATGATGATGAAGGAAGGTACAACACTTCCTATCCCTTAGCCGTGGAGTCTGTGGGTCAGTAAGGAGTTTTTGCAAGTCCATAAAGCAACCCAGCTCCCAGGTGTGGTCTGGAGGTTAACTTTTCACTATTCAAATGATGCCCCCAGATCCTCACCTAAGCTTTACTCAGTATCACTCAAGCAACTTGCCTTAAACTAAAGAGAGGCAGAGAATCAAAAACTTGGGAAGAGATGTGGCTCAGTGGCAGAGCTTTTGCTTGGCATGCAGAATGTCCCAGGTTCAATCCCCAGCATCTCCAGCTAAAAAGATCATGTAGTAGATGATGTGAAAGACCTATGCCTGAAACCCTTTATAACTGCTGCCAGTCTGCATAGACAATAAAATATGCACAAAGCCAAAAATCAACAATTAAAATGTTGGTCAGGAAAGAAAATCACTGTGGGACCGTTGAGCAAAGCAAAAAGTCTTCACTTGCGGGTGGAAGATAGCAACAAAAGAAAACAGACAAATCTCTCTGGAGAGAGTTCCAGAGTTTTGGTGACACAATCTGGGTTGTTACCCACTTAATCTCAGAAGATGGGAGCACCCAAAGCAAGGCCTACAAAGATGATCGTAATGATCAGGCAGGTTCATAAGGGAATAGTCCTTTTGCCTTGTTTATAAGACTGGTTTAAAAGAAAGATTGTTCTCTTACGCTGCTGAATCCAGGGCATAATACAAATTATGATATTACATACTGTGACTGTGTGATTAATACAGCCCTATAAAAAGGGCAGTACTCACCACACACTCAAGAGGTCAAGGAGGCAGTGAAGGGAGGATTTGCCTGAAGCCCCATTTCCTGGCATGAGTGTCATGGCCATGTCCACAGAGAATATTGCATCAAAAGCAGGTAGTTCCTTTTGTCACGCACATTAGAGACAAGGTGGAGATACCCAACGCAGATAGGAACCATACCATGGGGAGCATAACTGCAAAACAGGAACCCTTGAGAAACTGAACAGCAACACAAATCCAAGGAATATATTAACCCCAAAATAAGATGTTACTTCTTTATGGTGAAGCTCTCTAAGAATAACATGGGAAGAGGAACTGCTCTTCTTTTGTTCCAGGCCTACAAAATGTCAACTTCTGAAGAACGAGATTGTCTCAAGGCTTCTGCCTGTGTAACTCCAGCTACTGGTATTGTGAAAGTTTATGAGTACCATCAGCTAAACATATGCACAAGGAAAACAAATATTAAAAAATAAACAGTGATAGCACTGCCCAAAAACAAAACTGTGCTCTACTGCCAATAAAATCCATATGTGTCTACCCACACATTAATATGTCCATGGAACTCAAGCACCAGAATATAGTAAATTTATCTTATATTTATAACAACTGAGATCAATTAATTTTTCCTCCGACATTTACAGACCCTTGAATCGTAGCCAACTGTAGTCTTTAAGGGCAATAAGCCATGGTCTGTCACACAAAACATTGCTGTATCCCTCCCACCTTCAACACGATTTGTAAACACGTTAAACCAATATAATCCCATTGAAATCAATGCCCATAATCTGAAATACCACAGGCAAGCACAAGTTACTACATTCATTGCATCACTGGGGGAAAGCTCTGCATGCATATATGAAGCCACGGTGAGGGAAAAGCTATGGTGTTGTGTATATAGGTGCTCTTAGAAAATAACATGTATGCCAAATTAATTGGGATTGGGCAGAATTGTTACAGTACAGCACTGTACACAAAGGAGCAATGAAATCGGTTGCTTTGAAACAGTAAGTCTAAATGTGTGATGCTAAGGAAAACTACACGCTTCTAGATCTACTGAAGTCAATGGTTTTTAGAAGGGTCAATCACACATGTTTAAGGGGGTTGTGAATTACACTGCAAATACATAGATTGCTTTCTCTTTCATACATCACCGTATTTATTCCTTTTGCCACAATTTTGTTTATCCTTCCATTCAGGGTTTGTTCTCACTCTATATCAGGGGTGCTGGCAGAGGCTCATGGGAACTGTAGTCCATGGACATTTGGAGAGGTACAGTTTGGCTACCCCTGCTCTGAACATTCTTAATAAAGCCTTACAATAGAAAATGCTCTAGAAAAGTGTGCATGGTTTAAGTATGCATCTATTGACATGACTATATGCTTATTCTAACACATGGCCTTACACTTAATACCACACTTAGCATGGCTGGATATTTTAAAAAATACATATTACATAGGGGTCAGTTAGCTTTGGATGCTTTAAGATTCATGGACTTTGGCCCAAGAAGAACATATGATCCTTCATGACCTGCTAGAGTATATTTGTCCATTCCTTGGTCAAAAAAAACAAATGCCAGGAGTTTTAGAGGTCAAGTTTAGTTTGGCTGCAGAATTAGCACCCTGAAATTTCTTCAAGAAGGGTAAATCCACATATTTCTGAGGATAGACTCATTAAAATGCAACTCTGGTATGCATTTATATGTAATTATTTCTGATATAGCATACAGTTGGGGATTCTTTGTGCTTCAATTATCTCCTACCACATACAGAATTGTGCTTTTTGAAGTAATCCTTTGTAATAAAGTAGAATGCATCTGGTCAGATATCTGGGTTGTTAACTGTGCTGCAATAAAGGTGCTTAAAAATGTTGCCTCAGGCAAATGAAGCAGGATTTGACTTCTTGAAGAAAACCAAAGTAAAGTCTTTTTTTCCCACACTGCACAACCTAGTCATTAAAGTTACCGGAGTCGGACATACGTGCCAGTATTTTTGCTGAGTAAATGTGTGGTTTAAACAGTATAGTTTCTTCAAACTAAGGATAATTCCAGCTAAATATCTGATTTCTAGTTCAAGTTTCTGAATTAAATAGGACACTCGTTTACACCACTTAAGTGCTTTAAATTGTGCTTGTTGTACCTAGCCAAACATTCTCTTTTATTTCCTAATCTAAGTACATACATGTAGCTATACATATACAATGACATATGTATTCATCATTATATGTATTTTACATTTACAATTACATATGTACTCACACATTTAGGCTTGCATAATGGAATGCTGAGCTCAGCAGGAATATTCGTGAAACAAAATATCATTTGATAAATAATTTTTATTAATTTTCAATGACCCTACTAGAGTTATGGAGTTAATACTGTTTTCCTCTACATTTCTATTATGTTAAACTACATAATGTGTAAATGCTTGCACAGAAGATTTTTAAAAGGCAGTTTTATTCATTTTTAACCGCAGAAATAATTTCTAGAAGTCTGATTTCAATTGTTCCTGGGCTTTTTAAAATAAATGGAATGTGGGTGTGTCTAATTCTGCTAAGATGTTTAATATAGTAGCATCTGTGATTTTTAAGAGAAGAATTCTGGCTGGAAAAAAAATAATAAGTAAATGAGCTGAACTAATTATCAATATCATAAAAGGCATAAGGTATCTTCAGTCTTGGGTGAAGGGGGAGGAGAAGTTTCATAATTTTGCTTTGGATAATGATTTCTTTTGAAGAGTATATTTATTAAAATATATGGTTGCTAATTACAGACTTTAAACAGGATATAATACAGTGAGCAGAGGAATACATAGTTTATATAATGTTTCTTTCAAACATAAAAACAAGGTGATAATGGAGAATAAACGCCTTAGGTGAAATTCAAGATTTCATTACCATGAGGCACATTGACTTAAATGAGGTGTGACCAGCAGAAGGCACTGTTACAATAAATATATATAAATGCAACTGCTCATTTACAAGCCAGTTTTGAAATGGAGACTACAACTTTGACTAACTTTTCACAATACAGTGATTGTTCCCCCCCCATTCAATTCCCAAGCCACCCCTGTAAATAATCTCACCAAAGTGAGTTAAAGAACTTTACAGCCAGTTCCTTTTGTATTCACATCCAGAGTCACCCTAGTCAACTTTCATCACACTGCACTTCCCATTCAGCAGAGAACTGTGTCCACACTTACCAGTTTAGCACTCCTTTACGTTGAGTTGTGTCCTCATGAAATGTGACCCCCACACCGCAGAGCAGTCAGACTCTGCCTATGGAGCGGGTTTAAGCTTACATAACTCACTTCAAAACAAGCTTCCAGCATCATTTCTTATTAACCTTTAGTGGTTTCGTTGAACTCTCTCTAGAAGCCTCTGAATGGAACTTCTGCAGATGTAGAAAAATGTACCTTCTTAATTAAATCTTTCACTACACCAAACTAGTAATGATGGCTTTTAGTGTGTGTTAGTATACAAAATCTGTGGAATGCCTGCTCAGGTTTACAAAATCCATGTTAAAAGAACCAGTGTAGGGGGAAAAAAGAAAAAAATGTTACAGCATCTGTTTGGATTTTTGTATTTCAAAGTCCTGACTACTTTATCTGAATTACAGATTTAGGGCTTTGTTATGTGTGATGGGTATGATAATATGATCACTAAAGGCACAGAGACAGGGAGACTCAAATCCCTTCGAAAATCCCTTTCTCTATTTCCTACAGCTGCTTCTAGAGTTTAATATCTGATAGAATGATGAAAAAGAACAGGCCGAACTCCAGTTTTAATAAAAATTTTAACTGGTCTACATATAGTTATGAAAAATGTTATTTGCAATGCCAATCTTTAATAAAATTTTCTTAAACCAAAGAAAATTCCCTAAGGAGGACCTGATATGAATGTGTTTTTCATATGTACTATTTAAGGCTCTTTAAAGGTTATGAAAGTGACTGGTAAAATAAGTTCTTTCACAGCACAACATCATCCAGCATCGAAGCTCATTTTTGCATTTAATCAGAAAAATAACCAAGACCCTCCAGGCTGCCTGTTTGTCCTAAAACAAACATTTTCAGTCTGCAGAATAACAAACTTCACATTAGTAATAAATCATATGTGCCATCCCCATCTTAAAGCTGCGGTCACAAATCCAACACTATACAGTCAATAAGTACCGAGTACACTTTGAAGGTTTACGTACAGAAATATTCATAATAATAGTGACAACAATAAAAATAGGAGTCTGGTAGTTCATTTAAAAGTTACATCTCTTAACATCACCTACCAACCTTCTCCTTCAGCTTTACACTATGGATTTGCATAGATTGGAAACTGCCGGGCTAATTTTAAGAATCATCTGTCTAAAAATATATCCAAATCTTTTCCCACATAATGAGAATAAATATGGAATACCATATTGAGCAGTATCATGCATGCTGAAAAAATGTTTATTTCATTTGCTTATGTGCACCAAAGTACAATTGTATGCTTTCTTACTTACTAGCATGTATGTCTGAAGTCATTTGAAAATTTAGAATTGCAGTACAGCCCTTTAATGTATATTGGAAACTCACCCAGCAGCTTTATCCAGTACTTTTAAATGTGGATCTCCATATTACTAGCTCAATTCGTTAATCAATAGAACTATTTGTGACAAATCACTCTTCGGATACTTTTTATTTTTATTCTTTAACATGCTTCTTGAATATTTACTGATCTGGGTAGCTGTATATCTAAATATATTTTTTCAACTGATTAAATCAGGCATAACTTTGGGTGAGTTTGCATGTCTTATTTATGTCAGATGTTCAGCAATGAAAACTCTAAAATTTCCGCATCCATATGCTACTGGAGTTACAATTGCCTCTACTGAAAGGAAAGACTGTGCTTCCCCATGAGCCAAGATTGCCGAAGATTTACGTACACATACATTTTATACTTTAAGCATAAATATTTTCATATTTTTGTAAAATAAAATTAGGCATACTATGTGACCAGAATTTCTATTTAGTTATCAATGCTGACAGAGATTGTTTTCATCTGTATATACTGAAACCCTATCACTATGTTAATCTTGTCATTAATTACCTTTAACATTACACAATGCCACCAATGTATTGTTTTGTTTAGGGACATACTTTCTGTGATCTTTAGGAAGTTAGACATTTTTAGACAGATTGAGACAAGTAAGAAACAATAATTTATTGCCACAATTATTCAACCCTTTGATTTCTGTTTTGGGCTTATTGCGGATTATCTTTGTGCAAAGCCCAACCTATTTTTATGCCCCCAGGAACATAAATTCTCAAAGCAAAGATTTCATCATCTTTTAAATTAAAACAAAAATTAGCACAGGGCTTGTTCAATGTTGACAAACTAGTCATACAGAACGTTTAGCGATAAAGAAGTGTTACAAATGTAAATGTATAAGATGTGTTTCTTTAATATAAATCATCTCAAAAATTATAGAATCTAATTTTCTCATTGCACGATTGCTTTGGAAACAACATAGTCAAACAGAAAGGAGTGCTCCAAGAATTAACCTGGGAGGGGAGGGGGGTGATAACTCAAATTTAAAAATGGATATAGTTACACAGCTGATGATTACCAAACATTCAAGCCATATATCCGATATAAAAGTTATCATTGCTTTAAAAAATATTGTAAAATGTTTATAGACACATTTTCTAAACCAAGGATAAGAAAACTGAATGTACATGAGAAACAATAGCAAATCTATTCATTCAAAAACAAAACTGACTTTAAAAGAGGAAATTGCTGGGGATTCAAAGGTATCCTTTATTTCCGACAAGCAAGACTATAGACTAAAAGAACCAAAACAATCATTTAGCATCTACAAAACAAATGAAAAACAGTACTAATATTCAGTGTATCCATTTACATTGGCTGGGTCTAAAGAATCATAAAATGCCCAGGGTGTTTATTCAGCTGAACGATGCAATGAAACCAATAGTTCAAAGTAAATCATAACATATAATCAATTTTGTCAACATGTATTTAAGGGCTTATCCTTACTCAGAAAATGCATTTACTTAACTTTAATAACCTTTCCCCAGGTTTTTTTTTTAATGTGGGGAGGTTACTGGACTTATTGTATTAGCTTGTAAAAATTTAATCAGTAGATCATTCCGTCAAGGCATTTGAGTTTGTATATCAATGAAAAGTGCAAATTCTAGTATCAGAAAGGGAAAAAAGAGCCTTGTGCCTTAATCCTAAAAACCATGACACAGAAGCTAACGTCCCTTAATTTCACTGCCATTTACTTTCTACATAAAGTACTTCGGAGAGTAAAGCCTTTAAAATAATGTCACAGCAAACAGACATGTAAAATGAAACTTTAAATGTATTCTAAAAGAGGAATAATAATTTTTGATAATTCCTGTGAATTGTGCCACTGTACGCTGACTAAATATTAAGCATCAAAGTATGCTTACTTTGCAGTTTCCCTTGCACATAAAGAGTCGGTCATTCCAAAGTATTAGATCATATGCATCACCGGAAGACATTCACATGCATCATTTATTGCTGTGTTGTTCTAGTGTTTGTGATCTTCTAAAGCAATCACTGCTCCAGAGGTTAACCATCTGTGCTTTGATGGAAAAAGTTGGTGGTATCCAACTCGCATTGCCAACAGAGTGAATGGAGAAATACAAAAATCCAATCTAAGCTTCAGCTTCCCTGGAACCAGTATTTTTAAAGGCTTTTACAGCAATCATGGGGCTCCAGCAATAATTTTGATCACAGATACATTCTCCAGAAGTACTCAATAATTAAGTCAATAAGAACTTTTAGAACTAGAATGACACTTTTCAAGCACTGTTATTTATTGTGCCGACAGTACTGCAAAAGGATATCTAGAGTGCATCTTCTCATAACACTTTGTAAGGGTGATCAGGTAGGAAGGCTATCAGATAGTGACTCCCCAGGTTCCCCTAGATTGTTTCAGAGCAAATTCAAACCCGGATCTCCCGGAAATACTAGGATGTAAGCAGAGTCCCATAAAGATCGGTGAGGAATTAACTGGCTTAAAATCAAATACTTTAATTTACTTATATTATATACATAGCAAGGTCTCAAAAACAGATCATGTCCTCCAGTGGTATTCTGAAAATCACATCAGAAGAGGTGCAAACCATTTTGAAATGACATTGCTTTCTTTTGATCACTGTTAGTTTTGTTAATGCCCCAAATCTCCTCTTTTTCTCCAAGACAAGACAGACAAGAGAGTTGGACATTGTCCAAGAGAGTTGGACAATGGATCCAACATTTTATTGGTCTATATCACTTAACCATGAGAAGGTCAAAGGTCTGGGCCAGATACTTTGTGCTCACCAACCATGCAAGAAGTGCAGCTTAGATCAGCCAACCCACTGGCAAGGAATTCTAATTGTCTGCCATGCCAGCAATCAGATCCCATGTGCCTAGCTACCTCTTTTCAAACAAGGAGTTACCATCATAGTATTAAAGGGTTCTGCTATTTCCCACTCATCAATGTGTTGCTGCCTTGATATAAACCAGGTACTAGAAAAGGGTTAAATGTTACTTGATTATCGCAAGCATGAAGAGCTCCAACACTGAGATGGAAGCCAACAACAACAACAAATTCTCCCCTGTACTAAGCCAAAGTGGGATCAAAGAATTCTTTCAGGACCAAAAATAGATGATCAGCTGGCCCAAATGACATTAAATTTCCCATCCATTCTTGGGGGAGGGGATGGACTCACTCTGTATAGCTAAAAAGGAGAACGGTTACGTGCTTTGTGTTGCAGACTGCTAGGACAAAGATGCAAGCAACATTCCATCCTCCACTCTCAACGTCTTTCTTTGGACACAGATAAATATCCAAGGGTTTTATCCCACTTACGTTTTTTTCTAAATCACCACGGCTAACAGAAATCTATAGATATGAACATGCCATGGTTGATGCCATCACACTAGGGACACTATAGCCCAAACCAAACTGAAGGCAGAATCCCACTAAACCCTTGGATTAAATCCATTCTTTCAAAGGGAAAGTGGGGGGAATCTGAAGGATTCTCCACTGAACAAGATTTTAGACTTTAGGACCAAAAGCATACAGGATTTGAAAATGTTTGTGCAATCACTGCTGCTAAGGATGTTGACTCACTAAATAATATTTACCAAGCTTTGAAGGAAGAAAACAGGGCTTTTCAACTGATAATACTGAGCAATCAAAGCTTAAATACCAAAAATAGGTTCTGAATCTGAAGCTTCATTTAGAAATGAATAGGCCAATAAGGATGCATCCAAGACTGAACCAGAATGAAATGGTTAATGGGCAGCCTTATTTTAAATACAATGAGAAAAGCAGTTGTTAGTGATGTGCCTAATCCTGATGTATGGTTGCCAGTCTCCAGATGGCAGGTCCTGGATATATCAGAGAATTACAGCTGATCTCCACACTCCTGGAGAAAATGGCAGTTTTGAAGGGTGAATTCTATATTAAACATTAGTGGATCTTATATTTCTAAAAGAACCATGTGGGCAGTCCTGTCCGGTCCTGTCCGGGTGGTGTCCAGGTGGTGTCCGCCTCCAGGAGCCAAGCGAGCGGGCAAATCCAGACACGCCCAGCAAAGCTGGGCACTTCTGGATTGGGACGGCCCTTGGAGCCGGCAGCGGTGTCACCCGACCACCACAACGATGATGGGCCCTCCGGTGAGGAGGGCAGGGGGCCAGGGATGGCTTCCCCGCATGCCACCAAGCACACCCGCTGCCTCTTTCAGGTGGTGGGTGTGAGTGGTGGCCCCCGGGGAAGTCGCCAGGGGGAGGGGACTGGAGACAGCTTCCCCGCAGGCTGCCAAGCACACCCACTGCCTTTTTAAGGCGGTGGGTGTTCTTGGCAGCCAGCGGGGAAGCCGCTGAGTCACCAAGGGGAGGGGGCCAGGGAGGGCTTCCCCATAGGCCGCCAAGCACACCCACCACCTCTTTAAGGTGGCAGATGTGCTTGGCGGCCAGTGGGGAAGCCACCGAGTCCCCGGGGGGGGGTCGCTGTGGATCGCTTCGCACGTGCTTGGTGCGCCATGGGGAAGCAGTAGATGCCGTGGTGGGGGTGGGAAGCCCTTTCAAAGCCCGTTATTTTGCCGAGGTCCTCCTCAGGCTCCACCACAAAATGTCCAGGACTTTCACCACCCAGAGTTGGCTACCCTATCCCAGTTAATACATCTCTGCAGGTTCCTGGACTCAGAATGGGGAGGTACCCTAGTAAAACCCCAAAAGGTATTATCATGTTAGTTGGATAGCTTTAGGACCCCAATTCCATATGCAGCTGTGAACAGCAAAGTAAAACTGTAAGCAGGGTAGGTAAAAACCAAAAAGGTTATCTTAAGCCAAAAATAAAAAATGTAGATTTTAATTTACTATATTTAAAGACATATGTTATCATCTATTAAACATATATTATGATCATCTATCAAACAACATTAAAAGCTCTTTTATGGGCTTGCTACTAGGTTCTGCAACTAGCAAATCATCACAAGTATTAAAATCCTGCACATATCATCCAGTATACCACCATGATATTCCTTAGACCTGATGTGTGTGAACTTACATTATACTCAACTATCTGCTTTTTTCAATGTATTCTCAAATTATGAATATGTATACTAAACAAATCATATGTTTATTTTCTATCTCATAGGAAAATAGTATTTTGTGAAATGCACCAATCAATAAGCAGCAACAGTTTTGCACATGACTTAACAGCTCTTGATTATGCAACATTCTGAACACTTTCAGCCTAACCCCACCCATGTAAATCACACTTTGTTCAATAGGATATCCTTCATAGTATGTAAGCATCACGCAGCAGCCTCAGGCACTAAGTATTCTACTAAGAATCCTTGTACGTGTACAAAGAGACCCAAAAAGAAATCACCCTGTATCTCTAAGTAACCACAATTTGATATATGTGTGGACACGAAATTATTAAATCTATATATTAAAAAATCAGAACACTTCAAAACCAATTTTAGAAACCCACCGAAAATGGAAAGAAAGTAACATTGATAAGCCTCA
This sequence comes from Paroedura picta, assembly GCF_049243985.1. NCBI lineage: Eukaryota > Metazoa > Chordata > Lepidosauria > Squamata > Gekkonidae > Paroedura > Paroedura picta. The sequence continues at coordinate 66,500,898 of NC_135378.1, forward strand.
AAAAACATTAGTCGGCTGTAAGAAGATAGTTCCAGAAGGGTATTCCAGAACTGGGACATCACCACTGAGAAAGGTGGGGTTTCCCACAATTTTGTTTGGTGCAGTGGTTAAGAATGGCAGCTTCTAATCTGAAGAACCAGGTTTGATCCCCTGCTCCTCCTCCGCATGCAGCCTGCTGAGTGACCTTGGGCCAGTCCCAATTCTCTCAGAGCTCTTGTAGAGAAAGGGTAGGCAGTTGTAAGCTGCTAGAACATCTCTGGGTAGTAAAAACAGGGTACAAAAAACCAGCTCTTCTTCTTCTCTTCTCACTTTCAGTGTCACATGGCGAGCTCTTCCATAAATACAGCCAATAGCATTTTTTTCTCATTAAGCGGAATCATTTTTCCAGTTCTAGAGGAATATTCTTTAAAAAAAAAAAAGTTCTATCACAAATAATGTTTCTGTTGAAATAAATGTTAAAAGAAAGAGAAACATCTTGGAATAATGTCATTCCCAGAATTAATGTGTTTTTGCATATTAAAATCCTCATACAACCTAGGGGCAGTATTCAAGGGTTTCAGAATGGCACATACTTGGTAACAGCTGGTATGGTGAAGGAGAAGCTTATCACAATTTTGAGCAATAGGAAGATTCAGACTGCTACAGGTGAAGAGGCAAGGCTTCAGTGTAGAGCTTTTTCCAGATTTCATTGGTTGATCTGCTGAGACTGTTCTCAGAAAATCAAGACCCAGGCGCAGGAATTCACATACAAATCACCTGCAGATCAGGGTACGGTCATGTCTGGAGGAACCCAGATCTGGATGGTCCAGGCTGACACACGATCAGTCCTGATTAGTACTTGGATGGGGCACCACCAAAGAAGTCCAGGGCTGCAACACAGGGTAGCAGATAATTGTAAACCATTTCTGTTTGTACCTTGCCAGGGTCACCCTAAGTCATGTGCAATTTGACGGCACTTTCCACTACTAAGTGGCACTGTCTTTGAAAAAGGTTCTGAAAATTTAGCTGGTTCAAGAATACATTTAGCCATTTAATGACTAGATTTTAAATTGTCAGCATATCCTGATTTTTAAAAGCTCTGCATCAGTTACTAGTTTGTTTCTATAAAGTCCTATATGGTGCATGACCAGGACATTTGAAGTAATACCTTCTTTCATGCTGTCCTTTCCAGTCTCCTTTCAGATTCAACTCCATGTCCCTCCTCCAAGTGAATTATGGAGTTTGTCCACAAGAGACAGATGGTTTTCTGCTGTTGTCCCCACATTGTCTAAAATATCTTCCTGGCAGAAATCTCTGACTTGGTTTCCTTTTGGCAATGGCAAAAGCACATCTTTAGCATCTGGTTACTTTATGTCTGCTTGGAGTCAGTAATGGGCTGGATGAGAGTGATCTATTGCAACTATGGTTGCCAGCTGTGGTTTGAGAAGTACCTAGAAATTTTGGGGGTGCAGCCTGTGGAGGGCAGGGTTTGGGAAGGGAGTAGGTTATAATACCATAGAGCAGGAATAGTCAACCTGTAATCCTCCAGATGTTCATGGACTACAATTCCCATGAGCCCCTGCCACAAAACGCTGGCAGGGGCTCATGAGAATTGTAGTCCATGGACATCTGGAGGACCACAGGTTGACTACCCCTGCCATAGAGGCCACCCTCCAAAGCATCCATTTTCTCCAGGGGAAATTATCTTAGTTTCCTGGAGATCAATGGTAAGAGTGGGAGATCTCCATGTGCCACCTGGAGGTTAGGAACCCTAATTTCAACACGCTATGCTTGGAGCTGGCCTTGAAGAGTACTTGGAAGCTGCAACTAACGTAGAATTCTGTGGCTAAACTGCTAGTCAGAGCCAGCTCTCAAGAGGACATAATCCCAATATTACAGCAACTACACTGGCTACTGATCTGCTCCTGAACCCAGTTCAAGGTGCTGGTTTTGCCCTTTAAAGCTGAACCTGGCTTGGGAATAGGGTATCTGAAGTACTGTCTTCTCCCATCAGTTTCTGCCCAGAAATTAAGATCATAGGGCGATGCCCTTCTGATGGTCCCACCAATCAAAGATGCTAATATAGTGGGTACAAGCCTTTTCTGTGATAGTCCCACAATTATGGAGCAGCCTCCCCAGCCTGGTTCCCTCATTGTTGAACTTCAGGAGGGAGTTGAAGACAGTTTGATTTAGGACAGCATTTTGGTCGATTTAGTTTTTACTATTGTGGTCTAATTTGGAGTTTTAAAACTGTGTTTTTAATTAGTTTTATCATTGTATTTTATTGTGCTTTATATTGTGTTTTTATAATGTTTAATTTATGTTGTTATTGTTAATGATAATGATAGCTTTGTGGTGATGATTGTGGTTTTTATTTATCATAAAGCTTCCTTGATGAAATTATGGAGAAACAGGATATATATATTTCATAAACCAATAGTTATTTGATTTGGAAAAGCTACAGAATGGTGTGCTGATTTCCAGTACTTAAATGGAGAATGGGAGGTAGACATAGTGAGGTAAAGAAATGTGATACAGAAAGTGAATTGGAACACTTGACAGAGAAAACACTCATACTCCAGCTTTTCCATAAGAAAAAGGAAATTTCAAGGAGATATATGATGAAATTTGCAAGAAGGGTGAAAGTGATACTTCTTAATATAGATCCTGAGGACTATCTGCTGAAGTTAGAATTATTACCTCCTCGAAGGTCAAATTAAATGGTGTTCTTTGTATATAAACTACAAACATGGAATGTACAATTAATTCAGTACAGCTAAAAGCATTCGGTGCAATTTGAAGGAACAAATTGTGCCTTTATTCTGATGGTCATAGGAAAATATTAATCACTCTCCGGCTGTATTCTAAAAAAAACCTGTGGAACATCTGTATGGGGCCTTGTCACAGATGAGGCCTGAAATTGTCAGTGCCTGACATTTTTTGAATATTTGTTTCTACCTCTTATTCCCAGAAACGGGACCAGGCAAGTTTTATACATTACTATGTTTTCAGATTAGACCTAACCTTCCAGACTACTTTCTTCTTTCTGTCCAAGACCTTTTGCCAAGGAAAGAAGCAAGGCACCAGCTGAAACTTGAAGTTGGTGATCACTGGAACAAATCCATGCACCTTATCTCCCAGCACAAGGATGGATTTGCCAAGCATTGTTCTTAGCCAGGCTGAGGGAGCTAAGGGGAAGGGGAGTGGCCTGGTCTCCCTAGGATGGCTGGCACAATAATGGCTTCTGGGTACTGCTGGGCTGGATAGGAATGAGTGAGGCTTCCTTCATAGCCAGCAAGTTTAGAACTTCAGAAGGCTCTCCAAAAATATAGATATAAGCCTGAGAAACATCTGAGCATGTCTATATACCTGTGCTTGCTGGAAACCAGGGGGAAAACTAAATATCTTTTCCTGAGTTCCAAAAGAGTAATAACCATGGAGGTTCATGGACAAAAGCTTCAGTCATATCCTTGAGTTTGATCATTCTGCAATAGCCTATTAATGCCTGTCATTAGAAATCCTGTGTCAATAGTGTGTGGGCTAGAGACATGGCATGGATGTTTTGTCTACAGTCTTAATGATGCTTGCATTCCTGGCCTTCTTTGTTTTCTTTAGTATTGTTTGCAGATAACTTCTCTGCATAGGCCTAACACAGAACTTCAGCAGTGTGCATGATTAAGTTAATCTTCTGTAATTGGGATTTTTTCCCCCTCTTATATCTCGAAAAGATGGCTTGGATGGGACTTCCAGTGCTATCCTAAACAGAGTTAAACCATTCTCTGTCCAGTGATATAACTCTTTTTAGGATTGCACAAAGTATTTCTATCGAAACCACTTGATATTAGCATTTTCAGCTACTGAGTTGAAAAAAAACCCTAATTGTCATAACATACATCTTAATGTTCTTGTTCATTTTTAAATAACTAAAACTTTTAAATTAGATTTACTAGATTGTGGAATATTGCATAGTTGAATGGGGAATAATATTAATTTGCAGCACAATTCAGCTAAACTGAAAATTTTAACTTCTGTTGCTCTCTATAGGGGAGATTTAAGACTGCATTGAACTTTCCAATTTACACTAGTAAGGATTATGTATATAAATTTGATTGGATAAGTCCCATGGTCTGTGATGACAAATAAACTGAAACAAAGATAATTTTCATCTTGTTCTAAAAGAGTGTTGGTAGCATCCTGACATGTCAGACACCTGCTATCAAACCAGAATCACACCTTAATCACAGTATGATCAGCAGTAGAGACAATGCCTGCAGAAACACTGATGGTTGATGCTCCTGTGAGTGTGTTACATGCTTCTGAATTATGGTGACCCTATGAATTAATGTTCTCCAAAGTGTTCCGTCATTAGCAACCTTGATCAAGTCTAGCAAATGACATCTCTGTAGCATTTCTGAAAATTATATTCCAACTGACCAATCATTATGTCACTCTTGTTAAGCATTTATGAAAAGCACCAATCAATAAGCAGAAACATTAGGAACATCACAAATACCCTATATACCATTCACAGACATTCCCCTAAATTGCACAGAACTCTCTCAAGAATAGCCCCTTTGGCTGTCAAGGGCATCTTATGGTTAAGGGATCAGGCAGTATATGCTTTTGGAACTCAAAGGCTTTTACGAAGACTATTTGAGTTTCATTGAGATACCACAATTCCATGCTGACAGTGCTACTAATAATGCACACAACACATTTGCACTGGTGTCTGTCTGAAGTCAACAACCTTTTTCCAAGGGAGAGAGGGGGGGAGCTTGGACAGCTAAGAATAGAAGATGCATAACGTGCATACTCCTATAGGACATGCAACATGTGAGCTGCCTTGCAATTTAGTGGGAAAGGAAAAGGCAACGGGAGGCATTATACAGACTAGAGTAGATAAACCTGTCCAATCCTAGTTGAGGGAAAAGAGACTGAAAGTGCCACACATATAGTCCTGAATGCTTAGTGAGATAGCCAGTCAGTGTGATTAGTAGGTAACTAACTATATGACCCATTTTATATGCTTGAAGGGTATTCATTTTGCCCAGATCCTTCTTCCTGGTCTACCTCCTCCCCGCACACACATGGTTATTGGAATGATTCCCAATGTGTGCCATTACCCAGGAAAAAACACCCATTAAATATCATTACATTAAAAAGGCCATAGAACTGCAAAGGCAGTTTCATGCACATTCCCTGCCATTTCTAATTTAAGTTAAAGGTACTAAATTTTACAGATTTTCTCAAGCAAATCTGCAGAAGTCAGAAGACACATCATTAAAATGCTTCCAGTTCATTACGAAGATATTTAAACATGTATCATATGTTTGGTTTAGATGAAAATGCCAAGAATAAAGGAAGCAATGTAATAGTGGGAATGATTCTTTTAGGCCTCATGCTACAATCTGCTGCTCCATCAAGAAAGCGAATCACAAAGAAGAATCCCTTATACCACAGTAATCTCAATGTATACTGCCATTTGGGGAAGATATGAATGCGAATTACAGGATAGGCTTTATCAAGAGCTCCACATTTAAAATTGTGGGTAAAATAAGAGATTGGGAATCCAAATTTTAAAAATGCTTATTTTTCCTACACTGAATTCAGAGCTGTTGTTTTTCCAATCTGCACCTTCAAGACTTCAGAGAAATTTTCTTAAGGTGGCCCCAACCATTTGAAAACAAAAAGCGTGACTTTTTCTCTATATCTCGAATTGTGTAGGCAATATGACGTCACATCATCACACAGCCAATCAGATTTGGGTAACCAACGCCACACTGCCAAATGAGCGTAAGAGTAGGAAGCAGTGTCTTCCCTCCAAGTTCATTTGCTGACCATGCCATAGAATTTGACTGCAATATTATACCATTATTTCATATCATAGTGACTTCCTAGCTTTACTTTGATCTGAAGGTTGTCTTAAAAAAATGCCCCCCACATGGAAGAGAGTGTTTTCCAGTGGGAGTTTCGGTATAACTTTCCCTACATCATCATTACTGCAACTCATCCCTGACAGGGTTAACCATTTATTAAGATCACACTGGTTAATGTGAGCTAGACATTCTGTAACCAACTATATCCCATTCACAATTTGGAGAGCTCAGACTGTGGGAAGAGAGGCATTCAGTTCTTTGAATTACATTTCGTCTTCCATATGTGAAAAACCAGATGAAATACAGTAATATTGGAGCTTAGAAGGATGCCACATGTTTTTTTCGGTAAAGTTCAAGTGTAGTTTTTTAAGCAAAGAAGCCTGCTCCTAAATGTTACAATGTGTTATTAGTCTAATATTGATAGTATAGCTCTTAACCTGCAGTAATCAAACTACTTAATCAGAAGAAACGCTATTGATGACAGTGGAAGTACTCCCAGATGAAGTTTAGCTGTCTTTTTACTTACAGCTGAAGTGCCCTTTTCTGCCGTTTCCTAGGCACTCTTTTTGACAGGCCAATTCAATCCAGCCTCATTTTTCCAGCTGTCATGAATGAATGTAGGCCTGGCCTCACCACAAAGCAACATGAAGCAGAAACACTTTGATGGGCAATTTGGAGATGGGTATTATTTTCCTGAAATCGACTTCCATTTCTGTATGTTATTTAAATAGGAACAAGAAGCCCAGTCTGAAGTCCACACATTACTTCAACCTGATGTTTTTCGTGAAAAAAGACGAAAAACTGTCAAAACCTGGAACTGAGTCAGTGAGTGCCATTGGGTTAATCCAGACGAATTTTCCAATTTCAGATCAGGACTTTCTTCTGCCTCCTTCCCAGTGTAGTGAACAGATCTCCTTGAAATACTGGTCCTAGGGGATAGGGGACCCTGGAGAGTCTGCAATTAAAAGGGGAATCAGTAGATATTGCCAATTTAGTTTCGATTCCATCTATTCTGTAGATGCTGCTTTATGAAAATTATTATTATTTATTTGATTTTCATACTACCCTTCCAGCATGGTGTACAGAGAACTTTGGAAACCCAAGATTCAGTTAACAGGATTTTAATATATGCACAGTAAAGGAACACACCACAGCTACGGGTACCATATCAAGAGTATCAAGTATATTGAACTTCAAAGGGTTTATTGGGACTCGCAACAGAACTACTTTCACCTCTTTACAATGATGTTTGCCATGATGTTTACCAATACTACAGAAATACTATCCATATGCATGAAATAATCATTTTCTCTTCCAGTGGACACCATACACCTCAAAATAATGAACTGGCAGTAGATGACCAAGAATTCAATTTCGCCATCTGAAGTTCATTCAAGTTATCAATAGATAAACAGTCCTAGTATTACTATTTATTTATTTTACAAAATTTATATCCCACCTTTCTGCCCTCAGAAGACTCACTAAAGTGGCCAACCAACTAAAACATACATAATAAAATTACATTTTAATACCAAACAAGCAAAGAACAACACATGATTAAAACAATTAAAACCAGTGAGCCAGCTTGGTGTACAGGTTGAGTGACAGCTTCTAATCTGACAAGCTAGGTTTGATTCCTCACTCCTCTACATGCAGTCATCTGGGTGACCTTGGGCTCATCACCATCCTCATAGTGATGTTCTGTTTAAACAGTCCTGTCACAGAGCTCTCAGCCTCACCTACCTCACAGGGTGTCTGTTGTGAGGAGAGGAAGGGAAGGTAACTGAACTTTCTGCACGGTGGTAGCCATGTATGTTTTAAAAAAAAACAATTCCCTGGGCAGGAAGAAGGGATTGCTGAGAGAATGCAAAAAAAAAAAAAAAAAAAAAAAAAACTAGCTGCTCTATTCTATAAAGCAGTCTTTCTAGTGGTGGATAGTGCTGTTAACTCACAGCCAACCTATGACAACCCCATAGAGTTTTCATGGCAACAGGTATTCAGAGGTGTCTTGTTATTGTGTGTTTCTTTGTAGCAGCCATGGACTTCCTTGGTGGTCTCCCATCTAAGTACTAACCCAGAACTGACCCTGCTTAGCTTCTAGAGAACAGATGAGAGCAGGCTAGCCTGGTCCACCCAGGTCAGGGCATGGCTGTCCCCCATATATGGAATGACTGAAATAGTATTCAAGAGGTAGAGCTGATTTTTGTATTGCAGCCAGTTAATCCAGTCCTATGAATCTGCATTACACATCTGCTTTACGCACAAAATGCTTGTTTTCATGGAGAGACACTGAAAAGAAATCTGGGTGATTAGGTATACTGAGTAATTGGGACATGCTGGACAGAAACTATGATTTTGAGAAAAGAACCAAGGAATATTTTGAAACATCAATGTGAAAGGTGTGTCTTGCCAAGATACCCTTAGTTAGTGAGGTCTTCATCTTACTTTGAACTTAGTTGTTTTAACAAGTGCTCCCTCTTACATCCTAAGTGTCAATGGGATCTGAAACCTGGAGAGTCTCATAAAAGCTCCTGGGTACAGTCAATAGAAGCCCAGAAAAGAGGCAGGCTGTCCTGGGAATGCTAACTAATTTATTGCAATCTCCCCCAGCTCAGGGTTCTCAATAACAATATGACTTCATTCTCAATAACAGAGATATATGTTCTACCACTCAGCCACAGCCTAGCTTTCACATACAAGCACACATAAATCCTAACAGAAGAAGCTGGTTCTTATATGTCGCTTTTCTCAACCTGAAGTGGTCTCAAAGCGGCTTATAATTGCCTTCCCTTTCCACTCCCAACAACAGACACCCTTTGAGGTGGGTGAGGCTGAGAGAGCCCTGATATCACTGCTTGGTCAGAGCACTTTTATCAGTGCTCTGGCGAGGCCAAGATCACCCAGCTGGCTGCATGTGGGGGAGCACAGAATCAAACCCGGCTCACCATATTAGAAGCCACCGCTCCTAACTACTACACCAAACTGGCTCTCTACACATGGCAAATATGTAATAATTTGGTTGTCATATAAGGTTTTTTAGAGGAGTCATAAAAATATGCAGCTATTGCCAAGGGAAGTAGAGTAGAGCAGCCTCTAAAATGGAGAGCTGGGTTTGAAACTCCTCCTCCACAGGCAAACAGGTGGGGGACCTTGGGCTAGTCATGGTTCTGTTAGAGCTGTTCTCACTGAACAGTTCTGCCCAAGCTCTCTCAGCCCCACCAACCTCACAGGGCATCTACTGTGAGGAGAGAAAGGGAAGGTGGTTGTAAGATGCTATAAGACTTCTTCAGGCAGTGAAAAACCCAACTTTTCTTCTTTTATTTTACATACAAGCAGCATTCTGCTTTGTTTATATCTGCATCAAAGTTCTGAAATGTCTTCAATAAAGCATAACATAAAATAGTTTTTGTTATTATTTCATGAAAAGAAGCAGAAATTCCTGGAGTGACTGCAAGATTTCAGTGCTCTTATTTGAGTATTGAGTAGTCATAACTATTTCCCTGACAGGCCTGCCTGGAACTGCCAAAGGCCCACAGAGAAAGCATTTTGTTTATAAAAACATCAACCAGCTCAATGGAAAGACAGCTGTGAGGCAGGTTCCATCCATCCTTGGGTTTCCTATATTAATGGATAAAACTAACCAACTGCAGTATGAAAATGTATTACCATAGCACAACAACTTAACAACTTCATGAAAGGCATAGAACAATTGCATGACACAGCGAGTGAAAATCCAATAAAAACAAACAAACAAAAATAAAACAGAACTCTTGAGGCCAGCTTGCCAAAGCTTGCTAGACTTCTGAAACATGAGTAGTGCCTCCTTCCCTCCAAAAAACCCTACATCTTGATATAATAATGAGAAGTTTCATGCCCAAAACTGGAAACCTTTCCTTAAAGTTTGTTTTTCATACTCATGCAAATTGTGGCTCATTCAAAAATAGAAAGGTACGGGATGCATAAAACCAGTTTACTTCTGCAAGATTTTCTGCTTTCCCATCCCATAACAACAAACAGCTTTTTTTTAGTGACCTCAGATGTGCATTCAGTAAATTGGATATGTGTTTAAAAGCAAATCTGGTCTAGGTTTTTTTTTGTAGTTCATTACTAAAAACTCCTACATTCCTAAAAGGGTACAACTCTATTTAGGATTGCATTGTTAACATGTTTAGTAGGATGCATATTAAGGTGCTTTCTATTCCATTACTTTCAGTAGACTGAATACTTGGATGCCATTTTGGGATGCATCTGAATCCACATTCCATAATGCTTCTTATTGACAATGTTTTCCCCTCCAAACTAGTTTATGCAGAAATTGGAGAAAAGACGTTTTTTGGCATAATTGCTCACACAATGGGGAAATTAAATCAGACTACTAGAAGGAAAGACAGAAAGATACTGGTACTTTTATTAAGTACTGAAATATCCTGATTACTGGGAGAATAGTCCAAATCTACTCCAGTTTCTAAGAATCTGAATGAGCTCACACAAGGCTTCAGCTAGAAAGAACGAAAGCTTATGAAACAAACAAAAATAATCACTGGCCCAAATTCACCCAATGAACTTCAAGACTAAATAGGTATCTGGACAGTAACCTCCTTGGTCTCCTTACCACTGTATCAAATAAACCAAAGTAGTGTACTCTGAAATAGTTCTAAAATGTAACCCAATAATTTCCTCCTATAAAAAAGAACATTCTATCTGGACTAGGATCTATCTAACTATCTACCTACCTACCTACCTACCTACCTACCTACCTACCTACCTACCTATCTGTCTAGAATGTAGAAGGTCCTATTGAGCTTGCCAGAACTGCTACAAATTTGACATGATTTACTGATAGTACACTATTTAATTAATTCTTATTGATCTGGGTTCGGCTGGTATATTTTTCAGATGAACAAGATGTAGCATAACCAGCAACGTTCTGGTGCATCTAACAAAAAACTGAAACAATCACGGCAGAATTTAGGCACGTCAATCCACATCAAAATGTTGTTAACTTGGTCTGGGTTGCAGGAAACACTGAAGGCTGCTTTATAAAGGGATATGATTATGTATTCAAAACCAACTTTCTGACGGAGCACTTAGTCCCTGAACATCCACTATGGGATACATATGATTTATACTTGTTATGGAATTCGGATGTTGCCTCTTCACTAAAGAGAATGCGGTCTGGCAGAGACCGGAAGCAGAGATCCCAGTTTGGGTTTCAGGTACATGGGACCCAACTTGCTATTGGTTGTTGTTTCTGTCCAATCAGGGGCTCTGCTTAGGGCTAGTCACAGGCTTTGGTGGGAACCCCTCAACTGTACATAAGTTCGGGTGGTGGGCTGTTTAGCTATTCAGTGGTGTGTGATCAATAAAAGAGCTAATGTTTGACACACAAGCATCTCTACCCTTTGTTGAACCCACTGTTCAATAGAGAACTTGTGCTGTTGTGTTTTAGGATAATGTGCATATTCAGTTTTTCAAGGTGTGACCTGGGACTATAAATGAAAGTGCCATCCTAAAAACCAATCCCGATCAAATAGACTTGATTAGGATTATGTAGGCCAACTCAGGATTGCTCTGGAGGCACCTTGCAGAATACTACAGCTAGCCAGCCCTTGGGGGGGGATCATTACAAAAGATAACTGGCAGTGGTATGCAGCAGAAAGGATCTGAGCAAAAGTGCAAAAGTACAGACTTGAGAAGGAAAGTGCATACAAACAGGAATGAGGACTACAGGTTGGAGGACTAAAAAGAAGACAAAGGTAAAGAAGTAGGGACAAAAGGGGTTTAAATTTAAGCAACAATTAAATGAGTTTGGATCTTGCATGAATAAATACCATCGCCATCTTTCTATTTTAAGAATCATTGCAGTCAGCTGATCTCTCATGGAGACCAAATTTCATTTCCTCATATCCCCCTAGCTCAGTAAGCCATGACCTCCATTGTCCAGACAGGTGAAAGATCATATCACCTTGCTGGACTGTATAGCATGAAAATCGCATAAAGTTTTCCATTAGTCTTTGATACTACTGGCTCTTGCATGATGCTTTGCTCTGGACTTTGGCTTCTGATGTTCTTGAATTGAAGATATACTACCAATGTGACATATAAGGACTCAGGGGTTTCAATTTTATTCATATCAGTATGAATAATTAACTCTCAAAAGCTTATACCCAAAAATCTTGTTTCTAAAGTGCTTTAAGATGTACCTGGATACAGCAGAGCAACATTCTGAAATTATCTTTACTGTGTCATTAATATCATTGGATTTTTTTATTTTACCAAAAGAGGATGCAAAAAACAAAAATGTCATTAGGAATAGACTTGCTCTTGTCCTTTACTGGCCCAATGGTCCAACGGTAGGGCCAATCCTGAGTACCATTTCCATATATTTTGCGCAGCTGATTACTGGGGTGGGGAGCAAAACATCTTTAGAAGCACTGTAGCATTTTTCTGCTATGAGATTCAAATAGTTTCCCACTCCTCCCATCAACTGCCACACTTTCTTCACCCTGCTCAAAATCTCCACTCAACACTGCATGCAGATTTTGTCAACAAGTCTGGGGAATAAGAAAAAGAAACCTTGTTAACAGCTAACGTGAAAAAGGCAGCAAGCTGTATTTCAACAGAGATTTCCACTTTGACAGAGAGCAGCACATTTTCAGGATGTCAAAAGTGTTCAGCAAGAGAGTTTTGCTCCACTTTTTAAATCTAAATTTACAAAAAAAAATACAAGTACACAACTGTATGAGCAGACATGAGCAAATAAATAACTTGAGTCAAATTATCAAAAATTCTATAAAGAAAAATGGTCTGATATGACATGACCTGAGTTAGACCCATAACAAAATCTCTTGCTGAATGTTGTTTACTTTCTATATATGTTATATAGGTGATATATAGATGATATGATATCCATCTTCAAGTACTTAAGGGCTGTCACATAGCAGATAGATCAGAGCTGTTTTCTGTTGCCCCAGAGGGCAGGACCAGAACTAATGAGATGAAATTAATTCAAAAGAATATTCAGCTAAACCTATCGAGGAGCGGCGGTATAGAAATCTAAAAATAAATAAATACATAATTGGCAGAATGACAGAGGAACAGGCTTCCTCAGGAGGTGGTAGGATCTCCTCCCTTGGAAGATTTTAAGCAGAAGCGAGATATTCACCTCACAGAAATGCTGATTCTGTGAATTTAGGCAGATTGTAAGTGACTGGGCAGAAGGGATTGTGTCCATGCTTGGCTCTTTCTTGTATGCCCAGGGAAATGCCAATCACCACTTTGGGGTTGGGAGGTAAATTTCATCCAGGCCAGACTGGCGAGGGATTCTGGTTTTGTTTTTGTTTTGTTTTTTTCTGGAGGGGGGGGGGTAGGCATCATCTGGACATAGAATTGGGTCACTGTGACCCATTATGCATGGGAGGAATAACACACATTCGGGGTGGAATGGCGGCGACTAAAATCACCGATAATGCACGGTGCCAGCTGCAACTGGCCGCAGCTTTGGTGCATGCCGCCAAAAAAGCCACGTTAGCGAAACGCGGAAGAAAGTGCAGCTTCCGGGTGACCGAGGCACAACCAGAAACGGTGCCGGGATTGCCGCGTGCATAATCAGTTACTCTGGGTTTTGCCACCGTCGCGCCCCGTCCCGTGCATAACCCGTGTGCTTCGCGTCTTCCCCCTCCGCGTTTTCCATGTGACCCGAAATCGTCGTTTCGGCCAGCCATGCATAATGGGCCTGTGGGTAGACAGGTAGTTGTGAATTTCTACAGGGGGGTTGGACTAGATGACCCTGGAGATCCCTTCCAACTTTATGTTTCTATGACTCAATTAATAAACAGTTGCCATTGCTGTATAAAATATCTTTTCTCTTACATTGCTCAGGGCTCTTATTTTATTCATCTACATCATATGCCAGGCTTTCTACAACCATCTATGCATATCTGGAAAAATTTTATTATTCCAAACCCAAGCTAAAATTATTTCTGCAGCTGTTAACATATTTTACTTCAAACAGCGGTTTCAGGTACAATGCCTGGCATCTCCAAATAAGAAGCTTAGGAATCAGGTGATGTGAAAGACCTCTACCTGAGACCCCAGAATGCTACTACCAGTGAAAGCAGGGAGTGTTGACCTTGGGACTGACCTTTGCTAGCTGTCCAGTCACGTGGACCCCTGATGTCAGCATAAATATTAGGAATCACAACATTAAGGAAGAAGAAGATATTTGCCTTTTTAACTGGCATTTAGACAGAGAAGACCAAAAATCAAGAAGGCTAATTTCATGGACATCTTTGGAGCCTACAAATGTAATCATTTAAGGAGATTTCTAGGGCACTGCAACTAGGTCTAGGTAGCTGTGTAGTCTTATCTTAGATTACTGGCTTTATCAGAATAAAAGATGTTCTGGGGGAGCAAATCCAGAGTGTGCTGTGAATGTTAAAACAATTAACCAGAAAGGTAAAATCATAATGACCCCAAGATAGAACTTTGCTTTTGCCTAATGGCCTTGTTAGTGTTTTATGCCCCTACCCTTTTAGTTTTGTGAATTGCCATCTGCACTCTGACAACATGGGGATCATTTCTTACCTCCAACTGCATTGGAAAAGACCTGAAAGGAGCTATGAGAATGTCAAGACTATATTTCATTAATTTAGTTACAATTTTACCCCGGAGTCTCTTCACTACTATTGTATTCTTTTCAAGAATTGCAAAATCAAAGGGTGTGTGTAGACTTTCCTCAAGTCTTTTTTCTAATTTATTATATTTAAGCAAGTAGATGATTCACAGAACAATGTGCATTCACTAAAATGTCTATCAGACTAAGAACATGCACCTACATTTACTTTTCAGTATAGGTAAACCCAGAAACTATTGCTTCTCATCCCCCCCCCCCAAACAAACAAACAAAAATCAGAATAATTCCACTAAACATTTATGCTGGCATTAAGGTTGGAACAAATAGTGCAGTATTTACATAAAATGGCATTTTTCTTTGGGAAAGAATACCTGTAAAAAACAATGTATCACATATAGTGTAAAACATTTTATTATGCACCTTGCTGCCAAACTATAACTGATTGGCTTGGGGATCAAGGAAGTACTAAATGCCTTAATTACACTATATACATGCAATGTGTGAGGCTTTATGAATTTATTTTAGCTTCTAAATTGTGAACCGCCGTGAGACCTTTTGGCGAACTGTGGTATATGAATCCAACTATAAACAAACAAACAAACAAATAAATAACAACAACCACAACAAAAGAGATTAGGGAAATGGATTGGAACCATGTTGTGGGCCACCCTGGACACTGTGACTTAGGGGAAGGGTGGGAAATAAGTCTATTTTTTTAAAAAAATTAATAAATCACTTTTAAAATTAAACCTAGAACTTCAGATACATACATGTGCAAAATTCCCATAGCTCATTTATCCTTCTGCAGTTGTAAACCTGGAAACATCAGAACAACAGCCAACTGTCTTTTCTTGGCTATGTCACTTAAGAGCTCCAGAACAGGAGGATCAGCCAACCCAAATGGAAACCACGCCCAGACAAAGATCAGTGGGAGAGACCAGCCACAACTGAAATCAGTGAGATCTTAGACTGTTTCAGACTGCAACTGAATCACATTGATAACAAGCAGAATCCTCCTTCTGTTCTTTAATTCCACACTTTTCTCAGAGCTGCAGAACAGTATGAAGCTCTGTGCTGGAGGCAAAGTCTGAACTCCAAGGATTTTATTTAAAGCACAAGAACATATGTGCAGAGGTTGTCAGATTTGAAAAGAGTTATTTCCTCTTGCTTTTTACATGTTGTCCACCTAAATCTCAGTCCTGGTCTTAGAACTAATATGTGTGTCACTTGCATGCCAATTTTTGTTTTATGAGTCATGAGGAAGTGAGTAGAGGGTTTTTTTTTTTTGGTGGACAATAAACACATATTTCCCCCCACTAGTCACAGGTGCAAGCAACTTGCTTCTGCTTAAAAAGAACGATATGGCAGATGGAATGTGAAATTTATTCATGAAAAGATTCTGTATTCCTTGAACTTTTAACTGTACAATTCCCCCCTTTACTTTATATTAAGAAAAACAAAGGAGAAAGTGTACAGCTCAAAAGCACTGAGATGGATGGCCCTTCTAATAGTGAATGTTGCATTTTTCTATACGAAGAGCTGCTGTTTGCCTGTTTCGTTGACAGCTGTCAATCAATATGTCTCACAGCTACCCTACCGTGTCAGCCGTCAGCTAAACCACACTTTCCCAGGAATGTCTTCAAATGGCATCTTGGTCCTGTTTTCAGATAAACAGATCCAATTTCTCAACAAACAGACTGCTACAGTCCTTTTGATAACAATGTAATAATTCAAAACAAATGATTCCAGGCTTTGATGATAGCACTTTTATGGGTCATGGAGAAATCCTCCCACCAACATCTGTTTGATTTTATCTACTTGAACTTTATCCTCCAGTTGAAGATTTATAAGCTGAAATCATCCCAGCCTATTAAAGTCAAGCTAAAGTTAAAGCACCAACACAGAGAATGAAAGTACCTTTCATAGCCATCCACATTTGGAAATCCCGTTTGAGGGAAAAGACTGAATACGTTTTGAGAAATGTATACTTAACTACACCAGAAGCCTGCATTCTACACAGATACAAACAAGACAGGGAGATTAAGAAATCCATTGGTTTACAGTGAGAGCAAGCTATTTACACATCTTTAGAAAGGCACTGCAAAAAAAAATACAGATGTTGTTTACATTCAAAGCCTGTTTTCTTAACCAAACCCATGATGGGTGCCGAAAATTTACTCCAGATTTGAGTTTCTCCTGGCTTTTTCCTTAAATTTCCTCAGATGCTACAAATAAAAATCATAAAAACATGTTTATTGGAATCACTTGGTAAGTATCAGTAGATCACACAGGGAGGCAGCTTTGTTTTCATTGGAGCGTGGAAACTTTCTGCAAGCCCAGAACAGCAAAAAAAAAAACAAAAAAAAAACCCACAATCCTAATTTCTTGAAAATCACTTGTATTATTGTGCTCTAGAAAGGAATCATTTGCCAAACCTATTGCAAAAAAGAAGTATATAATTTTTTCCCTAGGATTCCATTATACGTGAGAAGGAAGCAGAATTTCCTCAGAGGAGCTGGCTGTCTCCCGTCTAGCTGCTCAAGGAGGCAGACCGTTCCAAGCATATTATTAGAAGCATTTGTGAGTGAAAGCAAATTTTGCAGCATTTTCTAGAAAATGCAACATGCAGTGCTCTACAGAATAAGGGTGCTAGAATTATTTCAGGTGAAGTAGCTACATGTTTCTTCCCCACATATTTTCCACATATTGGTTGGACACATTAAGATCTGTGCCATTTTTATCTTTCAGAATTTATACTATAATGCTTAAACCATTTTTTAATATCTCTGTTATTGACCAGAGTTGCAGTTCACACTACTCCTCGTCTAGCATTCTCTGCATACAAACACCCTTTACAGTTGTCTGTCAGATCTTTTTTGTATGAAACAACTCAAACTACTTTACACATGCTAAAGTTATTTTACTACTGTAGGAAGAGATGACCCGAGAGATTAGGCTATGCCCTTTTCACTGCTTATGTATACAATGCAACTGGAAATCATGCTAAAATGGTTCAGAGTTGTGGCTTGAATAGAGGGGGGGGTTATTTTTGGTTTTTGGCTGCTCTGAAGCAGCAAAAGATCACTTTAGCCAATATTCTAAATCTGTAAGTTTAACAGTAAACATTGATTAGAGTTGAAAACTCACAAGATCAGTAAAGTAAAAAAAATCTAAGAAAGCAGATGTAACAGTGTCTAAAGAGCTAGTGGTCAGTCTTCAATTAAAGGACTTTGATCTGCTTGCTTAGTGTTTAAGATTAGAGGTTGGATCCTGCATAAAGTTTCCTGTTGTGTTAGAGCATTTGCAGAAAAGGAAATGCAATAGAAAGCTGCAACAAACCTGTATTCTCATTTGTGTATCCCTTTTGCACAGGGTTATGTGCAACAGAAGAGCCTATTGTGGTGCAGGGTGGTAAGGCAGCAGACATGTTGTCTGAAGCTCTGACCATGAGGCTGGGAGTTCAATTCCAGCAGCCGGCTCAAGGTTGACTCAGCCTTCCATCCTTCCGAGGTCGGTAAAATGGGTACCCAGCTTGCTGGGGGGTTAAACACTAATGACTGGAGGAGGGAATGGCAAACCACCCCATATTGAGTCTGCCAAGAAAACGCTAGAGGACATCACCCCAAGGGTCAGACATGACTCGGTGGTTGCACAGGAGATACCTTTACCTTTATGTGCAACAGATTTCTGGGCAAAATATATAGGGAAGCACTAAGTATTTAACAAAATCTAGTGCATGTGCATGTTTTCATTCATAGGTATTTGGATCTAAACCTAGGCTTTGATTTTAGGAAAATATCAGGTAACAGCAGTTTTCCAGTGATTATACTTAGTGGCTAACTAAAAAACACTGTGTGCAATTACACAGGACAGGCTGAATGTAATGTTTTGCAATACCCTTTTCATCTAACTACATGACAACCCCCTAAAGAAGGAGTTCCTAAAATAGTCCTTGCACTGTCAGAGTCATGTATCTAGACAATAGCTAATCTGATGATGGCTTCCAACTATATGACCACATATCTTGTTAGTTATTTGTTTCCTGGCATCTTGCTTGTGGCAGTCTCTGTTCAGAGCTGCAGCACATGCAGTTTTCTTTGTTCTGTGAGAGAAATGTAGCAGCTTAACAATTGCTTAAATTACTAGCAGGGAACAACTAGCACTTACTTGCCAATGAGTGCTAGGGCTTTCTAAAATGCAATTAGACATAGATAGAGAAAGCTACACCTCCAATAGCTGCTGCTTCTGCAAAATAACTCAGTTATCATCATCTGTTATTGATTAACCTCATTTGTGGCCTACCTTTCTCATTGAGGCAGATTGCAAACTATGGAAAGCCATTCAATCAGATAGCAAAGACTCCAATAAGCGATTACGGTTCGGAGTGTGTACTCAGAAGTTTTTTTCCTGCAGTTCTAAGGAGAAGGAATTTCTCCTAGTTCAAGTATTGCACTGCATGGGCGCGTTTGCAGGGGGCCAAAACATAGAGTGCTACCTACTTGGAAGCATTCTAATGGCACTCTTCCAATTGATGTCAGCAAAGTTAAAAAGTGTACAGCTCTATGTGTTCTAAGTATCTGGATTGGAGATGTACAGCCTCAGACAAGAGACTGCCCAACATGAGGAAAACAATTACAATTTTAAGAGAGAGTGGACAAAACAGTTTTCCAAATCATAATTTACCAAACAGCAGCCACAAGACAGGGAAAAAGAAATTATCCCATGAAATAAAAAGATACCCCAAATTTTAACTAACCATGGAGCCTCAGAGGGGATGTCATCAGCAGGCCTCTTTTAGTAGACGGGACAACTGAGTCTATTTTGGGCAAATGCACAGAAAAGCCAAGCACAAGAACAGTGCAGGTTGTAACAGTGCATTGTCAATTGTTTCTGTATAAATCTTAAAGGGACAAAGCTGGGGCTTTTAACGTATGCGTGAGGAACCAGTCAGGTTTGGTAGAAGATAAAGAGTGTCATAAAATACAAGGATGGTTTTCTCTTTAAAGTACACATGAATCCATTTAATTAGGTTTATTATTGGAAAATACTTCAACTTCTAAAGCATGTGATCGACTACCTAGAACGCATCATCACAAACAGTTCAGAACAATTATAAGGTATGTTCACCCTAAGAAACTATCTATGCAGAGATTCACTGTGGAGACTGGTTTCAGAATCTGAGGTTCCCATTTCATTCAACTTTATAAAAAAATGTATTTTTGCTAAAATTGGTATGAAAACTATTACCATTTCTATTTGTGTCAATGGGAGAGTAGTATAAAAATGAAATAAATTTGGGGGGACACCCTCTCTCCCCACACACACCTTCAGTTTGGATGAAGTTCTCAGGTATCCCTCATCCAGTGGCACCTTGAAGAACAGCAAGAGTTTCAGGGCAAAACTTGCAAGAGTCCAAGCTCCCTTTGTCAGGCACAGAAGAATGTAAGTGGTGATCCGAGACCTTTTTAATCCCGCTCAGAAGGTGGAATAGAGTGTTGTAAAGAATGCCTGTACACCATAAAACCATTAAAACTAAACAAAAACACATCATTCAATTAAAATTAAGTTAAAATATGTAAACAAAACAATAAACAGACATTCGTTAAAAACAACAGTAAAAAAAAAGGGAAGGCAGGAAGAAAGGGCTCTGAGAAGACAGCTCCAGAGTTTTGGTGCCACAAAAGCTCTTCCGGCTTTCCACCCACTTAATTTGAGAAGGCAGAGGTACATGATGCACAGCCTCAGAAGAAGATTACAGTGGGTGGGTAGATTCATAAGAGAGTAGGCAGACCTTCACATATGCTGGTTCTAAATCATATAGGGCTTTAATGTTCAACACTAGCATTTTGAATGGTGTACAGAAACATACTAAGGAGTCAGTTTAGATAGGCCAAGACTGGAGTGAAATGGCCCCAGTAACCCATTCCAATAAATATGCTGGCCGCAGCATTCTACACCAATTACAGTTTCCAAAGATTTTTCAATGGCAGCCCTAGGTAGAAGGAACTGTAGTAATCAAAGCTAGATGAAACCAGGGAATGCATCACAGTGGTCAGATCTTCTCTGTCCAGAAAAGGCCAGCTGTCTGATCCACTGAAACTTGTAAAATGCACTCCTGTCCACATGCTTAGCCAGCAATATGTCTGAGTCCAAGAGCTCCATCAAACTACAAACTTGTTTCTTCAAGGGAACTGCAGTGCTGCTAGTGTGATGCCCGTGCTGCTGGCCTCTGCAGTATCTGCACTGCACCACCTGCTCCAGCACCAGAGGCCTTGTCAGCATCTGTGTCATCAATTTTGCCTCTGCTGTTGTCAGAGCATGCAGTGGAGGAGGAGGGGCTGGGCGGTGAGGAGCCGGGGTGTGATCAGCGAGCCCTGAGGCCCAATCAGGCTGAACAACCCAGAGGCAGCCAAGCAGGCACTTTGCCCTCAATGGCGTAAGTGCCCCACTCCAGCCCAGAAAGCTGAAGGCAGCAATGGAGGGTTGACTTTACAGAGTACCACTGGAGCACCAATCTCATGGTGTGCTGTCAAAGCAGATGGGGCCCAGGTGAAGGTACTTTGATAGATGATGCCTGATACCTCTGGTGTGGCTGTTTAGATCTCGGCCAGCGGCGCATTTGAGGAAGGGCAGGGATGGTGTTTGCATGTAGGCATGTAGGTGTGTTGTTTCTACTATCACCTTGGACTTCGGTTCTAGCCTTGATCCCCAATTTGGCAAAGCTCTGCTTGTTTGCTCGCTGGTTCCTGATTCCTTCAAATTTGGCTCTTGATTTGGCCCACAACTAGTCTGTAATGCTAGTGAAATAATTACCATGTAGAGAAAAGGACAAATCCTCTATCGCGTCTCCCGTTTTCACAGCTCTGACTGCCCGCTTGTCTACAATTACAAGCAATGCCTCTGCCCTGCCCATGTTGGCTATGTGCCCTGCTTCTCACCAGAGATGAAAATGTAACATGAGATTCTACTATTACCTGCTCCGTATATCCTATATGTAGCTCCACTTACCTATACTTCTGCAAGAACTTCCAGAGCTGTGAGCATGGTGCAATGATAGGCAAAAATGCTGTGTCAGGAAATGTCATCTGGGAAATCTGATTTGGCTGAACAAATGCTAGTTACGATGGACAGACAACATCCCTTTCACTGCTTGAACTAGCAGACAATAACCCACCAGAACAAGTGAGATACAATGTTTCTGTTAATGCTGAATACTAAGAACAAATGCAGTTTTATCTACTATATTACATAATAGGTGTGGCTTGAGTCAGATTTTGATTAAATATATCACCACGCAACCATACAAATCATGAATGTTTTTGGAACATTTAGAACAAGAATTTTTAGAAATATGCAATGAGCAATATCTAAACTAGTGAGGGATACAAGGAGAGACAGAGAAGAAAAGTACTGCATATCTTACCCTTGAAATCTGTCTGTTGCAAGACATTAGCCAGATGAGATTGTGTAATTAAGTTCATCTGATCCTGCACCTTGTAGGAAACTTCAAATATTGAGGTTAAACTCAGAAAACATCCAAACAGAAAAACAATGTCTACTTGAAGGAGATGTCCATGTTGCAAAAACCATCACAATATTGTTTTGAAGAGCAATAAGCTAAGATTGCATTTTATACAGCTACTTTTGTTGTTTAAAATAAGTATATTTTGTTCTAGATCTTTTGCCTTTTCTGTCATATAGTCCTTCAATATACACTAAATGTTTTCCTGAAACACACAGCACCCAGGGGGCTTCTGGCTCAGTAGACACAACCCATTGGAGTTATACCAGCATGAAGTCTCATGTACACAACTTTCTCTGTGATCCAAGTTAACTGCTGATGATATTTTTTTATCTTGCCTGTTCACCAAGGATCTCAGGGCAGTATACAAAAGTCTCTCCTTTCTCCATTTTATTCTCACAATTCTAAAAGTGGTCCAAGCTCTTACATTGAGTTTCACAGCTATGCGGGGATTTAAACAGAAGTCTCCCAAATCCACACATTAACTACTAAAGCAGATCAGCTCCCTGGTGTATCATAGCAAGTGTGTGGGAGCTGCCACTGAGATGTGATATCTTCACAACTTCCAGTTATAGATCTCCGGAGAACTCTGAATGGGACAAAACATCTTTTAGGGCCAATTGAAATGTGAGATACACTCATTGAAATGTGAGATACTCACACCGATCACTCATGTGTTCAAGGGCATTTGCATATATTCACATTAAACTTTCTTTTCTGACAAACATATGAGTAATAGCATACAGAGAATGACTTGTCCAAATCCTACCACATCAAGAAAGGTAACACGGCTATGAGGCCTGGCAATGAAAGCTACCAATATTACCTGAAGTGTTCAAAATGTTCTCCAGGGAACTCTGCGGTTCCTTAAAGACTTATCAAGAGTTTCTTAGCAAGGAGATCACAAACAAGGTTTCTGAAAGTCAGCCTGCTCATTATTGCAAAACTTCCTCTGGCATCCACAGTGACAGAGTAATATATGTGACAATCTTCTAAGGAATATTCACAGAAAGACAAAGGGGAAATCAAACAGGACTGAACTCAGCATACCAATGAGAAGATAGGCAAGATTCCTCTGCAATATGGCTCTATGGCAGAAATGCAGAAGTTATTCAGGGGATATCAGGCTGTTTAATGGCAGAAATGCAGAAGTTATTCAGGGGATATCAGGCTGTTTAAATTCAAATCCATTTCTACTTACTGCAGTTTGCAGGGTCCAAGTGCAAAATAAAAGAAAAAAAAACTTTTTTAAAAATTTCCTAGCATGGTTTAGTCCCCCCCTCCCCAATGGAAGGAGATGATTGTAGGGGGAGGGGGGCTGATGGGAGGTGAAGAGAGAAGACAGCAGGCTAATGCCTGCAGGGATCATTATGCTATTCTGCCACAGCAATAGGATGTTGCCAGAGGAAGGGGCTGATGCCAACTCTGCAGGGCCATTGTCCTTGCTACTTTCAACTCTTTATTGTCTGCTGCTCTGGAAGGCAGGCCAGATGGGTAGCCAGATGTGACATAGGACAGAATGGAAGGTCATCCTTCCAACTTGGAAGATGAGGCTGCAAGTACTGCAAAGGGCTATTTCAGCCCTCTGGAAGCTGGGCTAAGGAAGGCTCCCTCATCCCCTGAGCAAGTGGGCGTGGAGTGCTTCTGGCACTCAGGTGGAGGAAGCAAATCCCCTCAGTTGCTACTGGGTTGCCAGGATGTGGCCCTGCCCATGGCAATAAGGCAGACTGGCACAGTGATATATATTGAGTGAACAATTCAGGCTTCAAATACTCCATGAAATCTTGATTGTCTTTAGTGTTCAGCATATTAAATATTCTTAAAATACATATATGGGAGAAAATCTCTTTAAGGAAAGACAAAGCAATTTTACTGTTTCTCTATACTTCCATGAAGTCTAGTAGCTAGTAAACCCTACTCGTTAATTTTTTTTAAATGTACAGTAATTCATCCTTTTAGAGTTTGTCCAATCCAGTTCTTTGGCATTTTCTCACCTTGATTCTTGACATCTCACATAAGATATTTTACAATTCCTCATTATGCCAGGGCATTTACTCTAGCTTGTCTTAACTCTAACCACTCTGAAGTATTACATGGGATATTTTGTAATGTTCTGTATTCAGATTGTCTTTGTCATTGTGGCCCAGATAAAATGGCCAGCTTGGTGTAGTGGTTGGGAGCACAGACTTCTAATCTGGTGAGCCGGGTTTGATGCCACGCTCTCCCACATGCAACCAGCTGGGTGACCCTGGGCTCACCACAGCACTGATAAAGCTGTTCTGACTGAACAGTAATATCATGGCTCTCTCAGCCTTACCTACATCACAGGGTGTCTGTTGAGAGGAGAGGAAAGGGAAGGTGACTATATAAAATTCTGGAATGCTCTTTTTATACTGTTTTTAGGAATCAATGGATTTTCCCTCTTATCACATGTATTGTTCAGTAATCCTCAAAGCGATTTTACTCCCTACCTGATGATAGACAGTCATCCAAATATAACCTTACTGGATGATGCTGATCAAAGACGATAAATAAATAAATAAATAACCTTCTTGGTTGCTAAATTCCTGTCCTGTTCATCATATTTTCCTTTTGAAACTAATTTAGTACTCCTTTACTCATTGCTCAGGATCTATTGATCAGGCAAATTCTGAAAGGGAAAGGCAGGTAGGAAACAGAACACATTTTATTGTATCTGGTCTGTAAACCCTATACAATTTCAGAATGCATCCAATGGCTATTAGTTTAAATATTCTTAAAGTATTATTTTTTTTAAAAAATAGATCACCTCGAGAGAATATCTTCCAATTCGTTTTAAGACAGAAATTCCATGTGCTAGCACACAAGGGTCATAAACTGATATTGTACTTATGTGAAGGGGTATACCTTAGCAGGAGTAGGTGGACATTCATTTTGGGCCGAAACCCAGGCCTCACCTCAGAGTGGACAAATTCCAGTTCTGTTTAGTGCTTTTTCTGGTATGACACATGAGAATGAAAACTGGGCAAATACAGAGAGTGGTGGTCCTTGGAAATATATTTTAAAGGGTAGGCTCCATACCAGACAATTTTTAATATATTACATATTTATTTATTTATTATATCTATATTTTGCCCTCCCCGAAGGCTCAGGGCAGTTTACATCAAACAGAAAATAATACAGATAACTCAGTAATTGTAACAATAATAAGCATCATTTTGACTTTCTTTACCACCCAGCAAGCCCTAAAATATACTGTATTAATACATTTTAAAATAACTTGACCACTGAGGAAGTCCCTAAGGGTTGAAAGGCATTTGGTCTCAGTTCCTTGTGTTATTGTTAAGTGTATATAGAGTATACAATCATGATTTATCAATGTTTTTAATTTTTAATATGTATGCTTTATTATAATAAATATTTGTATTTTAAACTTTCTTTGTAGCTCAACCTTTAGGTTCCTGACTTGTCTAGTTAGGTTGGGTTTTGCTTTCATTTTTGGTTTTGTACTATCCACCCTGTAGCCTTCCATTGCATCAGCAGCCCATTTCCCACAGTGTCTCCTACACTCTTCTGTTATATTTGTACACATCCTGTACGACAGGCAAGATTCTGCCTCTTTCTCAGCCTGCATGGCTTCAATGGAGTCCTCCAACCTGAAACTTCTTTTATTTTATGTTTTGTATTGCTAAATATTGTAAACATTGCAGTAAAAGACACCCCCCCCCCCAAATTCCCTAGACCAGTGGTCCCCAACACCCGATCCAGGGACCGGTACCGGCCCGTAGATCAGTCGGTACTGGTCCGCAGCTCCTCCTCGTCCTCCTCCCTGGCTACTGCCTTGGGGGCTGCCCTGCCACCCTTCCACTGGCTCATCTTTGGTGCTCTTCAGTAGCCGCTATGGCTGGGGCTTCCCCTTGGCATGGCACTGCAGAGCTGCTGCTGGCAGCACTCCCAGTAAGCAGCGGGAAGTCATGGGCACTGGCAGGAATGTAAGTAGAGCAGGGGCTCAGGTGGTGGCAACGCCCCTTGGCAAAAGATTACCCCCCTCCCGGCCTCAGTAAAATTGTCAAGCATTAACCGGTCCCCAGTGAAAAAAAGGTTGGGGACCACTGCCCTAGACCAACAAAAAGTTCATTCCTTCATATTTAGCACATCATGGCAACCAGTAGATCACTACGTTATAGGTAAAGCTGGGGACAAAGTGTCAAATTCCACCAGTTTTTTCACTTGTGATAAAAGGAGGATAGAGTCCCTGTTGACCACACAAAGAGCTATGCTAAGGATCATGAGATTTGATGGGCAAAAGCCATGTAACATGGTGGCTGTCATAAGGAAGAAAACCATATGATCAAAAAAGCTGGCTGGATCAAATCCTGTGCTATTTTCTACCAACACAGGATCAGTCTGTAGGCACAGTAGCAACTTCATTTAGCACTACCATTAATCATTGACTACACTTTTAGGTTTCAGATAAAAAAAATTCTATGAAATTAAAATGCTAATGGAAAGCAATGCAATGTACACCTAACACAAATTAATTTTCTGAAACAAATGTGCTAAAATAATATTTGTTTTTTGTTTACTGAGGCCTAAAGATATAGCATATAGGCCTTTGAAGGCACCACCAAAATAATAGGAACAGAACTGAGGTTTGGAAATAATTACTGTTGCAATCATGCTTTCTCACGCATTGAGGATTTACTTTAAATCAGATATGACAGAGAGTCCTAATACTGAATCGAAATGAAATACACGCCTAGGCATAAAAACTGAAATGCACATACATTTTGAATACTATATATGATATTCTTTCTATTATTATAATAACATTCTATTGTAAAAATACTGGAGATATTTATTAATAAACATTGTACTTAGAATACAAAATTACTAGAACCCCAAATTGTAGTGCATCTGTAAGCAGGCAATTTCCCAACATTAAAAAAAAATGTTTACACACAATTCTTAAATTACAGGCAAATATGATTTCCTAGGTGAATGTTTGAGCAGAAGCTTCATACACATAAATAGCCCACATTATATTATTTTTCTCTTTGCCATTATTCAGATTAAACTGGAACAATTCTTTAAGGATTTAAAAAAGGAGAACAGTTAAGGAAAGTACAAATGCACCAGTGCACCAAAGAGTCTAGAAAATTGTGCATTAAGTTTCTGTGTCATGCTGGCAGTAAACATATATATATTATATTCCCTTACAAATTAGACTC
This sequence comes from Paroedura picta, assembly GCF_049243985.1. Taxonomy (NCBI): domain Eukaryota; kingdom Metazoa; phylum Chordata; class Lepidosauria; order Squamata; family Gekkonidae; genus Paroedura; species Paroedura picta. The sequence continues at coordinate 66,528,120 of NC_135378.1, forward strand.
CATGCACTAAACTTTATGAGGTCTTTCAGCTCAATATTGGACTTTGTGTCCAAGTGGAAATTCAGCTGGAGCACTAGTTGAATATACATCTACTCTTACATCGGGATGCTTCAAAGTACCGCCCCCTCCCCCCCCCAAAAAAACAAGCCATCATGCTTCCTTGCATATTACAACATAGATTATTTTCCTAGGGTATGCATACTCCTGTGGTAGTTCTTATATGCTTACTTAGGACCAAAAAGGCGAAACTGCTGATCAACTTCACATGACATGTATTCAGTAGAGTCAGTCTGATACCAGGGATGTGGAGCGCCTTTTTTGAAAGCTTTCCACACTGGCCTAAATTATCACCCATTGATAGCTGAAGGTGTTATCAAAAAGGACAAAAATGTTTAGCTGTTCAAAGGAAGCTCAAGCCTTCCTTCCTGCCCTAACAGCTGTCTTCATAATGAGGTCTACTGGCATTTAAACCCTGAGTAGCTACTGGGATTATACAATAAAGGAAGAAACATATTCAAAAATCCCATGGAAGAAACAGCAAAGAAATAGGGTTTTTTTTTCATCAGTTCGGGCCCCACACTGTTTCAGCTTATCTCCTTTTTTGTTTCTCCATTTCCCTCCCCAATATTTTGAGATTATTGTCAAAGTGATGTTTTTTTCTGAGTCATTTAACTTGTCTTTGTCAGTTTTCTTTGTCCCACCCATTCATATCCATCCCCAGCCAACTGTTTGATGATTGGGCTGTCATGGTCAAACCACTCCTTCTCTCTACCCTGAAGCTGAATTCTTTAAAAAAAATAGTACTAGTATCAGTATATTTCTGGAACATTGTAACAATAAAGTCCCAGCTTTTTTTTTTAAGGAAGTCTTTAGCCTTTTTGAACCTGCAGGCAGAATGGTGGGTGCAGTAACAAAATGTACCAAAAATGGACACTGCTGTTGATAGCCATGTCCCTTTCTCCTAGATCATGGATCTGCTAGAACAGCATTCTCAAGACAGATGACAACAGGCTTTCATTGAGAATTCAGCTTCTGCTGGAAATGCAACACACACATTATGGAGCAAGGCTGCATCTCTTTCACCTCTATCAGTTCTCTGCTTCCTGACTGGGAGTAGCCTATTTAGTTCCTTGATGGTTAAGACATTTAGTCCCCTCAAGCCCACTGAGGTCTTTGTTACAGCTGTTTCTGTTGGATGGCAAGCTACTTAAGCCAAAACAATCCTCAAGGATTGACAGTTTGTGCACTTCCTTCCCTCCCCCACCCCCATCACCTCTCTCAGGTCCTGGCAGAAGAAGCAAGATTAATGTGTGAAGTTCATCTGTTTTAGTTCTCCTCACTTCACAGCCATCGACATTCACATTTGTGCTCACCTTCCTCCCAAGCCTCAGTTGCCTCCGGTGTGGAAGGAGGCGACATAATCTATGCCTATTACATCCCCAACAGGCACTACTCAGGAAGAAAGCAAATTCCAGCTGTGCTTCTGATGCTCATGACATTTGCGTTTCTGCTAACAGTGCTGAGGAGACAATGGCAATAAGTCATTCTTGTCCCCTCATGCCCAGGACTTGCTTGGAGCAGCAACATTTATTTAAGTATTTATATACCCTCTTTTCCCCCCAGAGGGACCTAAAGCAGACTACAAAAAACAAATCCACTTTATATAAAGAAACCACTAAACAAACAACTACATCCTCGACTCATTGGCTGGCTTATCTGAAGACACAGGCTGTGAACTCTGGGCTAAGAGCCAAAGGGCCACACCTCTTTCCACTTGGAAAGTTTTTTAGAATATACCTGAAACGGGAGGGGAAAGAAGATCTTCAGCAACAGCTGGCTTCTGCCTCAGCCCAAGTTTAAATGCCTGCAGCCAGCCTGCTGAAGAAATGTTCAGTTATGTGGACCCTCACTTGCTAGCTGAAGTGTTACTGCTCAAGGACATATATCACAGCCATAAGATGTAGGACTCAGTATCACTGCTTTGAGCCTCTTGTGGTGCAGAGTGGTAAGGTAGCAGCATGCAGTCTGAAAGCTCTGCCCATGAGGCTGGGAGTTCAGTCCCAGCAGCCGGCTCAAAGTTGACTCAGCCTTCAATCCTTCTGAGGTTGGTAAAATGAGTACCCAGCTTGCTGGGGGGTAAACGGTAATGGCTGGGGAAGGCACTGGCAAACCACTCCGTATTGAGTCCGCCATGAAAACGCTAGAGGGCGTCACCCCACGGGTCAGACATGACCCGGTGCTTGCACAGGGGATACTTTACCACCGCTTTCACTTAAAAACAATCTTTCTCACTCTGAGGAGAAAAATCTTAGAAATAGTTGAACTAGGTTGGAACTGTGAACCTGTAAACAAATTCTGCCGCAAACCATAATATTTTTTTTACATTCCTGAGCTTTCTGTGTTATCCGCACAATGCACTTGATGAGACAAACTAATATGCCAGCTCACAGGTAAAGGGCCCAGGAAATTGACTGATACAAGACCAATGAAGGGAGTTGGAAAAGTTTTGTCCTGTAGTAGAGGGTATGGTCCTTCTCCCCCTAGAATTCTAACATCATTAGCCTACCAGATTTAACCAAGCAATACCTTCCTTTGGGCTTTTGTTAAACATACTTAGCAATTGTCCTGAATAACAGGGCTTCATTTCCCCTATTTTTTAAAATAAATACACCCTGAATTCCAGACACATAAATGGAAATTTCTCCAATAAAATCAAAACATTTTAAACTTTGGCTGGATAATGCCAATGCACAATTTTATATTACAGAAGGATCAGAGAACTGACTGTTTGCAGCTAAGCACACAAAAAATACCGTTTAACTAAATCTGGAACTGAATCCGCCATCAGTTGTACTAGCAATGTATTTTCTGCCAAGTTGCTATGGGTGACAGAAATATATGATGACAGCAATAAATAACTATGATGACTGCTGATAATATCATGAAAAGACTAGTATCAAACTCACTGACATCACTTAGAGGCTCACCGGCTATTACTGAACACTTTATCAAGCTTCAGCTTGCCGTCTAACAATAGGACCTATGTAATTTTCAACTTAAAATATGCAGATCTGTATGAAGCATACCGGTGATGAGTGAACACCTTGTTTTGAGATATTTTTCCCTCCCATGGAGCACTAAACATGCATTTCATTAGCCAAAGATCAGAACTATTTTCACATTTACAGATATATAAGGCATCCAGTTTGGAATCAAGCAATGCTAGGAAAGCCGGAAATTATTTTTTACAAGTCTATTTTTAATTTTAGTGTCAGGTAGCTCCTCACTGTGGCACACCTGTTGTAAGTTCTCTGCTGTGGCTTTAATGCCTACTAAAATCACCGTTGCCAATCCACAGACCTCACAGATCGCAGACACAGGGTCTAGCTTTGCTATTAGATAAAACCTTTTCTCCCAGAGGAGAGAAAGGAACAACAAAAATGTGGGTGTTCATCAGAGGAAACAAAGCCTCAAGCCATAGGCAGCTTTCCACTACTATGGCCAGAAGGTCATCACTTCATTTCTAATAAAAGGTACATTGATGTTCATGTTCTCTGGTTGCCTGACCACCCATATTGCCCTTCATACTTTTATGGAAGGAAGACCTGTGATACAATGATCAAGTTCATCATCCAAATGATTGGATATGTGCTATAAGTATGAATAAATATTATTCTTGATTTGTCTACTATTATTAGTTTTACATGCAGACTTTGTAATGTTATTAAAAAAATTTTTAATGCCAGCTTACTATCAATTCTCCATGTTGTTCCATGTTTACTAAATGCAATGAAGTATTTTAAAATTCCAGTTCAATACATCCCCTCAAACATTTTACATATAATCAGGGACACTTTGTTGTCGTTTCCTATTGCAAAACTTCAGCATTTGACAGCTAACCTCCAGACCTATAATGCTGAATGCTTAGCTGTTTCTCCCACTGGATAGTTATTGTCCCAGGCACATCAAACGTTAAATACCCCTTGTTCTCTGATCTTGTTACTGGAAGAATTTGGTAGTAGCATACAAAGGAATGAAGAAATTTTTTCCATGAAGAAGACATAACCTTAAAGTTAAGAGAAAAATCAGTGCATTTGGTGTCAGCAGCCACTCCTACCTTTCTAAGAGGTTATAGTTAAATTGCAAGATCAAAATTAGTCAAATATTAGCTTGGGACACCTTGAATGTCCATTTTGACTGATCACATAATAAAACTGATGTCTGTATGTATTATCATAGAACTGCAGGCTAATATTGAGAAATGCCACTTGCCATTATAGAAGACTGAGAAATGGATCTGGCCATAACTCAAATACTTTGGTCAACAGCCCTTGTAATTTGCATACTGACTACATTGTTAAGGCCCACAGGTTTGAGTTGTGGCAATTCTAATGTCAGTGTTGCAAAATGGAGTTTTTCCGCCAGGCATTCCGCCAGGTTGGGGCCAATTAATTCCTGCAATAATAACATCCAGAACATTATTGCGCTTCCCTCCACGAGGATATCCCCCCCTACTGAAAATCAACATCTGGAAATTAGATTCGTAATTGATTAGAACCACCTCAACAACACCCAATAATAATACAAACCATCTGCTGATATTATTGATTAATAGGTTTTAATGTTTTATTAATCATGAAATGTTGTTTGTATTGCTTTATGAAATAATTGTTGTTTTATTGATTTGGAGGGGCAGTGAATAAATCACAGGAAGGAAGGAAGGAAGGAAGGAAGGAAGGAAGGAAGGAAGGAAGGAAGGAAGGAAGGAAGGAAGGAAGGAAGGAAGGAAGGAAGGAAGGAAGGAAGGAAGGAAGGAAGGAAGAAGAAAGAAAGAAAGAAAGAAAGAAAGAAAGAAAGAAAGAAAGAAAGAAAGAAAGAAAGAAAGAAAGAAAGAAAGAAAGAAAGAAAGAAAGAAAGAAAGAAAGAAAGAAAGAAAGAAAGTTAGTTCAGAGTTCCTCCAAAGTAGCTCTCACAACTCCGGCGTACTTCGGCCACTTCGGCAAGCACCAAAACCAGAGGCAGCTACCGCCGCGGCGCAGTGGGGTAGTGGCATGCCACCTGCCGCTCGCATACAGGCACAGAGCTACAATTGATTTCCAGACTACAGATACCAGTTCTCCTGGTGAAAGCGATTGACATATTTATTTTATTTATTTAAATTTTTATACGGCTTTCCTATACAGCTCAGTCCACTTGGAGAGTGGATTCCATGACATTGCTGTCCCTTCCCAAATCCCACTGAATCTCCTGGAATATCCCAATTCAGGGTGTTTCCGCACAAGGACCAATGTTGCCAATTGGTTCCACAAAGCAGAAACGCTATTTTTAAAAGTGCAATCTCGGCGTTACGCATACCTGCCTTTGTAGTGGAATCCAGTAGCGTTTCAATCGTTTCCCACAGATTTCCGGTCTCGCAAAAATCGCTAGAAAGGAAGCAATTTTTTCTGTGCTTTGTCCCGCCCCTGGCCGTCAATCAAATGAACAGCCAATGGGTGGTTGTTATCATGCTCCCAAAAAGCCCCTTTCCCTTTAAGAACATGTTTAAAAAAAAAGAAAAACACACGTTGTAACGAATATGCCTTCATTCCTCCTAATGGAGTGACCCATCTAGCTGGTGTGTGAGCTGGCGAGTCAACGTTACCACGCTCCCCCGAGTGAAAAAAAAATCCCCACCCTGCACGGGCGTGATTTTCGGCCGAAAATAAAGGGAACTTGCAAATGGGGCTGTGTTGTGCTTGGGGACTTAGGGGAGCTTTAAAGCACTTTTGTGGAGGGACTGTAGCCGGAGAAGCCTCGCTGGGTGAATGAAGCCTTGCTGGTTCGTTGCTTTCTGCTCGTTCCGAGGGGGAAAAAATGGCGATCGCTTCGCCGGAAGTTCGGGGGAGAGAGCCAGGGGGAGGGACTTTGTTGGAACTGCAACAATGGGAATGCACAGGTCTTCTTCGCTAGTGTTGCAGATTGTTTGCAAGAGTGTAGCGCTTTTCAGAGGGTGAATCCACTTTTCCCGATTTCTCCTTAAGCGCTACAACGAATCGCTTTTTGTGGGACTGTTTCAGGAGTGTTGCAGATTGAAGTTCTTGCGGAACTTCAAATTAGTAGCGTTTACAATTTGCAAGCCTTCTGCTACATTAAAGTCATGCGGAATGGCCCTCAGAGTTGGCAACGCTAGTTGTATCATGTGCCTGCCAACTATACTCTGAGACTGGAACCAGGTGAATTCATTCAATATTCATTCATAATAACCAAGAACTTAAAAATTGCTCTCCTCAGCATTAAAAAATAAAGCTTACAAATTAAGTCTAGGCTCTCAAACTGAAGTACCATGAAACTGCAAGTAAATGAAATACTGTTGGTATCTTATAGAGACTACAAAAATCAAGAAGGCTTAAATGCCAGAAAGGAAATGATTTTTGATAATTTTCATTAATACAGAAAAGACTGAGAATCTCTGCAATATGAAATAAGGTAGTGCCCCTTTAAGGCACTGCATCCAGCTACATACATTAGCAGGAAAAAGACTTGGGAAAATGACCTAAAGTCTTATGGGTGCACAACAGATCAGGCATTTACATCTGCCTCTTTAACTCAGATGTCACTTTCCTTTATTCACCATGTTATATGGACTTCCACTAGACTAAGCTAGGCAAATTTATCATAGTCAATAGAACTGTTCTGTTTAAAAGCATAGCCTTTGTGAGGATAATCTACAATTATTGTTATGCTTTGCAACTTTGACACAAACTTGGCCTTATATGAATAACATCTTCATATTTCATTGGGGTGTGCAGAAAAATAAGCCTAACTATTTAAAAAAAACCCTCCACATGCAGAATCGTAAGACTTTCCTTTCCTTGAAAATCAAAGCTATTTATGGAGCTTGTTCAAGCGACCTTTTTAACCTTTAACATATGTTTCAGAACTTAGAAACAAGCTCACGTATCTACCTGCTTACATTTTGCTGCCAGAATAATTCCATTATGAGCTTTCACACCTTAAAAGAGATTCAGATTACCTCCAACGACAGTCACAGATGAAGTGGTGGTTGGAGAGAGCAAGCGATCAGAAGTAAATAAAGATACAACATGGCAAATTATGCTGGCTCAATAACTACCCTCTATAAAAAGACTTTGAGTGTTCACTCTGCACCTGGTAAAGCTCCTAGTACATTTCTAAAGGATTTACAGCTATCAAGCATATGAGGTGGCAGTAGCTAGATCTGTCTCTCCAGCCATCCTGAGAAATCATGTCAGTACAGAGGAAAGAAAACAAATAGCATATGCAGGCAAAGACTTTAAATCTAAGAGCTACAGGCAGAAATCTTCATATAATCACAACTGTGGCTCCCACCATTTTTCTCTTCCCTTTGCAGTCATCTTGCCATGCATTCACTCTTGCAAAATTCCCATCTCCGTTTTCACTTAGGCCCCCTGACCTCTTTAGCCTCACAGCCTTCCTTCTAGTGCCTGACCTGTCCTCTGCTTTTTCCCCATCAGGCAGCCTGTGGCCCAAAGGACATATTAGTTCAGGATTGTACTTTTGGAATCTCAAACTACACATTCTAAAATGTGGTGTCCAAAAGAAGACAGAATGCCATGCAAACAGCATTAATGCCAATGTTGTTGGGATACCAAACATTCACACCGAGGACTTCTGCATGTGCAACTGTCCCTGCACAAGCAGATGCTAAAATGACACCTCACTGTCTGCCTGTGCTTGCGATAAGTAACTGCACCCCCACTATGTTTTCTGTGTATGCAAGACATACTACAAGGCTGTAATAGTAACCAGGACCTATTCTGCACAGAAAAGATAATGCAGTTTCAATGCACTTTAGAAGTAGATTTTCCTGTTCCACACAGGAAAATCCAGCTGCCAAAGTACATTGAAAGTGCATTATCCTATGTGTGCGGAATCGGCCCAGGAGCAAGCACTGGTTCTTTGACATGCTCTTCTAAGTTCGGTTCCCCTCTATGGCACTTGCTCCACATCTCAGGAGTCCCTTGCCCACTGGTGCTTGTTATTATCAGGCAGTTCCCAGTTTGAAATAGCTGCCCCCGGCAGTTCAGAAAAACTGCAAGCACTCCTGGGGTGCAGGTCTCCTGCCTGGGAAAAGAGTAAATGTGTCCCTTTGGCACATTATGCATGGCCGCCGAAACGGCGATTTCGGGTCACATGGAAAACGTGGAGGGGGAAGAAGCGAAGCAAACCACTTATGCACGGGACGGGACACAATGGTGGCAAAACCCAGAGTAACCGATTATGCACGCGGCTACCCCGGCGCCGCTTCTGGTTGCGCCCCGGTCACCCAGAAGCTGTGCTTTCTTCCGTGTTTTGCTAACGCGGCTTTTTCGATGGCATGCATTGTATCTGCGGCCAGTTGCAGCTGGCTCCATGCGTTATCGGTGATTTTAGTTGCCACCATTCCACCCCGAATGTGTGCTATCCCCCCCGTGCATAATGGGTCTTTGGGTTGATAGTTAATTGCAAACATAGATCCCCTTGTACTGCAGAGTAAGTTCCTCTGAAGACATTTCTTCTGATATCATTTCAAAACCAAATTAAAAGAAAATGTATGAACTTTCTGCTGCACATTCCATCGCTCTACATTAGCAGTGCTGCTTTGGTTAAAACATGTGATTAAAGTGCTGTCTGCTGTTACAGACTTTGTGCTAGTGTTTAAGTAAGTGAAACTACACTGAGGACATTTTCCTGCCTGGTCACAGATCGTTGGGTACAACGAGGGTTGCTACATTTTGAAAAGCAAATAAGATGACGTATTTCCCAACTGAGGACTTCAAACAAGTGGTCACTCCTACTATTTAAGCAGTGATAATTGCTACTAATGAGGAATATTCCTAGCCTTCCAACCCCCAAAAGAGGATGTTTTCATCAGGTTTTGTTAAAAGAGCCCAAATGTACACCCCCAAAAATGGACATGTCCTCTAAAAAGAGGATATTTGGTAACCCTAACACAACTCAATGAAACAAAATCAGAGTCCAGTAGCACCTTTAATACCAACAAAGATTTATTCAAGGCATGAGCTTTCGAGTGCAAGCACCCTTCGTCAGACTATGAGAGTTCTTGCACTCAAAAGCTCACACCTTGAATAAATCTTTGTTGGTCTTAAAGGGGTCACTGGACACTGATTTTGTTTTGTTGTGCTTCTTCAGACCAATACAGCTACCCACTTGAACAACTCATTGAATAGAAATGTCAGATGAATGAACCGAGCCATAAACTGACAATTTAACAATGTTAACAATCAACACAAAATCCACAATGAGTAGGGCCCTTTGCAGGAACTACTGCTAATACCCCCACTCAAATATGTTTATAGAAGGTCAAAACTATGGTCTTTTAGGTGCAAATGCCTGAGCATTTAACAGATAAAATATTTGTATTTTAAAAAATGCTCCTTACTTGTCTTTTCTTCTTTTACGTGGATTTTATATGGCTTTTGGAATAGGATTTTGGTTTTCTGTTTAATGTTTTAATATCCCTTGATGCTTTGTTAAACAAAAAAGCGGACAATAACTGGTTTATAAACAAAACTATATATGCTATATATCAACATGAATTTCCATTAACATTCCATCCCTATGGATTTCTCCTGGGATTTCATATATATACTATATATTACACAGTAAAACGCTTCTTTTTCCAAAGCAGAATTTGCCAGCCATTAGGTCCTTGAAGAAGAAAAATGTTCTACCATATGAAAAGTGAATCTATGCCTTGCCTCTTCAAACCCCTGCCAGTTGTTCTAGATCTCAATCTTACTGGTTTGTTCAGAAGCAGTACTTTTGACTCCTTAATAGCATCCATTCATAACAATTTCTTCACACGCAAAAATTATGTAACAGCTTTATGAATAATAATTTCAAATATCTCACTCAATATTGTAGGTATATTGCGACTGAGTGCTTCAAAACCCAAGGTGTAAAAGCTGCGTATTGGAAAACAACCGAAGGTGTCTTTCACACATGAGGCTGTTTTGAAAATATGGCTTCAATTTTCAGTACAGATTGTGATGAATATTTCCACATGCTGGATTCTATAAAGAACTCCAAAGAAATATATATTCTGCATAGGTAAAGCCTATCTTGTGCACAGTTTTTCGTTAAGATTCTGGAGCGCTTGGATTATGTTTTGTAAATAAATCAGTTTCCTAGCCAGAGATTAAGGTAAATTCTACTAAGGACTAAAAGTTGACTTACAGCATTAAGAAGGATTAATGTTTAGCTGTGCCGAAGCTGAAGCGCTAGGTTAGCATGTTTACGCAGTGCTGTAGATCACAATTAATCCAAAATTAGTATAAAAGATCAACAGCAACTGCTCTTGCATGCCAGCTTGGCTTACTCTCCAAATCAAGACTTACTTGAGGGGCAATCTGTGTGTAAAGTTCCTGGGTTGCTGCCCTGAAGGTTTAAAGCTTGCTGAGCAATCCATGTATTTCAAACCTTGAGCTTCTGTGTCCTCTGCCTTGAGGACATAAAAATGAAAAACAGCACTCCAGGCTTGTCTGTGATTTGTCTCCTTTTGTCTGGGCTTCAGGTTCATTCAGAACACAACTAAGGAAAAGAAAGTCAACACGATACATGGCTTCAACCAAAGCAATGTGGAAAATCATTGCTCATCTTCATTCCTCCTTGCAATCTAATCTGATAAAAGCTTACTCAGAAGTAAAGGTATCCCCTGTGCAAGCACCGGGTCATGTCTGACCGTTGGAGTGATGCCCTCCAGCATTTTTCTGGCAGACTCAATACAGGGTGGCCTTACTAGTGCCTTCCCCAGTCATTACCATTTTACCCCCCCCCCCCCAGCAAGCTAGGTACTCATTTTACCAACCTCAGAAGGATAGAAGGCTGAGTCAACCTTGAGCCGGCTGCTGGGATCAAACTCCCAACCTCATGGACAGACAGCTTCAGACAGCATTTCTGCTGCTTACCACTCTGCGGCACAAGAGGCTCCTACTCAGAAGTACAACCAATTAAATTCCTTGGACATTAGTCCTAAGTAATTGCATACACAATTGGAAGTACTATCATATATTCAGGCGCAGGTAAACTCTAACAGGATGTCCTCCATGTTCCCCCATTGAAACAAATATGAAATATACGTTTGTATCCCTTATGCCTAGAAGAACATTATTAGAAGTGTATTGATCCCAAAGTTTAGGAACAATGAACATACTAAATAATGTTATTGGGCAGCAAGGAGGGGTGTTAACTTAAGATAATTGCTAGAAAAATAGGAAATAATATTATGCAAATACTGAGATGGAAGTAGAAAATATTTGTAATAAATTATCCATATAATCATCAGGCACACAGTGTAAACAAAATCATAGGTACATTACAAAGAGAGATAAACTTGTGGAACCTACTGGCTCAAGATGTTGCAATGTGATATCAACTCAAATATCATAGTAGATGGATCAGTAGAATAAACCAGGATGGCAATCTGCATAATGATTCCTGCACACCCACAATTAAAGCACCAGGAGGGATCAGAACCCGTCCTGGTATATGTTCAGCAGGTTATAATCTGTTCCACAATATATTTCTGGTAAGGCCTTGGAGGAGGAGCGTGTCTCAAGGCTTAAGTAATACCCACTCAGGGTGACTGTCCCACCCTTGAGTGCCTCCTCCTCCAACTGGCTTGCCCATCTGTCCAGCAGCCAGCCAGTTGCCTTCCGTACCCCACCCCTGACCACCCCCTCTTCCTTCCACTTCCCTCTGACGCTTGGAGGCTGCAGATCCCTGTCACATGAAAGCTGCCCCTGCTGATGAGTTCCATAACAGCTGCCTGCAGCCTTTCCAGGTCCTGGGGGCAAGAGGAGGCCATCTGCAGAGTTCTTCCACTCCCCCCCCAATCTAGCACCTGTTGTATTCCTGAATGCAATGGGCTTGGCCCATCGTTTGAATATTAAATCCCAAATGTGCATGTGCAACCAGGACTAGAGATAAGTACTGAACAACTGTCTGAAGATCATGAGATAAATCAGTGGTCCAGCATCCCCACAATGGCAGACCAAGTATCTCAGAAAGCCCAAAGCAGAGACATACTAGGGTTGCCAACCCCCTGATATGGCCATGGGTTACAAATCCAGGATTGCAATTGAGCTGCAGTCCAGACAACAGAGATCATTTCTCCTGGAGAAAATGGCTGCTTTGGAGGATAGATTGCAGGTCATTATTTCCTTCTTAGGTCCCTTTCCTCTTCAGATCCCACCATCTCCAAGCTCCATCCCCAAATCAGAAGGAGCAACCACATAGCTCCACCAACTAGTGCATCTGCAGCACCTCGAATTTAGAGATATGGTGTCTTTGAATACAGAGGTGCCATTTTAGCGGTAGATACTCTAGTATTAGAAATTTTTCTACTTAGCCTAGTTGTTTTCTACTAACTTGTCTCTAATAAACAATAGATGGTTCAATGGGTTTATAAATGAAGGAATCTTGCAGCCACCAAGGGGGTGGTAAATAATATTTCAACTAGGTTTCCAGATCAGTAACTGGCTTGCATAGATACACCAGTATATCACGACCTTATGTCCTAGGATGGTCTTAACCATCGTCATCTTCACCACCCATGACCTACCATTTTGGTTTGCAGTCTGCTAATAAACCACTTTCATTCCAGTTTTCAGTCACCCATACCCACTACTATCATTCACCCCAAAACATATTCTTTTTGCCCTTTCACTCAAATAAAACAACCGAGGCCTAGCATAGACTACAGAAATAGTGACATATTTGCTAACTCCAGGCTGGGAAAAGTCTGCAGAGTTTGGGGTGGATCGGAAGAAAGAAGAAAACTCAACAGGGATGTGATGCCATAGGGTTCACCCTCCAAAACGCTGTTTGGCATCCATAATCTCAGAATTCCTCTTGACAAGGCAAGTAAGATTGGGACATGTAGTCCCAAATCTTAGCATTACCATTACATATGGGACAGCACAGCTGAAAGCATGGTGTATTGGTTAAGAGGGTGGCCTCTATTCTGGCAAGTCAGGCTTGAATCCCTGCTCCTCCACATGCAACCAGCTGGGTGACCTTGGGCCAGTTACATTCCTGATAATGCCATTCTCACAGAGCAGTCCTGTCAGAGCTCTTTCTCAGTCCCACCTCCCTCACAGAGTGTCTGTTGTGGGAAGAGATGGGGAAAGCAATTGTAAGCTGCTTTGAGACTCCTTTGGGTAGTGAAAAGTGGGATGCAAAAACCCAGCTCTTCTTCTGCTACTAGGTCAGAAACTGAAGTATTTCCATATAAGTAGTTAAGCAGGAACTGTATTCCTGATTAATTGACTAGGCCTGACCGAACAATTGTATTCTTGCTGTCCAGAGATGAATTTCTTTCAGGAAAGACGGCAAGTTCTTTCCCTTTAATCACTTGGCTCTTTATACTGGAAGTCTTCACAGCTGTCATTTCCATAGGCATGTTCCCTTTTGCCTCAGTCTCATATGGCAGAATCCTTCTTGTCTCTCGCCTCCGCTATCTTGTTACCTCATCCAAAACACACATGCTGCCAGCCCCCCAAGCTGGTCACACTTGGTTACCTAGGTTACTAGACTGGTCACCACCTGTTGTCCCCTTCAGTAACAATGCAATCACACAATCTCTCCAAAGAGAAATCTTTACATGCTTTCTCACATCTGGCCATGAAAGGGGGGCAGGGCAGCGAGACTCAAGACAGCCTCATCAAGTATATTGAAAAAATCAGAGTACATTCGTCACATAATTTTACTTCCAATGTTAATCAAATTCCATTTAGTTTCTTTCTTTTTTGTTTTTGAAATCATTTCTTTGTATAAAACAATATGAATACCCGAATGCCCTACATAAGTTTTGTGCTAGTTTGCAGCAAGAAGCACTCTGTAATTTTGTGAATGTAGGTGAACTGGAATGAACTCTGAAGAACCTGACACTTTTATGACATTATAGAACTATAGTGGTACAAAGTCGAATACATGACATGTTTATTTATTTTAAAATGTTTTTTTTTAAACCTTTCCACCAAAGAGTCCTGAAGCCAGAAAACAATAAATGCTAAGAATATGGTGAACAATTAAACACTATTTAAAACAATGAAATTGTTGGATTTCAGGAGTCTGCATTCAAAATTCAAACTCTGTCCTCCAGGTCTCCTCAGGTCTCCTCAGCTGTTCACAGAGAAGCAGAGCAAGTTCCCAGTTCACCAACACTGTGGTTCTACCACCAGTTCAGCAGTAGAAGCGACAGCATAGAAGACACAGCTTATTTTACTCCCTTTGTGTTCTCACTGAGTCTCAGTCCCGCAGCTGTTTCTCATCTCTCATGTACAGGATACAAATCTTCCAAAGACAGCCTTACTTGCCGCTGACCAAAAGGAAGAGCTGCAGCCCAACAGCAGCTGAGAGTATGGCATATTTTAGGACCGTTTTGTAACCAAGTTGATGAAGTATTCTTATCATTCTGTATCTTTTTTTCTTCAGCATTCGATGCCTGTATTTGTTGACAGATCACTTCCTCTTGAGATGGCCGCTTTACATTTAGTGTCCATTTCAAAATCTTCTTATTTTTGTGAGCTGTAGGCATCATTCAGCCATTCAATGTTGGTCGCTCAGCACCGTGACTCGTGATTATCATGTTATCCAATGGGTGGTATAATGGGTTGTCGGTGTTGGCCATGTGATTTGATTCTCTTGAGACATGTCTGATGTGACGACCATCCATTTTCCATTTGATACCCAATGGGTGGGATACATAATATATATCCAGCATTGCCAAAGATGGAAGTCATAGCAATGCAATGGCAGCTCCAATGGTTCCAACAGTGGTTCTGTTTTGATACACATCCAATTTGAATCAATTGCTTGAGGAGTCACGGGAACCCCCTGGAAGTACTTTAGTTAACTCCTCACCTGTTTACTGCTACTCAAAACTGAGCTGTGCAGCTTGCCCTGTGTGTGAATTAACTGCTTTTAATATAATCTTTCCTCTGTCTGCAAGATACTTAACTGCTTTTTGGTGCAGTGAGTTTTATTATGTGTTGATTACTGTATCCAGTTAGTAACCAACTTGTTAGGCTGGCAATTCTTCCGTCAGCATGGTAATTTAGGTTTCGTTAATTCCATGCCCTCTGGCAATCTCATCTCCGCAAGGCCTGTCAGACGGAGCAAGCATTCGACGCGGTCACTTGGAGCAACATATTTTTAGGGACAACTCATTTGGGGCTTAAGGAGGATTGAGGATGCTCTAGGCAGGGCTGCATCTGCTGTCTCCCATTCTAATCACGCAACACTTGATACAACAATGGATGGTAAATCTAATAGGAGGGAAAGCATCCTCCACAGTTTCCTGCCTGACTCTTCTTCCTCACCAAATACAGTCTCAAATCTCCAATCACAGGAGCTTTTATAAAGAAACAAGCCCCATAGTATTCTTCATTCTGAGTCAATATATATAGGAGCAGGTGGACAGACAGACACACAAGTGGATATGTGCATCACATAACACCAATGCAGTATAATGTTACAACTGGGCAGTGAAATGGACCTAACCATGCCAATATTACTAGAAGAAGAAGAGTTGATTCTTATATGCTGCTTTTCTCTATCAGAAGGATTCTCAAACTGGCTTAAAAATCACCCTTCCTTTCCTCTCCCTACAAGAAGAAGAACAGTTGGTTCTTATATGCCACTTTTCTGCTACCACAAAGTTTCTTGCTTGTGATATTATGAACAAATATGGCATTAATGCTAGTTGTTTTAAAAATCAGATGGATCTGCAGAGAGTTCTAGTAAATGATCTTGAAGAAGAACTCCATGGCATTTTATTTTTTCAAAAACAGAGCTCAGTTGATACACAAGCAAGATTCTTAGGGTGAAGAGTCAAAATTTGAGCAAGTACTCAAGAGGATTTGACTCATTCCACTAACTTCATCTTCATGTCCAGGAACTTTAAATGATATACAGTTACATGGAAATGTCCTGTCTCACTTGACAATTTATAGTCTGTTATTTGGTCCTGCATGCTCAGTAAGTGTCAATATAAAGTAAAAACAATTAAAAGGACTCTAGAATTCAGAGAGTTTCTGGTCATGTGTGATGTTTTCCTCTTACCATTAAATAATCCAAGTTTAGATTCAAAGTTAGAGTACCTTTATTGGCATAAAACACAGTATACGTTGTCACTGCCATTCTCCAGTCAGGAGCACCAATATTATAAAATGTACTTATGAATATTTTTATTATTTTGTAATTATGTCACTGAAGAAAAAATATTTTTAAAATGTGGGAATAACCAGGTCATGTTTTGGTGTTTCTACAACCAATTATGATTCATTTTCATACATTTTCTACAATCAATTCTGATTAAAAGATATTACATTTTGTGAACCTGCACGTGGCCTTTCTGTCAGCTGCTTTAGTTCTTCGAGTCTCCAGTTGGGGCTGGAAACTATCCAGGCTTATAACTGATCCCCAGATTACACAGATCAGTTCCCCTGGAGAAAATGGCTGCTTTGGTGGATGGACTGAAGAACAGAAGCACTTTAGGAGAACATGAATACAATACAGCAAAGCAGAAGAAACATCTAATCGTGTAGCTAAATCTATGTCCTAGGAGCCCAATGAAGGAAGGGTAAATATCAAATCTCTTTATTGTGTTTCCTTTAAACCAGGGATAGTCAAACTGTGGCCCTCCAGATGTCCATGGACTACAATTCCCATGAGTCCCTCATGGGAATTGTAGTCCATGGACATCTGGAGGGCCGCGGTTTGACTTCCCCTGCTTTAAACAATGATGAAAGTTGAAGCTGGGTTGGGTGGACTGTTTCGCATTATACTCTGCTGAGGTCTCTCCCCTTCCCAAACCCTGCCCTCCCTGCCCTTAACCCCCCACAAATCTCCAGGGGTTTCTCAGCCCAGAGTTGGCAACCCTAATCATAGTCATCCCCAACTCATCTGAAATTTATAGGGAGGAATTTCTGATTGTGGCATATGTTGTTCCTGCTCTATAGGTGCAAGTTTACTTCTGGACAGGGCTATTTTCAATTCTCACCTCTCTGTTTAATTGGAGTGCTGTTCCACCATTAGTTGATAACTTTCCTGAAGTTCCAAATCTAAAGCCCCTGAGAATATATAAAGTGTCATTCCATGCACCAGATTTCACGTATCTGGGATAAGAAGAAGAAGAAGAAGAAGAAGAAGAAGAAGAAGAAGAAGAAGAAGAAGAAGAAGAAGAGTTGGTACTTATATGCCGCTTTTCTCTACCCAAAGGAGTCTCAAAGCGGCTTTCCTCTCCCCACAACAGACACCCTGTGAGGTGGGTGAGGCTGAGAGAGCCCTGATATTACTACTCAGTCAGAACAGTTTTCTCAGTGCTGTGGTGAGCCCAAGGTCATCCAGCTGGTTTCATGTGGGGGAGTGCAGAATCAAACCTGGCTTGCCAGATTGGAAGTCCATGCTCCAGTGTCTGGGTCAAAGGATGCACCTTACAAGAGGGACTAAACAATTTAAAACTAAGCACTGATAGATCAGAGCATTAAGTGCTTTTAAAAAGTGAGACATTCCATGGCATTCAGTTTCATATCTTGTTAGGATTTTTAGAAGACGTTTTGTCTCTTTTTTTGCAAATAAAACTAAAAATGCCTGGTTTTCAGTCTTGGATAAATGCTGTAAAGAGTGCATTCATTTAACAGCTTTCCACCAGTGTCCTTATCAGCTTAGAAAGAATGAGAGGAAGCAGGTACTAAAACTAGGAGACACTGGTCTTAAACGAGTGCCGCTAAATGGATTTCTTTTTTACACAAACCCTCTTAGTTGTCATGACCAGCACATCCAAACCAGCCTTAATTATATACAGGTGATGAGAATTTGTCTACTGTTTTATGTGAATCGTTGGTGAGGCCTGTAAAAGGGAAATTTGTAGAAATAAAATCACATTGACAGTAAAGTGCTCAGGTCAAGAAGCAAAGTCAAGTCAGTGTTCTCAGCTTTAATAAAAACAGTATGATCTGTCATCGATGCAGCATTTTTACACTCTCAAACAATGCACTCTGGGAGCTCCTGCTGGGTTTCATTTGATTTTCACTAACGCCAACAAAGGACCGCTTATAGCTGGTAATTCATTATGACAGCAGAAAACTTATAAAAATACACATTTCAATACCTTGCAAATAAACACCATTCCATTGTTTCTTCTTTTTTCAGAAAAATAAAACATATCTAGGTTGAGGGACCATATAATGCTTTTGGGGAGAAATCAAGACACGTTAAAGAAAGCTACCTCTTTATATTCATCAGTAAGTTATTAATTGAAAAAGAAATGGGGAT